>NC_091991.1:36647531-38012894 GCF_044704955.1 Pristiophorus japonicus | reverse complement strand
GAAGCCCTACTGTACTCAACTGAGCAGGTCTCAAGATTCATGGTGGTCTGCTGCATGCCGCAGAACCTCGCCACCATGAGGAGAAGCTGAGGAGGAGCAGGACATGGAAGAGGAGGTGGATGAGGAGGAAGAGGAAGGGAGGTAACAACCCAGACAGCCCCTTTCTGCCCAGGCTGTACATGAAGAGCTAATTCAGGTGCGATACCAGTAACCCCAACTCCAATTCCCCATTCACCAACAGTCCCACACTCCTTACTTTCCCTCAGTCACTGACCATTACATTGTCCTCTTTCTCACAATGCAAAAATAAAAGCCAACACAAAATAAACATTCCAATCCAAATTTATAATTCAAATCATGCCATGTTGCATACAAACTTAACCGAATCACCCTTGTGCATTCCCTTACTGCCTGTCTTCTGTGTGCCTTTGCTTGTCCTAGTTTTCCTACACAGTGCTACCACAGTGGCTGCAGCATGGCTGGTGGAAGGTTGCTGATTTTCAGTGGGGAAAACTGCAGATGACCTTGCAGGATGACCTCAAGCAGCTCTGGGCCTAGAAGGCCCGGCTTCAGACTGGACCATCTCAGCATGGGCGGCAGCAGTCAGGACAGGCTGGCTGTCAGGCAACAGCAAGGGCACTGGCGGAGTGGCAGTAGTGGGAGGATGAATGCTGTCATCCTGAGAGAGGACAGCAGGTTCGTGCTCCACGGAGCCACTGCCACACCCCCAGGGTGGCGCCTCAGCAATCCTAGTAAAAAGATTGCTGGACTGCTGTGACACCCTGGAAGCCCCTTTGAACAATGGTATCCACAGCCATAATGGCAGCAGTCTGAGCTTGCATGGCCTCACTCCGAGCTTCCACTGCAGTACTCAGACTTTTGGTGGAAGCTGCTTGTGCTGCAGTGGAAGCTGAGACATTGGCCATTGAAACTGCATCATGCTTGGGTGCACAAGTGTGTTGATGGAGTTGGCCACCACGAGTGTGAGGTCAGTAAACTTCTTGCGGCACTGCATCCATGTCCTTGGGGCTAGTAAGGAGGAGGAACTGAGGGAAATCCTTATTAGTCGGGAAATTGTGTTGGGGAAATTGATGGGATTGAAGGCCGATAAATCCCCAGGGCCTGATGGTCTGCATCCCAGAGTACTTAAGGAGCTGGCCTTGGAAATAGCAGTTGCATTGACAGTCATTTTCCAACATTCCATAGACTTTGGATCAGTTCCTATGGAGTGGAGGGTAGCCAATGTAACCCCACTTTTTAAAAAAAGGAGGAAGAAAGAAAACAGGGAATTATAGACCGGTCAGCCTGACATCGGTAGTGGGTAAAATGATGGAATCAATTATTAAGGATGTCATAGCAGCGCATTTGGAAAGAGGTGACATGATAGGTCCAAGTCAACATGGATTTGTGAAAGGGAAATCATGCTTGACAAATCTTCTGGAATTTTTTGAGGATGTGTCCAGTAGAGTGGACAAGGGAGAACCAGTTGATGTGGTATATTTGGACTTTCAGAAGGCTTTCGACAAGGTCCCACACAAGAGATTAATGTGCAAAGTTAAAGCACATGGGATTGGGGGTAGTGTGCTGACGTGGATTGAGAACTGGTTGGCAGACAGGAAGCAAAGAGTAGGAGTAAATGGGGACTTTTCAGAATGGCAGGCAATGACTAGTGGGGTACCACAAGGTTCTGTGCTGGGGCCCCAGCTGTTTACATTGTACATTAATGATTTAGACGAGGGGATTAAATGTAGTATCTCCAAATTTGCGGATGACACTAAGTTGGGTGGCAGTGTGAGCTGCGAGGAGGATGCTATGAGGCTGCAGAGTGACTTGGCTAGGTTAGGTGAATGGGCAAATGCATGGCAGATGAAGTATAATGTGGATAAATGTGAGATTATCCACTTTGGTTGTAAAAATAGAGAGACAGACTATTATCTGAATGGTGACAGACTAGGAAAAGGGGAGGTGTAACGAGACCTGGGTGTCATGGTACATCAGTCATTGAAGGTTGGCAGGCAGGTACAGCAGGCGGTTAAGAAAGCAAATGGCATGTTGGCCTTCATAACGAGGGGATTTGAATACAGGGGCAGGGAGGTGTTACTACAGTTGTACAGGGCCTTGGTGAGGCCACACCTGGAGTATTGTGTACAGTTTTGGTCCCCTAACTTGAGGAAGGACATTCTTGCTATTGAGGGAGTGCAGCGAAGGTTCACCAGACTGATTCCTGGGATGGCGGGGCTGACATATCAAGAAAGACTGGATCAACTGGGCTTGTATTCACTGGAGTTCAGAAGAATGAGAGGGGATCTCATAGAAACGTTTAAAATTCTGACGGGTTTAGACAGGTTAGATGCAGGAAGAATGTTGCCAATGTTGGGGAAGTCCAGAACCAGGGGTCACGGTCTAAGAATAAGGGGTAAGCCATTTAGGACCGAGATGAGGAGAAACTTCTTCACCCAGAGAGTGGTGAACCTATGGAATTCTCTACCACAGAAAGTTGTTGAGGCCAATTCACTGAATATATTCAAAAAGGAGTTAGATGTAGTCCTTACTACTAGGGGGATCAAGGGGTATGGCGAGAAAGCAGGAATGGGGTACTGAAGTTGCATGTTCAGCCATGAACTCATTGAATGGCGGTGCAGGCTCGAAGGGCCGAATGGCCTACTCCTGCACCTATTTTCTATGTTTCTATGTTTCTAAACTCCTGCATTGACCTCCATGGCAATCTGCTCCCAATGCCTTTTCACATGCGTCTGGAGAATCTCCTAGCCCCCTACAGATACAGAATGCTTTTCTTCCTTTCTATCTCCTCAACCAAAACCTCCAGTGCAGTGTTGGAAAACCTGGGTGCCCACTGTTTCCCATGATCAGCCATTTTTCTGTCTCCCACAGATCAGATTCAGCTCACAAAGGACTTCCAGCATCAGCTCCAGCCACAATGCACCTCCCCTTTAGAAGGGCAGGCTAGCTTTGAACAGAGCAGGCTAGCTTGAAGTAGTGCTAGCAGACAATATTTCTAAGGTGCACGGACGTGTGGCTGTGCATCAGTCATGTTTGACAAATTTGCTGGAGTTCTTTGAAGATGTAATGAACAGGGTGGATAAAGGGGAACCAGTGGATGTGGTGTATTTAGACTTCCAGAAGGCATTTGACAAGGTGCCACATAAAAGGTTACTGTCCAAGATAAAAGTTCACGGGGTTGGGGGTAATATATTAGCATGGATAGAGGATTGGCTAACTAACATAGAACAGAGATTTGGGATAAATGGCTCATTCTCTGGTTGGCAACCAGTAACTAATGGGGTGCCGCAGTGGATCAGTGCTGGGACCCCAACTATTTACAATCTATATTAACGACTTGGAAGAAGGGACTGAGTGTAACGTAGACAGATTTGCTGATGATACAAAGATGGAAGGAAAAGCAATGAGTGAGGAGGACACAAAAAAATCTGCAAAAGGACATAGACAGGCTAAGTGAGTGGGCAAAAATTTGACAGACGGAGTATAATATTGGAACGTGTGAGGTCATGCACTTTGGCAGAAAATATCAAAGAGCAAGTTATTATTTAAATAGAGAAAGATTGCAAAGTGCCGCAGTACAGCGGGACCTGGGGGTACTTGTGCATGAAACACAAAAGGATCGTATGCAGGTACAGCAAGTGATCAGGAAGGCCAGTGGAATCTTGACCTTTATTGCAAAGGGGATGGAATATCAAAGCAGGGAAGTCTTACAACAGCTATATAAGGTATTGGTGAGGCCACACCTGGAATACTGCTGGCAGTTTTGGTTTCCATATTTACGAAAGGATATACTTATTTTGGAGGCAGTTCAGAGAAGGTTCACTAGGTTGATTCTGGGGATGAGGGGGTTGACTTATGAGGAAAGGTTGAGTAAGTTGCGCCTCTACTCATTGGAATTCAGGAGAATGAGAGGTGATCTTATCGAGACGTTTAAGATTATGAGGGGGCTTGACAGGGTGGATGCAGAGAGGATGTTTCCACTGATGGGGTAGACTCAAACTAGAGTGCACGATCTTAGAATAAGGGGCCGCCCATTTAAAATAGAGATGAGGAGAAATTTCTTCTCTCAGAGGGTTGAGAATCTGTGGAATTCGTTGCCTCAGAGAGCTGTGGAAGCTGGGACATTGAATAAATTTAAGACAGAAATAGACGGTTTCGTAATCGATAAGGGGATAAGGGGTTATGGGGAGCGGGCGGGGAAGTGGAGCTGAGTCCATGATTGGATCAGCCATGATCTTATTGAATGACGGAGCAGGCTCAAGGGGCCATATGGCCGACTCCTGTTCCTATTTCTTATGTTCTTATGTTTTTATGTGAGATCCCACATAGGCCGCTCACAAGCTGTTGCCGCTAGAAGATATTGTGCATGTGCGGCGGTACAGCAAATTTAAAGGGACCGTGCAGGAAAAAAAATTAGGGGGGATCATTGCTAGCAAGTATCAATTTTGGGCCTCCTGCTGATGCGTGCAGCCAAATAACAGCGCAGTTAGTGCTGACTGCATGCAGAAATCATGCTAACGAACAGGCAGCACGAAGAGGGTGTGCTGCCTGCATTACATTGAACGGGCACTGGGTAATTGTGCATCGCTATCCCTGTGCCCATTTGCGGAGGCTATCCAATTCAGCTCCCCTTAACGTTTTCTCTCAGCTCTGAAACCATCTTGGTTTTTTTAAAATGATTAAGGCAGGATTTCTCTCAATGGTAGACTTACTACCAGAAGTGCATTAGAACTACTATTGCACTGATATTTTTTTTATATTCGTTCCTGAGATATGGGCGTTACTGGCAAGGCCAGCATTTATTGCTCATCTCTAATTGCCTTTGAGAAGATGGTGGTGAGCTGCCATTTCAGAGGACATTTAAGAGTCAACCACATTGCTGTGGGTCTGGAGTCACATATAGGCCAGACCGGGTAAGGATGGTAATTTCCTTTCCTAAAGGACATTAGAGAACCAGACGGGTTTTTACGACAATCCGGTAGTTTCATGGTCACCATTACGGATTCTAGCTTTTTATTCCAAATTTATTTAATTAAATGAATTTTAATTCCCCAGCTGCCATGGTGAAGATTTGAACTCGCATCATCAGATCGTTAGTCCAGGCCTCTGAATTACTCGTCCAGTGACATTATAGCCAGTCCTTCTCTGGATTGGAGGTGGGGGATGTGTGGAAGAAAATTCCCATTCTGCAGCAGCAACTGAAAGGATCTGATAGAGAATTCAAACAGGCTGCATTCAGACAGGCTGTGAAAAGTCACAGACCCCAAGTCAAAGCTGCTATATGCAACTCAGCATGTTGCATTAAGTCATCAATCAACTTGACATTTTAGGACCTTGGGTAGCGAGCCAATTAAAGGTTAACACACTATCCATTGAGCCAATAAGGTCAAAGAAGGCGAGTTCTTTTCTGTAAATTGAACCAGGTATAAGTACAGCCATTTTGGCCATGTGGTCTCAGAAGGACAAAGGCCTGGCTTAAAGCCAAAAGCTTGTTGCTGCTGCCAGAATAAAGTTACATTAAAACTACAATCGGAGTTCGTATTTCATTGGAAATTAAGAGATCTAACAGATCAAAACAGCCATGTTGGCCTCACTATTAACCCTCCCACAATGGCCAGCAGAGAGCCGGGGGAAGGAGTTAAAGAGTTAAATACTGGGAACGCACCCCCAACACACTGTGCACGTGCCCGCTGCCATTTTACGGCGGCGGATATCGGGCATCTGAATGTCCCTCCGTTGAGAGGCGGCACACGTAATTATCATATTTAAATTGGGCTCTCACTGTGCAAAAGGTGTCCTCTGCAGGGGGTGGTCACTGAAAGGTAACAGAAGGAAATTTAGCCCCACAGAAACCTTTACCCAACTGTCGCCATTTACATGTAGCGGGGCAAGGGCATAGTGGCCAAAGATGTCCAGTAGGTTTTTAGTGTAGAGATTCTACATTGGACCTCAGCCTCCTCGTTTTCTTCCGTTGCCTGCCCCAGACATGTCTAAATATGAATAGCCAAATAGAAGAACATCTTTTAACTGTTAAGATCATTTCATTTTACATTTTTTTAATTTGTTGTTTTACTTTTCCATATGTTAAATATTTTATATTTTTCCCCAGTGTTTCCTCTGCTATCTTTTGCTGTTTTAGGTGACTCCAGTTCAGAGCCTGCCTCTGATTCTCCCTTCACTCTTTGGCCGGGTCTATGGGATTTCAGAAGCTGCTAGCCTATCTGGGGACCTCTGATCCTCAGATGAATGCTTATCAATCATATAATATCAGTGGTGATTCCACATCATTTGGAAGCACGAACTAACAACTGAACTGCTCAGTTAAAAGGTTCGCTCATATAGTACATGTTGAAAGTTCACCTGAGCTGCACATCACTGTGAAAATGTATGTCAATGATAAAATGTTTGCTTCTTATTAACAAATGTGTTATGATTGAAATGATTTGTTGCTTTGATTCACAGAGTCAGATTTGTAATATGTAAAAATCACCCACTGTGTTTACAGAGCTACGGAGGGAGAAATGTACAAGCTGCCAGGTGCTAAACATTGCTGGTAAGCAGCAGCCTCTTGCTTTCTCCTGGATGAACTCTACGCCAGTATTTTTCAATAAATCACCTTTTCTGCTGCTGAAAAATTGAAGCTGTACAAACAAAATGATAGAACTTGTGCTTTCCTTCTCAAGGCAATACACTGATTTTTTTTCTCTCCCATAAATTCGATCCCCACCACAGTAAATGAGAAATGTATTTGCCAATAGTGCTTGTATAAAAAACCAATACATTAAAAACGCTGCTCCTATGGTACAAATCTTGCCTTCCCCTGTCACGACTAATCAGTGCTGTTGTCTGTGTATGATTCTCCGCACAGCAAGTAGCTCCGACTAAATTGAAAAGAAGATAGAAGCTTAGCATTACAGTATTTGTCAATTACTGAAAACTGTCTGGAGCATCTACACAACAGCATTAGTGCTTGAATAATGACAAAGGGTACCATAAGATTTCAATATTACTGCACCGTGAATCTTATGTCGGGCCCGAAATTGCCCACCGCCCGAAACGAGTCGCAGCTACCGTTTTCGATGTGTTCCGTCCACCCCAATGCATGGGGCAGCCAATCGGGAGAAATTCAGCACTTTGTACTTTTTTTTGAAGTGAGGCGGAAGAGCCTCATCATCGGGGCGGAAGTGGGGGCGGGGCGGAGTAGCTGATGCTCGAAGTCATCAGCGGCGCGCTGATGACGTCATCGCGCTGGTGCGTCACAACATCCCTCCCCTTCAGTTAAATGGGAGAGCCGCTGCAAACTCTGCAGCCACTTCAGTGGCAAACACTGGGCCACCAGGGAGGGTTTCAGCCGAACCCACGGCCATAATTGTCGGCCCGACCTGGCAGTCGGCCGGCAAAATAAATAAGATGGAGATGCCAGCAGCGCCACCTCCCCTTTAAGATGCTGCCAAGTCACAGAAAGGGCACAGCAAAAGCTGCCAGGTGCAATGACCGGCGGCGGCGCCACTCATGTGGGGCAATTTTCGAAAGGGGCAATTTTCCGTGGGGCAATTTCGGGAGGGGTCGCGGCCGACCAGTAAGGGAGCAGCGCGTACACGCCGTGGCGGGAAAACGGGTGGAGCGATCCAAAACTGAAGGAAGGCAATGTTCAAAATGGCAGCCCCTCCGCAGTGACTCAGCGGCCAGTCTGCACCGACCCATGGCCGCTGCTTTCAGGCGACCACAGGCCTTATAGTGAGGAGAAATTTCGGCCCCGTCATCTCTTGATGAATAATTAAAACAAAAATAGTTCCTGATACAGTTCCATTGTAATAAAATACTAAGGGGGCGAAATTGGTTAGCGCCACATTTGGGGTGCTAAGTTCTATCTGTCTGAACATTTAGCGCCCGGCAAGATGGGCTGCAAAGTTGTGGGAAATTGGGCATTTTTCCCTCAGAAATGAAGGGAGGCAGTATCTGAGGCGCTAATTGTCTCAGTCGGGTGCTGTAGGGGCACTATTATCAGAGCTGCACACAATTTCAGCTGATTTTCATTCAGTGACCCAGCTAAGAAAGCCCTATACAGCCAACGCCAACTTGGCGACCCTTGATGACCCCAAGACACAGAGTTCCCACAGTGCCCTCAAGTTCTCCATAACCAACGCCTATGAAGAGACGCTCGGTCACTCAACCAGAAAACACCAAGACTGGTTTGATGAGAATGACTAGGTGATCCAGGAGCTAATAAGCCGCAAGCGCAAGGCATTTCTGAACTTAAAGCAGCAACCCAATTCAGGAGCGGCAAAGCAGCTCTACAGGCGGCTGAAGGCTGAGGTCCAACAAAAAACCCACAACTTAAAGAATAGATGGTGGGTGGAGAAAGCACAGGAGATCCAGCAGCTGGCTGACAACCATGACATGTGAGGCTTCTTCAGCACAGTCAAGTCCACCAATGGCCCAAGCACCAAAGGCCCCACCCCACTGCTGGCCAAAAATGAAGAGGCACTCATTAAGGACACTGAGGAAGTTAGGACCCACTGGAAGGAGCACTTCGAGGATCTCCTTCACTGAGGCTCTGCCTTCGACACAAATGAGCAACAAGGCATCAGGAGCAGATGGAATCCCCGCTGAGGCACTAAAGTATGGTGGAGAGGCACTATTGGCGTGAATTCATGATCTCATCTCTCTTATCTGGAAGGAGGAGAGCTTGCCAGGCGATCTCAGAGATGCCGTAATCGTGACCATCTTCAAAAAAGGGGACAAGTCCAACAGCGCTAATACAGAGGAATCTTCCTGCTGTCGGCCACTGGGAAAGTCATTGCTAGAATCCTCCTCAACCGTCTTCTCCCCATGGCTGAAGAGCTCCTCCCAGAGTCACAATGCGGATTCTGTGCACTATGGGGTATAACGGATATGATCTTCACCATGTGACAGCTACAAGAGAAATGCAGGGAACAGCATCAATCCTTGTATATGGCCTTCTTTGACCTCACAAAGGCCTTTGACACTGTCAACCATGAGCGACTATGGAGCGTTCTCCTCCGTTTTGGCTGGCCCCCAAAAGTTTGTCACCATCCTCCGCCTGCTCCACGATGACATGCAAGCCTTGATCCTGACACAACAGATCCACCACAGAACCAATCCACATCCGGTCCGGGGTCAAACAGGGTTGCGTCATAGTACCAACGCTCTTCTCGATCTGCCTTGCTGCAATGCTTCATCTCACTCACAACAAGCTCCCCGCTGGACTGGAACTAAACTATAGAACCAATGGGAACCTGTTCAACCTTCACCACCTCCAGGCTAGATCCAAGCTCATCTCATCCTCTGTCATTGAACTACAGTACGCGGATGACGCTTGCGTCTCCGCACACTCAGAAGCCGAACTCCAAGCCATCATCAACACCTTCACTGCGGCGTACGAAAGCATGAGTCTTACACTAAACATCTGTAAGACAAAGGTCCTTCACCAACCTGACCCCGCCACACAGCATTGCCCCGCCACCCCCCCCCCCCCCCCGGTCATCAAAATTGACGGCGCTGCCTTGGACAACGTGAACCATTTTCCATACCTCAGGAGCCTACTATCAGCAAGGGCAGACATCAATGATGAGGTCCAACACCGCCTCCAGTGTGCCAGCGTAGCCGTCGGTCACCTGAGGAAGAGAGTGTATGAAGACCAGGATCTCAAATCTGGCACAAAGCTTATGGTCTACAGGGCAGTAGTGATACCTACCCTCTTATATGGCTCAGAGACGTGCACCATATATAGCAGACATCTCAAAGCGCTGGAGAAGTACCATCAACGCTGCCTCCGCAAGATCCTGCAAATCTACTGGGAGGATATACGCACCAATGTCAGTGTTCACGCTCAGGCCAACATCCCTGGCATCAACATTATAGGGGGTCCCTTGAACGAGGATGACTCGGTTCCACAACAAAAGGGACGGGTTCACAGATTTTTCAATGAAGGACCCGATATTTCAGTTCTGAACTCTAATTGAAGGGGCAGAAGATGCCTGTATTGGATTTTTTTTTAACGTGTGGTGACTGTTGCACATCAGCCACCACATGGGCTTGACAGAGCTGGGCCTTTGTCCAGTGGCAAGTGTTAACCAGGACGACTGGAGACCTGCTCTGCTGCACGGACCTTGTGCGCACACATATCGCTGTGTAGGCTGGCCCATGCTGCCCCGGGCCCTCGGCTCGTCTGGGCCCTGCACCCTCATTTGCCACACCTCCGCCACAATCTCTCGCCGCTTCTCCGCCACAAACATTTGCCACACCTCCGCCACAATCTCTCGCCGCTTCTCCGCCACAAACATTTGCCACACCTCCGCCACGATCACCCATGGCACCTCCACACCAATCATTCCCTGAACCTCTGCCACGATCATTTGCCGAATCGCAGCCACAATCCCTCATCGCTCCTCTGCCTTGATCACTCACCGTACCTCCGCCATGACCTTCCTGCTGCTGTGCTGTACTTGGGCCCCGCCGATACTCCTGCGCGTGCTCCAAATGGCGACCTGTCTGCGTCCTGATGACTTCACCTGGTCACCAACCTCGAAATCGTCACACATTTGGAACGGCTCGTGCTGGAAGTTGTAGTTCCAGTTCTTTTATACCCGGACCTGCAGAGGTTTCTCATGCAGGTCGGGCAGACACGATGTTCCAGGGCCTGCCACTGCAGCTCTTTTATAAAAAAAACATCCCCAGCATTGAAGCACTGACCACGCTCGACCAGCTCCATTGGGCGCGTCACATCGTCCTCATGCCCGACATGAGACTCCCTAAACAAGCACACCACTCGGAACACCTACATAGCAAACCAGCCCCGGGTGGGCAGAGGAAACGTTACAAGGACACCCTCAAAGCCTCCTTGATAAAGTGCAACATCCCCACCGGCACCTGGGAATCACTGGCCAAAGACCGCCCAAAATGGAGGAAGAGCATCCAGGAAGGCGCTGAGCACCGCAAGTTTCGTCGCTGAGAACATGCAGAAATCAAAAACAGACAGCGGAAGGAGCGTGCAGCAAACCCAGCTCCCCACCCACCCTTTCCTTCAACTACTGACTGCCCCACCTGTTACGCAAACTGTAATTCCCACATTGGACTGTACAGCCACCTGAGAACTCACTTTTAGAGTGGAAGCAAGTCTTCCTCGATTTCGAGCGACTGCCTATGATGATGATAATGATGATGATAATCAGTCTGCTACTGAATCCAGTTCTTAAAGGAGATGTCGTTTCAGGCAACACCTGGTCATTTTTATCATTGCTGGAGTTGTCTGAGAGCTGCAAGGAATGTCTGTGATGACTGCTAGAATACCTCATACAAGAGTCATTCATTTCAATGACCTAGCATTGGAGACATTGGTGGGTGCAGTAGCGAGATGGAGGGATACACTGTTCCTTCCATCTGGGAGAAGGCCAACTCCACAGGTTTTTAGAGCCATGTGGGCAGGGGTGGCCGCGGAAGTGTCAGCCAGCATCGTGGTCGACAGAAGCCCAATACAGTGCAGCAAGAAATTCAACCTCAGTCGGGTGATCAAGGTGAGTACATGTTTGCACAACTCTTACATAGCAGCCTCTGAGCCTCTGACTGTGCACATTCTGCAAACCAGCACTTGACCCAGCATGCCGCATGTCCCTTTGCTTCTCCCTGTGCCTGTGGCATGCTCCATAGTCTCTCCATGAGCCTCTCCCTGTGCCTGTGGCATAGAAACATAGAAACATAGAAAGTAGGTGCAGGAGTTGGCCATTTAGCCCTTCGAGCCTACACCACCATTCAATAAGATCATGGCTGATCATTCACCTCAGTACCCCTTTCTTACTTTCTCTCCATACCTCTTGATCCCTTTAGCCATAAGGGCCATATCTAACTCCCTCTTGAATATCCAATGAACTGGCATCAACAACTCTCTGTGGAAGAGAATTCCACAGGTTAACAACGCTCTGAGTGAAGAAGTTTCTCCTAATCTCAGTCCTAAATGGCTTACCCCTTATCCTTAGTCTGTGACCCCTGGTTCTGGACGTCCTCAACATCGGGAACATTCTTCCTGCATCTAACCTGTCCAGTCCCGTCAGACTTTTATATGTTTCTTTGAGATCCCCTCTCATCCTTCTAAACTCCAGTGAATACAGGCCCAGTCGATCCAGTCTCTCATCATATGTCAGTCCTGCCATCCCGGGAATCAGTCTGCTGAACCTTCGCTGCACTCCCTCAATAGCAAGAACGTCCTTCCTCAGATTAGGAGACCAAAACTGAACACAATATTCCAGTGAGGCCTCACCAAGGCCCTGTACAACTGCAGTAAGACCTCCCTGCCCCTATACTCAAAACTCCTGGCTATGAAGGCCAACATATCATTTGCCTTCTTCACCGCCTGCTGTACTTGCATGCCAACTTTCAATGACTGATGTACCATGACACCCAGGTGTTGTTGCACCTCCCCTTTTCCTAATCTGCCACCATTCAGATAATATTCTGCCTTCGTGTTTTTGCCACCAAAGTGGATAACCTCACATTTATCCACATTATACTGCATCTGCCATGTATTTGCCCATTCACCTAACTGTCCAAGTCATCCTGTAGCCTTTTAGCATCCTCCTCACAGCTCACACCATCACCCAGCTTAGTGTCACCTGCAAACTTGGAGATATTACACTCAATTCCTTCATCCAAATCATTGATGTATATTGTAAAGAGCTGGGATCCCAGCACTGAGCCCTGCGGCACTCCACCAGTCACTGCCTGCCATTCTGAAAAGGACCCGTTTATCCCGACTCTCTGCTTCCTGTCTGCCAACCAGTTCTCTATCCACGTCAGTACATTACCCTCAATACCATGTGCTTTAATTTTGCACACCAATCTCTTGTGTGCGACCTTGTCAAAACCCTTTTGAAAGTCCAAATACACCACATCCACTGATTCTCCCTTGTCCACTCTACTAGTTACATCCTCAAAAAATTCCAGAAGATTTGTCAAGCTTGATTTCCCTTTCATAAATCCATGCTGACTTGGACCGATCCTGTCACTGCTTTCCAAATGCTCTGCTACTTCATCTTTAATAATTGATTCCAACATTTTCTCCACTACTAATGTCAGGCTAACCGGTCTATAATTACCCGTTTTCTCTCACCCTCCACTTTTTAAAAAGTGGTGTTACATTAGCTACCCTCCAGTCCATAGGAACTGATCCAGAGTCGATAGACTGTTGGAAAATGATCACCAATGCATCCACTATTTCTATGGTCACTTCCTTAAGTACTCTGGGATGCAGATTATCAGGCCCCGGGGATTCAGGCCTGCCTTCATTCCCATCAATTTCCCTAACACAATTTCCCACCTAAACTACAGAAAGTAGTTTACAAGATGACGCCTTTAAATACTGCTGCATTCGGCTCCCGACTGCATCGCGGCAACTCAAGCTGTCATCATCGCCAGGCATAAAGTAGGTTGCGCAGGGCAATTTGATTTCCCGGGCGGTAAGGGGCCGATGTGCATGGCAATTATGTCATCATCACCGTGCGCATGCACCATAGTCTCTCCATGGGCCTCTCCCTGTGGTGCTCCCTCTCTCTGTCATTGCCTTTCTCTCTCCCTCTCTCGATACCTTTCCCTCTGTAATTGGCGGCATCTTTGTCTTCCTCGAAACATCCTCTGATGGTGATGATGGAGCAGGAGGTCAAGTGCCAGCACAGCCCACATGAACCAACAGAAATGGTTGAACTTCAAAACTGCCGTGAGTTATACAGGGTAATAGTTAGGAGGCAGAAGACTCCTCTCGGTAAAAATCGCTGCTATAGGTCCACCAGACACTCTGCCTAACTCTTGGAAAGCAGAAAAAAGTAATGGCCTACAGAAAGTAGTTTACAAGTTGGTGCTTTTAAATACCGCTGCATCCGGCTCCCGACTGCATCGCGGCAACTCAAGCTGTCATCATCGCCAGGCATAAGGTAGGTTGTGCAGGGCAATTTGACTTCTCGGGCGGTAAGGGGCCGATGTGCACGCCAATTATGTCATCATCACCGCGCACAGTCCAGCGGGGCGCTCCGTCAGGATTGGAGCACAAGTTCATAGCGCCTCCACAAAAACCCCACCCAATTCCTTGAGGGGTGATCTTCGCGCCTGGGCGATATCCATTTTGTGCCCCGTTAATAATGGCTGTCGATAAAAGAGCCAATTTCACCCAAATGTTTAGTTATTTGTATATTGAGTTTTAAGTCTCACCATACTGCATATTATTGCTCGGCTGAAAAAGTGGACATTTGGTCTGCTGCTAGAATTATTAAGCTGTATAAATGAAATGATGAAATCTGTGATATTCCATTCCATGGCAATATACTGTTACACACTTTGCCCCATAAATTCAATAAACCCTTTCCAGTCAAAGTAAATGTGAAATATATTTACCAATAGTGCTTTCACAAAGTAGCCAATACCAGCTCTATCCAGATGCCTCTGTAAATGTATTTTTACTTCGTCCAATTGTTTCCCTGCTGTCTAAGGAGATGAATCACCCTGTGTTTCACTCACCTTGTTTTATTTTTAAAGTTGTGCTGAACTCTACTATCGAAAGCAGAGGTGCAGACAATTTGTTAATTGGAAATGCATGGATTACTCCTTGCATTTACTTCACTGAAGCAGGGTTTATGAATGCATATTTTTGTTGGTCCTATAATGGTGTTGGTACTGATTCCCAGCCAAAGATGGAAATAATTAGATGGGTTTTAAAAAGGCTCTTAAAGGAGGAGAGAAGATGGAGATTTTTAGCAGTGGAATTTCAGAGTGTGGGGCCTAGTTGGCTGAAGGCAGAGCTGCCAATGTCAGGGCATAGGGGAGGATGGATGCACACAAGGTCAGAGTAAGAGGGAGTGTCTCAGAGAAAGTTGTAGGGCTAGACGAATTTACAGAGATAGGGAGGGGTGAGGCCTTGAAGGGATTTAAACACAACGGTGAGAATTTTAAATCTCAGGAATTGGAGGACTGGGTGCCAATGTAGGTCAGGAAAGGCAACGGTGATGGTTAGCAGGACTTGGTGTGGGATTGGATAAGCTGAAGTTTACGGAGGGTGAAAGGTAAGGGGCTAAACTTTATATAATTTGAAGTTGGGGCATTTCAGTATTTAGTGAGAAGGACACATTAATGATTCCATCATAAACAGTTAAGCTCTTCATGGATGCTTTAATTGCTATAGGATGATCAGGGCTATAATTATCTAGAACGTTCTTAACTATAAGAGTTAATTGTTCTCAGAAGAATTATTAATAGTTCCCAATTTGCATCAAACACTTGATAGCAAACAATTAATTAAGATACTTTAACTAATGTCATGTACATCCACATTTCATGGAAACCACTTTTTGCACATGACAAAGCACAGTTTTGTACAAAAGCACTGATGGAGCTAAATTTATAATAACCCAGGAATACTATGAATGTCACTTGTTGGTTGAAGTAATGCACATTAATAACATCAAAATGATTCTTCTAATGTACCATGAGGCAAAATGCTGAATGCTACAATCTTGGAGGTCCAGATTAGACTCAGAGTTTTCTTTATATTCTCTCGATGCTAATTCGTCAGGGGGTTGGGCACGAAGATTTACATTGCTTGCTGTATTTTACAGGCTATCAAATAATGGGAAAGAGACAGAGGAGCAGATTTGCAAATAAATTATTGAGAGATGCAAGAACAATACAGTAATGATAATGGGAGACTTTAACTACCCCAATATTGAATGGTGCAGTGATTGTTTTAAGCGCAGACAGATGGAGGAATTTCTGAAGTGTGTTCAGGAGAATTTTCTTGATCAGTATGTTTCATGCCCAACGAGGAAGGAGGCATTGCTGGATCTAGTCCTGGGGAATGAAATGGATCAAGTGGCATTTTTCACAGTTGGAGAGCATCTCAGGAATAGTAATCAGGTTTAGATTAGCTATGGAGAAGGACAATGAGCAATCTAGAATAAAATAATACTTAACTGGAGGAGGATTAATTTCAGCGAAATGAGGAGGCATCTGGCCCAGGTAAATTGGAGTCAAAGACTGGCATGCAGAAATGTAATAGAGTAATGGGCGGCCTTTAAAGAGGAGGTGGTTTGGGTACAGTCTAGGTACATTCCTGCAAGGGGGGAAGTGAGAGCAACCAAGGCCAGAGCTTCCTGGATGACGAAGGAGTTGGAGAGTAGGATGAAGCAGAAATAAAGGAGAATCAGGCTGAATATAAAAAGTACAGAACAGTACAATAATAGATTGGAAGCTAACATAAAAGGGAATCCAAAGGTCTTCTATGGGCATATTAGCAGTAAACGGATTGTCAGAGGAGCGATGGGGCTAATTAGGGACCAAAGTGGAGGCAGAATGCGTGGCTGGGGTAATAAATAAGTACATTGCATCGTTTTTTACCAAGGAAGAGGACTGTGCCAAAGCTAGGGTAAACAAGGAGGTTGCTGGGATACTGGATAAAATAAAAATAGATAAAGAGGAAGTACTAGAAAGACGACGGTACTTAAAGTGGATAAGTCAACTGGTCCAGAGGGGATGCATTCTAGGTTGCTGAGGGAAATAAGGGTAGAAATTGCGGCGGTGCTGGCCACAATCTCCCAATCCTCCTTTGATATAGCATAGTACCAAAGGATTGGAGGATTGCAAATGTTCCGCCCTCGTTCAAAAAAGGGGAGAAGGATAAACCTGGCAATTACAGGCCAGTCAGTTTAATGTCAGTGATGGGGAAGCTTTTAAAAGCAATAATCGGGAGAAAATTAACAGCCACTTGGACAAGCATGGACCAATAAAGGAGAGCCGAATTGTGTTTGACTAACTTGTTTGAATTTTTTGAGGAGGTAACAGAGAGGGTGGATGAGGACAGTGTAGTTGATGTTGTGTATATGGACTTTCAAACAGCGTTTGATAAAGTACCACATAATAGGCTTGTTAGCAAAATGGAAGCCTATGGGATAAAAGGGGTAGTAGCAGAATGGATACAAAATTTCCAAAAACATAGAAAGCAGAGAGCTGTGGGGAATGTCTGTTTTTTGGACTGGAGGGAGGTATACAGTGGTGTTCCCCAAGGTTCAGCTGTTTTTGATATACATTAATTACTTGGACTTGGGTACAGGGCATTATTTTGAAATTTGCAGATGACACAAAACTTGGAAGTGAAGTAAACAGTGAGGAAGAAGACAGTAATAGACTTCAAAACAACACAGGTTAACAAGGTAATAAAAAAGCAAACCAAGCACGATGGTTTATTTCTAGAGGGATTGAACTGAAAAGTAGAGAAGTTATGCTAAACTTGTATCGAACCTTAGTTGGACTAATTCTGGCCGCCATATTATAAAAAGGATATAGAGGCAAGATTTACAGGGATGATACCTGATATGTGAGGGTATACCTCTCAGGAAAGGATGATATGTCTCCTTTCTCTTGAAAAGAGAAGGCGGAGGGGTGACCTAATAGCAGTCTTTAAAATGATGAAAGGTTTTGATTGAGTAGATACAGAGAGTATTTCCACTTGTGGTGAAGAGCAAAACTAGAGGCCATCAATACAAGATAGTCACCAGGAAATCAAATAGGGAATTCAAAAGAAACTTATTTACCTAGAGAGTGGTGAGAATGTGGAACTCGCTATCACAGGGAGTGGTTGAAGCGAATAGTATTGATGCATTTACGGGGAGGCTAGATAAGCAGATGAGGGAGAAGGGGATAGAGGTTTATGCTGATAGAGTTAGATGAGGAAAGACGGACGAAGGCTCGAGTGGAGCATAAACACAGCCATGGACTGGTTGGGCTAAATGGCTAGTTTCTATGTTGCATATCCTTGGTAATCCTATATATTCCTATATAAAGAGGACAAAGACAGACTAGTTGAATGGGTGGGAGCAGACGAAATCCAATGCAGAGAAGTCTGAGGTGATACAGAGAAACATAGAAACATAGAAAATAGGTGCAGGAGTAGGCCATACGGCCCTTCGAGCCTGCACCACCATTCAATAAGATCATGGCTGATAATTCACCTCAGTACCCCTTTCTTGCTTTCTCTCCATAACCCTTGATCCCTTTAGCCGTAAGGGCCATATCCAACTCCCTCTTGAATATATCTAACGAACTGGCATCAATAACTCTCTGTGGAAGAGAATTCCACAGGTTAACAACTCTCTGAGTGAAGAAGATTCTCCTCATCTCGGTCCTAAATGGCTTACCCCTTATCCTTAGACTGTGACCCCTGGTTCTGGACTCCCTCAACATCGGGAATATTCTTCCTGCATCTAACCTGTCCAGTCCCATCAGAATTTTATATGTTTCTATGAGATCCCCTCTCATTCTTCTAAACTCCAGTGAATACAGGCCCAATCAATCCAGTCTCTCCTCATATGTCAGTCCTGCCATCCCGGGAATCAGTCTGCTGAACCTTCGCTGCACTCCCTCAACAGCAAGAACGTCCTTCCTCAGATTAGGAGACCAAAACTGAACACAATATTCCAGGTGAGGCCTCACCAAGGCCCTGCAGCAAGACCTCCCTGCTCCTATACTCAAATCCCCTAGCTATGAAGGCCAATATGCCATTTGCCTTCTTCACCGCCTGCTGCACCAGCATGCCCACCTTTAATGACTGATGTACCATGACACCCAGGTCTTGTTACATCTCCCCTTTTCCTAATTCAGATAATATCCTGCCTTGTTAGGAAAAATCCGGAGAGACCATCCATACTAAATGGTTTCATTTTAAAGGGGGTGCAGAAACAGAGAGACCTGGGGGTGTTTGTGCACAAATCTTTGAAGGTGGCAGGACAGGCTAACAAAGCAGTTACTAAAGCAGATGGGATGCTGGGCTGTATAAATAGAGGCATAGAATATAAAAGCCAGGAAGTTATGCTAAATCAATTTAAAACACTAGTTCAGCCTCAGTTGGAGTATTGTGTCCAATTCTGGGCACCACATTTTAGGAAAAACAGGAAGGCTTTGGAGAGGGTGCAGAAGCATTTTACTAGAATGGTTCCAGGGATGAGGGATTACAGTTGCATGGATAGATTGGATAAGCTGGGTTGTTCTCCTTGGACCATAGAAAGCTGTGGAGATTTGATAGAGGTGTTTAAAATCATGAAGGGTTTAGATAGAACAAATAAAGAGAAACTGTTTCCATTGGCTGAACGATCGATAACCAGAGGGCACAGATTTAAGGTGATTGTCAAAGGAACCAGAAGCTACATGAGGAAAAACTTTATTACCCAACGAGTGGTTAGGATTTTGAATGCACTGTCGATAGGGTTGTGGATTCAGATTCAATAGTAGTTCAGGAAGGAATTCGATAAAAAGCAGAAAAAAGAGTGCAGGGATATGGGGAAAGAGTAGGGGAGGGGGACTAACTGGATCGCTCTTCAAAAGTGCCAGTGCAGACTCGATGGGCCGAATGGCCTCCTTCTGTGCTGTACTATTGTATGGTTCTATGATTCTATAGCTCGTGTTTCATTGCAAAACTTTAAAAGTTTTTATTTAAGTCGGGAGTGCAGGATGGATCTAACCACATTAACCAGCAGTCACTTTTGGTTTGGTATCAAAGTTATTGTTCCATATGTTACTGCTAGATTAAGTGAAATCTCATTTTGTCTTTCTAAAGGGAAGAGATGCAATATTGCACTTCTGATCAATTATACAATAAAACACGTTGCAGTTTGGCAATAGAAAAGATAAATGGCTGCCCCTGAACAACGAAAGTAGTTTTTAGTATGCGTTAATCCCCATTGCAGGAATTTTCTGGCATTCGCGCGGGATTGGAGGTGGGTTGGGAGTAAAAGTTGAAATAAATTGGAGCAAGTCAGGAACCCGCCGTCATCCCGCCTCCTCGCGCCTCTCATTCGAGCGTGATTGCCAACGCGGCCGTGACCTGAACGGCAGAGGCAGCCGAGCTAATTTACATCATTCTTCGGTAGTTGTCAGATCTTTAAGCTTCTTTTTAACCCCACCTTTCCAATTTCACTGCATGACCACGGGAAACACGCAACGCAGGAACCACGTCTGTGAACCTGAGGTGGAAGTTCGGTGGCCATTGATCCAGCTCATTAGTGCACAGTATTGAAAGCACAATAAATACTCCTACCTGACACCTGATTACTTTCCTAAGGCAGATGTTGCTGCTGAGTGCATTGTCAGCACAGATTTCGGTTTTTAGAGGTTGCAAGTGTTTTCAGCAAAGTTGGGATCCACTGTCACCTCATAGTTACAACCTATCACACATTGACAGCTTGCTCCTTTGATATCTACTTGACCTGCCTTCTATTACATCAACATGGGTGAAGTTTATACTGTCTCACCTTGGTCCTCAGAACCACGATTAGCCCCAACACCAGCAGCACTGGGCACACCAGCAGCACCAACAACAACAACACCACCACCAACCGTCTCCTCAACAACCTGATGCTGCACAGGACAGAGGGCATCAGCACAAGGCTGCACTGCATCGGAGGCGATACCCCCAACACAGGGTATACAGGCAGAGGATGGGCTTCCTCAAAATGACTGCAGCAGTGCCAAAGGAGGCTTAGGCTACTGCACCAGGTCATCACAGACATTTATAGATTGCTGGAGCAAGACCTGCAGCCCAGAGGAGCGGATGGACACGTCAAAGTTACCAGCGATCTCAACTTCTTCACGTCAGGCTCCTTCCAGGGATCTGCAGCAGACATTTGCAGCATCTCATAGTCAGCCACCCACAGATGCATCACACAGGTCATCGATAGCCTGTTAACAAGTCAGCTTATTATATCAGCTTTGGCACTGATGAAGCCAGTACTACTGAGCAGGCGCTCAGCTTTGCCACTCTGGCTGGCTTCCCACGGGTGCAGGCATCATCGACTGCACACATGCGGCCATCAGGGCACCCCACTTCATCCAAGAGTGTTTGTGAACCGCAAGGGCTTCCACTCCCTCAATGTTCAGCTCATCTGCAATCATAGATCATCATGCACGTGTGCGCCAGATTCCCTGGCAGCTGCCGTGACTCATTCATCCTGCACCAATCCACTATCCCTCAGCTCCTTGTTTCTCCAAACATATATCTGGCTGGCTGGTTGGATACAAGGGCTATCCACTGAAGACATGGCTCATGACATCTTTGAGAAGGCCGAGGTACTGAGGTCAAGGAGAGATATAATGAAAACCACATTTCCACCAGATGTGTCTAGACATGCTGAAAATGTACTTCAGATGCCTTGACAGATGTAGAGGAGCCCTTCAGTATGCACCAGCCAGGGTCCCCAGAATCATTGTGGTCTGCTGCGTCCTGCACAACATAGCACAGCAGCGAGGATTAGTCCTGCATGAGGAGCAAGGCTCTGATCGCACAGCCTCTCCAGAGGAGGAGGAGGAGCATCAATTGGAAGACATGCAGGAGAAACCTCACCAGCACCCGAGCACATTGCTGCCCGAGAGGCCAAGCATGGGCTCATCATGGCCAAATTTCATTAAGTTCAGACATTACACACATATGGCTGCCATATGCTGCGCCACGTTCCCACCACCCCACAGCAACCATAAAGCATCTCGACAATGTCCACACTGACCCCCATTACTGGAGGTGTTATGTCTCACCATTTACTCCAACTCACTAAGCCACTTCCAAAGCTGCAGACAAAATTGGCCATATCCGGCAAGTGGTGAAAATAAATATTTTTATCTGTGCCATCGCAGTAACCGAAACTTTACACAGTTATTAAAACACCCAAGTGCTTACCATTATGATCTACTTGTGGTTCATCTTCCTCTTACCCGTGCTTCAATGAGGTGCACCCGCTGTGGCTTCAGCAGAGGTATAGACTGCTTGCTCACTGCCCTGCTGTGACTGCACAAACACTTTTGGCGGACGTCCTCTGGGTCTTGGAGCCTGTGAAGGCCCCGCCAAAGTCTGCTCCTCCTGCGACTGTGCAGGGGCAGACTCAATCATCGCGATCCCAGGAGGCATGTGGGGATGCAACGCGGGAACCGTGTGAGTGCTTTGAGCAGAGCCCCCACTTCCATGTTTCCTCTCATCATCACTCTCATGGGCCACCCGTACTTTCCTGCTAGCAACAAGCTGGAGAACACTTTGCTACACAGCAGTGGGACCTATTTCTACCATCACCCGTCTCTGCCCTTGCCTCAGCTCATCTGCTGCTGAAACTCTCATCCATGCCTTTGTTATCTCTCGACTTGACTATTCCAATGCATTCCTGGCTGGCCTCCTACATTCTACCTTACGTAAACTTGATGTCATCCAAAACTCGGCTGCCTGTGTCCTAACTCTCACGAAATCCCACTCACCCATCACACATGTGTTCGCTGACCTAAATTGGCTCCTGGTTAAGCAATGCCACGATTTCAAAATATTCATCTTTGTTATCAAATCCTTCCATGGACTCACCCCTCTCTATCTCTGTAATCTCCTCCAGCCCCACAACCCCCCGAGATATCTGCGCTCCTCTAATTCTGTCTCTTGTGCATCCCTGATTATAATCGCTCGGCCATTGGTGGCTGTGCCTTCTGTTGCCTAGGCCCAAGCTCTGGACCTACCTGCCAAACCTTTTCGCCTCGCGATGCTCCTTAAAACCTACCTCTTTGACCAAGGTGGCTTGGTGTCAAACTTTGTGTCTTATAATACTCCTGTGAAGCATCTTGTGACGTTTTACTACGTTAAAGGCACTATATAAATACAAGTTGTTGTTGTTATTGTTATTCTCCATAGATAACCATCTATTCTCCTTAGAAACCATGTGCTCCTGTGAGTGATGCATTAGCTGCTCCATGCAGGTGGCCATCCTTTCCATGGAAGAGCCTACAGTCACCATCACCTGCGACATGGTGGTGTTCATGTTGGAGATGGACTCCTCCATTCTCTGCTCATTTGCAGACATTGTGGTTGCAAAATCGATCAGAACCTCCTGCACTTCTTCCTGCACCTCCAGGATTGTCCTCTTTCTGAAGGGCCCGCGAGGCTCAACGCCTGCATGCAGCTGAGCAGAGCTGGGAGCATCCTGCGGCCTCTGGCGAGGAGTCTCTACTCCAGGTGCGGCCTCACCAATACCCTGTACAGTTGCAGCAGGATCTCCCTGCTTTTGTACTCCATCCCTCTCGCAATGAAGGCCAACATTCCATTCGCCTTCCTGATTACCTGCTGCACCTGCAAACTAACTTTTTGGGATCGGTGCTTTTAGTGTCCCCCTCCCCTTTTATAGGGGGCACTGGAAAAAGGAAAATTTGATTTTAGTGCCCAAAAAAAAAAAAAAAAAAAGGGAAAAAAAAAGAGGGCCTTGTAAATGTATGGTGTGTCATCCAGGGCGGGTGGCACCGATTAATGTTTTTGTTTTACAGGTAAACTCCAAAAAGAGTTTCATGCACAAGGACCACCAGGTCCCTCTGCACCGCAGCATGTTGTAATTTCTCCCCATTCAAATAATATTCCCTTTTACTGTTTTTTTTTCTCAGGTGGATGACCTCACATTTTCCGACATTGTTTTCCATCTGCCAAACCTTAGCCCATTCGCTTAACCTATCTAAATCTCTTTGCAGCCTCTCTGTGTCCTCTACACAACCCGCTTTCCCACTAATCTTTGTGCCATCTGCAAATTTTGTTACACTACACTCTGTCCCCTCTTCCAGGTCATCTATGTATATTGTAAACAGCTGTGGTCCCAGCACCGATCCCTGTGGCACACCACTAACCACCGATTTCCAACCCGAAAAGGACCCATTTATCCCGACTCTCTGCTTTCTGTTAGCCAGCCAATTCTTTATCCATGCTAATACATTTCCTCTGACTCCACGTACCTTTATCTTCTGCAGTAACCTTTTGTGTGGCACCTTATCGAATGCCTTTTGGAAATCTAAATACACCACATCCATCGGTACACCTCTATCCACCATGCTCGTTATATCCTCAAACAATTCCAGTAAATTAGTTAAACATGATTTCCCCTTCATGAATCCATGTTGCGTCGGCTTGATTGCACTATTCCTATCTAGATGTCCCGCTATTTCTTCCTTAATGATAGCTTCAAGCATTTTCCCCACTACAGATGTTAAACTAACCGGCCTATAGTTACCTGCCTTTTGTCTGCCCCCTTTTTTAAACAGAGACATTACATTAGCTGCTTTCCAATCCGTTGGTACCTCCCCAGAGTCCAGAGAATTTTACCTTACTTAAGGAAGGATATATTGGCTTTGGAGGGGGTACAGAGACGATTCACTAGGCTGATTCCGGAGATGAGGGGTTTACCTTATGATGATAGATTGAGTAGACTGGGTCTTTACTCGTTGGAGTTTAGAAGGATGAGGGGTAATCTTATCGAAACATTTAAAATAATGAAAGGGATAGACAAGATAGAGGCAGAGAGGTTGTTTCCACTGGTCGGGGAGACTAGAACTAGGGGGCACAGCCTCAAAATACGGGGGAGCCAATTTAAAACCGAGTTGAGAAGGAATTTCTTCTCCCAGAGGGTTGTGAATCTGTGGAATTCTCTGCCCAAGGAAGCAGTTGAGGCTAGCTCATTGAATGTATTCAAATCACAGATAGATAGATTTTTAACCAATAAGGGAATTAAGGGTTACGGGGAGTGGGCGGGTAAGTGGAGCTGAGTCCACGGCCAGATCAGCCATGATTTGTTGAATGGCGGAACAGGCTCGAGGGGCTAGATGGCCTACTCCTGTTCCTAATTCTTATGTATGTCCCTGTCTCCACCATCTCCTCTTGCTCACTTGTGAATTGTGACACACCAGGTGACAACACTGCTCTATCTCGCGTGGCACGCACCGACGTGTGCGTATCTGCGCTGGCGCTGGGTGCGCTTATGTCTGCTGACGCTGCGCACTCAGAGGCAGAAGGCTCCTCTGAGGAGTCATCTTCCTCTTCATCCTGACAGTCCGGGGGTGGCGGGGGGGCGGGCGGGTGGCAGTGGCAGGGGCTCTTGATGGACCTGTGGGACAGTAAAGAGGTGAGTTAGTTATGTCATATCAAGAATGGGTAACGTTACCATTATGCACATGATGACCATTCACTGGCTGCTGACATCATTCCCCATATGAGTGACTGCTGTATGCCATGTGGCTGATATAATTCTGTCACCAGGTTGCTGGAAGGTTCCCCTCTCTCCATCTCCCACCTCCAGCTGCTCTGTGACTCCTGATACTTCAAGGGCGACCTCCTCTGCTGCAGTTAAGGTGGCTAAAGATGGAGGGCTACTTCTGGTTCTCTCCTTTTTCCTCTTATTGTGGGCTCTCTTCTCCTGCAAGGAGGGAAAGAAGAGAAGGTTGAGTGGGAGTGATGGAATGAGTGCAAGGAATGGATAGGTTACATCTTTAGAGGGTGACTATGATAGATTGGGTTGCCAATACCAATTGGCCTCTTTGTGTATTGCTAGTTGATATGATTGCATTTGGATGAGGGTGAGTGTGAGAGGTGGCTAATGATAATGTGATAATGTAGATAGAGAGAGAGGGATGGATGGACGTGCAAGGTATGTTGGTGTGAGTAAGGGTGTGCAGGATAGGATTGGGAAGGCAGATTGATGGGGATATGATGAGGGACACACACGATGAAGTTGAGTGTGGCTTTGCATCACCTTTCCTGATCTAATGAGATAATTGAAGTGTTCCCGGCACTGCACCCAGGTCATCTTGACAACATCCCTGCTGTTCATCTCTGCTATCTTGAGGCCAGCTTGTTTGGTCTGCTGGGGAGGTCTCTTCCACCCATCCAAAGGGAAGAGAACCTCACTGCATGCTCACTCCTTCCACAAGCTTATGGAGGGAGTCATCCAAGAATCTGGGTGCGGCCCTCTGCCTCTCTGCAGCCATGTTTGAAAAGCTTATCAACACTCAAAAGATCCAATACAGTGCCTGCACAATCCTAGCTGAAACTTCAAATGCAATGTGGCTATGGCTCCTTTAAATATCCCGGCTGAAAATGCACCATTTAATAGGACGAGATACCAAGCAGGGCTGCCTTAATAGGTGCCATTGAGTGCAAGTCAACCTTGGAAGCAGAATGAAATGAGGAACGGGTTCCCGTCCGCCACGCCAACTGCCTGATGAGAGGCAGAGCGTGATGAAGTTGAGTGTGGCTTTGCATTCACCTTTCCTGATCTAATGAGATAATTGAAGTGCTTCTCGCACTGCACCCAGGTCCGCCTGAATACATTCCTGCTGTTCACCTCCTCTGCTATCTCAAGCCCGGCTCGTTTGGTTTGCTGGGGAGGTCTCTTCCGCCCATCCAAAGGGAAGAGGACCTCCCTGCACACTCACTCCTTCCACAAGGAAAATTCTGGCCCAAGTTTCTGTTCTCTATAAAATGACTAAGCAAAGAAGCCTAGGGAAAATAATACAAGGATCTTTTTGAGAGAGTTGAAGTGCAGTGGTGTGGGACTTCCATCTACCATTTTGTTAGTCGCTAACCCTCCCCCAAATCCCTGGAACACCATCATTTAAATATTTTAGGTTGACTCATGCCTATCAATGTTCCCTTTAAATTTGTTTAGGGTGCACAGCCACTTTAAGTAGTGTGGCCCATTGAAAATATCTATTTAAAAGCTGGTGAACTGACTACGCAGAGTTGCAGATCACTGCGTGGCTGCACAGCTTAAATAGAACATTGATGCCTTTAGCGGTGCAGCAGAGGTATCCATCCTGCTGAGGAGTCGGGAATGAAGGTTGAGTGAGAATGATGGAATGAGTGTAAGGAATGTATGAGTTACATCTTTAGAGGGTGACTATGATGAGAGATCACATCTGAGGCTCCAATGGAGCTGAAGAAAATTGCCAGTAACATTTTTTAGATTCCCCTGTGGAACAGAGGGTAAATCTGCTTAAGTTTTCTCTCTGGGATCATTTAGCACGGGTCTCCAGTAGCGCCGTAATGGGACCTAGCAGGTCTGGGTCCCACTGGGCCTAACATAACTCCCAAAGTAGCGCAGGAATGCTTCTAGTTACTGCCCTGAAGTTCATCTGTGATGTTACGGGATAGTCATAAGAAGCACCTATTCCCAACCCCCCACACCAACCCCCCACCTCTCCAGGTATAATTCCTCTGCTTGTTGTCAATGGGGCGGATATCTGGCCGATCCAGATTCCACCCCAAATTGTTGCACTCCTGCCTAATTCTGCCCACCTCCCAATTCTTGGAATTTTCTTTTTGTGTCACTATATATGTTACTGTTAAAATCTAAAAATGTATTTGTCATTTCATTACTTCCCAGTCTAATCTATTGTAACCCTTACTTTCACAAGATTTTATTTTGTGGAATATATTTTTGTCTGTGAATAGGTTTTGGGAATATTCAGTCAGCTCTTCTAACACATTCAAGCTGTCTACATGCTGCAAATTGAACACAGGACAACAGCACCAGATAGATGAAGGCTAGAAGTAGGAGACGTGCCCTGAGAATTGCCTTAAGTGTTTCCTCAAAGTGGAGTCAGTATTCAGACTGAATGCAAGAAAAGGACAGGGCTAATGCTAATGAAGGCTTATACAAACAAAACATTTCTTACCAGGGATAGAAAACAAACCATCGAGGCCACAGGCTTGGAGAAAGCTCATTAAGGGACACATAAAATGCTCTGCCTTATCTGGACCTGTGTGTAACCTCTTTGTTACCAAAGACGTGAGAAGCTCGGGAGGTAAATGGTTGTCCAGATTCCAGCGTTTCATTGATTTGAAGGCCATCAAAGATACCAACAGGACATTTTGAGCTGATTGACACCAGGAGGACTGAACTCTACCAGCGCATGTCACTCAGAGTGGCCAATAGAATTGAGGAGGTTTGTCTGGAAATTAAGGATACATACACTAAAGCTCAGTCTTCAGTCTTCAGTTCTCAGTTTAGTTCTAGTTCTTTTAGTGGTTGCTGTAGTAGCATTGGTAGTAGAAGGTGTAGGAACCTTTTTCTAGTATATGTAGAAGGGTGTCTCTTAAAATTTTAAAGTGCATCTCCAACAAAGAGAGAAAGGTTACAGAATTAAGATTGTATGGCTGTACCAGCCAAAGGCAAGCAGATGTAAGTGTGCCACATAGACATACAAGTTTCCCTGAGATCAAGGGAGGTGAGATTGAAGCCAGCTAGTCCAGATACAACTGCAGAAGGTGAAGGAGAAGAGGATCTAGGAGGAACAGATAGCACCTCTACATATAGAGATACATTAATCTGATATCTCAAAGGCTCACGCTATGCTCCCAGAGGAAGGCGAGGCAACTAGTTCATCCATCTCATAAGCCAGCTCATACAAATTGATATCAGTTCTGACAACATTGCTAACTACAATATATTCAATGACCTGGCTCTGTACTGCTGTTAATATGTCAGGTGTCTAGGGAGTCTGGTCCTAAATTAATCTCACCAATTTATATTAGTCTCAGACACTGATCTCAATTGTAAATATATAATCAGCAAGCAGTTAATGCTGAATTATTCTGATACAATTGAACGTTCTTTGTGTCCTCTAATTTAATTAATTATCCCTTTTTACTAACAATTTTCATACTCAATGTTTGTTTAAGTGCTGTTAACTGATTCTAAGTTTAATAAACATTTTTTAGTTCATGACTTTGTTATCAAGCTATTTTTTAATTGGCAAGGGCTAATTCAATCACACAGTAGTTTGTGAAGATCCTAATGGGAGGTTGGTAATGTAAAGGCCAATATAATTTGAAGTGGTTGAGGTAGGACAGTTTGGCAAGTCAAATGTAATCATCATTAATTCCAAAGCATAAACTGGATGGCAAGCTCCATATAGTTCCTTGAAGAAGAGTTAAGGTAAAGGGTTAATATGTCTGGTGCCCTTGATGAATATTCTTGTCAGAGACTAATTCCAGTGTTCTTACCTTCCCGATATGCTGGTTATATTTTGAGAGAGACTCCCAGCAGGCAGCTGTCACTGTCCTGCTGGTATCCAGCAGAGAGAGTTGACATATGCTTTAGAAACATAGAAACATAGAAACATAGAAAATAGATGCAGGAGTAGGCCATTCGGCCCTTCTAGCCTGCACCGCCATTCAATGAGTTCATGGCTGAACATGCAACTTCAGTACCCCATTCCTGCTTTCTCACCATACCCCTTGATTCCCCTAGTAGTAAGGACTTCATCTAACTCCTTTTTGAATATATTTAGTGAATTGGCCTCAACAACTTTCTGTGGTAGAGAATTCCACAGGTTCACCACTCTCTGGGTGAAGAAATTCCTCCTCATCTCGGTCCTAAATGGCTTCCCCCTTATCCTTAGACTGTGACCCCTGGTTCTGGACTTCCCCAACATTGGGAATATTCTTCCTGCATCTAACCTGTCTAACCCCGTCAGAATTTTAAATGTTTCTATGAGGTCCCCTCTCATTCTTCTGAACTCCAGTGAATACAAGCCCAGTTGATCCAGTCTTTCTTGATAGGTCAGTCCCGCCATCCCGGGAATCAGTCTGGTGAACCTTCGCTGCACTCCCTCAATAGCAAGAATGTCCTTCCTCAGGTTAGGAGACCAAAACTGTACACAATACTCCAGGTGTGGCCTCACCAAGGCCCTGTACAATTGTAGCAACACCTCCCTGCCCCTGTACTCAAATCCCCTCGCTATGAAGGCCAACATGCCATTTGCTTTCTTAACCGCCTGCTGTACCTGCATGCCGACCTTCAATGACTGATGTACCATGACACCCAGGTCTCTTTGCACCTCCCCTTTTCCTAATCTGTCACCATTCAGATAATAGTCTGTCTCTCTGTTTTTACCACCAAAGTGGATAACCTCACATTTATCCACATTATACTTCATCTGCCATGCATTTGCCCACTCACCTAACCTATCCAAGTCGCTCTGCAGCCTCATAGCATCCTTTTCGCAGCTCACACTGCCACCCAACTTAGTGTCATCCCCAAATTTGGAGATACTACATTTAATCCCCTCGTCTAAATCATTAATGTACAGTGTAAACAGCTGGGGCCCCAGCACAGAACCTTGCGGTACCCCACTAGTCACTGCCTGCCATTCTGAAAAGTCCCCATTTACTCCTACTCTTTGCTTCCTGTCTGACAACCAGTTCTCAATCCATGTCAGCACACTACCCCCAATCCCATGTGCTTTAACTTTGCACATTAATCTCTTGTGTGGGACCTTGTCGAAAGCCTTCTGAAAGTCCAAATATACCACATCAACTGGTTCTCCCTTGTCCACTCTACTGGAAACATCCTCAAAAAATTCCAGAAGATTTGTCAAGCATGATTTCCCTTTCACAAATCCATGCTGACTTGGACCTATCATATTACCTCTTTCCAAATGCACTGCTATGACATCCTTAATAATTGATTCCATCATTTTACCCACTACCGATGTCAGGCTGACCGGTCTATAATTCCCTGTTTTCTCTCTCCCTCCTTTTTTAAAAAGTGGGGTTACATTGGCTACCCTCCACTCCATAGGAACTGATCCAGAGTCAATGGAATGTTGGAAAATGACTGTCAATGCATCCACTATTTCCAAGGCCACCTCCTTAAGTACTCTGGGATGCAGTCCATCAGGCCCTGGGGATTTATCGGCCTTCAATCCCATCAATTTCCCCAACACAATTTCCCGACCAATAAGGATTTCCCTCAGTTCCTCCTCCTTACTAGACCCTCCGACCCCTTTTATATCCGGAAGGTTGTTTGTGTCCTCCTCAGTGAATACCGAACCAAAGTACTTGTTCAATTGGTCCGCCATTTCTTTGATCCCCGTTATGACTTCCCCTGATTCTGACTGCAGGGGACCTACGTTTGTCTTCACCAACCTTTTTCTCTTTACAGATCTATAGAAACTTTTGCAATCCGTCTTAATGTTCCCTGCAAGCTTCTTCTCGTACTCCATTTTACCTGCCCTAATCAAACCCTTTGTCCTCCTCTGCTGAGTTCTAAATTTCTCCCAGTCCCCGGGTTCTCTGCTATTTCTGGCCAATTTGTATGCCACTTCCTTGGCTTTAATGCTATCCCTGATTTCCCTTGATAGCCACGGTTGAGCCACCTTCCCTTTTTTATTTTTACGACAGACAGGAATGTACAATTGTTGTAGTTCATCCATGCGGTCTCTAAATGTCTGCCATTGCCCATCCACAGTCAACCCCTTCAGTATCATTCGCCAATCTATCCTAGCCAATTCACGCCTCATACCTTCAAAGTTACCCTTCTTTAAGTTATGGACCATGGTCTCTGAATTAACTGTTTCATTCTCCATCCTAATGCAGAATTCCACCATATTATGGTCACTCTTCCATAAGGGGCCTCGCACAACGAGATTGCTAATTAATCCTCTCTCATGACACAACACCCAGTCTAAGATGGCCTCCCCCCTAGTTGGTTCCTCGACGTATTGGTCTAAAAATCCATCCCTTATGCACTCCAGGAAATCCTCCTCCACCGTATTGCTTCCAGTTTGGTTAACCCAATCTATGTGCATATTAAAGTCACCCATTATAACTGCTGCACCTTTATTGCATGCACCCCTAATTTCATGTTTGATGCCCTCCCCAACATCACTACTACTGTTTGGAGGTCTGTACACAACTCCCACTAACGTTTTTTGCCCTTTGGTATTCTGCAGCTCTACCCATATAGATTCCACATCATCCAAGCTAATGTCCTTCCGAACTATTGCCTTAATTTGCTCCTTAACCAGCAATGCTACCCCACCTCCTTTTCCTTTTATTCTATCTTTCCTGAATGTTGAATACCCCTGGATGTTGAGTTCCCAGCCCTGATCATCCTGGAGCCACGTCTCCGTAATCCCAATCACATCATATTTGTTAACATCTATTTGCACAGTTAATTCATCCACCTTATTGCGGATACTCCTTGCATTAAGACACAAAGCCTTCAGGCTTGTTTTTTTAACACCCTTTGTCCTTTTAGAATTTTGCTGTACAGTGGCCCTTTTTGTTCTTTGCCTTGGGTTTCTCTGCCCTCCACTTTTCCTCATCTCCTTTCTGTCTTTTGCTTTTGCCTCCTTTTTGTTTCCCTCTGTCTCCCTGCATTGCTTCCCATCCCCCTGCCATATTAGTTTAAATCCTCCCCAACAGCACTAGCAAACACTCCCCCTAGGACATTGGTTCCGGTCCTGCCCAGGTGCAGACCGTCCAGTTTGTACTGGTCCCACCTCCCCCAGAACTGGTTCCAATGCCCCAGGAATTTGAATCCCTCCCTGCTGCACCTCTGCTCAAGCCACAGTATTGTCGTATAATCAGAATTAGATTTTGTAAGAGGAGAAATATCTGGCTGCACAAAGGGGTAGCTTTTCTGAGTTCTCCCATGTGATGAGGTACCTCGCATGCCATAAGCGTACTTTGAAAAATCACAATCCCGCTGCCTGTGATTTTCCAATGTGCGCTCAGCGCATGTGAGATACCTCTCTGTGTACAAAGACTCAAAGGGTGTGATTTTCACTTTGGGGGGATTTCAGATGGGCCGTGGGAGGAGTGCTCATGCCACCTGCCTGAAGTCCTTGCCAAGTAACCCAAGCTAGTTTTAGGATTAGGCCTCGCTTAAATAAACGCCATTTGCAGCTCGCCATTCAGGGACAGCTGGAAATCCAGTGACTCCAACACAGAGCTGAGCCAGAAGCTGGGACTTAAAGGGGAAGAAAGGCAATCGGGTGGCTGGGGGATGGCGGGGCGGGGCGGGGGGGTGGGGGGGCAGCGGTGGGGTGTATGCGAATGGGCCAACAGCAGGCCGGAATATTTTTGTGGAGCCAGAGCAAGTATTCATGCTCCTCCTGACCCCACATCAATCTCTGAAAGAACTTTTGCTTGCCTTTTATCTGAGCAGCCTGCAATGGTTTCTTTATTGACAGCTAATAAGGCTGCTCAACGCCTATTAACATGGGGTAAAGTGTGTGTGGGGCATGCTCCGCCCATTGGTAGCTCAACATTACATCGGGGACTTTGATTTATATATTAAAAGTAGCCTCTCACCTAAAATTGTCAGATGCCTGGTCTTCCCTGCTAAAGGCCCTGAAGAAGATGGTGATGGCAGATCAGAAGGTCAACATTGATGAAAATGTAAAAATTGAAAGAAATTGTTGAATAATAATGGGCCTAAAATTGAGGTTGGAGGCTTCTTTTGTACGACTGCCTCCGACCCGAAAAAAATCGACGAATCTACCGGTTGGTCTTGGAGAAACATAATATCCCAGTCGGAGGCCTAGATTCACTGCGCATCGCATGGGGACCTGTCTTCGAGGTACGTAAGTCCAAGCTGGAGTCACGTGGGCCTGGACAACCAATCACGCTACAGTATTCTCATTGATAATAATGGGAACTCTGTATCTCCGAGTTCCTATTATTATCAATGAGAATATCCCCTAAAACACCCAAACACAACATAACAAATAAAAAATACACCTCACATGTTTAAAATTAATTGAAATTAAAGTTAATTACATGTTTTAGAAAAAAATATATTTTTTGGATTTTTTTAAATGTGTTTTAATAGGGTTTAAAATAAACTTACCTTAATGGACAGGGTTTTTAACATAAAAATGTGAGTTTCAATTTTATTTTTATATGTTTTAAAACTCTTAGGTTGGTAAAAGTAGGATATGTGCCTGCTTTCACCAGTCATAAAAGTTTGAAGGACATTCGCTGGGCAAGAGATGGGCAAATAAATATTTTGACAGATCGGAAAAGCCGGTTTTCAGCGGATGCACATTACGTGACAAAAAACAGCTTTTGCGAGGCCTCGCCAGGTCCATACATATTCCGTACTGACCCAGCGAGGCTGTGATTTCATGGCCATTGTAAGGTGCTGAAGTACAGAGGGACCTGGGGGTACTTGTGCATGAAACACAAAAGGTTAGTATGTAGGTACAGCAAGTGATCAGGAAGGCCAATGGAATCTTGGCCTTTATTGCAAAGGAGATGGAGTATAAAAGCAGTGAAGTCTTGCTACAGTTATACAGGGTATTGGTGAAGCCACACCTGGAATACTGCGTGCAGTTTTGGCTTCCATATTTAAGAAAGGATATATTTGCTTTGGAGGCAGTTCAGAGAAGGTTCACCAGGTTGATTCCGGAGATGAGGAGGTTGACTTATGAGGATAGGTTGAGTATGTTGGGCCTATGCACATTGGAGTTCAGAAGAATAAGAGGTGATCTTATGGAAATGTATAAGATTATGAGGGGACTTGACAAGGTGGATGCAGAGAGGATATTTCCATTGATGGGGAGACTAGAACTAGGGGCATAATCTCAAAATAAGGGGCTGCCCATTTAAAACTGAAATGAGGAGGAATTTTTTCTCTCAGAGGGTTGTAAACCTGTGGAATTCTCTGTCTCAGAGAGCTGTGGAAGCTGGGTCATTGAATAAATTTAAGACAGAGATAGACAGTTTCTTAACCAATAAGAGAATAAGAGGTTATAGGGAGCAGGCAGGGAAGTGGACCTGAGTCCATCATCAGATCAGCCATGATCGTATTAAATGGTGGAGCAGGCTCGAGGGGTCTTATGGCCTACTTCTGCTTCTATTTCTTATGTTCTTATTAGGTCCATCAAACTTAAGATGAAGAAAAATAACAGATATGTAACAGAACTTAGGGGTCGAAATTGGGTCCGGCGTTTTTGAGATGTTGTCACTGCCTGAATGCTGATTTTAGCACTGGGCGTTGGCGCAGCCTCAAAGTCCTAAATTCAGTTTTTATGTCCAAAGATGAGAGAGCAGCGCTAAAAAGTGGCGTTGCACACTCATCCTCAGGCGGGAGCTCAGGAAGCTACTGAATTTCCCGACGGGAGGCTGCCGTCATACTAGAAAAAGAATGGGAAGGATAAAAAGAGAACTAAAACTTCTCTGATCCACACACACACTTCCCCACTCTTAAAACTAATGAAAACGTGCAGAAATAAATAAAGAGTAAAACTTACCTTCCTTTCTGGGCGATATCACCCGAGATCCGCTTTTTAATGACAACTTTTTCCTGCCAGTACGGCAGCCGTACAAAGCAAATATCACGACAGAGGCATCAAAGATGCTGAATGACATCATCAAGCGGGTTGGCGCCTCTGCCAAAGAGTCAACTCAATTTAGGATGAGGTGTGGACGCCGCTTACCGATGACAGTGGGCTTTTGCGGCCCATTTGCCGCCTATCTCCGGCGGGAACAGGCGGCGTATAATCAAATTTCGACCCCTTAATACCTACCAGAGTGAGATGGAGGAAATTGACTCTCACCTAACTAGACCATCCAGTGTGGAAATGAAGGGTGACCTGACAATCATTCCTAAAGGAATAACTTGAGTAACATTAATGTGCCTGAAGGGTTAAAGGGAACAGATATATTTTTACAAAAATGGCTTCTTGCTATACTAACTGAGTCACTGCAGAAAGAAATTGAGCTGGTCACATTCCCCATTCCAAGCCTATGACAAATGAGTATCCACAAATTGTGGTACGCTGGGTACTAAGATTTATGGACATTGTTTGCCTTCTGGCAGTGTTCAGGATAAAAGTAATACTTGGATATTACATTATCCACCCAACTGTATACCCTCAACCTCAAACTGACAGAAGCACTGGACAGAATTTGACTGCTGAAAGAATTCTCTGTAATAAAACACTTCTGTGTCCTGCCCAGAGATTTCATATTCTACTCAGCGAAAGGATGATAACAGGAAGCAAATCCAAGGCCTTTACAATGACACAAACAGAAATGTCCTTATGCTGAGAACTCCCTGAATTGTTTACAAGGAGATGTAATGGTAGGAGCAACAGATATAGAAATAGTTTGGCACACATTGGTCAAGTGGTTATGTGGAAGCATAATGAGGGAAAATGTCTGTGGGGTTTTCCCAATCTCCCACTGTCCCTTCAACAGAGGCTCGGCAGAAACCCTGGAGAAATGGCGTACGTGGCTGTGCTTGCTCATTTACACTGAAGGTCGTGCAGATCTTCTGCCGGAGACCCTCTGCAGAAATTCCAGATTAGTGTTTTTATAGATAGATGGCTTGTTTTTTTCTGAGTGTGTTGGTGAGGGAATGTCCCTTTATGGAATTAATAATAATAATAATAATTTTTATTTATATAGCGCCTTTAACGTAGTAAAACATCCCAAGGCGCTTCACAACAGTGTTACAGACTAACAGATAAATTTGACACCAAGCCACAGAAGAAATTAAGGCAGATGATCAAAAGCTTGTTTAAGGAGGTAGGTTTTAACGAGCATCAGAGGTAGGGAGGCGTAGAGATTTAGGGAGGGAGTTCCAGAGCTTAGGGCCCAGGTAGCTGACGGTACGTCCACTGATGGTTGAGCAGTTATAATGAGGGATGTTCAAGAGGCCAGAATTTGAGGAGTGCAGACATCTTGTGCGATTGTGAGGCTGAAAAAGATTACAGAGATAGGGAGGGACAAGTCCATGGAGTGATTTGTAAACAAGGATGAGAATTGTGAAATCGAGGCATTGTTTAACTGGGAGCCAATGTAGATCAGAAAGCACAGGGGTGATGGGTGATCTTGACTTGTTGTGGGTTAGTACACAGGCTGCTGAGTTTTGGATGACTTCAAGTTTACGTAGTGTGGAATTTGAAGGCCGGCCAGGAGTGAGTTGGAGTAGTCAAGTCTAGAGGTAACAAAGGCAAAAATGAGGGTTTCAGCAGCAGGGGCGGAGGTGGGCAATGTTACGGAGGTGGAAATAGGCGGTTTTAGTTATGTCGTGGATATGTGGCTGGAAACTAATTTCAGGGTCAAATATGACATCTAGATTGCGAACAGTCTTGTTCACCCTGAGATTGATGCTAGGGAGTGGGATGGAGTCAGTGGTTAGGGAACCCAGTTTGTGGAGGTGTCCAAAGGTAATGGCTTCGGTCTTCCCGATATTTAATTAGAGAAAATTTCTGCTCATCCATAACTGGATGTCGGACAAGCAATTTGACAATTTAAATACCAAGAGGTAGAGCTGGGTGTCGTCTGCGTACATGTGGAAACTGACTCCGTGTTTTCGGATGATATCGCTAAGGGGCAGCATATCGATGAAAAATAAGAGGGGACCGAGGACAGATCCTGGGGGAAACCAGAAGTAAAGATGTGGAAGTGGGAAGAGACGCCATTGCTGGAGATTTTCTGGCTATGATTAGAATGATAAGAATGGGACCAGGCGAGTGCAGTCCCACCTAGCTGGACGATGGTGGAGAGGCATTGGAGGAGGATGGAGTGGTCAACTGTGTCAAAGGCTGCAGACAGGTCGAGAAGGATGAGGAGGTTTAGTTTACCTTTGTCACAGTCACAAAGGATGTAATTTGTGACTTTGATGAGAGCAGTTTCAGTTGTGGCAGGGGCGAAAGCCAGATTGAAGGGATTTAAACATTGAATTCATGGAAAGATGATCACGTATTTTGGAGGCAACAACATGTTCAAGTACTTTGGACAGGAAAGACAGGTTGGAGATGAGGCGATAGCTCGCAAGCAAAGTGGAGTCAAGGATGGGTTTTTTGAGGGGGTGATGACAGCAGGTTTGAAGGAGAGGGGAACAGTACCTGAGGACAGAGAACCGTTAACAATGTCAGCTAACATGGGAGTCAGGAAAGGAAGTTGGGTGGTCAGCAGTTTCCATAAGAACATAAGAACATAAGAAATAGGAGCAGGAGTAGGCCATACGGCCCCTCGAGCCTGCTCCGCCATTTAATACGATCATGGCTGATCCGATCATGGACTCAGGTCCACTTCCCTGCCCGTTCCCCATAACCCCTTAATCTCATATCGATTAAGAAACTGTCTATCTCTGTCTTAAATGTATTCAATGTGCCAGCTTCCACAGCAGCAAATTCCACAGATTTACAACCCTCTGAGAGAAGAAATTAGTGGGAATAGGGTCAAGAGAGCAGGAAGTGGTTTAAATCGATAACATGAGTTTGGAGAGATTAAGAGGGGAGATCAAAGAGAAACTAGAAAAAGATATGAGTTTAGGGCTAGGTCAGGTGGAAGTGTCAAATGAAGTTTGGCCCTGTGGGTTAGGTGAAGGAAGGGAACTCGCAGAGGCAGCTGATGGGATGGTCTCAATCTTTGATAAAAAGAAGTCTATGAGCTCCTGACACTTGTTGTTGGAGGTGAGTGTGGTGGAGACAGGGAAGAGGGGTTTCAGGAGACCATCCCAGGCCTGGCTCTGTTTTTAAGATTATGCCCCCTTGTCCTAGACTCCCCCGCCAGTGGAAAACATTTCTCTCTATCTACCCTATCAACTCCTATCAAAATCCTAAACCTCAATCAAATCACCCCTTAACCTTATATATTCCATGGAATACAAGCCTAATAGATGTAATCTCTCCTCATAATTTAATGCTTGGAACCCTGGCAACATTCTGGCGAATATGCATTGCATTCCTTCCAAGGCAAATGCATCCTTTCTAATGTCTGGTGTCCAGAAATGTACACAGTACTCCAGATGTGGTCTAACCAGGGTTTTATATAGCTGTAGCAAAACTTCCACCTCTTAACCTTCCAGATATAAAGACTAATGTTTAATTAGCGTTTTTGATTATTTTTTATCTGACCACTACATTTTAGTGATCTGTGCACATATATCCCTAAATCTCTTTGGATCTCCACTGTTATCAGCTTTTAACCATTTAAATAATTACTCAGGTCCATCATTTTTTTGGTCCAAAATGGATGACCTCGCATTTACGTGCGTCAAAATCCCTCTGCCACAATTTTTCCCAGTCACTTAATCGATCAATGTCTCTTTGTAATTTTATGCTCGCGACTACACGACTTACTATGCCACCTCTCTTTGTGCCATTGGCAAACTTGGATATATGACTCCCTATTATGTTATCTAAGTCATTAATAAATATAGTGAATAGTTGAGTCCCCAACACATACCCATTAGCCCTGCTCTCTGTCTTCTACCGCCCAGCCAGCCTTCTAACCGGGTCAATAATTTGCCCTCAATTCCATGAGCTTTAATTTTAGCTAACAGTCTCTTATGTGGAACCTAATCGAATGTCTTCTGGAAGTCCATACTACATCCATGGACATTCCCGTGTTTACTACTTTACTTACTTCCTCAAAATATTCAATTAGGTTTGTTAGACGTGATCTACCCTTTACAAATCCATGTTGGTTCTTTGTAATCTTCTCAAATTTCTCTAAGCTTTCAATCACTTTGCACTTAATTATAGATTCCAATAATTTCCCCACAAAAAAGAGATAATTGGATGGATGAAAGCAAAAGCAGTTGCAACAAATGCATAACTAATCTAAGCAGAGTGCATTCAGTTGTATCCCATTTACTCCTGTTCCATTCAATTCCAAATCCATGCATAGATTCAACACAGATGAATTGTCCATGTTCACAAAAGCAATCTCTTGTAAATAGTTTTTTGCTGTAACTTACATTCCGTGCAAATTATGTTAATTGACTGTAATTTATATGTGTAAATTTGGTTGACTATGTTACACAAGTAACAAATCATTTTACCACTATGTATTTGATTGGCAGTCTGCAGATATCTTAACCTGTATGTAATAATTCATAGAAAACAAGTCATTCATTGGTCAGGATTCAACTGGAGTTAAAAAAAATTCCGGGGACGATTTTGGCTTTGTTTTGAAAACTTTAGGAGCTAAAGGGTAAAGAGGTAGCCAAGATGGGGTCTTAAGCTGCAACGCCAGTTTAGCCCACGTTTAGCACAAGACACGATCTTGGTAAATGAGTTTAAACCAGCACGAGGAACGACCATCCCGAGGATCGTTAAGGGGCTGATTGACAATTAAATAGCTTGCTAGGCTTATTAAAGAAGCTGCACTCCATTTTGGTGGATAACACTTTATTTAACAACTCTTTTGGTTGGAAACAGAAATAAACATTAGTTCAAGTGCCCCCCGATCTGGGGGACACTCCAAACACTTATCACGACCCTCTTTATATATTTTTTTTGTATTTTTTTGTTGTTGTTTTTTTGTGGGGTTTTTTGGGCCCTAAAACTGTAGATCTACAAGTGCCCCCTATAAAAGGGGAGGGGGACACTAAAAACCCAGCAATTAAAACAAATTAAACTTTAAAACATATAAAATCAAATTAAAATTTGGTTGCCAGGGGTGACGATGAACTCCAGTCCCTCCGGCGCTCACCTCTCGCGGAAGGCCGCGAGTGCGCTTTATTTAACAATCTCTCCTAACAACAACCAGCTGAACAGGAGTAAACAAGTCGTTGCTGAGAATTTTGAGCACTATTTAAAGGTATACGGGGCCCAAGTTTGCCCCCAGGGTTAGAACGGCGCACCTCCGTGTGATGCGGCGACTTTTTAGAACAGAAACGGCGCCTATTATTTACCTTCGTATTCTCCCCACAGTCCGGTCGATCCAGGCTTTTGGCGCAGCACAGCAGAACGCTTGGAGGGTGGAGCCAGATCCTGGCGCTGAAAACAGTGCCGGGACCTCTGCACATGTGCGCTAGAGTGTGCGCGCATGTGCAGTAGCTCCTCACAGCCCAAATCTCTGCAGGCTGTGTTGGAGGAGCGCGAAGCACGCTGCCCCTAGCCCTGGCCGAATGGGCTCCCCTGATGCCGCGTTCATGCGAGCAGGCCCCCAATGGCCCTAGCAGCATTATTTCAGTGGCTGTGCCTATGTTTGGGCGCACGCTTTGATTTAAAGTATCTTGAATATTTTATGACAAGATTGGGATCTTTAGAGCATAACTTGCCAAAGACATTATTGTCAACCAGCAAGTCAAAGGCAGAGATGCTTAGCAAGAGGGTTAATGTGCTTGTGGGGCACATGAAGCATTCAGATAGCGCGGACGGCTTCATGCAGCGTGTGAAAGTGAAGGAACAGGCCAAGAGGGGGGGAGGCAGACAGGGACCTGGCTCGAGCTGAATTACCAAGCTGGCTGAGGCCAGAAAAGCAAACTTTGAACGAACCAAGGCAAACAACCAACAGCTGCTGGCACCAATCCAATGTGGCGTTATTTTGTTGACCAAATCGAATACATTTCATGCGTGTATGTGTCTCTCTCTATCTCAAAAAATCCCCCCTCCCCACCGAGGGAGTCGGGAGGCAGAGCGGCAGGCAAGCGGCCTACAAGAGGCCCACCAGCAGCATCGGAGAGGCAAGCGGGGAGTCGGGGGGCGGAGCGCCAGGCGAGCAGCCTACAAGAGGCCCACCAGCGGCGTCGGAGAGGCGAGCGGGGAGTCGGGAGGCGGAGAGCAAGGCGAGCGGCCGAGAAGAGGCCCACCAGCAGTGTTGGAGAGGCGAGCGGGGAGTCGGGAGACGGAGAGCAAGGCGAGCGGCCGAGAAGAGGCCCACCAGCAGTGTTGGAGAGGCGAGCGGGGAGTCGGGAGGCGGAGCGCCAGGCGAGAACCCTGCAAGAGGCCCACCAGCGGCGTCGGAGAGGCAAGCCAGTGCAGCTGCAGCAGGGAGAGAAGGCAAAAAAGTAGAAAGAAATCGAAAGGTGACGTCACTGCCAAGGGGGTAAGTGATTGGTTGCTGATTGGTAAGTAGTTTTCCTTTTTCTTTTCTATATCAGTAAGTAACCTTTAGCATTCCCGGGATGGCGGAACTGACCTATCAAGAAAGACTGGATCAACTGGGCTTGTATTCACTGGAGTTCAGAAGAATGAGAGGGGACCTCATAGAAACGTTTAAAATTCTGACGGGGTTAGACAGGTTAGATGCAGGAAGAATGTTCCCAATGTTGGGGAAGTCCAGAACCAGAGGTCACAGTCTAAGGATAAGGGGTAAGCCATTTAGGACCGAGATGCGGAGGAACTTCTTCACCCAGAGAGTGGTGAACCTGTGGAATTCTCTACCACAGAAAGTTGTTGAGGCCAATTCACTAAATATATTCAAAAAGGAGTTAGATGAGGTCCTTACTACTAGGGGGATCAAGGGGTATGGCGAGAAAGCAGGAATGGGGTACTGAAGTTGAATGTTCAGCCATGAACTCATTGAATGGCGGTGCAGGCTAGAAGGGCCGAATGGCCTACTCCTGCACCTATTTTCTATGTTTCTATGTTTCTATGTATCTAAGAGTTAAGTCATTGCAGGACAGCTCGGACACGTGTTATGCTCCTCCTGTACTATGTTGGAAGTTAGGGACGCCTCTGGTGTCCCTGACGACTACGTGTGCAGGAAGTGCATCCACCTGCAGCTCCTGACGGACTGCATTGCGGCACTGGAGCTGTGGGTAGATGAACTCTGGAGCATCTACGATGCTGAGAATGACGTGAATAGCACGTTTAGTGAGTTGGTCACACCGCCAGATAGGGAGTGGATCACCAACAGGAAGTGCAGTGCAAGGAAGGTAGTGCAGGGGTCCCCTGCGGTTATCCCCATGCAAAACAGATACACTGCTTTGGGTACTGTTGAGGGGGATGACTCATCAGGGGAGGGCAGCAGCAGCCAAGCTCATGGCACCGCAGGTGACTCTGCTGCACAGGAGGGCAGGAAAAAGAGTGGGAGAGCTAAAATGATAGGGGATTCAATTGTAAGGGGAATAGATAGATCTTTCTGCGGCCGCAACCGAGACTCCAGGATGGTATGTTGCCTCCCTGGTGCAAGGGTTAAGGATGTCTTGGACCCGTTGCAGGGCATTCTGAAAAGGGAGGGTGAACAGCCAGTTGTCATGGTGTATATAGGTACCAACAATATAGGTAAAAAACGGGATGAATTTAGGGAGCTACGAGCTAAATTAAAAAGTAGGACCTCAAAAGTAGTAATCTCAGGATTGCTACCAGTGCCACGTGCTAGTCAGAGTAGGAATCGCAGGATAGTTCAGGTGAATACGTGGCTTGAGGAGTGGTGCAGAAGGGAGGGATTCAAATTCCTGGGACAGTGGAACTGGTTCTGGGCGAGTTGGGACCAGTACAAACCGGACGGTTTGCACTTGGGCAGGACCACAACCAATGTGCTCGGGGGAGTGTTTGCTAGTGCTGTTGGGGAGGAGTTAAACTAATACGGCAGGAGGATGGGAATCTATGCAGGGAGACAGAGGGAAATAGAATGGGGTAGAAGCAAAAGATAGAAAGAAGAAAAGTAAAAGTGGAAGGCAGAGAAATCTAAGGCAAAAAGCAAAAAGGGCCACATTACAGCAAAATTCTTGAGGGGCAAAGTGTGTTAGAAAGACAAGCCTGAAGGTTCTGTGCCTCAATGCGAGAAGTATTCGGAATAAGATGGACAAATTAACTGCGCAGATAGCAGTTAACGGGTTTGATGTAATTGGCATCACGGAGATTTTCTATGTTTCTATGTTTCTATGTTTCTATGGCTCCAAGGTGACCAAGGCTGGGAACTCAACATCCAGGGGTATTCAACATTTAGGAAGGATAGACAGAAAGGAAAAGTAGGCGGGGTGGCATTGCTGGTTAAAGAGGAAATTAATGCAATATAAGAAAGGACATTAGCTTGGATGATGTGGAATCGGTATGGGTGGAGTTACGGAATAGCAAAGGGCAGAAAACGCAAGTGGGAGTTGTGTACAGACCACCAAACAGTAGTAGTGAGGTTGGGGACAGCATCAAACAAGAAATTAGGGATGCATGCAATAAAGATACAGCAGTTATCATCGGTGACTTTAATCTACATATAGATTGGGCTAACCAAACTGGTAGCAATGCGGTGGAGGAGGATTTCCTGGAGTGTATTAGGGATGGTTTTCTGGACCAATATGTCGAGGAACCAACCAGGGAGCTGGCCATCCAAGACTGGGTGATGTGTAATGAGAAAGGACTAATTAGCAATCTTGTTGTGTGAGGCCCCTTGGGGAAGAGTGACAATTACATGGTAGAATTCTTTATTAGGATGGAGAGTGACACAGTTAATTGAAAAACAAGGGACCTGAACTTAAGGAAAGGTAACTTCGATGGTTTGAGGTGTGAATTGGCTAGAATAGACTGGCAAATGATACTTAAAGGGTTGACGGTGGATAGACAATGGCAAACATTTCAAGATCACATCGATGAACTTCAGCAATTGTACATCCCTGTCTGGAGTAAAAATAAAATGGGGAAGGTGGCTCAACTGTGGCTAACAAGGGAAATTAAGGATAGTGTTAAATCCAAGGAAGAGGCATATAAATTGGCCAGAAAAAGCAGCAAACCTGAGGACTGGGAGAAATTTAGAATTCAGCAGAGGAGGACAAAGAGTTTAATTAAGAGGGGGAAAATAGAGTACGAGAAGAAGCGTGCCGGGAACATAAAAACTGAATGCAAAAGCTTCTATAGATATGTGAAGAGAAAAAGATTAGTGAAGACAAACATAGGTCCCTTTCAATCAGATTCAGGTGAAATTATAATGGGGAACAAAGAAATGGCAGACCAATTGAACAAATACTTTGGTTCTGTCTTCACGAAGGAAGACACAAATAATCTTCCGGAAGTACTCGGAACCGAGCGTCTAGTGAGAAGGAGGAACTGAAGAATATCCTTATTAGGCGGGAAATTGTGTTAGGAAAATTGATGGGATTGAAGGCCGATAAATCCCCGGGGTCTGATATTCTGCATCCCAAAGTACTTAAGGAAGTGGCCCTAGAAATAGTGGATGCATTGGTGGTCATTTTCCAACAGTCTATCGACTCTGGATCAGTTCCTATGGACTGGAGGGTAGCTAATGTAACACCACTTTTTAAAAAGGGAGGGAGAGAGAAAGCGGGTAATTATAGACTGGTTAGCCTGACACCAGTGGTGAGGAAAATGTTGGAATCAATTATTAAGGATGAAATAGCAGCGCATTTGGAAAGCAGTGACAGGATCGGTCCAAGTCAGCATGGATTTATGAAGGGGAAATCATGCTTGACAAATCTTCTGGAATTTTTTGAGGATGCAACTCGTAGAGTGGACAAGGGAGAACCAGTGGATGTGGTGTATTTGGACTTTCAAAAGGCTTTTGACAAGGTCCCACACAAGAGATTGGTGTGCAAAATTAAAGCACATGGTATTGGGGGTAATATACTGATGTGGATAGAGAACTGGTTGGCAGACAGGAAGCAGAGAGTCGGGATAAACGCGTCCTTTTCTGAATGGCAGGCAGTGACGAGTGGAGTGCCGCAGGGCTCAGTGCTGGGACCCCAGCTCTTTACAATATACATCAATGATTTGGATGAAGGAATTGAGTGTAATATCTTCAAGTTTGCAGATGACACTAAACTGTGTGGCGGTGTGAGCTGTGAGGGGGACACTAGGAGGCTGCAGGGTGACTTGGACAGGTTAAGTGAGTGGGCAAATGCATGGCAGATACAGTATAATGTGGATAAATGTGAGGTTATCCACTTTGGGAACAAAAACGCGAAGACAGAATATTGTCTGAATGGCAACAGATTAGGAAAAGGGGAGGTGCAACGAGACCTGGCTGTCATGGTTCATCAGTCATGAAAACAGGTACAGCAGTCGATGAAGAAGGCAAATGGTATGTTGGCCTTGATAGCTAGGGGATTTGAGTATAGGAGCAGGGAGGTCTTACTGCAGTTGTACAGGGCCTTGGTGAGGCCTCACCTGGAATATTGTGTTCAGCTTTGGTCTCCTAATCTGAGGAAGGACGTTCTTGCTATTGAGGGAGTGCAGCGAAAGTTCACCAGACTGATTCCCGGGATGGCAGGACTGACATATGAGGAGAGACTGGATCAACTGGGCTTTTATACATTGGAGTTTAGAAGGATGAGAGGGGATCTCATAGAAACACATAAGATTCTGACAGGACGGGACAGCTTAGATGCGGGAAGAATGTTCCTGATGTTGGGGAAGTCCAGAACCAGCGGACACAGTCTTAGGATAAGGAATAGGCCATTTAGGACTGAGATGAGGAGAAATTTCTTCACTCAGAGAGTTGTTAACCTATGGAATTCCCTGCCGCAGAGAGTTGTTGATGCCAGTTCATTGGATATATTCAAGAGGGAGTTAGATATGGTCCTTACGGCTAAGGGGATCAAGGGGTTGAGAGAAAGCAGGAAAGGGGTACTGAGGGAATGATCAGCCATGATCTTATTGAATGGTGGTGCAGGCTCGAAGGGCCAAATAGCCTACTCCTGCACCTATGTTCTATGTCTATGTTTCTGTGTTAAGATGCTGCGTTCCCCTTGTCTTGAGCCTTCTCCCCCCCTCCCCCGCACCCCCCCCGATTCAGATGCCGCGTTCTCCCTCCCCTATCCCAGGCCGAAGGGATTCCCGCACGGCCAGCCGCTGCCGAGTTTAGTTGAAGGTAGGATTTACTTCAGTTTATTTGTTAATTTAATTATTTACTTCAGTTCTTTAATTTTTACTGAAGGCTTATTACTTTTTGTGCTTTGTTTGGTGCTTGGTGGTGCTTTAAATGTAGTTACTTGCGCCAATTCCTTAACTCTAGGTAAGGTATTTCTGTACAGACAGAAGTGGCAACATACGCTGGCCTAAGTTAGTGTGAAGCAACTATTTGCTGCCCAAACTCGCTTAAATGGCCAAAACAGGCGTAATTGGCTGGGAACGCTCCTTTTGAAAAAAAAAAGAAACTAAAAATTGTGTTAGGGAAATTGATGGGATTGAAGGCTGATAGTCTGCCTTGAAGTGGCCCTCGAAATAGTGGATGCATTGGTGATCATTTTCCAACAGTCTCTCGACTCTGGATCAGTTCCTATGGGTTGGAGCGTAGCTAATGTAACACCACTTTTTAAAAAAGGAGGGAGGGAGAAAACGGGTAATTATAGACCGGTTAGCCTGACATCAGTAGTGGGGAAAATGTTGGAATCAGTTATTAAAGATGAAATAGCAGCACATTTGGAAAGCAGTGATAGGATCGGTCCAAGTCAGCATGAGTTTATGAAAGGGAAATCATGCTTGACAAATCTTCTCGAATTTTTTGAGGATGTAACTAGTAGAGTGGACAAGGGAGAACCAGTGAATGTGGAGTATTTGGACTTTCAAAAGGCTTTTGACAAGGTCCCACACAAGAGATTGGTGTGCAAAATTAAAACACATGGTATTGAGGGCAATGTACTGACCTGGATAGAGAACTGGTTGGCAGACAGGAAGCAGAGAGTCGGGATAAACGGGTCCTTTTCTGAATGGCAGGCAGTGACTAGTAGGGTGCAGCAGGGCTCAGTGCTGTGACCCCAGCTATTTACAATATACATTAATGATTTAGATGAAGGAATTGAATTAATATCTCCAAGTTTGCAGATGACACTAAGCTGGGTGGCGGTGTGAGCAGTGAGGAGGGCGCTAAGAGGCTGCAGGGTGACTTGGACAGGTTAGGTGAGTGGGCAAATGCATGGCAGGTGCAGTATAATGTGGATAAATGTGAGGTTATCCACTTTGGTGGCAAAAACATGAAGGCAGAATATTATCTGAATGGCGGCAGATTAGGAAAAGGGGAGGTGCAACGAGACCCGGGTGCCATGGTACATCAGTTATTGAAAGTTGGCATGCAGGTACAACAGGCGGTAAGAAGGCATATGGTATGTTGGCCTTCATAAGCAAGGGGATTTGAGTATAGGAGCAGGGAGGTCTTACTGCAGTTGTACAGAGCCTTGGTGGGGCCTCACCTGGAATATTGTGTTCAGTTTTGGTCTCTTAATCTGAGGATGGACGTTCTTGCTATTGAGGGAGTGCAGCGAAGGTTCAGCAGACTGATTCCTGGGATGGCTGGACTGACATATGAGGAGAGACTGGATCAACTGGGCCTGAATTCACTGGAGCTTAGAAGGATGAAAGGGGATCTCATAGAAACACATAAAATTCTGACAGGACTGGACAAGTTAGATGCAGGAAGAATGTTCCTGATGTTGGGGAAGTCCAAAACCAGGGGACACAGTCTAAGGTTAAGGGGTAAGCCATTTTGGACTGAGATGAGGAGAAACTTCTTCACTCAGAGAGTTGTTAACCTGTGGAATTCTCTATCGCAGAGAGTTGTTGATGCCAGTTCATTGGATATATTCAAGAAGGAGTTAGATATGGCCCTTACGGCTAAAGTGATCAAGGGGTATGGAGAGAAACCAGGAAAGGGGTACTGAAGTGAATGATCAGCCATGATCTTATTGAATGGTGGTGCAGGCTCGAAGGGCCGATTGGCCTACTCCTGCACCTATTTTCCAGGTTTCTATGATTTTTGTTTTTGAATGCATCCATCACAGGAGCAAGTCTGCAGGCTGTGCCATTTCCACCCCGGTGGTGGGCAATGATAGCCGATTGAGAGCATCAGCGCAGTTCTCTGTGCCTGGTCTGTGGCGGATTACATAGTTGTATGCCGACAGCGTGAGCGCCCATTTTTGGATGCGGGCAGAGGCATTGGTGTTAATCCCTTTGCTCTCTGAGAATAGCGATATGAGCGGCTTATGGTCAGTTTCAAGCTCAAACTTGAGGCCAAACAAGTACTGGTGCATTTTTTTTACCCTGTAAACGCACGCCAGAGCCTCTTTTTCAATCATGCTGTTGGCCCTTTCGGCCTTGGACAGACTCCTGGACGCATAGGCGACCGGTTGTAAAATCCCCGATTCGTTAGCCTGTTATAACACACACCCGACCCTATATGATGACGCATCACAAGCTAGCACTAATCGTTTAAATGGGTTATACAGAATAAGCAGTTTGTTTGAACACAACAGATTTCTGGCTTTCTCAAAGGCAGCCTCTTGTGAATTCCCCCATACCCAGTCGTCTCTCTTGCACAGTAGCACATGTAGGGGTTCTAGCACGGTGCTTAACTCGGATAGAAATTACTGAAATAGTTGAGGAGTCCCAGGAACGACCGCAGCTCCGTCACGTTCTGTTTTCACGGCACGTTCTTGGTGGCTTCAGTCTTGGCGTCGGTGGGTCTGATGCCGTCTGTTGCGATTCTTCTTCCCAAGAACTCGACCTCCAGAGCCAGGAAAACACACTTCAAGTGTTTCAACCTGAGTCCCACACGATCCAACTGACTAAGAACCTCTTCCAGATTCTTCAAGTGTTCGATGGTGTCTCGACCTGTAATCAGTATGTCGTCCTGGAAAACCATGGTGCGAGGAACCGACTTTAGCAGGCTCTCCATGTTCCGTTGGAAGATTGCCATGGCCAACCGAATCCCAAAAGGGCACCGGTTATAGATGAACAGACCTTTGTGACAATGCCCAGGTGCTCATTGTGGAGTTCACTGCTAAACACCTCTCTGCCCATCTGGGGCAGGACTACGCGGTTTCCCCATACTAGGCAATTGGCCTGAATCGAGAGTTCATCCTTGCGCCTGTGAAATGGTTTAAATTTCTCAGGGCATGCCCTGTACGTGGCTGCCCAGTCCCGTTTCAGGACATATTTCTTGACTAGAGACAATAGAGGGTCTCTATTTGTCCAGACTTTAATCTGACAGGCTGTCACGGGTGAGCCTTCGTTTCCGAAAGCTTTAACAGCCATGACCATCTCAGCAGCATGCTCGGTAGCCCCCTCAGTGGTGGCTAGTGGGAGCCTGCTGAGTGCATCGGCGTAGTTTTCGGTGCCCGGTCTGTGCCGAATTGTGTAGTCATAGGCGGCTAATGTGAGTGCCCACCTCTGTATGCGGGCCGATGCTTTTGCATTGATGGCCTTGTTGTCGGCCAAAAGGGACGTTAGGGGTTTGTGATCTGTCTCCAGCTCAAATTTCCTGCCAAACAGGTACTGGTGCATTTTCTTTACCGCATATACACATGCGAGCGCCTCCTTTTCTACCATCCCGTAGCCCCTTTCTGCCTGGGACAGACTTCTGGAGGCATAAGCTACCAGCTGTAACTGACCGTTGGCATTGACATGCTGCAACACACACCCGACACCATAGGACGACGCATCGCACATTAACACAAGTTTCTTACATGGGTCATATAGCGTTAACAGATTGTTGGAACTTAACAAATTGTGTGCTCTATTAAAAGCCCTTTCCTGGCTGTCCCCCCAGACCCATTCGCGACCTTTGCGTAGGAGCACGTGTAGCGGCTCTAGCAGCGTGCTCAATTTGGGAAGAAAGTTACCAAAATAGTTCAGTAGCTCCAGGAATGAACGCAGCTCTGTCGTGTTACGGGGTCTGGGTGCTCTCTGGATCGCTTCCGTCTTGGACGCAGTAGGGCTGATCCCGTCTGCTGCTACCCTCATCCCCAGGAATTCTACCTCTGGAGCTAGGAAGACGCACTTCGCCTTTTTCAGTCGCAGCCCTACCCAGTCCAGTCTGCGTAGCACCTCCTCCAGGTTGTGGAGGTGTTCTTCAGTATCGCAACCCGTGATGAGGATGTCATCCTGAAAAACCACCGTCCCTGGAATCGACTTGAGGAGGCTTTCCATTTTTCGTTGGAAGATCGCGGCGGCCGAGCGAATCCCGAACGGACATCTGTTGTACTCAAACAAGCCCTTGTGTGTCGTGATGGTGGTCAGCTTCTTCGACTCACTCGCCAGCTCCTGGGTCATGTAAGCTGAGGTCAGGTCCAATTTTGAAAAAAGTTTGCCACCGGATAGCGTCGCAATGAGGTCCTCCACTCTCGGTAGCGGGTACTGGTCTTGGAATGACACCCGATTGATGGTGGCCTTGTAATCGCCACATATCCTGACTGACCCATCTGCCTTGAGCACCGGCACAATCGGGCTCGTCCAGTCACTAAATTCGACTGGCGAGATGATGCCTTCCCTCAGCAGGTGGTCCAATTCGCCTTCTATCTTTTCCCGCATCACCTACGGCACCGCTCTGGCCTTGTGGTGTACTGGCCTGGCGTCCGGGTTTATGTGAATCACTACCTTGGCCCCCATGAAAGTGCCAATGCCGGGTTGAAATAATGAGTCAAATTTGTCCAGGATCTGTGAACCTGATACTCGCTCCACAGAGGAAATTGCATTGACATCGCCCCATTTCCAGTTCATGACAGCAAGCCAACTCCTCCCCAGTAGTGCGGGACTGTCCCCTGGCACAACCCAGAGTGGCAACCTGTTCTCCGAATCTTTGTGGATCACGACTACCGTGGCGCTGCCTGGCACCGGAATGATCTCCTTTGTGTAAGTTCGTAGCTGTGCATCAATCGGCGATAATTTTGGCCTCCTGGCCTTGGACGCCCACAACTTTTCAAACTGTTTGATACCCATCAGGGACTGGCTGGCCCCCGTGTCGAGCTCCATTGATACTGGGATGCCATTGAGGAGCACTTTCATCATTATCGGTGGCGTCCTGGTGTATGAACTGTATACGTGCTCCACATGAACTCACTGAACTTCAGCTTCCAGCGATTTCCCCCAGCGTTCATTTCTGCAATTTCTGCAGGTATTTTGCTCATCTCTGCAAACTCCGGCTGAGTGTGTGCCTCCACACCTCCAGCATGAGCTGCTGTTTGAAACAAAAGGTCCCTTGCCAGTCAATCGTCCCTGACTGCCCCTGTTATTGTCCTTGAGTGCGCCATTAACAGGCGTTGATGGCCCCATTACTGGCCGCATTGTCCCTGCAATGGCGTGAATCGCCGTTCAGCTTGCCATTGTCTCTGTCAAACTCTCCCTCTGGGTTCGACTACATGTTGGGGCATGCCCGACTGCCCTTGTCTGCCTGGAGAACTGTGTGCTGCTTTAACAATGTTGAATCTCTGTTCCAACCATTCCTTAACACAGTACCTCTCGTCTGTTCTGCTAGTGGCCATGCTCGCGTGGTTTAAATCCCAGTTTCTTGTCGCCATTGATACGTCCTTGCTATACAGTATAAATGCACACGAGGCCCATGCTTGAGAGAAGGTCAGTCTGTGACCTGTCCTTTATTTCATAGCACTCAAGTGCAGGAAGTGGATGGAGCTTCCCCTTTTATATCTGAAGGTCCAGGTTAGGAGTGTCTCCCACAAGTTCATCACCTAGTGGTCATTGTTCTCACAGTGTACAACTTAGGTCAGATTATACATGGGTTACAATGCTGGTTGAATACATGACAGAAACCTCTTTGTGCTGCAAAATTTGTTTGATGTTGTCACTGGTGGACATAAATGTCTGGGCTATCGTTATGGCTTTGCTCATATTCGGTGCTTCAACAGTGAATAGTTTGCGAAGGATTACCTCATGGCAAATGTCAAGCACAAAAAAATCTCTCAGCATTTATTCTCGGAATCCATCAAATTCGCAATGTCCTGCGCGGCGCCTTAATTCGGCAACGTAGCTCGCCACTTCCTGGCCCTCTAATCGTTGACACGTGTAGAACCGATACCTCGCCTTCAAAACGCTTTCCTTAGGATTTAGGTGCTCCTGGACCAGTGTACACAATTCTTCATAGGATTTGTTTGTTGGTTTTACCGGAGCTAGAAGATTCTTCATGAGGCCATAGGTTGTTGCCCCACAGACGGTAAGGAGGATCGCCCTTCGTTTGGCAGCATTCTCATCTCCTTCCAGCTCGTTGGCCATGAATTATTGGTTGAGTCTCTCCACGAAGGCTTCCCAATCATTCCCTTCTGGTAACCAACTGTTCTTTGCATTTTCGCGTGGTTGTTCATTATCTCGTCACAATTGATAAGCTCATAATAAAGGATGAAGCTGAGTACTGTGAGCAATGAGTAAGTGTGACCTTAGCTCCTTTAATAAGACTCCAGAATGCAGGTACTGCATGGATGGCCTGCTTATATACAGTGCTCCAAAGGGATGCTGGGATCCCTTGGGACTCCAACAGGTAGGCCCTCTGGTGGTGGTGTGATACAGGTTGCCAAGGATTAAATGCATAACACTTCCGAGTCAGGATGGTATGTAACTTGGAGGGAAACTTGGAGGTGATGGTGGTCCCATGCGCCTGCTGCCCTTGTCCTTCTAGGTGGTAGAGGTCGTGGGTTTGGGAGGTGCCCGTTTTCACCCTTACACCAAAATAACCCCCTCTGTGTCATAAAGGAAGCATCATGGATGGTTAATTCTTTTTAATCTGGCACAAGCTGTTTTTAAAAACAAATACAGTGGCGAAAAGATACATATTATATCTTCATGCTCCAGTATTATTGCTTCGTGCTGCTATTCAACCTGCATTGCCATGGCTAATGCCTACTTCTGGTGTTACCACCATCTGTGAAACTGATCCACAGTTGATCCACACTGCCACACTGTGACCCGATTCACATCCATCAGAACTTGTGTGTCTGGCACTGTTAGCTATGCACACTCGCTGGAGGTTAAGCTTCATGTTACTGTAACTTGTGTGCTGCAATAATAGTCACAATATGGACACTGTACGATTCCACATGCTGCAGGCTAGAAACTGGAATGAAATCAGTTTGAAAGCAGAAAAAGATCTGTATAATTGGATCCGTGCACACAAAATAGTAAAAGAGCATTAACATTACATCGATTTCACTTATTCAATCTGACCATGTTTCTACCCCAACTGGCATCAATGACTGTTGTACCATGAACTCAATGGGAATTAACTGGAAAATAGTATGGTCTTGTTTTGTTCTGAAAGAATAATTATGGTATAATAGACAGTTTAGCAGAACTTACGTGCAACAAATCCTACTGATGTACTTAATGTATTGCATCACATTACACTGAAGAACTGATGAAAAATGCTGATTGTAAAATAAGCTGGGGCTTGTCTTTTCATTAAGTTGAGGATTCATATGGAAGCTGGGCAAGGTGCCACTTGGTTGCAGTAATTCCATTGGTTTAGCTGGTAATCATCTTCCTTCAAAGTGGAAAGTTATTACTTTAAATTAACCTCACAGATTTGAGTGTACAGCTAATTGGGTCAATCACCTTTTGCCCAATTCAAAACCCAAGGTAATGTTGGGCCTCAGAGTGAATAACAGCAAACAAAGAGAGAGCATGATAAGGTTTTGTCAAGTAAAATCAAGGAAAACCCAAAGATGTTTTATAAATACATTAAGAACAAGAGGATAATTAAAGAACGAGTAGGGCCTATTAGAGACTATAAAGGTGTGTGGAGACGGAAGATGTGCGTATGGTTCTCAGTGAATACTTTGCATCTGTTTTCACAAAAGAGAAGGGCAATGCAGATATTGCAATCAGGCAGGAGGAATAAATATAGCGTGAGAGGAAGTATTAAGGGTTTAGCAGCTTTGAAAGTGGATAAATCCCCAGGGCTGGATGAAATGTCTCCTAGGCTGTCAAGAGAAGCAAAAGAGGAAATAGCAGAGGCTCTGACCATGATTTTACAATCCTCTCTAGCTACGTGTGGTACTGGAGGACTGCTACCATTGTACATTTGTTTAAAAAGGGCGAAAGGGTTAGACTGAGTAATTACAGGCCAGTCAGCCTAACCTCGGTGGTGGGAAAATTATTGGAAAAATTCAGAGGGACAGGATAAATTTTAATTTAGAAAGACATGGATTAATAAAGGATGTGAATGTGTTAAGGAAAGGTTATGTCTGACTAACTTGATTGATTTTTTGAGGAGGTAACAAAGAGGGTCGATGAGGGTAGTGCGTTTGATATAGTGTATATGGATTTTAGCAAGGCTTTTGATAAGATCCACATGATAGACTGGTCATAAAAGTAAAAGCCTATGGGATCTAAGGCAAAGTGGCTAGTTGGATCCAAGGCTCAGATGCAGGAAGCAAAGGGTAATGGTTGATGAGTGTATTTGTGACTGGGAGGCTGTTTCCAGTGGGGTTCCACAGGGCTCAGTACTAGGTCCCTTGCTTTTTGTGGTATATATCATTGACTTAGACTTGAATGTAGGGGTTATGATTAAGAAGTTTGCAGATGATACTAAAATCGGCTGTGTTGTTGATAACGAAGAAGAAAGCTGTAGACTGTAGGAAGATATTGATCAACTGGTCAGGTGGGCAGCACAGTGGCAAATGGAACTCAATATGGAGAAGTATGAGGTAATGTATTTGGGGAGGGCTAACAAGGCAAGGGAATACACATTAAATGGTAGGACACTGAGAACTGTAGAGGAACAAAGGGACCTTGGAGTTCATGTCCACAAATCCCTGAAGCTAGCGGGCCAGGTTGAGAAGGCATACGGAATACTTACCTTTATTAGCCAAGGCATAGAATTCAAGAGCAGTGAGGTAATGCTTGAACTTTATAAAACACTAGTTAGGCCACAGCTAGCTATTGCATGCAGTTCTGGTCACCACATTACAGGAAAGATGTGATTGCACTAGGGAGGGTACAGAGGAAATTTATGAGGATGTTGCCTGGACTAGAGAATTTTAGCTATGAGAAAAGATTGGATAGGCTCGGTTTGTTTTCTTTGGAACAGAGGAGACTGAGGGGAGATCTTACTGAAGTGTATAAAATTATGAGTGGCCTAGATAGAGTGGATAGGAAGGACCTATTTCCCTTAGCAGAGGGGTCAACAACCAGGGGGCATAGATTTAAAGTAATTGGTAGAAGGTTTAGAGGGGATTTGAGGGGAAATTTCTTCACCCAGATGGTGGTCGGGTCTAGAACTCACTGCCTGAAATGGTGGTAGAGGCAGAAACCCTCACCACATTTAAAAAGTACTTGGATGTGCACTTGAAGTGCCGTAACCTACAGGGCTACAGACCAAGAGCTGGAAAATGGGATTAGGCTGGATAGCTCTTTGTCAGCCAGCGCGGACATGGTGGGCCAAAGTGGCCTCCTTCTGTGCTGTAAATTTCGATAAGTCTATGAAAAATAAACAGGTCAAATGGAAAGTGGATTTTTTTTGTATTATTCAAATCTTAAGAATGTATGTCACCTTTATTAACGTCCCCCTCACTCATTACTACTATTAGTTGAGTCAGTAAATTGGATATTTCTAAAAATAATTGGCTCAACACACAGTCGGTCCGAAAAAACTTAAGTGAATTCTGGCACCAGGAATGTTCCCATACTCTGTATGGCCCACATGCACCCACAGAGCAATTTCTTCGACCACCTGACCCAAATGTCTTTGCCTTGCAACAGTCCTCTTTTATAATGGGCTGATTAATGGCCAGCTAGGGCCAAATCCGACCAGTCTGTCAGCTTATTGTAATAGCTCATTACAGTATTGGAGGCATTTCCTGTCAAAGATGTCGCCCTTCTGATGAGATAATAAACTAAGGTTATCCGGGAGTTTATTGAAACAATGAATTGGAATGCTGTCCTCTTCTCCTCTGGGATGTAATTTACATCCAGTCCAGTTTGACCGAATTAAACCTTCTCTTTGATGGCTGCTCAGAGCCCTCAGTTAAATCAATTTGGTCAGTCTCAAACCAGTTCCCAGAGTAAGTTAGTTTATAGTCCCAAGCTACCCATTATTTAGCACAAATTAGGCAATGTCACTTGGAGATACTGTTGTGATTCATGACTTATAAAATGGAAATATCCGAGTGCAATAAGGATATTTTTCTGTAACCAGAGTTAACTGAGGGGTCACTAGCTAAATCGAACCCATCTGTTACAAGAGTAATTTTCCTGTTTCATTTCTCAAAACTGTTATTCTAATGTTTATAATAAAAATAAAAGAAATTCAGCACTTCTACGATTATTTCATACTGTAACGTAAAATATATGTTACAAGTCTTAGAACTAATTCAACTCTTTTTTCTTTACAATTTTTTTATCCATTGTGCTGATCATTCTTTCCCTGGACACTTCTGAGTATCCAACAGCATGATGCATCACCAGTACATTAAAATGATCTTTAATAGCTTTGAATGTTGTTTGTATCTGTTTTCCGATTGAGAAAGATTTTATATTTTTGGTAAAAGTGCTATTGAGTAGTTAGTGTATATGTCTGATGCACAATGTATTCACAGAATGTCACCGATATGACAATTTATTGACGGCACAAAATGTATCATTGAAAACTGTAAAAGGGTCATATATGTACCAGGAGGCATTTGATTCAAAACTAATTGCAGTTGGTATTATTGAACAGGTCAAATTCAACAAATATGACACATTACCAATGAAATTAAAGCTACATATCCACTTTATAAAGATCAGTTTCAGCTCGATTTTCCGATGCTCAAAACCAACCAACTAGTGATCTTGTTGTCTATATTTTGACCACAATTTCAATTCAACAGCAATGAAGAGATTGCTGTAATAATAATAAAATAATTTTGAAAAAATGGTGACGATAAAATAATTGAATTCAGATATGACAATGCACATTTATCTTGTTAGAGACTTAAAAAAAATCTATCAAATGATTTGTGAAATAATTACAGCAAGTTAACAACAAAAGCTATATATACTCACGGACAAAGTTCATGCTCAGATATTGACTTGAAATGAAATATATTTTGCTTGACAAAATCCAATAAGATTATAGATGTGGTGGGGAAAAAAACGTGCTCGGAAAATGTCACTATATGCCACATGTGCATTGGGATTGATGACATCCACTATGTACCAGAATTGAAGTTACATCAAATAATTTGGTGGATTTATGTTGAAATCAAGTGGTTTATGGAGTTTCACACAGTTTAGCCATATGTAACTGATTATATGAAGGTCAGCAGAACATATTGGTCACATGGTTCATGTATGGAAAGTGGCACAAATGAGTCAGCACAGTAGTAAAAAACAGAGATCCTGCAATATCAACATTGATTTATTTTATATGTGCAAAAAAACATTGTGACACCTAAATATCTTATGGTAACTACATAGAGATTAAACAATTAATTAAATATCAAGATGTCTGACTCCACCAATTGATCAGTTAGTTAACCCAGCGAGTAATTGAGATGTATAAACTCGAAAGGTCTAAGGTTCAATTGCTGGACTATACTTAGTAAGTTGATCTCAGCCAGGATAATATTAGGGATGCTCCAAATATCCTCAGTGCCCTTGGGTTAGAGAGGGAAAAATAAGTCAAGGTTCCTAATTCTAATTACTAATGTGTGTATGTGTGCGTGTGAGTGTGTGTGCGCGCGTGCGTGCATGTGTATATATACGCCTATCAATTGAAGACAGAATATGGCTCGACTATGATACCTCGACACTTGAATAAGCTGTCAACACTCACAGTGATTATACATGAAGACACCAAAGGTGACTGGCAAGCATAGAATTGCACCCCAGAAAGGCAAGGAAGAAAATTGGCAGTAGTATGAAAAGCATTAAAAAGTGGCACAATGTCACTCCAAATTCTGTATTTTATCATTCAACGTCATTGTCATACTATCTAAAAGAGTTACTGATATTATCTTGTAGCATCATTGGTATTATCCTGAGTTATATATTTAAGAGCTGATTTTGTAGTCCATTTGTGCTAGGAATGGCTGGCTGCTGGCAAAAGCCAGCCCAAAACACACTGAACTGATTGTGTACTCCTATGTGGGGTCAGGTCATTTGAATAAATAGCATAAGCTCCTAGCAGAACTCTGGCCTAGCAGAACTCAACAGTTGACCTAATGGTGATTGTAGAACATCTGGCTGGCAGTTCAAATTTAGAGGGATGTATCCACTTAAAGATAATTGGCAGCAATATTATTACAGCCTTTATAAAGGTTCAAAAATGGATTTTAAATATTTGTCAACCTTTGCCAAAGCTCTGGAGGGGTTAGTGGGCTGGGGTGGGTGTGGGAGGAGGAGATGGTGGGTGGGCAGAGATGATGGGGAGAGGGGGTGGGGGTAGGTGGAATAAGCATCAGGCAAAAATGAAGAAAACTCCACAGGTGGGCACAAATCAGAGTCTGTGGGCAAACAATGAAGGGGTGTAGCACTTGACCGCTTATTTGATGGCTGGGAAAGTAGACTTACTGTTGCAAGAGGTACATGCAAAGATGGTTGCCCATTTTAGCATTTCAGGGCACCCTCCTCAGAGGGCAGCAATGCACCTTGCCTGTCAGGAGGTGGCAGCCACTCTCTAAAGTCTGTATAATACATGGATACTATCTATGAAGTTGTGCACTCTTGGGAACACTGACAAGTTCTGTGCACCATTGAATTGATGCCTCCAAAGTTAAAGTGATGAACATATTCGCCCAGATTTTGCAGTCAGCGGCGAAGTAACAGCGCTCGTCACTGACCTTGAAAGAAATTGCCCACAAAGTTTAAGCGGGCTCCAGAGAGCAGACTTCCTCTATTCCAACATCACTTTGAATTTGGTGCCTTCTACAGGTGATCTGCAGCATCCAACAATAGGGAAGGCAGCAAACTGGCTGATTAACCAATCAGATTGAAGAATTCTCACAGATGGCAAAGCAGGAAATAAAAATCAGGGAATATGACTCACATTTCAATCATTGTACAGAAAGCAAAATAAAGACTGGGAGATTCACATGGGGGTAAGGGAGATACATAAATATCAGAAATTTATAATATATATGTATATATAAATCTACAATTTTTATATGTTATTCTGGGGGAGTGAGACTCCACACTTACAAAATTAGTTTTTCAGGGCCAGAGAGGTTGATCAGCAGTAATTATGACTTAGTATGCCATTAAAAACTGAGTTACTCCTGGACTTTTTCATTGGTTCTTACAGTGAGAATAGTGTGTAAATTAAGGCAATTAGGGATGGGCAATAAATGCTGGCATTGCCAGCGATGCCCACATCTCATGAATTAATATAAAAAAAAAGGTTACGTTCACGACAACTCAATGATTTCTAATTGATTTCATCAACGAAGATTGCAACAGTGCATTCTGTGGAGAAGCAGAGTATCACTGACAGTAATTTGAGGATTTCCGTATTGAACTGTGCATGTGTGGATGCCACATGTTGTTGCCAGTTTTGCCCAGAAATAACAGCGAGCACTGACAGCATCATCGTTATTATTAGCGCAAATTCCGGGCCAATGCCTCTTGTAAGCAAAGCCTCTGTCATTCGCTTTATGGATCTCTGAAATGATTTGGCAAGTGTCAGCTGTGGTGAGTCGAAAAGATCTGGTCCTGCTGAATATGATATTCCATAACTATAATAACAATTCTGAATACTCTCATATGAATAATCCATAAATTTACTCCTTTATGGATTTATGACAAAAAACAGAAAAATCTGTAAAGTCCATATTGTTTGTTAATTATTGTAATTTGTTGATTTAAATTAGTTGAGGCTAAAATCGTAACATTTCATTTGAATTATGCCTTCTTGTATCCAATTATTTCAGTTCCTTTTGAACTTTGAAACATTTATTTCAAGTCTTGTATAAATTTAATTATGTGTCAGCAGTGGCTCAGTGAGTAGCACACTCGCCCCTGAGTCAGAAGGTTGTGCGTTCAAATCCCACTTCAGGGACTTGAACACTTAAACCTAGGCTGACACTAAGAGGGAGTGCTGCACTGTCGGAGGTGCCATCTTTCAAATGAGACATTAAACCAAGGCCCAATTGGCTCTCTCAGGTGGACATAAAAGATCCCATGGCACTATTTCAAAGAGGAGCAGGGGAGTTATCTCTGGTGTCCTGGCCAATATTTATCCCTTAATCAACATAATACAAAAACAGAATATCTGGTCATTTACACATTGCTGTTTGTGGGAGCTTGCTATGCGCAAATTGGCTCCACATTTCCCACATTGCAACAACTCCAAAAGTACTTCATTGGCTATAAAATGCTTTGAGATGTTCGGTGGCCGTTAAAGGCGCTATATAAATGCAAGTCTTTCTTTTTTTTAAGCATGCTACACTTTTAGGTTTCATTTCTGATCCTGCTTTAAAAGCATACTGTCAATCTTTTTATTTGGATTTTGTGCAACACAATTCTCCTTCAGCACATATGTGCCAGGGGTGTTCTAAATCTAGCTATTCATTATCATGAATAAAAACATACCTTTCCTTATGAATTATTCTTTTTAACTAGCCATATGTAAGGCCAATCTGCTAAATTCTGTTCGTTCAATTCAGTCTTGTGGACGTTAATGGGGCTACCTGTAGATGAGAAGGTGGTCCCAAGAGACCGAACCTCATTGTAGACTTGCTGTTTTTTTGCTAAATTGAGTTGCCATGTATAAAGATCCAAAGTAAAATAGACAACAGAGCCTTCCCTTATTATAACCTCAGTGAATGGTGTTTACTTCGTGTCAAAGAATAGCTCATTCGGGACTAGAAAGCCTTTCTCAGTTAATGGTAGCTGTGTGGAATTGATAACTAACTCATCATAGGAAACATAGAGGCTTTCTGATTAGCAAGTAGGATCATTCACCAGGACGAACCTACAAGCTTGTAATCGAGCTATAGAACACTGGGGAAATCACTTGTCCTGATTAGAGACTTCAGACAGTCTTGCTTACTTTTGATTGAATGGTAGCTCATTAGGGAATTTGCCATTCCCCTGGTCAGTTGGCTAAGTTAGTAGTTCCTTTTTTTAAATCAAGAAGTGGAACTCAGGAGAATTTGTGCAAAATCCTTCTTGTCAAAGTATACATTTCAGTTAGGTCAGATTCAGCAGCTCCTTGTTTCCCAAGGTTTGATCATTCTATTATTTAAATTGCATCGAATGATTGAAAATGAATTTCTTCTTGGCTGAAATGTCATTCAATATGTCACTGGAGCCCAGATAGTAACCTGGAGCAGGAGGGTCGCGATGGGGACCATTCCTTTCCGGCTCTCTGCCTCCCTCTCCTCCTTTAAGATGTTCATTAGAATCTACCGTTTTGACCAGGTTTTTTGGCATCTATCCTACTACCTGTTTATGTGGCCCAGTGTTGTTGTGTATGCAATAACTGTTAGACTGAGTACTGTTTAACTCCAAGAGGTATGACTTCGGCTCTGCTTTATTAAGGTCCAAAGTAACCAATATACAAATGGCTGGCCTTTTATACTTGGGCTGCACACAGTACAGGCCTCCAACAGTGACACCATCTAGTGGCTAGTGATCCCAAAAGTACATACATGACAATACCCCCCTCTGAGATATTAACAGTCTTTTACAAATTGAGACGGTCCAGTGTTTTATGCTCCCGGGTTGACCATCTCGGTTCAACTCCAACCTTGGGTGAGTGTTCAGAGTCTGTTGTGACTGGTGGCTGAGTGGCTGACCTGGTGGGAGTGGCAATGGCCATGTCAGGGATTGAAAGTCCATTTTCATTGAACATGTTAGTGATTGAAAGTCCCGATTCACTGATGACCACTGAGTCCTCTGATGACTGGGGGTAGGTTGATTGGTCGTCGATTGTCTCTTCCTCCGACTGTTCCGGTTCGTCTGTGTGCCGCAGCTTTGTCTGATCCATATGTTTCCTGCATGTTTGCCCATTTTTGAGCTTGACAATAAATACTCTGTTGCCCTCCTTGGCCATGACAGTAACAGCGATCCACTTGGGACCCTGACCATAATTCAGAACATATACAGGATCATTTACAGAAATATCGTGTGACACAGCTGTGCGATCGTGATACCCTTGCTGACTTTGTCTTCTATATTCAACATGATTATTCAAGTCAAGGTGTAGACGAGATAGCTTGGTCTTAAGACCTCTCTTCATCATTAGTTCAGCAGGCGAGACCCCAGTAAGTGTGTGTGGTCCTGTCTTGTAACTTAGCTGTATGCATGACAGTCAGATCTGCAGTAACCCTTTGGTTACTCGCTTCATACTCTGCTTTATGATTTGGACAGCTTGCCCATTGGATGCAGGTTTGAACAGTGCTGACCTTACATGTTTGATACCATTGAGTTTCATGAACTCTTGAAACTCCTGACTGGTGAAGCACGATCCGTTGTTGCTAACAACGATGTCAGGCAGACTATGTGTCACTAACATGACACTGAGATTCTCAATGGTAGCTGTGGATGTGCTGGATAACATGATTATACACTCTATCTACTTCGAATATGCATCCAGCACAACTAAAAACAGCTTCCCCAGGAAGGGACCTGCAAAGTCTATGTGGATCCTGGAACATGGTTTGGATGGCCACGACCACAGACTCAGCAGCGATTCTGCTTTGCATGCAAGTGTTGCACTGATGCACACATGATTCCAGCTCAGAGTCAATTCCCGACCACCATACATGAGACCTGGCGATGGCTTTCATCATTACAATGCCGGGATGTGTGCTATGTAGCTCATATACAAATTTCTCTCTCCCTTTCTTGGGCATAACAACACGATTGCCCCACAGTATACAATCCGACTGAATAGACAGTTCATCTTTGCGACGAAAGTAAAGTTTGGTCTCCTCGCACATTTGCTTGGGTATGGCAGACCAATCACCTTTGAGGATGCAATCCTTCACCACCGATAGAATCGGGTCCTGGCTGGTCCTGGTCTTAACTTGTTGAGCCGTGACAGGGGTTCCTTCACTCTCAAGAGCATCCATAACTAACAATAGGTCCGCTGGTTGTGGCGTTTCCATCTCCGATGTGGGCAACGGTAGACGGCTCAAATCATCGGCACAATTCTCGGTGCCAGGTCTATGGCGAATGATATAATCATAAGCGGATAATGTCAGCGCCCACCTCTGGATGCGGGATGAAGCATTGGTATAGATACCTGTGTTTTCAGAGAACAGTGAAATGAGCGGCTTGTGATCTGTCTCCAGTTCAAACTGAAGACCAAACAGGTACTGATGCATCTTTTTAACCCCATACACACAAGCTAGTGCTTCTTTCTCTACCATGCTGTAGGCTCTTTCCGCCTTTGACAAACTTTTTGAAGCGTCCGAAACTGGTTGAAGTTTACCTGAGACTCATTAGCTTGTTGGATTACGCAACCAATTCCATATGACGAAGCATCACAGGCCAATACTAAATGTTTACATGGGTCATAATGTACCAGCAGCTTGTTAGATCAAAGCAGATTAGTGGCTTTCTCAAAAGCTGTGTCTTGAGATGTACCCCACACCCAATTGTCGCCTTTTCTTAGCAGCATGTGTAGTGGTTCTAATAAGGTGCTCAATTTAGGTAGGAAGTTACCGAAGTAGTTGAGTAGACCCAGGAATGAACGCAGCTCCGTCACATTCTGCGGCTTGGGTGCATTCTTGATGGCCTTGGTTTTCGCGTCCGTGGGCCTGATACCATCAGCAGCAATTTTCCTCCCCAGGAATTCGACCTCTGGTGCCATGAAGACGCACTTCGAGCATTTCAGTCTGAGCCCCACTTTGTCCAGATGATGTAGAACCTCTTCTCGGTTGTTCAGATGTTCCTCGGAGTCACGACCTGCGATCAGGATGTCATCTTGGAGCACAACGGTTCTGGGAATGGACTGCAGTAGACTCTCCTGTTCCTCTGAAATATTGCTGCAGCCGAGCGAATTCCAAAAGGGCACCTGTGATAAATAAACAGTCCTTTATGCACATAAGTCTCTTCGACATCTCAACCAGCTCTGTGTCATGTAGGACGACGGCAAGTCCAGTTTGGTGAACGACTTCCCCCCCGGCTAGCATTGCAAACAAGTCATCAGCCTTCGGTAATGGGTACTGATCCTGTTTCGAAACCCTGTTGATCGTAGCCTTGTAGTCTCCACAGATTCTGACTGTGCCATCACTTTTCAGCACAGGAACAATGGGCTGGCCCATTCATTAAATTAATCCGGTGATATGATCCCTTCATGCTGGAGTCTGTCCAGTTCGATTTCAATCTTCTCCCTCATCATATACGGAACTGCCCGAGCTTTATGATGGATGGGTCTTGCATCCGAGTCCATGTGGATCTGCACCTTGGCTCCCGTGAAGTTGCTGATGCTTGATTCGAACAGCGAGGGGAACTTGCTCAGTACTTGGGCACATATATCTTTCTCTGACAACAATGCCTTGATGTTGTTCCAATTGCATCTGATTTTTTCAAGCCAGTTCCGATCAGCGTTGGGCCATTGCCTGGGACAATCCATAGCGGTAACTCGTGAACCGCACCGTCATATGACACTTTAATTGCGGCACTGCCAATCACCATTATGAGTTCTTTGCTGTACGTGCGCAACTTGGCATTGACTGGGCTCAGCCTGGGCCTCACAGCCTTAGTATCCCACAGCTTGTCGAATGCCCTCTGGCTCATTATCGATTGACTCGCCCCCATGTCCTGTTCCATTGATACGGCACCCCATTAAATTTCACGTTGATCATTATCGGTTTGCTCTTAGTTAAGAACGAGTACAGTCCATACACTTCCTCCTCTGGTATCTCGGATTGCGTATCCGGATCCGCGCTAGTCTGACCATCATCCTCCACTTGGTGTGTCGCAGCATGCTTGCTCATCTGCGGACACTTGTGCTGGAGATGCCCCACTCTCAGACTGCCTTTGCAACTATATTGCTTAAATCGGCACTGCTGGTGCCACTGATTTCCCCCACAACGCCAACACGGAGAAGTCGGATGCATTCCCGCTGACGGACTTTGGGCAGCCACAGGTTTTGTGTACGCAGTTGGGTAGGCCCTGCCATGTGCCACTCTGCCGAATGCCGAATCAATCATATTTACAGTACTTGCCGCATTTCGATTTTTCATTGATATCTGTTTTAGACTTCTATCCGTCGTCATGCATGACTGAGCGATCGTGATGGCCCTGTTCAAGTCAAACATCTCCACCGCCAGTAGTTTACGCAGGATCACCTCGTGGTTGATGCCGATTACAAAGAAGTCCCGCAGCATTTCTGCCAACACATCCCCGAACTTACACAGTCCCGCTAGACGTCTCAGGTCGGCAACGAATTCCGCCGCATTCTGACCCTCTGAGCGAACGTGCGTGTAAAATCTGTATCTCGAGATGATGATGCCTTCGTCTGGATAAGGTGGTCCTGTACCAGTGTACACAATTCTTCATACGTCTTCTCTGTTGGACTCACAGGCAGGAGTAGATTCTTTATCAGACCATAAATCTTTGGACCGCAAACCGTGAGGAACACCGCCCGGCGCCAATCTGCGTCGCCGACCTCCTCCATTTTGTTGGCCACAAAGAACTGGTTCAAACGGCTCATAAAGTGTGCCCAACCTTTTCCTTCCACGAATCACTCCAACAATCCAATTGTGCTCATTTTTGCATGCAAAGGTTCTTGTTGCCTCGTCGCCAAATGTTGTGTATGCAATAACTGTTAGACTGAATACTGTTTAACTCCAAGAGGTATAACCTCGGCTCTGCTTTATTAAGGCCCAAAGTGACTGGTATACAAAATGGCTGGCCTTTTATACTTTACACAGTATTAGGCCTCTAACAGTGATGCCATCTAGTGGCTAGTGATCCCAAAAGTACATACATGACAGGTGTCAAATTTTGTTTGATAAAGCTCCTATGAAGTGCCTTCGGATGTTTTACTACATTGAAGCCGCTATATAAAGGCCAGTTGTTGTTAGAATCATAGGGGCTGATTTTTAGCAGCCCACCGCCCTTTGCTGCCAACTGCCGCCCACTGCTGCCGACATTCCTCCGGCAGATCCGCCCAGTGCCACTTTCAGGATGGCCTGGAGCAGGTGGGAGGGGAGAGCCGCCATTGATGTCAGCGGATGGCCGAGTGCGCAACTGAGCTCCCACCCGCTGAGCTCCCAGATTCCTGTGGACTGGAGTCGGCGGCAGAATGGGGGTGGACCGTTGGCTGGAGGCTGGTCTGTCCCTGATGGTAAGTCTGAAGAACCTGAAAAAGATGTAAGTGAACATTTAAAACATTTTTTTTAACAACGTGGGGGTCCTCTGAAGGTCTTCGGATAGTTTTTGTATTTTTTATTTGTGATTTTTATTTTCAGTTCTTCGACCCTCCTTAGGCCCAACTCCATCCTCGGCGGCACTTGGGCGGCCTCTGCCGCCAAGAATGCGACCTCCCACCCGCTGCCGCCCAGATTGGCGGCGTACGTCTTTCATTTGCCGCCCGCCGACATTCGAGGGACCTCCTTCATGAATATCCGGCCCAAAGTACCGTCCGGTAGCTCGGCGGCCATCGGTGGCTGATGGGCGGGCAGAGGCCTTGCTGAATATCGGCCCCATAGAATGGTTACAGCACAGAAGGAGGCCATTCGGCCCGTCGAGCCTGTGCCGGCTCTCTGCAAGAGCACTGCAGCTAGTCCCACTCCCCCGCCCTTTCCCCGTAGCCCTGCAAATTATTTTCCTTCAGGTACTTATCCAATTCCCATTTGAAAGCCACGATTGAAACTGCTTCCACCATCCTTTTAGGCAGTGAATTCCAGATCCTAACCACTCACTGTGTAAAAAAGTTTTTCCTCATTTTGTCTTTCGATCTTCTGCCAATCGCCTTAAATCTGTGTCCTCTAGTTCTCGACCCCTGTGGCAATGGCAAATCTCGACCCCTCTGTCCAGATCCCTCATGATTTTGAACACCTCTATCAAATCTCCTCTCAACCTTCTCTGATCTAAGGAGAATAACCCCAGCTTCTCCAGTCTATCCACATAATTGAATCCCTCTTCACTGGAACCATTTTTGTAAATCTTTTCTGCACCCTCTCTAAGGCCTTCACTAAAATGCGATGGCCAGATTGGGACACAATGCTCCAGTTGAGGCCGAACCAGTGTTTTATACAGGTTCATCATAACTTCCTTGCATTTGTACTCTATCCCTCTATTTGTGACGCCCAGGATCCTGTATGCTTTTTTAACTGCTTTCTCAACCTGCCCTGCCACCTTTAACGATTTGTGCACATATACCCCCAGGTCTCTCTGTTCCTGCTCCCCCTTTAGAATTGTACTCTTCAGTTTATATTGCCTCTCCTCGTTCTTCCTACCAAAATATATCACTTTGCACTTTTCTGCATTAAATTTCATCTGCCGTTTGTCCACCCATTTCACCAGCCTGTCTATGTCTTCTTGAAGTCTATCACTATCCTCCTCATTGTTCACTATACTTCCAAGTTCTGTGCCATCTGCACATCTTGAAATTGTGCCCTGTACACCCAAGACTAAGCCATTAATATAAATCAAGAAAAGCAGTAGTCCTAGTACCGACCCCTGGGGAACACCACTGTATACCTTCCTCCAGTCCAAACAACAATCATTTACCATTACCATCTTTTTCCTGTCATTTAGCCAATTTTGTATCCATGCTACCACTGTCCCTTTTATTCCATGGGCTTCAACTTTTCTGGCAAGCCTATTATGTGGCACTTTATCAAACGCCTTTTGGAAGTCCATGTACACCACATGAACCACATTGTCCTCATCAACCCTCCTTGTTACCTTATCAAAAAACTCGATCAGGTTAGTTAAACACGATTTGTCTTTAACAAATCCGTACTGGCTTTCCTTAATTAATCCATGCTTGGCCAAGTGATTGTTAATTTTGTACCGGATTATCGTTTCGAAAAGCTTCCCCACTACCGAGGTTAAAATGACTGGTCTGTAGTTCCTCGGTTTATCCATACAACCTTTTTTGAACAAGGGTGTAACATTTACAATTCTCCAGTCCTCTGGCACCAGTCCCATATCCAAGAAGGATTAGAAACATAGAAACATAGAAAACAGGAGCAGGCCATTCGGCCCTTCGAGCCTGCACCACCATTCAATATGATCATGGCTGATCATGCAACCTCAGTACCCCACTCCTGCTTTCTCTCCATACCCCTTGATCCCTTTAGCTGTAAGGGCCACATCTAACTCCCTTTTGTATACATCTACGATTGGAAGATTATGGCCAGTACCTCCACAATTTTCACCTGTACTCCCCTCAGCATCCTAGGATGCATCCCTACCGGTCCTTGTGCCTCTTCCTTATCAATTTTTATCACATCCAGTATCTCAACTATTTCCTTTTTCACAGGCAGCATTTTCTTCCTTGGTAAAGACAGATGCAAAGTATTCATTCAGTACTTCAGCCATGCCCTCTGCCTCCATGCGCAGGTCTCCATTTTGGTCCCTAATTGGCCCCACCCCTTCTCTTAGTTCCCATTTACTATTTATATGCCTATAGAAGACTTTTGGATTCCCTTTTATGTAAGCTGGCATTCTATTCTCATAATCTCTCTTTGCCCCTCTTATTTCCTTTTTCACTTCCCCTTTGAACTTGCGATATTCAGCCTGATTCTCACTTGTATTATCAAACTAACATCTGTCATATGCCCCCTTTTTCTGCTTCATCTCACTCTCTATCTCTTTCGTCATCCAGAGAACTCTGGCTTTGGTTGCCCTACATTTCCCCCTTGTGGGAATGTTCCTCGACTGTACCTGAACCATCTACTCTTTAAAGGCAGTCCATTGCTCGATGACAGTTTTACCTGCCAATCTGTGATTCCAATTTACCCAGACAAATCCATTCGCAATCCACTGAAATTAGCCTTCCTCCAATTAAGTACTTTCACTCTAGACTGCTCCTTGTCTTTTCCCAAGCTAATCTAAACCTTATGTTACTGAGATCACTGTTCTGAAATGTTCCTTTACTAACACGTGCTCTATTTTACCCACCTCATTCTCCAGAACCAGATCCAGTAATGCCTTCTTCCTTGTTGGGTCAGAAACGTACTGATCAAGAAAGTTCTCCTGAACGCACTTAACAACTTCTTCCTCCTCTCTGCCCTTTACACTAATACTATCCCAGTATATATTAGGATAGTTGAAGCCCCCCGTTATCATCTGTAGTTCTTGCACCTCTCTGTAATTTCCCTGTAAATTTGCTCCTCTATATCCTTCCCACTAGTTGGTAGCCTGTAGATTACACCTCGTAGTTTAATGGCACCTTTATCTTTTCTCAACTCTAACCAAATCGGTTCTGTCCTTGACCCCTTCAGGACATCCTCTCTCATCAGCACTGTAATACTCTCCTTAATCAATAACGACACCCCACCTCCTTTGTTTCCGTCACTATCTTTATATCCAAGAATGCTTAGTACCCAATTCTACCCTATTTTGAGCCAGGTCTCCGTTATTGCCACAACATCTTATACTCATGTGTCATTTTTGCCTGCAGCTCATCAACATTATTTACCACACTTCATGCATTCACACACATGCACTGTAAACCTATCGTAGACCCTTTTGTATTCTTTGTTAGTCTGACCCCACCTAATACCGCACTGTTTCTTACTATAGTGCTATCTGTCTCTCCCAATCCTTTGTGCATCTTGTTTCTCCTTTCTAAAGCTACATCCTGGTGCCCAAGCCTCTGCCAAATTAGTTTAAACCCTCCCCAACAGCACTAGCAATCCCCCCTCCCCATAAGGATATTGGTCCCGGCTCTGTTGAGGTGCAACCCGTCTGGCCAGTACCGGTCGCACCTCCCCCAGAACCAGTCCCAATATCCCAGGGATCTAAAGCCATCCCTCCTGCACCATCTCTCCAGCTATGCATTCATCTGATCAGCCATGATCTTATTGAATGGCGGTGCCGGCTCGAAGGGCCGAATGGCCTGCTCCTGCACCTAATTTCTATGTTTCTATGTTTCTATCCTCCTATTTCTATACTCACTCGCTCATGCCACTGGGAGTAATCCAGAGATTGCTATCTTTGTGGTCCTGCTTTTTAAACTCTTTCCTAGCTCCCTAAAATCTGCCTGCAGGGCCTCATCTCTCTTTCTACCTATGTTGTTGATATCGATATGGACCATGATCTCTGGCAGTTTACCCTCCCCCCTCAGAATGTTCTGCAGCCACTCAGTGATATCCTTGACCCTGGCACCAGGGAGGCAACATACCATCCTGGAATCATGTCTGCGGCCACAGAAACGCCTGTCTGTTCCCCTAACTATCGAATCTCATAGCACTATTTCTTTCCTGATCTTCCTCCCCCCCCCACCCCCTGTGTACAGCTGAGCCATCCATGATGTCATGGACTTGGCCCAGAGGAACCATCGCCTTCACCAGTATTCAGTACTGAATACTGGTTGGAAAGCGAGATGCACTACCTGCTTGGTCCTCCTTGTCCATCTAATGGTCACCCATTCCCCTTCTGCCTAAACACTCTTACACTGTGGGGTGACCACCTCCTGAAACATGCTATCCATGTAGCTCTCAGCCCCATGGATGCACCACAGTGATGCCAGCTGCTACTCAAGCTCTGAAATATGGAGCTTGAGCTCCTCCAGTTGACGACACTTCCTGCACATGTGATTGTCCAGGACATGGGAAGCGTCCTGGAATCCACACATGGCACAAGATGTGCATTCCACGGGACTGAGGTGCCCTGCCATGCCTCTACTTAATAGACTATTAAGGAATTAACAGAAATAAACTCAAGTCTTAAAGAAAAATCACCAACTACTCACCAATTCGCTCCTTCCCTTGCGTTGATGTCACTCGCCTCACTCCCTGACACTTGCGCTCCTTCCGGGCTCTTGAGCCAACCTTTATCTGCGGCCGCTCCTCTCGCTGTCCCGCAGGTCTGCTCTCGTGACTATTAACTTCGAGATCTTGGATTCTGTGGTTCTGTGGTTCCACTCCTCCTTTTCAGTCAGACATCTACACCACCTTGCGCCTCTCCGCCGAATTCCTGCTCTCACTAAATTCCTCACTCTGATTCACTTCGATTACGTCCTCCCAGCTCTGTTTCCAAGCTCTGTACTCATGATGTTGTTTTTGAAGTGATCACGGAGGTAGAGAAGGTGACACTGGAGAGATTTGAAACACATAAGAAGCAAAAGGATAGTTAAAAAAGGGGGTCGACCCACTTAAAGATTAAGGGAATAATCTTTTATCTAAGTGAAGGAATGTCTTCGTTTTTACAGAAGATGGAAAGGAGGAGCAAATGAGGATGACACAGATGATCCACTATTGGAAATAAATATTCAAAAGGAAACTAACGTTAAAAAAGGTTAATGGGCTTAGAAGTAGAAAAATCTCTTGGCCCAGATGATGTGCATCACAGAATACTGAAGGAAATTGTGAAGGAGATATACTAGGCATTAACCATAATTTTCCAAAAGTCTTTGGAAGCAGAAATGAAACCAAAGAAAACATAAAGGGCGACAAATATTAATTGGATAGAAAATTGACAAATTTTAATCACTGTTCAAGGAATAGGAAAGGTAATAAGCAAAAAATTATAGGCCAGTTAGTTTTATCTTGGTTGTGGGTAATCTTCTTGGGGATAATTTTAATAACTGGAAAATTATGGCGAGCATGCAACTGCATTTCCATTTCCATTATCAGCGGACAAAGTTCCACGATAGAAGCTTAAGTCATCAAATTATCTCTCCAGAGTCCATAATATGGAATGAAATTAGCAACACTAAGTGAGATAATCAGGTATAGTGAGAATGAATGAAGAGCAGGTCACAATTGATTAAATTAATTAAAATTTCTAAGGAAATCACAAAATATGTAAATAAAGGCAATGGTGTTGATTTGGATTTTCAGAGGGAATTTCATAAGGTGCCAACTAAGACACTTGTTACAGAAATTCAGGCACATTTTATTAAAGGGAATGAGCTGCAGAGATAGGGAAACAAAGGATAGAAATCTGCGGGCTAAAAATTCGCTGACCTTGCGACCGCCGTTTTTTTGGCGCTATTTCGCCATTTGAAAAACCGGTCGGCGGGAAATTCAGAGACGTCTTTGCGGCGGCGGTTTTTAAGTGCCGCTGGGGAGCGGACTGCCGCCGTGCAAGACTCAAAATATTGCTTTCGCCAAAAATTTGGCTCAGCATGCACCCATATTTAACGCGAAAAATACCGACAGGTAAAAAGTTGTGTTGCAGCCCTTGGGGCAGTGGTAAGTATAAAGACCTGCAAAAAAGGTACGTTAAAGTTTTTATTTTAAAATTATTTTTCAGCGATTTGATAGTTAAGTGTCTTGTAAATGTTTTGAGATTTTTTATTTTTTGTTTTTTGCAATTTTTTTTTTGCTGTTTTCCGCCCTCCCAAGGCCTCTCTCGCAGCGGTATCGGCCTCAGAGTATAGTTACAGAAAATTTGCGGTTTGCACCACGAATCCTCATGCAATGCCGATTTTTACCGCTGCATAAATTAAAGCTTGAATTTACGGCCTCGTAGCAGTAACGAAGCGAAAGTGGCATTTTTGGCGAAAAAATACAGTTTTCGCCAAAAAATGAATTTCTAGCCTGTAGTCAGGAGTAAGTCATTTAAAAAGTTGAGTTCCCCTGATTTTGCTAATGGTTTTTAGTGTCAATGGATAAACAGACACATCACTTATTTTTGAAATAGTAGGAATTTTAGCCCTCTAGTTCCAGTAACCTTTGACTGTATGGAAAATGTGTTACTTGCAGTAGAATATAATTAAAATACATGAAAATGCAACTGTTATGTTGTATAGCAGGAATAAATCCTTCATATGAATGTAAACTTCTTAGTGATACTCAGAAATGATCCATGTAGTTTCAATCTAGTCCATAACTGACTTTAATGTGACATCTAGTTCAATAGTTTAATAGACAAATTATTTGTCACATGGGAAAATATGGGTTAATAAATAACAGCCAGCTTGGATTTGTTAACGGCATATTGTGTTTAACCAACTTGATTCAGTTCTTTAATGAAGTAATGGAAAGGGTTAATGAAGATAATACGGTTGAGGTTATGCAAATGGACTTACACCAAGTATTGATAAAGCACCACATGCACTTGTTAGCAAAATTGAAGCCCATGTGATTAAAGGGGCAGTTACAGCAAGGATAGAAAATTGGCAAAAAGGCAGAAAGCAAAGAGTAGTGGTGAACGGTTGTTTTTCAGACTGGAGGGAAGTATGCAATGGTGGCCCCCAGGGGTTGAGGGAATTACGGCAACTGCTCTTTTTGATATATATTAATGACCTGAACTTGGATATACAATGCATAATTTCAAAGTTTGCCGATGATACAAAACTTGGAAAAGTAATAAACAGTAAGCAGGATAGTAAGACTTGTGTAAAGTAATACATTTTGGTAGGAAAAATGAGTTGAGGCAATGTAAACTAAATGGTACAATTTTAAAGGGGGTGTAAGAACAGTGAGAACTGGGTTTGTACAAACACAAATCTTTGAAGGTGACAGGACAAGTTGAGATTGCTGTTAAAAAAAGCATACGGAATCCTTGGCTTTATAAACAGAGGCATAAGTGTATAAAAGCAAGGAAGTTATGCTAAACGTTTTATAAATCACTGGTTAGGCTCCAGCTGGAGTATTGTGTTCAATTCTAGGCACCACATTTTAGGCAGGAAATCAAGGCCTTGGAGATGGTGTAGAGGAGAATTACGAGAATGGTACCAGGCATGCAGGGCTTCAGTTACATGGAGAGACCAGAGAAGCTGGGGTTGTTCTCCTTGGAACCGAGAAGATTGAGGAGATTTAATCGAGGTGTTCAAAATCATGAAGGGTTTTGATAGAGTAAACAAGGAGAAACTGCTTCCAGTGGCAGAAGAGGACACAGATTTAAGGTCATTGTCAAAAGAAGCAGAGGCGAGTGAAGATAAATTCTTTTAAGCAGCGAGTTGGAATGCACTGCCTGAAAGGTGGTGGAAGCAGATTCAATCGTAACTTCAAAAGGGAATTGGATAGATATTTGAAGTGGAAATATTTGCATGGCTATGGGAAAGGGCAGGGGAATGGGACTAATTGGATAAGACTTTCAAAGAGCTGGCAGAGCTGAATAGTCTCCTTCAGTGCTGTATCATTCTACAGTTCAATGATTCTAACTAAGAAAGTCTTTGAATACTGTGCTGCATTTGTCCTTATTGAAACACAACAATCAGAATGGGTGCCAAATAGAATGGGGAAAAATTAGCACTGGGCTAAATCTGAGTTGAGATTTATTTTAGTGATAATTCAATAAAATATGAAGAAGGAAAATATTGTGGTTGCCATTTTTATTTCAACTTTATGGCATCTTGTGCTGTGGATTTATGATACCATTGTGTCTCTTAGTTCTCATTTTCAGAAAAAGGTTAAAACTATGAAATATTGGCCCAGAAATTCCTGCCTCCCGGGTTTGTACGGAGTGTGTACGGACCCAGGAAGGCATCGCAAAAGCCGGTTTTCAGCGCACAATGCGAATGCGCTGAAAACAGGCTTTTCCAATCATTCAAGCTCTCCCGCATCTCCACAGCCAGGACATCCACATGGGCAAGATTGCGGTATTTACCCATATCTTGCCCAGCGGATGTCCTGACTACTCTTGCACCTGATAAAAGCAGGAGCATAGCCTACTTTTACAGGTCTAAGAGTTTTAAAATACACAAAAACATTATAATATAAAATTAAAAAAACAAATGTTATTGTTAAAAACCCTCCCCATAATTTAAAATCTTTTAAAAAAAAATTCAGAAAAATATATATTTGTTATAATACATAAATAACTTTAATTTAAATTTATAAAAATATGTGGTGTATTTTTTCTATTTTTTATTAGAGTTTTGTGTGTTGGTGGGAGGGGGGTTCTCTTTCATAGCAATGAGAACTCCAACTTACTTAGTTCCTATTATTATGAATGAGAACATACCTTGATTGGCTGCCCAGAGCCATGTGACTGCAGCTCCAGCCCTGCACACATCCTGATGTGCACGCACTGCGATGCTCAGTCAGTGGAGGCCTCAGGACCGGGAACTCGTGTGGGCTCAGCAGGAACAGGTAAGTGCGCGTCTTTTTTAACTTTTCCCCTCGATCGCCCGCGCGAAGCAACCGACTGGGATTTCTGGGCCATTAATCATTTTTCTCTTCAGTCTAACCCAAAGCTACAGCTTTTTTTTTGCCTCATAAGCTGATTCTCTTCCAAATCAATTTTTCTAACATTTGAAACTCCATTAGATAATTGAACTTAATTTGCTTTGAATTATATTTACTTGCGATGGCAAGTTCCATTTCCTTCACCTTTCTAGCTGTTATGTTTGTAATTTACTTTTGCAGATCAGTTTCCATTTTCTTTGAAGGAGGTCAGACGTGCAATCTGGACCTAAATAAGCCTTTTGTTTTAGTCCAAAAGTGAAAGCAGCTTCACCACTTTATCACGATCAGTCACATGCATCAGATCCTCCAGGTTCCACTGCAGGTAATTAGCCCATTGTGTTTGTCCCTGTACAACATTTAATGAGGGAAACAGCCAGCAAGAGGGTTGGAGTGTGTATTTGTAACTGTCTACAATGTTTAATTCAAGTTGGCAGCTCTGGTGTTTTGTAAATTATTTATAACTTGTTATTGGTCGATTCTACCAACAGCAATCACATTTTGCCAATAGAACTCCTTTAAAGCAGTGTAAGTTTTCAATAGCAATACGCATAATTTGTGAATGGGTTCTGTCACTGTGTCATCTCCATCAGATGGTCACGAGGCTGTGATGCCCGCAACAAAAAACAACACAGAAAAAGCATATTTATTTAAAAGGGAGGCAAATGCCACGGGGACCCATAATCACAAATGGCAGCCGCCATCTCTAAAACAAGATTCGCAATTGGACTCCTCATGGCCTAATCAGCCATGGTTCTAGAAGTCACTGCAGAGTCACACTGAGATTAGTAAGGGTATAGAATGTATTCTGGGTGGGGGACTTCAATGTCCTACACCAAGAGTGGCTTGGTAGTACCACTACTGGCTGAGCTGGCCAAGTCCTGAAAGACATAGCTACCAGACTGGGCCTGCAGCAGGTGGCGAGCGACCAACACGAGGGGAAAAAGGTACTTGATCTTGTCCTCACCAATCCACCTGTGACAGATGCATGTGTCCATGACTGCATCCGTAGCAGTAACCACTGCACAGTCCTTGTGGAGACAAAGTCCCATCTTCACATTGATGACACCCTCCATTGCATTGTGTGGCACAACCACTGTGCTAAATGGGATAGATTCAGAACAGATTTAGCTGCTCAAAACTGGGCATCCAGAGGCCATCAGCAGCAGCAGAATTGTATTCCACCACAATCTGTAGACTCATGGCCTGATATATCCCTCACTCTAACATTATCATCAAGCCAGGGGACCAATCCTGGTTCAATGAGGAGTGCAGGAGAGTATGCCAGGAGCAGCACCAGACGTACCTGAAAATGAGGTGCCAACCTGGGGAAGCTGCACACAGGACTAAACAGCAGAAGCACCATACTATAGACAGAGCTAAGTAATCCCACAATCAACGGATCAGATCAAAGTTCTGCAGTCCTGCCACATGCAGTTGTGAATGGTAGTGGACTTTTAAACAACTAACAGGAGGAGGAGGCTCCATGAATATCCCCATCCTCAATGACGGTAGAGCCCAGTACACGAGTGCAAAAGTCAAGGCTGAAGCATTTGTGACTGCTCTTTACATCAAGGCAGTATTTGACCAAGTGTGGCATCAAGGAGCCCTAGTAAAATTGAAGTCAAAGGAAATCAGGGGAAAACTCTTCACTGGCTGGAGTCATACCTAGCACAATAGAAGATTATTGTGGTTGTTGGAGGTCATTCATCCCAGCCCCAGAACATCGCTGCAGGAGTTCCTCAGGGCAGTGTCCTAGGCCCAACCTTCAGCTGCTTCATCAATGACCTTCCCTCCATCATAAGGTCAAAGTGGGAATATTCGCTGATGACTGCACAGTGCCATTTGCAACTCCTCAGATAATGAAGCAATCTATGCCCACATGCAGTAAGACCTGGATGACATTCAGGTTTGGGCTGATAAGTGGCAAGTAGCATTCTTGCCACACAAGTGCCAGGTAATGACTATCTCCAACAAGCAAGAGTCTAACCATCGCCTCTTGACATTCAACGGCATTGCTATCATCAAATTCCTACCATCAACATCCCGGGGGGTCACCATTGACCAGAAACTTAACTGGACCAGCCACATAAATACTGTGGCAACAAGAGCAGGTCAGAGGCTGGGTATTCTGCGGTGAGTGCCTCACTTCCTAACTCCCCAAAACTTTTCCACCGTCTGCAAGGCACAAGTCAGGAGTGTGATGGAATACTCTCCACTTGTTTGGATGAGTGCAGCTCGAACAACACTTAAGAAGCTCGACATCATCCAGGACAAAGCAGCCCGCTTGATTGGCACCCCATCCACTATCTTAAACATTCACTGCCTCCACCTTTGGCACACCATGGTTGCAGTGCGTACCATCAAAAAAATGCACTGCAACAACAATGCACTGCAGCAACTCGCCAAGGCTTCTTCGGCAACACCTCCCAAATCCGCGACCTCTACCACCCAGAAGGACAAGGGCAGCAGGTGCATGGGAACACCATCACCTGCAAGTTCCCCTCCAAGTCACACACCATCCTGACTTGGAAGTATATCGGCGTTCCTTCATTGTCGCAGGCTCAAAATCCTGGAACTCACTCCCTAACAGCACTGTGGGAGTATCTTCATCACACGGACTGCAGCGGTTCAGGAAGGCAGCTCACCACCACCTTCTCAACGGCAATTAGGGATGGGCAATAAATGCTGGCCTGGTCAGTGACGCCCACATCCCATGAATTAACTTTTTAAAAGCCTCAAAGTGATGGTTGAAGTAGCAACAGCCAAGAATAATTATGAAACCTGTCTATAGTGGAACGTCAGCATTGCAGAGTGGACGCTCAGAGAATATCCCTGATTTCCTCATGGGCCAAATAACAACACAGACTTCAGAGTTCAGTCTGCGGATAGGAGCAAAGAAAATTGCTAAGGGCCCTCTCAAGGAACTGACCAGTTTAACTGAGCATCAGCTGCTCAAGGCAAAAAGTAAAATACAGAAAGAAACCCAGCCATCTCTCTGCCCAGCAAATCCATAGCAGATGATAGTATAAGAAATGAAGGAGTCCCTCCTCTTGCACAGGTCCTCTCCCTGGCATTGTACATTAGTTTGTCCTGAAAATGGAAGGGGAGTGTGTCCTGGCCAGTGTCTGAGGCTGAGCCAGACCATCCACAACCTTAGAATCCTCTTTGACCCTGAGGTGAGCTTTCAACCCCATATCCACTCCATCAGCAAAATCGCCTTTTTCCAACTCTATAACATCACTTGTCTCTATCCCTGCCTTAGCTCATCTGCTTCTGAAACCCTTATCAATTTCTTTGCCACTCTCTATCTCTGTAACCTCCTCAAGCCCAATAACCCTTCAAGATATCGGTGCTCCGCCAATTCTGGCCTCTTGTGCATCCCTGATTTTAATCGTTCCACCATTGGTGGCCATGCCTTCAATTGCCTCGGCCATGAGCTCCACATTTCCCTTCCGAAACCTCTCTGCCTCACTACCTCTCTCTCCTTCTTATGCTTCTTAATACCTACCTCTTTGATACCTGTCCTAATAACTCCTTATGTGGCTCGGTGTCAAATTTTGTTTGATAATGCTTCTGTGAAGGGCCTTGGGACATTTTACTACATTATATAAATGCTATATAAATGCAAGGTTTTGTTGTAGTTGTTAGTAGTTGGCATGCTGAACAATTCTGAACATCAGTATGTGAGGGTAGAATAGCTTGTCTGGTGTTATGAAGAAGCATCAGGTGTATGATAGAGAATACATTACTTGTGAGAGTACTGGCAGCAGTAGAGCTTGGACATGGCAGCAGAAGAAGGCCCACTGAAGGGTGTTGCAACAATTGGTTGAAAGGAAAGTTAAATAGGGGAAGTCAACATTTTCAGTGATGCTATAAAATGAAGCAGAGCTGTGCTGACAATAACAACAAGACCGTGAATGGGAGAATGATCTCAACAGAGCAGGTCAGATCATTGAACCTCTTTCTGCACTTCTTCCAGGATTGAGGGGCTAAACCTCTTGGCAGTGTGGCAGGGTACTCTTCCCCCACCTGATGGAAATAGGATATTCTTTCTTGTCCTTACATCCTACACTAAAGTCTCCAGGAGATTGTCAGAGAATCTTAGTTCTATTCCAGCCAACATCGTTTGCCTTCCAGTATATAAGCAGCATTCAGTTGAGCTCCACAATGAGTACTGCATCTCCCCTTTAAGAAGGGCAAATTGCCAAGAGCTGATATCAAGTCCTCCAGCAAATCCTTTTGTGCTTCCCCAATGGCTGAGGTGTCCAATTAACAGCTCATTTCGTGCTGACAGCTTGCCCATCAAACTGAAATGAAGCACGACCCTTAAAAACATTTGTGCCCTGCGCTGACACTATTGGGCGAGCAATGCAGTCACCCCACCCATTTCATGCCAATTTTGGCTGCAAGTCTCCCCCATGGAATCATTTGAACAGAACATCTGGGTGGTATGAATGTAGTGTCACCCTGAGACCTCTATTATCAATGCCAGCTTCCACCATTTCCCTACTGCTGGGTCAGCATGGTCAGATTTGTGTGTCAGCAGAGCTCTGGGTAGCAGTGAGGTTTGTTGAAGCTATACATTGTCTTGCTCTGTAAGATGGTGAATCCAGGCATGATTGATTGCTGTAGATTGGAGCCCAATGTCTCCAGAGTCTCAGTCAAAGCGTTTATGCTGGAAACAAAGCCTTTATTTAGGATCTTTGCCAAGGGTGACTCTGCACATTGTTCATGAGTTCTACATAGAGTTGCCAAGGTAAGTGAGCATGACAACTTCTTAATCAGTAATCAGTTGTTTTGCCAAGCTTTTTGATTACTCCCTGCTGTAAACATGACACAGAGGAAGAATTCAAGGCACATTAGCAACTACTAATCTTTGTAAATGCACAAGCATGCTCATTGCCTTCTGTTTCACTGGCCTCTGTTGTCATATTATAGTTCTGTGTGTGATGGGGCAAGTATCAACAGCAAGTATTATGTAATCGCAAAGTTCCTTATGTACACTCACAAATAAGATAGTTGTTGTCCTGCATACAACTCATCTCATGGATTCTCTTCCAAATTTGCACATAAGTATCGCAACACTTACAGACAGAGTGGGGGGAACAACCAAAGCTGTGAACCTTGATGGCTTATAAGGAGAGGGCCATCACTGTTATGGGCAAGGAAGCAATAAGGGGAATAGGGGACACTCTATTTGAAGACATCCCCAAAGCACATGGCAAGTATTCTTTGCTCTTCATTACTTATCTCCTTACTGATAGCCTCACCATTATTCTCAATGCAAAATCTAGACCATAAGCTGACCCTAAAAATGCAATGGCAACTCCTCAGTCCGCAGTGCAGCCACTGGGTGGGCTAACCCGGCCAGTGGAAGAGGGGCAGTTCATGTAAGCCTGTGCTGTATGCTGTTGTATAGCTTATTATAGGAGTCAAGCAGCTTTGATGCTTCTCCCAGAGGACTCAGCCTCACCTCCCCGATGCTGGGTTTCCACGGTGGCGGGTGGGAGCCAGTGAATTGAATTCAGTTTGGCTTTGGTTTTATTTATTATTTTTATAACTTGCTGTGTATTGTAATAAGTCATTAAATTACACAAAAACTTGGGTTAGAATCGACTTCTAATCGATTATATTTTTGCAGAATCAGTGGTCAATACTGGAGAAGCACCACAGAAGCAATGTTCCCTCTAAGCTGCGAGCGTGCATGGCTGCGCAGTAATCTGCAAGGTGCCGTGCAGGCTGTTCACAAGCTTTTCCATTTGAACTATTGCACATCCGCAGGACTGTAAAGGGACTACACATTGAAATAAACAGGGCATGCACAGCAAAGACAAATTAGAGGGAACACTGCATAGGAGAGGTTTTTAATTAAACATTATTTAACTGTAAATCTTCCGATTCTTTTATGTTCCTGCTTTGATTTATAAATTATGTTATAATTCATCTCGCTGAATTCTTTATATTCTACAAAACAAAGATTGAAATATTTTTGGCTAGAAATTCCGTATCGCCTTGTTTGGGGCGCTAACTCTCGAAAAATTATAAGTTTAGCATCAGGCGCTAATCAATCTCCATGCCTGCAAAATTGAGTCTCTATGCTGAAAGAATGCAGTGGAGCGCAAAATTAGGCGCTAATGGCATAGGCGAATGGCATTAGGCTCCAAACGGTACCAAAAATTAGGCGTGTAATCGGGAGTGAGCATTGGCAAAGGCGCCATCCAGCCATTAAAGAGGAGGGTCACTGGAGTCTGCACACCAGCCCCCAATGATTCGGGGAGTGTAGAATGACAATATGCTGTGGGATGAAATGCAAAGGCCTTTGACAGCCCACAACACTCCGGAGACTAAGCAGCATTTATCTGGCTGCAGATACATCATACATTCTCTGGCACGCACGCTGATGTCACGACCTGCATGGCGAAAGATGCCGAGGTGCTAACTGTTATCGTCGGCGCTACGAGGCCGGCGCATGTGACGTGCGGCGCGGGATTCGCCCCGCCATGGTGCTACTGCCTGAGTGTCCGGCTAGCGGCACCCTCCCCCTCCAGGCGCCAATGGAAGGCACTAAGCAGCTGAATTTACATAAGAACATAAGAACATAAGAAATAGGAGCCGGAGTAGGCCAAATGGCCCCTTGAGCCTGCTCCGCCATTTAATACGATCATGGCTGATCCAATCATGGACTCAGGTCCACTTCCCTGCCCACTCTCCATAACCCTTTATTCCCTTATTACTTAAGAAAATGTCTATTTCTGTCTTAAATTTATTCAATGACCCAGCTTCCACAGCTCTCTGAGGCAGCGAATTCCACAGATCCACAATCCTCTGAGAGAAGGAATTTCTCCTCATCTCAATTTTAAATCGGTGGCCCCTTATTCTAAGATTATGCCCTATCATTCTAGTCTCCCCCATCAGTGGAAACATCCTCTCTATATCCACCCTGTCAAGCCCCCTCATAATCTTATATGTTTCAATAAGATCACCTCTCATTCTTCTGAATTCCAATGAGTAGAGGCCCAACCTACTCAACCTTTCATCGTGTCAACCCCCTCATATCCGGAACCAACCTTGTGAACCTTCTCTGAACTGCCTCCAAAGCAAATATATCCTTTCATAAATATGGAAAGCAAAACTGCACGCAGTATTCCAGGTGTGGCCTCACCAATACCCTGTCCAACTTTAGCAAGACTTCCCTACTTTTATACTCCATCCCCTTTGCAATAAAGGCCAAGATTCCATTGGCCTTCCTGATCACTTGCTGTACCTGCATACTAACTTTTTGTGTTTCATGCACAAGTATCCCCAGGTCCCGCTGTACTGCAGCACTTTGCAATATTTCTCCATTTAAATAATAACTTGCTCTTTGATTTTTTTCTGCCAAAGTTTCCACTTTCAACTACCTCACACATTCTAACATTATACTCCATCTGCCAAATTTTCACCCACTCACTTAGCCGGTCTATGTCCTTTTGCAGATTTTTTGTGTCCTCCTCACACATTGCTTTTCCTCCCATCTTTGTATCGTCAGCAAACTTGGCTACATTACACTTGGTCCCTTCCTCCAAGTCGTTAATATAGATTGTAAATAGTTGGGGTCCCAGCACTGATCCTTGCGGCACACCACTGGTTACTGATTGCCAACCCGTTAATGAACCATTTATCCCTACTCTCTGTTTACTGTTAGTTAGCCAATCCTCTCCATGCTAATATATTCCCCCTAACCCCATGAACTTTTATCTTGTGCAGTAACCTTTTATGTGGCACCTTGTCAAATGCTTTCTGGAAGTCCAAATATACCACATCCACCGGTTCCCCTTTATCTACCCTGTTTGTTACAATCTCAAAGAATTCTAGCAAATTTGTCAAACATAACTTCCCCTTCATAAATCCATGCTGACTCTGCCTGACCAAATTTTGCTTTTCCAAATGTTCTGCTACTGCTTCTTTAATAATGGACTCCAACATCTTCCCAACCACAGATGTTAGGCTAACTGCTCTATAGTTTCTTGCTTTTTGTCTGCCTTCTTTTTTAATACGGGGTGTTACATTTACAGTTTTCCAATCTGCTGTGACCTCCCCAGAATCCAGGGAATTTTGGTAAATTACAACCAATGCATCCACTATCCCTGCCAGTACTTCTCCCCCTTTATTCGATCATTGGTAACGTTGAGACACTCAACTAAGTTAAATACAATAACAGTGGGCAAATCTCACATGATCAATGTCATGTGATTGAATGCTACATGCTCAAACACCACATGATCCAATGTCATGTGGTTAAACTTCCAGACATACATTTAAGCAGGGTTGGTAATAATGCAAAAACAAGGAGCTTAATGCAGAATGGAGCAACAAGAATTGCTCATTCCATTTTTGGCCCCACTAAGTCCTATTGCGGAGGTATTTTGTAAAGAAGGAATTTGCAAGCTATTTTAAAATTTATACAAGTTGGGGATTATTGATTCTCAGTATAAATATATCCTCTAGCCCAATGAAACAGTCTGTTTATTTGATGATTGTAGGTTTAAACTAGATTATTTTGTTTCTCGGCAATATTATAATTTGTATTAATTGTCCAGAACATTGTATTGTGTATTTTGAAAAGTGCAGGAAACATAGAGAAAATTGTACGGCAGATTATTTCATATTTTGGCTTGCTGAGAAAATATCTATTTACTAACAATCTGCCTATGTCATGATCATAGTGTGGTTGACGCAGAGCCAAATAAAATGTATTTTTACCCACAGCTAACTGACTCCTGTGCCTAATTCAAGTAGAGAAGGAGAAATCATAGAGGAAGAAAAAGCAATGACTGCAGGAACACAAAGCAGAAAACCTATTAGAGCCAAACAGATTTCAAATTGTTGAATCCCTCTGTGACACTGGCAGTAAGACGCTGCTGGAAATGTAGCTTCACATGATAAGATGTTGTTGTGTGTTAGGCTGCATCATGTGTGAGCGGGTGAGTGAGATTGAATAATTAGTTAAGGAATGAAAGCAGACTTCAACCTTCCCCTCCCACTCTCTCCATTGCCTCTGAAATTGTTCTTGCATACTGGTAATTGAAAACTAGTGGGCCCCCTGATGGGAGTAAGTATATTGTAGCAATTACACTCCAGGGTCTCCTTTTATATTGTTTGTTATATCTAAAGGAAATATTCCAGACGGTCTGAAATCAAAGCAGCCATTCTATTACCACATCAATTTGAGTGTTCATCAGACATAAAGGCCTCTACACCCAGAATCGTCATGGTCCTCTCTGCATAAGAAGTGAACAGTCGAACTCCTGTGAACCTGTTGTCTCTCTGTTATATGCAGATTGCTCCTGGAAGCAAATATAAAAGAAACATAATGTTGTAGTGACAAAATTGAGATATTTTCATTTAGCTTTGGTCGGGTGATTGTTCATTTCAATCTCAGTACTACAGATATAAAAGTTATTAATAAAGAGTTAGCTTTGTTCGTACAGTTGTGATCATTTTATTATTTTGCCCACTTTAAGGAATTGGCTATATGGATGTTGGGTATATAATATGACAAATGTGCTCGGTCATCTTTTGTATAATACATTTGGGTAATATTTTTAAACTTAAAATAAGGTGTAATGTGATGCTCTACAGCTTTTGAAAACTGAAGAAAAATTATGGAGATATAAGATAATTCCATTAATTAAAAGACAAGGGCAATAATTTTGGCTTTGTATGAATCAGCAGCCCATTTTACATTTCTCCTGACTTTTCTTTCCATGAAAGTCAAAAGTACCCTCAAGGTTTTCTGTTTCAACATCGCCACTGTATGAATTCGGTGAAAACAGACTTTTGAACATTGCTTGGACACATTTTCTGTTACTGCAGAGAGCAGACAGCACTGACTTGGGACAGGTCCATACATGCCCCACAGGAATACACATCAGGTGGACAAGGAATCAATGGCAGGAATGGTTGATGGACAGGCCCTCTGTCTTGCAATCAGTGGGACATGAAGTAAAGTGGCCCATGTTCAAGCCATCGAAAGACAAAAGAAAGCTATTCGACCTCGGACTCATCAGAGCCACACATCGAGGTACAGCCCAGTTGACAAAGGAACAGGCCAAAGACTTGATTTTGCTTTTCAGTTGCACAACCTCAGGGGAAGAACAGTTGAACTTTTGGCACGAGAAGAAGCATTTTGCAAGTATAAGACACGGCAGTTGCAGCCATCTCTCTCTCTCTTCCCTCTTCTATGCCTGCATGCGTCGTTCAACGCACAAGGACTGAGCACTCCGCCTGGGATGGAGAGAAGAAACCACCATCAACGCGGAAAGAGAGCCTCGCTATTTCAACTGGGAAGCTGACCTTGAGACTGGACTTGAATACCACAGATTGGTACAGACCCAGAAGATACGTCTCATCGGGAGAAGCAGCGAGTAAGCCAGAGGGGTAATTGGTGAGCATTTATCCCAGACCAGCCATCTTTAAGACACCGCATAGTATGAAAGGGTGTCATATATCCCAACCAAGCCTTAGGGGTTTTAGTGGGGAGATTTTTGCAAGGATCATAAGCGTACGCATAATTCTGTTGGACAGATCCGGTGGTAATTTTGAATCCGAGCAGGGGTGTTTTAGACGTAGGTACTTCGCGTTAGGGGCCGGTTTAGACGAGCCAGACTGTGTGATGTACTGTGTTTGTTTGTTTTACACTACCAGGGTGTATTTTTACTGGGTGCAGGTGTGTCCTTTAACTTGAATAAAAGCATTGTGATGGTTGAGACTGAAAAGATCTGTCTATGACTGTATATTACTGTTCACAACTATAATTCCGGACTCTAGAACTGTTATTAGAGGGATGATTCGAAACCACCAAGGGCAAAACCACTTACACCATCTCGAATGATCCATGCTCTGGAAGCCTCACCTATTTCCAGTGGACTTGCTCCATTTGGATTAAAGGCAGGATGTGGAATGGTTCTCTCTTGGTCTTATTTCTTTCCCATGTATTGTGCGCACTCTTCTCCTGCAGAATGGGAGAAGCGCATTTGAGTGGCTACTGAGAAGGCAAGTGGACATGTGTGTGGCTTGTTCATGCAGTGGAAAAGCTGAGTGGGGGTGAAAAGCAAGATGCTAAGAGAATGGGGATGTGTTGCATGAGAAGTGAGTTGCTTGAGTGTGAAATGAAGCAGGAGTCATGCGAGGTATGCTGCAAGTTCTGCAATTAATACCAAGTGAGAAAAGCATGCTGTAAGAGAAAGCAGCAGATGAATACATTTTAGGAATGAGAATGAGAGAGGGTAGTGGTGAGGGTGTGCTTTAGGGATGGTGAATGGTGGAAGAGGTGTACTGACCTTTCCAGATCGAGTGATGTAATTCAATCTCTTGTGGCACTGTATCGAAGTCCTCGAGTTGTTGCTTCTGCTGCTAATTTCCTCTGCTACCTCCAACTAGTTGTCCTGGTGACGCTGTTAGGCACTCTCTTGCCACTTTGTGGGAACAGCACGTCCCTTCTGAGAGCAGCACCACCAGGGAGGCTTCAGAAAACCTGAGGGACACCATACCCCTCTTTGCAGCCATCTCCAGAAGCCCGCCAATCAAATGGAAATGAGGAAATGAGGCCTGGCTGTTAAAATCGGCCTGGTCTCCTGAGCTTTCAGACTTCTGGGTGTGCTGCCCAATTTGTGCTGCCCATTTGGTGCCAACCTCCCCAACCCCATCCTGCCCCGTGTTAAAATCGACCCCAATATTACAAAACTCCCATTCACCAAAATTCTTAGCCTCATGTTGGCGCACATGAACAAACATATGCTCCCTTCCTCTTCGCCGATTTCTTTCCAATTAAGTTCCCCTTCGTCTCTGATTTTAAATCAGTAGCAGAAGCCTGAATTAAAGTCAGGAGTTGGGAGGGAAGGCTTCCATTTAAATATCAAAGCTTTGGAGGTACGGAGCATAGGCCTAGCAGTTGTTGCTCTATTTCCCCACTGTTGTGATATTTAAATAGCAACTATTCCTCCCAGTTCACAGTTTCATTCCAGGTTTCCACTACTGATTTAAAATTGGAGATGGTCCTGTTGGATACACATGACCCTCACATAAGATGGCTATTGTACTCCCAACCAGATTTATAAATTTCTCCTCTTACAAGCAATCACATATGATAGTCTATTGTAAATCAATTCCATTGTTTATGAATGTACATAAGTAATTTCGCGTTGAATTTCAATTTGTTTTCACTGTCGCCAGAGCTTCACATACTTCCTGATTTTATTGACAGCATCAGCTGAGGCATTATCACTTGTTACTTTGAAAAAGGGTAACTTATATAGAAATCTATTATGTGGAAAGCACAAAGATGTCACTAAAGTATATGGGTGAAGAAGCTGTACTGAAGCTCCAGTACAGTAATTTTTCACTTGAATGTATAATGCAACAGGCTTAATTTAATATTTTTAAGTGTAGCAGCTAGTTTGACATTCACTGCTCCCTAAACTAACGAAAGTCTGAATTAATCTGAATGTTAATTCTTACTCATTATTGCAGTGGAATATGCAAATTATGTTATAATGTGCAGTTTGGCATGAGAAAACCTCTCTCTCTAAATTCCTTACATGTATTGAATTCATAATCCTTCACTCACAAAGAGTGCAAAGAGCATTTTTACAACCTGCCGCCCCTTCCCTTTAACACACAACAGAATATTGTTGAACACCTCTTTAGCTTTCTACCTCCTCCAGCCATCAGCCAGCACAGCACTAATTCAATGCAATGTTACAACAGAAAATAAAGTATTTATTCATGGATCATTCTAAGATCATGTTGGAGATCGGGCTCTGGTCAATTCCAAACATCTTAAAAACAATTATTGTAATGCCAAACGTGCATTAGAGAGACGAGCACTGAAAAATACACCCAGCTGGCACAGTTAAAAAAATCAGACCCAGGACACCATGCCCCAGAGTACAGTACACTTGATTTAATGCCCTGATTTGGTGCCGTATGTTAATTCGAACCTGAAGGACCTCGGCTGGATATTGCAATCTCTAGTCAAGTGTGCTGATGGCCCAACTCTTTTGGACAAGCTTCCCTGTGCCTGTAGCCTATTCAAAATCACAAGATTTGGCATGACCCACCCACTGAGCTATGTATGCATGTGCACTTGCACTTGCAGCCAGAACAACTCACTTTTTGCCCAGATGGCAAAATCGTGCCTTTAACGTCCATAGGTTAGGACGCCATCAATCCACCAGTCAATGACCCACTCAAAATAACCTCCTGGCTCAGCCAGAACTGGAAAAGATAAATAAATTATGAGTTCCCCCCATTGAAACTGGTGTGAACGTTCATATGATGTTATACCTTGTATTGCCTAATTATAATCTGTGAAACCCAAGAAAGTACAGAGATCAGCAGTAATAAAGAGTGCATTAGTTGCTGCTGTGGGAACATTTAGAAATTGATATTCAGTTGTGCCTCCTAAGCAAAGCTTCAGTGACTTCAGAACTTGCAGTGGATGCATTGGTTGTAATCTACCAAAATTCCCTGGATTCTGGGGCGGTCCTAGCGGATCGGAAAACCGCAAATGTAACGCCACTTTCAAAAAAGGAGGCAGACAAAAAGCAGGAAACTATAGACCAGTTAACCTAACATCTGTCATTGGGAAAATGCTGGAGTCCATTATTAAGGAAGCAGTAGCACGACATTTGGAAAAGCATGATTCAATCGAGCAGAGTCAGCATGGTTTTATGAAAGGGAAATCATGTTTGACAAATTTGCTGGAGTTCTTTGAAGATGTAACGAGCAGAATGGATTAGGGGAACCAGTGGTGTATTTGTGCTTCCAGAAGGCATTGGATAAGGTGCCACATAAAAAGTTAATGCACAAGATAAAAGTTTTGGGGTAATATATTAGCATGGATAGAGGATTGGCTAACTAACAGAAAACAGAAAGTTGGGATTAATGGGTCATTTTCCGGTTGGCAAACAGTGACTAGTGCGGTGCCTTAACTATTTGCAATCTATATTAATGACTTTGATGAAGGAACCGAATGTAATGTAGACAAGTTTGCTGGTGATACAAAGATGGGTGGGAAAACAAATTGTGAGGAGGACACAAAAAATCTGCAAAGGGATATAGTCAGGCTAAGTGAGTGGCCAAACATTTGGCAGATGGAGTATAATTTTAGAAAATGTGAGGTTATCCACTTTGGCAGAAAAAATAGAAAAGCAAATTATAATTTAAATGGAGGCAAATTGCAAAGTGCTGCAGTATAGAGGGACCTGGGGGTCCTTGTGCATGAAACACAAAAAGTTAGTATGCTGGTACAGCAAGTAAATCAGGAAGACAAATAGAATGTTAGCCTTTATTGTAAGGGGGATAGAGTATAAAAGCAGAGAAGTCCTGCTACAACTGTACAGGGTATTGGTGAGGCCACACCTGGAGTACTGCCTACAGTTTTCATCTCCGTATTTAAGGAAGGATATACTTGCATTGGAGGTCATTGAAAGAAGGTTCACTAGGTTGATTCCGGAGATGAGGGGGTTGACTTATGAAGGTTGGTTGAGTAGGTTGGGCCTATACTCATTGGAGTTCAGAAGAATGAGAGGTAATCTTATCGAAACTTATAAGATAATGAGGGGGCTCGACAAGGTGGATGCAGAGAGGATATTTCCACTCATTGGGGAAACTAAAATGAGGGGACATAGTCTCAGAATAAGGGGCTGCCCATTTAAAACTGAGATGAGAAGGAATTTCTTCTCTCAGAGGGTTGTAAATCTATGGGCTTCTCTGCCCCAGAGAGTTGTGAAGACTGGATCATTGAATATATTTAAGCCGAGATAGACAGATTTTTGAGAGTTAAGGGAATAGAGGGTTATGGGGAGCGTGCGGGGAAGTGGAGCTGAGCCCATGATCAGATCAGCCATGATCTTATTAAATGACAGAGCAGGCTTGAGGGGCCAGGTGGTCTTCTTCTGTTCCTATTTCTTATGTTCTTATGTTCTTATGTTCTTATGTTTTGGACGTTGCTGATTGACTGATGACCATGGCCCAGTGCATTCCAATAACGTTCAAGGTAAGCACATGCTGTTTAAATCTTAATCCTTGTGTCAAGGCAATCAATTCAACTTTTTGGGCATTTGTAACTCCTCTTTCAAACATTACTATTTTAAGATTCAGCCCATTTGAGATAGCCCTTCCAGCCTACCATCTTCACAATACAACATCCAGCTGTTTATTTTTTAATCCACTATCCTGGCCTCAAATAGCCCTCCAGCCAACCCATTCTAGCTGTTGACTGCTCTCTCTTCAAAGAAATGTTTGTGACTGCTGTTCTAAAATTGCACATCACAATCCTGAAACAATGCCCTCAGCTCCAGTTTTAACTCGGGGCACAGTGCTGTATGTGGGAGGGTGGGGCGAGCGGCAAGCTTGCATGGCCACACCAGGGTGAGGCCTGAGCCTTTTTTACTGGTGGGCCTCATTTCCATTTGACTAACAGGCTGGCCTTTTGATCATATTGGAAATTGGACAGCCCAAACACCTGACATTTGCAAATTTCTGGCAAGATTCCCGAGGCCTGTTTAAAGTGGGCTCGTCTCACACACGCAGTTATACCAGGTATTGGAAGTCCCACCAGGGAATTTCCACACCTATTGCTGCAAGTGTGAAGGAGTCTGTGATATATTCACAGAGCACAAGCACACACAGCTCCTAACATAGAGGCAGCTCTCTCAGAAGTCTCCGGAAACTGCCGAGTTCTGTTTAATGATTAACTATGCACTTGCAGTACACAATACGTCCACATCCACAGTGTGGAGCTACAAACATTACAAGCTTACAGACATTACACTTCTCCCTCCTTAATGAAGAAGCCATCACAACAAACATCATACATAACTTTCATGTTTCTATATAACACAGGATATAAACTTATTTTTTTTCCATATTTACAAATTTAACTTCACCACTTGTTTTCTGTTTCGAAGAGGATACCTTTGCTTCCAAACATGGTGTCGAATCTAAACTAATTCGAGGCTCATCCTGAGGAACGTTTTCTTCCACGGAATGTCCTTGATTTTCATTTGAACTCACTCTAACTTCAGGCTCTTTGTTTTCCTGACTCGGACTCAGATTTTCATTCTGATTCTCTCCTGGATTTGTTTCCAGTACATTGAATTTAGGATTTGCTACTGGTGTATCAAAACTATCTGATGAGTCAGAAATAATTGAATCATTCCCACCTTCAACTCCTTCCATGTCTGTAGGTGAAATATGATCAATATGAACAAACCTAACCTGTCCATTATCAAACATCTTTACCAAATATGTGCGAGGACCACATATTTCCACCACTCTTCCTGGTAACCACTTTAACCATTTATGGTGATGGTTCTTCACTCTCACCTTCTGGATTAATTTCACACTTCTCTCTTTTACTCTACCTTTATCATGATTCTCTTTCTGTCTTAATTGTGTCTCTTCTACGAACTGTGCCAAATTTGGCTTTAACAACGAGAATCTGGTTCGGGGCTGTCATTTGAGAAACAACTCTGCTGGTGTTCTACCAGTAGTTGTATGAGGAGTATTTCGATATGTAATCAAAAAATTAGTCAATGTGTGATCCAATGTCAACTGTCGTTTCCTTGGATTTGGATCTAACATTTGTTTTATGAGGGCACGTTTTATAATTTGTACAGTGCGCTCTGCTGCACCATTCAAAGCAGGACGGTATGGTGGAACCTTGGTATGTTTCATACCATTTTTGCTCGTGAATTGTGTAAATTCTTCTGAACGAAATTGTGGTCCATTATGCGAAACAATTTCTTCAGGGAGGCCAAATGCAGAAAATAATTTTCGCAAAATATCCAATGTTTTATTTGTTGTTATTTTCCACATTGGAAACACCTCAACACACTTCGAATGGCTATCAATCACAATGAACAATTGTTGTCCTTCTAACTCAGCAAAATCAATATGTAGCCTTTGCCACACCCTGGGAGGCCATTTCCATGGCTATAATGGTACTGGTGGTGGTTGCTTGCTTACTGATTGACATGTCGTTCACTGCCTCATGATGTACTCTATATCTTTATCAAGACCTGGCCACCATAAATAACTGCATGCAAAACTCTTGGTCAAGCACATTCCCAGGTGCTGGTCATGGAGGTCTCCTAATAATTTGGACCTGAATTTATTTGGTATAACCACTCTTGCACCCCACATGATACATTCTTTATCGACTGATAATTCATTCCTATGAATGAAGAATGGATGTGTATCTTTGTCTGTTACCTGGTTTGGCCATCCATTTGCAATATACTCATACACCTTTTACATCACTGGGTCACGTTTGGTTGCTCTACCAATCTCTTCAGCTGTGACTGGCAGTTCATCAATGTATGAAAAATAAAACACTTCTTCCCTATCGGGTGTAACTTGTGATGGGGAAGGCAATCTAGACATTGCATCAGCATTACTGTGATCAGCTGATCGTCTGTATTCAATATCATATGTATATGCTGACAAAATCAAAGCCCATCTCTGCATTCGGGCTGCAGCTAAGGTTGCAACTGGAGACTTTGGATGGAGGATTGCTGTTAGGGGCTTATGGTCCGTAACGATGGTAAACTTACGACCATACAAGTATTTGTGAAACTTCTTGACCTCAAAAATTAATGCCAAAGCTTCCCTTTCAATTTGCGCATAATTACACTCACTGGCACTGAGAGTGCGTGAAGCAAAAGCAATTGGTCTCTCCTCCCCACTACTTAATACATGAGAGATTACTGCCCCAACTTCATACGGAGAGTCATCACATGCTAGCTTAATCTCCTTAGATATGACATAGTGAACGAACATGGTGCTCTCTACCAATTTGCTTTTACACTCCTTGAATGCTGTATCGCATTCTTTTGACCGCTTCCAATGGGCCTGTTTTTTCAAAAGTTCATTCAGTGGATGTAATACTGTAGTGAAATTTGGTAGGAACTTCCCATAATAGTTCAAAAAACTCAAGAGTGAACGAAGTTTAGTGACATTCCTGGGAGTGGGTGCATTTCTGATCGCATCCAATTTTTCCATGGTTGGATGAAAACCATCTTTGTCTACTCTGTCCCCTAAGTACTCCACTGAGTTTTTAAATAACTCACATTTATGAGCAGACACTCGTACTCTGTGCTTCTCTAGCCATTTGAGGACTTCATTCAAAATGTTATTATGAATTTGCCTATTTGGTGCTGAAATTAGTATGTCATCCAAATAACATACTACCCCTTCAATATCTTGCAAAATCTGGTTCATCACCCCTTGGAATATGGCAGGGGAGGAAGACACTCCAAACGGCAGCCTATTAAGTTGATATAGGCCTATATGAGTATTTATAGTCAAACATGACTTGGACTCCTCATCTAGTTCAAGCTGTAAGTAGGCATTCATAAGATCCAGTTTTCAGAAGATCTGACCACCTGTCAGTGTTGTGAACAAATCTTCTATATTCGGCAATGTATTGTGGACATTACCCTCTAGAACCTGGCTTGCGGTTACTTTATAATCACCACACAATCTTACCTTACCATCGGACATAGGTACAACAACAATGGGTGTAGCCCAATTACATCGATCTATCTTACAAATTGTTAGATCTCTTAATTTCCAATGAAATACGAACTCCGATTGTAGTTTTAACTTCTTTATTTTTGGCAGACAGCAGTAACAAGTTCTTGGCTTTAAGCCAGGTCTTTGTCCTTCTGAGACCACATGGTCAAAATGGCTGTACTTATACCTGGATCAATTTACAGAAAAGAACTCGCCTTCTTTGACCTTATTGGCTCAATTAATAGTCTTTTAACCTTTTAATTGGCTCGCTACCCAAGGGTCCTAAAATGTCAAGTTAATTGATGACTTAATGCAACATGCTGAACTGCATGTAGCAGCCTTGACTTGGGGGTCTGTGAATTTTCACAGTCTGTCTAAATGCAGCCTGTTTGAATTCTTTCACAAACTGAATCATAAAACATCAGGTATCACTGGTTAAATATTCTACAAAATAATTTCATACATGTTAATAGAGTTTCCTTATAAAATTTGTTGATGTGTTTCACCACATGTCCGGACTAGTAGCTTCCACACAAATTTACACCAACCCGAGTTCCATCGTGGCCACAATGGAAGTCTGGTTTTAGTAGGTTAATTAACCTTATTCCAATTTAATCCAAATCAATATCTTAATTCAACCAGTAAACAACATACCCCTGTGCCATGTACAGACGGTATGCTGGGACCTGCAAGGTGTCTCACCTGCGGGACAGCAGCTACAGCCGCCTGGTCGCAACAACATTTAATCAACATAAACAAACAATATAAAAGTAAAACAATTACAACAAATAGAATTAAACCTTCCACCAATGAAGCTCATATTGAACCTAGCCATTCAGTGGCTCCACTCCACAAAGTGAATGATGGGGGTTGCTTAAGTTTTTCTAACTCCTTTTGGATATGCTCCGCTAAGTGGGTAATTTCTTCGGAGCTATCTGGGATATATGTGCAACACTCAGTTCTGAGTAGGGTGCAAGTACCTCCCTTTTCAGCCAGGATGTAATCAAGGGCCAGTCTATTCTGTAGGGCTACTGTGCGGATTGCTACCATTTCTGCATTGATTTTAACTAGGACCTCTGAGATATCATTGGCTACCCGTTCCACAACGGATGCCATGTTAATGGATTCCCTTGCCAGTTTGGCGGTCCCATACCCGGGGATCAGAATAGCAAAGAACCTCTCTGTTTCTGTGATAGCTCTCTTAGGACAGTGTAAATGTTCCGACAGTGACTTTATATGACACATATAAGGCTAAATAGCAGGATCCCATCCAATTCTGGGGCAGTCAAGGGTAGGCCTTGTGGCCACACACCCAATAGGTGCCATTATATGCAATGAATGTTAGCTGTTTCTTTGTCAGAAACACTCCGGGGCCTGTCCAGGCTTTTCCATCTGTTTCATTCAGAATCCCCGTTACGTTAAAAATTCCCACATCGGCCCAGTTTGGACGGTTCCGTGGCTTGATTATATTATAATTCCGGGAGCAGTTACTATACCCCATATTTTGGCCTCCTTTGATGTTTCTAATCAGACAGACCGATTCCCCCGGTCTTCCTATTCCCGTTGTATTAGTGATAACAAAAAATGGGGACCGTTTGGAATTATTATAGCATGGTTGGTAGCCCCCTTCAAAGGTAGTCAGATTGTAACCTGCTGACTTCCATTTACGTGCCCAGTTTTCCGTATCCTGAAACGCATTGCCTGTTTTGTTTTGATTAATTATCCACTCAGCCATTTCCGAGATATTCAAAGGAACTGGCCTCAAGGGAATCCCTCCTTTTGAGTGAATAGGAATATGCGCACACACCGAACAACTAGAAATGTTACCTTGTTTGGCATAAATGTATGACATATATAAAAAGGTATTTACATGTAATTCCCTTGCTACCCTACTATTTCCCTTTGGTGCAGAAGTCGGCTAGTAAGAAGTAGGCCTATGCCTAGGATACCTACAATCAATAATACAGTAAATTTATACATTTTCGCAAAAAGTAATTGTCCTTATTAGATTTCAGCTTCAGTTACGGGTTCTCGTTTAACATGTGAAGCGTGGATCCAGGCTTTCTTTCCTTGGACTTTAACAGCTGCCTGGGTGGTCAATAACACTTGATAAGGTCCCTCCCACTTGGCACCCAAAGGTTCTTTATGCAACTTTTTCACATACACCCAGACTCCCGGGATGATGTCGTGTCCTCCTTCAGGTGGATTACCCCAAGCTGCCGATACCTGTCGGGAAACAGAACTAATAGCATTGGTTAAGTTCTGACAGTATGATAACAAAGTGTCACTCATTAAGTGAACATCAGCTTTCCGTAAATCGATAGTTCCTGGCAGCGACATGGGTCTTCCTGTTATAATTTCAAATGGGCTTAGACCTGTAGTTCTGTTCGGGGTTGCCCTAATGCTACATAGCACTATTGGTAGTGCCTGGGGCCATGGTGTTCCTTCTTGGTGATATTTGGCAAGCCGTTGTTTCAGAGTTCGATTCATTCATTCTACTTGTCCTGATGATTGTGGATGATAAGGACAGTGTAAATCCCACGTAATGTTCAGTAACCTACAGACTTCTTGGCAGACAGCACCTGTGAAGTATGTTCCCTGATCTGAGTCAATGCTACTCGGGACTCCCCATCGGGGAATGTAATCCTTACACAAGACCTTTGCAGTGTGATTGGCTGTGGTTCTTTTAGTTGGGACAGCTTCTACCCATCTAGAGAATCTGTCGACCATGACAAGAATGTTAGTGTATCCTTGGCATGAAGGAAGAGATATAGAATCAACCTGCAGATGCTGGAATGGTCCGACAGGGGCAGGGGGCCTCAGTTGGGGCATTACCGTGATGGGTCCAGAATTATTTTTCTGGCAGACCACACAGCGGTCTGTTACCAGCTGGGCATGTTTTTTAAATCCCCGACCCCACCAGCTTTTCTGGAACCGTGCCGTCATCTGTTGTGAGGCCAAGTGTCCCCACGAGTGGATCTGTTGGGCTAGAAAAGGCATAAGCGCTTGTGGCGCGACTGACTTGTCGGTAACTCTTTGTCTCCAGACACCATCTTCGCATAGCTTAATTCCTGTCTCAATCCATGTCCATTTTTCCTCTCGGGAGCACTTGCCTTGCATTGTTTGAAGGTCTCGTGTCAGAGTCCTGAGTGCTTTCAATCTGCACATCTGTGTTGGTTCTTCTGGAGGAACGCCCTGTGAGGCGGCATCTTTAGCTGCCTGGTCGGCTAGGGCATTTCCCTGTGCTTCCGTGGTATTTTCCTTGGTATGGGCCTTACACTTCAGGATGGACACTTCCTGAGGTAATTGTATGGCCTCCAGTAAATCTCGGACTTCTTTTCCATTTCGGATAGGTGTACCAGCAGCAGTGAGGAATCCTCTTTTCCGCCATAACAGACCAAAGTCGTGAGCGACTCCAAAAGCATAACGTGAATCTGTGTAGACATTAGCTGTCTGTCCTTCTGCTATTCGACATGCTTTTGGCAGGGCCTGTAACTCGGCCTGTTGTGCTGACGTTCCTGAGGGTAAACATCCTTTTGCCACTACCTCATATAAGGTTGTAACTGCCCATCCTGCTTTTTTGGTACCATTGTCAACAAAGGAGGAACCATCTGTAAACAGGATGAGGTCTGGGTAGTGCAGAGGCTCCTCTGCTGCTAAGGCTGCTTCTTCTGTTTCTTTTAAAATCTCCACGCAGTCATGCTCTTCACATTCTCCCACCTCTTGCTCCCTCGATTCTGACATCGGGAGCATAGTTGAGGGATTAACCGGGCTGGCCCGGACGATATGGAGATTAGGAGCTTCCAAAACTGCTGTCCAACGGGTCCATCTTGCCGCTGTCACCTGAGACATTCTATTTATAGACAGCAAAGCATGTACGGTGTGGGGACACTTGACAATCAGCTTTTGGTCGAGGACTAGACCCGCAGTGGTCATTACCGCTCGACATGTAGCTTCCATGGCCCTTAGGCAACTTCCCCATCCAAGGGCTACCGCATCCAGTTTTGCCGAATAATAGCCAATAGGTCTTTGCCGATCCCCATGTTCTTGTGTCAGTATAGCTGTCATGTATCCTTCTTTCTCATGGACAAACAGGGTAAATGGCTTACCACTGTTGGGGATTCCCAGAGCCGGTGCTGAACGCAAAGCCTTTTTCAAACTCAGGAAGGCCTCTTGCTGTTCTTTTGTGAGGGTGATGGCTTCTTTAGAGGCACGTTTCCCCTTTAAAATATCATTCAATGGCTGAGCAAGCTGTGTGAAGGAGTCAATCCAATTTCTGTTAAAGTTGCACAATCCCAAAAAAGACCTTAGTTCCTGAATAGTGGTGGGTTTTTTAGCAGCCCGAATGGTTGCAGTTCTATGCTGGGTAAGTTCTCTCTTTCCTTGTGAAATCTTTTGTCCCAGGTATACAACCTCTTCTTGGGATATTTGTGCTTTGTCGATGCTGGCTTTATGTCCTTTCAGCCGAAGGTGATCCAGCAAAGCTCGTAAATCTTGTTCATGCTGTTCTTCCGTGTTTGAAGCTAGCAGGATATCGTCTACATATTGGATGACTGTGGGTGACAGGGGAGGTAATTCTCGCAAATGGCTTTGTAAAGCCATGTGGAATACCGTAGGGCTGTTGTGGAAACCCTGTGGTAACCGGGTCCAAGTATACTGTTGTCCTTGGACCGTGAATGCAAACCACTGTCGAACCTCCGGTGCCAGAGGCACTGACCAAAATCCGTTGGCCATATCTATAACCGAGAAATATTTATGTTCCGGTTTGAGGGCATTAAAATGGTGGAGGGATCTGCGACCAAAGGAGCTTTTTGATCAATACACTGGTTAGCTTTCCTATAATCGACAGTCAAACGCCAAGTCTCATTAGGTTTCTGTACCAGCCACCCGGGGCTATTGGAGGAGCTATGTGTTTTAATAAGCACCCCTTGTTTCTCCAATTGCTGAATAACCGGTAAGATTCCTGCGATGGCAGTTGGACTGATGGGATACTGTTTAGTGCATGGAGACTTGGTCCCGGTAAATGATGCAGGCTCCATCTGGAGTAGGCCACAATCGTTCTTATCTTTAGCCCATATCGGGTGTTCCTTCAATTCTTCTTTCTTCAAAGTTCTAATTGACCATGTCACCCGACCATCCTCGAAATGCAACGATGAATCTACTTGGATTAGAACGTCCATTCCCAAAAGGGGTTGATCTACTGGGCCTATCCAGACCGGCGTGGTTAGTTCATGTGGACCCAGCCCTATAAGTACCGGTGTTGTCCTTTTAATTTCCATTTTATGGCCTCCAACTCCATAGGCTGTACGTGCCCTACCATCCAACGGCAAAAAGTCTACATATTGTAGGGGTAAGCATGTTAATTCCGCCCCTGTGTCTAAAAGACAGTCCACATCCTTATCGCCCACCCTCACAGTTATATATAGCCCATCTCCCCTTTGTTGTATTAGTGCGAGGAGGGGGGCCAGGGTGGGCTCTAACCGTTTTTTGCTATCCCAAGTAACTCCTTCTGTTGTTGTATTGTCAGTCGCTTAAATGCTTCTATGAGGTCGTTATCTTGTGACAAGCCTGGTTTGTTGGCTGAATTGTATACCTGGCTGCGTCCTCTTCCCCAGCCACGACCTTTCTGTTTTGCCCTGCACGTCTTGGCCCAATGACCTTCTTTCCCACAATAATGACATTTTCCGGGTAATTTTCCTAATGACTGTTTATCGGAATCCTGGGATTTCCATCCCATAGCCTGTACAGCTCGGACTTTAGCTCCCATATCCCGATCTAATTGGTTACATCGATCCACCAATGCTGCAAAGGTAGTTCCTCTACCTTCCCAGTCCGGTAACACTACCTTAAGCATTTTGGACAATTCTGGCTTTAGACCTGCCACGAAAGCTGCTTTCAGGGGTCCAAACACTTGTTCATCCATTTCCTCATCCGTATTATTCATACCTGAATGTTCTAGCCACGTGCATCTAAACCGCTCATCATACTCCAGGACCTCCTCTGTTCCTTTCTGTTGGCAGACTGCAATTTTTCCCCAGCCTGTCTTAGCTGGACTGAAGGCTTGCAGCCAGTGTTTAATCGCCTCCCATCCTGCGTCTAAATCTTGCTCATCCTGCCCCAAAGCTTCTTCTACCTTGTCGTGCAATTTTCTTCCCTGTGTTTTTGGCACCATTATGGTCAAAATTTGCACTCCGTCCCAGGGATGAAGTTGATATATATTTCTGAAGCGGTCCAATTGGTCCCACGTTTTTACTCCCCCTTTCTTTGGATTGGGCAATTCCTTGGACCATTTATCAATTTTCTCTGGGTCTGCCGGATCATGAAATAAGTATTCTGCATACACCCTTTTCCTCGTTTTTTTGGTTCTGCCCTCATCCGCAGTCTCTTCTGATTTGACTACAACTCGTCTTTTTTTAAATGGGGCAAAGCGCACCCTAATTCTTCATCCTCCGACACTGTATTGTCGGAGGATTCAGAATCCGTATCTATTCCTCGGTCGTGTCTTCGGGTTTGCGCTTTTAATTTATCCAAACATGGGTACCCTGGGAATTGACCAATACATTTTCCTTTTCCTATTACTGTCTCTTGACCTAATGATTTTTTCCATTCTTTAATTTCACCTTTAAGATCTTTAACTTCCGCTTCCAGCTTTTCAAGTTCAAGCTTTTTCTGTCGCAGCTGAGCACAAACTGCTTGCAATTGATCCTTTGTACTGGTCAGTTCGCGATCATGTTGGGAATGCACTATAATCTGGCCCATAACCGCGAGGGACCATCTAGTTCGCTCTTTATTTTTCATACGGGTCGTTTTCCCCCAGATCCTTTTAATCTCGTCCAAGGACCATTGTCCTTTGGAGGTTCCGTACTTTTGTTCGATCTTAATACAGGTTTTAGATAAGTTGAATTGTTGCTCTATGTATTCTTTCAACTGTTCGAGAATTAGATCTAGCGAAACTTCAGCTGGTGCTTGCCCACCTTTAACAGTTGTAGGCAATTCTTTGCTCTTATCTCCTGCTGCCATAATACTGATTTCTTTACTGGGGTCTCAAGTCGTAGGCTTTCTAGCCGATCAATAGGTCGGTGATTAATTAACTAACACACCGCCGAAGTTTAGACGTCTATGGGACCTCGAGCCGACTACCAACCGGTGGGTTCGCAAACCGGAGGCTTTTGGAATCGCGTAGAAGGAGAGGCGAATTTAGAATTTTGACCGAGGACTTTTAAAAAGACGTGTCCTTACCTCAGTATGTAGGTCCAATGTCCAAAATTCAGTTTCTTTCCTCAGCGATCGTGTTCGTGACGCCAAAATTGTTAGATCTCTTAATTTCCAATGAAGTACGAACTCCGATTGTAGTTTTAACTTCTTTATTTTTGGCAGACAGCAGTAACAAGTTCTTGGCTTTAAGCCAGGTCTTTGTCCTTTTGAGACCACATGGTCAAAATGGCTGTACTTATACCTGGATCAATTTACAGAAAAGAACTCGCCTTCTTTGACTTTATTGGCTCAATTAATAGTCTTTTAACCTTTTAATTGGCTCGCTACCCAAGGGTCCTAAAATGTCAAGTTGATTGATGACTTAATGCAACATGCTGAACTGCATGTAGCAGCCTTGACTTGGGGGTCTGTGAATTTTCACAGTCTGTCTAAATGCAGCTAGTTTGAATTCTCTATCACAAATAATGTTCTCAGTCTCTCGTCTTTTGAGTTCTTGCTCAACTTTCTCCTGGAGTGCATATGGTACGGAATGTGGCTTGTAGTAAACTGATCTAGCGTCCTTCTGTACCCTGACACTCGCCTTGAAGCCTTGGATCGGACTGCCCATTTCGCAGAACACCTTCGGATACTGCTTGATAACTTCATCCGTTGATAAAAATCTTGCTTCCACACAGAAAATCTTACTCCAATCCAGCTTCAGTGAGCTCAACCAATTTCTTCCTAGTAAGGCAGACTTGTTTCCTTTCACTACTAATCGAGGCAAGTTCTGAAATTGATCTTTATATTTCACCGGTACGGTGATACGACCTACCACAGGAATTTTCTCTCCCGAGTAGCCTCGCAGCTCTATCTTGGATTTCTCCAGTTGAAAATCACGCAATTTGTCGCGGTATAGTGACTCTGGTACTACACTCATGGATGCACCCGTGTCAATTTCCATTGGTATCTTGAATCCAGCAACATCTATGTGGATTTTGATGTTTTCCGAATCGCTGTCCATTAAACTCGTGCTCCTGATGACGTGTAACTCTAACATCTCCTCATCCTGTTGTTGTTCTTCCATGCTATGTAGTCTCTTGGGATTTGTACTCATAGCTTTGAACGCTGGACTCATAGCTTTAAAAGCTGGTTTACCCTTCAGTCGGCATGCTTTCGCCCAGTCTTTCTGCAGAAGAAACACTCTGCCTTCACGTATGGACAACTTTGAGCAATGTGTTGTCCCAGGCACCTATAGCATGACTTCGATGCTCTGGTAGAATTTCCAGTTTCTGAGACTTTCGGCTGTGCCCGTCTTTTACTTTGAACCTGCAGGTGATTTACCTCGGTTGACTGACAACCGTAACCATTATTTAATTCTCGGGAATATTGTTCGGCCATGCTCATCGACCTCGCTGTCTGACAAGCAATCTCAAAAGTCAAGTCATCCGTTGTCACTAACTTCCTTCTGATCGCATCATTTTTCACCCCACAAACAAAACGATCCCGTAATGCTCGGTTTTGAAAGTTTCCAAAATTACAGTGCATCGATAGCTTTTTTAATGCTATGATGTAATCACCGATACTTTCATCAGCCTTTTGATTCCGAATCCAGAAATGATAGCTTTCAGCAATTTCTAACGGTTTGGGGTTATAGTGCTGCTCCAGCTTCATTAAAATCTCTTTAAGCGTTGTGTCCTTTGGCTCGTCAGGCACAAGCAGAGTTACAAGGGTTTCGTATAATGCCGAACCTGCCTCCGATACGAAGATCGCTCTCTTGCGTTCCAACACAGCCCAGTTCTGGACTGCCCTGTCTGGAACTTCGATTATGTTATTTGCAGTGAAATACATTTCTAGCCGATCCACATATGCTTTAAAACGTTCCCGGTCATGTCTATATTCACCCAAATATCCCAATAAACCTGCCATTTTAACCTCTAGCTGTTCACACCATGTGTTGTATTTTACCTCGGATTTTGTAGCTTTTTTCTAAAGACAGAAACTTCCAAAGTCTCTCTGTCATCTGGCGGAATCCTTCACCAACAAAATTTTAGCTTTAAATCATCCGAAAAATCCCATCTCAGTCAACAACTGTGATATATTCACAGAGCACAAGCACACACAGCTCCTAACATGGAGGCAGCTCTCTCGGAAGTCTCCGGAAACTGCCAAGTTCTGTTCAATGATTAACTATGCACTTGCAGTACACAATACGTCCACATCCACAGAGTGGAGCTACAAACATTCCAAGCTTACAGATATTACAAAGTCCACTTACAGTCTCTGTGGTGTCATCTCGCATGACATTAGTACTCTGCAGTCCACCCTGGAGAGAATGGCCAGCTCCAGGGATGCTGCAAATGGGCCCTCACAAAGGGAGTCAGTGTCATCAGCCTTTGCAACTTTGGTGGAAGCTCAAACAATTGTCATGCAGGCTCTGGGCTCTACCATGTAGTTGGATTTGAATTGATAGGGGCTTTCAAGGAGTCATTTATCTTCTGCAATCCTCTCTCTCACAGATCAGTGATGAGCTCCAGCCCCACGAGAGCGGCAGTAGCAAGATGGGGGCAGTACGTGTTACCCTCTCTCAGGATGGGAGCAGTGTGCATTGGCCTCCCTCAGGCTGACCTCACACATGCAATTATACAGGTATTGAAAGTCCCACCAGGGAGTTTCCACACTATTGCTGCAAGTGTGACGGAGTCCACTTCAGCCTGCTGCATTGCCACCCCCTCAACCAATACCCGCCATGGTGCCAGAAAGTCAGCTGAGCCAGACTGCCCCAGCAGCCGAAGTCCTGCAGTCAGCAGCCGAGCCCTCACAGGCTCAAACACCCAGAAGTCACTGGTTACAGGCATCTCATGAGGCTCAATATGAGAAACAGCAGCCTTCTACCAACTTTGCTGAGAGAGCATTTCATAGGAGTAGCAGCATTAGCAAACCTTCATGATCAATTGGATGTGAAATAAATGGAAGGTAATTAATATGTTTGCCATTTAGTGACCACTAAATGTAATTGATATAGAAGTTGGCTGAATGTTTTGATTGTTCTATAATGCAGGATAAAGAGAGTGGTGAAGGATGTGATAAGGTCTGTTGATGCAGAGAGTCTGTGTGTAAGTTTTGAGGGCAGGAGAATGAGCAGGCCTCCGGGAGCAATGAGCTGATCCTTTACATCTCTTGTTGCAAGGTGTTGAGGTGGCCCTCCTCCTTCTGCTGCTGCCTCACCTTCTTCCTGGTCTTTCTCGTCCGATGAGGACTACTGCTGCTGCTATGTCTCCCTCAAATGTAAGCCTCTCTGTAGGGCTAAATTGTGCAGTATGCAGCACACCATTGTGATGTGCGTGACTCTGGGGCATATTATAGGGAGCTCTCAGACCTGTCAGAACACTTGCTTCAGCGTCCCGATGGTGTGTTCAATAATGATCCTGGTGGTCCCCTAGCTTAGATTACACCTGTGTTGATCAGGCATGGTGGGGCATAGCAACCTGCTGACTTGAGTCACTTGTATAGGGGGATATCGTTTGACCTCCAGCAGCCATCCTGCCACATTCTTGGGAGGATTAGATCTTGGGAGGGGAGGAGAAGCAGCTGATCGAGTTTTGCAAAATAAATGCCCTCCAAAAACCTGAATGGAATATTTCACAGTTTACAGAATCCAACTCAGTGAACGAATGTCTTACAGAAGGTATGTTTACAGTCTTTAAAAATGTTATATAGTCGAGAAGATATGAGTTCACTTTTCACTTTCTCTCTTTGTGTGAAACATTTATATATTCCTTAGCCAGCCACAGAATTTCACTCAGCATTAGTATCACTGTTGAACTGTCAAAACAAACCCTTTTAAGTTTAAACCAATATGGCAGTTTTCCTGGTAACTTGCAAAACCATTACTTTGTAACCAGAATTCCTTGTCCCCTCCATCACATTCCACAATATTGCATGAAGTTCAACTAAAGTGAAATAAGACCCTTTACTAATGGACTACATTTGTCCAGACATCAAATTGACTTTTTTATATATATAGTATTATTGCTGCCATGTTGAATTTAGATGATGGCAGGCACTCTGTAGTGTGAAAACACCAGGAGAAACAGCAATGTCACTTCAGACAGATGAGTTAAAAAAAATAACATCCTACTCATGCCCTACACTGGTTTCATTGGCAGCACTCAGTGGGACTCGTGCAATCCATCGTTAAAATCACGTTGGGGTCCAAATTGATTCATAGAAATCCTGAGAATTATGTATAGAGGTCTTTAAAATTATGAAAGGTTTTGATAGATTGGTTACAGAGAGAGAGAGAGTGTTTCCACTTGCGAGGAAGAGCAAACACAGAGACCATTAATATAAGATAGTCACCAAAAAATCAAATAGGGAATTCAGAAAAAACTTCTTTACCCAGAGACTGGTGAAAATGTGGAGCTCACTGCCACAGGGAGTGGTTGAAGCGAATAGTATAGATGCATTTGCGGGAAGGCTGGATAAGCATATGAGAGAGAAGGGAATAGAGGTTTATGCTGATAGTTAGATGAGGAAAGAGAGGAGGCTGGAGTGGAGCATAAATGCCAGCGCAGACTATTTGGGCTGAATGGCCTGTTTCTGTGCTGTATATCCGATGTAATCCTATGACATTAATGAGGCTGCAGCCTGCCTATGGTAATATCTTCAACACTTCCTAAGGTCCTTGAGTTAAAATAGTAGTGGGAGAGGCATGATGAGAACAAAGCGGCTAGTGCTTCACCGTCAATTTAAAACTCTACCTGCCCTCTTCTCTTTGATCGCAAAAAGTTAAAATCGTGATTCTCCTGAACTGGTGGAGTAGAGTATCTGAATTTACTGTTTTCGGCGTTCTTTCTCAATCCTGTTTTATGGATCTTATGCACCTCTGTAAGGCTCTCACTAAGAAGTTGCTGAGGAGGCCTAGCTTATCAAAATAATACCTCATAGCTCTTCCCTGTGACACCAGGGAGAAGCCTCGTTCTCTCCTTTGAATCAACGTGAGGCTCTTTGTATTACGGTAATCAAATTTGTACATAGTTGACCAATTGCAATTACCTGTTGTAATAAAAATGTAGATTAAAATATAATAAATTGTATAACAGGCTTGGGAGGTATAAATTATAATCACTCCCTTTCAGGTGAGCCTTCATGAGTTCGCCAGGCCCAACTCCTGTTATTATTATTGTATTACGTGGGTGATTTATCTGTGAACTAGTCTGAGCTGAAGTCTTTGACAGACAACATCCCAATTGCTGAGGGGAGAGTGTGAACATTAAATGCCATCATAAAGCATGAGTTTGGTGTATGACCATTTCAAATCATATTTCTACTTGACTATCTGGCCCTGGATTTCCCTTAAACAATATGGTGATACCTTTAATGCTGGAATTAAATGAGAGCCTACCATTCCTTACACAATTAAGTTTGGCCATTTCTTTCGACCAGATGCATCCTTTAGAGTAACACACTATCCAGTTCTGACAGTTTACATGGGCCAGTGTTTTCTGTTTTCTTGAACAGTACTTCATGTTTAGTTAAGATTTTCACAATTTAAAACATAAAATCCAGACAAAAAGGTGCCTCAGTTCAAACCTAAGTGTACATCTGAGAAAGTGGTACACTGTCAGAGGGGCTGTTGTTAGGATGAGACTTCCAATGAAGACCCCCAACTGCAGTCTATTGATCCCTCACCAAAACAAATTATTTCATCATTTATCTCTTTGCTGTCTGTGCGGCCTTATGGTGTATACATTGGCTGCAATGTTTGCCTGCATAACAACAGTCACTGCATTCAAAAAGTAATTGATTGTCTGTGAAGTACTTGGGATATCCTGAGGACATCAAAAGTTCTATGTTAATGCAACTTTTTTTTTCTTTCTGACTGTTTAAACACTGTAGTATTTCCATTACTATTTATTGAATGATGTGCATATTGACAATCTAGAGGATGATCGTGGAATACCCTAATAATATCTGGCTATAGCTTTCAGCTGGTTGGAAACTGTATCATTACATAAATATGCAATCATAATCCAAATGAATCTCAGGATTTTTAGCTGCACTTGGTCTCTGTATATTTAAACTTTCTCTTTCTGTTTAAAATTCTACATGGGATATAACTGCAGTGTTCAAAGTTTAAGGCAGAGAGAAACTAAAAAGGACAAGATTCAAGTCTTTCAGAATCATGAAGAGAGAGATCTTATGAGCACAGATGGTGTTAGAAATACTGGAACATATTCATGTGCAGATATTCTGTATTGATTTTCAACATTTCCTCATTATTATCAAGAAGGAACACTTGGGGATACCACTAGTCAGTTAGGTATACTTTAAAAAATAAAGCCACAGTTGTAAAGACCTTTGTAAAAATGACTTCATTCACTCTGTATGCTGGCTACCACTACAATGTCAAGTCCCTACTGCGGATCAGACGCAAGAAAGCTCAGCATTTAGGGATTCTCTATCCCTCGCTATCATTTGGATTGTATGGGGCATTGTGGAACTCCCGAAAATGTCGGAGACCTGGCACAGCCAGATTTCCACTGTTGTCTTGGGAGTTCCACCAGTCCTGCTAGAGTTATGATCAATAAGAGCACAAGTCTGTTAGTGAAAATAAGGAAAGACAGGTATTCCAAAAATAAGTTTATTGGAGAACAAACTAAGAAGAAATGTAATTAGCACTGGCAACGTTTGTATCACGGTGGAGCAGAAGGATTGAATTACGGAAACTATACAGAATAAGGGACTCAATTTTCTGCCAGAGTTACGCCCTTTTTTTTGGCCCCGACTACTCAAAAAAAATAACTTGCAAGTGTCCTCATTCTATTTTTTGAAATTGACGCCATGCAATGTCCTTTAGCTTCGAGAGGTGGAGCCTAATGTCTGTGTCTTCTGTGCATGCGCGAATAGAACAGGACGTTTTTGACGTGATTGCTATGGGCGCGCATGCCTACTACAGCTCCCAGTCTGCATTCGACCATTTTTAAAGAGCCAGTTGTGTGTGAGAACTTTAATTCTCCTTGGAAAAATCAGAGTTGCAATACAATATGCAACGCAGCTTACAGGAATTTCTTACAGGATGAAGTGGAGGACTGGTTACTGTAATTGAGGCCAGATGGCATGAGCTGGATACCAGCAGAGGTCACATAAAAGTTTCACCAGAAGAAATGAAGAAACGCTGGAACCAACTTGCAGAAGATTACTGTGCAATGGTGACCACCCCGAGGTCTGGAGGACATTGCAAAAAGAAGTGGCAGGACATTGTCAAGTAATTAATGTAATATTTTCATTTATTCAATGGAATTGCAATTGTAAATGTGACCATATGTATATGTCCCAACCAGCAGAAAGGCACCCTCTCTAAAAAGTAATATTTTCATCTTTTCAGAGGAAAGTGGCACACAACAAAAAGGAAAGAATTCGAACAGGAGGAGGCCTGGCAAATCTGCACCCACTGACACCCTTGGAAGGCTCCCCCTCAGACATTGGTTCCGGTCCTGCCCAGCAGACTGTCCGGTTTGCACTGGTCCCACCAGGGGTAGCGTTGCTGGTTAAAGAGGAAATTAATGCAATAGTAAGGAAGGACATTAGCTTGGATAATGTGGAATCAGTATGGGTAGAGCTGCGGAATACCAAAGCGCAGACAATGATAGTGGGAGTTGTGTACAGACCACCAAACAGTGGTAGAGAGGTTGGGGACATCATCAAACAAGAAATTAGGGATGCGTGCAATAAAGGTACAGCAGTTATCATGGGTGACTTTAATCAAAATATTGATTGGGCTAACCAAACTGGTAGCAATGCAGTGGAGGAAGATTTCCTGGAGTGTATTAGGGATGGTTTTTTGGACCAATATGTCGAGGAATCAACTAGAGGGCTGGCCATCTTAGACTGAGTGATGTGTAATGAGAAAGGACTAATTAACAATCTTGTTGTGTGAGGCCCCTTGGGGAAGCGTGACCATAATATGGTAGAATTCTTTATTAAGGTGGCGAGTGACACTGTTAATTCAGAGACTAGGGTCCTGAACTTAAGGAAAGGTAACTTGGATGGTATGAGACGTGAATTGGTTAGAATAGACTGGTGAATGATACTAAAAGGGTTGACGGTGGATATACAATGACAGACTTTTAAATATCAGACTTCAACAATTGTACATGCCTGTCTGGAGTAAAATGAAAATGGGGAAGGTGTCTCAACCATGGCTAACAAGGAAAATTAGGGATAGTGTTAAATCAAAGGAAGAATCATATAAATTGGCCAGAAAAAGCAGCAAACCTGAGGACTGGGAGAAATTTAGAATCCAGCAGAGGAGGATAAAGTGTTTAATTAGGAGAGGGAAAATAGAGTATGAGAGGAAGCTTGCCGGGAACATAAAAACTGACTGCAAAAGCTTCTATAGATATGTGAAGAAAAAGAGATTAGTGAAGACAAACGTAGGTCCCTTGCAATCAGAATCAGGTGAATTTATAATGGGGTACAAAGAAATGGCAGACCAGTTGAACAAATACTTTGGTTCTGTCTTCACAAAGGAGGACACGAATAACCTTCCGGAAATACTAGGGGACAAATAATCTAGCGAGAAGGAAGAACTGAAGGAAATCCTTATTAGTCAGGAAATTGTGTTAAGGAAATTGATGGGATTGAAGGCCAATAAATCCCCGGGCCTGATAGTCTGCATCCCAGAGTACTTAAGTAAGTGGCCCTAGAAATAGTGGATGCATTGGTGATCATTTTCCAACAGTTTATCGACCCTGATTCAGTTCCTATGGACTGGAGGGTAACTAATGTAACACCACTTTTTAAGAAAGGAGGGAGAGAGAAAACGGGCAATTATAGACCAGTCAGTCTGACATCAGTAGTGGGGAAAATGTTGGAATCAATTATTAAAGATGAAATAGCAGCGCATTTGGAAAGCAGTGACAGGATCGGTCCAAGTCAGCATTGATTTATGAAAGGGAAATCATGCTTGACAAATCCTCTAGAATTTTTGAGAATGTAACTAGTAGAGAGAGTACAAAGGAGAACCAGTGGATGTGGTGTATTTGGACTTTCAAAAAGCTTTTGACAAGGTCCCACACAAGAGATTGTTGTGCAAAATTAAAGCACTTTGTATTGGGGGTAATATAATGACGTGGATAGATAACTGGTTGGCAGACAGGAAGCAGAGAGTCAGGATAAACGGGTCCTTTTCAGAATGGCAGGCAGTGATAGTGGACTGCCACAGGGCTCAGTGCTGTGACACCAGCTATTTACAATATACATCATAGAAACATAGAAACATAGAAAATAGGTGCAGGAGTAGGTCATTCGGCCCTTTGAGCCTGTACCACCATTCAATAAGATCAAGGCTGATCATTCACCTCAGTACCCCCTTCCTGCTTTCTCTCCATACCTTTAGCCGTAAGGGCCATATCTAACTCCCTCTTGAATCTATCCAACGAACTGGCATCAACAACTCTCTGGGGTAGGGAATTCCACAGGTTAGCAACTCTCTGAGGTCTCACCAAGGCCCTGTACAACTGCAGTAAGACCTCCCTGCTCCTATACTCAAATCCCATAGCTATGAAGACCAACATACCATTTGCCTTCTTCACCACCTGCTGTACCTGCATGCCAACTTTCAATGACTGATGAACCATGACACCCAGGTCTCGTTGCACCTCCCCTTTTCCTAATCTGTCACCATTCAGATAATATTCTGCATTTGTGTTTTTGCCCCTAAAGTGGATAACCTCACATCCATCCACATTATACTGCATCTGCCTTGCATTTGCCCACTCGCCTAACCTGTCCAAGTCACCCTGCAGCCTCTTAACATCCTCCTCACAGGTCACACCGCCACCCAGTTTAGTGTCATCTTCAAACTTGGAGATATTACATTCAATTCCTTTATCTAAATCATTAATGTATATTGTAAAGAGCTGGGGTCCCAGCACTGAGCCCAGCAGCACTCCACTAGTCACTGCCTGCCATTCTGAAAAGGACCCGTTTATTCCTACTCTCTGCTTCCTGTCTGCCAACCAGTTTTCTATCCACGTCAGTACATTACCCCCAATACCATGTGCTTTGATTTTACATTCCAATCTCTTGTGTGGGACCTTGTCAAAAGCCTTTTGAAAGTCCAAATACAACACATCCACTGGTTCTCCCTTGTCCACTCTATTAGTTACATCCTCAAAAAATTCCAGAAGATTTGTCAAGCATGATTTTCCTTTCATAAATCCATGCTGACTTGGACCGATCCTGTCACTGCTTTCCAAATGCGCTGCTATTTCATCCTTAATAATTGATTCCAACATTTTCCCCACTACTGATGTCAGGCTAACCGGTCGATAATTACCAACTTTCTCTCTCCCTCCTTTTTTTTTAAAAGTGCTGCTACATTAGCTACCCTCCAGTCCATAGGAACTGATCCAGAGTCGATAGACTGTTGGAAAATGATCACTAATGCATCCACTATTTCTATGGCCACTTCCTTAAGTATTCTGGGATGCAGACTATCAGGCCTCGGGGATTTATCGGCCTTCAATCCCATCAATTTCCCTAACACAATTTCCCGCCTAATAAGGATATTCTTCGCTTCCTCCTTCTCACTAGACCCTCCGTCCGCTAGTACTTCTGGAAGATTATTTGTGTCTTCCTTCGTGAAGACAGAACCAAAGTATTTGTTCAACTGGTCTGCCATTTCTTTGTTCCTCATTATAAATTCACCTGAATCTGACTGCAAGGGACCTATGTTTGTCTTCACTAGTCTTTTTCTCTTCACATATCTATAGAAGCTTTTGCAGTCAGTTTTTATGTTCCCGGCAAGCTGCCTCTCATACTCTATCTTTCCCCTCCTAATTAAACCCTTTGTCCTCCTCTGCTGAATTCTAAATTTCTCCTAGTCCTCAGGTTTGCTGCTTTTATTGGCCAATTTATATGCCTCTCCCTTGGATTTAACACTATCCTTAATTTCCCTTGTTAGCCATGGTTGAGCCACCTTCCCCATTTTATTTTTACTTCTCAGAGGGATGTACAATTGTTGAAGTTCATCCATGTGATCTTTAAATGTTTGCCATTGCTTATCCATCGTCAACCCCCCAAGTATCATTTGCCAGTCTATTCTAGCCAATTCACGCCTCATACCATCAAAGTTACCTTTCCTTAAGTTCAGGACCCTAGTCTCTGAATTAACTGTGTCCCTCTCCATCTTAATAAAGAATTCTACCATATTATGGTCACTCTTCCCCAAGGGGCCTCGCACAACAAGATTGCTAATTAGTCCTTTCTCATTACACATCACCCAGTCTAGGATGGCCAGCCCTCTAGTTTTTTTCCTCGACATATTGGTCTAGAAAACCATCCCTCATACACTCCAGGAAATCCTCCTCCACCGTATTGCTACCAGTTTGGTTAGCCCAATCTACATGTAAATTAAAGTCACTGATGATAACTACTGTACCTCGTGCCACGCACTCTGCCCCCTTCTTCTGCTGCTAACTATTTGTCTGTTCCATTATATTTTGCAGAACTCGAGGCCAACACAGACAAGGCTAAAGCCAATGCAGAAGATGATTCAGATGCGGACAAGCCTGAAGAGGAGAACATCTTCCAATCTCACCTTCCAGACCAAGAACATGGCGGGGGAGGGGGAGGGGGAGGTGCTGGATGAAATCCACACTGTTGTACTCACTCCGGAGGAGGTGCAGGTGCAGCAAATTGAGGTGCCAGCCCCTTTCCTGAGTGGTACGAGTGTTGGGACATTCCATGGTTTCTCAGATTCCGAGGCTACAGGTCCCAGTGGAATGCAGTGAGCCACACCCAGGGCCCCACCATCCGAGACTGCGGGTCCCAGTGGGATGCAGCGAGCCACTCGCAGGGTAGGAGGGAAAGGTGAGCTCGATAGCACTCTCCTGAGGTGCAGCATGTAACAGATATGGTTGAGATGATGGCAATGAATGCAGAGAGCTTTGACCTTATGCGATCACTCCTGGACACCATCAGTGGGGCGGGTGATGAGGTATCGGGACTTTTGGGAGAAGTAACAACACTCTCACGAGAAATGGGAACACTGTCCGGTCACATGAGGGAGGGAATGTCGCAGGTAGTTGACACACTGTCAGTGCACATGAGGGAGGGAATGTCGGAGTTAGCTGTTGCAATAAGGGAACACGCCCAGACCCTGCGTCCATTGACAGAATCAACTGCCACACCCACTCCAATCCCCAGACTAGCCTCTGAAGAGCACCAAGCCGGGCCTTCCACATTACCACCTGCCCCCTCACCCCCCCATCAAGAAGTGAGCATTACCCGAGATGTTCGAAGGAATAAGCTTGGTACCGACTGAGAAATGCTGCACCACCGCCTGCGGGTAGGGGTGGTGTCAACAAGACCAAGCACAGCGGGCGGTCTTAGAATAAAGTGGATGAGAGATGGGTGCAGCCTTTCTTTGCTGCTGCTGTTGTTGTTGTTATTATTGTTGTTACTGTTCTCAAATTAAAAGTTTTTTGTAAGTTATGTAAATTTACAAGTTTCGAAGTTTGTAAGTGATCTTAAAGTTTTTAAGTGATCTCAGAGTTTGTAAGTGATCTTAACTGAAAACTTTAAAGTTTGATACAAGAATATTTTTATTAAAAAGTTAAGTTAATTCCAAACAAATGTTTGTTAAACTTCTGAATAAAATATATTTCAAATTATAACTGAATCATTTCCATTATTGTTCCATTATTAACACAACTATTTGAAGTAAAGCAGAATAATTTCCATTATTTGTTCCATTAACACAACACAACATTGCGGAACAGGTCCAAACAGTAAACATGGTCCATTTGGAATAGTTGCCGCTGAGCCTTCAGGCAGCAAAGCGTTCACGGATGAACTGCTGGCGCAAGGCTCGAGCAATCGTTAAAGGGACACGACGGCTCACCCACCTCTGCCGTCATGCTCCAGGTTCAGGTAGTTGCATGGCTTCCTCGTCCTCCTCCTCCTTATCATCTGCATCTTCCTCCTCATCATCATCCACTCTCACCTCAGGTGGGTCTTCTCCTACCAGCTGCTGCTGCCTCATGATGGCTATGTTATGCAGCTTGCAGCATACAACAGTGAACTGACCGAAAATCTCAGGGGAGTATTGCAAGTAATCTCCAGAATTGTCCAGGCATCGGAAACGCTGTTTCAAGATGTCAATGGTCCTCTCTATTTTGCTGCACATCGCAATGTGCGACATGTTGTATTCCGGTCAGCTTCCGTTCGAGTTACATGTAGGGGCGTCATGAGCCAGGTAGCGAGGGCGTACCCTTTGTCTCCCAGCAGCCAGCTCTGCCCTTCTGGCTGCTGCTGAAACATGGCAGATATAGCGCTTTCGCGCCAGATGAACACACCATGGATGCTCCCAGGGTATCTTGCATCGGCTGACATAATGCAATGAATGTCATCACGCACGAGCTGCACATTCACGGAGTGGAAGCTTTTCTGTTCCTGTACATCTCAGAATCCTCCAAAAGGTGCTCGCAAGGTGATGTGGATATAATCAATGCAGCCCTGTACCTTTGGGAAGTCAGCAATTCTGGAGAAGCCCACAGCCCTTTCATGCATTGTCTGGGTGGTCATGCTGAACTTTATGTAGTCATTCCTCTGGGCATATAATGCAACAGTCATCTGCCGAATGCAGATATGTGTTGCATGTTGAGAAATGGTGCACACATCCCCAGTTGTGGCCTGGAATGATCCAGATGCATAGAATGAAAGTGCAGCTGTAACTTTCACTTCAAGTGACAAGGCAGTCCTCCTGATGCTTCTCGGTTGCAGGTCTGCTTTTACTAACTCACAGATCTCGGTTACTATTTCTTTGCAGAAACGCAGCCTTCTGACACAGTCTGCATCCTCAGGTGCAGGTATGAATGCCTGTCTCGATATACCCGACGTGGGTAAGGCCTCCTGCCCATCATCCTACTTGCTCTGAGGTTCCTCATGCGATAACGTTGAATTAATCGTCTCCTCCGGAGCACTATTGTGCAGAAGGCTTGCATGAGGTATGGCATTATCAGTATTGCCTCCATGATTAAATTGTACCTTTGCAAGCTGCTTAAAACAGCAGGACAAGGAGTTAAGGTTTCTTTGTTCTCTCTCTCCCAAAGGTCGACGCCCTAGTGTGGACCACACCCAGGTTTGCGCATCCGCAATAGGCTTGCTTAGAAAGGGGAAGCTAGGCATTAAAATGAGGACATTTGGGGCAACGACGTCTAATGCAATTCTTCAATTTTAGATTTCTTTCAAAGTAATACCCCACCACTGACCGAATGTCTCCTCACTGGGCTCGAGGGTCGGCCGGCAGAATCGCTCCCTCTGCCAAACACAAGGGCTCGGCAAACACCCCCAGGCTTCTGTTGATGCTGGTGCATAGTGTAAGGGTTCTTATCCCTTCAGTTCGGCTTCACATGCTCCCACCTACCCTCTGGGCTTCTTTTGAAGCTGAGCCCTGAGCCCCTGTGTCTGGGCAAGGGAGCTATTCTGCCGGCCGCGCTCCGACCCTCAAGCCCAGTGAGGAGATGTTCGGTGATGGCGTGGCACTTTGAAAAAAATCCAAAATTAAAGAATTGCATTAGGCTTTCATTTTCGGCATTTTAAGTTTGAAAAAATAAAGCTTCATGATGCATATTTAATGTGTTCTTGACTCCTTCCAAAATTGCGCATAAAAACAATGGCGTCTTTCTGCCTGATTTTTTAATGTGCGCTGGTTTTTCTTAAGTGCCCAGAAGACTTTTTGGGAATGGTCAGATACGCCGTTCTAGGAAAAATGTAAGTTGGCTAAACTTGCATAATTGTGAAAAACTGGCGCAGACATCAGGTTACGCCCCCATGATGCAAAAAAACCAAACCTATAAAAAGCGTGACTAACTGAGTTATGCTGGCGCACACCCTCTGGGGAAACTTGGATATTTTACTTTTGGCCAAAAAAAGTGACGCGCACCAATTACTGAGGAAAATTGAGCCTTAAATCTGTAAATCAAGCGAGGCAACATTCCTCTAGCTGATCATTTGGACAAAAGTCCATTGCCACCGCAGCACTGCATCACTGCTTGCATTTACTCATGTGTTGAACATCAATTCTTCATCTGTTAGACTCTTCTGCAGTTAAAGGATTTGCCATTCTCACTCACATGGGAGCATTTGGTCAATAGTTTCAAATGCTCAAATGTCTTAAAACCACTGTCATGCTTCATAAAAGGCCATTATTGACTTTGATAAATATCATGGAAAGCTATATTGTACATGGTTTGTTTCAGCGGAAAGAATATAAAGTCCCATGTGAATATCGTTCTGTATTAGTGTTATCGTTCTGGAAAGTGAAAAATAAAGTAAAATGTACATTCTAAGGCAGGGTGGCCAGCCTTTTAAAGCTCAAGAGCTGGAAAAAGAAAATGTATACTGACAAAAGAGCCACAGGTTTAAGTCCAGTCCACTGGTGGGAGTAACTTTCTATGGGGCTGCTCCTGCTTGTCTGCAGAGCCACACAATCCCCGCAAAAAACAAAGCCATGTCAGATGAACAAGAGAACCCACGCAGAACTTCAGCCCCATATCTTTGGGAGTACACTATCCAAGACATTTTGAAACCCACCCCTTTATTAGTGACATTTCAAATGCTTTGTTTCCAACTTTTTATGAATATGGATTGTATTTGGCCATTCCCTTTTTCCCACATACACGGCGAGGCAGGCAGCGCAACATCCGCTGCCATCAAATGCGCAAGCTGCCTGTGGAGGCATGACGGGCGCTGGTGGCTCATTTGCCCAAGGCCCACTTTTGGGCCAACCTTGGGCTTCCCAATTGGGCAGCAACTGTCAGCACGTCATTAGTTAATGGGCCATAACCATTTTCTATCTCACTGTCTCATTTCCATTCCAGTTCCCTTTTCCTCATAATCCATCTCTCTCATTAGCATTATTCTACTCTCTCTCTCTCTCTCTCTCTCTCACATTCCTCCCAGTTCTTACTCCTCTGTCTCATTCCCTCACTCTGTCTCACACATTCTCTCTCACATTCCTACTTCTCTTTCCTTCTTTCCCTTATTGAATTCCCTCCTATCATTGTCCTTCCCACATTCCCTCTCATCTTCCTTTGTTCTGTCTTTCCCTCCCATTTCTTTTGTCCTTTTTTTTCATTCCCTTATCATTTTTTGTTTGTTTTATTTCCATCACTCTTCCCTTTTTCCGCATTCCCTCTTTTTATTGTTTCTCTCATTTGTTCTCCCAAATACATTTCTCCCTGTCTCATTTTCTCCAATTTCTTTTCTCTCATTTATTTTCATTCCCTGTTGTAATGTATTTGCTTTAAGGGTTCTTTGCTTAAGAATTCATAATGACACATTGCTATTAAGAGCTAGTTGGTTTATTAGCAAAAGATTTAACAATCACACCACACATTACCAGTTCATCCACCAGGCTTACATCCACCTACCTCATCGTGGATCCTCCGAACCCAATTGGCTGGGGTTTTATTGAGTCTTGTGAACATCATATGACTGGCTAACCCATTCCCAACTCAACAGCTCCACAACTCTTGATTGGAGAACATAAATAAACCATTACATCACATGCCCCCCAATCTGGGGGACACTCCAACACATATCAAGGCCCTTTTTTTTTTTTTTTTGTTTTATTGGGGGCGCTAAAACACATATATATAGATATATATACACAAGTGGCCCCTATAAAAGGAGAGGGGGACACTAAAACGGCCAATAAAACAAATTAAACTTTAAAACATATAAAATCAAATTAAAATTTGGTTGCCGGGGGTGATGATGCACTCCAGTCCCTCCGGCACCCACCCCTCGTGGAAGCTGCGAGCGTACTGGCGGACACCGCGTTCTCCATCTCCAAGGACACCCTGGCCCGGATGTAGGCACGGAAGAGAGGCAGGCAGTCAGGCTGAACAATGCCCTTGACCGCCCGCTGCCTGGACCGGCTGATGGCACCCTTGGCCGTGCCCAAGAGCAGTCCTATGAGGAGGCCCTCGGACCTACCCGCTCCCCTCCGCACAGGGTGCCCAAAGATCAGGAATGTGGGACTGAAGTGCAACCAGAAATTGAGGAGCAGCCCCTTTAAATAATGGAACAGGGGCTGCAACCTCGTACATTCAGTAAAAACATGGAACAGGGACTCTTCCAGACCACAGATTTGCAGGGGGCCAGGGAGCCCGTGAACTGGCTTAAAAATTTATTGCATGGGACTGCTCCTTGCACCACCCTCCAGGCCAAATCCCTGATAAACAATGGGAGGACTCGCGCATAGAGTTCACTCCATCGGGGACCCCGAACTCCTCCGGACGGCAAGATGGTACGCCATGATGGCAGACGAGGATGGCAAGGTTGAGAGTGTGCAGGAGCAGCCCGTACAGGAAACCCCTCCGCGCAGAACTGAATGGCACGGAGGGGATTTCCCCGAGGCGGCTCAAGTTGTGAGGCGCCGGCTCCCGAGGGAGGTTTCGGAGCTTGGCGCCGATGAGGAATTCCATCCGGACAGGGGTCAGTTCGGACGGGATCTCCCCACATGCTTGAGCCTCCTCGACAGACCTAATGGAGTCAGGGTCCAGCGCTGTTTTTAGCAACTCAATGGCATCGGCCGCGTGCCGGATGTCGGCTCAGTTTAGGCGCCGTGTCAGCACGTCTGGCGCCATCCAGCCCACTCATCCGCCATCGAGCAGGTCCCTGATCCTGGTCACCTCGCCAGCCACAGCCCTCTCGTCCGCCTGCCACCTAAAACCTCAGTCGTGAAGGTACGGATTCCTGAGCAGCGGCTCCTGCAGGACAGCCACCACTCCAGCCGGTGGAGAGCTGCGCTTGGTGGTGACTTTATTCCAGACTCTGATGAGTTCCTGGTAAAAGACAGGCAGCCCCTGCACGATGGTCCTGATGCCCCCCAGGCTCACAAACAGGAGCTGCGTGTCATAGTTGAGGCTGTACTGCTGGCGGAAGAAATACGTCGCCAGTGCACGTCACCTAGGAGGGGGCTCAAAGTAAAAGGTATCTCTGCAGGGTCTGAAGACGGAAAGTGGCTAGCTGGGTGCTGATGCACACCAACGACTGACCGCCCTCCCTAAGCGGGAGACTCAAGACTGCGGAAGAGACCCAGTGCTTCCTGTTGTTACAGAAGAAGTCCACCAGCTTCTTCTGTATCTTGACGACAAACGCAGGGGAAGGGGTCAAAGTGACCAGCCGGTACCACAGCATAGCGGCCACCAGCTGGTTTATGACTAGCGCTCGACCCCTGTAGGACAGCACTCGGAGCAGTCCTGTCCAGCGCCCTAGGCAAACCGCGACTTTCGCCTCCAGCTCTTGCCAGTTCGCCGGCCAGGCTTCCTCGCGGGGCTAAGGTAGACTCCCAGATAGAGGAGATGGGTCGTGCTCCAGGCAAAAGGCCCGAGCTCCTCTGGCAGGGAGTCCACCCGCCACTGACCCACCAGGAGTCCGGAACATTTCTCCCAGTTGATCCTGGCGGAGGATGCGGCTGAGTAAATCCCCTGGCACTCTCGCATCCTCTGCAGGTCAACGGGATTCTCTACCGTGAGGAGCACATCATCGGCGTAAGCCGAGAGGACGACCTCCATGCCCGGCCCTTGCAGAGCCAGTCCCGTCAACCTCATCCTCAGGAGGCACAGGAAAGGCTCCACACAGATGGCATATAACTGGCCGGACATAGGGCATCCCTGGCGCACCCCCCTCCTGGCCATCTTAGACTGGGTGTTGTGTAATGAGAGAGGATTAATTAGCAATCTCATTGTGCGAGGCCCCTTGGGGAAGAGTGACCATAATATGGTGGAATTCTGCATTAGGATGGAGAATGAAACAGTTAATTCAGAGACCATGGTCCAGAACTTAAAGAAGGGTAACTTTGAAGGTATGAGGCATGAATTGGCTAAGATAGATTGGCTAATGATACTTAAGGGGTTGACTGTGGATGGGCAATGGCAGACATTTAGAGACCGCATGGATGAATTACAACAATTGTACATTCCTGTCTGGCGTAAAAATAAAAAAGGGAAGGTGGCTCAACCGTGGCTATCTAGGGAAATCAGGGATAGTATTAAAGCCAAGGAAATGGCATACAAATTGGCCAGAAATAGCAGCGAACCTGGGGACTGGGAGAAATTTAGAACTCAGCAGAGGAGGACAAAGGGTTTGATTAGGGCAGGGAAAATGGAGTACGAGAAGAAGCTTGCAGGGAACATTAAGACGGATTGCAAAAGTTTCTATAGGTATGTAAAGAGAAAAAGGTTAGTAAAGACAAACATAGGTCCCCTGCAGTCAGAATCAGGGGAAGTCATAACGGGGAACAAAGAAATGGCAGACCAATTGAACAAGTACTTTGGTTCAGTATTCACGAAGGAGGACACAAACAACCTTCCGGATATAAAAGGGGTCAGAGGGTCGAGTAAGGAGGAGGAACTGAGGAAAATCTTTATTAGTCGGGAAATTGTGTTGGGGAAATTGATGGGATTGAAGGCCGATAAATCCCCAGGGCCTGATGGACTGCATCCCAGAGTACTTAAGGAGGTGGCCTTGGAAATAGCGGATGCATTGACAGTCATTTTCCAACATTCCATTGACTCTGGATCAGTTCCTATCGAGTGGAGGGTAGCCAATGTAACCCCACTTTTTAAAAAAGGAGGGAGAGAGAAAACAGGGAATTATAGACCGGTCAGCCTGACCTCAGTAGTGGGTAAAATGATGGAATCAATTACTAAGGATGTCATAGCAGCGCATTTGGAAAATGGTGACATGATAGGTCCATATCAGCATGGATTTGTGAAAGGGAGATCATGCTTGACAAATCTTCTGGAATTTTTTGAGGATGTTTCCAATAAAGTGGACAAAGGAGTACCAGTTAATGTGGTATATTTGGACTTTCAGAAGGCTTTCAACAAGGTCCCACACAGGAGATTAATGTGCAAAGTTAAAGCACATGGGATTGGGGGTAGTGTGCTGACGTGGATTGAGAACTGGTTGTCAGACAGGAAGCAAAGAGTAGGAGTAAATGGGTACTTTTCGGAATGGCAGGCAGTGACTAGTGGGGTACCGCAGGGTTCTGTGCTGGGGCCCCAGCTGTTTACATTGTACATTAATGATTTAGACGAGGGGATTAAATGTAGTATCTCCAAATTTGCGGATGACACTAAGTTGGGTGGCAGTGTGAGCTGCGAGGAGGATGCTATGAGGCTGCAGAGTGACTTGGATAGGTTAGGTGAGTGGGCAAATGCATGGCAGATGAAGTATAATGTGGATAAATGTGAGGTTATCCACTTTGGTGGTAAAAACAGAGAGACAGACTATTATCTGAATGGTGACAGATTAGGAAAAGGGAAGGTGCAACGAGACCTGGGTGTCATGGTACATCAGTCATTGAAGGTTGGCATGCAGGTACAGCAGGCGGTTAAGAAAGCAAATGGCATGTTGGCCTTCATAGCGAGGGGATTTGAGTACAGGGGCAGGGAGGTGTTGCTACAGTTGTACAGGGCCTTGGTGAGGCCACACCTGGAGTATTGTGTACAGTTTTGGTCTCCTAACTTGAGGAAGGACATTCTTGCTATTGAGGGAGTGCAGCGAAGATTCACCAGACTGATTCCCGGGATGGTGGGACTGACCTATCAAGAAAGACTGGATCAACTGGGCTTGTATTCACTGGAGTTCAGAAGACTGAGAGGGGACCTCATAGAAACGTTTAAAATTCTGACGGGTTTGGACAGGTTGGATGCAGGAAGAATGTTCCCAATGTTGGGGAAGTCCAGAACCAGGGGTCACAATCTAAGGATAAGGGGTAAGCCATTTAGGACCGAGATAAGGAGAAACTTCTTCACCCAGAGAGTGGTGAACCTGTGGAATTCTCTACCACAGAAAGTAGTTGAGGCCAATTCACTAAATATATTCAAAAGGGAGTTAGATGAAGTCCTTACTACTCGGGGGATCAAGGGGTATGGCGTGAAAGCAGGAAGCGGGTACTGAGGTTTCATGTTCGGCCATGAACTCGTTGAATGGCGGTGCAGGCTGGAGGGGCTGAATGGCCTGCTCCTGCACCTATTTTCTATGTTTCTATGTTTCTAAAGCAAAGGGGCGCCATCAAAGATCGGTTAACCTTAATCAAACACTCTGCGGTGGCGTACAAAAGTCGGATCCGGGCAACGACATGCGTCCCGAACCCGAAAGCGTGCAGTGTTCTGAACAGATAATCGTGATTCACCCTGTCGAACGCCTTCTCTTGGCCGAGAGATCGGAAGGTGACCAACAGACCAGCCTCCTGGGAATGATGGATCGGGACCCGGACCAGATGGATATTATCGTGGATTGTCCGGCCCGGGACCGTGTAGGACTGGTCGGGGTGGATCATGTGGTCCAGCATGGCGCCAAGGCGAGCAGACATCACCCTGGCGAAGATTTTATAATTCATGCTGAGGAGGGAGACCGGGCGCCAGTTCTTAAGTAGGCGGAGATCGCCCTTCTTAGGCAGCAGGACGATGACTGCCCTGCGCCAAGAGAGAGGCATCTCCCCGGTCGGCAAACTTTCCCCCAGAACCCGCGCGTAGTCACCCCCCGGGATGTCCCAGAACACCCTGTGGAACTCCACGGTCAGCCCGTCCAGCCACGGGGCTTTTCCCCTCGAGAGCTGGTCGAGGGCGCCAGTCAGCTCCGCCAGGCTTAGCGGAGCTTCCAGATTTTCGGTGTCCTCCGGGCCGACCTTCGGCAGGTCCTCCCACAAAACTCTACGTGCCTCCTTGCTGGACAGATCCGGAGAGAACAGAGCCCCGTAATTTTCATGTATCTTACACTACTGTACATAACTGTATCTTACCATGCTATACATGACTGTAACTAGAGATGACCTGTAACCACAAGCTTACCTTACCACCAGGGGTGCACTTGCAGGAGACACTGGATACCTGTCTGGGACAGGTATCCAAGGACAGGTCTCAGGCAAGTGTGACATTCGAGAGCTGTGTAATAAAGGTGCAGGTCCTGAGTGACCTTGACTTCAGCATGTGCATCGTGTAAGTCTGTACTGCAGGGACAGGATTTTACAGTAGTATTCTCGGGCCCTGTTGCTGACGCCCTCCGGATCTGAGACGAGAGACCCGTCGTCAGCCAGCAGCGTCAAGAGCTGCTTACGGATCCCTTGTCTTTTTTCCAGCAAGTAGAAGGGGGAGCCGCGGTCCAGGTCCCGCAGGAACCGGATCCGCGACCTCACGAACGTGTCTCGGGACCCGAAGCGGCCTTCTTCGCTTCATACACCGTCCGCAGGGCCGGGTCCTCGACGGCTTGACCGAGACGGGATTCCAGATCGAGCACCTCTTTTTCTAGGCGCCAGACCCTGGCTACCCGCCTCTTGGTCGACCCCCTCGCCTACTCTTGACAGAAGAGATGGACGTGAGCTTTGCCCACGTCCCACCATAGCCTCTAGGAGGGGAAGCTCACCCCTGCTTCCTTCTCCAGTCGGCCCAGAAACGACGGAACGTTTCCTGGAACTGCTCGTCCTCCAGCAGCAGGTTGTTAAAATGCCAGTACGCAGACCCCGTCCTCGCGCGGAGTGAAGCGAGCTCCGCCCACACCAGGTGGTGGTCCGAGCACGGCGCCGGCTGCATGGAGGCCGCCGGAACGCAGGAGACGTACGCCTGAGACACGTAAAGGCGGTCGATTCTGGACCATCCTCTTCCAGACCTCACCCATGTAAAGGCGCTGGAGTCGGGATGGAGATTTCGCCAGACGTCCACCAAGTCGAAGGACCCAACCAGGTCCCTCAACTTCTCAATCGGCGTCATGCTCTGCGGGGCACCGAAGCGGTCCCTCGCCTCGAGGGTGCAGTTAAAATACCCCCCGAGGACAATGCAGTCGCCGACGTCGACGGAGCCAAGAAGAGTGGACACCTCTTCGAAGAAGCGCCTTTGCTGCGGGCCGGGCTGAGGGGCGTACATGTTCACTTGTGTCTCAGTCATTCCTGCTGTCTCTGATCCCTGCCTTTCCCATCTCTCTTTTGTTTTATGTCTCACACCCATTCCCTCTCTCAATCTGTCTCCCTCCTATTTCCTCCTTCTAATTTTCTCCATTGGATTTTCTCTCTTTCTTTCAGCCTGTGCTTTTCTATTTCACCCAATCGCTTTCATTTTTTCCTTCCTTGTTTCTCTCATTCTCTTTTTCTCCTCTTTAATTCCTACTCTACCACTTATTCTCTCATTCCTTGTGTTTCTCTCATCTCCTGTCTTCACTCTCATTCTATCACTCCCTCCCATTTCTTCTGTCTGCCGTTCATTCTTTTCGCTCTCTCATCATTCCTCTACTTCCTTATTCTCATCTACCAGGTTCTGTCTGGTTCCCCCTCTCCTTGTCTCTCTCAATGCCCTTTTTGTGCATTATCAGTCTCTCAGTCTCTCTCTCTTTCATTCCATCCTCCATTTTCTCTCTGGTTGTTCTCTAAATACCTGTCTTACTCCCTCTCTGATTAAGTCACTCATTTACCCTTTCTCTAAATCTGTCACCCCTCCCGCAATCTCCTTTGTCTCACACAATTACTCGTACAAGACTTTGTCTCATAACTCTGACATTTATCTCCACTCCATGGGTTGGATTTTACCAACCTCGGCAGGTCCGGGACGGGCCATGTCCTTGACGGGTCCCAACCCTGCAGCTGTCGATCCTGGCCACCGACATGATTTTACGATGATGGGGTTGTTAAGCCCACCCGGCCAATTAAAAGGAAGCAGGTCTGATCAAGTCATCTGATGTCACATCATCAGCCGGTTTCCTTAAAGGGACCACATCCATGTTCATTTTGACCATTGTGCTGTCAGTGTTCTGCAGCATTGAGGTGCTGCAAGTACTGACCAGCACTGCACAAAGGTGCACGGCTGCACCCAGGCTCTCCCATGACTCTCTCCATATGCTTATGGAGGGAGTCACAACACGCAGGGAGGTTCTCTTCCCTTTCAATGGGTGGAAGAGACCACCCCAGGAGATCAACATAGCCTAGTTGCACATTGCACAGGAGAACACAAGCAGGGAAGTCATCAGGAGGACCTGGCAGCAGTGGCACAAACCTTTCACTGATCTCAGTAGATCATGAAACTTTACTGCAAAGCTGCATTCAACCTCATCCTGCTGTGCCACTCATCACATCCCCATCACTCTGTCTTCCCTACTCTACCCCTGCACATCATTACTCACCCCAACTTACCTTACACCTCCTCCCATCCCTCTCTCTATCTAAATTATCCCTTCCCCATCTCACTAGCCACCCCTCACACTCGCCCTCATCCTTTTCCAATCATAACAACTAGCAACACAAAAGGGTATACACTTGGGTGTTATCACCAATGTTCATGTAAAGTTTCTGTTAATGTGTTGTCAAATATTGAAATCATTATTTTCAACACCTTGCCTTCTTGGATAGGTCAGTGTGCAGCTTTGGAAGTGGCTTAGTGAGTTGCAGTGAATGGTGAGACATAACAGTATTGAATCAGAAGGTTGTGGGTTCAAGTTCCACTCCAAAGACTTGAGCACAAAAATCTCGGCTGACACTCCAGTGCAGTACTGAGGGAGCGCTGTACTGTCAGAGGTGCCATCTTTCAGATGAGACGTTAAACCGAGGCCCCGTTTGCTCTCTCAAGTGGACATAAAAGATCGCATGCCATTATTTTGAAGAAGAGCAGGGGAATTATCCCCGGTGTCCTGGCCAATATTTATCCCTCAATCAACATAACAAAAGCAGATTATCTAGTCATTATCACATTGCTGTTTGTGGGAGCTTGCTTGTGCGCAAATTGGCTGCCGCACTTCCCACATTACAACATTGTCTACACTCAAAGTACTTCATTGACTCTAAAGCGCTTTGAGCCATCCGGTAGTTGTGAAAGGCGTTATATAAATCCAAGTCTCCTTCCTTCCTTTCTTTCTTTCTTTCTTGCTTTCTTTTCTCCCAATGGTAATGAGTGTGAAAGGAATGGCTTGGGCATTATATGGATGCTTTATGATGTGGGGTGGTGCTAACCTGGTGCATCATGTGACAGCCAAGGTGTACAGTATCAAGTGAAGTCAATCTGTCCATGGTGAAGCCATCCGTGGTCTCACGAGCAGCAATGTGGTCGGGTGCTGATGCCCTGTGTCCTGTGCAGCATCAGGTGATTGCGGAGAAGGTTGGTGCTGTTGTTGGTGCTGCTGGTGTGCCTGGTGATGCTGGTGTTAGGGCTGATTGTGGTGGGATTCTAAGGACCAAGGTAAGATTTGCTCCAAGCACCGTTGCTGATGGAATAGATGGCAGCTGAAGTTGAGATGACAGAAGTGATCTGTCAATGATGAGAGAGGTGACACTGGATAGAGCATTCACTGCTAACACTTCAAACCTCCATAAAATTGAAAAGTGTATTCCAAATCCTGATGGCTCCAGCTTCTAAGATTGGAAATTGAACACCTGTGAAATGGTAGCTTTTGTGGCACTTTTGCAGCTGTTCACTATTCACAGCAATGGCAAGTCATTGAGAACCCGACACACTTACCCGACGTGATCCCGAGCACTGGTAACATTGTAAAATCTTGGAAAAATCGTGAGGACCTGGTAAAATGACCTTCAATTAAATACCTTCAATTGCTGGGTCTGCAAACCACAGGCAGAGCCAGCACTTGGGACATTAACAAGGAGGTGGATTCAAAGCAGACAGCCGCCCTGCTGTCAATTACTGCCATTTTGACAAAAACTCACACTCGCAATACTGGTAAGATTCCGGCCCATGTAACCGTATTTAACTTATTAGGTGAATCAAACTAATTATACAAGCAAATGAACAAAAACATTAGGTTATCTTAAGTAAAATCAAGATTTGTGTATAAAAGCGCAGGGGTGCAACGCAAAGGAAGGCTTTGAATGACTTTTGCGGCGCAAAAACAGGAACGTCGCCAACTGAAGTGCGGGGCCGGGAGCGCTCCAAGAGAGGCCTTGGGAGGGGGAAAAAAAAAAATCACAGAAACATTGAAAAAACATTGCTTACACCCTTACAACACAAATCGTTACAAAAAAAAGATAAAAGAATAAAAACTGGAACTTACCTTTTTTGCAATTTATCCACCTCGCCGCCATCGGCAGGGTTGGTCATCACGGGCTGCGTTTCAGGGCGTACGGATCGGGTGATTGACGACTCTTCTGTTGGTGTCGCAAGAAGAGCCGTTGCACACCTAGCGCAGTTCTTCCCGGCTGTGTTTCTAAGCGCCACCGCAAAACCGACCGGAGGATCGTGCCCGGATGCAAAAAGACCTCACCGCCCCATTTTTCACCGCGGAGGGTCAAAACCCGGCAAAAACCGGACCGCAAACGACCCGAAAATCCAGCCCATCATATGCTGAGCAGCATTTTCTGTTTTTAGTTAAGATTTCCAACATCTGCAGTATTTTAATTTTGTTTTTAGGATCTGTGCGTGCTCATTTCCAAATGGTTCTTGTTTATGGTAAACAATAGTTTCAATGGTCAAGATTGAAGAACATTTGGAATTATGCCTTTAAATGATTCTATGTAAAAAAAAAATATAACTTTTTCCTGATGATGTATCAGAAGAGTGGAATGTTCTACTATTTTTATTTTCAACAAATTAAAAAAGTTTGATATGTCATCACCAGTTACCAAACTTCCTCTCAATCATAGAATATTCCGGAGAAACTGAGCAGATCAGTCATCATCTTGGAGAGAACAGACAAGTTAATGTTTTAGCTGTGGACCCTTCGTCAGAAATAGCATTTTCTATTTTTTCTTTGAGATTTGCAAATTTTAGCATTTTGTCAAATTGCTGTTTGTCATGAAAGGTACAAAGATTAGAATGTCCAGTGTTTACAGGAGCCGCTGTAACACAATGCATCTGACGGACACTGTCATCCCACCTGTCTTACCTCCTTTGCTGACACTTGCACGGGGAGAGGGGAGGGGTGCGGTGCTGAGGGGAAGATACCAGGAATATTCACCCCCATCTCCGGAGGAATTTTTCCATCTTTTAAAGAAGAGAATTGAAGACCTGGTGGAATTGCCTCAGTTCAGATTCTGGCTGTTCTCGTCCCATTTACACTGCCTCCCCAGGCCCAGAAATGTCAGGCCCATTGTGATCAATACCTTAAACTCTTCGGAAAAGTCTAAAATGGGGGAGGAAGGATAAGAAAATCAATTTCCTAATAATGTGTTCATCACAAGAAGACCAACTTCATTTTTCAGAAAGGTCATATCCACGTTTCCGATCCCGATTTTCAATAGTGTAAGAAGGCTGTCTAATTTGTTGAGCCCGGTCGCATTCCCTTATTATTCTGCACATCCGACATCGGGATTCAGTGCCTAGGCAGGACAGCTAAACAAAACATTCAAAAAGCTGCATTTCAGCCACATGTGCTCCTGAGACACCAGTCAGCCACACCCCTGTTCTGAGGGCTCCAACAGATGCAGGCACCTCGGTGTCAGTGACAAATGTAAATGATAATCCATTATGTGTGTGGGTGAATCTAGTTCTATATCAGGCCCTGAATAGATTTGATTCAATAATCTTTGTTCCATTACTATTATCTGTGAAACCTCTGGGAAATATTTCTTTAGTGTTGTGGCAGTATCCTATGCCTTGAATGGCTGCCATAGCTGGTGATGTTTGACAACTTGCTGAAATTGCTCAGCAATCAGGGTTTCGCAGTTAATAAGTTAGACTAACAGTCAATTCACTGGGTTTTCCGGTCGTATATGATATGTTATCATTTTAAATTGTAGTCCCTATTTTGTGAAATTGACAAAATCTGTGTCTGGAATGGCTGGGTGCCTGGCCTAAACTAGCCCAGAGGACACTGAGGTGACTATACCTAATTTTGTGGTGGCAGCTCATTTGAATAATTACATACACTCCAAGCACAGTTTTGGCCTAACACCTATTATCTTAATTAAATAATGTAAAATTTGATTGACCTTTCATTAAAAGGTGTGCACAGCTTCAAGGTAAGTGGCAACCTATGTGGAAAAATACTGTTTCAGCCTTTACAAATTTCAAAACAACTTATAAAGGCTGGGAAGTGGAAAGAAATGGCTGGCAAAATGAAGTGAAGGTAACCCCCAATGTTAATGCATGAATTGTGATGTTGCTTTGCAGCACCCGACTCCTTGATTGAGGGCTGGCAAACTGGATGCATTGCTGCATGAGGTAGGTATGAGGAGGGAGGTAGTCTTATTTGATGCTTCAGAGCACCCTCCCATAGAACAGCAGTGCATCTGGTCTATCAGCAGGTTGTGAAGAGGCTCAATGATCTGTACAATACGTGGGTGTCATTTATTATACTCTGTAGTCTTGGGAACCCTGGTGTCTAGGAAACATTCTGTAAGTTGATGGTATCTTTCCACAGGACAAGTACTGAATGTGCTTTCCTTGCAAACAAGGCCTCTGTGGTTTGTTCAGTGATCTTTGGATAGCTGACTGACCAACTTGTTTTTTGTCACTCATAGCGGCTCAGAAAATTCCCGGTGGAGTAAAATTTTAATGCATGTCCTTCGGTACAGGTTTTTGCAGGTCAGCCTCTTAGGAGATGGCATAGCTGTGTGGGAGTCCCTTTGCCAAGAGGAGATTTCCTCTGATGTGCCCAGGACAGACTGTCTGGGCCAGTATGGCAGCTCTGAGGGTAAATAAGGATACATTAAGCAACATCTGAGGTACAGTTGCACCTGCTTTTCAGAAACTACTACTCCCCAATGAAATTCCCATCCTAGCCGCTTTGGTTGCTACATGTCAAATTCCAGCCAGAAGCAAGGCAGTTGTATTAGTGGATTTGGAGATAAAAGTCAAAATAGTAATAAAAATAATACAGCAATGAAATTACAGATAAAGCAACATACTGAGTTTTTTAAAAAATGAGCTCGTCAACCAAAACTAAAAAAGTGATACTGATCTTTAAGAAGCACGATTGCCTGTCACATTTCCCTAGTGGTTCTAATTGGATAGCTCTTTCAAAGATGCAGCACAGGCATGGTGGGCCAAATGGCTTCCGTCAGTGCTGTATGATTCTGTGATTCTATGAAATAAAAAGCAGAAAGAAATGAAATGGGGATCATTCTGTACAGTAGCAGTTACGTGCATCATCATAAAAGAATCATACACATGGAGCTATCCAATTAGTCGTACTCCCCCGCTCTCTCCCCATAGCCCTGCAAATGTTACCTTTTCAAGTATATATCCAATTCCCTTTTGAAAGTTACCATGAATCTACTTCCATCACCCTTTCAGGCAGTACATTCCAGATCATAATAACTCACTGCACAAAAAAATAATCACCCCTCTGGCTCGTCTGCCAATTATCATAAATCTGTCTCCTCTGGTTACCGACCCAGATGGAAAATCATCAGTTAAATTGATGATTAAGGGATAGAAAAGACCAAAGTAAACAATTGTAATGATTGCCACCTAAAATAGCAACAGTATACATAAATTAAATGAAGGCTCAGCTGAGGTAGTGTTAAATGGAACTTGCACGTAGTCACTTCACAGGTTTTCAATCTTTTGTTTTGGCAGCAGCTACCGACAACAGTAAAGGGATTATAAAATGAGAGCACAGGAATGTTAAGGATGAAGTATGATTCACTTGAAAGAATAAACTTGCAAATAACAAATTATTTGACTTTATTAGAACTGCATTGTTGAAAGCACTTTTGGTAGGCACGTTCATACTGATCACTGAAGTCTGTTGCAGACAGAATTAGAATCATTATCTATATTACAGATGCTTTGCTTGTAGTTTCAACAGTCACTGATCTCATGCATGTGATACTACTAGCTCATTCCAAGCTCTATGGCTGGACTTTCGGCTGTCTATAGCCTCAGTTAGCGGCCAGAGGCGGTGGGGGGGGGGGAGTTAATGCGAGTGTTAGAGATTAGCAACCAGGTACGCAGTCTTTAGCACCCTGACGGAAAATTCATTAGAGGCTCAGCGGGGGTGCAAATCATTAGCGCCTGGCTGCTGATGATCACTCCGACCATGACATACTCGTGGTGCAATGCACATGCTTGCGCCCCAATCGGTAAATTCGGTGCGTGCGCCTCACTGAGCGCCCACCAATAACAACATCTGGAAAAACAGTCAGTACAGGCTTGCAGAGTTGTTAACTGGTGGCTACTTAAAGGGAAGAGAAAGTGTTTCCCTCGGAGGTCACAGTCAGTGCAACGTTTACACGGAGCACGGTTCGTGAGCCTCCCAGTTTGCAGCGGCAGACAGACATAACAGTTCAGCTTGCGAAAAAGTAATTGTTAAAATTTTAATGGGTGCATTACTATGCCGCGCCTTTAAGACTCAGCTTTTCCCGGGATCTGATTCGGAGTTCCACGCATGCGCAATGGGCTCGCAAATTGCCCCACCCCCCCAGCTCTGATGTACAATGGCTGATTTATCGCCGCTGTTAGCTCTTCGACTGATTCTGACGAATTTCTGGACGGGAGGCGCAAACTTTTTCAAGGCGCTAAAAGTACCGCTCCGTCTGGATTAATGCCGCAACAGAGGCGTGACTGAATTTCTCCCCCACAGAGATGATTATGTAGGGATATGCCAATCAGCCATGTACAATTGCACACACACCTAACAAGAGTGCCTAAATACACATTGCAAAAGGGGAAGAGGAGCATTTAGCTGCTCAACAATAATGTTATACCATGTAACTTTACGTTGGACTGTGTGTCATTCATGCTTTGCTGTTAGCAGTCCTTAGGCTTCTGGTGAAACTGCTTTGAAAGATTGCCCTTGAAATCAGGGCAAGCAATCACCACATCATTTATTGTACTGGTGCACTTCTAACTTTGTTGCCTGAAGATGTACTTTCATCTGCTGTAATTGGTAGTGATGTTTCATGATATAAAATCATTAGCATATTTCAGCAATTTTACATTGATCACATGAAACTAAGTTTTTAGTTGAATTAGCTTATAAAAATCTTGCGGGAAATTAGTTTGGGCATGTCTAGTCTGCTCACAGTGAGTGCACAAGATCATCCAGTATTTGAGAAATTTCACCTGTAAAACCATAAAGACATACTGGCAACTAAGGAATACACAAAGGATACCACTGTACAGGGCTATGTGAGATCATGCTTATTTCAGGAATCTGTTGATGTAGGATACCACTCACAATTTCACATTCCACTTTTCTGGTCTGCTGATTTACATCAACTGGCATTCTACACTTTGTATGTGGAGGATTAAGCATAGTTTAACCATCGTGATATTGGAGTATACATATGCCATAGGAAGACACCAGGCTTGCCTGTTAGCAACCTGGCTATTACAGCATGGGGTCAGCTTCCACACCAAACTCTACCTCTCTGCCAAGTTCATGAACACCACTATGCTGTCAGATTGCATGCCTGAAATCTAGTCAGCCAAGGAGCCAGAATTAGCACAAATCATGATGAGCCAGAAGTTTTTATAACACTGGAAAGACAAAAGCCATCCTATTTGACTCCCAGCAAAACGTGTCTCCTTGAGTCTATCATGCATGCCAACTTAGAACATTAACAAAAGCCTAATAATCACTTCAAAACTAAAGTTAGGTGCCCCCAAAATATAACACCACAGTAAAATATAGCAATTCACCTTTCAAGAGTTGGATACATACTTCAAAAGGAATAATTTGCAGGGCTATGGGGAAAGAGCGAGGGAGTGGGACAATTGGGTGACTCTTTCAAAGAGCCGGCACAGGCACGATAGGCCAAATTTTCTGTGCTATATAATTCTGTCTGAATTTCATGACTATAGATTTTTTATTAGAGTTTTTGAAATGTGTCTGGATCCTTGAGATAGTGGATAATTGGAGGTGGCGTAGTCTAATGGCCAAGGTAATATTTGTCACTCAGGGCTTGAAAGGGAGTGGTGGCTAGTTGAGGTTTTTTTATTTGCCAAGTCATGAAAAAATGAAGGCAAGGCCCAAAATTGTGCCATAACTCAATTCAATGTTCAACCATATGTCTTTGCAAATCACTATATGAACAGAATGAACAGAATGATCAATATAAATCTGAAGTTTTTAAAGTAAAATTAAATACTAAAACTATAATTGTAATGTTTTGGAGCATGTGCATCTGAGAAAAGTTACTTGGGCCAGAAATTCCAGCCTCTCTGGTCCATACGGAGTGTATACGGACCTGGGAGGGCATCACAAAAGCCAGTTTTCAGCGCACAATGTGCATGTGCTGAAAACGGGCATTTCTGATCTGTCAAGCTGGAGCTTGACAGATCCTCCCTGTCTCCCTCGCTCTTTCCCCATAGCCCTGCAAATTATTCCTTTTGAAGTATGTATCCAACTCCCTTTTGAAAGGTGAATTGCTATATTTTACTGGGGTGTTATATTTTGGAGGCACCTAACTTTAGTTTTGGAGCTTGACAGATCCTCCATGTCTCCACAGCCAGGACATTCGCATGGGCAAGATTGCGGTATTTACCCATATCTTGTTCAGCAAATGTCCTGAACACTCTTGTGCCTGATAAAAGCATGCGCATAGCCTACTTTTACAAGCGTAAGAATTTAAAAATACACAAAAACATTTAAAAATAAAATTATAAAAACACGTTATTGTTAAAAACCCTCCCCCACTATGGTAAGTTTATTTTAAACCATAATTAAAAAAACGTGTTTAAAAAGTCGGCAAAATATATATTTTTTTATAATACATAAATAACTTTAATTTAAATTAATAAAAATATGTGGTGTATTTTGTCTTTTTTTTTATTAGAGTTTTGTGTATTTGGGGGGGTTCTCATTCATAATAATGGGAACTCAAACTTACAGAGTTCCCATTATTATGAATGAAAACATATTTTACCTTGATTGGCTGCCCAGAGCCATGTGACTGCAGCTCCAGCCCTGTGCACGTCCTGACATGCACGTGCTGTGACGCGCAGTCAGTGGAGGCCTCAGGACTGGGATCTCTCGTGGGTGCAACAGCTTCAGGTAGGTGTGCATCTTTTTAAAGTTTTTCCTTCGATCGCCCAGGGGAAGCAGCCGACCGGGATTTCTGTACCAGTATTTCTCATGATCAAATTTATGTTTCTATTAGAATGGAACTAAATGTAAGTCTACATTAACTTGCTGGCAATGTCCTTCTCAATAAATGGTCATTCTTTCAAATGTCGAAACTGCTAAGGCTTTGCAAAACATCAAGATGTCTTCATTTACAAGAAGATCTTTTAGACCACTCAAACTCGTTCACTCACTACTGTGTCACAATGACCTCTTGTAAAAACCTAAACAATCATCATTATTTATAGTATATATACAGACTGTCAGCATCAATCACTAGGCAAGTAAAACATAATATCATCAAGATTTAATAATTCAACAGGCCAAGAATTAATCTTAAAGTCAGAAGCCGCTTCATAATCTTCCAAACTAAAGGTTGAAGGAGTGTTCTGCTAAACAATGTATAACACATCACAGAGTAAAGAATAGTTAAATGAATGACAGAACAGCCTCATTTGAAAGGAAATCTTCCACCTTTCACTAAGCAGTATATTCTTGTTTAATTTAATAGTCATTGCAGCACTAATGTGAAGATCCTAACCTGAATTATTTGGATGGAAAACTTGAATCTGCTTAGATCAAAGTGAAATTGATTAGTCCACAACAACCCTATCAGAGCTCACTGATGCTCCAATGACACTGTATTTGTTGGTACAGTAATGGTTTCAGTTTCATATTTGGCATCAGCCAATGCAGTGGGCTGCTTCCAGTTATATTGGGGCTTACACTGAAGCAAAGAGGAAGGGAGGGGCGAACTAACACTGCAAATCCGCACATATTTGAGATTGCAATATTGTATATTGATATCATTGCCATGATCTTGTGATTCCCTGTCCACATAGAGCCAAGTAGGCCACAGGTATAGTTGGAGAATCATTGAGCTCAAGTGATCGTAAAAAGTTGGTGGAGCAGAGTCAGAAGTCCTGGCCTGCTCCAGTAGGCCGCATAAAGTGATTTCTATTGTAAGATTTTTTTGTGTGTGTGGTTTTTGTACCTCACTCTGCATTATTCTCCATTCATTAATTAATGTTATTAGATAGTCCTTGATTTTCAGCATGTTTTGTTTTAGTTCCTTGCCAACACTTAGCTTTATAATACTTTGTTGTTTTTGGTTTTGGCATTGCATCCTATAAAGAGTTGAGGATTAATTCAAGAGTTAATTCCTTTGGTCATTTCAAATGTGCTGCAAATGTGAGTGAAGTAAGAGAAGAAAATGCAGGTGTAATGACCCCTGAGGCGTTTTGGGCATTTTCATCACTGCACCGGCACCGGCACATCATAAACCTCGAGACCTTTCAGGCACGACCTGTCCTCAGTGCCTCCACTTCGCCACCAAGTTGTGCCATCTGCTGCACAGCGACCTGCAGACTACACCTGGATCTCAGATATCTCTTCCCATTGAAATGACAGTTACCACGGCATGATATTTTCATACCAGCATATCTTCCAAGCTACTGCAGGAGACTCCTGCTACATCAGGCAGTCTGCAGAGCACACAAATGACAAACATTATATTTGCAGGAGGCAATGCCTTCGTCGCTTTTCCTGAGGAAAGGAGGTATCAGCTGTACAGGACTCACAGATTGCAGTAGGTAGCAGGTTTTCACTTGAGCGCAAGGCATCATAGCTGGCATCCATATGGACATTAAAGTTCTTCATATCAACTCTTCAAATCAGAAACAGAAATAATTTGTACTCAGTCACTCTTCAGGGGGTAGCAAAGAAAGAAACATTATTATGCATGTCAGTGCGCAATTATCCAGGAAGCAGCCATGTTGCCTTCATTTGTGGCATTTAATTGAAGGAAAATAAAGATTAGATTGTAAGTACATGGCTGCCTCCCACAAACATAGCTGCTAATTCCACTGAGAAGCTTCAAAACATTATGTTTGCAGTGCCTTACTGCCACATCTACCTGCAACAAAATGGTGCAGTCCAACTTTGGCACAATGAAAGAGTGTGCACAAAGGGCAAAGATTATGTACAATACTTCAGCTAATACTTCTCAGAGTACGTACGAGTTTGTAACTTAGGTTTATCTCACAATTGATGGGCCCCACAAGAGAAACACTTGCAAAAGTAAAGAGCCTACTTATCATCGTCTTGCTCCTGATATCAGAAAACATCTTCCTCGCTTGCAGCCACGTAGGAAAGCATTTACTCAGTCGGGAACTCCTTTCTAATGCTTTTACTGGAGGGTGGCCTTCAGCCCTAAATAGAACAACGCTCCTTTGGTGTAACTCCTGCAGTTAGACCTCCAACTCATCAGTACCAAAGGGAGCAATGTTACTCACATGTTTCAACTGTGTCATTGAGAACAACTACTCCTCTTTTTTGCCAGTACCATAGATTTATGGCAAGCAGCAGCCTTTCAGAGCTGCTGCCTTGCCAGTCTCTGGGCAAGATTTTCCTGGTCAGTAGCCAACCCTGCACCATAGCCCAGAACAAACCCATTTGTACCTGACTTTCAAAATAAGAGCTCATGATTCACTCAGTATGCATGTCAGAAAAGTTAGGTTATCATTAATGCATACGAAGAGCATCTACCATGTTATTTATCTTTCGCTTTTCCAAGTTATTAAAAACCAAACAGCAAACACTTGTTTATCAGCAATGAGATCACAGAGATCTTAAAGGCTGGCTAACATAGAGAGTAATGAAAGGCCAACTGCAGTTATATTGTGACCAGCACAGAGAAAATTGGAATAAATCCAGTACATCTGGGTGATCTAATTTAGGTTGCCATTGGTGTTATCTTGAGACAGCCATAAGAACTCAGTAGTACACTTTTGGGGAAGATGATGAAAATTGCAGCAAAGTACCAGCTCTAAAATTGTAGCATAGTGAGGATTCAACTATGCAGTGATGTCATTTAAAATTGTATAATCCAACAAGTAATTGGCAGGTTGCTATGGGAATAATGTCTACTAGAGTAACCATCAGATGTAGAGCCTAATAAGATGTGCAATTCTATAAAATAATTCATAGGTTGCCATGGGAATAGTGCCTACTGTAGTAGCCAGCAGTCACACAGCCATATATAGCAAGCAAAGTGAAACTAATTGTAGTTATGCATTACTTATTAGTCACTTACTTCTGCCATTAAATTTTAAAAGCTGCTTGACCTTTACAAAAAAATGTCTATCACGCAGGAACACTTGCCCATCACTCATACACATATATTCACCATTGAGTCATTTACTATAATGGGATAGGCCTCTTCCGATTTTGCAAAATTCAAAATGTCATGGAATAAATGGGTTTAAAAATCGAACCTACATTAGATTCAAGCTCAAACAACAGCAAATTACTGTGGACGCTGGAAATCTGAAATAAAAATAGAAAATGACGGAAGTACCCAGCAGGTCAGTCAACATCTGTGGAGAGAGAAACAGAGTTAACGTTTCAGATCAATGACTTTTCATCAGGCGATAGGTCCTCGACCTGGAAGGTTATCTCTGTTTTTCTTTCCACAGATACTGCCTGACCTGCTGAGTATTTCCCACATTTTCTTTTTTTATTTTTAGATTCAAGCTCATTTAATTGAGAACTATAAAGCCCTGAAATTGTGAAGTTCAGCTTCTGATACAAGGTTTCACTGTGGGCGTGTGGGGCCAGGATATTCGGCATGCAGCGATGAAAGGCCAAGTCACTGTGCACCACAACGTGAGACAGGGGGAAAAAAGTGGGACACAAAAAAGAGAGCATTAAAGGAACCGAGTCCGGCAATGATTAAATGATGTAAGAGTTTTTGTGGCAGAAGGGCTGAGGTCGGTGTGGAGATAGACAGTGCTGCAATGGTGGCAGTAAGCGGTCTTGATGATAGCTAGGATGTAGGGTTTAAAGTTCAGAGTGGATGAAGCAACAACCAAGATTATGACTAGTTAGGCTTAGCCTGAGAGAATGGCCAGGGAAGGAGATGGAATCAGTAGTAAGGAGATGGAATCAGTAGTAAGGAGCAGAGTTTATGGTGTGGGTCCAAGATTATAGCTTAACTCTTTATTAAACTGTTGTGAGTGCTGTGACTCAGCCAAGGCTTACACACGTCAAGATTTTACAGCAGCGAAGATACTAGTCATCACAAATAATAATTTACAATATATACATCTAGATTGTCCACTTAAAGGATCAGTTGTTGTTGAAGTATCTCTTTATAATCTTTTGTGATGACACAGGGGTTTTCTTGGCCTTTACAGTTCAGTATCATAGCAGGTGGTGCATTTACGCCATTGCACCTTTGGGTAAGGACACATATCTTTTCATTTTTTAAAATCTGTTTTCCTAATTCTTCCTGTTTCATTCTCTCCATTACTATCATTGTTAACATGCCCTGCCGCATTTTCCTTTTCACCATTATGCCCAGGTTTTCTCATTGTTCCTTTTCCCATTTGCTCTCCGCTCACGTTTTTCACTTTCTCACATCCACTGCATTTTCTCCTTAATAGAAAAATCTCCAAGATGGCTCCTGGGCTGGCAGCTCCTTACTGAGCTGCTCTTCTTTTCAACTGTGTCCTTGGCCATCCATTGCCATCCTTTGCCCGTTCTTCCTCCAATTTCCTTTCTTCCATTCTTTAATATACCTGGGCTCTAATAATGAAGGCATTTCAGTCCAAACGACAAATTCAAACGACAAGTTTAACACTACCCTTGCAGAGACAACTGACCAATCCTCACGTTGCGTGTCTTTGTTCTCACTGAGCTCTTTCAACTGCTGGAACTCTGCTAAAACTTCACTTCCATCACGCGGATTCCTCTGCCAACAGGACTACGCTGCTCTACTGAATACACTAATACAAAAGCAAAATACTGCGGATGCTGGAATCTGGAATAAAAACAGAAAATGCTGGAAATCTCAGCAGGTCAGGCAGCATCTGTGGAGAGAAACAGAGTTATAGTTTCGGGTCGATGACCCTTCGTCAGAACTGGAGAGGGTTTGGAAAGAACGGATTCTTAACAAGGACTGAAAGGGGGAGGGGAAGAAAGTACAAAAGGGAAGGTCTGTGATCGGGTGGAAGACAGGAGAGATTAGAGAAACAAAAGGGATAATGCCCCAAATTCAAATGGTAATACCAGGAGTTAGAAAAACATTAGTTAAGATAGGGTGTGAATGGTGGTATAATGATCAACTGCCATTAGACAAGGAGATAAAAAGAAAGAAAGAAAGAGGCTCGGGGAGTGGCGGGGGTTGGGGGTGGGGAGTGAAGGTGGAGGAAAGGGAGCCAAAGATTGGCAGTGGTTACACTCTGAAATTGTTCAACGCTATGTTGAGTCCAGAAGGCCCTAAAGTGCCTAAGCGAAAGATGAGGTGCTGTTCCTCGAGCTTAAGTTGAGCTTCGTTGGAACAGTGTAGGAGACCAAGGACGGAGAGGCCAGAGTAGGAATGGAATGGAGAATTAAAGTGACAGGCGACCGGAAGCTCAAGGTCACACTTGCGGACTGAACGGAGGTGTTCTGCAAAGCGGTCACCCAATCTACGCTTGATCTCCCCAATGTAGAGGAGGCCACATCGTGAGCAGCGAATACAGTACTAAATTGAAAGAAGTACAAGTAAATCGCTATTTCACCTGGAAGGAGTATTTGGGGCCCTGGATAGTGGGAAGGGAGGAGGTAAAAGGGCAGGTGTTGCATCGCCTGCCCTTACATGGAAAGGCGCCGTGGGAAGGGGAGGGGTTGCTGGGAGTGACTGCGGAATGGACCAGGGTGTCGCGGAGGGAACGGTCCCTTTGGAATGCTGAGAGGGGAGGGGAGGGGAAGCTGTGATTGGTGGTGAGATCATGCTGGAGGTGGCGGAAATGATAGAGGATCATCCTTTGAACATGGAGGCTGGTGGGGTGAAGGGTGAGGACAAGGGGAACCCTGTCGTGGTTCTGAGAGAGAGGGGAAGGGGTGAGAGCAGAGATACGGGAAATAAAACGGACACGGTCAAGGGCCATGTTAACCACAGCAGAGGGGAATCCTCTGTTGAGGAAAAAGGAAGACATGTCAGAGGCACTAGTGTGAAATGTGGCATCATCAGAGCAGATGCAACAGAGATGGGAAAAACTGGGAGAATGGAATGGAGTCCTTACAGGATGCAGGGAAGGAGGAAGTGTAGTCCTAGCTGTGGGAGTCATGGGCTTATAGTGCATACTGGTCAAAAGCCTATCCCCAGAGATGGAGATGGAGAAGTCAAGGAAGGGAAGGGAAAGTCAGGGATGTACCATGTGAAGGTGAGGGAAGGATGGAAATTGGATGCAAAGTGAATGAAATTTTCAAGTTCAGGATGAGAGCAGGAAACAGCACCGATACATAAGAACATAAGAACATAAGAATTAGGAACAGGAGTAGGCCATCTAGCCCCTCGAGCCTGCTCCGCCATTCAACAAGATCATGGCTGATCTGGCCGTGGACTCAGCTCCACTTACCCGCCCGCTCCCCTTAACCCTTAATTCCCTTATTGGTTAAAAATCTATCTATCTGTGACTTGAATACATTCAATGAGCTAGCCTCAACTGCTTCCTTGGGCAGAGAATTCCACAGATTCACAACCCTCTGGGAGAAGAAATTCCTTCTCAATTCGGTTTTAAATTGGCTCCCCCGTATTTTGAGGCTGTGCCCCCTAGTTCTAGTCTCCCCTACCAGTGGAAACAACCTCTCTGCCTCTATCTTGTCTATCCCTTTCATTATTTTAAATGTTTCTATAAGATCACCCCTCATCCTTCTGAACTCCAACGAGTAAAGACCCAGTCTACTCAGTCTATCATCATAAGGCAACCCCCTCATCTCCGGAATCAGCCTAGTGAATCGTCTCTGTACCCCCTTCAAAGCCAGTATATCCTTCCTTAAGTAAGGTGACCAAAACTGCATGCAGTACTCCAGGTGCGGCCTCACAAATACCCTATACAGTTGCAGCAGGACCTCCCTGCTTTTGTACTCCATCCCTCTCGCAATGAAGGCCAACATTTCATTCGCCTTCCTGATTACCTGCTGTACCTGCAAACTAACTTTTTGGGATTCATGCACAAGGACCCCCAGGTCCCTCTGCACCTCAGCATGATGTAATTTCTCCCCATTCAAATAATATTCCCTTTTACTGTTATTTTTCCCCAAGGTGGATGACCTCACACTTTCCGACATTGTATTCCATCTGCCAAACCTTAGCCCATTCGCTTAACCTATCCAAATCTCTTTGCAGCCTCTCTGTGTCCTCTACACAACCCACTTTCCCACTAATCTTTGTGTCATCTGCAAATTTTGTTACACTACACTCTGTCCCCTCTTCTAGGTCATCTGTGTATATTGTAAACAGTTGTGGTCCCAGCACCGATCCCTGTGGCACACCACTAACCACCGATTTCCAACCCGAAAAGGACCCATTTATCCCGACTCTCTGCTTTCTGTTAGCCAGCCAATTCTCGATCCATGCTAATACATTTCCTCTGACTCTGCGAACCTCTATCTTCTGCAGAACCTTTTGTGTGGCACCTTATCGAATGCCTTTTGGAAATCTAAATACACCACATCCATCGGTACACCTCTATCCACCATGCTCGTTATATCCTCAAAGAATTCTAGTAAATTAGTTAAACATGATTTCCCCTTCATGAATCCATGCTGCATCTGCTTGATTGCACTATTCCTATCTAGATGTCCCGCTATTTCTTCCTTGATGATAGTTTCAAGCATTTTCCCCACTACAGATGTTAAACTAGTACAGTCATCAAAGTACAGTCATCAATGTACCGGAAAAAGAGGTGAGGGAGGGAACCCGAGTGGGGTTGGAACAAAGAATGTTCCACATATCCCACAAAAAGACAAGCATAGCTAGGACCCATGTGTATTCCCATAGCAACACCTTTAATTTGGAGGAAGTGAGTGGAGTTTCCAGTTTCTCGGCCCCAACCGTCTCCTTTTCACCATGGATGTCCAATTGCTCTACACTTCCATCCCCCACCAGGATGGCCTGAGGGTGCTTTGCTTCTTCCTCGAGCAGAGGCCCAACCAGTCCAGATCCACCACCATCCTCCTCCACCTGTCTGAACTTGTTCTCACATTGAACAACTTCTCCTTTAACTCCACTCACTTTCTCCAAATTGAGTGGAACTAAACTATAGAACCAGTGAGAACCTGTTCAACCTTCGTCATCTCCAGGCCAAATCCAAGACTGTCCCATCCTCTGTCGTCGAGCTACCCTATTCCTAGCAAACTGCTGGCCACCCAACCTCCTTTTCATCTCTCATGTTAGCTGACATCGTTAACGGTTCTCTCTCCTCAGGTACTGTACCCCTCTCCCTCAAATGTGCTGTCATCACCCCTCTTCTCAAAAATACAGCCCTTCACCCCTCCATCCTTGCAAACTAATGCCTATCTCCAACCTCCCTTTCCTCTCCAAAGTCCTTGAATGTGTTGTCGCCTCCCAAATCCATGCCCATCGTTCCCACAATTCCATGTTTAAATCCCTCCATTCAAACATGACTCCTAAACAGGAGGCTTTTTTGGCATAGTTTACCTCTGCACCGCAAAAGGATACTTTCAAAGCTTGGTTTGTTTGATGAGTGTTGAGGTGGAATCTCAAGCTGACGGTCTTTTGCATGTTTGGCCAAAGTTGCCATCGGTGGAAGTAGGTCTCCATCCTGTTAAAATCACTGGTCAGGGTCTCCTAGATGATGGACAGATTTGTGTTTTGCGTGGCCAAGGCAATGTCATCAGTCTATACGAACTTGCGGGACTCTGCTCTTCTGGGTGCCAGTGTACGCACGGAAGTGTCGATTGCTAAGCATGGAGTTGAGAAGGTAGATCGTTGTTGTGCAGGGTAAAATGGTGGAGAGCTTGAAAAGCAGTAAATGCTTTCATACTGTGTTATTTGCCGCTGACAGGTCCACGTGTGCTATGTTAGATTTGAGCTGTCGCTGGACGCCTGCTTCTATAGGCATTATGAAAGCTACCACTTGGTTGCAACAGTTACAGCCACTCCGGAGCCCTGCTTGCTCCTTAGGAATGATTGGCTCACACCCTGTCATATAGACAGCATCTCCAGAATCTTGGGAAGAAACTGAAGAGTGGGGTCAATTTGATCCAGAAACTCTCTGGATTCACATGGAGAGCAGATGCTATAAACCCTCCATACGGCAGCACTCACCCTGGTGTACTCCACAGTGGAGTACTGCTCCCCGGCATGGCTATCAAGCTTGCATGTCAAATCAGTTGATGTCCAGCTGAATTCTGCTATGAGAATTATCACCGGTACCCTTTTATCCAGTATGCTTTTATCGACACCAACACCGTGGCTGCCCGTGCTTGCAAACATCGCACCACCATACCTATGCCACGAACATGCAGTCTCCAGAGAATACAACCACTACACCAGCCAGCAAAGTCATGCCAATCTAGGCTGACTTGCACAACTTACCACCAACCCATTTCAAATCTAGAAAGCCATTTTGCACCATCGCCGAAGCCCTTCAGTGATTTCCCCTCAGCCTTGATAGCCGATGGCGAAATGCTTGGAAGAACTTCGAAATACCGAATGGATTCCTTCTCGAGGACCCCACATTACAACTTGAAGGATCAAACCTTCCTCGCAAACATTGGACAACCATCAACTGCCTCAGAACGTCATGGTAGATGCTGCCACCTTCTCCATAGATGGAAGATTAAAGCATCCCTATCATGCCACTGTGGAGCTCCTAATTAGACCCTGGAAAACATCATTGAGCACTGCCCTCAGAGGAAGTTCACAGGCAGCCTACAAGATATCCACGCTGTTACACTGGGAGCTTTGGCCTGGATTTCTGACTTGGATATTGACATTTGATTTGCTTTGCTACTAACATACCAAAGAAGAAGAATCCCTCCACCCCTGCTACAGTACCGAAACGGCTCTCTTCAAAGTTACAAATGAAATCCTTTGTGACTGTGACAATGGTAAACTGTCCCTCCTCGTCTCTCTTGACTTTTCTGCAGCCTTTGAAACAGTTGAACACTCCATCCTTCTCCAACGCCTCTCCACCATCGTCCAGCTGGGTGGGACTGCACTCACCTGGTTCCATTCTTATCTATCTAATCGCAGCCAGAGAATCACCTGCAATGGCTTCTCTTCCCGCTCCCACATCATTACCTCTGGTGTCCCCCAAGGATCAATCCTTGGCCCTCTCCTATTTCTCATCTACATGCTGCCTCTTGGCGACATCATCCAAAAACACAGCATCAGTTTCCACATGTATGCCGATAACACACAGCGCTACCTCACCACCATTTCTGTTGAGCCCGCCATGGTCTCTAAATTGTCAGACTGCTTTTCCGACATCCAGTTCTGGATGAGCAGAAATTTTCTCTAATTAAATGTGGGGTATGTTACTGGGCTAGTAATCCAGAGTTGCGAGTTCAAAATCCCACGATGACAGGTGGGGAGTTTAATTTCAGTTAAATAAACCTGGAATTTAAAAAAAAGTTAGTATCAGTAATGGTGACCATAAAACTACCAGATTGTCATAAAAACCCACTTGTTTAACTAATGTTCCTTAGGGAAGGAAACCTGCTGACAATGGGAGCACCCCCATCACAAAGATAGAAGGTGGCAATGGCAATTAGGGATGGGCAATAAATGCAGGCCTTGCCAGCAATGCCCACAACCTGTGAATGAATAAATAAAAAATTGGGAAGACCAAGGCCATTGTTTTCGGTCCCCGCAACAAATTCCGTTCCCTAGACACTGAATCCATCCATCTCCCTAACATTTGTCTGAGGCTATACCACACTCTTTGCAACCTTGGAGTCATATTTGACTCTGAAATGAGATTCCGACCACATATCCACAGCATAACTAAGACCGCCTATTTCCACCTTCATTACATCACTTGTCTCTGCTCATCCAGTGCTGAAACCCTTATCCATGCTTTTGTTACCTCTAGACTTGACTATTCCAATGCACTCCTGGCTGGCCTCCCACATTCTACCCTACGTAAACTGGAGGTCATCCAAAACTCGGCTGCCCGTGTCCTGACTTGCACTAAGTCCCACTCACCCATCATCCCTGTGCTCACTGACCTACAATGGCTGATCGTTAAGCAACGCCTCGATTTTAAAATGTTCTTCCTGGTTTACAAATCCTTGTTAGTCTCTATCTCTGCAATCTCCTCCAGCCCCACAAACCTCCCCCACAAGATATGTGAGCTCCTCTAATTCTACCCTTTTGAGCAACTTTGGTGGCCATGCCTTCTGTTGCCTAAACCCTAAGCTCAGAAATTCCCTGCCTAAACCTCTCCACTTCTCTACCTCTCTTTACTCCTTTAAGATGCTCCTTAAAATCTACCTCTTTGACTAAGCTTTTGGTCATCTGCCCTAATTTCTCCTTATATGGCTCGGTGTCAAATGTACTTTGTCTCCTGTAAAGTGCCTTGGGACGTTTTACTAAGTTAAAGGCACTATATAAATACAAGTTGTTGTTGTTGATTTCCTGCTGATTTCTGTTTTATTTGATTTTCTATTGTTGGAGTGGATTTTCGGATATAGCAAAGCATGATGGGGTAAGCCAACGATCTGCCTTTTCACTAAATGAACTTTGTACCAAGAAGCCTAATGAACTCTGCAGCAACAAGTGACTCATGGCCAGGTGTAGGCCACTGTTTCATAGAAAGCTTTGCAACAGAATAACTAACCACAAAAGAAGATACAGAGGAAGGGCCCCCAAACTTGTGCCATGCTATCAGGTTTCACTAGGACTAAAAAGTTGTGCAACAATATGATTGGTTGTATGTAAATGAATTGCGTTGCCATATGGATTGATTGGTTGTATGTAAATGAATTGCATTGCCATATGGATTGATTGGTTGTATGTAAATGAATTTAAATGATTGTATTCCACCCTCTGTAAACTGCTTATAACCCCGCGGCACCAGGCACTCGGGGAGAAGGTGTTCGCAGGTCGCGGGACCTCAACTCTTCTCCCAGAGCTCTGTTAGCAATAAAGTTGTCTCTCTTACCTTACCAAAGTCTATGTGAATTTAGTTTCACTAACAAATTGGCGTAGTCGGCAGGATACCGCGGAGCTGGATAGTCATATGACCCAGTAGAACGGGACAGTAGTCAATTTCTGACCACTCAGAAACTTAACTGGGGGAAGCGGCTGGCCGGTGAAGTGGTATCAAACGAATAAAATAAATTAAGTAAGTAAAGAGACATAACTTGATAGTGTGTGATAGTATGTGATAGTATGTGATAAGAGTTAAGAAATTCAGACTGTAGTGGCATGTAACGCAGACTGAAAGTAAAGTAATTAGTGACGCGGGAGTTGATTATTTTAGTCCAATATTCATAGAAGGTGATATAGAAATCGGTGCGGAAGGGACCTGATCACTCCAACCAAGTGCCGGACTCCGGTGGTAAGGAAACACGTTAATCTTCGCGAGCAAGACAAGAGATCTCTGCGAGGTGAATCGTGGCCGTGAGTAATTAAGTTCGGAAATTCCATAAACTAAAGGGGAATACAGGAACATAGAATAAACATCTTCAATGGCAGGTAAGGAAACGGATGTAAAATGTGGACCGCCCGGGTCCCTAATTAACTCTTACATGACCGATCGACAAGTTTTAATTAAAAAAAAATGCAGAAAGACATTAGAACAGCAGCGAAATTGGATAGCAAAACAAAAGAAAGATAAAACCAAAAAGGCCGGAATATTACTAGTACATCAGTTAGCAGGACTAATTGAGCAAGTAAAGGACGGACTATCCGCTGCACACCAGACCATTATAAAAATGGGAGTAATTGTAACCCAGGATTATGATGAACTGGTCGAGTGGGCTAGTGGCGTCCAGGGAGGGGGCGATGAAAAATCCCAAACAAAGATAAAACAAGAAAGGGTTTTTGCAGCAGGGATGGGGGGAGGACAGAAAAAGGGACGTGCAATAACTGCGGGAAGGTGGGTCACTTTGCCAAAGAATGTAAGGGGAAACGCTTGGAAAAACAATGCACATATTGCGGCAAAAAGGGTTATTTCGACGCGACCTGCTATAGTAAAAATGGCTATCCGAATAAGGCAAGGACCCTGTCAGAACAGGAATACCAGCAGTGGCAGGAGTACAAAGCCACTCTGTGATGCCCGGCAGCCCCTGTACAAAGTAAAAATGAGGGAAGGATATATGTGTCTGCACTAGTAGGGGGCCGACAATGTGAGATGCTAGTGGACACTGGAGCCTCAATATCCATTACCAATCTACCCCTTCCCGTAACCAACAAAAAGGCTTTAATAAACGGAATAAATGGACCTGGAAGAGGATAGAATAAAAGACACGCCCCTTCAAACCGCAGAACAAACCTTGTTTGTGGACGGCTCGCGAAAATATGTAGAGGGACTACCTCGTACCGGATGGGCTGCAGTTAACCAGGATCTAGAGACAGTCGAATCAGGGCGAATTAGTGGGGGGTCGTCAGCTCAGGTGGCAGAATTGGTAGCCCTCACCCGGGCACTGGAACTATCAGAGGGTAAGATCGTTAATATCTATACGGACAGTAGATATGCATTCGGGGTAGTACACGATTATATGACAGCATGGGGGAGGAGGGGTTTTAACACAACCAGTGGACATCCCATAAAACACCAGCTGAGAATAGAAGCTCTCTTAGCAGCCAGTAATAAATCAAAACAGCTAGCGGTCATTAAAATTAAAGCCCACCAAAGGGACCCGGACCGAACCAGTCCAGATTGGCTGAGTCCCCAGGGAAATCAAGCTGCGGACTTAGCTGCACAAGAAGCATTAGAACAAGAGGAGTGTGAGGAAGCCTCAGTCAGCGCCGCTGGGGTCCGAGACGAACAGATAAGTATCGAGAAACTACACCAGGACAGTTCTGAGGAAGAAAGGGGTATGTGGACAAAGCAGGGCGCAACGCAAGGAAAGGATAACGTTTGGAGACGAAACGACAAGGTAATGGTGCCTGAATGCATACAGAATACCTTATTGGAGTTGCACCATGGCCTGTCCCATTCGAGACGAGAGGCCATGACCAGGAGTTTTGGAAGAGATTGGTGGTGGAAGGGAATGGGGAGAGATATTGCCAAACATTGCCATCGATGCATTACGTGCGCACAAAATAATCCATGCAGGCCCATTAAAATTAAAATGGGACACCAGCCCCGTCCACGGGGGCCATGGGAACATTTACAAATTGATTTCACAGGTCCTTTGCCCCCATCCCATGGAAAAAGATATTGCCTAGTGATTATAGATCAATTTACCCGGTGGGTGGAAGCTTTCCCCACACGTGATTGCACTGCCTCCACAGTGGCAAGGATATTGACCGAGCAGGTGATTCCCCGATGGGGAGTGCCTCTTCAAATAGATTCCGACCAAGGCACCCACTACACCGGGAAGATTGTGAAAACAGTATGCCAGCTGATGGGCATAAAACAAAAATTCCACATCCCCTACCACCCGCAGAGTTCTGGAATGGTAGAACGCATGAACCGTACCCTTAAGAACGCCCTGGCCAAGGCCATGCAAACGTCAGGAAGAACGTGGACAGAAGTATTACCTATTATATTAATGAAGTTAAGAGCCACGGTAAACCGGACAACCGGATTAACCCCTTATGAACTAATGACAGGAAGGGCGATGCAATTATCAGAAAGCATCATAACAGGTGGGGCCGACATAGGCCCATTAAAAGACAAAATTAAACGCTATGTTTTGGAACTAAGCACTCAACTCAAAGGGATGCGTAAATTAGTAAGAGACAATCAGGAAGAGAGAGACGCTCAGAAAGAGCTTGAAAGGCTCCCTGACGTCCCGATGACGGGACATCGCGACATGCTAAAAACATTACCTGAAAAACCAGGGTTTGCACCAAAATGGAATGGCCCATATGAGGTCATAATCAGTGGAGACACCTGTGCCTTTCTGGACATAAGAGGGCAGAGTGTATGGAAACATTGGACCCAGTTGAAATTGTACAAAGAAACTAATGAGTAAACATAAGACATGTGATTCACGATAATGTAACCAGGATACTTGTTTATGCACCCCGAACAGGTGACGACTGCAAGCAAGTCCAAATTATAGCTACTGCTAATGTATAAATATTGTACTGTTTGAGCTTAACAAACATGTCTAAGATAGCGTATATAATCGCGTTACTCTATGTTGTCACGGTTGTAAAGCTAATAGGATTAGAAGATAACTTGTTTTTCAAGACCCATATACGTTTACATGGCAATCGAACCGTGTGTTACCCACTAGCCCAATCAGTAAAGGCCCTGTTCGTGGCCACCCCTGGGTGGACCCCCCATGACTTATATACGGCGGATACCTCGGACGCACCCTGTGAGGGACAAACGGGCGAATATAGAAGGGGTATACAGGGAAGATGCGTGGAATTAATAAATCCCACAGATCCTGTGTGCAGGGGGTCCCGGGGAAAGGACGAAACGGTATGCTCAGACAATGCAAGCTACCCGCTTTGCTTCTCGGGGCAAGGATGGGGGTGTGTATATGCCCTGGTCCCCGAGAACGCCACCTGTGTGCAGACGCAGTGTGCCCGTCAGCACTGTCGAGTGCATAGAGTCCAGTTTACTTGCACCTGTAATGAGCAAAGATGCCTGAACGTGACCGCAGGGAGGCAAGTTATCTGCGGTCAGTTCAACGGAACTCATGTCAGCTCAGAAACATGGGCATACCCGTTTGATGCTTACCTTTTGGTAGGATCGGGCTCACATTCAAGGGAACCGAGCAATTGGTGGTATAAGCAGTTCATGAGTGTTAGCAACACTGACGTAAAGTGCTATAGGGCTAAGGAGGGATTCGTGTTCTTCCTCAACGGCACCTTCAAGACCGCAACACCAATCCTCCCAGTCCTCTTTGCAGTAGGAACTATAGGACCACTCACTGTTCCATGCCCTAAAAGGGGGCATACCAGGAAAAGGATAGTAACACGGGCCATCAGCAAGGAATAGTGCCGGTTGCCAGCGTGATCACCGGAAAAGAACATCTGATGGGAACACCCGAAGACGCCGAGGAAGACGGAGCGGATGACGCAGGCACAGACCACTACCTATGAAGGATAGGCTAGAGCTACAGGCAAGGTGTACATACGAAATGTCAGGGAAGTAACTTGCCTCGAAGGCCGCATATTAGGCACTGAGCCACCTTCATTGTGGTCATCTGGATTTCGTGAACATCCTCCAGAACCAACAGGGGGAACTGTTGGAGTGGATTTTCGGACATAGCAAAGCATGATGGGGTAAGCCAACTATCTGCCTTTTCACTAAATGAATTTTGTACCAAGAAGGCTAATGAATTCTGCAGCAACAAGTGACTCATGGCCAGGTGCAGGCCACTGTTTCATAGAAAGCTTTGCAACAGAATAACTAACCACAAAAGAAGATACAAAGGAAGGGCAGCCAAATTCGCGCCATGCTATCAGGTTTCACTAGGACTAAAAAGTTGTGCAACAATATGATTGGTTGTATGTAAATGAATTGCGTTGCCATATGGATTGATTGGTTGTATGTAAATAAATTGCGTTGCCATATGGATTGATTGGTTGTATGTAAATGAATTTAAATGATTGTATTCCGCCCTCTGTAAACTGCTTATAACTCCGCGGCACCAGGCACTCGGGGAGAAGGTGATTCACAGGTCGCAGGACCTCAACTCTTCTCCCAGAGCTCTGTTAGCAATAAAGTTGTCTCTCTTACCTTACCAGAGTCTATGTGAATTTATTTTCACTAACACTATTTATCTCTCAATGATTTATTTATTTTCCCTCCTGTGTTAGATCCCCCAAATCATGTGGTGGATTTTTAATTAGCAGTCATGATTTTATTTGCTTTTGCTTCCGATCAAGGAAGCTTCACACTGCTGCAGAGATAAATGTAATTATAGCACACATGCTGACTCGTGGCTTACACCTTCCCAGTAGCACTCTGTGAATTATTTTGCAGCACCTTGCTATCACTTATTCTATTAATCAGGAGGACTGAATTGAGGCATGCTTTCAAACAAAGTGTCAGCTGCCAATACAGGTCCGTCGAACAGAGAAGTGGCATTGGAGCTACAAGTACTAAACTCTGAAAACGGATCTTTAATTTCTGATTGGTGCATCCATAGCTTTTCCTTAAATATATAATTGGGTACTAAAATCTGTTTCGCTCCCATTACTACATTCCTGATTCCATTACAGCTTAGAATTTTACAACATATAAGAAAGCTATTCGGCCCATCGAGCCTGTGCAGGCTCTCTGAAAGAGCTATCCACGTGGTCTCAATCCCTTGCATTATCATACCTTTTTAAACTTTTCTTTTATAAACGTTTAGTCACTTCTTAAAAGCTATTGGCCTGGAATTTGCAATGGGTAAAAGCAGCGAAGGAACAGCGTTCGCTGTTATTATCCCTTTGAAACTGACTGCAACTTCAGGATTTAACGCATGCGCATCCTAACGTGGCAATCCTGAAGTTGTGGTCAGTTATTCACTGCTCCGACCCCCACCCCATAGCCGGCAACCAGTGTAATCAGCGAAATCAGTGAAACTGACAAAAACTTGGGGTCTTCTGCAGTAATTACGCTGTTAAATACCCATTAAATGTTAGACACTTTTGGATTAGGTGTAAATGTGGTGTTAACAACGTATTGACTGCTAAACAAAGGTCATAGAATCAAATAGCTAAACTTTTGCGTTTATACAGTTCAATTATTGCTCGATTTAGTGCACGTTTTATCATTTTCATGGCCTTACCGCCCGATTTTAGATCGATATGTAAATTTTCGCTCATACATCACTCGATTACCACCAGCGGTATTTTTGGGTTCAAATGATCGCCGGCGGTAAATCCAGCCGCCCGCCAAGTAGATGGCATCAATTTTCCCTCATGAATGTCGTGCACCGCCCGTTTACCGCCCGCAAGAACGCCCAGTTTTATTTTCGGATTTAAAAAAAAAATCACCCAGAATATCGCCCGCTATCAATATCGCTATGAAGTGGATGCACTTAAGTGCCCCTGACCCAGCGATGTGGATGCCATTTTGTAATTGGAGCTGTAGCTGTATTAAATTGCAGGTTAAACTTCAATCGTTTTTTGGAGCATTTTATTGTTGTTTTTCAGGAATACTTGTAATTTCAAGGGTTTATAAAAAATATCTTCTTTAATTTGAGGAGAGATTAATGAAATTTGATTAATTTTAGAACAATTTATAGTAAATTTACCTTTAAAAAAATGGGGCCAGTAATTTCTCAACCATTGCTGGCTATTAATTACATGCTGCAGATAGAATCTGGAAGAAGGTTTATTGGAGAGCATTATGTGCCCATTCAAAGAGATGGCAGACTGCTGAGGAGGAGGAGACTTTACCCACAATGCATTTACAGGGATAAGCGATCATATCTGGACTTTTCCGAGAACACGTGTGTTAGAAGGCTGCACTTCTGAAAGGTGGTTGTCAATGAGATATGCGAGCTCATTAAGGGAGACCTGCAGCCTACCCGCACCATCAGAACTGCTCTGCCCATTGAGGTTAAGGTTACTGCGGCACTTTCATTCTATGCATCGGGCTCCTTTCAGGTATCAGCTGGTGACATGTGCTGCATCTCACAGCACGCCACAAATTGGGGCATTCGACATGCAGCACAAGCATGTTATGCACGAAGATTTGACTTTATAAATTTCCCAATGACCAGGGAGGCACAGAGTGAAAGGGCTGTGGGATTCTCAAGAATAGCAAACTTCCCTAAGGTGCAATAGACTTTATGCTCATCGCTCTGCGAGCACCCATCGAGGAGGTAGAGGTGTTTCAAAAGGGATTCCACTCCCTGAACTGCAGCACGTTGTCGACCACAATCAAATAATCATGGCAGTAAATGCCAGTTTTCCAGGAAGCATCCATGATATACACATCTTGCGTGAGAGCACTGTCTCCGACCGCTTTAAAAGTCAGCCACAAGGTCAATGCTGGATGCTTGGTGATAAAGGATACGACCTCGCCACCTGGCTCTTGACCTCTCTCCATAAGTGTCAAGACAGGAGCTGAGCATCGCTACAATCAAAGCCATATAGCCACATGCAATATAGTCGAAAAAACAATTGGAGTGCTGAAGCAGCGCTTCAGATGCTTGGACCACTCCAGAGGAAACTTACAATACCATCCAGAGCAGGTCACGGAGTTCATTGTGGTGTATTGCATGTTGTATAACTTGGCAATCAGAAGGGGGCAGGAAATGCCGTAGGGGACTGCAGGTCCACCTCAGGACACAGTGGACAAGCCAGTTAGAGAAGTGGAAGAGGAAGTCGAGGAGGAATCTGACGATGAAACCATGATACCAGCCACCCCAACACTGCTGGAGAAGACCTGCAACGCTTACGCAGCAGCAAAACTGTGACGTCAGCAGTTCATAAATGAACGCTTTGCTTGAACGGTTACGAGTTCAGTTAAAATGTCCATTGTTTGTAACCGTTACATTGATTGTATTGATTGTTGACCTCTCACTTAGCAAAAGTGAGTGAGACACAGCACAAAAAATTCAGTTCAATAAAAGTTATTTAAATTTTGAAAAAGGCTGAGTTTAAAGGAAATTAAGAAATAATAAATAGTTAATAAATTATTAAATAATGATAAATACTTGTTCATTTTTTTATTTTAAGATTTGAATAAGTCAACAATGCACTTTTAACACACAACACAACACCCCAAACAGTAAACAATGTTTCATAATAAACAACCATCCACTCACAGTTAACACAACAGAATACATTTTTATATTAATAGACAACAACGCACACCAATATCCCCCCCCCCACCCACCCCCACTCCACCTGACACTCAAATGTTCATTTGGAAGGCGCATACCCCTGCCCCTGCTCCTGCCTGAATCAATGTCAGGGCATTGTGCAGCAGTGCACCCCGAGCACAGCTGCAGAAGGCGGGGTGACGTGGCAGCTCCAAGAGTGGGGAATGTGGAGAGGTGGGAGGGTCTGATGACCCGTCCTCGGAGTCAAAAGAATCTGCATTCTCCTGACTCCTATGTGCTGCTGGCATAATTGGTACGATGCCTCAAGGCGTCCACAGAATCAGCGATTCGCTGCATCTCCGCAATCCACGCCGCCGCCTCCTCCGAATGGCACGCTGATTGCGATGCTACCACTTGTGTGAGTGCACCAATTGCCTCGAGGAGCTATCGACCTCTGTCAATGCTCACCCTAGTCAGCGCAACCATGTCCATCTCTGCGTCTGCCTGCCTTGCAGCACGGATGTCATTCCGAAGCTGCCTTTTCGGATTACGCACAGGGGCTACGACACTCGGTGTGCACCGCTGCACAACGCTTGGTCCGGCCACTTCCTCGGAGGTGAATCAATGAAAAATTGATTTGGCTGAGAAAGAGGTGGTCGCAGGTATGAGGGCCCCTTCAATGGACTGCAGCAGCTCCTCAAAGTCGACTTCCTGCAGCGGGTCGAGCATTAGCTGCACTTGAGTAAGGTCATCCTCCTGCACCTCTGTAAACATTACTACATGCTCCTCTTCAGTAATAAAACAAGACAGAATAGGTAAGCAGAAGGGCGAGGAAGTGAGGGAAGGAGGGGTGGAGGGAGGGTGAAGGTTACATTTTATAGCTTACATTGTGCATGAATATGAGGAGGCGCAACATCACTGCATTATATTTCACCAATATACGCTACATGAAATGAACATGTACAGAATTTACAGAGACTGCATGGCATTCTCATACTTCATAATGGTACCAGCTTTAGAGTGCAATATAATTTATGCATTATGCACATGCCGGGGGTCATTCGTTACTCATTTAGCGCCTTCACCGGATCAGCACCATCACGAGTGGCCGAGCGATCATGCGCCTCAGTGAGGGCTGCAGCCTGCTCCTCCAGGTCGCTCAGCTCCTGCAGCTCTGCTGGCCCTCTCCCAGTGTGGCGACGCTTGCCTTGGTTGAAAGTGATTTTTTTCTGAAAATACAACAAAACCATGGTTTAATATAATTGCACAAGTACTAGTAAGCACCCACAATGCTTTTCAACACTGACCCAGTAAGGCACCGTCATCTTCCAAGTTATGCATGATAAGCACATCTTATTAATTAAAGCAAAACAATATAATAACATAGTTTATAGTAACTCCAAATTTAGCGATATTAAGAAATGCACATTATGGCACTTTCACATTTTAACTAATGAATCACTGAATTATTCAATTTATTAAAGTTTTACTTACTCTTGCGACCGAAACAATGTCATTCCAGCGTTTTTTGCACTGGACTGGCCCCCGACGGATCTTGGTGACCGAGGACACCACCTCGGCAACTTCTGCCCATATTCTCTGATATACCTGAGGCTGGGCTTGCCACAGCCACCCCAGGTCAATCGGTCCCAGCGCGCTTCCACCTTGTGCACTAGCGCAACTTGGGCTTCCACTGAAAAATGTTTAGCCCTTTTCCTCCTTCCGCCTCGGGCTCCACTTCCATCGCGACCGATTATTCTAATTAAAACTAAAATGGAAGAAGAATTATCAATTGTACTTAAGACTACTCTCTCTTTTTCCTTAGCCCTCCCTTACTCAATCGTGCATGTGTGGGATGACTCTTGACCCCCGAAACGCGGGTAAAAAAAACTTCCACTGCGCATGTGCAAAAAAAGTTGATATAAATGTTTTTTAAAGAAAAAAAATTTGCTGATTTTTAAAAAAAGTTTTAATTATGGTTTAAAATAAAACTACCTGAGTGGGCAGGGTTTTAACATAAATATGTTTTTAACATTTTATTTTAATCATGTTTTTGATATGTTTTTAAACTCTTACGCCTGTAAAAGTAGGCTACGCGCCTGCTTTTATCAGTCACAAGAGTTTTAAGAACATTTGCTGGACAAGATATCCGTAAATCCCGCAATCTTGCCCTGGCAAATGTCCTCGCTCCCGATATGCGCCAGAAACTTGACAGATCAGAAAAGCCGGTTTTCAGCGCATGTGCATTGCGTGCTGAAAATCGGCTTTTCCAATGTCTTCCCGGGTCTGTAGAAACCTCGTACGGACTTGGGCAGGCTGGGATTTCCACGCCATTAAGGTGAAAATTAAGGCATTAATTCTCGGTGCAGATCGGGTGGTATGGATTAATCCTTTTCTTCTAACTGCCCAATTACTGCCGAGATCTGGGCGGTGGCGGCGCAAACTGCAAAGTCTAGCCCATAGAAATTTACAGCACGGAAAGAGGTCATTTCAGCCCATTGTGTCCGCACCAGCCGACCAAGAGCTATCCAGCCTAATCCCACTTGCCAGCTCTAGGTCCGTAGCCCTGTAAGTTACAGCACTTTTAGTGCACATCAAAGTATTTTTTAAATGTGGTGAAGCTTTCTGCCTTTACCACCCTTTCAGGCAGTGAGTTCCAGACACCCACCACCCTCTGGGTGAAGGCATTTCCCCTCATATTTTTCTCTATACCTCCCCCCAATTACTTTAAATCTATGCCCACTGATTGTTGACCACACTGCCAAGGGAAACAGGTCCTTCCTATCCACTTTATCCAGGCCCCTCATAATTTTATACACTTCAATCAGGTTTCCCCTCAGCCTCCTCTGTTCCAAAGAAAACAGACCCAGCATCTCCAATCTCATAGCCAAAATTCTCCAATCCAGGCAACATTCTTGTAAATCTCCTCTGCACCCTTTCCAGTACAATCACATCTTTCCTGTAATGTGCTGACCAGAACTGCACACAGTACTCAAGCTGGAGCCTAACCAGTGTTTTATACAGTTCAAGTGTAACGTCCTTGCTCTTGTATTCCATGCCTCGACTAATAAAGGCAAATATTCCATATGCCTTCTTAACCACCTTATCTACCTTGCCTGCTATCTTCAGGGATCTGTGAACCTGCACTCCAATGTCCCTTTATTTCTCTACACTTTTCAGTGTCGTACTATTTAATGTGTTATTCCTTTGCCTTGTTAGATCCCCCCAAAATCATTACCTCACACTTACCTGGATTGAATTCCATTTGCCACTATTATTCCCACCTGACCAGTATATTGATATCTTCCTGCAGTCCGCAGCATTATTCTTCATATCAACCACACAGCTTATTTTAGTGTCATCTGCAAACTTCTTAATCATATCCCCAACATTCAAGTCCAAGTCATTGATAAGCACCACAGAAAGTAAGGAACCCGGCACTGAGCCCTGCGAAACCCCACTGGAAACAGCCTCACAGTCACAAAAACATCCATCAATCATTACCCTTTGCTTTCTGCCTTTGAGCCAATTTTGGATCCAACTTGCCACTTTGCCCTGGATCCCATGGGCTTTTACTTTTGTGACCAGTCTGCCATGTGGGACCTTATCAAAAGCTTTGCTATAATCCATATACACTGCATCATGCGCGCTGCCCTCATCGATCCTCCTGGTTACCTCCTCGATAAATTCAATCAAGTTAGTCAGACATAACCTTCCCTTAACAAATCCATACTGATTGTCTTTGATAAATCCATGTCTTTCCAAATGAAGATTTATCGGGGCTGAAATTCATGATCTCTGAAAGACGCATTACTGTCTGTTAGCGGCGACCATGGGAATCCCCCTCTTGGGTACCAGGCCGCTGGCCCGGCCAAAACCCTACCTGGTGGCCCAGTGGCCGAAGATCTAAATTGACAGATTCTCTCCCCTTTAACGGAGGGGAGAAAGTGTGGTGACGAATACACGCTGTGACGTCACCACTACTCCATCGCTGGTTGACAATGGCGGAGTCCCGGTCCGACCCATATTCAGTCTATGTTCCGCCCCCAGTATGACAGATATCCTGTGGGACTTTGAAAAAAATGTCTAAGTCCTGAAAATCCCTTTTCTGACCGCATCATGGATCCGTGCAATGTCCCAAAAAAAAATCAATGGTGTGCCAGCTTTCTTGTACTACTGAATTTCGGCCCCATCCTGTCCCTCAGGAATTTTTCCAATAATTTCCCCACCACGGAGGTTAGGCTGACTGGCCTGTAATTACTCAGTGTATCCCTTTCTCCCTTTTTAAACTATGGCCCTGAAAAACTAATTTTAATTTTGTGGAGTGTCAAATTTATCCATGTCAATAAATATTACACTTTTTAAGAAACTTCACATTTTTTTAAGTTAATTCATCTTTATTTCAGGTTTTCTTTTTCCACAATTGAGAGCCCCAATTGTTGTTTTACTCTCTCTAACATTTTTTTTAAAGTTTGAATCATAGGAGCTTACCCACTTCCTGGTTCGCTGTCTGTGAGAATTCTGCATTTTGATTGGCTGCTTAGATAGCTTGTTAATATCACAGCAACTCGCATTAGGGATTCCCCATTAAATTGCATTGAAAAGCCGAACTTCTCGCCACAGAGATCTTTGTGGGAAGCTAAATGCCTTTGCTTTGTCGCTGACTGCAAATTATGAGCCATTATGGATTCTACTTCCACCGCTAATAGCAGCTATCCATGGGAATCAGGCAGAAAGCCCATATCATAGTGGACATAACCCAATACAGAGAGAATTATCTGCAACACATATTCATTAGTTCTTCCTAATTTTACTTTTATTAATTCCATGTCTGAAGCTGTACTGTTATGAAATTTTGGATGAAGATCTGTGAAGAGGAAGGCTATCCATTTCATAAAAGAACTTGTGGTAGAGGAATAATTAGGCTCATTTGAACAGATACAAACAATACCAGCTTGCTTACTTGAATTATTTTCATTTGCAAAAGGCAACGTATAATTGTTACTCTTTTAAGTCAATTTTACATTTTTCTTCCTCACCCAAATAACAGCTGATTACAACAACAGGATCAGTGCCAATTAACTATGAGATTATGCTAATATTCATTAATTTTACAAACATGCGTCTCATGATCTTAATAAAACTGGTCTGCGAAATTGCTGCCAAATAAAACTATATATATTAGCCATGAGGACAGATTGGATAGGCTGGGTTTGTTCTCCTTGGAACAGAGGAGGCTGAGGGGAGACCTCATTGAGGTGTATAAAATTTTGAGGGGCCTGGATATAGTAGATAGCAAGGGATTATTTCCCTTGGTGGAGGAGTCAATTACATGGGGGCATAGGTCTAAAGTGGTTGGTGGAAGGTTAGAGGGGATTTGAGGGGAAGCTTCTTCAAGCAGAGGGTTGTGGGGATCTGGAACTCACTGCCTGGAAAGGTGGTAGAGGCAGAAACCCTCACCACATTTAAAAGTTGCTTGGATGGGCGTTTGAAGTGCCGTAACCTGCAGGGTTATGGACCGAGAGCTGACAAGTGGGATTAGACTGGATAATCTCTTGTTGGCTGTACTTCAGGGAATCTAATACGCCAGCGTGGTCTCCTGGACTAGTTTTGATTGCCTGGATGGGTCGGAGAGGAATTTTCCCAGATTTTCTTCCCCAATTGGCCTGGGTTTTTTTGCCTCTCCCAGGAAATCACATGGCTCTGGGCATGGTGGAGTGTAAAATATTGCGATACATGGGGTATCGCTGTTGTGTGGGGCGGACTGGTTCGGCTGGATGCTCTTTACCTGTCTGCCATTGTTCATAGGTTTATATATAGCCTTCAGGGCTGCTGACCGAGGGCCGTGTGGCTCTTTGTCGGCCGGCGCGGACATGATGGGCCGAAATGGCCTCCTTCTGCACTGCAAATTTCTATGTTTCTATGTTTCTATATATATATATTTGGCTTCTTCCCCTGTCTACATGCCAATTGCAGGAAAAAATTGAACTTGTTTGTTATTAAAAATAGATAGTTCCATCGCAGATAAGAGGCTGTTGGATGTCTACATTATGCAGCGGCCAAGTGCTCCAAAATCATTGACACACGTATTTCCTTCGACCTGTTGCTAATTATTGCCCTCCTTCCCTACGGCTTGCTGCCAATAAATAGTCAATATCCAAAATTGGTGCGGCCCCTCCTGGTAATAGAGAAGGACACAGACATGAAACACTCGAGAATCTCTATAATTTCCAATAAATGCAATATCATAGCCTACATATCAAAGTTCAAATTAGTAAACATAAATAATTGCCACATAATTAGATACTTGAAGCTACACCTTCTTTATTCTGGAGAGGTGAGATCTGCAATTAACAGTTCTCTTTGGCATCTCCTTGTTGTCACAGACAAAGGAAACTCCAATATCTGGTGTAGTTCATTATGTTCATCAGCTCATGTATCCCTTTTATCTGGGAAGGAGAGTTTTATTTGTCATGTGATGACTTGCCCAGTCCCCTTCTGCTGACATTAAGTGTAAACTTTGTTAGATGTCTTGATCTCCTCTCTTTCACTAGTCTCATGGCTAATAAGAATCTCTTCCTATAGTCTTAAAGGCATTTTTATACATGCCTAACAGTGAGAAGGCATGTACATCGCTTAATTAAAAATAAAACCTGCATAAATTGTTCATTTCACAGCCCTGAGCAAATCGATACCTTGTTTTCCGTGCTGATGCTATTCTTGTCACTGGTGCTGAGGTTGCCTTTGTACTTCTCACTTGCCTGTATATTTCCTGATCTCCTGTCATGTAGTGAACTTACATGAGTAAAGAAATGTAGGTGATACCCTTTTTCTGGGATGTGAAGAACCTACTCCAATTGAAAACACACGGGTTTCCATTGTGACCTCCATCGAGATGCCTGTAAAGTGCAGTCTCATATTTTGCTATGGAAAATATCAGGATGAAAACTGTATATAATCTGAAAATGAAAGGAAATTGAAAAATACCACAACAGGAAAAAAATCATGTGAAGTTAAATCAAAAATTCTTAGAAAATTAAGAAAACAGCTAAATTAATCTCAGAAATAATGAGACCTTTCCAACATTAAATAAAGGAAAGTCCAAGGATAAGAAAATTATGTCTGTTTACTTTCTATGGGTAAATCAAATTCATTTAGCACTCAGCAGGGATAAAGTTAGGATTTAAATTATTTATTTTAAGAATGCACATTCACCCACGAGGTATCAGAGAATAGTTGAAAATCCCTTTTTACTGATATTGACTTTGCTGAAGTAAAAATTCCTTGCAATCTGAAAGTTAAACTGAGAAAGATCAGAAAAAAGACCAAACAATTAAACTATTCAAGGACATTCTAGTGAAATTAAGAAAAACTCTTGGTCAATTGTGAAAATGTTTCTTAAACTAAGTCATATTGCTTTAATGGTAATCATTATATCTTGTGCAGTTCATGGGCCCCGTTAATAACTCTTAGGCGCTTTAGGGAGGCGGGCAGTGGGGGCGGGGGGTCGATATCACGTGAGAAACCCTGAAGTAAGTTTGGTGCGTCTGTCTGTGGCATGTTAACACAAGTACCTCATTATCATTTTATTTCCGGGTTTGGCATCGATTGCAGGTGTGGTCGGGCCCCGCTGGACGTGATCTTAACTCCACTATTTAAAGGGCCAATCCAAAGATGGAATTTGAAGGAGTTGGAAGCAAGAGAGGAAGAAATTTGACAATGGATGAAGAGTGGTCAAAAGGCTGCTCCCTGCTTTAATAATGTACTGCTGAGGGCAGCGAGGAGACGCAGAGAGAGACTCTTCCCCAACAATGGGTGAATGAAAGCTACTGCTGCCACAAAGAAGGCATGCTGGAGGTGGCCCAGAAGGTCAATAGCAGAAGCATTGTGCCATACTCCTGGATTCAGTGCAGGAAGTGCTTTAATGACCTAAGCAGGTCAGAAAAGGTGAGCACAGTTGCACATTCACCTACGTTCTGCTATGCGCATCACCCCACCCCCTCACTCTGCTTTGTCAAACCTACTCCATCACATCAGTCTTCACGCCCATTACCTTTCAAGTGCACCCATTGCTCTCTTTGTATGCACTTCCTCACATCCCCATTTATCCAACCACCACTGGCACACCCTCATCCTCATGCAATTTGATGCCTCTCCCTGATTACCCTCACCAAATGCGCTCCATCCATCGGGTGAACACATGCCATTACAGTCACTTATGGGTCTGCTCGTTCTCCCATTGCAGGAGAGGAACGTGCAAAACATAAGGGAGAGGGAGAGAACTGGGGGTGGGCCTCCACAACTGACAACTGCAGAAGAGAAAACGCTAGAGATCAGTGACATCTTGGCATCACTAGCCCTCAGAGATGGGGACCTCCCAGCTACCTGGAGACAGAATAAAATATAATGCACACAGATGTGTCTCCTATAGGGCCTTCACACATGTAGGTGGTGGAGGTCACGCACAATGAATCCTCAGGGGAGCTGTTTTCTTCTGAAAAGGCACCATCACAGGACTCATGTTTACTATGCACCAGTTCAGATACGCGCACTTCGATGGGTCCAGTAAGACAGATAGTTGGGTTTTCACCTGGTAACTCAAACTCCACAAGTGAGCAAGAGCAGACAGTGGTGGCAGGGGCAGCTGTGGAGAGTTCACATCTGAGGGCGCAGCCCATTCCAAGTTCTGCTCAGCTAGACACAGATTCTGTACTCCATGAGTCATCAATGAAAAGGAAAATCATTGAGGAGCACCAGAAAATGTGCAATGTACTGACAGGCCTTCCAAGTGCTGGCCATTATTGCAGAGAGAATGGAGGAGTCCACTTCAAGCATGAGTGGCTTGAATGCCACAGAGCATTGCAGAGATGTCTACTTGCATGGATAGAGGGGCCAACTCCGTGGATCAGGAATCATGGCAATCAAATGAGTCCATGCATGCCTTGTCCTCGCCCGTGCACACTCTGGATGCCAACATGTGTGGCGCATTAAATATGATAGATACCTTAGCCTTGGTCTTACAGTGCCGCTCTGATCTGCACCAAAGTGCTCTGCAGCAGAATTTTAGCAGTGAAATACGGCTGGGCCATGAGAGAGAACGGGGACATGGAAGTGGGGACTCCACTCAAAGTGCTTTCACTTCTCACCCATTGCACTCCCCTCAGTCAGTACCCAACATGCTACCTCATCTCCCAATGGCCGAGTCTGCCTCTGCATAGGTGCAGCTGGAGCAGTCTTTGGCAGGGCCTCACGGGCTCTGAAACCCAGAGATCGTCAGCCAAGAGCATCGCAGCAATCAAAGCAGGGATGTGAGCAGCCTGCTTCTACCTCTGCTGAAGTCATAGGGGTTGCACCATGTGGAAGTGGAAGAAAAAGGAAGAGTAAAACATTGTAGTTCACCAAGGGTATGCGCATATAAAAAAATTATGTTGTGAAGTTTCCGTTCTTTAGTAGAATCACATAAAATGTATTACTTTGCACCACTTTCCCATGTTGTCTATTCTTGGTGGCAACTCATCTTTTTACTTGCTTGATGATGATTGGAAAGACATGAATTGATGGGGACCAATGGGGGAATGTGCAATGGGTGGTTGGTTGTTTGCAGGACTGCTTTGTGTCAGTGGCATTGGGTGAAGGGGTGGTCTGGGGGTGGGGGGGAAAGAGTGGGCATTGCATGTGGTTCTGACATCGGTCTAGTAGTGGTAACTAACCGAACCATGCATTAATAAAGTCTAGCTTCCCCTTGCTTTCCGGGCAGCAATGTGAGCAGCAACTGGTGCATTGGCGTCATCACTTTCCTCCTCATCGTCCTCCTTCTCTTCGGATTCGTCCGCGGACCATGTGCGTTCTATGCCTTGTTCCTCCTGCGGCTACAAATCTCACTGCTGCGAAATGTTGTGCAGTCCGCAGCACACCACGACCATTCTGGACACACTGGCTGGTGCGTGCTGAAGGCTGCCTCCAGAATTGTTCAGGCATCCGAAGCCCATCTTTGGCTTGCCAATGGCTTGCTCAATGATACATCTGGGGGTCATCTGCCTTTCATTGTAGCGCTCTTGGGGGCTTTCATTGGTTGGGTTTATAGGTGTCATCAGCCAAGTATCTCCTGTCTCCTAGCAATGACCCCTTAAGTCTGCTTCCAAGTCCAAAAACGTCAGAGAGCTTGGATGCCGCAAGAAAAGTCACGCTGGCAGCCCCCTGGGAATCAAGCGCACAGCTGCACAAACCTTTTCTTCTGGTTGCACATTAGCTGCACATTGATGGAGTTAGCAAATGTTAATAGACAACCCACCTCCCCCAAGGGGGTTGCATGAATCCAGCTAACGCACCCGAATTAAACGTGGATATTGACGTGTTGGAGCCAGCTTCTGGGCACGTTCGTAATGTTGATGGCTTTAACTGCCCCATCTGCACCTAAACCCGTGCGCTCCTCCATGTTTCAATTAAGGCATGTTATTCTCCCCGAGGGTTCCCACTAATACTGACACACTTCTTTCAGCTAAGAGGAAAAGCTGGTCTGAGTCATAGTGTTCGCTGGGTGTCACTAGGATCACCATATTTAGTAAAACAGAAGATTCACTTTTCAGCAATGCATGAATTGTTTTAAGGTTGAAGTAGGGCTGTGGGCAACATTTGCTTGCATTGTGGAACTAGCCAAAAGCTAGAAAAATCTACCCAATGAAAGCATAGCACACCTTTGAGCTGGGAATTGAAAGCTATTATTTTACTTAGGTACTTACCTTGATGCAGGCCTTCTTAGGTTTCAAATTTCAGCATCTGTAACATGGCCTGGTCTTGTATGATATTATATGAGTAATAACATTGGAAATAAGTATTCCTCTGATCCATCATTTTATATCTTATGAAGTAATGGCTGTCTTTCTAGCTTTTAATCAATTCACATGACTGTTTGATGAAGCAAGAACTGTTGCCCACAGCCCTTTTTCAACCTGTTTTAAATATTCAACACTTTTGAAATGATCACTACTTGTTTAAATGCATTCTTTTGTTTTTCTTTAGGTTAAGGGGTGGAGAGAAGAAGTTGCATATGTTTCATGTGCCAAGAAGTGTTGTCATGAGTCAATCAAACTTCTACCTCCCCATATTATTTTCAGAATCTATCTGTCAAGAAAGCTTAACTGACATTATGCCTCATAGCTCAGGTCTTTACACCAGAGATCAACTTTGGGCCTCTTCTATGCACCATCTCCAGCTCTTGAATGTCTCCCTTGTGTCATAGTGACCAGAACTGGATACAATACTTAGGCTAGAAATTCAATTTTTGGTCATAGTAGTATTTTTTTGCCAAAAATACTTCCACGTCTCCGCTCCACTACGAGGCCTAAATTTTGGGATAAAATGCACCCAGCGGTAAAAATTGGTGTTGCATGAGGATTCGTGGCGCAAATTTTCTGCAACTTTTCTCCAAGGCCGATACCGCTGCGAGTTGGGCCGAGGAGGGGGGAAAACAACCCCAAAAAATTGCAAAAGTAAAAAAATTAAAAAATCATAAAACATTCACAAGACTATCGAATCGCTGCAAAGGAGTTAAAAATAAAAACTTTAACCTATTAAAAAAAAAAACATTAACTTCCTTTCTTACAGGTCTTCGGGCCCAAGATTCCACTGACCCTTAGAACAGTGCACCTCCATGAAGTCCGCCGACTTTCTGGAACAAAAAGCGCGCCTAATCCCTCCCGTGGTATTCTCCACGCTTATCAAGCCTCCTTCGGACTCGGCGGAGCGCAGCAGATCCAGCGCGGCGACGGAGCCAGTGCCGGGACCTCTGCACATGTGCCCGAGAGTGTGTGCACATGTGCAGTAGCTCCTCGCCCCCAGATTCTGTGTGCGTGTGCTGCAGGCTGTGTGGGAGGGGCCCGAAGCACGCCGCCCCTAGCCCTGGCCAAATGGGCTCCCCACCGCGACCTGCGAGGGAACAAACGGCAATATCCGTCATCGGAGACAGGAGATCCCGGGAACAGAAAGCCAAACAAGGAAGGGAGAAGGAGCTGGCAAAAGTGACCATCAAGAAGGAAGATGACTGAGGCCATCGAGTGTTCCTTGGGACTGTCTCAGAGATGTTCGGGGGGGGCGCGGGTAGCAGGAAAGCAAAGAGATTGGGGGCAAGATGTGAGTAAGATGGGTATGTTTAATGTTGTCCCCCCCTCCTCTTCTTCACCCCCCATCCCCTCCTCCTCACCCCCCCACCCACTCCTCCTCCACCCTCATCTCTCCCCCCTCCTCACCTCATCCCCCCCTCCTCTCCCCCTCCTTCTCCTCCCTCCGCACTCCCCCTCCTCCCTCCACACTCCTCCTCTCTCCCCCTCCCTCTCCTCTCTCCCACTCCCTCTCCTCTCTCCCACTCCCTCTCCTCTCTCCCTCCTCCCTTCCTACTCCTCCTCTCTCCCCCTCCCCTCCTCCCTTCTCTCCTCATCGGAGGCCCGCTGCCTTCCCTTCACATAAAGGTAGGACTTCTATTTTTTATTTGTTATTGATTGATTGATTGCTTATTACTTTGGTCTTGGTGCTTTAGGTGCGGGGTTCCTTCTATTTTTTATTTGTTAATTAATTGCTTATTACTTTTTGTGCTTTGTTTAGTGCTTTGTAAGTCTTGGTGCTTTCTTTGTATTTTTTATTTGTTATTGAATGCTTATTTTTGTGCTTTGTTTAGTGCTTAGTACTTTAAATGTACTTATGCTTCTTTAATGTTGTTGTGAAGGTGTTTAGTGCTTTAGAAAATCCTCTAACTTCCCTTCTCCTCCCCATCTCTGGCTACCTGCGCCTGATTTCTAAAGTGTCCACAAGGTTTTTCTGAGCGTACAAAAGTGGACACATCCGCTGGCCTAAGTTACTTTGGAGTAACTATTGGCTGTCTAAACTTGCTTAAATGACCAAAACAGGCGTAAATGGCTGGTAACCATTTTGAAAAAAAAACTGAACTAAAAAGAAACTGAACTAACTCACTGAAACTGAAGCAAACTAAATGGGAAGAATTGCGATTTTTAAGATACTCCAAAAAAAACTAGTTGCTCCAAAAAAATAGGAGCAACTTCTGTGGAAACTTGGCCCTTTCATACCTACCGCTGCTCCAAGGGCTGCAACACAGGTTTTTCCCAAGCGGTTTTTCTCGTCCTATCTACGGGTGTGCTGTGAGCCGAATTTCTGGCGAAAGCATTATTTCGAGTCTTGCACGCCAGCGATCTACTACCCAGCCAAAAACGGCGAAATATCACTGAAAAAACGGGCACAAGGTTGGGGAATTTTAGCCCAAAGTACTCAACTGACCAGTTTGCTTGCAAAAGGTACTACAAATTTTTTGATTTTAATAATGATTAAACAGATTGTAAAAATAGTTAGAGAAGCTGGTAGAACAGTGAAAAATCTTAAGAAATAATAGCCCCACTTGGCATAAATATCAACATTTTTATCTGTCTAGCAAGTGTACTCATTTTTCACAGAATTCAGAGAAAATCCATTCTTTATTCCCCTGCCCACAATTCTTTGAGTGAACGATGAGCACCTATGCATTATCGGAGATGTAATTGGCTAGTTATTCCTTTGTGAGATCAGGAACAGCTGCATATCGATATTCTGTGTAAATTTAAGCAGTCGATGTTGAATAACAGCGGCACAGTGTTATGCACAACTGTTTATGCCCATGCCCTTGTTTCCATTCTGCATTATTGCCTGAAGCTCTGTCTTTCTATGTAGCAGCGAGGAACTATGCCCGAGAACAATATAACTACAAAGTTGAATTATCTGGTATATACCCGAGGGGTCAATTTTAACTCACCAAAATCGGTGTTAATGGCCTCAAAATGGAATTGTTATACTTTGCAGTTAACGGCGACAGCCAAAGCGCCTGCCTGTTTTCGGCAGTAGGCCACTTTTAATATTCAAATTGGGGTCCTATGACGTACATAGTGTTACCCATGGCTCAGTGGGCAGCACTCTGGCCTGCGAGTCAGAATTTTGTGGGTTCAAGTCCCACCCCAGAGACTTGAGCACAAAATCTAGGCTGACACTCCGGTGCAGTACTGAGGGGGTGCTGTACTCTTGCTGGTACCGTTTTTCAGCTGACACATTTAACTAAAGCTCCGTATGCTCTCTCAGGTGCACATAAAAGATCCCATGGCACTATTTAAAGAAGAGTACGGAAGATCTCCCCGGTGTCCTGGCCAATATTTATCTCTCAACCAACAACACAAACAGATTTGTAACAATTTAGAAGAGATGCTGCAAGAAAATGGCAACAAAGCTAATTTTTGAAAATCATCTTTTGAGTGCTGTGTTATCCTTCATAGTTCAGGAAATGCATTATGACAAAAGATAGATAGACTCTGACAAGTGTGCATGATACAGTCACTGGAAAAATTATTAATTAATTCTGCTGGCACCATAGATATCAAAAATATTACTACCTCTGTGTGAAGTTACACTACTAGTCTTATGTTGACGTGAAGTAATTTTGGTTGCATATCAATGCAAAAAGGAAGTTGTGTGTCAGCTCCTGATCTAGTACCCAGTACACTAAACCAAAAGGTTCTGAGACCCTCATCATAATACCACATTGAATTCACAATGACTGCAGGATAATTTCACCTTAGTGCAAATAACAATGATAAAGACAAGAGAAGAGAACAAGCATTTACAATGCCTTTAACATTGAAAAACACCCTAAGATGCTCCACGATGTTCTAGAATCATATAAATTTAGAGCACAGAAGGAGGTCATTTTGGCTCAACATGTCCGCGCCGGCCAACAAAGAGCTAACCAGCCTAATCCCACTTTCCAGCACTTGATCAATAGCCCTGTAGGTTACGGCACTTCAAGTGCACATCCAAGTACTTTTTAAATGTGGTGAGGGTTTCAGGCAATAAGTTCCAGACCCCCACCACCCTCTGGGTGAAGAAATTTCTCCTCAAATCCCCTCTAAACCTTCTACCAATTACTTCAAATCTATACCTCCTGGTTGTTGACTCCTCTGCTAAGGGAAATCGGTCCGTCCTATCCACTCTATCCAGGACCCTCATAATTTTATACACCTCAATAAGTTCTTCCCTCAGCCTCCTCTGTTCCAAAGTAAACAAACCCAGCCTATTCAATCTTTCCTCAAAGCTAAAATTCTCCAGTCCAAGCAACATCCTCGTAAATCTAGCTATGGCCTAACGAGTGTTTTATACAGTTCAAGCATAACCTCCCTGCTCCGATAGAAACATAGAAAATAGGTGCAGGAGTAGGCCATTCGGCCCTTCGAGCCTGCACCACCATTCAATAAGATCATGGCTGATCATTCATCTCAGTAACACTTTCCTGCTTTCTCTCCATACCCCTGATCCCTTTAGCCATAAGGGCCATTTCTAAGTCCCTCTTGAATATATCCAATGAACTGGCATCAACAACTCTCTGCAGCAGGGAATTCCACAGGTTAACAACTCTCTGAGGGAAGAAGTTGCTCCTCATCTCAGTCCTAAATGGCTTACCCCTTATCCTTTGACTATGTCCCCTGGTTCTGGACTTCCCCAACATCAGGAACATTCTTCCTGTGTTTAACCTGTCCAGTCCCGTCAGACTTTTATATGTTTCTTTGAGATCCCCTCTCATCCTTCTAAACTCCAGTGAATACAGGCTCAGTCGATCCAGTCTCTCCTCATATGTCAATCCTGCCATCCCGGGAATCAGTCTGGTGAACCTTCGTTGCACTCCCTCAATAGCAAGAACATCCTTCCTCAGATTAGGAGACCAAAACTGAACACAATATTCCAGGTGAGGCCTCACTAAGGCCTATACAACTGCAGTAAGACCTTCCTGCTCCTATACTCAAATCCCCTAGCTATGAAGGCCAACATACTATTTGCCTTCTTCACCGCCTGCTGTACCTGCATGCCGACTTTCAATGACTGATGTACCATGACACCCAGGTTGCATTGCACCTCCCCTTTTCCTAATCTGCCACCATTCAGATAATATTCTGCCTTCGTGTTTTTGCGACCAAAGTGGATAACCTCACATTTATCCACATTATACTGCATCTGTCACGCGTTTGCCCACTCACCTAATTTGTCCAAGTCCCTGCAGCCTCTTAGCATCCTCCTCACAGCTCACACCGCCACCCGGCTTAGTGTCATCTGCAAACTTGGAGATACTACACTCAATTCCTTCATCTAAATCATTAATGTATATTGTAAAGAGCTGGGGTCCTAGCACTGAGCCCTGCGGCACCCTGAGTCACTGCCTGCCATTCTGAAAAGGACCCGTTTATCCCGACTCTCTGCTTCCTGCGTACCAACCAGTTCTTTATCCACGTAAGTACATTACCCCCAATACCATGTGAGTTAATTTTCCACAACAATCTCTTGTGTGGGACCTTGTCAAAAGTCTTTTGAAAGTCCAAATACACCACATCCACTGGTTCTCCCTTGTCCACTCTACTAGTTACATCCTCAAAATATTCGAGAAGATTTGTCAAGCATGATTTCCCTTTCATAAATCCATGCTGACTTGGACCGATCCCGTCACTGCTTTCAAAATGTGCTGCTATTTCATCTTTAATAATTGATTCCAACATTTTCCCAGTACTGATGTCAGGCTAACTGGTCTATAATTACCCATTTTCTCTCTTCCCTCCTTTCTTAAAAAGTGGTGTTACATTAGCTACCCTCCAGTTCATAGGAACCGATCCAGAGTTGATAGACTGTTGGAAAATGATCACCAATGCATCCACTATTTCTAGGGCTACTTCCTTAAATACTCTGCGATGCAGACTATCAGGCCCCGGGGATGTATCGGCATTCAATCCCATCAATTTCCTTAACACAATTTCTCACCTAATAAGGATTTCCTTCAGTTCCTCCTTCTCACTAGACCCTCGGTCCCCTAGTATTTCCGGAAGGTTATTTGTGTCTTCCTTCATGAAGACAAAACCAAAGTATTCGTTTAACTAGTCCGCCATTTCTTTGTTCCTCATTATAAATTCACCTGAATCTGACTGCAAGGGACCTACGATTGTTTTCACTAATCTTTTTCTCTTCACATATCTATAGATGCTTTTGCTGTCAGTTTTTATGCTCGCAGCAAGCTTCCTCTCATACTCTATTTTCCTCCTCCTAATTAAACCCTTTGTCCTCCTCTGCTGTATTACAAAATTCTCCCAGTCCTCAGGTTTGCTGCTTTTCATGGCCAATTTATATGCCTCTTCCTTGGATTTAACAGTTTCCTTAATTTCCCTTGTTTGCCACGGTTGAGCCACCTTCCCCGTTTTATTTTTACTCCACACAGAGATGTACAATTGTTGAAGTTCATCGATGTGATCTTGAAATTTTTGCCATTGCCTATCTACCGTCAACCCTTTAAGTGTCACTCGCCAGTCTATTTTAGCCAAGTCGCGTCTCATACCATCAAAGTTACCTTTCCTTAAGTTCAGGATCCTAGTCTCTGAATTAACTGTGTCACTCGCCATCTTAATAAAGAATTCTACCATATTGTGGTCACTCTTCCCCAAGGTGCTCGCACAACAAGATTGTTAATTAGGCCTTTCTCATTACACATCACCCAGTCTAGGATGGCCAGCCCTCTAGTTGATTGCTCGACATATTGGTCCAAAAAACCATCCCTAATACACTCCAGGAAATCTTCCTCCACCGCATTGCTACCAGTTTGGTTAGCCCAATCAATATTTAGATTAAAGTCGCTCATGATAACTGCTGTACCTTTATTGCACGCATCCCTAATTTCTTGTTTGATGCTGTCCCCAACCTCACTACTACTGTTTGGTGGTCTGTACACAACTCCCACTAGCATTTTCTGCCCCTTGGTATTCTGTAGCTCCACCCATACCGATTCCACATCATCCAAGCTAATGTCCTTTCTTACTATTGCATTAATTTCTTCTCTAACCAGCAATGCCACCCCACCTCCTTTACCTTTCTGTCTATCCTTTCTAAATGTTGAATACCCCTGGATGTTGAGTTCCCAGCCTTGGTCACCCTGGAGCCATGTCTCCATGATGCCAAGTACATCATATCCGTTAACTGCTATCTGCGCAGTTAATTCATCCACCTTATTCCGAATACTCCTCGCATTGAGGCACAGAGCTTGTCTCTTTAACACACTTTGCCCCTTTAGAATTTTGCTGTAATGTGGCCCTTTTTATTTTTTGCCTTGGGTTTCTCTGCCCTCCACTTTTACTTTTCTTCTTTCTATTTTTTGCTTCTGCCCCCATTCTACTTCCCTGTGTCTCCCTGCATAGCTTCCCATCCCCCTGCCATATTAGTTTAACCCCTTCCCAACAGAACCAGCAAACACTCCCCGTAGGACATTGGTTCCGGTCCTGCCCAGGTGCAGACCGTCCAGTTTGTATTGGTCCCACCTCCCCCAGAACCGGTTCCAATGTCCCAGGAATTTGAATCCCTCCCTTCTACACCAATCCTCAAGCCATGTATTCATCTGAGCTATCCTGCAATTCCTACTCTGACTAGCACGTGGCACTGGTAGCAATCCTGAGATTACTAATTTTGAGGTCCTACTTTTTAATTTAGCTCCTAGTTCCCTAAATTCGTCTTGTAGGATCTCATCCCGTTTTTTACCGATGTCGTTGGTACCTATATGCACCACGGCAACTGGCTGTTCACCCTCCCTCTTCAAAATGTCCTGCACCCACTCCGAGACATCTTTGACCCTTGCTCCAGGGAGGCAACATACCATCCTGGAGTCTCGGTTGCGGCCACAGAAACGTCTTCTATTCCCTTTACAATAGAATCCCCTACCACTTTAGCTCTCCCACTCTTTTTCCTGCCCTCCTGTGCAGCAGAGCCACCCATGGTGCCATGAACTTGGCTGCTGTTGCTCTCCTCTGATGAGTCATCCCCTCAACAGTACCCAAAGCAGTGTATCTGTTTTTCAGGGTGATGACCGCAGGGGACCCCTGCACTACCTTCCTTCCACTACTCTTCCTGTTGATCACCCATCCCCCATCTGGCTATGTACCCTTTACCTGCGGTGTGACCAATTCACTAAACATGCTATTCACAACATCCTCAACATCGCGGATGCTCCAGAGTAAATCCACTTGCAGCTCCAATGCCGTAATGCGGTCTGTCAGGTGCTGCAGACGGATGCACTTCCCGCAAATTTACTTGTCAGGGACACTGGAAGCGTCGCTGAGTTCCCACATAACAAAGGAGGAGCATAACATGTGTCCGAGCTCTCCTGCCATGATTTAACCCTTAGAAAAACTTAATTTGACAACAACAATGCTGAAAGATTACCTACTGATAAAGAAAAGAAAAAGAAAAACTACTTACCAATCACCAGCCAATCACTTACCCCCTTGGCTGTGACGTCACCCTTCTATTTCGTTCTACTTCTTATATTCTATGTCTCAGCTAATAAAGGCAAGTATTTTGTATATCTTCTTAACCACCTTATCTATCTGGCCCTTCAGGGATCTGTGGACATGCACTCCAAGGTCCCTTTGTTCCGCTACACTTCTCAGTGTCCTAGCATTTAATGTGTATTGCCTTTTCTTGTTAGCCCTCCCCAAATGCATTACTTCATACTTAAGATTAGAACATAAGAAATAGGAGCAGGATTAAGCCATATGGCCCCTGAGCCTGTTGCGCCATTTAATACGATCATGGCTGATCCGATCATGGACTCAGGGCCACTTCCCTGCCCGCTCCCCATAACCCCTTATTCCCTTATCATAACAAAAACTGTCTGTTATGTATGCAACATCATGTAACAGCATTCTACCGCCACCAGAGGGCGCATCTGTTGGAGTCCCAAGGGATCCCAGCATCCCTTGGGAGCACTGTATATAAGCAGGCCTCCCATGCTGTACAGGCACGCTGGAGTCAGAATAAAGAGACTAAGGTCACCCTTGCTCAAGTCTACAGTACTCTGTAACATTGCTTTATTCGAGACATAACAACTGGCGACGAGATAATGAACTATCACGTGAAAATGCAGAGAACTGTTGGTATCCTGGAAAAATTCTCACAAGGTGACGATTGGGAGACCTTCGTGGAGCGACTCGACCAACTCGGCCAACGAGCTGGAAGGGAGTGTGAATGCTGCAAAATGAAGGGTGATCCTCCTCACCGTCTGCGGGGCAACAACCTATCGCCTCATGAAGAATCTTCTTGCTCCGGTGAAACCAACAACCAAATCATATGAAGAACTGTGTACGCTGGTCCGTGAGCACCTTAATCCAAAGAGAGCGTTCTGATGGCAAGGTATCGATTTTACACATGTCAACGCTCTGAAGGCCAGGAAGGCGAGCTACATCGCCGAACTAAGGTGCCTTGCAGGACATTGCGAATTCAATGGTTTCCTGGAGCAAATGCTCAGAGACTTTTTTTTGTACTTGGCATTGGCCATGAGGTTATGCTTCGCAAACTATTGACTGTTGAAACACCGAACCTGAGCAAAACCATAACAATAGCCCAGGAATTTATGTCCACCAGCGATAACACCAAGCAAATTTTGCAGCATAAAGATGTTTCGGCAAGTACTGTACACAAAGTAACGTTGTTTTCAAGCAGGAATGCATATGGCAGAATGTACACGCCTGCAGCTCCATGACTTCAGATGACTCAGAGTCCGCCATCAAGCGTGAATGCTAGGCAATTGACACCATGTTGGCGCTGCGGAGGTGATCATCGAGCCCATCAATGCCGCTTCAAACACTATGTGTGTAAATGCTGTGGAACAATGAGACACTTCCAGCGAATGTGCAGGCGAGCTGCAAACCCTGCAAACCACCATGTTGCAGAGGAAGACCGATCCATGGTGGATCAAACTGAACTAGAGACTCGAACCGAGGAGGCAAAAGTGTACGGGGTATACACCTTCACCACGAAATATCCACTGATCATGCTAAAAGTTGAACTGAATGGAATTCCAGTATCCATGGAATTGGGCACGGGTGTGAGTCAGTCTATCATGAGAAAAAAGGCCTTCGACAGGCTCTGGTGCAACAAGGCACAAAGGCCCAAGCTGAGCCCCATTCATACCAAGCTGAGAACTTATACTAAAGAACTGATCCCTGTAATTGGCAGCGCAGCAGTAAAAGTCTCCTATGATGGAGCAGTGCACAACCTACCACTATGGATTGTACCAGTAGATGGCCCCACACTGTTCAGCAGAAGCTGGCTGGGAAAAATCCGCTGGAACTGGGACGATAACCGAGCGCTTTCGTCCGTTGACGACGCCTCACGTGCCCAGGTCTGAACAAGTTTCCGTCGTTGTTTGAGCCAGGCATCGGAAACTTCTCTGGGGCGAAGGTGCAGAGCCACTTGATTCCTGATACACGACACATCCAACACAAGGCACGCGCGGTGCCATGCACGATGCGAGAGAAAGTGAAGATTGAGCTGGACAGGCTGCAACGAGAGGGCATCATTGCACCGGTCGAGTTCAACGAGTGGGCCTGTCCAATTGTTCCGGTTCTCAAGGGCGATGGCACGGTCAGAATCTGTGGGGACTAGAAAGTAACGATTAACCATTTTTCGCTGCAGGACCAGTACCCGCTACCCAAGGCAGACGACCTATTTGCGACGCTGTAAGCTTGTAATGTTTGTAGCTCCACACTGTGGATGTGGATGTAGTGTGTACTGCAAGTGCAGGGTTAATAATAAACAAACCAGGCAGATTTCCGGAGGCTTCCGAGAGAGCTGCCTGCCATGTTAGGAGCTGTGTGTGTTTGTGCTCTATGAATATATCACATTTGGCAGCGAGATGTGATTTTTTCAGATGATTTAAAGCTTAAATTTTGTTGGTGAAGGATTCAGCCAGCCGACAGAGACTTTGGAAGTTTCTGTCTTTGGAAAAAGCTACAAAATCCGAGGTAAAATACAGCACATGGTGTGAACAGCTAGAGATTAAAATGGCAGGTGTAATCGTACATTTGGGGGAATATAGACACGACATGGAACATTTTAAAGCGTATGTGGATTGGCTAGAAATGTATTTCACTGCAAATAACATAATCAAAGTTCCAGACAATGCAGTCCAGAACCAGGCTGTGTTGGAATGTAAGAAAGTGATCTTCTTATCGGAGGCGGGTCTGGCATTATACGAAGCCCTTATAAATCTGCTTGGCTCGTCAGGCACAAAGGGCACAACGCTTAAAGAGATTTTAATGAAGCTGGAGCAGCACGATAACCCCAAACCGTTAGAAACTGCTGGAAGCTATCGTTTCAGGATTCAGAATCAAAAGGCTGATGAATGTATCAGTGATTACATCGTAGCATTAAAAAAGCTATCGCTGCACTGTAATTTTGGAAACTTTCAAAACCGAGCATTACGGGATCGTTTTGTTTGTGGGGTGAAAAATTGTGTGATCAGATTGATGACGGATGACTTGATTTTTGATATTGCTTGTCAGACAGCGAGGTTGATGGGCATGGCCGAACAATATTCCCGAGAATTAAATAATAATTACGGTTGTCAGTCAACCGAGGTAAATCACCTGCAGGTTCAAAGTAAAAGATGGTGGGGGCCCAAAGTCTCAGAAACTGGAAATTCTAACAGAGCATCGAAGTCGTGCGAAAGGTGCCTGGGACAACTCATTGCTCAAAGTTGTCCATACGTGAAGGCAGAGTGTTCTTCTGCAGAAAGGCTAGGCATCTAGCGAAGGCATGCCGACTGAAGGGTAAACCACCTTCCAAAGCTGTGAGTCCAGCGTTCAAAGCTATGAATAGAAATCCCAAGAGACTACATAGCATGGAAGAACAACAACAGGACGAGGAGATGTTAGAGTTACACGTCATCAGGAGCATGAGGTTAACGGACAGCGATTCAGAAAGCATCAAAATCCACATAGATGTTGCGGGATTCAAGATACCAATGGAAATTGACACAGGTGCATCCGAGAGAGTGTAGTACCGGAGTCACTGTACCGCGACAAATTGCGTGATTTTCAACTGGAGAAATCCAAGATAGAGCTGCGAGGCTACTCGGGAGAGAAAAATTCCTGTGGTAGGTCGTATCACCGTACCGGTGAAATATAAAGATCAATTTCAGAACTTGCCTCTAATAGTAGTGAAAGGAGACAAGCCTGCTTTACTAGGAAGAAATTCGTTGAGCTCACTGAAGCTGGATTAGAGTAAGATTTTCTGTGTGGAAGGGAGATTTTCATCAACGGATGAGGTTATCAAGAAGTATCCGAAGATGTTCTGCGAAATGGGCAGTGCGATCCAAGGCTTCAAGGCAAGTGTCAGGGTACAGAAGGACGCTAGATCGGTTTACTACACGTTCCATACCATATGCACTCAAGGAGAAAGTTGAGCAAGAACTCAAAAGACTAGAGACGGAGAACATTATTTGTAAGATAGACCGATGTAATTGGGCTACACCCATTGTTGTTGTCTGATGGTAAGGTAAGATTGTGTGGTGATTATAAAGTAACCGCAAACCAGGTTCTAGAGAGTAATGTCCCAATACATTGTCGAATATAGAAGATTTGTTCACAACACTGACAGGTGGTCAGATCTTCTCAAAACTGGATCTTATGAATGCTTACTTACAGCTTGAACTAGATGAGGAGTCCAAGTCACGTTTGACTATAAATACTCATCTAGGCCTATATCAATTTAATAGGCTACCATTTGGAGTGTCTTCCACCCCTGCCATATTCCAAGGGGTGATGAACCAGATTTTACAAGGTATTGAAGGGGTAGTATGTTATTTGGTTGACATACTAATTTCAGCACCAAATAGACAAATTCATAATAACATTTTGAATGAAGTCCTCAAATGGCTAGAGAAGCGCAGAGTACGAGTGTCTGCTCGTAAGTGTGAGTTATTTAAAAACTCAGTGGAGTACTTATGGTACAGAGTAGACAAAGATGGTTTACATCCAACCATGGAAAAATTGGATGCGATCAGAAATGCACCCACTCCCAGGAATGTCACTGAAATTCATTCATTCTTGAGTCTTTTGAACTATTATGGGAAGTTCCTATCAAATTTGGCTACAGTATTACATCCACTGAATGAACTTTTGAAAAAACAGGCCCATTGGAAGTGGTCAAAAGAATGCGATACAGCATTCAAGGAGTGTAAAAGCAAATTGGTAGAGAGAACCATGTTAGTTCACTGTGACATATCTAAGGAGATTAAGCTAGCATGTGATGCCTCTCTGTATGGAGTTAGGGCAGTAATCTCTCATGTATTAAGTAGTGGGGAGGAGAGACCAATTGCTTTTGCTTCACGCACTCTCAGTACCAGTGAGAGTAATTATGCGCAAATTGAAAGGGAAGCTTTGACATTAATTTTTGAGGTCAAGAAGTTTCACAAATACTTGTATGGTCGTAAGTTTACCATCGTTACAGACCATAAGCCCCTAACAGCAATCCTCCATCCAAAGTCCCCAGTTCCAACCTTAGCTGCAGCCCGAATGCAGAGGTGGGCTTTGATTTTGTCAGCATATACATATGATATTGAATACAGATGATCAGCTGATCACAGTAATGCTGATGCAATGTCTAGATTGCCTTCCCCATCACAAGTTACACCCGAAAGTGTTTTATTTTTCATACATTGATGAACTGCTGGTCACGGCTGAAGAAATTGGTACAGCAACCAAACGTGACCCAGTGATGTCAAAGGTGTATGAGTATATTGCAAATGGATGGCCAAACCAGGTAACAGACAAAGATACACATCCATTCTTCATTCATAGGAATGAATTATCAGTCGATAAAGAATGTATGATGTGGGGTGCAAGAGTGGTTATACTAAATAAATTCAGGTCCAAATTATTAGGAGACCTCCATGACCAGAACCTGGGAATGTGCTTGGCCAAGAGTTTTGCACGCAGTTATTTATGGTGGCCAGGTCTTGATAAAGATATAGAGTACATCGTGAGGCAGTGTACGACATGTCAATCGGTAAGCAAGCAACCACCACCAGTACCATTACAGCCATGGAAATGGCCTCCCAGGGTGTGGCAAAGGCTACATATTGATTTTGCTGAGTTAAAAGGATAACAATTGTTCATTGTGATTGATAGTCATTTAAAGTGTGTTGAGGTGTTCCCAATGTGGAAAATAACAAGTAAAACATTGGACATTTTGCGAAAATTATTTTCTTCATTTGGCCTCCCTGAAGAGATTGTTTCAGATAATGGACCACAAAATTTCATTCAGAAGAATTTGCACAATTCACAAGCAAAAATGGTGTGAAACATACCAAGGTTCCACCATACCATCCTGCTTCGAATGGTGCAGCAGAGCGCACTGTACAAATTGTAAAACGTGCCCTCATAAAACAAATGTTCGATCCAAATCCAAGGAAACGACAGTTGTCATTGAATCACAAATTGGCTAATTTTTTGATTACATATCGAAATACTCCTCATACAACTACTGGTAGAACACCAGCAGAGTTGTTTCTCAAACAACAGCCATGAACCAGATTCTCGTTGTTAAAGCCAAATTTGGCACAGTCTGTAGAAGAGACACAATTAAGACAGAAAGAGAATCATAATAGAGGTCGAGTAAAAGAGAGAAGTGTTAAATTAAACCAGAAGGTGAGAGTGAAGAACCATCACCATAAATGGTTACCAGGAAGAATGGTGAAGATATGTGGTCCTCGCACATATTTGGTAAAGATGTTTGATAATGGACAGTTAAGGTTTGTTCATATTGATCATATTTTACCTACAGACATGGAAGGAGTTAAAGGTGGGAATGATTCAATTATTTATGACTCATCAGATATTTTTTGATATACCAGTAGCAAATCCTAAATCCAATGTACTGGAAACAAATCCAGGAGAGAATCAGAATAAAAGTCTGAGTCTGAGTCAGGAAAACAAAGAGCCTGAAGTTAGAGTGAGTTCAAATGAAAATCAAGGAAATTCCGTGGAGGAAAACATTCCTCAGGATGAGCCTCGAATGAGTGTGAAATCGACACCTTGTTTGGAAGGTTCTGTTTGATAGCGGAGGTATTCTCTTCAAAACAGAAAACAAGTGGTAAAGTTAAATTTGTAAATATGGAAAAAAAAAGTTTATATCCTGTGTTATGTATAAACATGAAAGTTGTGTCTGTTTGTTATGATGGTTTCTTCATTAAGGAGGGAGAAGTGTAATGTCGGTAAGCTTGTAATGTTTGTAGCTCCACACTGTGGATATGGATGTATTGTGTACTGCACGTCGCAGGTTTAATAATAAACAGAACCAGGTAAATTTCCGGAGGCTTCCGAGAGAGCTGCCTGCCATGTTCGGAGCTGTGTGTGTTTGTGCTCTGTGAATATACCATAGTGCCGGTCAAGTTCAACGAGTGGGCCAGTCCGATTTCATTGTTCTCAAGGACGATGGCACAGTCAGAATCTGTGGGGACTATAAAGTAACGATTAACCGTTTTTCGCTGCAGGACCAGTACCCCCTACCCAAGCCAGACGACTTATTTGCGACGCTGGCAGGAGGGAGGATATTCACCAAGTTGGACCTGACCTCGGCCTACATGACACAGGAGCTGGCAGAATCTTCGAAAGGCCTCACCTGCATCAACACACACAAAGGTCTGTTCATCTACAATAGATACCAGTTTGGGATTCGATCGGCCACGGCTATTTTTCAAAGGAACATGGAGAGTCTGCTAAAGTTGGTTCCGCGCACCGTGGTTTTCCAGGACGACATACTGGTAACAGGTCGGGACACCATCGAACACTTGCAGAACCTGGAAGAGGTTCTAAGTCAGCTAGTTCTTGTGGGACTCAGGTTGAAACACTCGAAGTGTGTTTTCCTGGTGCCAGATGTCGAGTTCTTAGGGAGAAGAATCACGGCAGACGGCATCAGACCCACCGATGCCAAGACGGAGGCCATCAAGAATGCTCCGAGACCACAGAACGTGACGGAGCTGCGGTCATTCCTGGGACTCCTCGACTATTTTGGTAATTTCCTACCCTGGTTAAACACCTTGCTAGAAAACATAGAAACATAGAAAATAGGTGCAGGAGTAGGCCATTCAGCCCTTCTAGCCTGCACCGCCATTCAATGAGTTCATGGCTGAACATTCAACTTCAGTACCCCATTCCTGCTTTCTCGCCATACCCCTTGATCCCCCTAGTAGTAAGGACCTCAACTAACTCCTTTTTGAATATATTTAGTGAATTGGCCTCAACAACTTTCTGTGGTAGAGAATTCCACAGGTTCACCACTCTCTGGGTGAAGAAGTTCCTCCGCATCTCGGTCCTAAATGGCTTACCCCTTATCCTTAGACTGTGACCTCTGGTTCTGGACTTCCCCAACATTGGGAACATTCTTCCTGCATCTAACCTGTCTAACCCCGTCAGAATTTTAAATGTTTCTATGAGGTCCCCTCTCATTCTTCTGAACTCCAGTGAATACAAGCCCAGTTGATCCAGTCTTTCTTGATAGGTCAGTCCCCCATGTTGCGACACAAGGGAGATGACTGGATATGGGGCAAATAACAAGAGACTGCTTTTGAGAAAGCCAGAAATCTGTTATGTTCCAACAAACTGCTTGTTCTGTATGAGCCATGTAAACGTTTCGTGCTAGCTTGCGATGCATCTTCGTACGGGGTGGGTGTGTCTTGCAACAGCAAATGAATCGGGAACATTGCAACTGGTCGCTTATGCATCCAGGAGTTTGTCCAAGGCTGAAAGGGCCTGCAGCATGATTGAAAAAGAAGCTTTGGCATGCACTTACGGGGTCAAAAAAATGCACCAGCATCTGTTTGGGCTTAAGTTTGAGTTAGAAACTGACCATAAGCCGCTCATATTGTTATTCTCAGAGAGCAAAGGTATCAATACCAATGCCTCTGCTCGCATCCAAAGATGGGTGCTCACGCTTTCTGCATGTAACTATGTAATTCGCCAGAGGCCAGGCACAGAGAACTGCGCTGACGCCCTCAGTCAGCTACCATTGCCCACCACTAGGGTGGAAATGGCACAACCTGCAGACTTGCTCTTGGTGAGGGATGCATTTGAAAACGAAAAGTCACCTGTTACGGCCCCACCAGATCAGCACTTGGACCAGCCAGGATCCTTTACTGTCCCTTGTAAATAATTGCGTCCTACATGGGAGCTAATCCAGCCTCTGAGCGGAGATGCATGAAGAGATCAAGCCGTTCCAATGGCGCAAAGACGAAATGTCCATACAGGCGGACTGTCTTTTGTGGGGTAATCGCGTGGTTTTGCCGAAGAAAGGCAGGGAAACGTTCATACGCGACCTGCACAGTACCCACCCAGGCATAGAAATTATGAAAGCTATAGCCAGATCCCATGTGTGGTGGCCCGGCATCGACTCAGTTTTGGAGTCTTGCGTGCGCCAATGCAACACTTGCTCTCAACTGAGCAATGCATCCAGGGAGGCATCGCTAAGTTTGTGGTCATGGCCCTCTAAACCGTGGTCTAGGATCCACGTTGATTTCGTTGGCCCGTTTCGAGGCAAAATGCTCTTGGTTGTTGTGGATGCTTATTCAAAATGGATTGAGTGTGTAATAATATGTCTGTAAGCATGTTCACTGCCACCATTGAAAATCTACGAGACATGTTTGCCACGCACGGATGCCTGATGTCCTTGTCAGCAAAAATGGGCCATACTTCACCAGTTGAATTCAAGGAATTCATGACCCGCAATAGGATCAAGCACGTCACATCTGCCCCGTTCAAGCCCGCATCTAACAGCCAGGCAGAACAAGCAGTCCAAACCATCAAACAAAGCTTGAAACGCATGTCGGAAGGCTCCCTGCAGACCCACCTGTCCCGAGTCCTGCTCAGCGACCTCACTGGACCCCACTCGCTTACCGGGGATCCTCCTGCCGAACTGCTCATGAAAAGGGCACTCAAAACAAGGCTCTCTCTCGTCCACCCTGATCTCCATGATCATGTCGAGGGCAGGCGGCATGAACAAAGCATGTACCATGATCGCGCAAATTTGTCACACGATATTGAAGTCAATGATGCTGTATTTGTATTCAACTATGGACATGGTCCCAAATGGTTTGCTGGCACTGTCATAGCCAAAGGGAGTAGGGTGTTTCAGGTCAAACTCGCAAATGGACTAATTTACAGAAAGCATTTGGACCAAATCAAACTGCGATTCACAGACAGCCATGAGCAACTTGAAGAGGACACCACCAACTTTGACCCTCCAACACACACACAAGTGGTAACCGACATCACAGTTGACCACGAAGCTGAACTCATCATCCTCAGCAGCCCAGCAAGGCCAGCTGTGCAGCAGCCCAGCGAAGGCCCAATTAACTCACCTGCTGTTTGTACTGAGACAATCGACCAGGGAGCGGAAAGCCCCAGATCGTCTCACCCTGTAAATAAGTGTACTATTGACTTTGGGGAGGGGGGCGGGGGGAGTGATGTTATGTATGCAACAACATGTAACCAGCATTCTATCGCCACCAGAGGGTGCTTCTTTTGGAGTCCCAAGGGATCCCAGCATCCCTTATGAGCACTGTATATAAGCAGATCTCCCATGCTGTACATGCACTCTAGAGTCAGAGTAAAGAGACAAAGGTCACACTTACTCAAGTCTACAGTACTCAGTCACATTGCTTTAGTTGAGATATAACACTGTCTATTTCTGTCTTAAATTTATTCAATCTCCAGCTTCCACAGCTCTCTGGGGCAGCGAATTCCACAGATCCACAACCCTCTGAGAGAAGAAATTTTAAATGGGTGGCCCCTTATTCTAAGATTATGCCCTCTAGTTCTAGTCTCCACTATCAGTGGAAACATCCTGTCTGCATCCACCTTGTTAAGCCCCCTCATAATCTTATACGTTTTGATAAGATCACCTCTCATTCTTCTGAATTCCAATGAGTAGAGGCCCAACCTACCCAACCATTCCTCATAAGTCAACCCCCTCATCTCTGGAATCAACCTTGTGAACCTTCTCTGAACTGCCTCCAAAGAAAGTATATCCTTTCGTAAATATGGAAACCAAAACTGCATGCAGTATTCCAGGTGTGGCTTCACCAATACCCTGTACAACTGTAGCAAGACTTCCCTGCTTTTATACTCCATCCCCTTTGCAATAAAGGCCAAGATTCCATTGGCCTTCCTGATCACTTGCTGTACCTGCATACTAACCTTTTGTGTTTCATGCACAAGTACTTCTCTGTATTGAATTCCATTTGCCAGTTCTGCCCACCTGACCTGTTTGTTGATATCTTCTTGCAGTCTGCAGCTTTCGTCTTGATTATCAACCATACAGTCGATTTTTGTATCATCTGCAAACTTCTTAATCATACCCCCTATATTTCAGTCTACATCATTGATATATACCACAAAAAGCAAGGGGTCTAGTACTGAGCTCTGCGGAACGCCACTGGAAACAGCCTTCCAATCACAAAAACACCCATCAACCATTACTCTTTGCTTCCTGCCTCCCAACCAATTTTAGATCCAACTTGCCATTTTGCCCTGGATCCCCTGGGATTTTACTTTCATGACCAGTCTGCCATGTGGGACCTTATCAAAAGCCTTGCTAAAATCCAAATACAATACATCAAATCCACTACCCTCATCGACCCTCCTTGTTACCTCCTCAAAAAATTCAATCAAGTTAGTCAGACACGACCTTCCCTTAACAAATCCGTGCTGACTGTCCTTGATTAATCAGTGTCTTTCTAAATGAAGATTTATCCTGTCCCTCAGAATTTTCTCCAATGCTTTTCCCACCACCGAGATTAGGCTATTGTAAGAAAATAAATTAAATGCCAGGCCAAAGAAGGAGAAATTAGAAATAAAAACAGGAGAACTTAGGATAGGTGACCAAACATGTGGCCAAAAGGAGCGTCTTAAAGGACGGTTTGGGCTCAAATTTGAATTGGAAACTGACAATAAGTCACTGATATCCCTCTTTTCTGAAAGTAAGGGGATAAATACGAATGCATCGGCCCACATCCAGAGATGGGCACTCACGTTGTCCGCATACAATTACGCCATCCGCCACATCCCAGGCACAGAAAACTGTGCCGATGCTCTCAGCAGGCTGCCATTGCCTGCCACGGTGGTGGAGATGGCACAGCCCGCAGATTTAGTTATGGTAATGGAAGCATTCGAGAGTGAGCAATCACCTGTTACCGCCCGAGAGATTAGAACCTGAACGAGCCAGGACCCCTTACTGTCCTTAGTAAAAAACTGTGTGCTTCACGGGAGCTGGTCTAGTGTCCCGTTAGAAATGCAGGAAGAAATAAAGCCGTACCAGCGGCACAAAGATGAAATGTCGATACAGGCAGACTGCCTTCTGTGGGGTAATCGGGCAGTGGTGCCAAAAAAGGGCAGAACACTTTCATTAGTGATCTCCACAGTACCCACCCAGGCATTGTAATGATGAAAGCGATAGCCAGATCCCACGTGTGGTGGCCCGGTATCGATGCGGACTTAGAGTCCTGCGTGCACAAATGTAACACATGTTCACAGTTAAGCAATGCACCCAGGGAGACGCCACTAAGTTTAACGTCTTGGCCCTCCAAACCATGGTCTAGGGTCCATGTTGATTATGCAGGCCCTTTCTTGGGAAAAATGTTCCTCGTGGTTGTAGATGCGTACTCCAAATGGATTAAATGTGAGATAATGTCGACAAGCACATCCGCTGCCACCACTGAAGGCCTGCGGGCCATGTTTGCCACGCACAGCCTGCCTGATGTCGTTGTGAGTGACAACGAGCCGTGTTTCACCAGTGCTGAGTTCAAAGAGTTCATGACCCGCAATGGGGTCAAACATGTCACATCTGCCCCGTTCAAACCAGCATCCAATGGTCAGGCAGAGAGAGCAGTGCAAACAATCAAGCAGAGCTTGAAGAGGGTAACCGAAGGCTCACTGCAGACTCGCCTATCCCGAGTCCTGCTTAATTACCGCACGAGACCCCACTCGCTCACTGGGATTCCACCCGCTGAACTGCTCATGAAAAGGGCACTTAAGACGAGGCTCTCGTTAGTCCACCCTGATCGACATGGACAGGTAGAGAGCAGGCGGCTTCAACAAAGTACATATCATGATAGCGCAAATGTGTCATGTGAAATTGAGATTAATGATTCTGTATTTGTGTTGAACTATGGACAAGGTCCCAAGTGGTTCCCGGCACTGCCGTAGCCAAAGAGGGGAGTAAGGTGTTTCGGGTCAAACTTTCAAATGGACTCATCTACAGGAAACACTTGGACCAAACCAAACTCAGATTCACGGACTATCCAGAGCAACCCACTTTAGACCCTACCTTTTTTGACCCCCCAACACACACACCAGTGGCAACCGACACAGCGGTTGACCACAAAGCGGAACCCTTCATCCGCAGCAGCCCAGCGGGACTCACCACACCAGGCAGCCCAGCAAGGCCAGCTGCATAGCAGCCCAGCGAGCGCCCAACAAACGACTCACCAAAACCAGCATTTGCACTGAGACGATCAACCAGGGAAAGGAAGGCCCCAGATCGACTCACCTTGTAAATAGTTACACCATTGACTTTGGGGGGGGGGGTGGGGGGGGGGGGAAAGAGTGTTGTTATATATGTAAACCTGTAAATACCTTGTTTAACCACCAGAGGGCTCATCCCCTGGAGTCCCAAGGGAACCCAGAATCCCTTGGGAGCACCTATACTTTCGGAGGCCTCACAGGCTGGAGAGGCACTCTGGAGACCTGCAGTAAAAGACCAAGGTCACACTTTACTTTGAACTCACAGTATCTGGTCAGACTCTTTATTCATGCACCACAAACAGAATGCTTGCTTGTTCACAATTCAATTGCAATTATAGCCCTTTATGAAGCTACATTGGAGCTGACCTGATTAATTAAGGTATCTTAGATTGACAGTTATATAATACATGCATCCTAATAAATTGATAGCTAACTTAATAAAGATTTGTAAAGTGTAAAATGGGAGAAAATATACACAAGCTGATCTGCCAATTTCAAGCAAGGATGAAGTAAAAATATGACAAGAAGATAAGTCTCTAAGCATTTTGTAAAGGAACTGATTGAAAATTCAAATAGACAACTGCAATTTCCTTAATGCATTGACCAATTTCATGGCTAGCCTTGGTGAACTGAAGTAAGGAGTAGTAACAGAGCTAGAAAATGAAACTGCAACATCAAGGCCGAAAGTACATCTTCAGAGAAGTCAATATAGGGAAAGTCATTAAGATAATTCAGAATTCCAATTAAGAAAATCCCTGGTCGATATAAACAGTAGGGGAACCAAGGTTTATCTATAGTTTTGACACCCCTCATGACATGCAATTAACTTCTAGGGGTGACTATTATTTCTAAACTCATGGAAGAGAGTAGTATCTCCCTGAGACAGTGACAAACTAGAATGCACCAGCCAGTGATCAATATATTTACTATCCAAGATTAGAAAGATTGTTAAAAGCGTTATCTACAACCAAGTCTGACAGTAAATGATAAATTTGAGCACTGAATGAAGCAACCCATCAATCTCAGCCACTTGAAGAGAAACTCAATGGAATCAACAATACTCTGCTTACTAGGTAACAAGCTATGAAATATGGGCCAGGTGAACAGACTACTTGCTCTACCAAGCCTCAACAAAGCATTTGATTGTACTGCCTGTCACCTACTCACAAGCTCATCCATCTCGAAAGGCCACATGTAATTTTCCTGAATGCAGCTGATGCCGGCTGCCTCAGAACAAACCAATACTAGGCCCCGCATTTGAATATGCAAAGGGTCTCATTTATGTTTCAGGTGTGGGGCCTACATGCTGGCTTTTATGCCTATGCCAAATATGGTGGGTGACGCACTACTATTCGGTGAAACAGAGAAACATTTTAACATCATCATCGTCATCATCATAGGCAGGCCTTCGAAACGAGGATGACTTGCTTCCATGCCAAAAAGACGAGTTCACAGGTGTTTCAACGAAGGACCCGAACTACATATTGAAGGGTTGAAGATGCCTGTGCGTGGATCTTTTTTAACGTGTGGTGGCTGTTGTACACCAGCCAACAGAAACAATATTAAAGGGCGCAAAGAAAGAACAGGGAAATTGGATTGTAGTAGGTAGCTTCAAAGGGGAGCTGGCATTTGTACAGACACAATGGGCTGAATGGTCTTCCTCTTCTGAAATTCCTATGATTCTATGATAAATCAAAATTAATTTGCCTCAACATCTCTAACTGCAAATTATCCATTTGGACTTTCTGCTTTTCAACTTTGCTATGTATGAGTAAAATTTCAGGCTAGTTGCTTAAAGATTTCATAAAAGCATGAGTAACATAAATCACCACTGGAAACAAAGAAAGACTACCCCAGCGAGACAATTGTTAAGTAACAGTCGTATTTCCACGTATGTCAGCTTGTAAGTGATCATGGATACAGTGCTGTCCTCCATCTATTTTCGCCTTTGTGGTCTCTTTTTCCAGCCAATAATTTACCAACGACAACCAATTATATATACAGTACCAATGTGCATTGTTGGGATAACTAAGCTGGTACATATTATCATATGATGATGATGATGATGACATTATATTTAACAGGTGGCAGATCATCTCTCAATGTAAGTAGTTGGATTCACATACAAGTGATGTATAGCATGATATTGAGCATTATGACACAGAATTGTGTATTTAATTCTCACCTCATTTATGATCACAGTGCCACTAATGTAAATTTCCATGGGCGTTCTCCCGCTCAGCAACTGTAATTTTGTGATAAATGGTGCTTATGCCATTGTTCTGGGGTTTCCGTCGCTCTTCTGCTGAAGTTATCGCAGACAACCGAGAGAATTTCCACAAAAATTCAATTCTTAATATAGTTCTTGCATTTTACAACAGAAATGGGAGTATTTTTGTTCATGGTTTACAGGCCTTCTCAGTGTGCTGCATTGTGTAGCTTAAAAAAACATCTTTCATTAGATGTAGTACCATAAAAGTGATTTTATAGTTCTAGGAAATTGATTTAATTTCTTTGGCTTTGCCTGAAGCATTTCAGCAAAAAGCCAGTCAGGCTTCTGATTACTAAAAAGAAACACAGGAAAATAATTATCCCACTTTGAGAAATGCTTAGCAGAAATCAATTAATTGACATCGCAATCTATTCAGGGCAGCCTTGACAGACAGCCTTCGTGATCTGCCCACAGTCTTAAACGGGTCTTTGTATCTGTGTTAATGTCGCTGTCTGTCCATTAGCTAGTAATTGCCACAGTCCTGCAGCATAGTTTTTCAATGGCAATGACTTTGGGGGTCATTTGCAACTTGTTAGGGATGGAAAACGGTCAGTCGTGGATCGGCCGGCCTGATTTTCCTTTCCAATTACTTCAGTAGAAAAGAAAATCGGGCGGCGTGTGTATCACGGGCAGCCCCATTCCGCTGCTATCCCCACTGAAGTTGAATTTCACCCCATATCTGTGAACAAATCTGTTTGGTGATTCAGTCTAATACGAAAGTATGTGGCAGGACTGATACTAATCGTTCTCTGAGGTGTTGCGGTGTGTAATAGAAATCCTATCCATAAATCAAGAGAGAATAAATGGATATATTTTAACCTAAGGCATGTTATCCTAGATTATTTTATGCAATAGATCATGTTTTGGATCATAGGAGTGAGTGTGCTTCCCTTTGGGGGTGGTTTTCTATGTTTTTATGTTAAGTGCAATAAAAGCACCTGGTGAGAGCTTGAAATGGAATACCATCCTCTGTATCCCACTTCAAGGTGAGAATTTATATTTATTGTTGGGCAATTTCTGCCACCGGACCTGGCCAGGGGCCTTATAAATACCGGTAAATCAGAGTCCTGAGATATACATAGGACTTGAAATCTATTTTAACATCTGCCGCGACACACTCAATAAAACCTAACAGGCAAGAAGCACAGGCTTTTATACCCAAGTGCAAAATTATTGTTGGAGGGTCCAGGAGTGCTCCTCTGAGCCCCACAAAGAATGTTTGGGCCACTGCTGTCCCAGGTTGTCCATCCCCTTTCTGCATTCACCAAACCCTCCAGACTCTGACTAAGATGACTTACCTTAGTGTTGGCCATCTGGAGCCCAGTGTACTGCGTCTGGATGCTTGTTTAGGAAGGGCATCTTGTTCGCATCTATATTAATGCGGCCTCGCCGTTAAAATGGAGCGAGCCTCCCACATGTTCTGTCTGCCGACCGACCACCCGTGAATTAAAATTCGGCCCGTTTAGTTAGTTCTTATCATATTTCATCAGTAGCTATAGCTTCTAATATAAATGCACTATTGATGCTAAAACTAGATGTTCACTAGAACGTCCTACAGTATGAACATGATAAGAATCGGTGAACATGTACATTTTCAGCACCCTAAAAAACAAAACAATGATAGCATACAAAGATGAATTAAGGAGAGGAGGAACATAAACCTCTTTGTACATAATAGCTATTCCATCATTACGCTTGCAACGAAAACGCTTCACAGTTAATATCCATAAAACCCAAGGAACTAAATTCTTTCAGTAAATAGCTCTATGAAAAAAGATTACAATGATGAACGATTTTCAAATTATTCCACAAGCATTACACTCAAATTTAATTAGTTGTCTTAATGCACTTTCATACAGGGAATGATCTATTGACCTATAACGTTTCCCTGCACTGGTATAATTTTATCCAAAGCTGTTAAAGAATGAAGGAGCATTGCCCAGTTATCCATTTTCATTTTCTGTTGCAACAATTTATCCAAAAGAGCCTTTTGTGACAGCTTCATGGGCAATTGCTTATTTGGGACACAGCCACTGACGTCATAAATTCATTAATGGACGTGGATATGCGCACTGCACTTCTCTGTTGCCATGACGAACATTCTCAATGTACTGTCTATACTTCAGAAATATTTACAGCAATATAGATCATGATACCTACTTAAAACAAGTTGAACAAGGCGCACTTGTGTTCGTCTCTCTAGGGATCTCTAAACACCACCTACAATGGAGATGACAGAGTCTCACAGCATAAATATTTCCTTAATTAAATAGACATTAGAGATAAAAGAGCAGCAAATTGACACCATGAACCTACCAGAATGTTTAGTTAATAATAAATTGAGACCTGCCTCAAGAAGACATCAGCTTGTGTCTCTGTCGACTATGACAAAACGTTTTGGGCTCATTATCTATCTAGCAATTCAACTACTGTTGGCTTCTGTCTCTGTCTCTGTCTCCCTCCCTGCCTCTCTCTCTTTCTCTCCTACCTTATTTCATGCAGGCATATGCAGCGATACACCTCAAAGGGGTCACCAATTAATCATTCCCAGCTACAGAAAATTTAATCATTGCTGCTGGTACTAAAATGAATTAGAGTCAACAATTAAATCATTTGAATGGATCCGATTTGCAATAGCTTAAAGGTAAGCAATTCAGAAAAATAATTGCTCAACTTTCGCCTTTTGGTGAAATTTCAAAAAGTGTAACATAGTGGAATATTTATAGGGTCTCTGTATATAACTAGTATCTGGAATGAGCAGTTAATAACGTTGATGCACTTTGGTATCTGCACGTTTATTTATGGAATGACTTAAAAGTTTGTTTAACTTTACGCAAAGCAGTATTTCTTGAAATTATTGCCTGTTGTTTGAAAATGGTAACAAGCTGTTAACAAGGCAAATTATAGTGCTGTTATACACAATGACCTGGATTTTCCAGGACCTATGACTGCGAAAACCCGGAACTTGCAATTTGTCATGTTTCAGATTGACAAATCCACTGCATCCCCAGGAAATGGACATTTGCTGATGGAGATGTGGTCTATTTGCCCAACTACTGCCCAGCAAATGCCCACAAAACTTACACCCAGTAAAAGCAGCCGTAAGGCCTTCCTTTACTAGAGCAAGAGTTTAAATAAATATTAAAATATCTTTTTTTAATTATTTAAACATAAAAAAACATTAAAGTTAGTTATAGGTTATTTTTAGCCCCCTTAAAATGTTTACATTTATTTTTCAAAAAATGTAATTCTTGTTTTACATGTTTAAATTAATTGTATTTTAATTAATTTTGAACATGGTATGATTTATTTTTATTTAATTGGTGTATAATTGTGTTTTTTAGGGGATTCCTATTCATGCTAATGGGGATTCCGTACGTAAATGGAATGCTGATGAGCATAATGGGGATCCCCTTTTTCATTGGTTGGGCTGGCCCACATGATCCCAGGGGCACTTGCGAACTGCACGCGCCCCTGGGATACGTTGGCCTTTACGCATGCGTATGCCTAGAGGCCAAGTTGCAAGAGACTACAAATCTCCGGGACCATCAGGTAGGTTCATACTTTTCTTGTGATTTGGAGTCATTCGACGGCGGAAAGTCTCCGATCGCAAATTCAGGCTCAATAATGTTTAACTGGGAAAGTGTCACCTTTTGCATTTGTTTTACTAGTACTCATAGCATTGAAGTCAGACTTCAAAAGGCGAAAGTTGAGAAATTATTTTTCTGAATTGCTCCAAAATCTTACTGTATGTTAAAAGATCTGTTTTTACACTGATGAACCATTATAATTTTTTGGCCTAGGGCTGATAAACTCCTCTGGCTATATTATCAACCCCATCACGAGGCTTCCTGAACCCCACCCTCTGATGAGCGAGAGCCGGGCCACAATCCTCCGGTGGCCATTCTGATTTTCCTCTCCCCCTTCTCCCCACCTTTGCAGGTCCTGAGCTTCCTCCTTCCCCTGACCTTCTGAAGGCCCCAATCTTCCTACCTCCCTCCTGACCACGATCCTCCGCAGGTTCCAATCTTCCTCTCCCCCTCCCCCCGCCCGACTATCCGCAGCCACCGATCTTCTTCCTGCCCACTGCCGATTCTCTGCAGGCTCAAATCTTCCTCTCCCCCTACCCCCCGACCATCTATAGGCCCCTATTATGTCAGTAATGTACTTATGAATGACTCCACGAGGCAATGTGTTGTACTCAAACTGTAGTGACCTTGGTCCTTTATTCCAAACTCCAGAGTGAGGCAGCAGCATGGTGGCGCCTTTTATACAGCCCATGCCACTAGGGCAGGATACCCTGGCCTCCACCAGTTGCACCCTCTAGTGGTGCCATCATGTATATACACAGCATAAACATTATTGATAGTACATCAGGTAAACAAGTCTCCATCTTATGCAACTATACATTGACTACACAGTCTGCATATATAACATCACTCTCCCCCAAGTCCTTTGTGCCAATTACCTTTGCACTATGTGCTCTGGCTTAGCTCTCTCCAGACTTAAGTGCCAATAGCCCTTGCACCTTGGCTGTGCTTTGGCTTGGCTCTCTCCCTGTTAACCGCTAAGTCCATTTGCCACAATGTTGGGCAGTGGTTATCAGTTTGGATGGTTCGATGATGCAGTGGAGGTTCCAGTGGGTTCTGGGTGTGATCCATGTGTGTGCCCACGGCTATCCATTCCCCCCCCAGCGAAATCATGAATCTGGCCTGTTACATTAACATACAGTATCAGACACAGTGCAAGTACAAAGAAAGGAAAAAGCATTTTTTTTTACAGTTTGTTTCATGACACCTTGGTTCAGTGACTTACATTTGTTACGTTTTACGGTCATGCGCTAGGATTGGGTAGATTGCATTCATGGTTCAGTCATGGTCAGTACTGAGGTAGCAGTACAGGTATGCGAGAACACTAGTTCCAGAGCAACCGGACGGGGTCCTAGTTGTCTGATGGTGGTGCTGCAACCCAGCAAGCGGGGTGGGCTTGGTTCGCTTACCTTGCCAGGACTCAGGGCCTTTGCCGTTGCCTAGTGGTGGGTAGAGCCACAGATGTGTGTGGGCTCCCTGTCCTCCTTTGAGGGCTGCAGAATCTTCTGTCAGCTTTCTAATGGTGTTGGGAGCCTGGCTGTTCCAGGTCCCGTTTGGGGAACTCGTTGGTTCTGACCTTTTGCTCCCAGACATGACCGAGGTAGTGACTGGGTCTGGGGGCTGCGCCGTCTTCACCCGGGTGGTGGGCAACAGCGGTCGACTGCGCGTATTGGCTCCGTTTTCATTTCCAGGTCCAGGGCGAATAGTGCCATTGGGTGCCAAAATCACACAGTGCCGCAAGTTTCCTGAGGCCAGCAGAATATTTTTCAATCTTCTGACCCTCAGACCTGCGGTGAGTGTAGAATCTGTGCCTGGCCGTGAGCAAGCTCTCTTTTGCTTATAGTTGGTCGCGAACTAGTTCAGTCAGATCATTGTATGTCTTATCCTTAGCCTTCGTGGGTGCCAGCAAGTCCCTGACTAGGCGGTAAACCTCGGGCCCACAACTGGTCAGCAGTATAGCCTTACGCTTCTCCGCCAACTTGTCCGTCTCCCCTGCCAAGTCGTTTGCCACAAAATATTGCTCGAGCCTTTCCGTGAAGTCATCCCAATCATCACCCTCTGCGAAGTCTTTTAGTGTGCCAAAGGTAGCCATAATCACGTGAAAGTCCGTATTCTCGTCACCAGTTATTATGACTGTAATGTACTTATGAATGACTCCACGAGGCAATGAGTTGTACTCAAACTGCAGTGACCTTGATCCTTTATTCCAAACTCCAGAGTGAAGCAGCCGCATGGTGGCACCTTTTATATAGCCCCTGCCACCAGGACAGGAAACCCCGCTCTCCACCAGTTGCACCCTCTAGTGGTGCCAGCATGAATATACACAGTGTAAACCTTATTCATAGTACATCAGGTAAACAGATCTCTATCTTATGCAACTATACAGTGACTACACAGAGAGTATATCTATAATCTGCATATATAACAGCCCTGATCTTCCTCCTCCGGTAACCTAGTCCTCCGGAGGCCAGCACGGGCCCCTACCCGAACCCTCTCTTCCTTATCTGTGCAGCCTAGTGCCGCAAGCCTACCTGCCCACAGCCAGCCAGCCTCTCCATCTGGCTGACTGCGGGTGGGAAACAAAGGCTTCAGATGCAAATTAGCTGCTGCCGTTAAAGTCAGTGGGGCCTGCATAAAACCCATACTCCCATATTATATTAACAAACATTTCTAACCAGAATATTTATATCATTAGTCTTAAAAGAAATTGCTTAAATATACTTCATTGCTTATATTTCCTAAATTTGTTTCAGCCTATATTTCCAACTTAAATTCTAAACTCATAGAGGTAGGGTGAACTTTGATAAATGCATAACTAAAATGAATTCTAAGAAAGCTTTGACGATTTCACTTATAAAACTTGTAATCCCAGTAATATTAAGCTATACCAAATTTACAGAAAGAATTAATTGGCCTCAACTATCCTTAAATTTTTTACAACAATAACAACAACACTTGTATTTATTTAACGCCTTTAACTTAGTGAAATGTCCCAAGGTGCTTCACTGGAGTATTATGACAAAAAATTTGACACTGAGCCACATAAGCTGAAATTAGGGCAGGGGTCAAAGAGGTAGGTTTTAAGGAGAGTCTTAAAGGAGGAGGGAGAGGTAGAGAGGGGAGAGGTAGAGAGGCGAAGAGGTTTAAGGAGGGAAGTCCAGAGCTTAGGGCCTAGGCAAAAGAAGGCATGGCCACCAAAGGTTGAGCAACTATAATCAAGGATGCTCAAGAGGGTAGAATTAGAGGAGCGCAGATATCTCGGGGGTTGTAGGGCTGGAGGGGATTACAGAGATAGGGAGGGGTGAGACCAGGGAGGGATTTGAAAAAAAGGTTGTGAATTCTGAAATCGAGGCGCTGCTTAACCGAGAACTAAAGTAGGTCAGCGAGCACAGGGTTGATGGGTGAATGGAATTTGGTGCAAGTTAGGACATGGGCAGCCGAGTTTTGGATGACCTCAAGTTTACGTAGGTAGAACGTGGGAGGCCAATCAGGAATATAGTGGAATAGTCAAGTCTAGAGGTAACAAAGGCATGGATGAGGGTTTCCGCAACAGATGAGCTGAGGCAAGGGCGGAGACGGGCGATGTTATGGAGATGGAAATAGGTGGTCATATTTATGGCGTGGATATGTAGTTGGAAGCTCATTTCAGGGTCAAATATGACACCAAGGTTGCGGTCAGTGTGGTTCAACCACAGACAGATGTTATCGAGAGGATTGGAGTAAGTGGCTAGGGAACGGAGTTTGTGGCGGGGACCGAAAACAATGGCGTTCCCAATATTCAATTGGAGAAAATTTCTGCTCATCCAGAACTGGATGTCAGACAAGCAGTCTGACAATTTAGAGACTGTGGAGGGGTCGGGAGAAGTGGTGGTGAGGTAGAGCTGGGTGTCGTCAGCGTACCTGTGGAAACTGACGCTGTGTTTTTGAATGATGTTGCCAACATGTAGATGAGAAATAGAGGGGGGCCAAGATTAGATCCTTGGGGGACACCAGAGCTAATGGTGCAGGAGTTGGAAGAGGAGCCATTGCAGGTGATTCTCTGACTATGATTAGAGAGATAAGAATAGAACCAGGCGAGTGCAGACCCACGCAGTTGGATGGTGTTGGAAATGGATAGAGTGGTCAACCATGTCAAAGGCTACAGATAAGTCAAGAAGGACAAAGAGAGATAGTTTACCTTTAACACTGTCACAAAGGATGCCATTTGTGATTTTGATGTGACTTTCTTAAATAAGTAATCACACCAAATTTCAGATAGATTCACTAGCTATCTTCATAGACATTTTATGGTACTATAATAGCATCACTGATGCAAACAGGCAGTGATTTCACATCTAAATAGTAGTGGCAACATTTTGTCAAAATTTGTCTTAAAATGGATGATACCAGTCAGTACTTCAGAAGCGCTATATAAATGCAAGTTGTTGTTGTGTTAGTAATTACAAGCAATTCTGGATAATTACATATTGCTAAAAAAAAATGCTGAACATACACAGTGGGTCAGTCAACATCTGAAAACAGAAAAAGTAGGTTAATGGTCTGTGTTTAGACGGTCTGCCTCTAGATGAATACATGATCTGGGCATAATTCTGATGCAATCCCAGTGTATGAAACTACTTAACATTTTTTTTCCATTGGGTAGAATTATTGATCCAAGGATAACATTCTGATCCAAAGCATAAAATGTTTCCTAATTAGCTGACTTAAAATGCTGAGCACACTGAATATAATCAATACACTGCCACATTTCACCGGGGGACAGAAAAATAATTAGAAATATAACCACTTTGTGTGAAGTCAGTGATTTTGTTAATTGTTTTCTGTTGTTTTGTTTAGATTAAATTAGTCAATGAATAATTAAAGATGTTGTAATACAAAAAATTGTGAATCATCTATTTTCCAGCAATTTGTAAAAATCTGACCCAAGCATAATCCAAGTACAGGCTAATTATATAATTAATTATATAACTAATTATAGCAAAATGTAACAGTGTACCTTTTTTCATTGCTAAAGGTTTTTGAACAGGATTGGCTTCTTATTGATTCTCATTGTTAAAAAAAATACACAAGATTAAGAATGGGATTCAGAAATGTGGAAATAAAAATGAAGCTAAAATGAAGTACCATACAATAACAAGTAATATTAAGTGTGTGCACCATGGATAGAAAGGAAAAAGCTTTTCATGCTGCAATATTCTGGTGCTTCCGATTAAAGGGGAGATGCACCCTACACAAAATCTCAAGGTTTCCTGAAAAATGGAGGATTGAGTTTGATGTAAAGAAGCGGAGATTGCATAATTATAGTGTGAAAAGAAAAAGAAAGAAAGAAAAAGAATACTTGGGAATATAGGAGTTATTTAAAATTAATATTTGAAGTGTGTATAAAATTGTAATTGTTAATTATATACAATAATTGAACGATAATTGAATTGAAGATTTATCGGCTCTTAATAAATAAAAATTGTCATTAAATTCATTTCTGAACCCATGCTATGAAATTGTGAAAATTATTGAAATCATAAATTTTTTAAATAAAAATCATTAAAATTCTTCAATAATGGTGGAAAGAATGTTTTGGAACACTATGCTATTAATGGTGTCTGTCTTTTAAGCAGAAAAAAATGTTAGCTTCTAGTTTCAGATCATTTGCAAAAGTACTTCTGCATTACTCAGAATCAATGGTGTACTTTATAAGTGCTATTAAAATTAATTAGAATTTGGTTAGCATAGATGACCAACGAGGCAAAGAATTAACCTTAAAATAATCTCCAAAGTCATTTAACGCTGACAGGGTGCCACAGATAAAATAATTGGTCAAACATTTGGCTTTTAGAGCCATTTATGAATGTCCTTAATGAAAAAGCATGCGGGAATCAATTTAATGCTACAATAGAAAAATTGTGAATAACCCATCCAATGTTTGACAGCGAATGCAGCCGACCATTTACTCATTTTTCTTCACAGGCTCAGCATAGTGACAAAAATGTCAGTTAGATTGCAAATCATTATGGTTAATAAAGGTTAGTATTTTATGGCAGAGCTCAATGCTAGACTCTCCCTCTATAAAATGGCAGAAAAACTGCACAGCTTGTTTTGCTTATGCAAATATCTTTCACAAGCCTTACCATTACAGACATTTGGATCATTAAGATGGACTTTTTAAGATGTTCAGATCTATACAGTTTAATGTGTATTCACCCTGAAAGATCAATTCTATGTTGAGATTAACATTTGACCAATTTAAACTGACCTGAACAAGTTTGGCCATATAATATGCAGGGACTGCAAGTTTAATATTGTAATTAGTGGACATACTTGTAAAGCCTTTAATACTATTTTCTATAATATAAACAGAAAATGCTGGAACTACTCAGCAAGTCAGGCCGCATCTGTGGAGAGAGAAAGAGAGTTACTGGTGGGCTGAAAATTGCGGTCGGAGGCTTCCTTTATACGAAGGCCTCTGACACGAAGAACATCGGATTCCTGATCTGAGGCCTTCATTCACCGCGCAGTGCATGGGGACCTGTCTTTCATGCACGAACGCATCTGCTGGAATCACGTCGGCCTGGACCACCAATCATTATCTAATATTCTCATTGACAAAAATAGAAGCATTGTTTGTATGTGCTTTCATTACTATCAATGAGAATAACCCCCTAAAACACTGAAACACAGCACACTAAATTTAAAAAACATCTCACATATTTTAAATTAATTGAAATTAAAAGTAATTAAATGGTCTAGAAAAAAAAAATGTTTTGAATTTAAAAAAAATGTGTTTTAATAGGGTTAAAAATAAACTTACCTTACTGGATAGGGTTTTTCATATAAAATTGAGTGACTACATTTAATTTTTCTATGTTTTAAAAGTGTTATGCTGGCAAAAGTAGGCTATACGCCTGCTTTTACCAGATGTAAAAGTTTGAAGGACATTCGCTGGGCATGAGTTGGGCAAATAGCCCAATCTCTCCCGCGCAGATGTCCTTCTCCAGGGGATGCATAGAATCTCTCTAAAGAAATTTTGATAGATCGGAAAAGCCAGTTCTCAGCACATACGCATCGCGCCCTGAGAATGGCTTTTGCGTAGCCTCGCTGGGTGTGTGCGCACTTCATACGGACCCGGCGATGCCGCAATTTTCGGCCCAATGTTTCAGGTCGGTGATCTTTTGTCAGAATTGGAAAAAGTTACATATGTAACAGGTTTTTAGGCAAGGGACAGAGGCAGGGAAAGGGGGGAGAGGATTAAAGAACAAAAGGGTAGGTCTGTGATAGAGTGAAAGAACATAAAGAACATTAGAAATAGGAGCAGGAGTAGGCCATTTGGCCCCTCGAGCTTGCTCCGCCATTTAATAAGATCATGGCTGATCTGATCATGGACTCAGCTCCACTTCCCTGCCTGCTCCCCATAACCCTTTATTGCCTTATCATTCAAACATCTGTCTATCTCCGCCTTAAATATATTCAATGACTCAGTCCCTCTGGGGCAGAGAATGCTATAGATTTACAACCCTCTGAGAGAAGAGATTTCTCCTCATCTCAGTTTTAACTGGGCGGCCCCTTATTCTGAGACTATGTCCCCTCGTTTTAGTTTCTCCTATGAGTGGAAATATCCTTTCTGCATTCACCTTGTCCAGCCCCCTCATTATCTTATATGTTTTGATAAGATCATCTCTCATTCTTCTGAACTCCAATGTGTAATAGGCCCAACCTACTCAACCTATCTTCATAAATCAACCTCCTCATTTCCGGAATCAACCTAGTGAACCTTTTCTGAACAGCCTCCAATGCAAGTATATCCTTCCTTAAATACGGAAACCAAAACTGTACGCAGTACTCTAGGTGTGGCCTTACCAATACCCTATACAGTTGTAGCAGGACTTCTCTGCTTTTATACTCTATTCATCTTGCAATAAAGGCCAACATTCCATTTGCCTTCCTGATTACTTGCTGTACTTGCATACTAACTTTTTGTGTTTCATGCACAAGGACCCCCAGGTCCCTCTGTACTGCAATACTATGTAATTTTTCTCCATTTAAATTATAATTTTCTTTTCTATTTTTTCTGTAAAAGTGGATAACCTCACATTTTCCCACATTAAACTCCATCTGCCAGATTTTTGCCCACTCACTTAGCCTGCCTATATCCCTTTGCAGATTTTTTTGGGTTCTCCTCACAATTTGCTTTCCCTCCCATCTTTGTATCATCAGCAAATTACACTCGGTCCCTTCATCCAATTAATATAGATTGTAAATAGTGGAGGACCCAACACCGATCCCTGCGGCACCCCACTAGTCACTGTTTACCAATTGGAAAATGACCCATTTATCCCGACTCTCTGTTTTCTGTTAGCCAATCCTCTATCCATGCTAATATATTACCCCCAACCCCGTGAACTTTTATCTTGTGCAGTAACCTTTTATGTGGCACCTTATTGAATGCCTTCTAGAAATCCAAATACACCACATCCACTGGTTCTCCCTTATCCACCCTGCTCATTATATCCTCAAAGAACTCCAGCAAATTTGTCAAACATGATTTCCCTTTCATAAATCCATGCTCATTCTGCTTGATTGAATTATGCTTTTCCAAATGTCCTGCTACTGCTTCCTTAATAATGGACTTCAGCATTTTCCCAACGATAGATGTTAGGCTAACTGATCTATAGTTTGCTGCTTTCTGTAACCCTCCTTTCTTGAATAGGGGCATTACATTTCCGGTTTTCCAATCCACTGAGACAGCCCCAGAATCCGGTGAATTTTGGTAGATTACAACCAATGCATCCACTATCTCTGCAGCCATCCCTTTTAAGACCTTAGGATGTAAGCCATCAGCTCCAGGGGACTTGTCCGCCTTTAGTCCCATTATTTTACCGAGTACTCATCATCATCATCATCATCATCATCATCATAGGCAGTCCCTCGGAATCGAGGAAGACTTGCTTCCACTTCTGAAGTGAGATCTTTGGTGGCTGAACAGTCCAATTTGAGAGCCATAGACTCTGTCACAGATGGGACAGATAGTTGTTGAGGGAAGGGGTTGGTGGGACTGGTTTGCCGCATGCTCTTTCTGCTGCCTGCGCTTGATTTCTGCACGCTCTTGGCGTTGAGACTCGAAGTGCTCAGTGCCCTCCCGGATGCACTTTCTCCACTTAGGGCGATCTTTGGCCAGGGACTCCCAGGTGTCAGTGGGGATGTCGCACTTTATCAGGAAGGCTTTGAGGGTGTCCTTGTAATGTTTCCACTGCCCACCTTTGGCTCATTTGCCATGAAGGAGCTCCGCATAAAGCACTTGCTTTGGGAGTCTCGTGTCTAGCATGCGAACTATGTGTCCTGCCCAGTGGAGCTGATAGAGTGTGGTCAGTGCTTCAATGCTGGGGATGTTAGCCTGGATGAGGATGCTGATGTTCGTACGCCTGTCCTCCCAGGGGATTTGTAGGATCTTGCGGAGACATCGTTGGTGATATATCTCCAGCGACTTGAGATGTCTACTGTACATGGACCATGCCTCTGAGCCATACAGGAGGGCAGGTATTATTACAGCCCTGTAGACCATGAGCTTGGTGGTAGATTTGAGGGCCTGGTCTTCGAGCACTCTTTTCCTCAGGCGGCCGAAGGCTGCACTGGTGCACTGGAGGCGATGCTGAATCTCCTCATCAATGTCTGCTTTTGATGATAAGAGGCTCCCGAGGTATGGGAAATGGTCCACATTGGGAGTAATTGTAACCCAGGATTATGATGAACTGGTCGAGTGGGTTAGTGGCATCCAAGGAGGGGACAATGAAAAATCCCAAACAAAGATAAAACAAGAAAGGGTTTTTGCAGCAGGGACGGGGGGAGGACAGAAAAAGGGGACATGCCATAACTGCGGGAAGGTGGGTCACTTTGCCAAAGAATGTAAGGGGAAACGCATGGAAAAACAATGCACATATTGCGGCAAAAAGGGACATTTAGACGCGACCTGCTATAGTAAAAATGGCTATCCTAATAAGGCAAGGACCCTGTCAGAACAGGAATACCAGCAGTGGCAGGAGTACAAAGCCCCCCTGTGATGCCCGGCGGCCCCTGTACAAAGTAAAAAGGAGGGAAGGATATATGTGTCTGCACTAGTAGGGGGCCGACAGTGTGAGATGCTAGTGGACACTGGAGCCTCAATATCCATTACCAATCTACCCCTTCCCGTAACTGACAAAAAGGCTTTAATAAACGGAATAGATGGACGGCCAACACCGGCCTACCTTAGCACCACCCAAGTGGTGGAAATTGCTAATTTATGTATACCCATGAGATTTTACATACGCAAGAATCGTGAGGGAACAATATTGGGGAATGACGTAATGAAGGAATTTCAGGCTCTGATTGATTGTGGCAAGGGGAAATTAACATGGCCAAAGGCAGATGGCAGTAAGGGAGATTTGGGACAGATAGCTCACCATATGGAAAGTTTAGGTGTAGCAACAGCCACAAAAACCAATCGGCATACCGAGACTGGAGGATATGGCGGCATTTGTGCCTCTGTGCCCGGGGTTTGGGCACAGACAAAATTGGATACCGGAAAGGCGGACATGGACCCTATTAAGATCCCTGGACATCTCATAAACCACACTGGCAATACTCTATAAGACCTGAAGCCAGAACAGCAGTTGTAGAAATAGTAAAGGGACGAGTGGAAAAAGGTATCTTAAGAGAAACTGTTAGCACCACTAACTCCCCAACATGGCCAGTAGGGAAGCCAGATGGGAGTTATAGACTACCCATTGACTACACCGCCCTTAATAAGGTCGCCCCCAAACTATTCCCGATAGTGGCCAGTCCCTCCACAATCCTTAATGGATTATCCCCTGAACATAAAATCTTTACAGTCCTGGACATAGCCAATGGCTTCTGGGCACTTCCCCTCGACCCAGAATCACAAGAGGAATTCGCCTTCACAGTGGAGGATAAACAATATACTTGGACCCGATTACCACAAGGGTTCCATAATAGTCCTGCCATATTCCACCGAGTCATGAGCGACGTAGTAAAACAAATAGAAGTACCGGCAGGAAATAGTATTTTACAATATGCCGACGACATATTAATAGCTTCAGAAACCAAGGAGGGACATCAGGCAACCCTATACCTGGTGTTACGAGCTTTGGAGATGGCAGGCCTTAAGGTCAACCCCAAGAAAGCCCAGGTAGGAAAAACCCAAGTCCTGTACCGAGGATACTGCCTTTCAAAGGGGTCGAAAGAAATGCCCTTGGATAGGAAAAAGGCTGTCAAGGACATGCCTAGACCAGTAACGGTAAGGGGGATGAGGAAGGTACTGGGTCTCTTTAATTACCGTCGGAACTTTATCCCTGAGTTTGCAAAGATTGCTGAGCCTATACAAAGACTAGTAAAGGGAGGAAAACCGGCCCTAGACCTTATAGAGTGGGGCCCTGAACAAGAACAGGCATATAGTAAACTCAAGTCAGAACTAGTCTCCGCATCTGGATTGGGACTGTCTGACATGGGTAAAGATTTCCACATCCACTGTACCAATGAAGATGGGTTCTATACAGCCATGGTCACCCAAGAACACGGGGATAAAAGGAGACCCATAGCCTATTACTCCACCGCCGAAGGTCCGGTGGTGACCGGATTATCCAGATGTATAGCTGCACTAGACTGCGCAGCTTGGGCAGTAAAAATAAGCGAGCCCGTGGTAATGACCGGAAACATCATCCTCCACACCAAACACACGTTGGTAGAAATGTTAAACACAGGAAAACTGAGAACCATTTCTGATATGAGACGGGCAAAGTGGGAAGCAGTCCTCTTGCCACCCAACAAAGCAGTAACTATAATTAGAGATGTAGGGGAAAACCCCGCGGAGGGCATAGTGCAAGAGGGAGAGCCCCATAATTGCGGGGACGTGGATATGGACATGGAAGAGGATAGAATAAAAGACACGCCCCTTCAAACCGCAGAACAAACCTTGTTTGTGGACTGCTCGCGAAAATACGTAGAGGGACTACCTCGTACCGGATGGGCTGCAGTTAACCAGGATCTAGAGACAGTCGAATCAGGGCGAATTAGTGGGGGGTCGTCAACTCAGGTGGCAGAATTGGTAGCCCTCACCCGGGCACTGGAACTATCAGAGGGTAAGATCGTTAATATCTATACGGACAGTAGATATGCATTCGGCATAGTACACGATTATATGACAGCATGGGGGAGGAGGGGTTTTAACACAACCAGTGGACATCCCATAAAACACCAGCTGAGAATAGAAGCTCTCTTAGCAGCCAGTAATAAACCAAAACAGGTAGCGGTCATTAAAATTAAAGCCCACTAAAGGGAACCGGACCGAACCAGTCCAGATTGGCTGAGTCCCCAGGGAAATCAAGCTGCGGACTTAGCTGCACAAGAGGCATTAGAACAATAGGAGTGTGAGGAAGCCTCAGTCAGCGCCGCTGGGGTCCGAGACGAACAGATAAGTATCGAGGAACTACACCAGGACACTTCTGAGGAAGAAAGGGGTATGTGGACAAAGCAGGGCGCAACGCAAGGAACGGATAATGTTTGGAGATGAAACACAAGGTAATGGTGCCTGAATGCATACAGAATACCTTATTGGAGTTGCACCATGGCCTGTCCCATTCGGGACGAGAGGCCATGACCGGGAGTCTTGGAAGAGATTGGTGGAGGAAGGGGATGGGGAGAGATATTGCCAAACATTGCCATCGATGCGTTACGTGCGCACAAAATAATCCACACAGGCCCATTAAAATTAAAATGGGGCACTAGCCCCGTCCACGGGGGCCATGGGAACATTTACAAATTGATTTCACAGGTCCTTTGCCCCCATCCCATGGAAAAAGATATTGCCTAGTGATTATAGATCAATTTACCCGGTGGGTGGAAGCTTTCCCCACACGTGATTGCACTGCCTCCACAGTGGCAAGGATATTGACCGAGCAGGTGATTCCCCGATGGGGAGTGCCTCTTCAGATAGATTCCGACCAAGGCACCCACTTCACCGGGAAGATTGTGAAAACAGTATGCCAGCTGATGGGCATAAAACAAAAATTCCACATCCCCTACCACCCGCAGAGTTCTGGAATGGTAGAACGCATGAACCATACCCTTAAGAACGCCCTGGCAAAGGCCATGCAAACGTCAGGAAGAATGTGGACAGAAGTATTACCTATTATATTAATGAAGTTAAGAGCCACGGTAAACCGGACAAACGGATTAACCCCTTATGAACTAATGACAGGAAGGGCGATGCAATTACCAGAAAGCATCATAACAGGTGGGGCTGACGGAGGCCCATTAAAAGACAAAATTAAACGGTATGTTTTGGAACTAAGCACTCAACTCAAAGGGATGCGTAAATTAGTAAGAGACAATCAGGAAGAGAGAGACGCTCAGAAAGAGCTTGAAAGGCTCCCTGACGTCCCAATGACGGGACATCGCGACATGGTAAAAACATTACCTGAAAAACCAGGGTTTGCACCAAAATGGAATGGCCCATATGAGGTCATAATCAGTGGAGACACCTGTGCCTTTCTGGACATAAGAGGGAAGAGTGTATGGAAACATTGGACCCAGTTGAAATTGTACAAAGAAACTAATGAGTAAACATAAGACATGTGATTCACGATAATGTAACCAGGATACTTGTTTATGCACCCCGAACAGGTGACGACTGCAAGCAAGTCCAAATTACGGCTACTGCTAATGTGTAAATATTGTATTGTTTGAGCGTAACAAACATGTCTAAGATAGCGCATATAATCGCGTTACTCTATGTTGTCACGGTTGTAAAGCTAATAGGATTAGAAGATAACTTGTTTTTCAAGACCCATATACATTTACATGGCAATCGAACCGTGTGTTACCCACTAGCCCAATCAGTAGAGGCCCTGTTCGTGGCCACCCCTGGGTGGACCCCCCATGACTTATATACGGCGGATACCTCGGACGCACCCTGTGAGGGACAAACGGGCGAATATAGAAGGGGTATACAGGGAAGATGCGTGGAATTAATAAATCCCACAGATCCTGTGTGCAGGGGATCCCGGGGAAAGGACGAAATGGTATGCTCAGACAATGCAAGCTACCCGCTTTGCTTCTCGGGGCAAGGATGGGGGTGTGTATATGCCCTGGTCCCCGAGAACGCCATCTGTGTGCAGACGCAATGTGCCCGTCAGCACTGTCGAGTGCATAGAGGCCAGTTTACTTGCACCTGTAACGAGCAAAGATGCCTGAACGTGACCGCAGGGAGGCAAGTTGTCTGTGGTCAGTGCAACGAAACTCATGTCAGCTCAGAAACATGGGCATACCCGTTTGATGCTTACCAATTGGTAGGATCGGGCTCAAATTCAAGGGAACCGAGCAATTAGTGGTATAAGCAGTTTACGAGTGTTAGCAACACCGACGTAAAGTGTTATAGAGCTAAGGAGGGATTCCTGTTCCTCCTCAACGGCACCTTCAAGACCGCAACACCGACCCTCCTGGTCCTCTTTGCAGTAGGAACTATAGGACCACTAACTGTCCCATGCCCCCAAAGGGGGCATACTCGGAGAAGGATAGTAACACGGGCCATCAGCAAGGAGTTCTGTGCCGATTGGGAGGATCCTATCACACTGGGATCATCACTCGGCCACGGGTTCCTCGGGGCCCTGTCTGTGGAGGGGATCAGCGGGGTAATTAGTGCAAAAATAGGAACTATCTTATTTGTGGATTAACCATTCTGGGAAACAGAATATCTAAGGGATTGGATGCCATCCACCGGGAGCTGTCTGAATTGAGATGTATACGCAGCAGACCCGTTATGCCGTAGATTATCAGTTAGCCCAACAGGGAGGAGTATGCACAATAATAGGAGACAAATGTATAACACATGTTACGGATGAATCATACAATATCACCCAAGCCATTGATGCCACAAGAAAGCAGCTTGATGAGTTCAGACAAGGCCCAAAAAGGGGGAACAGCTGGCTTGACTGGCTATTAGGGGGATCCTGGGGGTCCTATTTAACGCATGGAGTAGTTATTCTTGTTGTAATAATAATTACTTGTTGCTTGACTATCGGATGTTTTAATATCTGCTGTAAAGTCATGATGGCCCGAATCGTGCCGGTTGCCAGCGTGATCACCGGAAAAGAACATCAGATGGGAACACCCGGAGACGCCGAGGAAGACGGAGCGGACGACGCAGGCACAGACCACTACCTATGAAGGATAGGCTAGAGCTACAGGCAAGGCAGGGAAGTAACTTGCCTCGAAGGTAGGCACTGAGCCACCTTCATTGTGGTCATCTGGATTTCGTGAACATCCTCCAGGACCAACAGGGGGAACTGTTGGAGTGGATTTTCGGACATAGCAAAGCATGATGGGGTAAGCCAACTATCTGCCTTTCCACTAAATGAACTTTGTACCAAGAAGCCTATCTGATGTCCCTGATATGAACTCTGCAGCAACAAGTGACTCCTGGCCAGGTGCAGGCCACTGTTTCATAGAAAGCTTTGCAACAGAATAACTAACCACAAAAGAAGATACAGAGGAAGGGCCCCCAAACTCGTGCCATGCTATCAGGTTTCACTAGGACTAAAAACTTGTATGTAAATGAATTGCGTTGCCATATGGATTGATTGGTTGTATGTAAATGAATTTAAATGATTGTATTCCGCCCCCTGTAAACTGCTTATAACCCCGTGGCACAAGGCACTCGGGGAGAAGGTGTTCGCAGATCGCGGGATCTCAACTCTTCTCCCAGAGCTCTGTTAGCAATAAAGTTGTCTCTCTTACTTTACTAGAGTCTATGTGAATTTATTTTCACTAACAGTCTTCTACCATGAAGACTGATACAAAATATTTGTTCAACGTCTCTGCCATTTCCCTGTTCTCCATTATTAATTCCCCAGTCTCATCCTCTAGGGGACCAACATTTACTTTAGCCACTCTTTTCCTTTTTATGTACTTGTTATAATTAAATGATAAAAGGGGTGATGGTGTAAGGCAAAAGGGGGATGGTAATGGGACAAGTAAAAAAACAGAAGCTGGGTGTAGAGGAGGTGTAAATGGCAATAGCAGAACCATTATCAGCACCTGTTGTCCGACAAAATGGGAACTGTGGTTATGCTCTGAAATTGTTGAATTCGATGTTGAGTCTGGAAGGTTGTAAAGTGCCTAATCGAAACTCTGTTTCTTTCTCCACAGATGTTCCCTGACCTGCTGAGTATTTCCAGCATTTCCTGCTTATATTTCAGAATTGCAGCATCTGCAGTATTTGGCCTTTGTAATACTATTTTTTAATTGTGTATTTTCTGTTTGTTGGATTTTATGTTGTAATAAACATATCCTTAATTGCTGTTATTATATGAGTTTTTTTAAAATTAGAGATAAAAACATTTATGTTTACAAGCAATCACCTCCCCTACATTGCACCTAGTATTGCTTTAATAGGTTGCATAAGTACCATTTCCTTAGGCTATTCATTGGCATCCTCTCGACAAAGCCTGCAGGCATATTTGTAACGCAAGACAGCATAGAAAACTGTATGAATATGATACTGTACAAATCCATGTCAGTACTTAAAAACAATATGGAAATACTTGTATTCTTAGATTAGATTGTTTTTAATGTCCCATGCTCATTGACTCAGTATTTAACTGAGGGATGGAAATGTCCTGCCACTTTGCTACAACAGTTATGCTGCAGGTGTAAGTGTCCGTGAAAGCTGCACTCACTATTTTATTGAGTGAATGGCAGCCATTCGCAGCAAGTGCTTATTACAATAAGAGTTCAGTAATAGGAATTTAATGAGGAAACAAATGTCCCTTTTTTGCATAAAATGTGGTCACTGATCATAAATAATTTATTATCAGTTGAGAGTATTTTCTTGGCTTCTGGGGCATGTTTTATTGCACAGATGTCACAATAGATAATAAAAGGAATCTCATCAAGTGGAAAATGAAGCTTCTGTTTCCAGAAATGTTATCGAACTGCTTTTAGTAATTTATAATATTGTATTACTCATTCAGTACATCTGTAAAAATACACATTGAAAATCTTCAGTGATCTCTATATAATGCTTGAAATAGTTTTGTTTTATCCTTTTTATAATAGATTTTAATACTCAGAAATTAATTTCTGATCGCTGTCTTACTTAAACTATAGCAACTCAATTTTCTTCAATGTCAGACTCAAAAAGTAGCAGAATTTATGTAAATGCAAAATTGTATCCTTCATCATTAGTTAGTCTCAATATAGGTATTAATGTAATTGAACTCATATTGTATATGACATTCCTGTATTACTCCCGCAGGTATCTTTTTGAGTCATCAGTTCCGCTTTGTGACCAGCTAGCATAGTGTTGTTTCATCAACTAATAATTTAAGTAGACATTGCCATAGTGGGGTTGTTGCTAGCTTTTAGTCAGTCCAATGGAGACTGTCTGAGGTTAATATAATCATTTAATTACATTACCAGTAGACTTTCAACCCATAATCACCATTTAAATTAATATTTGATTTAAACAGCGGTTTAATTTTGCACTGCGTAGGACAATAATTTGCATTTGATTCAATGAAAATATGCAGTAGCACAGCAGGAGCCTGTGTGCTGTATCAACCTCAGTCAGAGGCATCGGACAGGTAGGTACATGGCTTTGTGGTTTTCTCTTTACTTTTCCATCTTTTTATGTCTTCAGTTAATGGAATTATTTTGTTGCTGCAAATGCAAGGAATTTGAAATCTTGCTTAATTCTTAAAACTGAGAGTTGTTGCCTTTCATTTGTAACTCTCTCCTCAGTGTAGACTTAGAAAAGGGGTTTGCGCTTTTATTGTCATCATTTTTGAAGTTGCTTTACTTTACATTTAACTTTCCAGCCCTCCACTCATTCCAGTGTTCTGTAGAGTTCTGTGCATGGAAAGAGCATTACTATATCTTGAATTTGTCTTTTACCCTGTTCATCTTCTTGTGATTGATCAAACATTTGCTATGACTAAAGATCATCAACCTGAAACATTAACCTTATATTTCTCTCTGCTAAGATGCTACGTGACCTGCTGAGTGTTTCCAACATTTTCTAATTTGACTTCAGATTTCCTTAGCTTCATTACTCATTTCACGGTCACTTATTTTCCAAGAATGCCCACCTTCTCTTCAGCGGGATTTTTGCGTCTCTCTTATATCCTGTTCATCTTAATTGCTATCTGTTTCCCTTCTTATGTTTGATCATGCATTTCCTAAAACTCGCTTTCACAGCCACATCTTTTTGTTCAGCAACTGAGTTCTGATGAAAGTTCCTTGACCTGAAATGTTTCTCCATAGATATTGCCTGGCCTGCTGAGTGTTCTGTCTTTATTTTAAATTAGATCTTGAATGTTCCCAGCAACATTTGACTTTTGTTCATCCAGAAACCTATAATACTCTCCAGTGTTTTCACTCAACAGCCATAAAACGCAAAGATATGGCCAGGGATTTTCCTCTGCAATCTCACTTAGAATCAGGCAAAAACGCAGCAGAGAACAACAGAATATTTGGGTGGTGAGGCATGCCATTGTCCTGACAGGGATTATCCCCACTTCTCCCACCCTTGCTGGAACTGTTGCTGGGGTTACCAACTCGGCTTGGATATATTCCAGGAGGTTTCTCCCGTCTCCAACTGATGGTTCCACCATAGGTCGGCCAACACGTCTATCCTCACGGTGACCGCCAATTGGAAAGCAAATAGATTTTTCATTACCTGATTGGATGATACTTCAGTGTAAATGCCAGTATGGCTCAGAAGCCACTATCGAGGCAGAGGGCTTTGTCACCACCTCCTCTCCCTCCACTCTGCTTACAATCACTTAAAAACCTCTCCTAAGGTTCCTTTTAGGCCTCATCTCTTCATTGGAAATAGTCCCAGTATCTTAAGTCTGTGGAAAGAGGATACCCTGGACAGGTGTCTTTTATGTCCCCCATCACTTCTGGTGGAAAATCCTGAAGTTAGCAAGAGGCAGCGGGGAGTTGGTAGAACAACTCCCGGGGTAATTTTCCAACACATTCGCTCAAGTTACACCAGCTAATCTAAACAGAGTCATATTCCTACCTTCTCTAAACATCTTAAAAGGTTAGGACGATGTTAAAGAATGAAGGGCAATCAGAACTAATGTGTAACAGGTGGACTAATAACACTGAAGAGAAAAGATTGAACAGCAATGATTTATTCATGGGCTAAAAAGTGAAACAAGTTTAGAATTAACACAGTTTTAAAAAGTAGTATATATTTCCTCTCACATTGTAAACTATTCTGCATCACAGCTGTCTTTCAATTTTTCATCACTTTGACCACATTTTGGTTCAGTTCTCAAAGGTAAATTAAATATATGTTTTTAATAGCAGAAGTCAGTGGAATAAAACCAGAAATAGCAGTTAAGAAACTTAAAAACCAGTTAAGGAAAATCACAACAGAAAAACAGAACTAATCAAATGCTTTTAAAGTTAATCAAGTTCTTTGGCACTTTTGAAATAGGTACAGTACTGATCATCTTTAATATTCATTTGTGATATTTATTTGTAGCATTTATAGAACTTCTTAAAATATCTATATTTCCCTTTGTCTACCTTTGCTTTCTGTCTCTGAAACATAATGAAAATGATAGAATTTCATGTTGGACTCAGATTGTTCAAAGAATGCACAAGTCCAATTAAAAACATCGAACTGACTTCATTCAGTTAATTAGGTTCAGTCCCAGCCTAAAAATGAAAAATGGTCAATTGAACACTGAAACATTAAGAAATTAATGACATTTTGTGTGTTCTCCTGGGAGATTGGTGGAACCCCCAGGGAATGCTGATTTCAGCTGATTACGCCATTCTCCCTGGGGGTGCTGCTGATGAGAACCCCAATTGTATTTCAGGGCCTATATTTGTATGTATGATATACTGAAAGCACACTTCAGAGCATGTTCCCAGGCAAGTATACATTGATAGATTTTGATAACGTTGATAAGTCAATTCTGTTTTGCTTTCATAAATGATGATCGTAGAATCATAGAATATTATAGCTCAAAGGGGGGTCATTCAGCCAATCATGCTTGTGCCAGCTCTTTGAAAGAGCTGTCCAATTTAGACCAACACCCAAGCTTATTTCTCTTCAAATAAATGCCCAACTGCCTGTTAAAAGTTCCTATGGAATCTGATTCCACCATCCTTTCAGATAATGCGTTCCAGATCATAACAACCCTCCGGTGAAAAAAAGTCTCCATATTTCCCTTCTAGTTCTTTTGCCAATTATTTTAATCTATGTTCCCTGGTTACCAACTCATTTGCCAAAATAAACAGTTTCTCCCCTACTTGCTCGTTTAAAACCCCTCCTAATTTTGAATTAGTTCTCCCCTTAACCTTCTCTGCTCCAAGGAGAACAACCCCAGCTTCTCCAATCTCTCCACATAACTGAAATCCTTCATCCCTGGTATAATTCTGGTAAAACCTCCTCTGTAGTCTGTCCAAGGCATTGACATCCTTATGAATGTTTGTGCACAGAATTGTGCACAATACTCCAGTTGAGACCTTACCAATGATTTGTAAAGGTTAGCACGATTTCCTTGTTTTTTTATTCAATGCCCCTGTTTGCAAAGTCAAGTATCTCATACATTTTCTAAACTGCCCTATCAACTTGCCCAGTCACCTTCAAGGATCTGTCAATATGCACTTCCAGGTCCCTGTGCTTTTGCACCTCACGCCCCTCCATGGCCCCACCCCCCCCAACACCCCGCCACTCAAAATAGTACCATTTAGATTATACTGTCTTTCAATGTTGTTTCTCCTAAAGTGAATCAATTCATACTTATCTACATTAAATTGCATCTTCCATGTGTCTGCCCATTTCACCAGTCTGTCTATGTCCTCCTGAATTCTGCTACAATTCTGCTCACAATTTACTATGTCGCCAAGTTTTGTATGATCCGCCATTGTACTCCCTATTCTACTGACCTCTTGTAAATTGACTGTCAGGTATCTTTACAAATGGTATTTGTTTAGTATTGTTTTTACCTAAGCATTCCTTAAAAGGTCCTGCTACCAACCATGCAAAAAAGAAATACTGAAAAGTACACAAAAGATGAGATAACAAATCTGAGCTGTGAGTGAGAAAGCAGGTGGTGAGATCAAGGGAGTAATTAGAGAGGAACATGGACATAATCATGCACTTGGGACATTTTTCTTTTTCTCAGTGAGGGTTTAGGCCAAATATATATCAGCTTATAAATGATGTTTCTGCACTTTACTAGGTATCAGCCATGGATCAGTGGTAGCACTCTTGCATTTGTGTCAGAAGGTCATGTGTTCAAGCCTAACTCCAGAGATCTCATACACTAGGCTGATACTTCAGATCTTTCAGATGAGAAGTTAAATTGAGGCCCTGTTTGCCCTCTCAGATGGATGTAAAATATCCCATGTCACTATTTTGAAGAAGAGTGGGTAAATTCTCATCATATCCTGCCAATATTTATCCATCAACCAACATCATTGAAACAGATTATCTGGTCATTTATCTCATTGCTGTTTGTGGGAACTATCTGTGCACAACTTTGGCTGCTGCATTTCCTACATTACAACAGTGACTACATTTCAAATAAAAATTGTATTTTATTGGCTGTAAAGCAGTTTGGGGCATCTTAAGGTCATGAAAGGCGCTATATAAATTCAAGTCGTTCTTTCTTTTATTACTTTTTTTGGTAAATAATGTACCTGTCAGATTTGATTAATTGGATTATTTGCTTTCAGCTGTTTTAATTTCAAGTTCTTATTTTACGCACAGAATTACTTCTGTAGAGTGACATGTTTATTGAGCCCTGGATCATTCATATTGTAACACTGTCAGTTTCATTATTAAGTCTAACTAACAAATGCCATGAATTGTTTACACAAATTATTTTTTGAATTATTCCAAGTAGTTCACAAAATCAAATTTAAAAAATTATATATGTATATAAAATATTTCACTGAAAATAAATTATGTTTAAGTAAATCATAGCTTGACTTTTCAAGGACTTTTTTAATATGGGTACGGTTATGTATGCAACCCTAGGCAACCTGTATCATACTGCCACCAGAGGGCATGCCTGTTGGAGTCCCAAGGGATCCCAGCATCCCTTGGGAGCACTGTATATAAGCAGGCCTCCCATGCTGTACCAACACTCTGAAGTTTGAATAAAGGAGCTAAGGTCACACTTACTCATTGTCTACAGTACTCAGTTACATTACTTTATTATAAGCTTAACAACTGGTGACGAGATAACGAACAATCACACGAAAATTCAGAGAACTGTTGGTATCCTGGAGAAATTCTCAGAAGGGGACGATTGGGAGGACTTTGTGGAGCGACTCGACCAATACTTCATGGCCAATGAGCTGGAAGGGGAAGAGAACAATGCCAAATGAAGGGCGACCCTCCTCACTGTCTGTGGGGCAACAACCTATGGCCTCATGAAGAATCTTCGAGCTCCGGTGAAACCAACAACCAAATCATATGAAGAACTGTGTACGCTGGTCCGGGAGCACCTAAATCCGAAGGAAAGCATTCTGATGGCAAGGTATCGATTCTACATTTGTCAACGGTCTGAAGGCCAGGATGTGGCATGCTACGTCGCCGAACTAAGGCGCCTTGCAGGACATTGCGAGTTCAATGGATTCCTTGAGTAAATGCTAAGAGTCTTCGTTGTGCTTGGCATTGGCCATGAAGTTATTCTTCGCAAACTATTGACTGTTGAAACACCGAACCTGAGCAAAGCCATATGATAGCCCAGGCCTTTATGTCCACCAGCGATAACACCAAACAAATTTTGCAGCATAAAAAGGTTTCGGCAAGTACTGTACACACAGTAACGTCATTTTCAGTCAGGAATGCACAAGGCAGAATGTACACGCCGGCAGTTGCACGACCTCAGGTGACCCAGAGTCCGCCATGAAACGTTAATGTGAGGCAGTTAACACCTTATTGGCTCTGCGGAGGTGATCATCAGGCCCATCAATGCTGCTTCAAACACTATGTGTGCAAAGGCTGTGGAACATGGGACACCTCCAGTGAATGTGCAGGTGAGCTGCAAACCCTGCAAACCACCACGTTGCAAAGGAGGATCGATCCATGGTGGATCAGGCTGAACTAGAGACTTGAACTGAGAAGGCAGAGGTGTATGGGGTACACACCTTCAACAAGAAATGTCCACCGATCATGCTAAAAGTCGAACTGGATGGAATTCCAAGGAACTGGACATGGGTGCGAGTCAGTCTATCATGAGCAAAAAGGCCTTCGACAGGCTGTGGTGCAACAAGGCACACAGGCCCAAGCTGAGCCCTATTCATACCAAGCTAAGAACTTACACTAAAAAGCTGATCCCTGTTATTGGCAACGCAGCAGTAAAAGTCTCCTATGATGGAGCAATGCACGAACTCCCACTATGGATTGTACCAGGAGATGGCCCCACACTGTTCGGCAGAAGCTGGCTGGAAAAATCCGCAGGAACAGGGATGATATCCAAGCGCTTTCGTCCGTCGACGACGCCTCATGTGCCCAGGTTCTGAGCAAGTTCCCGTCGCTGTTTGAGCCGAGCATCGGAAGTTTTTCGGGGGCGAAGGTGCAGTTGGTTCCCGGTACACGACCCATCCACCACAAGGCACGTGCGGTGCCATACATGATGCGAGAGAAAGTGGAAATTGAGCTGGACAGGCTGTAGCGAGAAGGCACCGGTGGAGTTCTATGAGTGGGCCAGTACGATCGTTTTCAAAGGCGATGGCACGATCAGAATTTGTGGGGACTATAAGTAACAATTAACTGTTTTTCGCTACAGGACCAGTACCCACTACCCAAGGCAGACGACCTATTTGCGACCCTGGCTGGAGGAAAGACGTTCACCAAGTTGGACCTGACCTCGGCCTACATGACGAAGGAGCTGGTGGAATCTTCAAAATGCCTCACCTGCATCAACACGCACAAAGGTCTGTTCATCTACAATAGATGCCCATTGGGGATTCGATTGGCCGTGGCAATTTTTCAAAGGAACATGGTGAGCCTGCTAAAGTCAGTTCCACACACTGTGGTTTTCCAGGATGACATACTGGTCACAGGTTGAGACACCATCGAACACTTGAAGAGGTTCTAAGTCAGCTAGATCGCGTGGGACTTAGGTTGAAACGCTCAAAGTGTGTTTTCCTGGCGCCAGAGGTTGAGTTCTTAGGGAGAAGAATCGCGGCGGACGGCATCAGACCCACCGACGCCAAGACGGAGGCCATCAAGAACGCGCCGAAACCACAGAACGTGACGGAGCTGCGATCGTTCCTGGGACTCCTCGACTATTTCGGTAATTTCCTACCCTGGTTAAGCACCTTGCTAAAACCCCTACATGTGCTACTATGCAAGGGAGATGACTGGGTATGGGGGAAATCACAAGAGGCTGCTTTTGAGAAAGCCAGAACTCTGTTATGTTCTAAAAAAACTGCTTGTTCTGTATAACCCATGTAAATGCTTAGTACTAGCTTGCGATGCGTCTTTGTACAGGGTCGGGTGTGTGTTACAACAAGCAAACGAATCGGGAACATTGCAACTGGTCGCCTATGCATCCAGGAGTTTGTCCAAGGCTGAAAGGGCCGACAGCATTATTGAAAAAGAAGCTCTGGCATGCGTTTACGGGGTGAAAAAAATGCACCAATATCTGTTTGGTCTCAAGTTTGAATTAGAAACTGACCATAAGCCGCTCATATTGCTATTCTCAGAGAGAAAAGGGATTAATATCAATGCCTTTGCACGCATCCAAAGATGGGCGCTCACGCTGTCTGCATATAACTATGTAATCCACCACAGACCAGGCACAGAGAACTGCACTGATGCTTTCAGTCGGCTACCACTGCCCACCCCGGGGTGGAAATGGGACAGCCTACAGACTTGCACTTGGTGATGGATAGAAACATAGAAAATAGGCGCAGGAGTAGGCCATCTGGCCCTTCGAGCATGCACCACCATTTAATAAGATCATGGCTGATCATTCCTTCAGTACCCCGTTCCTGCTTTCTCTCCATACCCCTTGATCCCTTTAGCCGCAACGGCCATAACTAAATCCCTCTTGAATATATCCAATGAACTGGCATCAACAGCTCTCTGTGATAGGGAATTCCATAGGTTAAGAACTCTCTGAGTGAAGAAGTTCCTCCTCATCTCAGTCCTAAATGGCTTACCCCTTATCCTAAGACTATGTCCCCTGGTTCTGGACTTCCCCAACATCGGAAACATTCTTCCTGCATCTAACCTGTCCAGTCCCATCAGAATTTTATATGTTTCTATGAGATCCCCTCTCATCCTTCTAAACTCCAGTGTATACAGGCCCAGTTGATCCAGCCTCTCCTCATATGTCAGTCCTGCCATCCCAGGAATCAGTCTGGTGAACCTCCGCTGCACTCCTTCAATAGCAACAACGTCCTTCCTTAGATTAGGATACCAAAACTGAATACAATATTCCAGGTGGGGCCTCACCAAGGCCCTGCACAACTGCAATAAGACTTCCCTGCTTCTATACTCAAATCCCCTTGCTATGAAGGCCAACATACCATTTGCCTTCTTCACCGCCTGCTGTACCTACATGCCAACCTTCAATGACTGATGAATCATAACACCCAGGTCTCGCTACACCTCCACTTTTCCTAATCTGCCGCCGTTCAGATAATATTCTGCCTTTGTGTTTTTGCCCCCAAAGTGGATAACCTCACATTTATCCACATTATACTGCATCTGCCATGTATTTGCCCACTTGCCTAACCTGTCTAAATCACCCTGCAGCCTCTTAGCGTCCTCCTCACAGCTCACATCGCCACCCAGTTTAGTGTCATCTACAAACTTGGAGATATTACACTTAATTCCGTCATCCAAATCATTAATATATGTTGTAAAGAGCTGGGGTCCCAGCAGTAATCCCTGCGGCACTCCACTAGTCACTGTCTGCCATTCTGAAAAGGATCCGTTTATCCCGACTCTCTGCTTCCTGTCTGCCAACCAGTTCTCTATCCACATCAGTACATTACCCCCAATACCATGTGCTTTGATTTTGCACACCAATCTCTTGTGTGGGACCTTATCAAAAGCCTTTTGAAAGTCCAAATACACCACATCCACTGGTTCTCCCTTGTCCACTCTACGAGTTGCATCCTCAAAAAATTCCAGAAAATTTGTCAAGCATGATTTCCCCTTCATAAATCCATGCTGACTTGGACCAATCCGATCACTGCTTTCCAAATGTGCTGCTATTTCATCCTTAATGATTGTTTCCAACATTTTCCCCACTACTGATGCCAGGCTAACTGGTCTATAATTACCCGTTTTCTCTCTCCCTCCTTTTTTAAAAAGTGGTGTTACATTAGCAACCCTCCAGTCCATAGGAACTGATCCAGAGTTGATAGACTGTTGGAAAATTATCACCAATGCATCCACTATTTCTCGGGTCACTTCCTTAAGTACTCTGGGATGTAGACTATCAAGCCTTGGGGATTTATCGGCCTTCAATCCCATCAATTTCCCGAATACAATTTCCCGCCTAATAAGGATATCCTTCAGTTCCTCCTTCTCACTAGACCTTCGGATCCCTTGTATATCGGGAAGGTTATTTGTGTCTTCCTTTGTGAAGACAGAACCAAAGTACTTGTTCAATTGGTCTGCCATTTCTTTGTTCCCCGTTATAAATTCACCCGAATCTGACTGCAAGGGCCCTACGTTTGTCTTTACTAATCTTTTTCTCTTCACATATCTATAGAAGCTTTTGCAGTCATTTTTTATGTTTCCAGCATGCTTCCTCTCGTACTCTATTTTCCCCCTCTTAATTAAACCCTTTTTCCTCCTCTGCTGTTTTCTAAATTTCTCCCAGTCCTCTGGCTTGCTACTTTTTCTGGCTAATTTGTATGCCTCTTCCTTGGATTTAACAATATCCTTAATTTCCCTTGTTAGCCACGGTTGAGCCACCTTCCCCATTTTATTTTTTACTCCAGACAGGGATGTACATTTGTTGAAGTTTGTCCATTTGATCTTTAAAGATTTGCCATTGCCTATCCACCGTCAACCCTTCAAGTATCATTTGCCAGTCCAATCTAGCCAATTCGCGCCTCATACCATTAAAGTTACCTTTCCTTAAGTTCAGGACCCTAGTTTCTGAATTAACTTCATCACTCTCCATCTTAATAAAGAATTCTACAATATTACGGTCACTGTTCCCCAAGGGGCTTCACACAACAAGATTGCTAACTAGTCCCTTCTCATTACACATCACCCAGTCTAGGATGGCCAGCTCTCTGGTTGGTTCCTTGACATATTGGTCTCGAAAACCATTCCTAATACACTCCAGGAAATCCTCCTCCACCGCATTGCTATCAGTTAGGTTTGCCCAATCAATATGTAGATTAAAGTCGCCCATGCTTACTGCTGTACCTTTATTGCACACATCCCTTATTTCTTGTTTGATGCTGTCCCCAACCTCACTACTACTATTTGGTGGCCTGTAAACAGCTCCCACGAGCGTTTTCTGCCCTTTGGTATTCCGCAGCTCCACCCATACCGATTCCACATCATCCAAGCTAATGTCCTTCCTTACAATTGCATTCATTTCCTCTTTAACCAGCAATGCCACCCCGCCTCCTTTTCCTTTCTGTCTATTCTTCCTAAATGCTGGATACCCTGGATGTTGAGTTCCCAGCCTTGGTCACCCTGGAGCCATGTCTCTGTGATACCAATTACATCATACCCATTAACTGCTATCTGTTAATTCGTCCACCTTATTCCGAATACTCCTTGCATTGAGGCACAGAGCCTTCAGACTTGTCTTTTTAACACACTTTGATCCTTTACAGCAGAATTCTAAAGTGGCCCTTTTTGTTTTTTGCCTTGGGTTTCTCTGCCCTCCACTTTTACTATTCTCCTTTCTATCTTTTGCTTCTGTCTCCATTTTATTCCCCTCTATCTCCCTGCATAGGTTCCCATCCCCCTGCCATATTAGTTTAACTCCTCCCAAACAGCACTCGCAAACACTCTCCCTCGGAAATTGGTTCCAGTCCTGCCCAGGTGCAGACCATCTGGTTTGTACTGGTCCCACCTCCCCCAGAACCGGTTCCAATGTCCCAGGAATTTGAATCCCTCCCTTCTGCACCACTCCTCAAGCCACGTCTTCATCTGAGCTATCCTGCGATTCCTACTCTGACGAGCACGTGGCACTGGTAGCAGTCCTGAGATTACTACTTTTGAGGTCCTACTTTTTAATTTAACTCCTAGCTCCCTAAATTCGTCTTGTAGGACCTCATCCCATTTTTTACCTATATTGTTGGTGCCTATATGCACCACAACAACTGGCTGTTCACCCTCCCTTTTCAGAATGTCCTGCACCCACTCCGAGACATCCTTGACCCTTGCCCCAGGGAGGCAACATACCATCCTGGAGTCTCGGATTTGAAAACGAAAAGTCACCCGTTACGGCCCGCCAGATCAGGACCTGGCCCAGTCCAGATCCTTTACTGTCCCTTGTAAAAAAACTGTGTCCTCCATGGGAGCTGGTCCAACGTCCCAGCGGAGATGCATGAAGAGATCAAGCCATTCCAGCGGCGCAAAGATGAAATTCCCATACAGCCGGACTGTCTTTTGTGGGGCAATCGCGTGGTTTTGCCTAAGAAAGGCAGGGAAATGTTCATCCGCGACCTACACAGTACCCACCCAGGCATAGTAATGATGAAAGCTGTAGCCAGATCCTATGTGTGGTGACCTGGCATCGACTCAGATTTGGAGTCATGTGTGCATCAATGCAACACTTGCTTTCAACTGAGCAATGCACCCAGGGAGGCACCGCTAAGTTTGTGGTCATGGCCCTCCAAACCGTGATCTAGGATCCACGTGGACTTTGCAGGCCTATTTCTAGGCAAAATGTTTTTGGTTGTTGTGGATGTTTATTCAAAATGGATTTAGTGTGTAATAATGTCTGTAAGCACATCCACTGCCACCATCGAAAACCTACGAGCCATGTTTGCCATGCACAGCCTGCCATATGTCCTAGTCAGCGACAATGTGCCGTGCTTCACCAGTGTTGAATTGAAGGAATTCATGTCCCACAATGGGATCAAGCACGTCACATCTGCCGCATTCAAGCCCGCATCCAACGGGCAGGCAGAACGGGCAGTCCAAACTATCAAGCAAAGCTTGAAATGTGTGTCGGAAGGATCCCTGCAGACCCGCCTGTCCCGAGTCCTGCTCAGCTACCGCACCAGACTCCACTCACTTACCGGGGTTCCCCCAGCCGAGCTGCTCATGAAAAGGATGCTCAAAACAAGGCTCTCTCTTGTCCACCCTGATCTCCATGATCACGTCGAGGACAGGCGGCATCAGCAAAGCATGTACCATGACCACGCAAACTTGTCATGCAATGTTGAAGTCAATGATCCTGTATTTGTACTCAGCTATGAACACGGTCCCAAATGGCTCGCTGGCACCGTCATAGCCAAAGAAGGGAGTGGGATGTTTCAGGTCAAACTGACTAATGGACTAACTTGCAGAAAGTATTGGACCAAAACCAAACTGCGATTCACAAACAGCCCCGAGCAACCCAAAGAGGACACCACCAACTTCGACCCTCCAACACACACACGAGTGGCAACCGACATCAGGGTCGACCACAAAGCTGAACTCACCATCCCCAGCAGCCCGGCAAGGCCAGCTACCCAGCAGCCCAGCGAAGAACCAACCAACTCACCCACACCTGCATTTGTACTGAGACAATCAACAAGGGAGTGAAAAGCCCCAGATAAGTGTACTATTGACTTTGGGAGAGAGTGATGTTATGTATGCAACCCTAGGCAACCTGTATCATACCGCCACCAGAGGGCATGCCTGTTGGAGTCCCAAGGGATCCCAGCATCCCTTGGGAGCACTGTATATAAGCAGGTCTCCCATGCTGTACCAACACTCTGGAGTTTGAATAAAGGAGCTAAGGTCACACTTACTCATTGTCTACAGTACTCAGTTACATTACTTTATTATGAGCGTAACAGGTACTATGGAACTCACCTATTATAATCATGTTTTATGACATAAGCTATTGCTCAAAAATGTCAATTGATCAAATTATCCACATTATTGGGCTCAATTTTGCCCAAAGCCATTTTCTGACATGTTGCCAGAGTTACACCTGTTTTTCAGAACTACTCCAAAAATAAATGTGCTAAGTTTCCCCGCTCTATTTTTAAAATTTGGCGGCGCACTGTTGCCTCAGGGGGTGCACCGAAAAAATGACACCACCCCTTCTGCGCATGCACAAAAAAAAAGGATGTTTTTGACGTGATTCCTATGGGCGCGCATGCCCAGTGCAGCTCCCGGTCTGCAATTGGCCATTTTTACAGAGCCAGTTGTGTGTATGAGAACGTCGAGTGCTCTTGAGAACTGTAATTATTATTGCAAAAATCGAAGCTGCAATACAAAATGCAACGTGGCACCAGGACCATCTTACAGGATGAAGTGGAGGCACTAGTTACTGTGATTGAGAACAGCTGGCAGGAGCTGGACACCAGCAGAGATCACATAAATTTCCACCCAAAGAAATGAAGAAACGCTGGAACCAACTTACAGAAGATTACTGTGCAGTGGTGGCCACCCCGAGATCTGGAGGCCAGTGTAAAAAAAGTGGCAGGACCTTGGTCAAGTAGTTAGTGTAAGTAATATTTTCATTTATTCAATGCAATTGCAATTACAATTGTAAATGTGACCAGCTGTATATATCCCACCCAACAGAAAGACATCCTCTCTAAAAGGTTGTATTTTCATCTTTGCAGTGGAAAGTAGCACACGATAAACGAGAAAGAACTCGAACACGAGGAGGCCCGGCAAATCTGCACCCACTGACACCCTTGGAAGACAGGGTCGCTGCTTTGATGGGTCCTGCCTGGAGAAAAGCAATCAGTACTGTACAAGCTGGGCCCACACTCGAGGGAGAGGGTAAGTCCTGAAAATTACACAGTCTGGCTTTGCTAAATGTTGAGTACTGCACGGGCTAGACATGGGGATGTCTCTCTCTCAGCGATGCTTCGGTTGATACAATGTGCTATCATTCATCGTGATCCTTCAAATGTGTGTGAGAGCGGTTGAATGCTGTGTGAGCCTACTCATGCCACTCTGCCCCCTCCTCTGCTGCTAACCATTTGTCTGTTCTGTTATATTTTGCAGAACTTGAGGACAACCCTGACGATGCAGAAGAAGATTCAGACGAGTACGAGCCTGAAGAGAACATCTTCCAATCCCACCTTCCGGACCAAGAGCATGGGGGAGAGGGGGAGGCGATGGATGAAGCCCCCACTGCTGTGCTCACTTTTGTGGAGGTGCAGGTGCTGCCCATTGAGGTGCCAGCCCCTTCACTGACTAGTGGTTTGAGTGTTGGTGGGACATTCCATGGTGTCCCACCGTCTGAGGCTGGGTATTCCAGTGGGGTGCAGCAAGGCACACCCAGGCCCCCAACGTCCGAGGAGACTGCGGGTCCCACTGGGACGCTGCAAGCCACACCCAGGGTGAGGAAGGGAAGGAGAGCTCGACCGTGCTCTCCTGAGGTGTAGGATCTACCAGATGTGGTTTACATAAGAACAAAAGAACATAAGAAGTAGGAGCAGGAGTAGGCCATATGGCCACTTGAGCCTGCTCCACCACTCAATACGATCATGGCTGATCCGATCATGGACTCAGGTCCACTTCCCTGCCCGCTCTCCATAACCCCTTATTCCCTCATCGTTTAAGAAACTGTCTATTTCTGTCTTAAATTTATTCAATGGCCCAGCTTCCACAGCTCTCTGAGGCTGCGCATTCCACAGATCCACAACCCTCTGAGAGAAGAAATTTTTCCTCATCTCAGTTTTAAATGAGCGGCCCCTTATTCTAAGATTATACCCACTAGTTCTAGTCTCCACTATCAGTGGAAACATCCTCTCTGCATCAACCTTGTCAAGCTCCCTCATAATCTTATACATTTCAATAAGATCACCTCTCATTCTTCTGAATTCCAATGAGTAGAGGCCCAACCTACTCAACCATTCCTCATAAGTCAAACCCCTCATCTCTGGAATCAACCTTGTGAACCTTCTCTGAACTGCCTCCAAAGCAAGTATATCCTTTCGTAAATATGGAAACCAAAACTGCACGCAGTATTCCTGGTGTGGCCTCACCAATACCCTGTATAACGGTAGCAAGACTTCCCTGTTTGTATACCCATCCCCTTTGCAATAAAGGCCAAGATTCCATTGACCTTCCTGCTCACTTGCAGTACCTGCATACTAACCTTTTGTATGATGGCAATGAGTGCAGACAGCTTTGACCTTAAGCGATCACTCCTGGACACTATCAGTGGGGTGGGCGATGAGGTATCAGGACTGTCGGGAGAAGCAACCACACTCACGAGAAATGGAAACACCATCTGGGAACATGAGGGAGGGAATATCTCAGTCAGCTGAAACCATAACAGTGCACATGAGGGAGGGAATGTCACAGGTAGCTGATGCGCTGTCAATGAACATGAAGGCGGGAATGTCGTAGGTAGTTGATGCGCTGTCAGAGAACATAGGGGCGGGAATGTCGCAGGTGGTTGAAACACTCTCAGTGAACATGAGGGAGAGCATGTCACAGGCAGCTGAGGCACTGTCAGTGCACATGAGGGAGGGAATTTTGGGAGTTAGCTGCTGCAATAAGGGAATGCGCCCAGATGCCGTGCCCATTGACAGAATCAACTGCCACTCTCACTCCAATCCCCAGACCAGCCTCTGAAGAGCCCCAAGCCGGGCCTCCCATATTACCGCCTGCTCCCACCCCCCCCCCCCCCACCCCTGTCCCTCCCCAACAACAGGTGCGCATTACCCGCAATGTTAGAAAGAATAAGCTTGGTACCAACCCGAGAAATGCTGCGCCTGTGGGCAGAGGTGGTGGACTCACCAAGACCAAGTGTGGCGGGCGATCTTAAAAAAAGGTGGAGGAGAGATGGGTGTAGCCTTTCTTTGCTACTACTGTCGTTATTGTTGTTGTTATTATTATTATTACTGTTGTAACTGTTGTTCTCAAATTAACAGTTTTTGTAAGTTTTGTAAATTTACAAGTGTAAAATTTTGTAAGTGATCTTAAAGTTTGTAAGTGATCTTAACTGAAAACTTTCAAGTTTAATACAAGAATATTTTTTATTAAAGTTAAGTTAAGTACAAACAAGTGTTAAACTTTTGAATAAAATATATTTTAAATTATAACTGAATCATTTCCATCATTTGTTCCATTAACACAACACATTACGGAACAGGTCCGAACAGTGAACAGGGTCCATGTGGAATAGTTGCCGCTGAGCCTTCAGGCAGCAAAGCGTTCACGGATGAGCTGCTGGCGCAAGGCTCGAGCAATCATTAAAGCCATGCAACTACCTGCCCTCCTCCACCGTCGTGCTCTGGGTTCAGGTAGTTGCATGGCTTCCTCGTCCTCATCTTCCTCCTCATCATCTGCATCTTCCTCATCATTATCATCAGCCATGCTCACCTCAGCTGTGTCTTCTACTACCATCTGCTGCTGGCTCATGATGGCCAAGTTATGCAGCATGCAGCACACAACAGTGAACTGACTGACAATCTCAGGGGAGTACAGCAAGTAGCCTCTGGAATGGTCCAAGCATTGGAAGTACTGGTTCAAGATGCCGATGGTCCTCTCTATGATGCTGCGCATCGCAATGTGCGACATGTTGTATTCACAGTCTGCTTCTGTCTGGGTTATACGTAGGGGTGTCATGAGCCAGGTGGCGAGGCCGTACCCTTTGTCTCCCAGTAGCCCGCTCTGCCCTTCTGGCTGCTGCTCAAACATGGCAGATATAACGCTCTCGTGTAAGATGAACGCATCATGGCTGCTGCCAGGGTATCTCTCATTAACTGATATGATGCGATGCATGTCGTCACACATGAGCTGCACATTAACGGAGTGGAAGCCTTTTCTGTTCCTGTACATCTCAGAATCCTCCAAAGGTGCTCGCAAAGTGACGTGGATACAATTATTGCAGCCCTGTACCTTTGGGAAGCCAGCAATCCTGGAGAAGCCCACAGCCCTGTCACGCATTGCCTGGGCGGTCATGGGGAACTTTATGTAGTCATTCCTCCGGGCATATACTGCAGCAGTCACCTGTTGAATGCAGACATGTGTTGCATGTCGAGAAATGGTACACATGTCCCCAGTTGTAGCTTGGAAGGATTCGGAAGCATAGAATGAACGTGCAGCTGTAACCTTCACTTCAACTAACACAGCAGTCCTCCTGACACTTCTAGGTTGCAGGTCTGCTTTCACCAACTCACAGATCTCAGTTACAACTTCTTTGCAGAAACGCAGCCTTCTGACACAGTCTGCATCACTTAGGTGCAAGTACGAATGTCTGTCTCGATATTTTCGAGATGGGTAAGGCCTCCTGCCCATCATCCTACGGGCTCTGAGGTTCCTCATGCGATGACGTCGAATCAACTGTCTTCTCCGTAGCACCATGATGCAAAAGGCTTGCACAAGGTATGGCATTGTCAGTGTTACCCCCATGATTAAATTTTACCTTTGCAAGAAGCTCAAAACGGCTGACAGGCAGGACAAGGTTCTTTGTTCTCTCTCACCACAGGTCTGTATGGACCACACCCAGCTCTGAGCAGGTGCAGTGATCGAGAACACTCCACCCTCCCACCCCCACCCAAACCCCCAGGCTACATTTGATGCGTGGTGCAGTATTGTGATGCCTTCCACAGCCCCCCCCCCCGCCCTCCCAACCAACCTGTCGTGCTACAGTCCAATACGAGAGCCACAGACTCTGTCACAGGTGGGACAGATAGTCGTTGAGGGAAGGGGTGGGTGGGACTGGTTTCCCACACGCTCTTTCCGCTGTCTGCACTTGATTTCTGCATGCTCTTGGCGTTGAGACTCGAGGTGCTCAGCGCCCTCTCGGATGCACTTCCTCCACTTAGGGCGGTCTTGGGCCAGGGACTCCCAGGCATCAGTGGGGATGTCGCACTTTATCAGGGAGGCTTTGAGGATGTCCTTGTAGCGTTTCCGCTGCCCACGTTTGGCTCGTTTGCAGTAACACTGGTGCAGATTCCTTGGGGAAACTTTAATTTAAAAACTTACACCCAAAAAAGCAGCACGTGCCAAAAAAACGGCGCAAATCACCGGGGAAAATTGAGCCCCATTGCTTTACCATTCTTTGTAGTTCAGCTTGCTGCAGAGCCCATGATTGTTTCTAGCTTACAGCACCTCAGCAGACTCAAATTAAATTGAAACAAAGTTCGAGAGCAGTGGTGCATCACTTCTTCAGCCCAAAATGTGCCCTCAGTTAAGCAAGAGCTAAGCATATAACTTAGATGAGGGTAATGTATCCAAGGTTGCTGATGATACAAAGCTAGGTGGGAAAGTAAGTTCTGAGGATGATACAAAAGGCTGCAAAGGATATCGACATGTTAAGTGAGTGGGCAAGAAATGGCAGATAGAATACAATGTGGAGAAATGTGAAATTATCCACTTTGGTAGGAAAAATAGAAAAGCAGAATGTTTTTAAACTGTGAGAGATTGGGAAATGTTGATATTCAGAGGGATCTGATTGTCCTTGTACACGAATCACTGAAATTTAACATGCCGTTAGAGCAAGCAATTAGGAAAGTAAATGGTATGTTAGCCTTTATTACAAAAGAATTGGAGTATGAGAGTAAGTCTTACTGTAGGGCCCTGGTGAGACCACACCTGGAGTACTGTGTACAGTTTTGATCTCCTTACCTAAGGAACGATATACTTGCCTTAGAGAGAGAGCAACAAAAATTCACCAGACTGATTCCTGGGATGGGAGAATGGTCCTACGAGGAGCAATTGAGTAGACAAGGCCAGTATTCAATAAATTTTAGAAGAACGAGAGGTGGTCTCACTGAAGCATATTGGGGGGGGGGGGGGGAATTCGGTTGCGCCCCATTTGGGATGCTAATTTTAAAAATTTAGCGGCAGGCACAAAGGATTCTGAAGTTCTTCTAAATTGCGATAGAGCAATGGACGGCAAACTGAGAGATATCTCACGTTGCACACTGGAAGGAACCATTGGCATAGAAATTGAGCATGATAGTGAGCTTGACTGCCACTGAGAGAACCGTCATCAGCCTAGTCTGATGCTCGAGGTCTGGTTGCAGGAGGTGGCAGAGCTCTGTGACCACATCCTTGCTGAAGAGCAGCCTTTGAACACACTGTTCATCAGTGAGATTGATGTAGGGGCACTGCTGCCGGAATACCCTGGGAGGGTAAGGCCTCCTGTTGAGAGCCCTGTTGGCCTTCCTCCCTCTGGCCTCATTTCACAATGTTTCCCTATGCCTCAGTTGCCTCCAACGGTGATGCTGGGACGCATCAGCACAGCCCCCATGTAACAATATAAATGTTGGACTTTCTAATCTGCCCCAATGAAAGTCACAAATCTTTGAGCCACAACACTCCTTCAATTGCAAATCACTCAAAACGCCTGTCTGCCGATTTGAAACTGAGAAGGAAACATGAATGGCCAACCAAAATTAAACCAGATGCTGACGCCTTTAAATAGCCACCACCCAGCTGAAACCCGACTGCTGAAACTGTCAGTGCCAGGCGCAAAACCAGGGGGCAAGGGACGATTTTTGTTCCGGGGCGCTACCGAGGCCCTGCGCATGGTGATGACGTCAGCATTGCCGGGTGCAACAGAGCGGGGTGCTACTTGAAACCACAGCCACAAAACCCCCGCCGAATTTAGCGGGAAGTGCTGTTTTTGCCACGTCCAGTCACAAACTCATTTGTGCCCCGTTAGTGCCTCCAGGGGCACAACATAGCCCAATTTCTCCCCCATAAAATTCTTACAGGGCTTGACAGAGAAGATGCTGGGAGGATGTTCTCCCTGGCTGGGGAGTCTAGAACTAGGGGTCACAGTCTCAGAATAAGGGGTTGGTCATTTAGGATTATTATGAGGAGAAATTTTTTCACTCAAAGGGTTGTGAATCTTTGGAATTCTCTACCCCAGAGGACTGTGGAAGCTCATTGAGTATATTCAAAGCAGGGATTGATAGATTTCTGGATATTATAAGGGAATCAAGGTATATGGGGCAAATGCGGGAAGGTGGGGTTGAGGTAAAAGACCAGCTATAATCTTATTGAATGGCGGAGCAGGCTCGAAGGGTCTACTCCCGCTCCCATTTTTTATGTTCTTATATAAAGAAGGTGCTCCGATCATGGTAAAAGCATTGTGGTGATTCACCATCTGATTTTCCTTTTCTATGTGGAATATTTAACTTTTGTCTGTTGTCTATTCTGATTACTTGGCTAAGATTGGTTACTTAATTACCAGTCCAAGGGATTGCTTCTAAATACTGATAGTTTAATTCATTTAAGTGCTATATGTGGCTCAGTGGGTAGAAGTACTTAACCACATGACACTGTTGAAACGTTTCCATCCAAAACCTGGCAAAGCTGATTCTTAGAAAGAATGGCTTCAACCGTGCTATCGCTAAGTTTATAGACAATAAAATAAGTGCCTCAACACACACAGGCTGTGCTAGTCAAAAGATCAATCTGATCAATTGTCGAGGTGAGCCAGTGCAAAATATTAAATCTCGTCTGTAGGCATGTTGTGAACCAATTCACTTGTGATATTTTCAGGGAGCTCACAGCACACACAGCCTTAAGATGGCAGAATCTTCCAGAAGTCACCAGTCAGGTGACTTGGTCCCTTTATTATAAACAGCACTGGCTGCAGTGCCACAGGAGTCCACAGTGTGGAGCTACAGATATTACACCACCATTTCCTTGGGAGCCTGTTATCAGCAAGGGCAGACATTGTGCATTTCTGATTGCATCCAGCTTTCCCTTGGTTGGATGTAAACCATCTTTGTCTACTCTTTACCCTAAGTACTCCATTGAGTTTTGAAATAGCTCGCACTTGCAAGCAGACAGTCGTACTCTGTGCTTCTCTAGCCGTTTGAGGACTTCATTCAATATGTTATTATGAATTTGCCTATTTGGTTCTGAAATTAGTATGTCATCTAAGTGACATAATACCCTGTCAATACCTTGCAAAATCTGGTTCATCACCCCTTGGAATATAGCCGGGGCGGAAGACACTCCAAATGGCGTCCTATTAAATTGATATAGGCCTAGATGAGTATTTATAGTTAAGCATGACTTGGACTCATCATCTAGTTCAAGTTGTAAGCAGGCATTCATAAGATCCAACTTTGAGATTATCTGACCAACTGTCAGTTTTGTGAACAAGTCTTCTACATTTTTCAATGTATTGGGGACATTACCCTCTAGAACCTGGTTTACAGTTACTTTATAATCACCACACAATCTTACCTTACCATCGGACTTAGGTACAACAACAATGGGTGTAGCCCAATTACATTGATCTATCTTAGAAATAATGTTCTCAGTCTCTAGACTTTTGAGTTCTTGCTCAACTTTCTCCTTGAGTGCATATGCTACGGAACGTGGCTTGCAATAAACCGATCTAGCGTCCTTCTGTACCCTGACACTCGCCTTGAAGCCTTGGATCGGACTGCCTGTCTCGCAGAACACCTTCGGATAATTATTGATGACAACACCCTCGTTTCAACATGAAAAATCTCACTCCAATCCAGCTTCAGTGATCCCAATCAATTTCTTGCTGGTAAGGCAAGCTTGTCTCCTGCCACTATTAATAGAGGCAAGCTCTGAATTTGATCCATGCATTTCACCGGTATGGTGATATGACCTACCACAGGAATGTTCTCTCCCGAGTAGCCTCACAGCTCTATCTTAGATTTCTCCAATGGGAAATCACGCAATTTGTTGAGGTATAGTGACTCCGGTACTACACTCACAGATGTCGATTTCCATGGGTATCTTGATTCCTACAACCTCTATGTGGATTACGATACTTTTCGAATCGCTGTCTGTTAACCTCGTGCTCCTGATGACATTTAGCTCTAACATCTCCTCATCCTGTTGTTTTTCTGCCATGCTATGTAGTCTCTGGGGATTTCTACTCATAGCTTTGAAAGCTGGTTTATCCTTCAGTCGGCATGCCTTCGCAGGATGCCCAGTTTTCCTGCAGAAGAAACACTCTGCCTTCACATATGGACAACTTTGAGCAATGTGTTGTCCCAGGCACTGATAGCAGGACTTCAATGCTCTGTTACCATTGCCAGTTTCTGAGACTTTGGGGCCCAACCGCCTTTTACTTTGAACCTGCAGGTGATTCACCTTGGTTCTCTGACGACTGAAAATAGAATGAAATTCTCGGGAATATTGGTCGGCCATGCTCATTGACATAGCTGTCTGACAAGTTAAATCAAAAGTCAAGTTAGGCGTTGTCAATAACTTTCTTCTGATCACATCATTTTTCATCCCACAAACAAAGTGGTCACGCAATGCTCGGCCCTGAAAGTCTCCGAAATTATAGTGAATAGCTTTTTTAATGCTACAATGTACTCACTGATATTTTCTTCGGCCTTCTGATTTCGTATTCTGAAACGATAAATTTCAGCAATTTCTAAAGGCACGAGGTTGTAGTGCTGCTCTAACTTAGTTAGAATCTGTTTCAGAGTTATATCCTTTGGCTTGTCAGGCACAAGCAAATTTATTAGCGTTTCATACAACTCGGGCCCTGCCTCAGTTAAGAAAATCGCCATTTTTCGTTCCAACACCGCCCCTTTATTGTCTTCATTATTAGGGATTTCAATGATATTATTTGCTGTGAAAAACATTTCTAGCCGATCCACATACGCTTTTAAACTTTCATAGTCACGTTGAAATTCCCCCAAATGCCCTATTACTCCCCTAGGCACGGCCATTCTGGCAATTCAAACAAATGTGCTTGTCATTTAGCTCGGATTTGTAGCTGTTACTCAAAACAGAGAAGCTACTAAAGTCTCCGTCAGCTGGCTGAATCCTTCACCGACAAAAATTTCAGCTTTGTTTTATCCGATTAATCCCATTCTGGCCGCCATTGTGATATTTTCAGGGAGCTCCCAGCACACACAGCCTTAAGATGGCAGAATCTTCCAGAAGTCACCAGTCAGGTGACCTGGTACCTTTATTATAAACAGCACTGACTGCAGTGCCACAGGAGTCCACAGTGTGGAGCTACAGATATTACACCACTATTTCCTCAGGAGCCTATTATCAGCAAGGGCAGACATCGACGATGAGATTCAACACCACCTCCAGTGCACCAGCGCAGCCTTCGGCCGCCTGAGGAAGAGAGTGTTCGAAGATCAGGCCCTCAAATCTGGCACCAAGCTTATGGTCTTCAGGGCTGTAGTGATACCCGCCCTCCTGTATAGAAACATAGAAATATAGAAACATAGAAAATAGGTGCAGGAGTAGGCCATTTGGCCCTTCGAGCCTGCACTGCCATTCAATGAGTTCATGGCTGAACATGCAACTTCAGTACCCCATTCCTGCTTTCTCGCCAGCTACCCCACCTCATTTTCCTTTTATTCTATCCTTCCTGAATGTTGAACACCCATGGATGTTAAGTTCCCAGCCCTGATCATCCTGGAGCCACGTCTCTGTAATCCCAATCACATCATATCTGTTAACATCTATTTGTACAGTTAATTCATCCACCTTATTACGGATACTCTTTGCATTAAGACACAAAGCCTTCAGGCTTGTTTTTTTAACACCCTTTGTCCTTTTAGAATTATGATGTAGTGTGGCCCTTTTTGTTTCTTGCCTTTGTTTACTCGACCTTCCACTATTGCTTTTTACCTTTCTACCATCTGTTTCTGACTCCATATTACTTTGCCCTGTCTCACTACATAGGTTCCCATGGCTCAGAGATGTGGACCATATACAGTAGACACCTCAAATCGCTGGAGAAATACCACCAGCGTTGTCTCCGCAAGATCCTGCAAATTCCCTGGGAGGACAGGCACACCAATGTTAGTGTCCTCGTTCAGGCCAACATCTCCAGCATCCACTGACCACACTCGACCAGCTCCATTGGGCGGGCCACATTGTTTGTATGCCTGACACAAGACTCCCAAAGCAAGTGCTCTACTCGGAACTCCTACACAGCAAGCATGCCCCAGGTGGGCAGAGGAAACATTTCAAGGACACCCTCAAAGCCTCCTTGATAAAGTGCAACATCCCCACCGACATCTGGGAGTCCCTGGCCAAAGTCCGCCCTAAGTGGAGGAAGAGCATCCGGGTGGATGCTAAGCACCTTGAGTCTCGTCGCCGAGAGCATGCAGAAAACAAATGATGACAGCAGAAGGAGTGTGCGGCAAACCAGACTCCCCATCCACCCTTTCCTTCAACGACTTTCTGTCCCACCTGTGATAGAGATTGTAATTCCCGTATTGGACTGTACAGTCACCTGAGAACTCACTTTTAGATTGGAAGCAAGTCTCCCTCGATTTAGAGGGACTGCCTATGATGGTGATTTGTTTGTCGAATAAATATGCATTATTATAATTGTAATCTTGTGTTACCAGGTTTATTTCATGGCTGTGAAAGTTTGGAAATTAATAAGCACCTTTAGCACAAATGAATAGTTAATTTTTAGTCAGGAGTGAAATAAACCTAATACATTGCAATATTTCATTATTTTGCATAATCTATTGACCATAATGTAAAAAAATTGACAAATGCTTTTAAAGTTTATTGAATACTAAAAAATGAAACTGAAAATATATATCTTATATTTGCTTGCAAAACCTGTCAACATTGCTCATGAAAAATACCTATGTTCACATTTATAAAGGGGCATTGCCTATGTAAACTTGTCACACTGTAATTACAGTGTAATTGAGGGTTGCAAGGGCACGGAATGTACTCTGGATGAGGGACTTCAATGTCCAACTCCCAAGGGGTCAAGTTTCGGTCTGAGTTGCTCCCATTTTTTTGGAGCAACTAGTTTAGAATGGAATATCTTAGAAATTGCAATTCTCGGCCTTCAGTTTGCTCTAGTTCTAGTGAGTTAGAACAGTTTCATTTTAGAACAGATTTTTCTTTCAAAAGGGGGCGTGTCCGACCATTTACGCCTGTTTTCCAAGTTTAGGCAGCAAAAACTTACTCCAAACTAACTTAGAATGGAGCAAGTGTAGATTTTTGTACGCTCAGAAAAACCTTGCCTACACTTGGAAATCAGGTATATGGAACGAAAGATAGGGCGGGGCGGGGGTGGGAGGGGGGTTTACAAACATTAAACACTTCACTTTTACAAATAAAGAGCCATCATCAATAATAAATGACAAATAAATCAATAAATAAACCAATAAATCAATCCAAGTAAATTAAAAAATAAAAAATAAAAAAAAATTTAAAATCACTCAATAAATAAAAAATTATTTCTACTCACCTACTGCAGCACCAGGGAGAAGTGGAGGAGGGGGGGGAAGAGAAAATGATGGGGGAAGAGAAGAAGATGGGGAGGAGAGAGAAGACGACGAAGAAGAAGCCCCGTACACAGCAGATGCTGGGCTGCTGCCGCCGCCACCGACTCTTCGGGCGGGGTAAGTATTCGGCGCAATTTTTGTTCGATAAATTAGGCGGGCCTCTCCGATGTGCGCTGTTCTAGCGGGTGGATGAAATTTGACCCCCAAGAGTGGCTCGGTAGCACCACTACTGGCTGAACTGCCCGAATCCTGAAGGACATAGCTGCCAGACTGGATCTGAGGCAGGTGGTAAAATCTACTTGACCTCATCCACACCAATCTACCTGATGCAGATGCATTCATCCTTGACAGTATTTGTAGCAGTGAGCACCGCACAGTTCTTGCGGAAACAAAGTCCCATCTTCCCACTGAAGACACCCTCCATTATGTTGTGTGACACTACCACCATGCTACATGGGACAGATTCAGAACAGATCTGGCAGCTCAAAACTGGGCATCCATAAGATGCCATGGGCCATCAGCAGCGGAATTGTATTCCACTACAATTTGTAACCTCATGGCCCAACATATCCCTCACTCCACCATTACCATCAAGCCAGGGGACCAACCCTGGTTCAATGAGGAGTGTAGAAAAGCATGCCAGGAGCAGCACCAGGCATACCTAAAAATGAGGTGCCAACCTGGAGAAGCTGCAACACTGGACTATATGCATGCTAAACAGAGGAATAGCATGCTATAGACAGAGCTAAGCGATCCCACAATCAACGAATCAGATCAAAGCTCTGCAGTCCTGTCACATCCAGTCGTGAACAGTGGTGGACAATTAAACAACTAATGGGAGGAGGAGGCTCTATGAACATCCCCATCCTCAATGATGGTGAAGCCCAGCACGCAACTGCAAAAGACAAGGTTCAAATGTTTGCAACTATCTTCAGCCAGAAGTGCCGAGTAGATAATTAATCCTCCTCCTGAGGTCCCCACTATCACAGAAGCCAGTCGTCAGCCAATTCGATTCACTCTATGTGATCAAGAAACAGATAAGCATACTGGATACAGCAAACGCTATGGACCCGACAACATCCCGGCAGTCGTGCTGAAGACTTGTGCTCCAGAACTAGCCACGCCTCTAGCCAAGCTGTTCCAGTACAGCTACAACACTGGCATCTTTCTGACAATTTGGAAAGCTGCCCAGATATGTCCTGTCCCCAAAAATCAGGGCAAATCCAATCTGGCCAATTACCGCCCCATCAGTCTACTCTCAATCATCAGCAAAGTGATGGAAGGTGTCACTGACAGTGCAATCAAGCGGAACTTATGCAGCAATAACATACTCACCAATGCTCGGTTTGGGTTTCGGAAGGACCACTTGGCTCCAGACCTCATTACAGCCTTGGTCCAAACATGGACAAAAAAATGAATTCCCAAGCAGAGGAGAGAGTAACTGCCCTTGACATCAAGGCAGCATTTGATTGAGTGTGGCACTAAGGATCCCTAGTAAAATTGAAGCCAATGGTAATCCACTGGCTAGAGTCAAACCTAGCACAATGGAAGATGGTTGTGGTTATTGGAGGCCAATCATCTCAACGCCAGGACATCACTGCAGAAGTTCCTCAGGGCTGTGTTGTATTTTCTGCTCTCCTCCTCTCCCTCTGGATGGTGAAATGTAGTAAGCCCCTTCCTCCTCTTCCTGGGGTGTTTTCTCAGGGTTCCAAAGGCCTCAGGCAGGAGCAAAAGCAGAGAGCTCCTTCCCTCACTGCTCCAAGCTCCAAATGAGCAGGCCACGCCTCCAACAGCTCCAAAACTCTTTTGGGAAGCAAAATTAAACATTTAAATCAAGTGCCCCCGGATCTGGGGGACACTGCAGACACTTTTCAACTGCCCTTTTTTTTTCTTTTTTTTGTGTTTTTTTTTGGGCACTAAAATCATAAATTTTACAAGTGACCCCTATAAAAGGGGAGGGGGGCACTAAAACCGGCAATTAAAACAAATTAAACTTTAAAACGTATAAAATCAAATTAAAATTTGGTTGCCGGGGGTAATAATGCACTCCAGTCCCTCTGGCGCCCACCTCTCGCGGAAGGCCGTGAGCATACCGGTGGACACCGCGTGCTCCATCTTCAAGGACACCCTGGCTCAGATGTACGCACGGAAGAGAGGCAGGCAGTCAGGCTGAATGACCCCCTCGACCACCCGCTGCCTGGATCAGTTGATGGCACCCTTGGCCGTGCCCAGGAGCAGTCCTACAAGGAGGCCCTCGGACCTACCCGCTCCCCTCTGCACAGGGTGCCCAAAGATCAGGAGTGTGGGACTGAAGTGCAGCCAGAATTTCAGGAGCAGCCCCTTTAAATAATGAAACAGGGGCTGCAACCTCGCACACTCCATAAAAACATGGAACACGGACTCTTCCAGACCGCAGAAATTGCAGGCGGCCTGGGAGCCCATGAACCGGCTTAAAAATTTATTGCACGGGACTGCTCCGTGCACCACGCTCCAGGCCAAGTCCCCGATAAACAGTGGGAGGACTCCCGCGTAGAGTGCACTACATCGGGGACCCCTGCCTCCTCCGGACGGCAAGATGTTGCACCATGGCGTGTCCGGACGGCAGACGAGGATGGCAAGGTTGAGAGTGTGCAAGAGCAGCTCAGGGCTGTGTTATACACCCAAACATCTTCAACTGCTTCATTAATGACCTTATCTCCATCATAATGTCAGAAGTGGGGATGTTCACTGATGATTGCACAGTGTTCAGTTCCACTCACAACTCCTCAGATAATGAAGCAGTTCATGCCTGTATGCAGCAAGAACTGAACAATATTCAGGCTTGGGCTGATAAGTGGCTAGTTACATTCATGTCACACAAGTGCCAAGCAATAATTATCTCCAACAAGCGAGAGTCCAAACCACCACCCCTTGACATTCAATGACATTACCATTGTCAATTTCCCCATTACCAACATCCTCAGGGTCACTATTGAACAGAAACTTAACTGGACCAGCCAGATAAATACTATGGCTACAAGAGCAGGTCAGTGGCTGGGTATTCTACAGCGAGTGTCTTACCTTCTGACTCCCCAATGCCTTTCCACCTTCTCCAAGGTACAAATCAGGAGTGTGACAGAATACTCTCCACTTGCCTAGGTGAGTGCAGCTCTAATAACATTCAAAAAGCTCGACACCATCAAAGCAGCCAGTTTGATTGGCACCCCATCCACTACCTTAAATATTCATTCCGGCGTACCATGGCTGCAGTGTGTACCATCTACAAGATGCACTGCAGCAACTCGCCAAAAATTCTTCGATAGCACCTTCCAAACCCGCAACCATTACCACCTAGAAGGACAAGGGCAGCAGGCACATGGAAACACCATCATCTCTAAGTTCCCCTCCGAATCAGACATTATCCTGACTTGGAAAAATATTATCGTTCCTTCATTGTCACTGAGCCAAAATCCTGGAACTCCCTCCCTAACAGCACTATGGGAGTACCTTTACCACACGGCTCACCACCTTCGAGGGCAATTAGGGATGGGCAATAAATGCTGGCTTTGCCAGCGACAGCCACATCCCAGGAACGATAAAAAAAAAATCCTCCTGCCCTTGATGGCACTGCAATAGAACATAAAGAGGACAAAGAGAATGGAGAATAAGAGAGGAGGATGAGAAACAGGAGGGGAGCAGGGAGAGGGAGGAGGAATGTGAGGAGGAGGGGAAGGGAAGCGAGGATACAAGGGTTGCATCAGATAGTTCAAAGTGGATGAGGTAGAGGATGAGCTCATTTTAATATTAACCTTCAGCCCCATCCCTTCCTCCCCTCCCTCCCTCTTCTGTGCCTCTCCTTCCCTGCTGGGTTTGGGCAAGAGTGGGTCCAGTGATGTTGTAATGAAGCCTGGGAGTTAAAATGGTTGTGGCTTCATGCTGGTCCCACGCTTGACTATCATCCCAGGTTAAAATTGGGGTTTCAGTTTCTAATATGCTCTTCAACCTGAGGCCTAAATTATAACTAAATATTTGCAGAAGGCAAGTTACATATTTCATAAAGTACTGTTATTGTTTAGCATTAATACATGAAAAAGTAAAGGGATTGTACATTGAGAGGAAATTGTATGTTGTATTATTGACATGCCAAAAATGTTGACAGTACAATTCCAACATTTAATGTTAGAAACAAATGTTATTTTTGTTGAAGAACTTGTTTCTTATATAGTGACCCACATAAATATTATATAATAGTGCTTGCAGTCTCAGAATTATTTGCAGCTTTTCTGGTGAATAAATAACATTTCCAAACCAAATTATAATTACCATTCTAACTGCTGGCACATTGTAGGTGACGGAAAATCTGTGTTTTGTTCCTTGATTATGCACAGATTTTGTTAAGTTAAAGATTAAAAATGCACATACATTTACAAAAAATGTTTGCGGAGTGATCTCATTCTGCATATATTAATTCAGTATGACCCAGAAGGCTTATACTGTTCTACTTTGTCACTTTTATTGTGTGGTTACGGTAAGATTATTTTGCTTATTCGTGCAATTAAAAATCATGGCCCAGAAATTCGTCTCGGGCAGTGCCGCAAAATGAGCAGTATCAGCCCGGCCACCCGTTATACACAGCACCTGATACTCAGTTTATGGTGGGCGGCTGATCCGATACCGTCCGTTTTTGCGCCACTGTCCAAGACGAATTTCTAGGCCGATATGTGATAGGATGTCTATGCTTAAAAGAGAGAATCATCCTGAGTTAATTACTTTGATCTATAAATGCTTACTTATAAATTGGTTCCATGGGCCCGAATTTGGAGAACTTACCGTCGGCTGCCGCCGAGTTATCTCGGTGGTCTCCCTGTTTTTTCGGCGCTCTCCCCTCTGAGCCAGTTTGGTGAGGTCCTCGCACCGGCGGGGAGAGAAGACCGCTGGGGAGCGTCCACTGGCGTGCAACGCAAACAGAAGTCCTCCCGCCCACTCTCTCCTGAGATTGATCCGGGAGGTACTCCGCTCCAGTAGCAGAAAAGACCACCGCGTGGAGACATGTCTTACCTAAAAGGTAATATGAAGACCTGCAAGAAAAGATTAGTGAACTGGTTTTCTTCATTTCTTTTGCAGCGATTTTGTTGGATAGGGTCCTCTGAAGGATTTGTAATAGTTTTTATTTCATTAGTTGAACATTTGTTTTTTCCTGTTCCCCCCTCCCTGACCCTGATGACTCTATCCTCGGCGTTACTTTGCCGAGGATCGCATTTGCCACCCTGAATCCGACCTACCGCCCGCTGCCGCAAAGAATCGGCGTGTAACGCTCATATTTTCCGCCAGGCATTTTTTTTTCTATTTCTCCACCAAACATCTGCCCAAAGTACCGTCAGGATCTTAGCAGTCCTTTTGACAATACCTAGGCGGAACTTAGGTTTGACCAAACTCATGCCCCATGTTTATTTTAAAAATCTGTTACAAAAATAAGATTATAGTTCTGATTTTCCTGGTTCTACCTTTGCCCTGGGACCGGCGAGGCACAGTGCACCTCACTCTGCCCATACCCAGGAGCATCGTTATTTCTTGTCCTGAACCGGTATCAGAGCACACTTGTCCATTGGCAGGGCCTAGCACAGGCAAAAGAGAAGGAAATTATAGCATAGCCTCAGGCTTAAGAATCCTGCAGCTTTATTCCTGCCCAGCAGCATCTCCCCGTTTTCTTCCCTTTCCCTGCCCTTTGCGCCCAGAAAATAGGCATTCCCCAGAGGCAAAGGTTAGGTAAACTGACCTCTATCTTTGGATGGATCATCTAAAGAACCCTGTATTTAACCTATTTGGTGCCATCAGGTGTTCTGCAGAGGCATCATCAAAGTGGTCTTCTTGAGTTAGATCTTCTTGAATAGTCTGGTAGCTTTTTTATAAGTGTGCCATTTACTACTGCAAATTTGCTTTAACACAGGTTACAAAATGAAGTTCAACAATCCAAGAAACCACGAGTACAATACTTTGTATGAAGGACACAAACCACATTGGACTGGATTTTCTTGCTGGTGGTAAGTGAGAGCATTGGAACCAGGATTTTCTGTTCCCTCTCTTGCTTGTTCTTCTCAGTAGTGGGGTTTGTGGAAGGATACTGGGCAGTGCAGAGGCTCCAGTTTAGTTATTCATTGCCCAGGCCACAGCAGTTAGATGTCGGTCCTTGCCTCTCCTTCTGAAGTAGCAACATTCTTGTCCTTGGTCCCGCCCCAGCCACAGAGGAACAAGGATTCTACCCCTTTAGCAGAAAACTCTTTGCTATATGGGTTTGGGGAGTCCAATAACAGGTTTGCTTGGGGGATGGTCAAGGGGGTGAAGTATTCCTGCTCCCTCTTGGCCACAAGCAGTGCTGGAAAGGCACTTACCTGTTTCATCCAGCAGTCCTCACCTACCTTCAACTGTCGGGTATCCCGTGGCCTGGGAAACCCTGCCAGCCAGTGTTAAAGCTGAACAGAGAAAAAAATCTTAGGTATGCAGCCCCCTTAAAATATTTAAATGAAGTGCGTACCTCCTGATAATGTACAAATGCAAAATATTGCGGATGCTGGAATCTGAAATAAAAACAGAAAATGCTGGAAATCTCAATGGGTCAAGCAGTATCTGTGGAGAGAGAAAAACAGAGTTAACGTTTCAGGTCGATGACCCTTCATCAGAACTGGCGAATGTTCAAAATGAACAGATTCTCAAGGAGCACTGACAGGGGGAGGGGAGGAAAGAACAAAAGGGAAGGTCTGTGATAGGCTGGAAGACAGGAGAGATTAGAGAGACAAAAGGGATGATGGACTGACTTGAGATAGTAATGGCAGAAATTAGAAAAAGATTAGTCTAGATAGGGTGTGAATGGCAGAATTATTACCAGCTGCCATGGAGAGGAAAAAAATTACATAAGAACAGGGGGGTGGGAGTTTAAAAAAAGAAGCAATGGGAACAAAAAATGGGCAGAGGTTATGGTCTAAAATTGTTGAACTCAATGTTGAGTCCAGAAGGCTGTAAAGTGCCTAAACAAAAGATGAGGTGCTGTTCCTCGAGCTTGCATTGAGATTCATTGGAACAGTGTAGGAGGCCGAGGATGGAGATGTCAGAGTGGGAGAGGAGCGAGGAATTAAAGTGACAGGCATCCTCCTGTTAGTTAGTGTGTTGGTCGCCCCTGCTACCCCCACCCCACCATTCCGCCTCTGTTAAAACTGGAAGTGGGCGGGTTCGAGACACGTTGGATCTGGGTTTGAAATGTTTTAAATTTTAACTTCCTACGCGACCCAAACCCATCCGTTTTGGGGGTTAAAGTTCCCTCCGATGTTTTATAATGTTTAGATTCATGTTCCAGCTTTATATATATGTCATAAAACATGTGCCCTTAACTTCATGGAGGGCCAAGAGAAGAGAAACATTCACTGACTCATCCTCTGAGCTTGTTGATCATTAATTCTGCATTTAGTACCAGAGATGTGGGTACTTTGATACAGAGACAATGGATGTTGAATATGGTTGTCAGAATTCCACTGAAGTCTAATACATTTTTGAAGACTGAGAGGAATTGAAAAGTAGTGAGGTGATAGCTTCCAATTACTAAACAATTAATGGCCAATGCTGGTCTTGCATTGGTATAGCAAGAACCCTAGGATGGAAAAAGTTTTACATTCAAGGTGAACTGGATTGCATTTGTTGTAACATTTTCTCTCTTGTATATGTTTTTCAAAGTTGTCTTATAAAACTCTATTTGATTTTAAGGTTATTAAATTGAAGTGCCAAATAAAGATTTGGCTTGGGCAAATAATTTACCAATGCATTAATATTACCTTGCTCTTGTGAGCATAATACATCGAAGGATAATATTAAATGTTTTGATGTAATAGGACACTTGATATTTTGTTTACCTCAATGTACAGATATAATCTAACATTCATCTCACTGTGCAACCGTTGGTGTTTTCATGGAAACCCCATAGTTTGCCTACAATGCTGATGGCTGTCAGCCAGGAGCACGCTGTCAAATATAATAACTGGCTCAGTAATATTGTGCCCAACTGGGACAGGCTATATCTTTAGAAGACTATCATGAAAGTTTCAGTTTTCAATTTCCCTCTCCTAATCAGATTAAGTTTAGGTTTGAAATTACACAGGCCAAAATCCACGACTGATACTGACGTTGCTTTTTTTTATCTATTATGGATCCTTGGCCATATTCTCTATGGAAATCATAGCCTAGTCAGCACTGTTGCAAATTACTGATAAAAAGAACTGGATTCCTCTGAAAATTTGGCCTTCATTAATTATTCCTAGGAGTTGAAACACAATCTTAAGGCATTTTTTCATTAACACATAGCATTACAAACATATGAAAGAAAGAGCAATAAAAACAACACTTGCCCTAATATGCAGCACAGCTTTATGCACCAACATTCTCAAGTGACAGTGCTGCAATAGACAAGAAAAAATCTATGGGGCCCGAAATTGGTGGACTTACCATCTGCTGTTGTCTAGTTTTCTCGGCGATCTCCCTGGATTCTGGACGCTCTACCCTCCAAGCGAGTTTGGTGAAGTTCTCCCACCAGCGGGGAGAGAAGACCGCTGGGTACCGTCCCCTGGTGTGCACTGGCATGCAATGCCCACAAGAGTCCTCCCGCCTGTAAGATTTCTAAATCTCTGGCATTAAATTGACAGCAATACGATTCTTTTAAAACAATTCTAAACAGTTTATTAAACACACACACATTTATCAGCAGTCATCGTTACCCTACGGATCTTACTTAGATACAACAGATACAATGTTACAATAATGATTTATAAAAAGGTATACGTCACTTTCCTCTGGCTGGCTGGCTGAACACACTGCCTGCTCTTTTGGCTGGTCTTTGAGTGAGCGTTTTGCCATGTGCTCAGGAGAGAAGGAGAGAAAAAGCAGTGTGTCCTTGAGTTTTTATATCGCTTAAGTCCATTGTCCCTCAGAAAGCCTCAGGATTGGACCTTAGTTCCACAGCAGTTTCTTATTAGCTCTCCTCACTCATGTGTCTGCTGTACTGGCCCAGCCATCCCTTGATTAAGTTCATGGCTTTCCAATTAAGACAATACACGAACCCCATGCTGCAGATCTGTGAGCTTCCATTTTGAATCTTTCAAAACTGCCTTTTCATATAGTCTATACTTTCAACATTTAATCATACACCGAATCAATTTTATTACTGAACACTTTTATTCTTACAAACTCCCCACCTTGAGGGGAAAATATCCTTATTGACCCCTCATATGGTTTATCTCCTCAGGGCTCACATATCATAAACATTGAAAGGGTTCTGATAGCTCTGCTGTTTATGGGTTTTAAACTTAGAGAGAAAAGTGGATTGATGATTGATGATGTTCGTGAGTCATGCTGTAGCTCCCACTTCTTCATCTTCCCTCGGCTTTGGTCGTGACCAGTATTGTCCTGACAATCGTGAGGATCTGTAACATGGTCTGTGGGAAACAAGATCAGTGCAGCAGTTACTCTTTGACAGTTTTTAATTGATTAATGTGAAACCACTTCTTGTACTTCTTGTACTTAATGCCTTTTTCCCCAGTAACTGAATCAAATAAACCGCGTGGTTCAATCAGTCTATAATCTTATGCGGTCCCCACCACCTGGGCTCAAAGGCAGCTTCTTTTTCCCATAATTTGGAATCATTACTGAGTCTCCCACCTCATATTCAAAGGGACGTTTTTTCTTGTCAAAGTACCTTTTAATTTGTCTTCTTGACTTCCCCAATTTGGTGGTCACAAATCGATTGATCTGATCGGTGTGATCTACCACTTGTTCCAGCCACTTGGAACTACATGTTTTCATTGTCAGGAGACTCATCTCTGTTAGTGTTAGCTGGCCTGGTGTTCTCATGAGCCTCCCTGTCAATGGCCTGATATGGAGAGACCCCTGTTGTTCTATGAGGTGTGGACCTCATTGCCATTAAGCAAATTGGCAGCATGTTAGCCCATTGAGAGTGGTGGTCCACGCACAATTTTTTTTAAATTTAACTTGAGGGTGCTGTTCCCCCTTTCGACCCCTCTGGACGACTGGGGGTGGTGAGCAATATATAATTTGTGTTTTATCCCCAACATTTCCTGCAAGTGGGTAAAAATTTTACCGGTAAAGTGTGAACCTTGATCTCTGTCCACTTGTTCACTGGTACACCCACCTACAAAACACATGATTCAATAGTGTTTTGGCTGCTGTGATTGCAGTGTTGTAGCGGCAGAGGAATGCTTTGATCCATTTAGTGAATTGATCCACCACCACTAGGGCATGCTGAAAATTGCCTTGCACCTGTGGAAGTGGCCCAATGAAGTCTATCTGGAGGTGAGTCCATGGCCCTTGAGGTGGGGGTGTGCTTAGAAGCAAGGCTGTTAGTACATGCGGGATAATTGTGTTGCAGGCACGGTAGGCATCGTGCCATGTATTGGTTGATTGTTTCCCTCATGGAAGGCCACCAAGCTGTAGATGCTACCTTATCGAAAGTTACCAGGGCCATGGAATGGGAGTGAAAGAGGAACACACACCACCGGGCAGGCGTTTGACTTTCTTTTGAACATCAGCAACTGCTCATCTGAGTCAGGGGCAGTGGCTAGTATGGTATTGGGAGCCCAGGATGTTGGTTGAGGAAGCAGTCTGCCTTCCTCGTGCCAGGTGCTTACAACAGCATTTGACCAGTATTGCTGCTGCAGGGATTTTAAATCTAAGTGATCGTTTGGGGAGGCCTTGCATTGCAGGGCTCAACAACTATATCCTCTATCTCCCCATCAATTGCAGCACCCTTGGCTGCTCTGTCTGCTCTGGAATTTCCCTCACTATGTGGACCCCCTTTTCTATGGGCTGCTACCTTTCCTATGAAGCAGGGCTGTTTAAGATATGACCAGAGCAGGCGTAGGGGGAAGTGGGACCTGTACAAAAGGGATGGTCTGCACTTGGGCAGGACTGGAACTGATGTCCGAGGGGTAACATTTGCTAATGCAGTTCGGGAGTGTTTAAACTAATATAGCAGGGGGATGGGAACCTATGCAGCGAGACAGGACGAAGTAACATGGAGTCAGAAACAGATGGTAGAAAGGTAAAAAGTAATAGTGGAAGGCCGAGTAAACAAAGGCAAGAAACAAAAAGGGCCACACTACATCATAATTCTAAAAGGATAAAGGGTGTTAAAAAAACAAGCCTGAAGGCTTTGTGTCTTAATGCAAGGAGTAATAAGGTGGATGAATTAACTGTGCAAATAGATGTTAACAGATATGATGTGATTGGAATTACAGAGATGTGGTTCCAGGATGATCAGGGCTGGGAATTCAACATCCAAGGATATTCAACATTCAGGAGGGATAGAATAAAAGGAAAAGGAGGTGGGGTAGCATTGCTGGTTAAAGAGGAGATTGATGCAATAGTTAGGAAGGACATTAGCTTGGATGATGTGGAATCTATATGGGTAGAGCTGCAGAACACCAAAGGGCAAAAAACGTTAGTGGGAGTTGTGTACAGACCTCCAAACAGTAGTAGTGATGTTGGGGAGGGCATCAAACAGGAAATTAGGGGTGCATGCTAGAAAGGTGCAGCAGTTATCATGGCTGACTTTAATATGCATATAGATTGGGCTAACCAAATTGGAAGCAATACGGTGGAGGAGGATTTCCTGGAGTGCATAGGGGACGGTTTTCTAGGCCAATATGTCGAGGAACCAACTAGGGGGGAGGCCATCTTAGACTGGGTGTTGTGTAATGAGAGAGAATTAATTAGCAATCTCATTGTGCGAGGCTCCTTGGGGAAGAGTGACCATAATATGGTGGAATTCTACATTAGGATGGAGAATGAAACAGTTAATTCAGAGACCATGGTCCAGAACTTAAAGAAGGGTAACTTTGAAGGTATGAGGCGTGAATTGGCTAGGATAGATTGGAGAATGATACTTAAGGGGTTGACTGTGGATGGGCAATGGCAGGCATGGATGAACTACAACAATTGTACATCCCTGTCTGGCGTAAAAATAAAAAAGGGAAGGTGGCTCAACCGTGGCTATCAAGGGAAATCAGGGATAGTATTAAAGCCAAGGAAGTGGCATACAAATTGGCCAGAAATAGCAGTGAACCCGGGGACGGGGAGAAATTTAGAACTCAGCAGAGGAGGACAAAGGGTTTGATTAGGGCAGGGAAAATAGAGTACGAGAGGAAGCTTGCAGGGAACATTAAGACGGAATGCAAAAGCTTCTATAGATACGTAAAGAGAAAAAGGTTAGTAAAGACAAATGTAGGTCCCCTGCAGTCAGAATCAGGGAAAGTCATAATGAGGAACAAAGAAATGGCAGACCAATTGAACAAGTACTTTGGTTCGGTATTCACTAAGGAGGACACAAACAACCTTCTGGATATAAAAGGGGTCAGAGGGTCTAGTAAGAAGGAGGAACTGAGGGAAATCTTCATTAGTCGGGAAATTGATGGGATTGAAGGCCAATAAATCCCCAGGATCTGATGGACTGCATACCAGAGTACTTAAGGAGGTGGCCTTGGAAATAACGGATGCATTGACAGTCATTTTCTAACATTCCATAGACTCTGGATCAGTTCCTATGGAGTGGAGGGTAGCCAATGTAACCCCACTTTTTAAAAAAGGAGGGAGAGAGAAAACAGGGAATTATAGACCGGTCAGCCTGACATCGGTAGTGGGTAAAATGATGGAATCAATTATTAAGGATGTCATAGCAGCGCATTTGGAAAGAGGTGACATGATAGGTTCAAGTCAGCATGGATTTGTGAAAGGGAAATCATGCTTGATAAATCTTCTGGAATTTTTTGAGGATGTTTCCAGTAGAGTGGACAAGGGAGAACCAGTTGATGTGGTATATTTGGACTTTCAGAAGGCTTTCGACAAGGTCCCACACAAGAGATTAATGTGCAAAGTTAAAGCACATGTGATTGGGGGTAGTGTGCTGACGTGGATTGAGAACTGGTTGTCAGACAGGAAGCAAAGAGTAGGAGTAAATGGGTACTTTTCAGAATGGCAGGCAGTGACTAGTGGAGTACTGCAAGGTTCTGTACTGGGGCCCCAGCTGTTTACATTATATATTAATGATTTAGATGAGGGGATTAAATGTAGTATCTCCAAATTTGTGGATGACACTAAGTTGGGTGGCAGTGTGAGCTGCGAGGAGGATGTTATGAGGCTGCAGAGTGACTTGGATAGGTTAGGTGAGTGGGCAAATGCATGGCAGATGAAGTATAATGTGGATAAATGTGAGGTTATCCACTTTGGTGGTAAAAACAGAGAGAGACTATTATCTGAATGGTGACAGATTAGGAAAAGGGGAGGTGCAACGAGACCTGGGTGTCATGGTACATCAGTCATTGAAGGTTGGCATGCAGGTACAGCAGGCGGTTAAGAAAGCAAATGGCATGTTGGCCTTCATAGCGAGGGGATTTGAGTACAGGGGCAGGGAGGTGTTATTACAGTTGTACAGGGCCTTGGTGAGGCCACACTTGGAGTATTGTGTACAGTTTTGGTCTCCTAACTTGAGGATGGACATTCTTGCCATTGAGGGAGTGCAGCGAAAGTTCACCAGATTGATTCCCAGGATGGCAGGACTGACATATCAAGAAAGGCTTGATCAACTGGGCTTGTATTCACTGGAGTTCAGAAGAATGAGAGGGGATCTCATAGAAACGTTTAAAATTCTGATGGGTTTAGACAGGTTCGATGCAGGAAGAATGTTCCCAATGTTGGGGAAGTCCAGAACCAGGGGTCACAGTCTAAGGATAAGGGGTAAGCCATTTAGGACCGAGATGAGGAGAAACTTCTTCACCCAGAGAGTGGTGAACCTGTGGAATTCTCTACCAAAGGAAGTTGTTGAGGCCAATTCACTAAATATATTCAAAAAGAAGTTCGATGTGGTCCTTACTACTAGGGGGATCAAGGGGGATGGTGAGAAAGCAGGAATGGGGTACTGAAGTTGCATGTTCAGCCATGAACTTATTGAATGGCGGTGCAGGCTCGAAGTGCCGAATGGCCTACTCCTGCACCTATTTTCTATGTTTCTATGTTTCTATGTATGCAGGGCCCATGGACCAGGGTCTTACTGTCTATCGTACAATAGTCATTTTTGTGGTATAGGGGCAAGGAAAGCATGGTGTTTATAGCATAGGCACTATCGGACCAAATATTCACGGGTCTATGTGAGGTTTCCTTCACAGCAATTAGAAGTACGGCGATTTCTGAATATTGTGAAGACTGCCTGTTACATCTTCGCTGGATGGTTCTTTCTGGCAATACCACAGCATATCCAGTGTAAGGGGATCCTTCAATGTGATATGAGGACCCATCGATGTATACAACTGGGGCACCCTGTATGGGCTCATTCTGCACAGGATGGGTCTTAAAGTTAATCAGGGGTAATGGACATTCATGCGGGTCCCCCTTATAGATCAGAAATTGTGGCAGCAATGTGGTGGGTTTGGAAATGGTATCAATGTCGCTTTCCATAAATTCCAATGTCCATTTGCTGAGGCACTGCGAGGAAACTAGCGAATCTCCAGGTTTCATCAGTAGTTTCAGAGGTATGTGTCCGCTGTGCAGGATTGTAGCCTGTAACCCAATAATAAAGGTAAAGTATTGTACCAACCAGAAGACAGCCAGTAGGTGGCGCTCACATGTGGTAAACGTCTTTTCTGCCCCCTGCAGGTTTCGAGACGCATATGCAATGGGCTGTAGTCGATCAGCTTGCGTTTGGCACAGAACTGCAGTGAGGCTTTGCTCTGTGGCCCCGACCTCCAAATGGAAGGGCTGCATGGGATCAGACATGCGGCCTGTATCACTGCAGTTTTTAAATTTAGCCACGGACTGGGTGTGGGCATCAGTCCATGCTGGGCGTATGCCATCACCTTGTAGTTTTATTAATTCAAACATGGGCTTTGCACACTCTGCAAAGCATGGGATAAAGTTCCTTTGGTATCCCACCGAACCCAAGAATGATCGTAGGGCTGTTTTTGTAATGGGTAATGGCAGTCGCTGTATTATCTCCATTTTGAGAGAGTGGGGGGTTGATCCCTCTGACACTCCGAGAAAGGTGACCCGTTCTTTTATTAATTTTGCCTTATGGGGATTCACCTTTAGTCCCATCTGAGCCAACAATGTCAAAAGTTCGTACAAAAAGGGACAGATGCTCCTCCATGCTGTCGGTTGCCAGAAGTAGGTCATCTACATACTGTAGCAAGCAGGTAGGGCGGGAAAAGTCTTTTAAAATTGCAGCCATTCTTTTGTGGAAGGTCGTGAGGGCATTGTGGAACCCCTGAGGCAAGTATGTCCAGGTCTAGCTCTGGTCTTCAATAGTGAACGCAAATTTGTACTGGTCTTCCCCTTTAACAGGGATACTCCAGAATCCATTGGTGATGTCGAGGGTCGAGAAGTACTTGGAACCAGCAGGAATTTGAGATAATATGGTGGGAGTTTTTCTTACTACCGGTGAGCAGGCTGGTGTTACAGAATTTAACTTTCTGTAATCAATAGTCAGTTGCCAGCTGCTATCAGGCTTTTTAACCAGCCATGTGAGTGAATTGGTCGTGAAAGTGCCTGTCCTAACAACACCCTACTCGACTAGGGATTTTATGGTGTCTCGGATGTAAGGGTGACTCTCCCTTGGGATGGGGTACTGTTTAGTGAATGACTGGGGGAGCCCTCAATAGATTCCTCACCTGCCATTTTTCCGCAGTCATGCTTGCATGTGGTGAACAACGCTCGGTGTTCCTGAATCAGTTTTGCCACACCTTCATTTTCGCTCCCTGGAGGGTCATACTGAGATGGCTTTTTAATAACAAAAACCGAGTGAGCATCTGAAATTTCTATCATGCCTGCCTTATCTCTCAATCCCATCCAAACACAGTCCTGATTATAATCTATCACCGCGCCATACTGATCCAACACATCAGACCCTAAAATGACCCTTCCGTCGGGGGTGGTCATCAGCATCGGCGCTGGGACCTTACAGGTGAAGCCTCCCAACTGAAGTTCAGTGGCCTTCCATGTAAACGCGGTGGTTGTATCACCGTTAAACTCTTTAAGGGTCATACAACCCTTGCCCGCCGCTGCAAGGCATTCAGGGTATGGGGTGTGGATGATGGTAACGGCTGAGCCAGTATCGATAACCATAATCTGCTGCCTGCCCCCTTTTAAGACAACAAGGACCACTGGTCTCTCGCTACCATCATGTCGGAACCCCACTTCTGACCAATCTTTGGGGGCCGAACCCTGTCATAGGGTTGATCCTTGAATGGGTCGCTCTAATGAGTGTGCATCGGCGATTGCGTGCACCGGTAAATTATTTTGCATCCTTCCCGTGGCAATTTGGGTTTGTATAAGGGTTATCAATTGATCCAATCGTTGATCTGTCCTGGAGGGCTTGGATTCATCCCTCAGGAGGTATCTATGCGTTGCATAATGGTTCGGTGCTGGTCTGCGTCGGCTGCAGTCTTTTGCTAGGTGGCCTACCTTCTTACAATGAAAAAACTGTTCTTTAAAGGGATAGTTTCAAGATCCCTCCACCATTGGCACTGGTCTATTTGCAGTGGGTGGTGACTTCCCCTTTAACTGGTCTTTTACCATCTCCCAGGCTATTTGAGTGCTGGTCTCTATATCTGTCCACTGATTGGTGGGCTTCATGGCTATGCCCAGGGTGGTTTTAACTAAAGGGTGGAGTTGCTTCAGGAACATCGATTTAAATTGTTCCTGATTCTTTCCTACTGTAGCATTTGTGGGTGCCTGGTTCTGCGTATGTTGATAGATATCGTACAGGCGATTACTGAAGGCTCTAAGAGTCTCTTCTGGGTGCTGCTTGGTCTGATAAAGCAGAGCCACTAAGTTCAAGTTTTGGATCCCTAAATGATTTAGGATCTCGGTCAGGAGGGCATCAGCCGCTGCGCCAGGCTGGAGGACTGTGTCTGGCAGATTATCTTTTAGGTAAGTGGAACAGGCCAAGAGGAGGACTCGTGTTAAGTCTCTCTCTTCCAACTCGGGGTGACCCCTCCTGAAATTTGCCCACCTCCTATTAACTTCCAGGGGGTCGTCCCCACCATTAATGAGCCCCAACTCGTGGCTACATGCCGGGGCGTCAGCACCAGATATGGGCCGTGAGTTGGTATGGTTACTGGTGATATGACTGTCCATATTACGTCGTAAAGAAGTGGTTACTACGGCTATGATTGGCTCTTGTGTCTCCATGGTATCCCATCCTACACCACCCTCCTGGGGATTATACTGACTGCTTTCCTCTTCCCAATCTGCCTCCCCCTCATTCCCTTCTGCTGTCTCTGTTATGGCTCCCTATGTTTACTGCAGATAACAGGGCCCGCTGCTCCCCAACTTACTTTTTAGCCTCACTATTTCTAGTTGGCACTGGGAGTGATCTGCCTCGCTATGTTATGCTCATAATAAATGGTCAGACGGAGTACTGTGTGTAATGAACAAGTGTAACCTTAGCTCCTTTATTGTAGTTCCAGAGTGCAGGTACCTCGAGAGTGGCCTGCTTTTCTACTGTGCTCTTAATGGGATGCTGAGATCCCTTGGGACTCCAACAGGTAGGCTCTCTGGTGGACAGGTGTGATGCAGGTTACAAGGGGTTAAATACATAACATCACTCCCCTATGAAATCAACAATACACTTATTTACAAGGTGAGACGATCTGGGGCTTTGCGCTCCCTTGTCGATCGTCTCGGTACAAATGCTGGTGTGGCTGGGTTGGTCAGTTCTTCACTGGGCTGTTGGGCAGCCAGCCTTGCCGGGCTGCTGGGGATGATGAGTTCTGTTTCATGATCAACTGTGATGTCAGTTGCCACTTGTGTGTGTTGGAAGGTCAAAGTTGGCAGTGTCCTCTTCAGGTTGTACGTAGCTGTTGGTGAACCGCAGTTTAATTTGGTCCAAGCGTTTTCTGTGCATTGGTCCATTGGTCAGTTTGACCTGAAACACCCTACTCCCCTCTTTGGCTGTGACTGTGCCAGCGAGCCATTTGGGACCGTGTCCGTGATTGAGCACAAACACAGGATCATTGATCTCAATATCGCCTGACAAGTTTGTGCGGTCATGGTACACACTCTGTTGATGCCGCTTGTCCTCCACGTGATCATGTAGGCCAAAGAGAGTCTTGTTTTAAACGTCCTTTTCATGAACAGCTCAGCTGGACGAATCCTTGAGAGTGAGAGCTGGGCAGTACTCGGGACAACCGGGTCTGCAGGGAGCCTTTCGCCACGCGCTTCAATCTTTGCTTGATGGTCTGAACTGCCTGTTCTGCCTGGCCATTGAATGCGGGCTTGAACAGCGCAGTTGTAACATGTTTGATCCCGCTGCGGGTCATGATCTCTTTGAATTCGGCACTGGTGAGGCATGGCCCATTGTCATGGAGTAGGACGTCTGGCATGCCGTGCATGGCAAACATAGCTTGCAGACTTTCAATGGTGGCTGTAGACATGCTTACAGACATTATTGCACGTTCAATCAGCTTTGAGTAAGCATCCACAACAACCAAAACATTTTGCCCAGGAATGGGCCTGCATAGTCTACATGGATCCTCGACCACAGTTTGGATGGCCAGGACCATAAACTTAGCGGTGCCTCTCTGGACGCATTGCTCAACTGAGAACAAGTATTGCACTGGCGTACACCTGACTCTAAATCTGAGTCGATGCCTGGCCACCACATATGGGATCTGGCTATGGCTTTCGTCATCACGGTGCCTGGGTGGGTGCTGTGCAGTTCACAAATAAATGTGTCTCTGCCTTTCTTGGGCAAGACTACACGATTGCCCCACAAGAGACAGTCCGCCTGCAGGGACAGCTCATCTTTGCATCTGTGGAATGGCTTAATCGCTTCCTGCATCTCCTCTGGGACACTGGACCAGCTCCCATGGAGGAAACACCTTTTTACCAGGGACAGTAAAGGATTCTGACTGGTCCAGGTCCTGATCTGGCAGGCAGTAACGGGGGATTTCTCGTTCTCAAATGCTTCCATGACCATAAGCAAGTCTGCTGGCTGTGTCATTTCAACCCCGGTGGTGGGCAATGGTAGCCGACTGAGAGCATCTGCGCAGTTCTCTGTGCCCGGTCTGTGCTGAATTACATAGTTGTATGTCGACAGCGTGAGCGCTCATCTTTGGATGCGGGCAGAGGCATCGATGTTGATCCCTTTGATCTCCGAGAATAGCGATATGAGCGGCTTGTGGTCAGTTTCAAGCTCAAACTTGAGGCCAAACAAGTACTGGTGCATTTTTTTTTACACCGTAAATGCACGCCAAAGCCTCTTTTTCAACCATGCTGTAGGCCCTTTCGGCCTTGGACAAACTCCTGGATGCAAACGCAACTGGTTGCAATATTCCCGATTCATTAGCCTGTTGTAACACACACCCGACCCCGTATGATGACGCATCGCAAGCTAACACTAGTCGTTTACATGGGTTATACAAAACAAGCAGTTTGTTAAAACACAGTAAATTTCTGGCTTTCTTAAAGGCAGCCTCTTGTGAATTCCTCCATACCCATCGTCTTCCTTGTGCAGTAGCGCATGCAGGGGTTCTAGCAGGGTGCTTAACCCAGGTAGGAAATTACCGAAGTAGTTAAGGAGTACTATGTGTAATAAGCAAGTGTGACCTTAGCTCCTTTATTGTAGTTCCAGAGTGCAGGTACCTCATGGGTGGCCTGCTTATATACCGTGCTCCCAAAGGACGCTGGGATCCCTTGGGACAACAATAGGTAGGCCCTCTGGTGGACAGGTGTGATGCAGGTTAAAAGGTTACAAGGGGTTAAATAGATAACAGTTATAGCAATGAAGCTGCCTGTTCAGCCCCTCTTTCTAATTGCTTAATACTGTGGTTTAATCGACCAATTTCTTGTCTTAAATGCTGTATTTCTCCCTTTTTTAACTGCTTCACAAGTTGGAGGCCTTCTTCCTTTTGTTGTTTTATACCTTCAATCTCTCTTTTTTTTAGTTGAATCTTTTTTACTTGCAATTTTTTAAAATTTTGTATCACTTTGGCGTCCTGCCAAATTAATTCCTCATCTCTCCGGGCACAATAAAATGTGCTGAATGCCACAAGACCATTTGCCCGTTTTGGCCTTAGCTCTCCTTTATCTACTCTCTCCTGGATAAGTGCCACCAACTCCCCGAAGGACGCGGGTTGACCCTTGAGAAGGTACCGTGCCTGTGCCTTTCACTCTTCTATGTCTTGTATTGGGAACTTTTTGGACAACTTTCCCTGATAAACTAGCTCAACATTTCTTTTTATTGTTGGCTTTCTGTTCATGACCAATCCCTTCACCCTGTGTCTTTTGAATATAACTACTGGTGGGTCCCCACTTAAACAGTTACAATTATCGAGACGACGGCTCCTTACACGCAATTTCTCCTGATCTGTTTAATCGTTTATAATTATACTTCGCAACATAGGTTAGAATCGCAACTCCCAAAATTTCCAATTGTTCAAAAGAATCCTCAAAAAGCTGTCTCACCAGATACCCGCAATCTCCACCAATTTGTAAGACTTCTAAATTGACAGCGATACGATTCTTTTAAAACAATTCAGAACAGTTTATTAAACACACACACATTTATCAGCAATCGTTGTTACCCTACAGATCTTACTTAGTTACAACAGATACAATGTTACAATGATGATTTATAAAAAGGTATACATCACTTTCCTCTGGCTGGCTGGCTGAACACATGGCTTGCTGCTTTGGCTGGTCTTTGAGTGAGCGTTTTGTTGTGTGCTCAGGAGAGAAGGAGAGAAAAAGCAGTGTGCCCTTGGGTTTTTATATCCCTTAAGGCCATTGTTCCTCCGAAAGCCTCAGGACTGGACCTTGGTTCCAAGGCAGTTCCTTATTGGCTCTCCTCACTCATGTGTGTGCTGGACTGGCTCAGCCATCCCTTGATTAAGTTAATGGCTTTCCAATTAAGGCAATACACAACCACCATGCTGGAGGTCTGTGAGCTTCCATTTTGAATCTTTCAAAACTGTCTTTTCATATAGTCTATACTTTCAACATTTATACATACACAGAATCAATTTTATTACTGAACACTTTTATTCTTACAGCCCGCTGCGTTGCCAGTTTGGTCTGGGCGGTCCTCTGCTCCAGTAGGGGAAAAGACTGCCACATGGAGGCAGGTCTTACTTCAACGGTAAGTATGAAGATCTGCAAAAAAAGGTTAGTCCACTTCTTTTCTTTATTTCTTTTGCAGGTATTTAGGTGGATGGGGTCCCATGAAGGACTTCTGGTATTGTTTTTTAATTTGTTTTGAATTCTTTTTATTTTATCAGCTCCCCCCTCCCTGGGCCCGACCCAATCGTCGGCGGTACTTTTCCGAGGGTTGCAATTGCCACCCAGAATGGGAGTTACCACCCGCTGTCACCCAGAATTGGCGTGCAAGGCCCATTTTTGCCGCCGGGCGATCTTTCCCAGATTTTTCCATGAAACTTCTGTCAGGATCTTAGCGGTCCTTTGGACGGTACTTGGGTGGAACTTAGCTTTCACCAAACTCGGGCCCGTGGTCTTTTTCAGGAAAAGTGCTGGGAAATCCTTCCAGACTTCAGAAAGAAAGAAAAGACTTACATTTATATAGCGCCTTTCATGATCTCAGGATGTTCAAAGCGCTTTACAGCCAATAAAGCACCTTTAAAGTGTAGTTCCTATTGTAATATAGGAAATGTGGCACCAATTTTTGTACAAACAGCAGGCTCTCACAAACGGCAATGTAACAATAACTAGATAATCTGTTTTAGTGACATTGATTGAGGGATAGATATTGGCCAAGTTCCTAAAATGTATTCAGGAGAACATTTTTAGATAGTATGTAGCAAGCCCAACAAGGGCAGTTCTGGACTTAGTTTTAGCGAATGAAGCTAGGCAGGTGGCAGGGATATCAGTGGGAGAGCATTTTGATTCTGGAAACATAGAAAATAGGAGCAGTAGTAGGCCATTCAACCCTTCGAGCCTTCCCCGCCATTTAATATGATCAGGGATGATCTTCTATCTCAACACCATATTCCCACTTTTTCCCCATCTCCTGGAAGAGGCAAAAACCAGATAAAAATCAGGCCAATTTAGGGAGAAAAAATCTGGGAAAATTCCTCTCCGACCCATCCAGGCGATCGAAACTAATCCAGGAGATCACCCTGGCCATATTCGATTCCCTGCAGTACTTACCATTATATCTGTGCCTGCCAACAAGAGGTCATCCAGTCTAATCCCAATTACCAGCTCTAGGTCCATAACCCTGCAGGTTACGGCACTTCAAGTGCCCATCCAATCATCTCTTAAAAGTGGTGAGGGTTCTGCATCCTCTACTCTTCCAGGCAGCGAGTTCCAGATCCCCACAACCCTCTGCGTAAAGAAGCTCCCTTCAAATCCCCTCTAAACCTTCCACCAACCATCTTAAAACTATGCCCTATCATAATATACCCCTCTACCAATGGAAATAGGCCCTTACTATCAATGGGGTCTCCTCTCAACCTTCTCTGCTCCAATGAGAACAAACCCAGCCTATCCAATCTGTCCTCATAAGATTCTCCACTCCAGGCAGCATCCTAGTAAATCTCCTCTGCACTCTCTCTAGTACAATCACATCCTTCCTATAATACGCATCCTCCTCACAATCTTTGCATCCTCCTCATAACTCACAATCCCACCTAGTTTTGTGTCATCAGCAAACTTGGAAATATTACATTTGGTTCCCTCATCCAAATCATTTATATATATTGTGAATAGCTGGGGCTCAAGCACTGATCCCTGTGGTACCCCACTAGTCACTACCCGCCACCCTGAAAAAGACCCGTTTATTCCTACTCTCTGTTTCCTGTTAGTTAACCAATTTTCAATCCATGCCAGTACATTACCCCCATTCATATGTGCTTTAATTTTGCACGCTAACTTCTTATGTGGGATTTTATCAAAGGCCTTCTGAAAATCCAAATACACTACATCCACTGGTTCTCCCTTCTAGTGATGATAATTCAGTTACATTTAGGGTAGTTATGGAAAAGGACAAAGATAGACCAGGAATAAAAGTTTTCAATTGGGGGAAAGCCGATTTTACTAAGCTGAGATGTGATTTAGTCAAAGTGGACTGGAAACAGCGAGAAAGGAATAGACCGAATAATTACAGGCCAGTCAGGCTACCCGGTGAAGGAGTGGGGCCAATTAGGGACCAAAATGGAGACCTACGTATGGAGGCAGAGGGACATGGCTGAAGTAATGAATGAGTACTTTGCATCTGTCTTTACCAAGGAAGAAGATGCTGCCTGTGAAAAAGGAAATAGTTGAGATACTGGATGTGATAAAAATTGATAAGGAAGAGGCACCAGGTCTGGTAGGGATGCATCCTAGGATGCTGAGGGAAGTACAGGTGAAAATTGTGGAGGTACCTGTGAAAAATTGTGTTACATTTCATTTAATGTGACCGATACCTTAAATCCTGGAGGGAAGGATATTTATGTAGATTTCATCCATTTTATCGAATAGTTGTTGACATGTCCCATTACAAGATTTCTGTCTTTTGCCCTACAAGGATCTTGGTAATATTTTATATTGAAATGTTACTATTAAGTACTATTAAGTGTATGTTATTGACTGCACAGACTTGTACATCAACCGTTTCAGAACATGGCAGCAGTTCAGGTAACAGGAAGAGGAAGAGTAATGTGAAAGCGGATTCCACTGTGAAAAGAGCACGAAAAGAGGATGAGCTTTTGAAAAGCACCAAGAGGAAAGGTAAAGAAACCAAGGGTAAAAGAAGCACCTCGTCCTCAGCAAAGAAAGCTCTCGGCAAATAGTAATTACTCCCGAGAAAACAATGGACAATTTTTCCCCGTCTACAGTATCATCACCGACTAGTCTCCCCACTAAAAACGTGATCAAGAAGAATGGTGACGTTGTGGTATGTGGACCAGGGAGAATGATCGAGCAATATTGTAGGATTGCCAACAGAAAGGAGCAAATTAAAAACTATATAATCTTCCAATCATAGATATATTCAATAGGGAGTTAGATATGTCCCTTATGGCTAAAGGGATCAAGGGGTAGGGAGAGAAAGTAGGAAAGGGGTACTGAGGTGAATGATCAGCCATGATCTTATTGAATGGTGGTGCAGGCTCAAAGGGCCGAATGGCCTACTCCTGCACCTATTTTCTATGTTTCTATGTTTCTATGTTTGAAGGTAATTCAGTGTCAGAGCAGTGGAAGGTATTCAAAGAGAAGATACTGAGGGTTCAAAGCAAGTATTTTCCCTTAAAGAAAAAGGGTGGCTAACAAATCTTGAGCCCCCTGGATGTCAAGAGGCATACAGGGTAAGATAAAGGGAGACTTATGACAGATACTGAAGACTAAATACTGCAGAATCTCTAGAGGAGTATAGAAAGTTCAGGGGTGAAATTTAAAAGGAAATTAGGAAAGTAAGAGAGAGCATGAAAAAATGTTGGCAAGTAAAATCAAGGAAAACCCCAACAATATTTTATAAATACATTAAGAGCAAGAGGATAACTAAAGAAAGAGTAGGGCCTATTAGAGACCACAAAGGTAATCTGTGTGTGGAGGCAGAAGATGTGGGTATGGTTCTCAATGAATACTTTGTGTCTGTTTTCACAAAAGAGAGGGGCGATGCAGGCATTGCAACCAGGGAGGAGGAGTGTGAAATATTAGATGAAATAAACATAGTGAGATAGGAATTATTAAGGGGTTTAACAGCTTGGAAGTGGATAAATCCCCAGATCTGGATGAAATGTGTCCCAGGCAATTAAGAGAAGCAAAAAATGAAATAGCAGTGGCTCTGGCCATCATTTCGAATCTTCTCTGGCTACAGTGTGGTGCCGGAGGACTGGTAACACTGTACCTTTGTTTTAAAAGCGAGAAAGGGATAGACCGAATAATTACAGGCCAGTCAGGCTAACCCTGCTGATGGGAAAATTATTGGAAAAAATTCTGGGGGACAGGATAAATCTTCATTTAGAAAGACACGGATTAATCAAGGATAGTCAGCATAGATTTGTTAAGGGAAGGTCGTGACTGACTAACTTGATTGAGTTTTTTGAGGAGGTAACAAAGAGGTTCAATGAGGGAAGTGCATTTGATGTAGTGTATATTGATTTTAGCAAGGCTTTTGATAAGGTCCCACAATGCAGACTGGTTATGAAAGTAAAAGCCCATGGAATCCAGGGCAAAGTGGCTAGTTAGATCCAAAATTGGCTGGGAGGCAGGAAGCAAAGGGTAATGGTTGATGGGTGTTTTTGTGACTGGAAGGCTGTTTACAGTGGGGTTCTGCAGGGCTCAGTGCTGGGTCCCTTGCTTTTTGTGGTATATATCAATGGTCTAGGGGTCGGAATTCGTTGCTACTGACAGCTGATACCGCCTGAGTGAGGCAGCAACGGGACGTGAACGACTGAGCAGCGGCGTTAGGCAGGGCCGCCGCCTGATGGGAAATTCAGCTGTCCTTTTTCAAGGGCATAAATATTTGCCGCCCCGCCGACCATCGCCATGGCAATCCTGACATCAGAACGTGTGCAACGCCTCCTTAGCGCCGGTCTCGCCAAATTAATTTTTGCCGCCTCACTTACTGGCTGGCGGGGAACACGTCACAAAAAGTTGCCGTACACGTCAAAGTAACGATTCTGGGGTGGTATTTAAAGGGAGTTGCAACCGGGCCACAGAGGTCACAGTCAGTGCTGCGTTTTTTCCTCGCAGAGTGCGTAGATGTTGGCGTGCTGCGACTACTCAACTTCACAATTAGTATTTCGCAAACGTTGGTGACTTTCAGATTGGATATATTGGCGACCAGCACATTGCAGCTACCTTCTGCAACTTAATGGGGGCAGTGATGGCACACCACATCGTCCTGCGACGAGGACTTGAAAATCGCCATCTACAGAGACAGCTTCAGGCCAATATGGGTCCACGCCAGAGGAGAGGCCCCAGACCTCGGGGCAGGAGGCTTTACAGATCCAGGATTTACCGTGCACATTATTCTTACCTTGATATGTCCAAGGAGCAGTGTATAAGAAGGCTGCGGTTCCGCAAGGAGGTGGTCACCGAGCTCTGCCATCTCCTGCAGACAGACCTTGAAGATGACATTGGCACCAGGACCTCGCTGTCAGTGAAAGTGACAGTTGCCCTCAACTTCGATGCAATCGGCTCCTTCCAGTCTCCTGCAGGCGATATATGTGACATCTCGCAGTTTGCAGTACATTGCTGCATTCGCCAGGTGACCAGCGCTCTCTACAGCCAACTCATGGACTACATAAAGTTCACCATGTCCAGGTAGACACATCAGTAGGAAAATGTAACTACCCCACATTCAAACATTTTCTTCGTTGTCAATTAAGGGTAGTGATTTGTGATGGGAGATTTCCCCAAAAATCACAGGACAGTTTTGATGGAATTTTAAAAATTGTGTTAAATGTAAGACCAGCAATTGCAGAAATGCCGTATAATGAGTGCACTGGAAATTTGCTGAAAAATTGACCATCTCGCTAATTCTGCGGTCACAAAAGGATAAATATTTATGCACATGTTCTAAGTATAATTCCTCACAAAGGACATTCGTGTGATTCATAGGCCTTTGTTTAGCAGGCAGTAAGTACCTCTACTGCTTTGTGGTAGTGGGGCATATTGAGGTAGAGTTTCTGCTTTGGGTGCAATCGGCAATCTGAGCGTAAATTGTAATTAACATTGCGCTGGTTTACAGAAGTGATTCTTTTTTTTTTGCTCAAGTTTCCACTCATTTTCATAACACCAGAAGTAAAATCTACCATGAACCAGCACAATTGAGCCGCATCATTGAACATCATTTTTTTGCATTAAAAATGTTTACTTGATATATTTAAGAGAGCTAACCCGGTGCAGTTTTAGTAATACATCTGAAAGTGGGTTTATCACAAAATATAAGCATTTTTAATCAGAATATCTAGTAGTCCACCTGTGAGTAACTGATTTTAAATAAAATGATGTTAAAAATGTGTACAGAACCATTTACTGGTTGTGCACAATAGGCAGTTTCTTCATATTTTTTAATATTTAAATGCTTTTCTAGGATTCCTATTAGTGTCCTTGTGCCTAAAAAAGGGTTACTTTTAAGAGCCTCCTCGAAGGCCCGCAAACAGGCACAATTTGCGGAAACTTACCATGGTGATTAATTTGATCTGGGGGCGGGGCCAGCATCCAGTGCAATGTTTTTTTAAACTAGCGCAAAAAATCGTGGAAACTAGATTTGTGCTGGAAGTAATTTACACTTCAAATTCCTCATTTTTTTGTACTGGTTTGGACGATTACGGGCGAACTGCACTGAAAAAAACAGCGCATCTAGGGGAAACTCCAGGCCGTTATGTAAATCGCAAGCTGTAGAGGTTCCTGAGGCATTTCACTTCAGGGCTGAAATTGCCCACCACCTGAAACGAGTCGTACTTACCGTTCTTGAAGTGCTCCGGTCGCCCAAATACATAGGGTGGCCAAACCGGAGAAATTCATAACTTTGTGCTATTTTTGGAGAGGGCCGGAAGCGACCTCATCATCGGGGCGGAAGTGGAAGTGGCATGGAGTGGCCGACGCTGCAAATCATCACTTAAAGGGGAGGGCCACTGCGAATGCTGCAGCCACTTTAGTGGCAGACACGGGGCCACAAGGAAGGATTTTGGCCAGGCCAACAGCCTGGCACCGAAGAGGGTATGCTAGGCTGCCTGTTGGCGGCCCTGCCGAACCCGCGGCTATAATTGTCGGCCCGACCTGGCAATTGGTCGACAAAACAAAAATGGAGTCACTGGCCTTGCCGCCAAGCCACAGAAAGGGTATCGACTGCAAAAGCTTTCGGGGGCATCGACTGGCGGCGGTGCTCCTGCGGGGCAATTTTCAAAAGGGCCAATTTCCCACCGGGCAGTTTCGGGAAGGGGTCGCTGCCAGTTGGTAAGGGGTCGGCGTGTGCATGCCACGGCGGGAAAACAGGCGGAGCGGTTCCTTATACCGCTCCAAATCTGAGGTAGGGCAATGTCTAAAATGGCGGTCCCTCCGCGGGGACTCGGCGGCCAATCTGCACTGGCCCATGGCCACCACTTTCACACGACCAGGACCTTATAGAAGGGGCAATTTCGGCCCCTTCCTTTTTGGTTCTCAGAAACAAAAATGAACCGTAGAGAACAGTAAACAGTTTTCTGGGCATGCAAGACTTAAAATAGTCCTCACATAGGGCTCAATTTTCCCCAAGCCCGTTTTCTGGCGTATTGCCAGAGTTACGCCCATTTTTCTCGACCAAAAATATTTTGCCAAAGTTTCTCCGATGTATAATTTGAATTTTGCGCCTCGGAGGGTGCAGCCTGCTGTCTACGGCAAAAAATGAAGCTGCACATGCTGCGCATGCGCGGGAAAAAAACGTTACATTTTTGACGTCGTTCCAGTGGACGCGCATGCTCAGTTCAGCTCAGATTTGGCAATCGGCCATTTTTAAAGAGCCAGTTGTGCATGAGAGAAGGAGTGCTGTGTGAGAGCATTGGAAAAATCGCAGCTGCAGCAATACAAGATGCAACACAGTGCATGGACCAATAATTTCTTACAGAAAGAAGTGGGAAGGCAGTAGTTACTATGATTGAGAACAGATAGCAGGAGCTGGACACCAGCAGAGGTCACATAAAAGTTCCACCCAAAGAAATGAAGAAACGCTGGAACCAACTTGCAGAAGATTACTGTGCAATGGTGACCACCACGTGATCTGGAGGCCAGTGTAAAAAGAAATGGCAGGACCTTGGTCAAGTAGTTAGTGTAAGTAATATTTTCATTTATTCAATGCAATTGCAATTGTAAATGTGACCAGCTGTGTATGTCCCACCCAGCAGAAAGATACGCTCTCTAAAAAGTTGCATTTTCATCTTTGCAGACGAAGGTGGCACATAATAAAAGGGAAAGAACTCGAACAGGAGGAGGCCCGGCAAATCTGCAGCCACTGACACCCTTGGAAGAGAGGGTCGCTGCTTTAATGGGTCCTGTCTGGAGAAAAGCAATCAGTACTGCACAAGCTGGGCCCACACTCGAGGGAGAGGGTAAGTCCTGCAAATTAATTGTGGTCCTTTAAATCAGCCTGCTGCCTGGCCTGCCATGTATGAGCCTACTCATGCCACCCACCCTGCCCCTCCTCTGCAGCTAACCATTTGTCTGTTCTGTTATACTTTGCAGAACTTGAAGCCAACCCTGACAATGCAGAAGATTCAGACGAGGATGAGCCTGACGAGGAGGACATCTTCCAATCCAACGCTCCAATCCAAGAACATGGGGGTGAGGGGGAGGGGATGGAGCTGGATGAAACTCCCACTGTTGTACTGACTTTGGAGGAGGTGCCGCTCATGGAGGTGACAGCCCCTTCTGTGACTAGTGGTTTGAGTGTTGGTGGGACATTCCATGGTTTCACACCTTCCGATGTTGCGGGTCCCAGTGGTATGATGCAGTGAGCATACCCAGGGCCCCACCGTCCCAGGCTGCAGGTCCCATTGAAGGGGTGCAGCGAGCCACACCCATGGGGAGGAGGGGAAGGAGAGCTCGACCGCGCTCTCCTGAGATGCAGGATCTAACAAATGTAGTTCAGATGATGTAATTGAGTGCGGAGAGCATTGACCTTACCCGATCACTCCTGGATGCCATCAGTGGGGTGGCGGAACTGTCGGGAGAAGTAACAGCAATGACATGAGAAATGGGAACGATATCCGGGATCATCAGTGAGGGAATAGTGGCCATGAGGGAGGGAATGTCAGAGGTAGCGCAAACTACGTCACTGACCATGAGGGAGGGAAGGTTGCAGGTAGTTCAGACAGTTTACTCAACATGAGGGAGGGAATGTTGCAGGTCATTGAGACACTGTCAGGGTGCAGGAGGGACGGCATGTTGGAATTAGCTGCTGCAATAAGGGAACACGCCCAGACCCCGCGTCCATTGACAGATTCAACTGTCCCTCCCACTCCAATCCCCAAACCAGTCTCTGAAGAGCCCAAAGCTGTGCCCTCCACATTGCCGCCTGGGCCCTCCAACTTGCCGCCTGATGCCGATGCCCCACCCTCAAGAGGTATGCAGTACCCGAGATGTTAGAAGGAATAAGCTCGGTATCAAGCCCAGAAACGCTGCAGCACTGCCTGCAGGCAGGGGTGGTGGAGTGTGCAAGACCAAGCGCAGCGGGCGGTTTTAGATTAAGATGGAGGAGAGATGGGTGCAGCCTTTCTTTGCTGCTGTTGTTGTTATTATTGTTGCTGTTGTAACTGTTCTCAAATTAGATGTTTTTTGTAAGTTATGTCAATTTACAAGTCTTTAAATGATCTTAAAGAGTGATATTAAAATAAAGTTTGATACAAGAATCATTTTATTAAAGTTAAGTTAAGTACATTGTAAACTTTTGAATAAAATATATTTTACATTAAAACTGAATCATGTTCTATTAACACAACACAACATTATGGAACAGCTGCAAACAGTAAACATGGTCCATGTGGAATAGTTGTCGCTGAGCCCTCAGGCATCAGTAAAGCGTTCACGGATGAGCTGCTGGCACAAGGCTCAACCAGTCATTAAAGGAACACGATGACCCCCCCCACCCCTCCTCCGCCGTCGTGTTCCGGCCTCAGGCACTTGCATGGCCTCCTCCTCCTCCTCCTCCTCCTACTCGTCATCTGCATCTTCCACATCATTATCATCAGCCACTTTCACCGCAGGTGGGTCATCCACCATCGGGTGCTGCTGCCTCATGATGGCTAAGTTATGCAGCATACAGCACGCAACAGTGAACTGACCGCCAATCTCAGGGGAGTACAGCAAGTAGCCTCCGGAATGGTCCAGGCATCGGAACTGCTGTTTCAATATGCCAATGGTCCGATCAGTGAGGCTGCGCGTCGCAATGTGCGACATGTTGTATTGATGGTCAGCTTCCGTCCAGGTTACGCGAAGGGGCGCCATGAGCCGTGTGGCAAGGCCGTACCCTTTGTCTCCCAGTAGCCAGCTCTGCCCTTCTGGCTACTGCTGAAACATGGCAGATATAATGCTGTCGCGTAGGAGGAATACATCATGGGTGCTGCCAGGGTATCTTGCATCAACTGACATGATATGATGCATGTCGTCACACACGAGCTGCACATTAATGGAGTGGAAGCCTTTTCTGTTCCTGTACATCTCGGAATCCTTCAAAAGTGCTCGCAAGGCAATGTGGGTACAATCAATGCAGCCCTGTACCTTTGGGAATGCAATCCTGGAGAAGCCCACAGGTTTGTCATGGATTGCTTGGCTGGTCATGGGGAACTTTATGAAGTCATTCCTACGAGCGTATAGTGCAGTCGTGACCTGGCGAATGGAGACATATGTTGCATGTTGAGAGGTGGCGCACACATCCCCAGTTGTAGCTTGAAATGATCCAGAGGCATAGAATGAAAGTGCAGCTTTAACCTTCACTTCAACTGACAAAGCAGTCTTCCTGATGCTTCTAGGTTGCAGGTCTGCTTTGATCAATTCACAGATCTCACTTACAACTTCTTTGTGGAAACGCAGTCTTCTGACACAGTCTGCATCACTGAGGTGGAGGTACGGACGCCTGTCTTGATATACCCGAGGTGGATAAGGCCTCTTGCCCAGCACCCTAAGGGCTCTGATGTTCCTGACGCGATGAAAAACATAGAAACATAGAAAATAGATGCAGGAGTAGGCCATTCAGCCCTTCGAGCCTGCACCGCCATTCAACAAGATCATGGCTGATCACCCATCCCAGCACCTCCCCCCCACGCCCCCTCCACACCCTCCTGACCCCCCCAGCTGCAAGGACCACATCCAACTCCCTCCCGAACACACCCAATGAACTGGCATCAACAACTCTCCGCGGCAGGGAACCCCACAGGCCAACAACCCCCCGAGTGAAGAAGTCTCTCCCAATCCCAGCCCCAAACAGCCCACCCCCCCCATCCCAAGAGCGTGCCACCCCCTCCCCCCCCCCCGACTCTGGACCCACCCAACACCGGGAACATTCCCCCCGCACCCAACCCGCCCCGTCCCGTTAGAATCCTTCCCAAATGCTGAACACCCCCGGATGTCGAGCCCCCAGCCCCGGCCACCCCGGAGCCACGCCCCCGCGACGCCAACCACACCACATCCACCAACCGCCATCTGCGCAGTCAACCCGTCCACCCCACTCCGAACACTCCCCGCACCGAGGCACAGAGCCCCCAGGCCCACCCCTCCAACACACTTCGCTCCCCCAGACCTCCGCTGCAATGTGGCCCCTCCTGTCCCCCGCCCTGGGTTTCTCCGCCCCCCCACCTCCACCACTCTCCCCTCCATCCCCCGCCCCCGTCTCCCCTCAACTTCCCTCTGCCTCCCCACACAGGCTCCCATCTTGGGGGCGGTAACCTTCTGGGGCAGGGAATTTTAGCCCCCAGCGTGTAAGTCCTGCTCCTGCCGCAGAATTGGCCTTACCACCCCTCAATGGAAGCGGAGTGCAATTTCCCACACTCCACTTCCTTTGGGGGCAGATACCGGGGCACGACTGGATGCTCCTGTGACAGTTTGAACTGGTGGTCTCCACTCTCCCGTCCTGTGACAGTTGGAACTGGTGCTCTCCACTCTCCCATTCTGTGACAGTTGGAACTGGTGCTCTCCACTCTCCCGTCCTGTGACAGTTAGAACTGGTGCTCTCCACTCTCCCGTCCTGTGACAGTTTGAACTGGTGCTCTCCACTCTCCCGTCCTGTGACAGTTGGAACTGGTGCTCTCCACTCTCCCATCCTGTGACAGTTGGAACTGGTGCTCTCCACTCTCCCGTCCTGTGACAGTTTGAACTGGTGCTCTCCACTCTCCCGTCCTGTGACAGTTAGAACTGGTGCTCTCCACTCTCCCGTCCTGTGACAGTTGGAACTGGTTGAATCAATTGTCGCCTGCAGAGCACCATGATGCAGAAGGCTCGCAAAAGGTATGGCATTGTCAGTATTGCCCCTCAAAGCATCAGGAAAGCAGGCAGCACAAGTTTGCAGTTGTAGCTCTCCAGGTCTGTATGGATGGACCACACCCAAAGATCTTGTGACTTCTCTTTCTCTCCTCCCCCCTTTGAGTCTTGTGATTCTCTCTCTCCCTCCCTCTCCCCAGGCTCCAAGCCATCCGATCGGCACCTCGCTCTCTCTGTCTCCTCCCCCTCCCCCCCCATGGCTTGTTTTGTAGCCGAACGCTGAGCCGCTGTGTCCGGGCGTGAGGCCGATTCTGCCGGCCAAACCTACGACCCTCCAGCCCTGCTTCAAGACGTTCGCTGGTGGCGTGTGAGTGAGTAAAAAAATGAGAAAACTTCTGAAATCCAACAAATTTACACTTCTACGTTGACAGATTTTTAAAAAGTTGAATTTTATTATTGATATTGACAACTCCCTCCAAAATCATCGATTATAAATTGTTTTTCAGCGCAGATTTGTGAATGTGCGCTGGTTTTCTTAACTCACCAGAAGGTTTTTCAGGAGTGGCCAGATACGCTAACCTAAGAGAAAAAAATGTTGGCTAAACTGCGAACAATTGAAAAAACCGGCACAGACATGATGTAAAAAAAAAACTGCCCTAAAAAAATCGTAACTAAGCCAGTTACGGTGGCGCAGATCGCAGGGGGAAACTTGGAAAAAAATAAATATGCCAGAAAAAAGGGCGCGCGCCAAAAAGACGCCGCAAATGACCGGGGAAAATGGAGCCCATCTTATGCTCTCTGCTACGACTTAAAGTGTAGGTTTTTGTATGCTGGTGCTGCTTATGCCGCAATGATGCACGGTATGCTTTGCTTTGACATGGGCTGCCCTTGACCAACTGTAATTAGCCCTAGTTACATCTTCTGTGTTTTACTTCAGTGTGGAAGGCACCTGCCACTAGGAACTTTCACAGTGGGCAGAATTTCAAGTGGTGCTGCAGCGACATAAAAGGCAAGGCAGCCAGTAAAACAGATCGAGGCACCTAAAAATAAGTGGCTACATGTGGAGGACAGAAATCAGTAAGCAGAAAAAGTCCACAAAGGGCAAAGATGAGTCTGATTAAAGTCTGTAAAAGTTAACAATAATGTCAAGGCAGAGAATGTTTCTCAACAAGGGATGGAATTTTTTTGATAATCTTTTGTGATTAAAAATTGACGAGGTAACCGTCTCATGTAGCCAAATAATATGTTGCTGGGAAGCTCTGCTTAATAATTAATACAGCCACTCCTATTGAAAAAGATACAACTAATGAAGTCTAAGGGGGGGAATTTTAACCTAAGAAAATGGGTGGATTGGTGGCGTGGGGGTAGTTAAAGTGTTACAAATCAGAATCCCGACCTGAACCCACCTCCAACCCGCCCACTTCCAGTTTAACGGAGGCAGGATGGGGGTGGGATGGGGGCGGGCAGCCAACCCACTGCCAGGAGGCGGGCCATCTTTCTAAATATTATAACGAGGCAGGAAGCCTCTCCTTTAACCTCAATTTTGTGTTCAACTGTAGCTGGTCGGGTTTTGCACACCTCGTAAAACCTGCCAGCTATAGCAAGGCGAGGATTACTGTATCCAGGAGGTAAGTGCCTTTACACCTAGTTCCTGGATCCAGAATCCCTGCAGAACCCGCCCCCCCGCCATGATCGGAGACGCCCCCCCACCCCCACCACGAGGCCTCCGATCTGTATTTTATACTCATGAACACTCTTAGTTCAACTTAACTCTATTTATTTGGGAGTTCTCAGTCAGCCATGTGGAGCTTAAGAAGGTGTTCCTGCACAGACCCTCTCTCTCAATACAGCTCCCTATACCTCCTAACTAGAGGGCGTATACATTATCTCGTTACACCTTTCCTTTCAATATAAACGGATAGTTAACTTCTCATGAATACATGTATTAAACAACTACAAGTTTAACAAACAACAACAAAACTTTTGTCTTATTAATTCTTTATCCAAGTGTCCAGTGTCCATGATTTCTTATGTCTGTACATAATGCTCCAGGTATTTTGGTGTTGTGTGGATTCTGTTGCTTCGCCTCAAACTGGTTGTTTCAGTGGTGTCCTGTGTACTGATCGCTTTAGACGCTTTATCAGTGCTCTGAGGGGAAATATCAGGCAACATATCCCTGTTTTCATGTGTTGTTGTTGAAGTGCTGTTTCGCGTGTTAGTTGGCTGTGTAATCAGCGGATCGCGTGTGGGTGTCACTGAGATCTCTGGAGTTTCGATGAATGTCTCAGTGCTCTTTCTCAGATGTTTCCTATTTCTGCGATACTCACGGCCACCTTCTGTAATGACTTGATATGAACGAATGCCGACTTGTTTCTGAACCTGAGCTTTTTGCCTCTCTTTGCTTTCTCGCGTTTGTTTGATCACTCTGTTTCTCCTTCCTGCAGTGTAAGAAGTGCTGTAGCACCTTTGTTGTAGCAGTGTGCTTGTTTGGCATGGTTCCTTCCGTTGTTGATGATGACGTCGTGTATGATCCTTGGTTTGAGTAGTTCATTTGCGATTGGGATGTTTGTCTTTGTGCGGCGAATGAGTAAGCGTTGCGCTGGCGAACTATCAAGGCCTTCAGTTGTTGTCTTTTGCCAGATGAGAAGGTTCAAGTAAAAGTCACCACAGTCTTTCTTTGTCTTTTTGATTAACCGCTTTCGAGTTTAACCGCGTTCTCAACCTTTCCATTGCTTTGTGGGTCGGGGTTTCTGCCTGACAGCTTTGACATCTTCAAAGTCTGTTTTAGTGAGCTTCATGGATTTCATTTGTGCAACTCTGGCCTCTGTAGCTTTACAGAACATCACACATTTATCGAGTGTTAGGCTTGATTCTTGCAACAGCCTCTTACGCAGAGTGTTATCAGATATTCCGCAGTCTATGCGGTCTCTGATTAAATCATCCCTCAAATTGCCGAAATCACATGATGATGCTAGCTCTCTCACTTTTACGAGATATCTGTCAAACCGCTCGTCCCCTTTTACACGGGTACCGTTCATAGGTGATGTTGGTTTTTACCCTTACAGTGCTCTTCCCAGAGCTTCAAAATCATCTCAAATTTCCTGCTTGTCTTCCTCTGATTTGTAAGGAAGATTATTGTGGATATCTAGGGCATCGCTGCCAATGGCAGTGATATATGTTGCAACCCTAACTCTATCTGGTTTTTCCACAATATTTGTGAGCATTTCATTGCTGTCCCACAGTTGTTTGAATTTTTTCCAGTTGGCTTTCAAATCGGCAGTTGCCCGCAATGGAGGTGTGAGAGGAATGTGCGCGGGAGTTGGACCGTGATGGTCATGATAGCTCGCTACAGTTTAGGACTTTGAGTTTGTCACATACATGTATATAGTTCAAATACCTAGAGAATTGGAACAAGTCTAATAGTAAAATATCGTGGCCATTTAATTGTAGAAATACTTTTTCAATCGAGGCTCTACAATAGCTTATGCCACTTTAAGTTTACTTTACTAAGACCTCTAGATTATTTTACAAGCTTATGACTATTTATCGGCCTTCACGGATCCACGCGCGATGTGTAGGAAGCACGTTCTGCACTGCACTGCTTAACGTCAATTTCGATCGGCTTGAAAAAGTCTTACAGTTCCAATATTTCGGACGTAGATGCATTTGATGAAAGATCGGCAGTCTCCACTTCTGACACCATGTATTTTACAGTCTCTTGAACACTCATGAACACTCTTAGTTCAACTTAACTCTATTTATTTGGGAGATCTCAGTCAGCCATGTGGAGCTTAAGATGGCGTTCCTTCACAGACACTCTCTCTCAATACAGCTCCCTATACCTCCTAGCTAGAGGGTGCTATACTTTATCTTGTTACACGATCCCCCAACCTGCCCCAGGCCTCCAATTCTGCCCCTCAAGCCTTCCACCCCCGCAGGCCTCCGATTACCCACCCACCCCCAGGCCTCCATCCTCCCAGGCCTTCAATACCCATCCTCAGGTCTCCCCCTTCCCCTGCCAGACTGCTGATCCCCCCCACGAGGCCTCTCCCCCAAGGCCACCGATCCCCGCCCCATCCGACCCTCCCCGTGCTGCTTCTCCAGCTCCCATTCCCTGTTGGACCCCACCCCCATCCTCCTCTAGCCTCCAACTCCTTATGCTTATTCCGGCTCCCACCCCCTTGAGCTTCTCCTGGCCCCCGAACCCCCACCCCCCCCAATCTTCTCCCGGCCCAACCTTGACCCCCTGATCTTCTCCTGGCCCCTGACCCCTCGAGCTTCTCTCAGCATGACCCTCCATGTGATCCTTCCCTATCTCGTGTGCGGCCTAGTGAGACAAGCCTACCCGCCAGGAGTCAGCCAGCCTCTCAATCTGGCTGGCTGCAGATGGGAAACAGAGGCTTCGCATGCAAGTAGGACCCTGCCATTAAAATTGATAGGGCCTGATTCATCCAGGTTTCCCAGCTGGCTCGGAGCCCCCTTACCCCCAAACCGGTTCCCCTTTAAAATGCAGCCCTAAAAATCTATCATTAGTTTTCTTATTTCTGTGTTGTGTATAGATCTACCTTGTCGACAAAAGACAAGTATTTTTTTTTGAAGAGAAAGATAATTGTAATAAGCTATTGGCTTTGTTTTTTTTAACCAATAATGATTTGATAAAAGTTCATCCCTTTAGTGGTAGAACAAAAGTGATATCGACTTTTGAACCTCAGGGGCATCCCAATAAGTAACTTGGCTTTCTATTCAGTAGGAAGCACAGAAAGTATTTGTATCTTGTAATCCAGGCTTCCAGAATCCCTCCTGAGAGAAAACAAAACAAGGCCATGATGAAAAAGCAAGGAACAACATCATCATTGCGTACAAAGTCATTAAGGAGATTAGACCAGTAAGAAAGAGTAAAATCAACAGGATAGTCTTTGCTTATTTAATGATTAATAATTTATGATCGGGTGCAGGGCTTCAATGTTTCATTAAAAGAAGACAACATATTCAAAAATGCAGCAATACAGCTGAAAGTGCTGGGATACAATATGATTTACACAGAGTATGGGAAACATTCCAGTGGAACACATAAAAGCAAAGGTAAAAGCATGGTCGAAGAGTCATCATAGGCAGTCCTTCAAAGCAAGGATGACTTGCTTCCACACCAAAAAGGGATGAGTTGACAGGTGTTTCAATGAAGGACCTAATATTCCTGATCCCGAACTACATCTTGAAGGGTGGAAGATGCCTGTGCTTGGATTTTTTTAACAAGTGGTGGCCGTTGCACACCAGCCACAACATGGGCTTGACAGAGTTAGGCCTTGGTCCAGTGGCAAGGATTAACAAAGACGACTGGAGACCAGCTCTGCTGTACGGACCGAGCACGCACACTTATCGCAGTGTGGGCTGGCTCATGCTGCCACTGGGCCCTTGCCTCTTCTGGGCCCCAGACTCACGCCTCTCCTGGGCCCCGGTCACTTCCCTCTACAAACTCTTGCCACTCCTTCGCCCCTCCTGCTGTGCCTGCCCGCACAGCAATCAGCGACCTGACTTAGCAGCCGTCGCCCTCCTTCAGTGGTATGCCACCGCATGCTGCTCCCTCTGATGGTCCCGGCCTGCTGATGGTCTTGTAGGCCGGGACCACGCCGATTTTCAGGCCGAGCCGGGACGCCGCATGCTGCTCCCTCTAATGCAGCAACGCTAAGGTAAGTACAGTTTAAAGAAAATATGTACTCTGATGCTATACACTGTCTGGAGGTGCCTTTCAACGCTGCATGTGGTGCAACAACAATTAGTCTTTGCATATAGTTTGTCGGTGAAGATGGTGCAGGAACATAGACATTGTTGCATGTACAACTCAGCAAATTACAAGAAGAGCTAATAAAGTCCATGTTATTGGCATGGTGGAAGCTGTTATGTCTTGGATAAAGAGTCAGACTAGATGCTGCAAGCTCAAAGTAAGTGTGACCATAGTCCTTTATTGCAGATCTCAGGGTGCCTCTCCAGCCTGTAAGGCCTCCTTATATACAGGTGCTCCCAAGGGATTGTGGGATCCCTTGGGACTCCAGGGAATAAGACGTCTGGTGGTTAGACATGGTAATTACAGATTTACATACATAACAACACTGCCCCCGCCCCCCCCGCCCCACCCAAGTCAATAGTGTAACTATTTACAATGTGGGTCGATCTGGGGCCTTCCTTTCCCTGGTTGATCGTCTCGGTGAAAGTGCTGGTGTTGGTGAGTCGTTTATTGGGCCATTGCTGGGTTGCTGCACAGCTGGCCTTGCTGGGCTGCTGGGGGTGGTTAGCCTTGCTGGGCTGTTGTGGGTGATGGGTTCTGCTTCGTGGTCAACCGTTGGGTCGATTGCCACTTGTGTGTGTGTTGGAGGGTCGAAAAAAGTAGAGTCTATTGTGGATTGTTCTGGATAGTCCGTGAATCTGAGTTTGGTTTGGTCCAAGTGTTTTCTGCAGGTGAGTCCATTTGCGAGTTTGACCACAAACACCCTACTCCCCTCTTTGGCCAAAACAGTACCAGCAATGCACTTGGGAACTTGTCCATAGTTCAACACAAATACAGGATCATTTACTTCAATTTCGCATGACGCATTTGCGCGATCATGATATGTATTCTGTTGAGGCCGCCTGCTCTCTACCTGTTTGTGTAGATCAGTGTGGACTAACGAGAGCCTTGTCTTAAGTATCCTTTTCATGAGCAATTCAGCGGGAGGGACCCCGGTGAGCAAGTGGGGTCTTGTGCGGTAACTAAGCAGGACTCGGGATAAGCGAGTCTGCAATGAGCCTTCAGTTATCCTTTTCAAGCTCCGCTTGGTTGTTTGAACTGCTCGTTCTGCCTGACCGTTGGACGCTGGATTAAACGGGGCAGACGTGACATGTTTGACCCCATTACGGCTCATGAATTCCTTGAATTCGGCACTGGTAAAGCACAGCCCATTGTCACTTACAAGGACATCAGGCAGGCCGTGCGTGGCAAACATGACCCGTAGGCTTTCAATTGTGGCAGCGGACATGCTTGCCGACATTATCACACTTTCTATCCATTTGGAGTACGCATCTACAATGACTAAAAACATTTTTCCCAAGAATGGGCCTGCATAGTCGACATGAACCTTAGACCAGGGTTTGGAGGGCCAAGAACATAAACTTAGTGGCGCCTCCATGGGTGCATTGCTTAACTGGGAACATGTATTACATATGTGCACACAGGACTTTAAGTCTGCATCGATACCGGGCCACCAAACGTGGGATCTGGCTATCGCTTTCATCATTACAATGCCTGGCTGGGTACTGTGGAGATCACTAATGAAAGTGTCCCTGCCCTTTTTTGGCACAACTACTGATTACCCTATAGGAGGCAGTCTGCTTGTATAGACATTTCATCTTTGCGCCGCTGGTACGGCTTTATTTCTTCCTGCACCTCTAACGGGACACTTGACCAACTCCCGTGGAGCACACAGTTTTTTACTCAGGACAGAAAGGGGTACTGGCTCGTCCAGGTTCTAATCTGCCAGGCGGTAACAGGTGATTGCTCACTTTCGAATGCTCCATTACCATAACTAAATCTGCAGGCTGTGCCATCTCCAGTGGTGGACAATGGTAGCCTACTGAGAGCATCGGCACAGTTTTCTGTGCCTGGCCTGTGGTGCATGGCGTAGTTGTATGCGGACAACGTGAGCGCCCATCTCTGGATGCGAGCCGATGCATTCGTATTTATCCCCTTATTTTCAGAAAAGAGGGATATAAGTGGCTTATGGTCGGTATCCAACTCAAATTTGAGCCCGAACAGATATTGATGCATTTTCTTTACCCCGTAAACAAACGCTAACACTTCTTTTTCGATCATACTGTAGACCCTCTTGGCTTTAGACACACTTCTGAATGCATTAGCTACCCAAATTCATTCGCTTGTTGCAATACACATCTGACCCCGTACGACGACACATCACATGCTAGTACCAAACGTTTACATGGATCGTATAACACAAGCAATTTGTTTGAACATAACAGCTTCCAGCTTTCTCAAAGACATTTTCTTGGCTTTTACCCCATACCCATTCATTTCCCTTATGCAGTACAGAATGCAGGGGTTCTAACAATGTGCTAAGACCTGGAAAGAGTTACCAAAATAGCTCAGGAGTCCTAGAAACGACTGCAGCTCCGTCACGTTCGGTGGTCTCAGTGCGTTCTTGATTGCCTCCATCTTCGAATCGGTGGGCATGATGCCGTCTGCCATGATTCTTCTCCCCAGGAACTCCACTTCAGGCACCAGGAAAACACACTTCGAGTGGTTTAGCCTGAGCCCCACACGATTAAGCCGACTAAGGACCTCCTCTAGGTTCTGCAGGTGCTCGACGGTGTCCTGACCTGTAACCAAGATGTCGTCCTGGGAGAACATGGTGCACGGGACTGACTTCAGCAAGCTTTCCATGTTCCTCTGGAATATCGCCGTGGTCGATCGAATTTCAAACGGGCATCTGTTGTAAACGAAAAGATCTTTGTGCGTGTTGATACAGGTGAGGCTCTTCGAAGATTCCTTCAGCTTCTGTGTCATGTAGGCCGAGGTCAAGTTCAGCTTCGTGAACGTTTTCCCTCCTGCCAGCGTTGCAAATAGGTCATCTGCCTTTGGTAGCAGGTATTGATCCTGCAGCGAGAAACGATTGATAGTTACTTTGCAATCACCACAGATTCTGACGGTGCCGTCTCCCTTGAGGACTGGAATGATTGGACTGACCCACTCATTGAATTTGATCGGAGAAATGATGCCCTCTCGTTGCAGCCTGTCCAGTTCAATCTCCACCCTCTCCCTCATCATGTAAGGTACCGCTCTCATCTTGTGATGAATTGGTTGCGCCCTAGAATCAAATGGATCTGTACTTTTGCTGCTTGGGACTTCCCGATGCCTGGTTTGAACAGTGAGGGTAACTTGCTTTGGATCTAGGCACATGAGGTGTTGTCGACGGACGAAAGCGCTTGGACGTCGTCCCAGTTCCAGTGTATCTTTCCCAGCCAGCTCCTGTCGAACAGCGAGGGACCATCGCCCGGTACCACCCAGTGTGGTAAATCATGCACCACTCCATCGTAGGAGACCTTTACGGTAGCACTGCCAATTATGGTAATCAGTTCCGTTGTGTACATTCTGAGTTTGGTACGAATGGGAGTCAGGACTGGCCTTGAAGCCTTGTTGCACCATGACTTATTAAAAGTCTTTTTACTCATTCTGGACTGGCTTGCGGCTGTGTCCAGCTCCATGGACACCGGGAGTCCATTTAATTCAACCTTCAGCATTATCGGGGGACACTTTGTGGCAAATGTGTGCACCCCATATACCTCTGCCTCCTCGGTCTGAGGCTGTGGTTCGTCATGATCCACCATGGATCTGTCCTCCTCTGCTACATGGTGGTTTGCAGGATTAGCAGGGTTTGCAGCTCGCCTGCACGTGCGTTGGAGGTGTCCCATGTTCCACAGCCCTTGCAAACGTATCCTTTGAAGCGGCATGAATGGAATCGATGATCAGCCCCGCAGTGCCAACAAGGTGTTAATTGCTTTGTATTCACCACCCTTGATGGTGGACTCAGTCATCTGCGGACATGCAGCTACGGGTGTGTAAGTCCTGCCATGTACATTTTGATTCGAAAACAAAATTTCTTTGTTCACAGTACTTGCAGCAGCACTAGTGTGCTGGAAAAATTGTTTGGTATTGTCACTGATGGAGATAAACGCCTGGGCTTTCGCTATGGCTTTCCTCAAGGTTGGGGTCTCTACAGTCAAAAGTTTGCGACGTATTACTTCATGGCCAGTGCCAAGTACAAAGAAGTCCCTGAGCATATTTTCCAAGTGTCCTTCAAATTCACAATATCCTGCAAGGTGCCTTAGCTCGGTGACGTAGCTCGCCACTTCCTGGCCTTCAGACCTCTTGTATGTGTAGAACTGATACCTCACCATCAGAACACTTTCCTTCGGGTTTAGATGCTCCAGGACCAGTGTGCACAACTCATCGTACGACTTGTCTGTGGGTTTTGCTGGAGCAAGCAGGTTTTTCATGAGGCCATATGTTGGTGCCCCGCAAACGGTGAGAGGATTGCCCTTCGTTTGGCAGCGTTCGCTTCTCCTTCCAGCTCATTGGCCACGAAGTATTGGTCAAGTCGCTCCACGAAGGTTTCCCAATCATATCCCTCCGAAAATTTCTCCAGGATGCCCACAGTTCTCTGCATTGTTGCATTGGGGTTCATGATCTGTATCTCATCGTCAATTATTATGTCTTGAATAAAGAGTCAGACTAGATGCTGCAAGCTCAAAGTAAGTGTGACCGTCATCCTTTATTGCAGATCTCAGAGTGCCCCTCCGGCCTGTGAGGCCTCCTTATATACAGGTGCTCGCAAGGGATTGTGGGATCCCTTGGGACTCCAGGGGATAAGCCCTCTGGTGGTTAGACATGGTAATTACAGGTTTACATACGTAACAGAAGCCTTGGGAGAGAAATTGGTCGGGTTTGTGCCTCCCACAAGAAAGAAAAAGGAGGGAGAGAGAAAACAGGGACTTATAGACCGGTTAGCCTGACATCAGTAGTGGGGAAAATATTGGAATCAATTATTAAAGATGAAATAGCAGCGCATTTGGAAAGCACTGACAGGATCGGTCCAAGTCAGCATGGATTTATGAAAGGGAAATCATGCTTGACAAATCTTCTGGAATTTTTTAAGGATGTAACTAGTAGATTGTCAAGGGAGAACCAGTGGATGTGGTGTATTTGGACTTTCAAAAGGCTTTTGACAAGGTCCCACACAAGAGATTGGTGTGCAAAATTAAAACACGTGGTATTGAGGGTAATGTACTGATGTGGATAGAGAACTGGTTGGCAGACAGGAAGCAGAGAGTCGGGATAAACGGGTCCTTTTCAGAATGGCAGGCAGTGACTAGTGGGGTGCTGCAGGGCTCAGTGCTGGGACCCCAGCTATTTACAATATACATTAATGATTTAGATGAAGGAATTGAGTGTAATATCTCCAAGTTTGCAGATGACACTAAGCTGGGTGGCGGTGTGAGTTGTGATGAGGACGCTGAGAGGCTGCAGGGTGAGTGTGCAAATGCATGGCAGATGCAGTATAATGTGGATAAATGTGAGATTATTAACTTTGGGGAAAAACACACGAAGGCAAAATATTATCTGAATGGCAGCAGATTAGGAAAAGCGGAGGTGCAACGAGACCTGGGTGTCATGGTACATCAGTCATTGAAAGTTAGCATGCAGGTACAGCAGGTGGTGAAGAAGGCAAATGGTATGTTAGCCTTCATAGCTAGGGGATTTGAGTATAGGAGCAGGGAGGTCTTACTGCAGTTGTACAGGGCCTTGGTGAGGCCTCACCTCGAATATTGTGTTCAGTTTTGGTCTTCTAATCTGAGGAAGGACGTTTTTGCTATTGAGGGAGTGCAGCGAAGGTTCACCAGACTGATTCCCAGGATGGCAGGGCTGACATATGAGGAGAGACTGGATCGACTGGGCCTGTATTCACTGGAGTTTAGAAGGATGAGAGTGGATCTCATAGAAACATATAAACTTCTGACGGAATTGGTCAGGTTAGATGCAGGAAGGATGTTCCCGATGTTGGGGAAGTCCAGAACCAGGGGACACAATCTAAGGATAAGGGGTAAGCCATTTAGGACCGAGATGAGGAGAAACTTCTTCACTCAGAGAGTTGTTAATCCATGGAATTCCCTACCGCAGAGAGTTGTTGATGCCAGTTCGTTGGATATATTCAAGAGGGAGTTAGGTATGGCCCTTACAGCTAAAGGGATCAAGTGGTATGGAGAGAAAGCAGGAAAGGGGTGCTGAGGTGAATAATCGGCCATGATCTTATTGAATGGTGGTGCAGGCTCGAAGGGCCGAATGGCCTACACCTGCACCTATTTTCTATGTTTCTATGTTGCTATGTTTCTAGGATGGCACAATGTATTTATCTCCCTGTTCTGGAGCCTCCTGATTTTTTTTGCCTCCATGATTGCTCAGCCCATCACTCTCTCAGTGCTTGGTGCTGCTATGCACGTAGTGCAGGGCAGGTGCCATGGCCCAATAGACACAACCTGAAGATTTATTCATCATTGGCCCTTCCCTTTAAGTGAGGGAAGGAGCCTGTAAAGACGGCAGCTCTGCCCCGAACATTGCTCTGCGCTCTGCCAGTACCGCTCCTCTCAATCACTTGTACTGCTTGATCTAGTGCTCCACTTCCCTCTTGGAGCGCTAAAGTGGATGTTCCCAGCAGCAGCAAATCTTTTTCGCCCAGCGATACTTTTGCACTCCCTGAAAAGTTATCGCCCTAAATGGGGTGCTACACAATTTCTAGCCCATTATTTCCTAATTCTTCTGTTTCATAATAGAATACACATCAAAAACTGGCATGGCTTTCGGCTCATGTAGAAGCCATAATCATCTAACAATCAAATATATCTGTGTGTTGTGTTCATACTCTATTTATTCGTTAGAGTTCACTGGACGGGCAATCGGACCCTGCGGGAGCTATTCACAGTTGCTGTACTCATGCTGGTTCATGTCGGTTTGGGACACCATTTTGGGTTGTATAAAAGCACAGTTAAGTTAAGTTACTTTACTCCTGGCTCAGTGTTACGCGTACACAACACTGTGCATTAGTAATTTTGCGTAACAAATTAAAGCTCCCTTTCTCTTGTGGGACGAATTCAAAGACCCGCTACGCGGCCCGCACACATACAACCTGACTCCAAGGTAACGATTCCAGCCATTGACTCTATCAATATTTAGACCAAAGACCGTGCTACCCAAATGTGTAGTTTTATTTACGATCCTCAGTTTCCATATGTGCAAGCATCATGCAATCAATAATGTATCATGATCCCAATATTGATTTGATGAAAGAAAAGAAAAATAAAGTGCAAATTCCAAAATGAAAATGTGCAATTTACAAAGATTTTGAAACAGTATGGTCCAATTTTTACTTGGGGGTGGGGAGGAAATCAGGGTTAAGGGGACAATAAGGATGTAAAAATGAGGTCAGATGCTGTACCTCCACATTAACCAAGTCGATCAGCCCGCTGCGACTTTCACAGTTGAAGTACCTGCTTAAAATAACAGATAGGCTTCCTTCCCATTCAAATCGCGGTCCTAATGACATTGTTAGGACCCCGATTACAAAGTTAAGGGACACATGGGCAGAGCTTGCGACACACACGCTCTGCCCATGTGTACTAGGATTCCGATCAGGAAGAGGTCAGAAATATGTTTCAAAAACATATTTTTTGTGGAGCCAGGTGGAGCAAGAGTGCTCCTCCTGGCTCCACAAATATACTATGGGCCACCGCCGACTCTGCCTCACACTGCCTCGGCACCAGCCGCACTCCTCCCCTCTGAGGCCTATTTACGTGCCTCTGCCAACGTCCCAGCCGGCCGACATTTCTGAAGCCGAAGAGCAGCGAGCTGCATCAGGCTCTTTGGTGTCCGCAGCTCAGCTGCTAAACTTAAATAAAGGCCGGGGCCTCATAATTGTGGTCGCCTCATCACTGCCAGAAGGGGCAGTAGGCTGCATGCTGTGCTGGTCAGCTGCTCAGATGTCAAAATCTACCCCACTTCAGTCAATAATAAGAGAAATGCTGAAAGAAACTGCCTCTCCCACTCTCTTCGCCACAATGTTGCTGGCTATGCCTTCTGCTGCCTAGGCTGCACACTCCGGAAATCGCTCTCTAAATCTCTCTGCCTCTCTATCTCTCTCCCCTCCTTTAAGACCCTGCTCAAAACTCATCTTTTTGACCAAGCTTTTAATCACCCCACCCTCATATTTCTTTTTTCAGCTCGGCATTTATTTTTGTCTGATTACTTTTCTGTGAAGCACCTTGGGATGTCTTTCTATATTAAAGGCACGAGTTGGTATTGCTGTGATGTGACAAATGACATTGTTGTGGCACATTGTTAGCATGTAAAGAAACGATACATTTGAAACAATATAAACCAAGTTCATATTAAATGGAAACGTATTTCTTATAAAAGCAATGGCGTACATAACTCAATCAAATGTTGTGGTAAAGAAATTGGATTATTCGGCTACATAGTGCAGATATTATTCTGAAGAAACCTGTTTCATCAGATACTCATAAATATGTAGCCTCAGAGGATTGCACAAAGAAAACAAAGCTGGATTCAGGATTCTCTGAGGCCGTGGGGCAACCTGGAGGCTTATAGGCAGCAGCTGACCTATCAAAAAAATGTGCTACATAATATTCCAGCCTTTGGTCCAAAATTTGGAGATTCTGAATGTAAATGCCAGGTATCTGCTGAACAGCCTTCCTTAGCTTGTCAGAGACTTAGACATAAAGACTTGCATTTATATAGCGCTATTCATAACATCAGGACATAATAAAGCACATTATAATTAATTAAGTACTTTTTTGAAGTACACTATTGTAATGTAGGAAATTAAATTTGCACACAGCTAACTCCCACAAACAGCAATGAGATAATGACCAGATAATGGGGCTGAAATTCGGTTGTTAACACCAGTTGATAATGCCAGCAGTAGGCGTTGACTGGGCAATAGCAGATTCACGGCCGCATTGATGCCTGGTGCGAAATTTTCTTCTGGTTTTTCAAGGGCTTAAAGAATTGCCACCCCCCATCCGCCCCCCCCCCCCCCGCCTCCCCCACCCACTACCGCCATGGAAATCATGACATCTCGCCAAAATTCACTTTTGTAGGCTCACTTACCGGCTGGCGGCCAACACGCCACAAAAAGTTACTGTTCACAAGGCGCTTAGGATTCTGGGATAACATTTAAACAGAGTTACAGCCAGGGCACAGAGGTCGCAGTCAGTACAGCATTTGGTCCATGCGCAGTGCATAGGTGTTGGCGTGCTGTGTCTGCTGACTACTCAGCTTGACTACTAGAATTGCCCAAACATTGGTGGGTTTCAGGTCATTGACATTCGTAACTCATATCTCACTGTTACCTCTGCAATTCAATGGTGGCAGTGATGGCACTACACGTTGTCCTGCAGCGAAGACTTCAAAAATCAAAAATTCATTTATTTAACAGAAAAACCATAGTGTGCTGTAAAATAACACAACATAATACCATAATCCTCAGCAAACAACCAAACCCACAAGACCTCTTCAAACATTCCTAGCAACATCCAAGTGCAATGATTTACATAAGTTAATTTTCCAACAAGGTAGGCATCTCTGGCAACTATCAAACAATTGTTTGTTGGTTCATCCAAGCGAAATTATTTGCATGAGTTCATATTTAAACAAGGTTTAACAAGGCCAGCATCTGTGGCCACCATCCCCCAATTGTTTAATGGGTTTTTCCTGAGTGCTTTCCTGCCCCTTCCCTTCTCCCCCCTCCCGCGCCTATTGCTCCTCCTCAATAGGATCTCAGGGCCTGCAGCAAGGCCGGTAGTCAGTTGCTCACTTTGAGCCACTGCCACACATGATGGTCAACAGGATGTCCCCGATGAGCTTGGGCCCTTGAAGGCCCAGCTGCGGACTACATCACCTCAGCATGGGTGCCAGACTCTGGTGTGGATGGGTTGCAGAGAGCGGCAGGTGCAAAGACAGAATGATGTCATCAGGTTCCAATAGGCCTGACACGCTGCTACTCTCTCAGGACAGAGCCTCGGCATGTGGATCAATCTGGGTGAGCACAGATTGCTGCACTGCTTTGGCAATGTTAGGTCCCCATTGAATTAATGGGGACCCAGACACAATGGCAGCAATCAGTGCGTCCGTGGCATCAATTTGCCTCTGCATTAACACAGACTGACACTGTAGCACACCACAGAGCTGATTGATGTGACCACGCACTGATGACATTGCATTATGCAGGTCTCCAATAGCATCGGCCTGGTGCTCAATGGCTACTGCGACGTCAGCCATAGCACGTGCCACGATATCTGAGACCCCATGGTCACTTGTTGCATCCAACATCCATTGGTCTCCACCAAGGATGGGCTCGGTGGGCTGCTGGGAGGCAAGTGCAAAGCTTGAGGTGGGCTCCTCCATCCTCACAGCGAGTGCACTGAGACTCTCGGGCACCCTTGCCAGTGCACCCAGCAGAGCGCAGTACAACCGCAATGATTTTCCTGCGACAACCCGTAATTTGGACTCCTCACCAGAATGCTGCTAAGCATCACCCAGGCACGCACTCTCCCTCCAGGGAGCTGGCACCCAGACTTCCCCTCCCCCATGGCTTTGCTGCAGGCCACTGAGTCCCGGAGCATCACCCACCTCCACCTCCCCGACCACCCCTTCCTCCCAAAAGTTATTGGCCCCACTCTCTGAGGCCGCTGCCTGCTGTGAGACATTCATAGAGGTGTCCTCCTCCTCCTGAGCAACATTTCCCTCAGTCAAAGGCTGACATACAGGCTGCGGTCCGTCTAGTTGATTATCTGAAAGTACAAAGCCTGAGAAGAGTGCTTACCTGCAGGGTAGGGTGCCAGGACCGGCAACGGCATCTGGAAATACCAGTCTCATGGAATTGCTGAAGGATTGTGGCATCAAGGCTACATGGCCTGCTAAAAGCTGCAAAGAAACTCAACATACTGTCACTGTCCCTAGGGGGCTCTGGCCTCACCCACTGCCATCGCACCAAATTGAGGGCCCATCCGGGCCGAGATGCGTTTCTTCAACGCAATAAGTGAATGGAGATCAGGGACCCCTCTTCCGATCCGCATCTGCTCCCTTCGATTGTGGACGAGCTTGGCCTGCAAAATTAATGAGAACGTCAGAGTTAGTGTCCTTCTATCGGTCTATCCCAAATGTCTTACATAGTTGAGTACATGTTACTGTATGAGAGTCTTCACAAGTCGAAGAAACTTAGATTAGCTGCTTGTCCTTGGTTTGGCAATGCTTGAATGAGGGGATGAGGACCTAACAGTAACGGTGTGGCTACAATCTTCCACATGCATATGAAGAGTGAGGAGGTAACAAGATGAGGGGTGGGTTTGAAAAACGGATGAGGAAGGATACCAGCGCTTGCAGGCCCTTGGAGTGAGTGAGGCTGCAAATGCGAACATTGCATCTCACCTCACCCACGCAGAGCATGGGGCCCGACACATTCACATTGAGGACAGACTGCACATTGAGCTGACTGCATGGCATGGTCAGGTTAATGTGAAAGATACTCACCCTCAGCAGCGACATGTCGTTCCACTTCTTGCGGCATTGAGTGGCTGTCCTGTGCACCGTGTCACTCGCTGACACTCTTTCAACCACTTCCTTCCATAGCTGTCAGATGACCTGTGGTGATGGCCTTCTTCCAGCATCTATCCACAGTAGTTCCCGACGCCTCTCCAGGGTCTGAAGGAGTGCATCGATGGTTGCATCCGAGAAGCGGTGAGCGCGCTGGCTTGCTGCTGCTGCATCTGCCATCTTCATCATCTGACTGAGTGCGTAGAGAGCGAATATAACCACGAGGCAGTGAGACGCACAATCACCGCCTCAATTGAATGCAGGTGGCACAGATCCAAATGCTGCTCAATGTATTGGCCGTAATCATTAACTGAAAAATGTAGCAAACATGGCAATTTTGTAAAAATACTGCTTTTGCTGCCCTACTTAATGGCCCACTTAATGCCACTTACAGCCTCTAGAGTAGCGTGCAAAACCTGGATTTAACACTGCAATCAACTTTTCAGGCAGCAAAACTGAATTTTGTAGTTCCAGGTGGCAAATGTCGCCTGCCGATAAATTCTGCACTCAGCCAATGTCACCGCTTCAAAATCAGCGATACTGAATTTCGACCCCAATCTGTTTTAGTGAAGTTAGGTGCAGACAAGGTAACGCAGCTGGTTCTTAACACAGCCTCATTAGCAGAGATGGAACTGCTCTATAGTACAATTACTGTCATATAGATATACAAACTATATTCTTTGAAATAAGCACATAATAAAATGGTACACCATAGGAAAGAACACATGCCATTTAGACCTTATTTTTCATGGTGCAGATGAAACTTCTACTTAAAGGAGATTTGTTGATCGTAGTCTGGCCTAGGTGCTGGTTTGAAACTACTCGTACTCATTCCATGCAGTATCATCCTCTCCTCAGTAGCCAACCATGAACCAGCTCTACACGTAAATCCCTTTCCACCTTTCCGCTGCAGATGACTGAAAAATGGCCCGACCCAATTTTTCAGCCATCCTTGGGGCACACGACATTTGTCTCCAAAATTGGACCTCATTGTGCCTGTTTTATGCCCACAAAATAGGCACAATAAAGGTCAAATTTCTACCCTGTCAGATTTCAAAACTCAAGGTGGCATCACCTAATCACTATTTTTTGATTTACCTCACCCCTTTACACTTTTCATCCACAGTGGTGTCCTACCCCCTTGGTTTTTCAACATGGCGAGAGCAAAGGGAAACAAGATCATCCAATATTCAGTAAGATGTAAGAAAATTAAGATTGCAACACACTCTTTGGGAATGGAGTGGATTCGAGTCAGACGCCTGTTTTACACCGTGCCCAATTTTAAGCGGTATTGATTTCAATGTCGCAAAAAATATAGCAGGCTGTAAAACGGGCAACTGACCCGAACCCGCCTTGTTTCTGCCAGGCAGTTTAGGTTAAAATTGGGGCTTTTAGAGCAAAAAATTTGTCAGCTTAGTACCACCCGTTAGTGCCGGAGATGTGCGCTAACGGGCCGCGAAGCACCTACTGCCCGAGCATCGCGCCATGACAACCTGTTGCAAACATTATTGGTGGTTTAGCGGCGGCACTGTCAATTACCGCTGCGCACTCTCGCGCCACCCACTTGGTGACATCAAGAGTGTGCAACACCCCCTTTGTGACACGTTTCCAAAATTAACTGCTTTCACCTGCCGTACTCCCAACAGGGGGTAGCAGACGGTGCACGGAGGATCCCAGGGATCACAGGGAATGAAGAAGTAAGTGTTGAGAGTCAAATTTTTAGCAATTTAATTACCTCTCTTACCTGTGGAAGGCTGCTGGTAGCCTCCATTCCATTTTTTTGCAGGTTTCAGATGGTCGATCTTGCCTCCTCTTTAGGCGCTCGGATGCCGGTAACCTAGCACCTCAACTTGAGTATCGCTCCCACACTACCACCCCGCGATGGGCTTTTAGCACCCGAAGAGGATTGTGGAATGCTTCCATTAGCATTCCACTTCCTTCTTTGAGCGCTAAAAAGGAATATCCCAGTTGGAGGCGGTAGACATTGACCAGCGCTAAAGTTAACGGCCAGTCGGTGTCACCACCTCAAACTGGGCTATCATGAATTTATAGTCTTTCAACAAATTAACTCACTGCATATATTTGATGTAGTGTTTATGGATTTTAGCAATTTTTTTGATAAGATCCCACATGGCAGATTAGTAACGAATATAAAAGCCCATGGGATCCAAGGCAAAATGGCAAGTTAGATCCAAAATTGGCTCCGAGACAGGAAGCAAAGGGTAATGGTCGATGGGTATTTTTGTGACTGGAAGGCTGTTTGCAGTGGGGTTCCACAGGGCTCATTACTAGGTCCCTTGCTTTTTGTGGTATAGATCAATGATTTAGACTTGAATGATTTAGACAAGTCGCTGGAGAAATACCACCAACGATGTCTCCGCAAGTTTCTACAAATCCCCTGGGAGGACAGATGCACCAACGTTAGCGTCCTCATCCAGGCCAACATCCCCAGCATTGAAGCACTGATCGCACTTGATCAACTCCGCTGGGCAGGCCACATAATTTGCATGCCAGGCACGAGACTCCCAAAGCAAGTGCTCTACTCGGAACTCCTTCACGGCAAACGAGGCGAAGGAGAGCAGTGGAAACGTTACAAGGACCCTCAAAGCCTCCCTGATCAAGTGCAACATCCCCACTGACACTTGGGAGTCCGTGGCCAAAGACTGCCCTAAGTGGAGGAAGTGCATCCGGGAGGGTGCTGAGCACCTCGAGTCTCGTCATCGAGAGCATGCAGAAATCAAGCGCAGACAAGCGGAAAGAGCGTGCGGCAACCCAGTCCCACACACCCCTTCCCTTAACAACTGTCCCACCTGTGACAGAGACTGTGGTTCTCGTATTGGACTGTACAGCCACCTAAGAACTCATGCGAAGAGTGGAAGCAATTCTTCCTCGATTCCGAGGGACTGCCTATGATGATGATGATGAGACTTGAATGTAGGGGTATGATTAACAAGTTTGCAGATGATACATAAATTGTCCATGTGGTTCATAATGAAGAAGAAAGCTCCAGACTGCAGGAAGATATCAATGGACTGGTCAGAAGGGCAAAACAGTGGCAAATGGAATTCAATATGGAAAAGTGTGAGGTAATGCATTTGGGGGATGACTAACAAGGCAAGGGAATACACAATAAATGGTAAGACACTGAGAAGTGCAAAGAAATAAAAGGACCTTGGAGTGCATGTCCACAGAGCCATGAAGGTAGCAGGACAGGTAGATAATGTGGTTAAGAAGGCATACGGGATATTTGTCTTTATTAGCCGAGGCATAGAATATAAGAGGGAGGGATGTTATGCTTGAACTGTATAAAACGCTACTCAGGCCATAGCTGGAGTACTGCATGCAGTTCTGGTCACCACATTACAGCAAAAATGTGATTGTACTAGAGAGGGTGCAGAGGAGATTTACGAGGATGTTGCCGTACTGGAGAATTCTAGCTATGAGGAAAGATTGGATAGGCTGGGGTTATTTTCTTTGGAACAGAGGCTGAGGGGAGACTTATTTCAGGTGTGTAAAATTATGAAGGGCCTAGATAGAGTGGATAGGAAGAATCTACTTCCCTTAGCAGAAGGGTCAATATCCAGAAAGCATAGATTGAATGTAATTGGTAGGAGGTTTAGAGGGGATTTGAGGAAAATTTTGTTCACCCCAAGGGTGGTGGGGGTCTGGAACTCACTGAAAGAGTGGTAAAAGCAGAAACCCTTATAGCATTTAAAAAGAACTTGGATGTACATTTGAAGTGACGTAACCGACAAGGCTATGAAGCAAGAGCTGGAAAGTGGGATTAGGCTGGATAGCTCTTTGTTGGCTGGCATGGACATGATGGGCCAAATGGCCTCCTTCTTTGCTGTAAACGTCTATGATTCTATTCTATGATTTAGAAATATATTCACAACGTCTCAATAAAATGTGATTTTATGCATAAAGGAGCAGTGCCACTATGCTGTAGAAAATTGCTATCCATCACCTCAACAAATATACGCCCTTCTTTTTCATTGTGCACCATTTAGCTGTATTATTCAGTCTGAAATTACTTCAGTGTAAGGCTGTGAGATCATTTCAAGTATAGAAGGCTGTGCGCTCAAATGTTCAATTCTTTTTATTTCTAATTGCCTCTCCTGTACATTTACTTTTTTTTCTATGCATTAATGAAGCCAGATACATATTCTTTTTTCCTCATCTGAGAAATTGTAAAACAAATTCTTCACCCGTGCCAGGTATTCAGCTGTAACACTAAAACTAATCGAGGTCGAATCCTGCTATCTGTGGAAGAGCCTACTTTGTGAGTCAATCACTATTTGAAATCAGTTCCTGACAGCTGTTTTAAACAGAGCCAACAGTAAACAAAAAGTCTCTGCTTCCGGATAACCGTACCGCCCACCCTCCAACTACACGGCATTATCATCAGCATCTTAATACATTTACTATCTTTGAGCCCCATCAGCATATGAGCTCATTTGGCCTCTCACACAGCATTAGGGATATTTGAACTAAAAAATAATGTTTAGAATTCTAAAAAAGAACAGTGGAGCATCCACCGGTAATTACTTATAACTGCTCAGAAAACTAAAATAAAATTCTGCTTTTCTATGTATTTGTTTTTATGTTAATTCTTCTCGGTATAAATTCTACATTCCAAGGTTTTCTTTCCCCATTCAATTTATGTCTATTCTTTACTTTATTTAAAATTCATGCTGTTTTCCTTTCGCAGGGATTTCTAATTTAATGGGCTGATTTAAAAAAAACCTTATCAATTGTTGTCCTGATCAAGGTCAGGCAATGATATCACTCGGAATGAAACAATTTCTAATCAGGCACTGAGAGGACCAAAGAGAACAAGAGAATTGCCCAAGGAAATCAAAAGAGCAGGTGCAACAAACCAAAAAGGTCAATGGGGTAAAAATTGCCCCCCGCCCCTGCCCGAAACGGGGCGCATGCACCCAGTTTCAATGGTTTTTAACGCAGCTGTGGTTGAGGTCGCCTCTTGAGCGAAATTCTGCTCTTTGTTCGGTTCTCGAAGTCACTCTTATTGGGGGCGGTGACGACACGAGAGGGGCAGATACGTGCCGGTGGCAACACCTGAGTGGCGAAAGTTAGGGGCGGTGCCGAGTGACCGCCGTGATGATGTCATAGTGGCGCCGCGTCACCACAGCTCTCCCCTTCACTTAAAGGGGCGAGCATTCGCGATTTTAAAACTACGGTCCAAGAGAGCGTGCCAGGCTGTTAGAAATCAGGGATAACTAAAAATGTATAAAACTGATAAGAATGCTGTGTTTAAATCGTTGTTTTGAACTGCAGACGGAAGTCTATTCGAATCAGAGAAATGCTTAGAAATGGATGGTATAGGTATTCGGACTATATACAATCTCCCTGTTGCTAAGCAATTATCTGTTGTTTTTAAGTTAAGACTTGAACCTTGTTTATATAGTTTATGTATAATGCGAAGGATAGGGTTTGAAGTTACCTTAACAAAACTGCTGGCGAAGATAATGAATGGAAGTTGTAGGTGTTCACATAAACATGAGGGCTGAGTTGGCTAAAGTAGACTGGAAACACAGACTAAACGGTGGCACAATTGAGGAACAGTGGAGGACTTTTAAGGAGCTCTTTCATAGTGCTCAACAAAAATATATTCCAGTGAAAAAGAAGGGCGGTAAGAGAAGGGATAACCAGCCGTGGATAACCAAGGAAATAAAGGAGAGTATCAAATTAAAAACCAATGCGTATAAGGTGAACAAAGTTAGTGGGAAAATAGAAGATTGGGAAAATTTTAAATGACAGCAAAGAATGACTAAGAAAGCAATAAAGAAAGGAAAGATAGATTACAAAGGTAAATTTGTGCAAAACATAAAAACGGACAGTAAAAGCTTTTACAGATATATAAAACAGAAAAGAGTGACTAAAGTAAATGTTGGTCCCTTAGAAGATGAGAAGGGGGATTTAATAATGGGAAATGTGGAAATGGCTGAGACCGTAAACAATTATTTTGCTTCGGTCTTCACAGTGGAAGACACAAAAACCATGCCAAAAATTTCTGGTCGCAGGAATGTGGGAAGGGAGGACCTTGAGACAATCATTATCACTAGGGGGTAGTGCTAGACAGGCTAATGGGACTCAAGGTAGACACGTCCCTTGGTCCTGATGAAATGCATCCCAGGGTATGGCGGAAGTTATAGCAGATGCATTCGTTATAATCTAACAAAATTATCTGGACTCTGGGGAGGTACCAGCGGATTGGAAAGCAGCTAATGTAACGCCTCTGTTTAAAAAAGGGGGCAGACAAAAGGCAGGTAACTATAGGCCGGTTAGTTTAACATCTGTAGTGGGGAAAATGCTTGAAACTATCATTAAGGAAGAAATAGTGGGACATCTAGATAGGAATAGTGCAATCAAGCAGACGCAGCATGGATTCATGAAGAGGAAATCATGTTTAACTAATTTACTGGAATTCTTTGAGGATATAACGAGCATGGTGGATAGAGGTGTACCGATGGATGTGGTGTATTTAGATTTTCAAAAGGCATTCGATAACGTGCCACACAAAAGGTTACTGCAGAAGATAAGGGTACGTGGAGTCAGAGGAAATGTATTAGCATGGATAGAGAATTGGCTGGCGAACAGAAAGCAGAGAGTCGGGATAAATGGGTCCTTTTCGGGTTGGAAATCGGTGGTTAGTGGTGTGCCACAGGGATCAGTGCTGGGACCACAACTGTTTACAATATACATAGATGACCTGGAAGAGGGGACAGAGTGTAGTGTAACAAAATTTGCAGATGACACAAAGATTAGTGGGAAAGCGGGTTGTGTAGAGGACACAGAGAGGCTGCAAAGAGATTTAGATAGGTTAAGCGAATGGGCTAAGGTTTGGCAGATGGAATACAATGTCAGAAAGTGTGAGGTCATCCACCTTGGAAAAAAAAACAGTAAAAGGGAATATTATTTGAATGGGGAGAAATTACAACATGCTGTGGTGCAGAGGGACCTGGGGGTCCTTGTGCATGAATCCCAAAAAGTTAGTTTGCAGGTGCAGCAGGTAATCAGGAAGGCGAATGGAATGTTGGCCTTCATTGCGAGATGGATGGAGTACAAAAGCAGGGAGGTCCTTCTGCAACTGTATAGGGTATTGGTGAGGCTGCACCTGGAGTACTGCGTGCATTTTTGGTCACCTTACTTAAGGAAGGATATACTAGCTTTGGAAGGGGTACAGAGACGATTCACAAGGCTGATTCCGGAGATGAGGGGGTTTCCGTATGATGATGGATTGAGTAGACTGGGTCTTTACTCGTTGGAGTTCAGAAGGATGAGGGGGGATCTTATAGAAACATTTAAAATAATGAAAGGGATAGACAAGATAGAGGCAGAGAGGTTGTTTCCACTGGTCGGGGAGACTAGAACTAGGGGGCACAACCTCAAAATACAGGGGAGCCAATTTAAAACCGAGTTGAGAAGGAATTTCTTCTCCCAGAGGGTTGTGAATCTGTGGAATTCTCTGCCCAAGGAAGCAGTTGAGGCTAGCTCATTGAATGTATTCAAGTCACAGATAGATAGATTTTTAACCAATAAGGGAATTAAGGGTTACGGGGAGCGGGCAGGTAAGTGGAGCTGAGTCCACGACCAGATCAGCCATGATCTTGTTGAATGGCGGAGCAGGCTCAAGGGGCTAGATGGCCTACTCCTGTTCCTAATTCTTATGTTCTTATGTTCTTATGTTCTTATGTTCATGTTGCTACGTCGTAAAAAAGATAACAGCTCTGGGGCAAGCAGTTTTCTGGTTTGGCTTCAGGGGATCAAAGGAGATGAGAGAGATATGAAAAGTTTTCCACAGGAAGAAACCTTTGGTTACTATAAACAGATAGATATCAAAGGAAATCTACAGAAAAGTGACTTTGATAAGATATAAACAGTAACATATGGCCAGAATCGTAAGACATGTTTAAGACGGGCTTTGTTTCGAGCTTCGAGACAAAGAACTAGAGGTCTTATTGGATATTATGTTTTTAGGGGAATCTCTATAGGTCAAAAGGTCTTGTCAATATCCAGGGTTAGGCCCACCCCTAAAAATAGGTTAAAAGTGACATCCCAGAAGCTTGTAGTCACAGACGGCGGAGGGGACAGCGGATCAGAAGTCAAGCTGGTCGAACACTCTTCGAGAGTGATCCAATGCTTTGCCGAAGGAAGCTCTAGCCAGAGAAAGAGACGGCAAGCTGAAGAGAACTGCTCACGTGCGCCAGCCATTTGTCCGATCGGAATGGGTATTAACTATCTGTTACAGTTGTATGTTTTTGCTATATAAGTAATGTGCTATATTCTGTCTTAACATCTGATTAAACACAATATATCCACCAGATTGGTTTTACAGTTGATTCTGTTTATTAAACTGAATAGAGATAGCCTTAAACTGGCATATTTATAACAAGGCTGCCTGTTGGCGGCCCGGCCCTCCCCTTTAAGGAAAGCTGCACCGCCGTTGCAGAAGCGTCACTGGACCACCGGGAAAAAACAGGTTTGGGCATCGCTGGGCAGGCTGAAGATTTTCAGAGGGGAATGTTGCCGTCAGGAGGGGTGGTAGATTGGCAGTGCACACATTGATGAAGCACTTAACACGGATCGGCAACAGGGAGGCGGTGGGGGGGCGTGGGGGGTAGGGTGGGAGGGGAACCGGGCATCGCTTGGAAAAATCGGAAGGGCATTTGGGGTTGCAACGGCCATTCCACAAAAAGTCAGTGGCCACTCCATTCCGCAGCGTGGCTGCCGATTTGCGGTGGTAACAGGCTTGAAGGAGAGGGACAATTTCGGCCTCCATGTTTGATGAAAAATTAAGGAAAAGAAGTTGGAAAGACCCTTAAACTGTACTGAACTGGGCCAGCTGTTGAAGACTGGAAGAGACTCAAAATATCATAGAAAGCAGTGTCTTTAAATCGGTGGTAAGAAACAAGAGAAGGTGAGCTCAGGCAGTGATGAAAGATTTATGAAGCTGCCTTTCAAGAGTGAACACGACAAGCATCTTATTATGAGAGGTGGTTTCACCTGTTAGCCCGTACCCTTCATAAATGTGCCTCACCTAATTAGTAGAACCGATTTATGTGGTAATCGTTGTCTGTGAGAAACCTAATATTAGAAGTGATTGCTTCATTAATCTATTGCAATAATCTATGCACCAAGAGACACAATTGTCTCACTACTGGAAGTAAGATTTCACACCTTTTTTTACAGGTTGAAAGTCAATTCTAGCCCTGCAACTGCTAATCCAAGTATTATGATTTTAGTTCTAGGCAGCGTAAAACCAGATTAACTGGTTATTTATCTTATTGCAGTTCGTGGGACCTTTCATTCATTTAAATTGCTCCCTTGTATTATATAATATGTCTTTCATCTCCCAGGTTCGCAGTAAATTGAGAAACTGCACTAAGGTAAGTACCTGAAAGAAACACATTTGCTGGGCTACGGGGAAGTGCGGGGGAGTGGGACTAGCTGAGGTGCTCTTGCATGGACTTAATGGGCCGAATGACCTTCTTCCATGCTGTAACCATTCCTTGATTCTATGCACTAACACCAGAAATTAAAGCAAAGAAACAATTAAAGGAAGATCTTTTAATTATGTAACACCTTTCAAAAAGTCCTCAAAAACTCTCAAAGTGCTCATAGCCTAAGAAATATTTTTGAAGTGTAGTTATTGTTGTAATGTAGGCAAAACGTGGCAACTAATTTGTCCACAAGCTCCCAGAGACAGCAATGAGAAAAGTGACCAGATAACTTGTTTTTAGTGGTGTTGGTCAAGGGATAAATGTTGACCAGGACATTGAGAAAACTCCACTGCTCTTTTTTGAAGAATGGGTTAATTAATATACACCTGAGCAGGCAGATGGAGCTCAGACGATCATCTCATATGACAATGCAGCATCCCTCAGAATCTCACTAAATGGTCAGCCTGAATTATGGACTCAAATCTCTGGACGGAGGCTTGAACCCACAACATTGTAACTAAGTTGGATGATTTCAACCAGAGCAATAGAGAGGATGTTAAAATTTAACATTAGCCTCAGGCTAGATAAAAAGAAGCCTGTTTACATGAAACTGTAATGAGTACATTTTGATTGTGTAGTCATGGTAACATCTGTTTGTGAGGTTAAAATAATTTCCTCATTTTTCTTAAAAGATGTGACATGTTTACCATTTAATTATAATTGATTATCAATTGAAACTAGGCTCACTGTTATTATGGAATAAATCGGACAGCAACATCTGCGGTCCGCACATGTGCAGTTAAACATGGAAATCTGGAAGTTGCTGTCCGATTTGCCCTGCTCCTCCACTAGCTGCACTCTACCAGAACCTCAGTGAGAGACCCAGCATTGAAATCCATGTGATAGCAAGTAGTTGCTGTACTTACCCACTAGATACCCCAGAAACACATCAGAAAAGGTTAGGGGCTGGCGCATTCAGGTGTAAGTGAATTTTTAATGGTGTGATAAGTCTTATTACTGCTTAACAACCTTTCTGGCACTGAAAATTAAATTTTACAAATGTGGAGTCTCATTCCTTCAAATTTAATTGTTGTTGGAGATATAAAAAAAAATGTAAAAAACAGTTTTTCTTTTACTTTTCTTCCTGTCTCTTTTATCTCTCTCGCTTAATCTTTCCTTCACTTTTTATTTTGGTTTCTGTACATGATTTATTGGTGACCACGGCAGGACTGTAAAAAGGGTTATTATGGAGAAACGAGTTGAAGATGGACTTGGTCTATAATGGGACCAAGTGGGAAGACAGGATAGTATGCAGGGACAGCAAGTGATCAGGAAGGACAATAGTATCTTGGCCTTTATTGCAAAGGGAATGGAGTATAAAATCAGGGAAGTCTTGCTACAGCTATATAAGGTATTGGCGAGGCCACACCTGAAATACTGCAAGCAGTTTTGGTTTCCATAGTTACGAAAGGATATACTTGCGTTGGAGGCAGTTCAGAGAAGGTTCACTTGGTTGATTCCAGAGATGAGGGGGTTAACTTATGAGGAAAGGTTGAGTAGTTTGGGCCTCTACTCATTGGAATTCAGAAGAATGAGAGGTGATCTTATCGAAACGTATAAGATTATGAGGGGGGTTTGACAAGGTGGATGCAGAGAGGATGTTACCACTGATGGGGGAGACTAGAACTAGAGGGCATGATCTTAGAATAAGGGGCCGCCCATTTAAAACAGAGATGAGGAGAAATTTCTCCTCTCAGAGGGTTGTAAATCTGTGGAATTCGCTGCCTCAGAGAGCTGTGGAAGCTGGGTCATTGAATACATTTAAGACAGAGATAGACAGTTTCTTAAATGATAAAGGGATAAGGGGTTATGGGGAGCGGGCAGGGAAGTGGAGCTGAGTACATGATCAGATCAGCCATGATCGTATTGAATGGCGGAGCAGGCTCGAGGGGCCGTTTGGCCTACTCCTGTTCCTATTTCTTGTGTTCTTATTATGAAACCTCCTAAGGGGGTGTGTTTTGTCACTGAAACCAAAAACAGAATGGCGGGTGCTAATTTTAGAGATAAATCGTGAGCAGTTCCTCAGAGGTTATCGGAGTCATCCAAGAGGACGGATTTAGTTACTCCAGGCGCGTGGATGTGATAGTCTCCCAAGTGAATGCGAAATGGACTAAACTTAAAGAAGCCGGATAACAACTAGCTTACACACACACTTCTGTGCGAAGCGTGCAGACTTGAGAAACAAACAAGATAAAGAGCAGGAGAGTGAGTGGGAAATAAACAGAAACAAAGATCTAAGCTGAATACAAACTATCTGAGAACAAAAAAAAACAGAGAATTAGATAATAAGTTACTGAGATGAGAATGTTTAAAAAAGGAAAATGAAACCAACACGAAACTTTAGCTTTTGTGCCAAGAAAGATAAAGCATAAGATTTCCTGAGCGTTTGTTAACTTTAAAAGAGATGCTGGAATTTCAGTGTGTGTAAAAATCTGTCTTAAAAAAATGGTGTCTGTTACATTTGTTTTTGCTCCACCCACTTTTCTGTGGAGGAGCTGTTAACCATTTGTGTACTTTTAGTTTGTTAATTAACATGTGTGGTTTCATTTTAAATCAATTCAAATTGTAACAAAGCACTGCTTTCTTAATTTGGTTACTGAAAGTTTTCTTGAAATTATAAATTGGAATCTTGAGACAGTTGAAGTGATTTTCCTCAGTAATATTTTGGTTGTACTGGAAAATCATGGGTTTGGAAACCTTTTCAAAAGAAATAGTACAAAAAAGTTTAAACACAATTTAAAATGCTATTTTATCTGATGAGGGACAAGAGAGGTGGGGTGTCGATGAGATATGGAAGTTACCTTGTAAATGAATTGCGATCACTTTTGTCTCTAATGCTTAAGACACTTGATGAACTACCAAGCTTGGCAAAAACTTGTTTCTGAAATTGGAATCAATAAAAGATAAAGATAAATTGATATGAGTTGCTGTTTCAAGCACTTAAGAAGGGAAATCTGACTGAAGTTTAAAGGGATAATTCTTTACGAAAAGAAACTGGTTGAGAACAATGAGAACTATGAAATGCTGTGTATCAAAGAAAAAGTTTGTGGGGAAAAATAATTGAACAATGAAAAAACCTGGCAGTGCAACAATACGGCTGTTTGGATTTGTGATAAGTTTGAAATGATAAAAATGGAATCAGGCACAAAGAAGCTGGTAAGAATTTTTTTAAAGAATGTTGATTTTTTTTATATTGTATTGGAAAGTAAGGTTACTCCAGAGCTCAGGAATATGAATAGTAATTAATAGGATGTCTACTTAAGATGCAAGATAGAAATGGAAAATTACACCACCAATTGGGAATTTTTGTAACTAGTGAAAGTCAGGAAAGTGTAGTTAAGAATAAGAACTCAATAGTTTTCTCTTGGAGATATTTGTGTCCTTGCCTATGAACTTTTTAAGAAAGTTACATTGATAACCTGGCCACTACCTGAAACATGCAATGGAAGATGATCAAAGATCTACAGACAATCTTTTGATAAGATTGCCTGAAAGGCTGAGATGGCTTGTGTTAGCGTGACTGTTTTCTCGGAAGAATCACTCAACACTCAGAGTCGGTTCCAACGCCAATGCGGTCTTTATTTTCGCTAGCGGAGAGGAAGCCTCAGGACTGGATCCAGGCACTTCTCTCCGACGAACAAAGAAACTCATCGATATTTATATGTTTTACAATAGTTCTTTACAGTTACTCAGCCCACTTCGGCTGGACACAATCCAATCATACCGATTATAGATTACATATAGGTTTCTTTAACCCAATAGAATTCTTCTGATATCTCAGAGGCTGTATGTTCGTTTTTTGTCAGCTCGGGCTGATTAATGACCTCGTTATGTGAGGCAGGTTCCCCCCTTATCTCTGTTCCTCGGGGCTCGGCTGTGTGAAGTCACTGATTATACCAGTGTACTGTAATGGTTCGTTATAATTATCTTGTATCCAAGGCATTCCTGGTAGTGGGCCTCACAGGGTCATTGCTCGGTCAGCCCCAGTTCATTACTTGACTAACTGAGTACCCATCATGCTTGGGCAGCCATTTTATATGTGGTCACTTTAAACTTATATGAGTTTAGATATATTCAGCAGGTGCCTAATGCCTAGTGTTTTGATATATTCAGCAGGTGCCTAATGCCTACAACAATTCCCTCCTTTCGGTAAAGGGACTAGTCCTAGTCCCCCTTTAACCGACCGCCCTACTTTTATTAGATTTTGTGCACGGCCCAGTAATCCCTGCCTCAACGTGCTGGCCAGTCACGCGGTTTCAGGAGTCCCAGTTGCTTAAATCAAATTGACAAAGGCCAAATCCTCCTGCCCCTTTATTAGGCAGGCTTGTTTAGTATTTGGGAACCGGTCATGGGTCCCTCTTTGTCATGCTTGGTGCCTGCATGCCTGGCAGGCCATTATGCCCCATGTTACTGCTAAGATCAATTGTATCCCGACCAGTATGTGTGAAATTATTCGAATCCAAGGATGGATGTTCACATTTATTCCCCAGTCCCAGACCTTTCTCCACCAACTCTGACTTTGTAAGTCTACATCGATATCTTCTTCCAATACTTTGATTTTAGTTTGCAGTTGGTGGTAGAGCTTTACGGATTGATCCACCTGAGCCTCAATTCTCGTAATACTTTGGTTAGATGTGGGATAGGGACCTGCTCTGGCTCGTCATAATCCTGCAAATGATCATGGAGCTGATCGGTTAGATCAATAACTTCGGGCTTCCGGCGCCTAACCTGGGTGATATGCGCTTGCCCGATCGCGACAGGTCGTAGCGGCGCAAAGCAAAAGTTCGGCTGTGGTATCGGGCACTGCAGGTCATTATACCGGTATGAACGCTCTGTGGTAGAGACGCAGTATCTTCCCTTCCCTCCGTAGCCTGCCCTCGCGAAGTGCCTGTGTGCGGGCACTATTTCTAGTACACACCCGTCGGTTCGGTTAAATCCGCACTCGTCGAGCTCAGCTCGGCCTACCGGGTGAGGGCATACTGTGATCTCCCCCTTTGCTTGCATTCTGTTAGGGAAATTCCGGTAAGTATGTTGTTTCGACGAACGGCGGGGGTGGTGGTCAGATAGTAACGTATGGAGACATTTTCCCGTATTACTCCGATATTCTCTAGTTGGTACAGGGGGAATGGCCCTGAGTCCGGCGTGGCTATAGGGATCATCAGGACTATCCCTACCCCAGTATTCCTACCCATCTGGCAATCTGGAATTGCTGGGTATACTCGGGTCAGTCCTTTCAGAGTACAATTATCCAGTGTCCCCCTCTGGTTAGCCAACTGAGCTAAATGTGAACTGTCTATCCAATCGGGTACTTCCCCGCATTGGATCTGGTCGAGATTGTGGCGGATCTGTCCCACCATCCACAGACCATAAGCTTGACAGAGATGCCCCTGTCTTTGCTTTCCTGTATCTTCTTTTTCTCTATCAATGAGGTGATTGATGGTTTTGGCGTGAGCTTCCAGGACTGAGATGCCATCCAACTGAATTTCGGCACCCTCCTTTCCTAGGTTGGCTTGGTCTTCCTGGTTTTGCTCCACCCTTTCTAATAACCCCTTCATCACCCCTCTAAGCTGTTCCACCCTCTCGTTTAACCCTTGTATATCTATCGAGTTTACTACGGAGGTCCCTGTATTGAAACCGGTAGCAACATCATTAACTATTCCCCTCTTTATCCTGGGGGCTGACCCCTGTCCTCGGAATCTACTGGCACCCATTGCATCGGCAGCCTGCTGCATTACAACTTTACTTAATACATTGTACATTTTCCTTGACTGTTCTGTACAGTATTCCGGCATCTGGATGACTGAAATATTGATCAGGACAGGCACAATTTCATGTTTAACATTATCATACAATAATTCCCCTTCGTTGTACATTACAATCCCATTTTCTGGTCCCTTAGTAGTTATGGGACAAGGCAGTTCCTCGGGCAATGTAGTAGTTCTTATGAGGCGCGGTGTTGGAGGGGGTGAGAAGCATACATACAATGATATTGCAGCCGCCTCCACCTCCTCGTAGTACCCACACAGCCCCACTCCCTTTTTGCGGATGACTGATTGCTGGGACTGTCCCGGAGGCGCGCAAATTATGCCGAAAATACATTCATTGGGTCCTTTGACATCCCTCCGTTTAATGCAGCTGCTCCTTATACCCGTGGAGCACCATACACATACCCGGTTCTTATTAGGATTCACTTGTAACCATGCATTAAAATAAGTCCTGTCCTTGCTCCAATCCTTGGCTGCTGGGATGCACATTCCACCCGTTAAATTAAACAAGACTCCATAGTTCATGTAGTTGTTTATTTCCTGAGTGCGCTGCAATCCGTTGGTATCATCCAGTGTTTGCGTGGGTCTTGAGGTTCCCAGTATCATGAGTCCCCAGAGTCGAAGTCACCACTGCGGTCCCATCTTGGTGAGTGTTTTATCTGAAAATTTTAAACAGATAGCCTGGTCGTCACCAGGTGTTAGGTTCTGGTCTACTTGTGTCGCTGTCACTCTGTGAAATCGGAGGTAAGGATTAGGTTAACCATATTCTTTATAGTCGTACCATCTCTATCACTTGATGTCCCTGTCTGGGCTGCCGTCGGTTTTGCGTTTGAGCCTGCTGTGCTCGAGCCTGCACGATGACCCATCTAAATATTATCCAAACTCCAATCAACACCAATGCCACCATTATTCCTCCAAACATCGCCGTCTGCTTTACCGTTAGGTTGGGTTTGTGGACTACACCTACCCACTGTGGGGTACATAGGCTCTATTGCCATAGGTGATGGTGCTTTGGCTGCGCACTGCACTATCCGTCTAGTCCCGTTTTTAAAAACATCTCTTCCAGCCTGTTTATCTTAGCTTTTAACTCTTGACCAGCTAGTTCCATTTTATTTTTATTCTGAATATCCCACCATTTCCTCTGTCTGTCAGGTGAGTCTTCTTTATTTTATTAAGAAATCCAAATTAATAATGTCCAGTATAAAACAGCTGTCAATGGGAAGGGTTAACTCCTTTACAGGTTTGTAAGAAAGCCTGATGTCATTACGTGACTTCACGTAATCATCCGAAAAATTCTTTTTTTTTAAGTCTTTGTGCCTTCAAAACTTGCTTAGAAATTAGGAATCCGTTAAAACAGCAGAAATCATTAGTAAAGCCGTCATAATAAAAGTCTTCTCATCAGGGAAGACGGCATTTTAGAGTAAACTCCAATATTTTCTTAACTTCTAATTGCCAAAGATTTTTTTTTTTGATTGATTTAAAACAAGACCACACATTTTTAATAGCTATTTTGTTTACTGAAATCCAATTTTCACACACGCTGTGTACATTCTAACATTTCGTTTTTTTTTACGGTCCCGTTCACTGGGCAAATCTTGTGTTTTATTTCTGTCTCAGCACAAAATCTAAACATCCATGCCAGTTCCATTTTCTATAAGAATTTTAAAATTCAGTAAGATTCTCTAATTCCCAGTTTTTTTCTTTCTGTGCTGAGTTCGCATAGCTTAGGTCTTTTCTCCTCGTTATTTTTAAAACTCTCCTGCTTGTTTAGACTGTTCGGGACTTTTCTTGATAAACAACGTCCATTTTGGAAGTCTTTTCAAACTGCAGTGAAATTTTCACTGTAGAGTGTCTTTTACCTCTTCCAATTTTTTTTTCCCTTTTCCTAATTAAACCAATATCTTTTTCACAGCAAACATCAACTAGTATTTAGTAAGTTATGTCTTTTTCTATCACAAACACATTTTTTTTCAGCACTTATTTAGTACGTTACATCTTTTCTTTTCAGATCTCCTTTCTTCAAATTAGGTTTTGTATTTTACACAGAGGGCTCGTGACTCCATAAATTTGTTAATTTAAAATCATTTGTTTACTTTCAAAGTGGCGTCTTTATCTTTTTCTTTTCTCCATAACTAGAATGGAGTCCAGCAATTAGGCTTTGAAGGCTGCTTTTCGTTATCTCAAAATGCTCCAGTTTCAAAGTCGTTAAAATGTCTCTTTTAAACTGCTAAAGCTTGCTGATTTTAACATTTTTCAAAAGTCCCTTTTACACCTTCGCAGATAGCTCGCCACTCGCCCAGGAGTTTGACCTGATCCCTGAAGGTATTTCTAGATTGTTTCCAAACCTTTTAGTTTTATATCTCCTTTTTTCTTTAAGAGATCAGATTTAATTTAATAATTTTTTTTTGAATCCACCTCAGTATTTTGCTGTGCCTTCTCTGAATATCTCAAAATCCCAATTCAAACTTTGTAATTTCAATCTTTATTTAAAACTTTTTTTTGAGCTAGAAGCTTTTTTTAAAAGGCATTCTTTATCTCATTCTGAGACTAAATTTATGTCTTTCAACCCAATGTAATCAATCATTGCATGTTTTCTTTCGACAAGTAAGTGAGCGTGTCAAATAAATTCTTTTTTTTTCAACCACCGGGACCATGTATTTTTTATCTTTTACTCAACAAACCTATCCTTTGTGCATTTCCTAGCTCTGTAACTTATCATCCGAATAAATCCATACCTGCGTTTCTAACTTAAAATGTCTTAAAATTTCCCACATACAGGACAACACTACAAAGGGTTAAAAAAACTTTCACTATGTTTAGAAAAGTGGGTGGAGCTAAAATAAACAGACAGTTGCATTCCTCTTCCAACCAGGCTTTCGGAAACATGAAAACATAAAAAATGTCATTCCGCAGTCAAAAAATCATACAAGGACTCTCAACGACAGACATTCACAAAAGTCTCTCTTCATTCAACAAAGCTTATTAATTTTTTTAAGCTGGCTCTATTCTTGAATCCATACTTCACTTAAGATAATCACTATCAGGTTTTTTTTTATTTCTTACATATTGATTTACTTCCTCTGTTAGTTTTACGTGGGCTCGCAGTATCAAGAGCACAGCCTTTTCATTTTTATCTTTCTTTTCCTTCTCCCACCAGTCCCGCTGATTTGCCGGCAGGTCCTGGGGGTCCCATCCTGACTTAATCATCTTCTCAATTAGTTTATTTTGTTTTTCCGCCAGGTGGCGGGTAAGGGACCCTTCTGGTCCCCACTCGAGGTTACTTGCTTTCATGGCCATTCCTGGGTAGGACTAGAACCGTTAGAAATCTACTCTCAGAGATCCGCTTTCTACCTAGTGTAACTTGTAGTAGACCGTCTCCTGGCTACTGTCAGGTCACAAGTTCTACTGTTACACAAACTTATACAATTCTTAAAACGCGTTTAAGCAATTTCCGCAGTGCTCTACGTATCCTTAACGACTACCTACCACCGCTCTTGCCCGTTGGTCTGACCCTGTTCACAGGTTTGGATTCCGTTAGCCATTGTACACCGCTTGGTTCTACCCCAGGGTATATTTCAAATTACACTACTGGGTCCGGAAGATGTCTTTCGGTATCATGATCCTACAGTCCAAGTGTGTTCCCGGCACCTACTTAGTTCCTGGCCGTCACGTGGGACTAAAGTCCTCTTAATTCAGGCTCAGGCTAGGTGTTTGAGATATTGGACCATCTCCTCGTGTCGATCAACCAGCATCCACCTTCCGCACCCATTATAAACTTTTGTTTAAGGTATACTTACCCGGTTTCTCCAAGAGCGTCAGTGACCCCGAAATCCTGTTCGTGACACCACTGTTAGTGTGAATGTTTTCTCGGAAGAATCACTCAACACTCAGAGTCGGTTCCAACGTCAATGCGGCCTTTATTTTCGCTAGCGGGGAGGAAGCCTCAGGACTTGATCCATGCACTTCTCTCCGACGAACAAAGAAACTCATCGATATTTATATGTTTTACAATAGTTCTTTACAGTTACTCAGCCCACTGCGGCTGGACACAATCCAATCATACCGATTATAGATTACATATAGGTTTCTTTAACCCAATAGAATTCTCCTGATATCTCAGGGGCTATATGTTCAGTTTTTGTCAGCTCGGGCTGATTAATGACCTCGTTATGTGAGGCAGGTTCCTCCCTTATCTCTGTTCCTCGGGGCTCGGCTGTGTGAAGTCACTGATTATACCAGTGTATTGTAATGGTTCATTATAATTATCTTGTATCCAAGGCATTCCTGGTAGTGGGCCTCACTAGGTCATTGCTCGGTCATTGCTCGGTCAGCCCCAGTTCATTACTTGACTAACTGAGTACCCATCATGCTTGGGCAGCCATTTTATATGTGGCCACTTTAAACTTATATGAGTTTAGATATATTCAGCAGGTGCCTAATGCCTAGTGTTTTGATATATTCAGCAGGCACCTAATGTCTACAACAGCTTGTATTGTATCGGATGGCATAGAGATACCGCTGTAAGAATGCAGGCGTGATTTGTTACTTATGAAGCAACTAGTATGCGGAAATACATGATTAATTTGCATTGAAGAACAGGTCTCAAGACATGCTGAGTTACTTAACAACAGAAGACGTGAAATGGTTAATGTGGCTCAGGGAATTGAGACAATTTTTAAAGCATTGATACATACTTCATTTGAGAAACTATCTAATCAATGAAAAAAAAAGGATTGAAGGTATGTTTAAGTAAAAAACGATATCGAATTGAGATTGGAACAATTGAAGGCTAGGGATAAATAACTTTAGCAAGAATTATCCACAATGGATGGATACAAGAAAAAGAGATCTGGTGAATCTTAAGTCCATGACTTGTTGATCGAATGTTAAATTTCAGCTTCCTTTACAATGGCTGTTTTCATTGTTTGCATTATTTTCGCTGGAAATGTATATACTTAGTCGGCGTGCTAGTGATTGTAAAACTGAATTATAACTTTAACTGTGATTATGTTTTGTAGGTATCAGAGTGTGGGAAAAACTAGTACGAATCCAGTATACGAGTTTTGGTAGTGCCTCCTGTACCATGTTTTACAGGTCTAACAGAACTTTGCTGAAGTGAAACCGACATTAAATGAGATACTTAAGTATAAACTGCACAATTATGAGACACAATTGGTACAACCTTCATGATGGTGGGAAATTGGGCTTAATATAGCAGCACATCCTTAGGTTCGAATTATTTCACACACTCTAGTATTTTTCCCACTTATAATGATAGTGTACGCTCTGGTAGTTTTCTAACTTGTAATGATAGGGTATTGATACTTAATTAACTTTACACATCGAAAGAGAAGATCTGAAGAAATGTAGAGGACACCCCAGGTGGGGTAAGATCAGGAAAGATACAAGAAACAGAGGATAACCCAGGCGGGGTAGAATTGTAACACTGGAACCGTGAATTGAATTTGAGTGTTGCTCCTCCTGCTAAAAGGAATGGACTGTAGTAAGGGGAAAATCTTCATTTCAGAGTCTCCCTTATCAAAATCTAGAGTTGGCATGATGGATGCGAAAGCGAAAATTAGATATTGAAAGAGTTTTCTCTCTCTCAAGGGGGGGAATATGTTAGAAATCAGGGATGCCTAAAAATGTATAAAACGGATACGAATGCTATGTTTAACTCGTTGTTTTGAACTGCAGACAGAATGTCTATTCGAATCAGAGAAATGCTTAGAAATGGATGGTATAGTTCTTCGTACCATCCAGTTCTAAGCATTTCTCCCTGTTGCTAAGCGATTATCAGTTGTTTTTAAGTTAAGATTTGAACATTGTTTATGTATTTTATGTATAAAGTGAAGGGTAGGGTTTGAAGTTACCTTAACAAAACTGCAGCGAAGATAATGAATGCAAGTTGTAGGTGTTAACGTAAACATGTTGCTACATTGTAACAGAGATAACGGCTCTGTGGGGGGGGATCGGGGCATTGCTGGGAGAAATCGGAAGGGCATTTGGGCTAGCAGCGGCCATTCCACAAAAAGTCAGTGGCCACTCCACTCTGCAGCGTGGCTGCCGATTTGCGGTGGTAACAGGCCTGAAGGAGAGGGACAATTTTGACCCCCAAGTTTCATGAAAAATTAAAAAAAAGAAGTTGGAAAGACCCTTAAACTGTACTGAGCTGGGCCAGCTGTTGAAGACTGGAAGAGACTCAAAATATCATAGAAAGCAGTGTCTTTAAATCGGTGGTAAGAAACAAGAGAAGGTGAGCTCAGACAGCGATGAAAGATTTATGAAGCTGCCTTTCAAGAGTAAATACGACAAGCATCTTATTACGAGAGGTGGTTTCACCTGTTGGCTTGTACTCTTCATAAATGTGCCTCACCTAATTAGTAGAACCGATTTATGTGGTAATCGTTGACTGTGAGAAACCTAATATTAGAAGTGATTGCTTCATTAATCTATTGCAATAATCTGTGCACCAAGAGACACAATTGTCTCACTACTGGAAGTAAGATTTCACACCTTTTTTTACAGGTTGAAAGTCAATTCTAGCCCTGCGACTGCTAATCCAAGTATTATGATTTTAGTTCTATGCAGCGTAAAACCAGATTAACTGGTTATTTATCTTATTGCAGTTCATGGGACCTTTCATTAATTTAAATTGCTCCCTTGTATTATATAATGTGTCTTTCATCTCCCAGGTTCGCAGTAAATTGAAAAACTGCACGAAGGTAAGTACCTGAAAGAAACACATTTGCTGAGCTACGGGGAAGTGCGGGGGAGTGGGACTAGCTGAGGTGCTCTTGCATGGGCTTAATGGGCCGAATGACCTTCTTCCATGCTGTACCCATTCTTTGATTCTATGCACTAACACCAGAAATTAAAGCACATAGACAATTAAAGAAAGATCTTTTAATTATGCAACACCTTTCAAAAAGTCCCAAAGTGCTTCACAGCCTAAGGAATACTTTTGAAGTGTAGTCACTGTTGTAATGTAAGCAAAACATGACAATCAATTTGTGCACAAGGTCCCAGAGACAGCAATGAGAAAAGTGACCAGATAACTTGTTTTTAGTGGTGTTGGTTGAGGGATAATTGTTGGCCAGGACATTGAGAAAACTCCACTGCTCATTTTGGAAGAATGGGTTCATTAATATACACCTGAGCAGGCAGTGGAGCTCAGTCTATCATCTCATATGAAAGATATCACCTCTGTTAAATCACAAAACGTTAGTACAAAGCCTTCATACTGCTGTGCCTTTCATCACATCCCCATCACTGCTTTCCCTACCCTACTCCTGCACATCCTTACTCACACCAATTTACCTTACACCTCCACCCATTCCTCTCTCTTGATCTACATTATCACATCCCCATCTCACTAGCCACCCCTCATACTCACCCTCATCCTGGTGCCATCATACCAACTAACAACACACAAGGGTAGCCACTTGAGTCTTTTATCTTTCATGTGAAGTTTCTGTTAAATCCTTGTCAAACATTAAAATCTTTATTTTCAACACTTTCCATTCTTGGACAGATTTGTCTGCACCTTTGAAAGTGGCTTAGTGAGTTGCCGTGAATGGTGAGACACAACAGTACCCACAGCAGTGGTGATGAGTGCGAAAGGAATGGCTTGGACATTGCAGGAATGCTTTATGGTGATGGTGAGGGGTGGTGCCAACTTGGCGCATCATGTGGCACCTAAGGTGTACAAGTGAAGTAAATCGGGACATGGTTGTAAAGTCCTTACTCTACAGTATGAAACCACGCGAGGCACATCTGGGGACAAGGTCACTCTCTGTGACCTTAACTCTTTATTCACAGGACTCCAAAAGCGATGACCCTGCGTGGGACCTCCCTTTTTATACCTGTGTCATCAGGTAAGGAGTGTCTCCCACAAGTTCCCCCCTTGTGGTCAAGGTGTGCATCTAGATTGAGTGTATAAAGTAATACAATGGTGTTACATTGTGGTTACATACATGACATCACCTCCCCCCCCAAAATCTTATTGGGATCATAGGTTTAGTCTTTCAGGTGGTCTACGCTCCCTCGTGGAGCGCCGCAGTTGGGGCTCTGGTTGTTGGACACTGACGTGAGTGTCTGTCACCTGTGGTGATTCCGGCCTGTCCAGGCTGACCGCAGGGACTGTGCATTCTTCTGATTGCTCTTGTTGCTCGTTCACTGGCAGTGTTGTGAGCTCCATCTCATGGTCTTCTCCAGGTTCTTCCGTGTCGATGCTGAACCTTTTTTTTACTTGGTCCAGATGCTTACGGCATATCTGACCATTGTTGAGTTTTACCACGATAACCCTATTCCCCTCTTTGTCAATTACAGTACTCTCGAGCCATTTGGGCCCCATGGCGTGATTGAGGACGAATACAGGATCATTTATTTCTATACATCTCCCCCTCGAATTACTGTCATGGTACTCATTTTGTGACTTGCGCTTGCCCTCAACTATGTCGGTCAGGACTGGGTGAATGAGGGACAACCGAATTTTGAGTGTCCGTTTCATTAATAGCTCTGCGGGCGGGACCCCCATGAGCGAGTGTGGTTGGGATCTATAGGCCAGCAGGAGACGCGATAGGCGGCATTGTAGGGAGGGTCCTTGAATCCTGAGCATACCTTGCTTAATGATTTGGACTGCACGTTCCACCTGGCCATTGGAGGCCGGCTTGAACGGCGCATTCCTGACGTGGTTGATGCCATTGCCCGACATAAACTCTTGGAATTGGCAGCTTGTGAAACATGTGCCATTATCACTAACCAGGATGTCCGGCAAGACATGGGTTGCAAAGATCGCATGTAGGCTTTCCACGGTGGTGGATGACGTGCATGAATTCAGAATGATGCACTTGATCTATTTCGAGTACGCATCTACCACAATAAGGAACATCTTTCCCATGAACGGGCCCGTGTAGTCAACATGAATGCGTGACCATGGCCTGGTGGGCCAGGGCCACGGGCTGAGTGGGGCCTCCCTGGGTGCATTACCCAGCTGGGCATATGTCGTGCACCTGTGAACACAGTGTTCCAGGTCTGAATCAATTCCAGGCCACCTAACGTGTGACCGGGCAATGGCCTTCATCAGCACAATACCTCGGTACTCGCTGTGGAGTTCCCTGATGAATGCCACCCTGCCCTTCTGGGGAATAACTACCCGGCTGCCCCATAGTAGGCAGTTGGCTTGGATGGAGAGCTCATCCATCCGTCTGTGGAACGGTCTGACCTCCTCAGGGCATGCTCCGTGTGCGGATGCCCAATCCCCAGTCAGGACACATTTCTTAATCAGGGATAGGAAGGGATCTCTGTTTGTCCAGATTTTGATCTGGTGGGCTGTGATGGGGGAGCCTGCGCTGTCAAAGGCATCGACAGCCATAACCATCTCAGCGCTTTGCTCCATTGCCTCCTCAGTGGTGGCCAGTGGAAGCCTGCTGAGCGCATCAGCGCAATTTTCAGTGCCGGGCCAGTGCCGGATGGAGTAGTCATAAGCAGCCAGCGTGAGAGCCCATCGCTGTATGCGAGCTGATGCATTGGCATTGATAGTCTTGCTGTCTGACGTCAGGGATGTTAATGGCTTGTGGTCCGTCTCTAATTCAAACTTCCTACCAAAGAGGTACTGATGTATTTTTTTTCCACCATAGACACATGCAAGCGCTTCCTTCTCGACCATCCCATATCCCCGTTCTGCTTGAGAGAGCGACCTGGAGGCATAAGCCACAGGTTGTAGTTGACCCTCAGCATTGCCATGCTGCAACACGCACCCAACCCCATAGGACGATGCATCACATGTCAGAACCAATTTTTTACAGGGGTCGTACAGGGTCAACAACTTGTTTGAACAAAGTAGGTTTCGCGCCCGATCAAAAGCCCGTTCCTGACAGTCCCCCGCAAAAACAATCGCAACCCTTACACAGGAGCACGTGTAGCGGCTCCAACAACGTGCTCAAGTTCGGCAGAAAGTTCCCAAAATAGTTCAATAGTCCCAGGAATGAACACAATTCCAATATGTTGCAGGGCCTGGGTGCTCGTTGAATCGCCTCTGTTTTGATTTGGTGGGCCGAATCCCATCTGCAGCAACCCTCCTACCCAGAAACTCAACCTCAGGAGCTAGGAACACACATTTAGACTTCTTGAGTCGCAGGCCTACCCGGTCCAGTCAGCGTAGTACCTCCTCCAGGTTGTGGAGGTGTTCCTCGGTGTCTCGACCCGTGATGAGGATGTCGTCCTGGAATACGATCGTTCCAGGAATGGATTTAAGCAGGCTTTCCATGTTTCTTTGAAAAATCGCGGCCGCTGATCAAATGTTATAAACGAACAGTCCCTTGTGCATGGTGATGGTGGTCAGTAGTTTGGATTCGTCGGCCAGTTCCTGGGTCATATAGGCTGAAGTGAGGTCCAACTTGGTGAACAGCTTGCCACCTGTCAGCATGGCGAAGAGGTCTTCCGCTCTTGGTAGCGGGTATTGATCTTGTAGGGACACCCGATTGATGGTGGCCTTGTAGTCACCACAGATCCTGACAGAGCCATCCGCTTTTAGGATGGGAACGATGGGGCTCACCCAGTCGCTGAATTCAACAGGCGAGATGATGCCCTCTCTCAACAGCTGGTCCAATTCGCTCTCGATCGTTTCCCGCATCACATACGGCACCGCTCTGGCTTTGTGGTGCTTTGGCCTGGCATCCGGGGTGATGTTGATCACTACTTTAGTGCCTTTGAAAGTCCCGACACCATGTTGGAATAGTGAATCGAATTGTTGTAGGACTTGTGAGCACGAACTTCCCTCCACAGATGATATTGCGTGAACATCCCCCCATTTCCAGTTCACCTCGGCTAACCAGCTCCTCCCCAACAGTGCGGGACCGTTGCCCGGGACAATACAGAGTGGCAGCCGATTCACTAACCCATTGTGTGTGACAGCCAACATTGCACTGCCTAGCACCGGAATGATTTCTTTAGTGTAAGTCCGTAATTATGTCTCAATACATGCTAATTTGGGTCTACTGGCTTTAAGTGGCCATAGCTTCTCAAATTGCTTAACGTCCATGAGTGACTGGCTGGCCCCAGTGTCCAGCTCCATGCGTACTGGGATACCATTTAATAAAACCCTCATCATCATTGGTGGCGTTTTGGTGTATGAACTGTGAATATTCGCCACATGGACCCGCTGAACCTCGGCGTCCATCGATTTGCCCCAAAAGTCACCCTGCCTCAAAGAACCCTCTTCTGGTCCATCCACCTCATATATTAATCTGGTTGCAGACTTCCTGCACATTCGAGCGAAGTGGCCACTGAGATTGCAGTTCCTGCAGACAAACTGTTGAAATCTGCAAGATCTAGCTGAGTGTTTTCCCCCACACCTCCAGCATGAGTTAAAGTTTCCATTGTTGGGAACAAAGGGACTATGGCCAGGCATTCCGCGCTGACTGTCCCTTTGACTGCTCTTAAGTACCCTATTAGTGGGTGTCAATGGCCCCATCCCGGGCTGCATTGTTCACTGTGATGGTGTAAATGTCCGTTCAGCCTGCCATTGTCTCTGTTGAAGTCCTACTCTGAGGTCTATTGCTGCCTGGGGAGTGTCGAACTGCCCCTGCCTGCCTGCGGGGCTCTGAGTCGCATTGATAATGTTGACTCCCTGATCCATCGCCGCGTTAGAGGCAGAATTGCACGCGTATATTATTTTCGTCTCTTCCTCCCCCGCCATGAAAGTTTGAGCTATCAACACCGCCGCTTCCAAGGTCAAATCCTTGGTCTCAATTAATTTGCGGAAAATTCCCGCATGACTAATGCCCTCGATAAAGAAGTCCCTTAGCATCTCCCCCCTGCAGGCGTCTGTGAACTTACAGAGGCTGGCCAAAAGCCGGAGGTCCGCTACGAAGTCCGGTATGCTCTGTCCTTCACGATGTCAGTGGGTGTAGAATCTGTGTCGGGCCATATGTATGCTACTCGCCGGTTTGAGGTGCTCCCTGATCAATTTGCTAAGTTCTTTAAAGGTTTTGTCCGCCGGCTTTTCGGGTGCTAGTAAATCCTTCATGAGTGCTTAAGTCTTTGGTCCGCAGCTAGTCAAAAGATGAGCCCTTCACTTGTCGGCCGCTGCATCCCCCAGCCATTCTTTCGTAACGAAGCTTTACTGAAGCCTCTCGACAAAATCGTCCCAGTCTTCCCCAGCACAATACCGTTCCTCTGTGCTACCGGTAGCCATTCTCGTGGGTCGTGAATTCCCATTTCTCATCGCTAATGTAAAGTCCTTACTCTACAGTATGAAACCACATGAGGCACATCTGGGGACAAGGTCACTCTCTGTGACCTTAACTCTTTATTCACAGGACTCCAAAAGCGATGACCCTGCGTGGGACCTCCCTTTTTATACCTGTGTCATCAGGTAAGGAGCGTCTCCCACAAGTTCATCCCTTGTGGTCAAGGTGTGCATCTAGGTTGAGTGTATACAGTAATACAGTGGTGTTACATTGTGGTTACATACATGACATTGGTGAAGCCATCCCTGGCCTCCCGGGCAGCAATATGGTCGGTGCTGATGCCCTCTGTCCTGTGCAGCATCAGGGGCTTGTGGAGACAGTTGGTGTTGTTGTTGGTGCTGCTGTGTTGGGGCTGATCTTGGTCCAATTCTGTGGACCAAGATGTGACAGGATAAAGGGCACCCATGTTGATGGGATAGATGGCAGGTGAAGTCGAGATAACAGATGCATTCTGTCAATGGTGAGAGTGTTCTTCCAATGAGGTAAGAGTGGATGGAGAGTGGAAAGTGGAAAGCCTGCAGAATCTGTGCTGGAAATGGACTGAAAAACAGCTTTTGGCTGAGGAAAGTGATGATCTGTCGGGTGGAAGCTTTTACTGCACATTGTAAGCTGTCAAGTAATCAGCTGGAGCAATGGCCACTGAACTCCCACCTCAGGTTGACAGCCATGGTCCTCAAACAGTGTGGTTCCCATAGCCATGAAGTCACAGTGAAAAAGTAAGTTAAAAAAGTCTGTTAATGATCTGTCAATTAAATGCTAATGAGTTTAATTGGGTCGCCTGCCGCTGCTTGTCAAGTAGGCTCAGCGTTGACAGACCCGACATTGGGAAGGCATGTGGCGGCGAGTTGACAGCAGGGTCCCAACCCACTGTCAAAAAAAATCTAATTTCCCACCCTACCCGTCCGCTGACCACCCCGGAATATTTCGGCCTTTGTGTCTCAGTGCGAATTCTTCAATTTTATTGGTTGAAGATCCATGCTGTTGCTTGACCTGCGCACACATGCCCCAGATCCCTTGTCAAGAATGCACTGGATCTGATGCCCGATGACAGCAAAATAATGCTCAATGGCCTGCGAAAAGTCTATGGAGCTGTAAGTGCGGTGAACGGCAAGCTCTGTTCCTTCACTGCTGACCGCAAAATCCAGGCCAAACTACTTTCGACTAGTTAAGAATTGTTGAGCTAGCTGTGCCCCTCGGATGGCTTAATATGTAGAGCTATAAAATGACATATCGAGACTAGGACAGTCCCAGCTGCCAATTTAGGTTATTTCAACTAAGGTGATGGATGGGATGTATAATTGAGCTATCAAAGAAAAAATAGTCAGATTTATCGGCCCTCGTCATTGTTCAGTGACCCCTACTGGAATGTACGTGCATGTGACAGTCAGGATTGGACTGCTGACCCACTTATTTTCACAATTCAGGCAGATACATAAAAATAGAAACTTCAGCAAATTACCAGAGGGCAATGGCTGTCAGTGGATCTGAACTCTTGTGTTGGTTACAACCTTCAGGAGACGATGCCTGACAAGGGGAAGGAAGGTGGCTGAATGCAAAGCAAGGGGTGGCGGCAGAATACATGATGGGCAGAGTGGAGGGTGGGGGAATAGATTGCTGTAAAAGAAGGGCACATGTGTATGGCGGTGAAAGGGAGGGGGCAAAGTTAAAGGGAAAAATTGATAGCAGTGAAGTGGGAGTTAAATGGATGGCAATAAAGAGACATTGAAATGAATGGTAATGAAAGGTACAGAATCTGGGTGTGGTGCTTGAGGGAGAAGAAGGGAGAAGCTCAGGGGAAAGAAAATGGCTGGCAATATGACGGGAGCAAACAACACAAGGTCATTCCAATATTCACTAAGACGTAAAGAAAGAAGATTGTAACATACTCTTTCATGCCTTTTGTTTACTAGAATTCTGTGTTCAGTTAATACTAAGAGGATTCTGTTATATTTTCTATTTCAAATGACAGACAAGTCCAAAATAAATATTTTCATGCACACACCATTGCCAGGTAATAATCCAGGTTGTCACATGCCAATTTAGTGGCTCACTGAAATAAACCACCATTGCAAAGCCCAACTGTGCAAACATGTACAAAAAGCTACTGCTTATGCCCTGAATAAATGCAACGATCCCGTGAGCACCAGAGCACTGCAGTGCGTTCAGAAATAATGGTTTAAATACACAAAATCTGCATTACCCAAATTCTGTTTGGATTCTTTGGATTGCCTCTTTAAAAAATTGATCATCGGTGCATGGAGGCAATGAAGTGACTTATTTGTTAATTAAGCCCTTTTACCAATGGGGACAGCTGATATGATAGATGCCTGGTGAAGACCTGCTGATGTGTGACTTGGAAAAAAGACAAGGTCATTCTCCTCAAAACAAGCACTAATGTGTTCCTCTTGTCTCAAGTCTGGCATAGGTGTTTTTTTTATTAAACTAATTCTAGCTGTGCAAATAGATGGCATTTTCCCCTATATTTACATGGGTACTTAAGTCTTTATTAGTTAAGTTTTCAAGTCATTGTACAATTGATGGACAATTGATGGACAAAACACTGGATTCGCAAATGTTGTGTTTTTGCTTTGACGTAACCATCAGATTGCTTTCATAATTTCCATTTATTTACTGATGTAGTTATTTCATGGTCTTTCAACCACATTATTAATAAAGTGAAATGAAAAGCTTGCCACATTTCTTGCATGTTGGTTCTCCTGAATATTAATATGTTCAATTTTTTCAAAATAGTCAAGGTAACTTTCACACAGTTCTTAGCTTTTGTATAGTACAAAAATAAACTCAAATTACTGAAACATCCAGTGTTGCTTAATGTTAAATAAGCAAGTTTTTAATAATATAAATGGCAGTATAAAATTTTAAAAGCTGTTAGACTTATTAAAAATGGCTCATAATACACCTGAAAATGAGATAGGAGACTCAATTTATATTTATATTTGTACATAAATAGTAGATTTCCAATGGCTTCTACATGGTGAGCAGGTGGATACACTGAATGAAACATAAATATGCAAAGTGTGAATGGGAACTCTCTATTCAATATTCATATCATAAAGACACACCAGCAAAAACAGCTGATCTGCTGGAGCTCAGCAATTGTGATCGGATGATTGGTTGAAACAACAGTAGACTTTAGTTTCACTATCTGATTTGGTCAAAGGGACAACCCAAATTAGAGCAATATATCATAGACGCATACTTTTAGATGCAAGACATAAATCTGTCGTGTTGAGAGAAAAATGGCTGCATAACATGATCAGGCAGACCTCGAACAGAAAGCCTGTTGAGTTATTTCAAGCCAAAAATAGGAAATCTGTTCTCATGGAGGCAAGCGTGGGAGCATGGGTGTGTGTGGAAGTGGAGAGTGACAGTAAATGTTCAGTCAGTTTAGGGATTAGACAATATCCTAAACATTTGCAATCGTTAACAGTTTATATATGGTATATAGTTTTAAAATGTTGAATAATAATTAAGGGTAGAAACTCCAATCTGTAAATGAACATTTATTGTATCCATGCTACATTCTTGCTGTAATGTACTTGCTTCATGGATTCTTTGCTTAAGAATTCATAGCAACACATTGCTATTAAGAACTAATTGGTTTATTAACAAAGATTTAACAATCACACTACACATTATCAGTTCAACTATTTTAGTTGCGATCAGTAATCAAGTGCCCCCTGATTAAAGGACGTTGCCAGTTCAACTATTTTAGTTGTGATCAGTAAACAATGCCCCCTGATTATAATAGTTACAGTTGTGGATGGCTTAGCCAGCCACGTGATGTTCACAAGACTCAATAAAAGCCCAGTCAGTTGGGATCAGGGGATCCACAAAGAGGCAGGTGGTTGTGAGCCTGGTGGATGAACTGGTAATGTATGCGGGAGTTGTCCCTCTATTTACTGGGGACTTGGCCTGGAGGGTGTTGAATGGAGCAGTGCTGTGCTATAAGTTTTAAAGTCGGTTCACGGGCTCCCAGGCCACCTGCAATTTCTGTGGTCTGGAAGAGTCCGTGTTCCATGTTTTTATCGAATGTGCGAGGTTGCAGCCCTTGTTCCATTATTTGAAGGGGCTGCTCCTCAAATTCTGGTTGCACACTCCTGATCTTTGGGCACCCTGTGCGGAGGGGAGCGGGCAGGTTGGAAGGCCTCCTCGTAGGACTGCTCCTGAGCATGGCCAAGGGGGCCATCTGCCAGTCCAGGCAGCGGGCGGTCGAGGGGTGTCGTTCAGCCCGACTACCTGCGTCTCTTCTGTGGTTACATCTGAGCCAGGGTGTCCCTGGAGATGGAGCAAGCGGTGTCCAAAATCTTTTCAAGTGCCCCCCTTGTTTTTTTTGAGGGCACTGAATTGTAAATTATACAAGTGTTCCCTTGCTAAAAGGGGCAGGGGGGAGGCACTAAAACCGGCAAATTAAACAAATTAACATTTAGACATAAAATCAAATTAAAATTTGGTTGCCGGGGGTGATGATGCACTCCAGTCCTTCCGGTGCCCACCTCTCACGGAAGGCTGCGAGCGTACCGGTGGACGCTGCTTGCTCCATCTCCAGGGACACTCTGGCCCGGATGTACACGCGGAAAAGAGGCAGGCAGTCGGGCTGAACGACCCCCTCGACCGCCTGCTGCCTGGACCGGTTGATGGCCCCCTTGGCCATGCCCAGGAGCAGTCCTACAAGGAGACCCTCGGACCTACCCGCTCCCCTCCGCACAGGGTGCCCAAAGATCAGGAGTGTGGGACTGATGTGCAGCCAGAAATTGAGGAGCAGCCCCTTCAATTAATGGAACAGGGGCTGCAACGTTCGATAAAAACATGGAGCACGGACTCTTCCAGACGGCAGAAATTGCAGGCGGCCTGGGAGCCCATGAACCGACTTAAAAACTTATTGCACAGTTTTGCCCATTCACTTAGTCGGTCAATATTCCTTTGTAATTTTATGCTGTCATCTACACTGCCTACAATACCGCCTATTTTTGTGTCATTGGCAAATTTGTATATATGACTTTCTTCTATGCCATCATCTAAGTTGATAATAAATACTGTGAATAGTTTAGGCCCCAAGACAGATCCCTGCAGGACACTACTCGTCATATTCTGCCAATTTGAGTACCTACCCATTATCCCTACTGCCTGTCTCTTGCCGTTCAACCAATTTCCTAACCAGCTCAATAATTTGCCCTCAATTCTGTGGACTTCTATTTAGTTAACCATCTCTTATGAGGGACTTTATCAAATGCCTTTTGGAAGTCCATATAAATAACATCCATAGACATTCCCCTGTCCACTACTTTAGTCACCCCCTCAAACAATTCAATCAGGTTTGTCAGGCTTGACCTACCTTTCACAAGTTCATTTTCAAAGATTGGAGTGCAGGTAGAAAAGGCCTAAAGGCAAATAGAATTCCTTATTCTATGCATGGGGCATTGAATATAAAATCAAGCAAGTATTAAACTAATGCACAGCTTTGGTTAGTCAACAGTTGAAATATTGGGGCCAAGTTTCGGCCTGAGTTGCTCCTGTTTTTTTGGAGCAACTGGTTTAGAATGGAGTATCTTAGAAATTTGAATTCTCGGCATTTAGTTTGCTCCAGTTCTAGTCAGTTAGAACAGTTTCACTTTGGAACAGAATTTTTTTTCAAAAGGGGGCGTGTCCGGCCACTTACGCCTGTTTTCAAAGTTTAGGCAGTGAAAACTTACTCCAAACTAACTTAGAATGGAGTAAGTGAAGATTTTTGTACGTTCGAAAAAACCTTGTCGACACTTTAGGAAATCAGGCGTAGGTTACAAATCAGGTGTAGGGAATCGGGGGGGGAGGTTTAAAGGGAAGTTTACAAACATTAAACACTTCAGTTTTACAAATAAAGAGCCATCATCAATAATAAATGATAAATACATCAATAAATCAACCAATAAATCAATTAAAAAATTAATAAAAAATATATTTTTTTAAAAAAATCAATAAATAAAACATTTTCTACTCACCGACTGCAGCACCAGAAGTCCTCCAACAGCGTGCTGGGACGGACCCCCCAGTGTGTCTCTGTCAGTGTCTCTATCTCTCTGTCTGTCTGTGTGTGTGTCTCTCACTCTCTGTCTGTCAGTGTCTGTGTTTCTGACAGCGAGGGGAGGGGGAGAAGAGGGGTGGGAGGGGAATGGGGAGAAGAGGGGTGGGAGGGGGAGGAAGGAGGAGCGAGGTGGGGTGGGGGTAGAGGGGGGTGGGGTGGGGTGAGGAGGAGGAGGGGGGGTGGGAGGAGGAGGGGCGAGGGGGAGAAGGAGGGAGGGAAGGAGAGAGGAGGGAGGGAGGGAAGGAGAGAGGAGGGAGGGAGGGAAGGAGAGAGGAGGGAGGGAAGGAGAGAGTGGGGGGAAGGGAGAGAAGGAGGCTGAATGGCCGGGCCCAAGACTTCGGGCTGGATTTACAGGTAGGTGGCGTCGGTCTCGGGGGGGGGGTCACGGAGATCTGGGGTGGGGGGGAGAGGGGGAGAGTCCCAGAGGGGGGGGAGAGTCGCAGAGGTCGGGGGGGGCGGGGGTGGAGAGAGAGAGTCGCGGAGGTCCGGGATGGGGGGGGCAAGCGGAGGTCGGGTCGCCGGGGGGGGGGGGAGAGCAGGGGTTGGGTCAGGTCCGGTCGGGTGGGAGGAGCCTTATTCACGCAGCCCCAGTGAGGCCATTCGGCCAGGGCTAGGGGCTGCATGCTTCGGGCCCCTCCCACAGTTTTGGGCACCTGGAGCTACTGCACATGCACGCCCACTGTAGCGCGCATGTGCAGAGGTCACGGCACTGTTTTCAGCACAGGGACCTGGCTCCGCCCCCTACAGCTCGTGCTGCGCCGTGCCCAGCTCCAGAGGACCTGCAGGGAGCCGGAAAATAGGTAAGCTTTTTTTAGGCGCACTTTCTGGCGCGAAAAACGGGCGTCCAGGTCCGGGCTGCACCGTTTTAGGCACGGCCCGAAACTTGGGCCCATTGTATGCAGCTCTAGACACAATTATCGTAAGGATATTAGAGCCACGGAAAGGCTATAGCAAAGATTAACAGAAAGATATCAGAAATGAGAAATTATGAAGAAAGACTTAAAAAAAATTGGTATTTTTCACTCGAACAGCAGAGGTTTAGAAGGATCTACTCAAGATTTTCCAAATTTTGAAAGGTTTTGAAAGAGTAAGTTCTGAAAAATTGTGTCCACTGGTTCGTGACTCAGTAACAAGGGGAATTAGATTCAGGATTATTACCAGAAGAATGAAAGGGGAAGTTAAAGTACATTTTTCACACAGACTTATTGGAATATTTACTACAAGTGGCTATTTCAGCAATAAACTATAACATCATTTGAAAGGGAATTCGATAGGTATTAGAAAAGGAAGAATATGAAGGATTTCGGGAAAAAGACAGGGAAATAGGATTGTAGTAGACAGCTCCATTGAAAAGCTGGCATTGGGCACAGCCACATTCAACAGAATGGCCTCCCTTTATTCTGTAAACCTGATACAGTAAAGTTATAAAAATTTATTTAGAACCAACTTTGCAAAATTATATTCCTCAAAATTATTTATTACTGCAACTGAGCCCACAGAAGATCAATTCTGACAACATTAATTCACAGTTAAAATAAATATTTTTGATATGTAAGCACAATGACGACAATGTTCTTATTTTGTATATCATCATATTCTGCTTACAATAGCAGTTCATGAGCAGAATATCAGTTATTATGATAACTTCAATCAATGTTATTATCCATGTTGTTGCAAAGTAGCTTCTTTATCATCGTTAAGTCTTAGATGAGTGACGATAGGGTAGCCTTTTATTGGATAGCTTCAGATGTGTCTTATTTAGCAGTTTAAAATTTAGAGAGTAACTAACCATATCTAAGAGCAGAAAACCAGGCCGCATAATTTTTTAGTTGCTGTAGCCGTTATTGCCATCTATCACAATCTATGCGTAAAAGCATTTGTCACTGGGAATTGAAATGGATCTTAAGAAAACGGCATTGTTTTTGAGAAGGTCAGCAAGTTTGCAAAGAAACATATGTGGAATTTTTACATTTTTGATAGTCAGTTTAGTTTAGTCTACAAGGAAAGTTGCAACTGCAGCAAATAATTAAATAATGTTAAAATAGAAAGAAACTGGGGCTGGAATTTTCCCGTTGCCGAGTGTGTGGGTTTGGGGGCTGGTTGGCAGTAGAAATCTGAAATAGCGAGGGTGTTGGGAAACCAGCATCATCTCGCTGCCTCGCGCATTAACTCAGGTGGCTTTGAAGGCGCGACACAGACCCGATCGGTAGAGGCGGGCAGCTTCATTGAAGTCATTAAATGCTTTCTGAGAGACATTTAAAAGTGTTTTTAAAGCCAGCTCATGACTTTTACTGTTGGAGCATGAGATTCACGGAGCTCGGGTACCTCGGCTGTGAAGGGGAGGCGGAAGATCATCGGCCATTGGCGAGTGCATTTATTGAGAGCTAGGAAAAGCACATAACTATATCCACATTGCACATCATTACACTTGCCTTACAGAAAGGCTCTTTTTCACTCCATTTCATCCACAGATTTGGGTGTCAGCAGTTTGCAGGTTATTTCTGAAACCTCGGAAGCCACTCTCACCACATTGCTAGTCACTATTGCAACATTGAGGGATTTCCCCTCTGATCTCCACTTTACCTGCCATCAACTACATCAGCATGGGTACCACTTATACTGTCTCACCTTGGTCCTCAGAATCGGACCAAGATGAGCCCCACCAACAATAACACAAGTCACATCAGCAGCAGCAGCACCACCACAACAGCAACAACCTTCTCCTGAATTACCTGATGCTCCACAGGAGCGAGGGGGGCTCAGCACAGGGCTGCAGTGCGCCAGAGGCGATATCCCCAATGTCGGGTATACAGGCAGAGGATGAGCTTCCTCAACATGACTGAGCAGCAGTGCTTCAGGAAGCTCAGACTATCACACCAGGTGATCACAGACATTTGTAGCTTGCTGGAACAAGATCTGCTGCCCAGAGGACCTGGTGGACCAGTGGCAGTCAAAGTCACCAGCGGCCTCAACTTCTTCACCTCAGATTCCTTCCAGGGATCTGCAACCGACATTTGTGGCATATCGCCGTCAGCTGTCCACAGATGCATCACACAGCTGACCGATGCCATGTTTCACAAGTCAGCCAATTATATCAACTTTACCACTGTTGAGGCCAGTGTTACTGAGAGGCGCTTGGCTTTGCAGCTCTGGCTGACTTCTCACAGGTGCAGGATGTCATCAACTGCACACATGTGGCCATCAAGGTACTCCATCATCACCCATATGTGTTTGTGAACCGCAAGGGCTTCCACTCCCTCATTGTATAGCTTGTCTGCAACCATAGGAAGATTATCATGCATGTGTGCGCCAAATTCCTTGGCAGCTGTCGTGACTCTTTCATGCTGCACCTGTCCACCCTCCCTGAGCTCTTTGCACCTTCAAACAGACTTACTGGCTGGTTTCTTGCAGACAAGGCCTATCCACTGAAGACATGGCTGATGACACCATTGTGGACGCCAAATACCGAGGTCAGGGAGCGTTATAATGAGAGTCACATCTCCACCAGATGTGCCATAGAGCAAGCAATAGGCATGCTGAAGATGCACTTCAGATGAATGACAGATCTGGAGCAGCCCTTTAGTACGAACCAGCCAGGGACTCCAGAATCATCGTCGTTTGCTGCGCGCTGCACAACACAGCACAGCAATGAAGATTAGAGCTGCAGGGGGTATCAGGCACAGAGCGCACAGCCTCTTCAGAGGAGGAGGAGAAGGAGCAGGTGGAAGATGAGGAGGAGAAAGAGGATGAACCTGAGGTGGAGATGGCACTAGCAGCGGCGCACATTTCTGCCCGGGATGACCTCATCATGGCCAGATTTACTTAACGTGCTCCAATACAGCTACATGGCTCCGACATAAGAACATAAGAACATAAGAAATAGGAACAGGAGTATGCCATCCGGCCCCTCGAGCCTGCTCCGCCATTCAATACGATCATGGCTGATCTGATCATGGACTCAGCTCCACTTCCCTGCCTGCTCCCCATAACGCCTTATCTCCTTATCGTTTAAGAAACTGTCTATTTCTGTCTTAAATTTATTCACTGTCCCAACTTCCATAGATTTACAACCCTATGAGAGAAGAAATTTCTCCTCATCTCAGTTTTAAATGGGCGGCCCCTTATTCTAAGATCATGCCCTCTAGTTCTAGTTTCCCCCATCAGTGGAAACATCCTCTCTGCATTCACCTTGTCAAGCCCACTCATAATCTTATACGTTTCGATAAGATCACCTCTCATTCTTCTGAATTCCAATGAGCAGAGGCCCAACCTACTCAACCTTTCCTCATAAGTCAACCCTCTCATCCCCGGAATCAACCTAGTGAACCTTCTCTGAACTGTCTCCAAAGCAAGTATATCCTTTCTGAAATATGGAAACCATGCCTTACTAAGTTCCCAGCGCCAACAACACCATAAAGCATGCCTACAATGACCACGCCATTCCTCTCAACTAAAGCCCCAGTGCTCGAGGTTAAGTAATGGCTCACCATTCGCTCCAAGTGACAAGGCCACTTCCAATGCAGCAGGCAAAAATGGGACAAAACTGGAAAGTGGTGCAAAGGATAACATTTATGTCGTTATCAAAATAACTGAAACTTATCACCAACATGTTTTCATACACCCATGTGTATCTACTTTTGTGTCATTTTTCTTTTCCGAGTGCTTCTACAAGGTACAACTGCTGTGGCTTCAGCAGAGGTAGAGGCTGCTTACGTCCCTGCTGTGACTGTACAGACACTTTTGGTGGACATCTTCTGGATTTTGGAGCCTGTGAAGGCCACGTCAAAGGCTGCTCCTCCTGCAACTGTGCCCACTTCCCCATTTCCATGTCACCTCTCACCATCATTCCTCCCATGGGCCACCGACATGTTTCTGCTAATAAGGAGCTGGAGAGTACCTTGCTGCACAGCAATGGGGCAATGAACGTTATATCCCTCCTAGAGAGGAAGTCTATGAGCACCTGCCATCTGTTGTCCATGGCAAGCATGTGCTCATGTGACTAGCGCATTAGCTGCTCCTTGCAGGTGGCCATCCTTTCCATGGAAGAGCCTACAGTCGCCATCGCCTGCGACACAGTGGTGCTCATGTTGGAGATGGATTCCTCCATTCTCTGCACTTTTGCAGACATCGCAGCTGCAAAAGATGCCAGGCCTCATGTAATTGTTACTGCCCCTCCAATATCACCCTCTTTCTTGATGACATCCGAAGCCCAGCGTTTGCATGCAGCTCAGCAGAGCTTGGAGCAGCCTGCATCCTCAGGCAAGGAGTCTCCACTGCTGTCCCTGTCAACACCATTTGTTCTTGCTCACTTGTGATCGGTGAGACTCCAGGTGACAATACTATTCTACGGTGTACAGGACCCATGGAGGTATATGCGTATGTGCTGGTGCTGGGTGCACTTGGATCTGCTGATGCTGCGCCCTCAGAGGCTGGAGGTTCTTCTGAGGAGTCGTCTTTCACCTCTGGCTGGAATGTGGGATGGTGGGGGACAGTTGATGGACCTGGGGAGAGTAAATAAATGAATTAGAAGTGTTATAATAAGAATGTTTAATGGTACCATTATGCACATGATGGCCTTTCACGGGCTGCTGACACCAGTCACCATATTTTTCTTTTTTTCTTTTTATTTTATTCGTTCATGAGATGTGGGCATCGCCGACAAGGCCAGCATATATTGCCCATCCCTAATTGCCCTTGAGAAGGTGGTGGTGAGCCACTTTCTTGAACTGCTGCTGTCTGTGTGGTGAAGGTACTGTTAGGGAGGGAGTTCCTTGGGAGCACTGTATATAAGCCGGCCCCTAAGACCTGTTCCTCACTCTGGAGTGTCTTAATAAAGACTGAGGTCACTGTTACTTTAACCTCCCTGTGTGCAGCCTCATCTGTGTTAGGAACACAATATTTATAATGGAGGGAAGGTCATTGATGAAGCAGTTGAGTGATTGTTGTATGCCATGTGGCTTTATGAGATGTGATTGTGTCCCCAGTTTGCTGGGATGTCCCCCTCTCTCCATCTCCACTGCCAACATCTCTCCATCTGCAGAACCCTCTCCTCTTCTAGTTGGGTGAAGACTGGAGGGCCACCTCTAGTTCTCTGTCTCTCCCGCGTGTTCTGGACTCTTTTCTCCTGCAAGAAGGGAAAGAAGAGAAGTTTGAGTGAGAGTGATGGAATGAGTGTAAGGAATGGATGGGTTACTTGTGTAGAGGGTGATTATGAGGGAATGGGGTGCCAATGGCAAACGACTTCCTTCTGTGGTGTTACTTGCTATGATTCTATTAAGATGAGTTGAGTGTGAGGGGTAGTTAGTCAGATGGGGATGTGAGTGTGTACATAGAGAGGCTTAGGAAGGCAGAGTGATGGGGTTGTGGTTACAGGCACATCAGGATGAGGGTGAGTGTCGTATTGCACTCACCTTTCCTGATGTAATGAGGTCATTGAATCATTCCCTACACTGGATCCAGATCCTCCTCACCACACCCCTGCTGCAGACTTCCTCAGCTACATCCAGCCAGGTGCCTTTGGTCACTTTTGGATGTCTTCTTCAGCTATCAGCAGAGAAGAGGACCTCCCTGCATGCTCTGACTGCCTCCACCAGAGTATGTAGGGATGCATCTGAAAACCATTGTGCCACACTCTGCCTTTGACTATCCATCATTGCCGGTTTATAAGAGTACTCAGCCCTGAGGATTTCAGGTTCCACCCTCCTCGAGCAACCTTCAAATTAGTTGAGTGAAAGGCTGCTTTAAATATCGGCACTGGAAACAAGTCATCAATGACGTCGTCAGATCCGCTCCATTTAATTGGGCCAAGAAGCATCCATGACAGCTTTAAGTGGAGCCTTTAAGTGAAGAAGATACTGAGCAGAGCAACACATTCCTGACCCACTATGCGGCCCGCACGGACACGACCCAACTCCATGGTAAAAATTCTGGCCTGGGTGTCTCTAAAATTCTACAGTTCAAGATACTCATCGGAGCAAAATGTTTTATGGCCCGCTTTTGGGCAATTAACTGAGCACGCTTCCCACATGCACTGGAACAGGGAGGCCAAAGGATCGTTCTAAATTTGTCCACAGGCTCATTGTAATAATCAATATGGGCTGCCGGCCCCTGTCACACATCCAGAGGCAGGCAGTAATCCTCAGGATATCCTGTGCTGGAGAGGAGAGTGGGAGTGGGGGCCGAGCACAGGCCGGCATAGATTCTCAGGTAAGTCCTGTGGGAGTGGAGGGGTGGGGGGAATAGCAGAATGAGAATGGAGGCTGAGCACAGGCCAGCAATGTCTCACAGTAATGCTATGCATGTGGGAGGAGAGCAGATAATGCTGAGTGGAGTGGAGTAACATTTGAAAGGTAGAAGAAGTAGTGCCAGGTGCTCATGATTCCCTCCTGTCAGACAATTCAGCTTTAGCACTCTAAAATTGAAATGGAGCGCTAATTCAAGCGCTAACCATTTCTCTTAGGGCGCTAAAGTTTGAGAGCGGAGCGGTAGCAGCAGAGCGCTGAACAATGTGGAGTGCATTGGTAACGGCATCAGAGGCTGCTTCCCTCACTTAAAGGGAAGGGCCAGTGATGCTGCACAACCTACTTCTCGGCATTTCTGCCTTGCAAGGCGACATGCACGACTGCCATTACAGTCCCTAACACTCTTAGAAAGTGGAGCGTTTGGGTATCTTGCAGCAATGAAACAGCAAAAGCTTTGAGCAGGCACCAGACTGGTGCAACTAATAAAGGTCGGCCGACCTGAAAACCAGTCCCTTTAATTAGCGCTCCCAAACGGCCAGCCAAGTTGACAACGCCTCCTCTTCCTGAAGTTGTTGACTCCCGCCGATGCAGCAGGGGACGGGAGGCAATTTCACATCCAGGCACTGCGCACTTTATGTCATCACAATCTGCGAGGCTCTAGAGACCGAGGCGGTAAGTGTTAGCGACAGCACTAAACCGGCACTGAAGTTCGTGGGCGTCGCTGCATTCACTGCACCCGATCACTAACCCCTTAGCGCCCCGTTAGTGCCCCCCCAGGTTCTAACAGGAGGCTCTAAGCAGCCGAATCTCTCCCCCAAAGCACTTCAAAAAAATAGTCTCACAAAATACTACAAAAAAAACTGTCAATGAGATTCAAGAAATAGTTTAGTCCAATATTTTAGTCAATAATGTTCATCAGAAAGAATGACATTGGATTCATCTTTGTTTGGATTTTTTTTGACTGGTATCTGAAGATTAACTATATTATCTTTATATATTCAATCAAATAATACAGATATGACAAAAATATGCTTTTCTTTAATTGTCTCATTTACAGTTTTTCTGTAATAAAGTACAGCCTGGCACTTTCTAACAATGCTTGACTGGATAAAGATTGGTCTGTATAGTTTCATGATTATTAATAAAAGAAGCATTTTTATTGCTTCAGTGAGGTTTGAAGTTTCCTTTAAACATATACTGCTGATATTATCTCATTGTTCCAGCAATAAAAAGACTGATTTAAATGCAGTTAAGGATTATTGTGGTGCTATGATGTAGTTTATGACTGCAGTTATATCAAGGATGAGATTGTCCCCATGAAAGCAGATAAAAATGCTAAACAAATCTTCAGGTATTATTATCCAGAAAATTAATAATATTAATCAGATCTAAAATATGCAGCCAAATATCTACTAAATAAAAGTATTCTGTGATATGAAAGATAAATAATTCTTTCCTTTACAACTGCTGCTAAAGATTGCTATGATTTCCCATAAACAGTCGGCACGGCACAGGCTTGACGGGCTGAATGGCCTCCTTCTGTGCTGTAAACATTCTATGATTCTGGTTCCACCTTTCTCATTCAGATGCTGATAGAATTGCTGAGAATTTCTGATTTGCCAAATCCACAGTTTGTATTCTTAATCGCTAGTAGTGGATCGATGCCTAATACTGCCACTATTAGAAGATTGCAAACGAAGTGCTTGTTATGAGTCAGGTTCAATCCTAGCTTTCACTAAGAGACGAGTTGGCGGCAGTGAGTTGTACTGTCTGTTGTATTGGCAGCTAGGTCAGGCAGCTAAGCCTGAGGACAGCCCATCTGACAGTCCAGTTCTATTTTTATTTGAATTGGAGCTCACTGAGGATTTTTGAGATTTTTCTTAATGAATTCAGACTGTTTTACACCTTAAATGGGGAGAAGTCATGTTGTGCGATACTAATGTGGACATACCTAATCCGTTCATATGAAATTCTATTCACATGAAGGTGTTAAGCATTTGTATGCTAATATTGTACAGCACAACTTCACCATAGTTTTTTCTTTTTATTGAAGATATTAAAAGTTAAAGATACAGTGACAATGGGCTGAATTTATGGCTGTAAAATATAACAGCAAATAGTGTGCCATGTTGTCAGATGATATGGTGTTTTTGTCTCTTCGTATGGTGCAACATCATTGAAATTAGCCCAATCAGCCGTACAAAGTATTTTTCCCTCAGTACACCTAATGGTATGTGCTGCCCGGTCAGTTATGATGTGGAATATAAATGGTCGACAGCGTACACATGTCTTTCATTTGACTCTTACTGTGCAAGCTAAAGTTAGAAGTCTTCCCTCAACTACCTCGCCATCGAGTTTCTAGCTCACTTGCATGGGTTTCTTCTGACCTATCTGTACAAGAGTAAATTAATATACTGTAAGTGATGCCAGTTAGTAATTTATTACATTGCACCATATAGGTCCTTATAAAATAGAAATGATTATAATCTAATGTTTTAATTAATATAACACAGCATGTTATATTTTAACTTATGAATTGCATTATTCCATTATTGCATTATTCCTTATTCCATTGAATTAAACTCATCTGTTACAATAACTATTATTACTTCTGCATATTTTACTTGTGTTCCTTTTTCTACAGTCGTTTTTTTTTTAATTCAAATTTATGAATCCAAATAGAGTCCCAAGTTAAGGTCAAGAGGAGTTTATTTCAATGTTATTTCTTCCTTTAATGAAAGCAGAGGCTCGTTCTGGCGTACTATTTTATAGGCAGCAGCCCTCCAACTCCTCACCCATTGATTCTCTTCATGTGTGAGCTTACACATGGTATCAGCCTTGGCTCACTGGTAGCACTCTCATCTCCGAGTCAGAAGGTTGTAGGTTCAAGTCCCACTCCAGAGACTTGAACACATAATATAGGTTGACATTTCAGTGTAGTTCTGAGGGAGTCCAACATTGTTGGAGGTGCCATCTTTTGGATGAAACATTAAACCAAGGCCATGCCTGCTCTTTCAGGTGGATATAAAGGATTCCAAGGGACCATTTGAAGAAGAGCAGGGAAGTTGTCCTGCTGTCCTGGCCAATATGTATCCCTCAACCAACAATGCAAAACGTGAAACAGATTATCTGGTCATTTATCTCATTGCTGTTTATAGAACATTGATGTGTGCAAATTGTCTGCTGTAATTGCCTACATTACAACAGTGGTACACTTCACAAGTACTTCATTGGCTGGGAAGCACGTTAGGATATCCTGAGTACATGAAAGGCACCATATCAATGCAAGTTCTCTCTTTCATACACAGTGAATGTCAGCAGGCTGTTTAATTGTGATGGCATCACAGCCAAACTCGATCCTGACCTATCATGATGTCTACACAAATGCATTTTAGTGCAGGGATCACTTTTTCACTCCAATATTCTCAAACATTTCTGTTTTCTGCTGGTGTATAGTTCCACAGGTGTTATCAGTCTCCAGTACCTTCACCAAAATGGCAATTCTTCATTTGTGAGCCTAAATAGTGACTGTTGGCAGGCTATTTCCATATTTACTGTTGGAAGGCTCAGCATGTGCTGGTAATGGTTGTGCTGTTGCCATTTAGAACATAAGGACATAAGAAATAGGAGCAGGAGTAGGCCATATTGTCCCTCGAGTCTGCTCCGACATTTAATACGATCATGGCTGAATTGATCACGGACTCAACTCCACTTCCCTGCCCAATCCCCATAACCCCTTATTCCCTTATTGGTTAAGAAACTGTCTATTTCTGTCTTAAATTTATTCAATGACCCAGCTTCCACAGCTCTCTGAGGCAGCGAATTCCACAAATTTACAACCCTCTGAGAGAAGAAATTCCTCCTCATCTCAGTTTTAAATGGGTGGGCCCTTATTCTAAGATTATGTCCCCTAGTTCTAGTCTCCCCTATCAGTGGAAACATCCTCTCTGCATCCACCTTGTCAAGCCCCCTCATAATCTTATACATTTCGATAAGATCACCTCTCATTCTTCTGAAATCCAATGAGTAGAGGCCCAACCTACTCAACCTTTCCTCATAAGTCAAACCCCTCATCTCTGGAATCAACCTAGTAAACCTTCTCTCATCTGCCTCCAAAGCAAGTATATCCTTCCTTAAATATGGAAACCAAAACTATACGCAGTATTCCAGGTGTGGCCTCACCAATACCCTGTATAACTGTAGCAAGACTTCCCTGCTTTTATACTCCATCCCCTTTGCAATAAAAGCCAAGGGGTCGACTTTGGAGGCCGCCCATTTCTCGGCAGCCACCAGGCAGGTGGTCAGTTTTTGGTGCCCACTGCCGCCGGGTCCCGTCGGGAGTCGCTTTGGTCGCCCTTGTGTGGGCGGCAGCAGGAGCGGCAGCGGATGTCAGTCGGCGAGCGAGAGCGGGCAGGACTCAGCAGCACGCATCATCAGAATGCATCAGGTGGCGGCCTCTCCACTCGGGTTTTATCAGACGGCCTCCACTGCGCATGCGCGGGATTTAGGCATTTTTTTAATTGTAGTTCTGTGCAGCCTGTTGTAGTCCTTTTCTGGCCCTTGCACACTAATTGAATACGTGCTCAGGACCATAAAAGGACACCATTCAATTTCACCTGTGAGGGGAGAGGAGCGGAGAGGAGAGGGGAGAACTAGGAGAGAGAGACATGAGACAGAGAAGAGAGGAGTGGTGAGGAGAGAGAGAAGAGAGGGAGAAGAGAGAGAGAATATAGAGGAGAGAGAGAGAAGAGAGGAGAGGAGAGAGAGAGAATACAGAGGAGAGAGGAGAGGAGAGAGGAGAGAGAGAGGAAGGAGAAAGGAGAGGAGAGAGAGAGAGGAGAGAGAGAAAGGAGAGAGTTGGAGGTTAGAGAGCAGAGGTGGAATTGGAGTTGGGCCAGTCTGAGTTGCAGAGGGGGCAGTGTGACAACTTTATACCAAACTGTTCAGCAGCCATTCCTCTCATTGTAGAGGATGAGTGGGCAGAAAGCATCAATGAAGACTGCCAGAACCAGGCCCAGAGCTCTGTGGTTCAATCAGCAGGATTTGGAGGAGCTAGTGACAGAGCTGGAGCACAGCTCACCCGGGATGGACGTGGCAAGCCTGCACCAGCCCAATACCGACGTGTTTGGATGGACATAGGTCAGATGGTCAGTGCAATGTGCAACGTGGAACGGGATGGGGACCAATGCTGCAAATGGTAGAACGATTTGGTGGCAGCAGCTAAAGTGAGCACAAATTTATTCGTCCCCTCCTATCCAAGGCCAAAAAGATTGTGCGCGCGATTTGTGCATGTGTGGCGGGCAGGGGGGGGGCATGAGCAAAGGTGGTAAAGGCTGCAACGTTTCTTTGTGCAGAGAAAACAAGCAGCCAAATAAGCAAGCCTGAATGTGTCCGGAGGGGGCCCACAAGATGTGGTGGTATTGACCAGGCTGGAAGAGCGTGCATTGGCATTGGTGGGACATCGGCGCATTCCAACCACAAACGTTTATGCAGATCTGGTGCTACCGCAGGGTAAGGCTACACTCATCTCTGGTGTCAGTGATGGTCATAGCATGAAAGTACGTGCAATGTTAAGGCACTCGCAGTTGAACGCACAAGTTGTCGGCTATTATTGGTGTGGACATGTAGGGATGGGACTCCTTGCTGGCATAATGTGAGATGGAACGGCTCACAACTCACTTTCACCACCCCCCCACCCCACCCCTCCCCCACTACAGACTGAAATGTTGTCCTCTACTTGCAGATGCTGACTTGGACACCATGGATTTAGAGAGAACATCGACCTTGGGCCTTCAGAGAAGCCATCACACCCCAGCATCTCCCAACCCAACATTCTCCACACACGAGGACACCGGATCCTTCCTGCACCCCCAGCCCACATCACCCATGTCTGCCGCTCCCATCTCTGCCACCCAGGGCCAGGAAGATGAGGAGAGAGAGGAGGGAGAAGGGCCCATAATTGTGCCCCTTCACCTGGAGGATCCGGAAGCGCCTGACATCAGCCTCCTGCCAAGTCAGCCAAGTGTCCACAGAACCTTGGCGTCGAGCTCAGATTTCCTGGAGTTTCCAACGGACTCCACTCAAGCAAGTGCAGAGTCCGTGGCGCAAAGGAAAGCAAGGCCCCAGCACCCAGCAGCATCGAGCAACCACCTGCGGATGCAGCACGGCTCGTTCTAATGAGCCAGATGGTCCAACTCTCAACCACCAGTATGGAGGTAGGTCACGAGATGCAGCAGACCATGGCTGGGATACACAATCACTCGGCAGCACGATGAAAGGATGGAGCGCCTCCTCACGGTGTTGGAGCGCACATCAGAAAGCACTGAGGCCATAAGGCAGAAAATGGCTTCTGCATGCGTGATGTAGGCCCCCGACCCCAAACCCTCAAGGCACACAGATGTGGAGGAGCAGAAGATCCCGATGCCTTCGGTCCTGCGCTCTATGTTGTCACCGAGATGCACATGTCTACACACATCACACTGCCCTCTTGTACAACCTTCTGAACCAGAGGCAGTGAAGAGCAGGGGAGGGCCACTCCATCGTGTAGGCGTGAGGAGGAAGAGGAAAGTGGGCATGGCTGCAAGGGAGGGGGGAAGAGAGGTGGTGGTGCTGGGTAGAGGGGTGGGTGTTGCTTCCTCATCTAAATGTATGTATATGTGATAATATTATGTAATGTTTGTCATTGTGCACGTAAATACATTCACATTGTTGACCCTCTGTTTGTGCGTGTGTCATTTTAACGTCATATTTGTGGTGCATTGCGCCAATCACACATCTGTCCCTCAGGTCATCTGCTTCATCAGGAATATCTTCCCATCCACATCTGACTGCAGTGTATAATGGGTCCTGTTATCAGGGCATCGCAAGATGACAATGAATGCAGGAAGACTGCCATTCAATTACTCTAGTTTACCAAGTTGCAGGGCAGACCTTAAGGCTTGCACTTCAACCCTCTTTTTGCAAGGCCAAAGATGGAGGAGTGCCACCCCTCAGATGACATGGTCATCAATTACATTGCAGTACATTGTGCAAGACAATTAATGAATCAGCTTGGATGTACAACGTGTGAGATGCTGAACACTTGTCAGTCACTTATAATAATTTTCCCTTCGTCATTGGCCTTCTCAATGAAGGACTTTCAACAAGGTGCAACAAAAAAGCCTCCATTAGCTTACACACATTTCAGTCGGTTTTATCACATCCAATTTAAACATCACCATCAGCAAGAAAGTAATGCAACATTGACCTAACTTCATTCCAGCAGTCCCACTGATATGGTGCACAATCCAACTGGCTGCCGTGATGTGATGGCCACCAGCAGTCCCTCCCAGTTGATGTGCCAGAGCTGCTGCAATGCACTCCATCTCTCCCTCCCTCCCAGATACTGTGCGATTGCTGCCCGCTCGCACTGCTCCCGCTCTCCCTTCTTCCCGCCCTCCTGATTCAAGCCACTAATAGTGCTGTCTCCCGCCCAATGTGCGAGAGCTGGCCCACTGCCGCCCAGCTCAGACCTGCTTTTCCAGAGCAGTCCTTCTGGCGGGCGGCAGGTCAGCAGGAGTGCAGCAAAAGTGATCAAAATGGTGATTATCTGACTTCCGGCATGGGCGGCGGGACACTGCGATGTGGGCGGAACCCTTCCTCACCAATCTTCCTCCGGGCAGATCCTCGACGGTTGCGGGCGGGACATCGATGAAAGTCAGCCCCCAAGATTCCATTGGCCTTCCTGATCACCTGCTGTACCTGCATACTAACCTTTTGGGTTTCTTGCACCAGGACCCCCAGGTCACGCTGTACTGCAGCACTTTGCAATCTTTCTCCATTTAAGTAATAACTTGCTCTTCGATTTTTTTCTGCCAAAGTGTATAACCTCACACTTTCCAACACTATACTCCATCTGCCAAATTTTTGCCCACTCACTTAGCCTGTCTATGTCCTTTTGCAGGTTTTTTGTGTCCTCCTCACACATTGATTTTCCTCCCATCTTTGTATCGTCAGTAAACTTGGCTACGTTACACTCGGTCCCTTCATCCAAATTGTTAATAAAGATTGTAAATAGTTGGGGTCCCAGCACTGATCCCTGCGGCACCCTACTAGTTACTGATTGCCAACCCGAGAATGAAGCATTTATCCCGACTCTCCTTTTTCTGCTAGTTAGCCAATCCTCTATCCATGCTAATATATTACCCCCAACCCCGTGAACTTTTATCTTGTGCAGTAACCTTTAATGTGGCACCTTGTCAAATGCCTTCTGGAAGTCCAAATACACCACATCCACTAGTTCCCTTTTATTCACCCCGTTCGTTACATCTTCAAAGAATTCCAACAGATTTGTCAAACATGACTTCGCCTTCATAAATCCATGCTGACTCTGCCTGACCGAATTTTGCTTTTTCAAATGTCCTGCTACTGCTTCTTTAATAATGGACTCCAACATTTTCCCAACCACAGATGTTAGGCTAACTGGTCTATAGTTTCCTGCTTTTTGTCTGCCTCCTTTTTTAAATAGGGACGTTACATTTGCTGTTTTCCAATCTGCTGGGACCTCCCCAGAATCTAGGGAATTTTGGTAAATTACAACCAATGCATCCAGTATCTCTGCAATCACTATCCCTGCTGCTATTTCTCTTAAGACCCTCGGATGCAAGCCATCAGGTTCAGGGGATTTATACGTCTTTAGTACCATTATCTTACTGAGTACCACCTCCTTAGTGATTGTGATTGTGTTAAGTTCCTTCCTCCCTATAGCCCCTTGACTCTCCACTGTTGGGATATTTTTAGTGTCCTCTACCATAAAGACTGATACAAAATATTTGTTCAGAATTTCTGCCAGCTCCATGATCCCCATCTCTAATTCCCCGGTCTCCTCTCGACCCATTATCTGTTCCTTTACTTGTCCCATTATCACCTCCTTCTTGCCTTGCACCATCATCACTTTTGTAATGTAATGACTCCTGCCTTCCACTCTGTCACAGACCTGTCCTTCTGTTCTTTCTTCACCCCACCCTCTTTCCATGCCTCTGTACTTCCTTAAAACCTGTTGCATCGCTAACGTGTGCCAGTTCTGACATAAAAACATAACATAAGAATTAGGAGCAGAAGTAAGCCATACAGTCCCTCGAGCCTGCTCTGCCATTCAATAAGATCATGGCTGATCTTTGACCTCAACTTCACTTTCCTGCCTTATCTCCATATATCTTAATTGCTTTGGAGTCCAAAAATCTATCTATCTCAACCTTGAATATACTCCCGATTGAGCTTCCACAGCACTTTGGAGCAGAGAATTACAAAGATTCATAACCCTCTGAGTGAAGAAGTTCCTCCTCATCTCAGTCTTAAAAAGCTGGCCCCTTATCCTGAGACTATGCCTAGTCCTATGTCTAGAACTAGACGCTCCAGAATCTACTGTGTCAATCCCCTGCTGAATCTTATATGTTTCAATGAAATCACTTCTCATTCTTCTAAACTCGAAAGAGTATAGGCCCAATCTACTCAATCTTTCCTCATAAGACAACCCTTTCATCCCAGGGATCAATCTAGTGAATCTTTGTTGCACTGCCTCTAAGGCAAGTATATCCTTCCTTAAATAAGGAGATCAAAACTGTGCACAGTACTACAGATGTGGTCTCACCAGAGCCCTGTACAATTGTAGCAAGATTTCCTTGTTTCCTTGCTCTTGTCTGCCAACCCACTGGCAATAAAGGCCAACATGCTATTTGCCTTCCTAATTGCTTGCTGTACCTACGTGCTAACTCTGTGTTTCTTGTACTGGGACACCCAAATCTCTCTTAACACCAACATTTAATATTTTCTCACCATTTAAAAAATGATGACAAAAGGTCATCAACCTGTAACGTTAGCTCTGTTCTCTCTCCAGAGATGCTGCCTGACCTGCTCAGTAATTCCATAATTTTCTGTTTTTATTCCAGATTTCCAGCATCGGCAGTATTTTGCTTTGAGTTTACTGTTTTCAAGCTATTTCCATCGTTCTGGTTGGCAGGCTACTTCCAGTTTGGAGAGAGGAACCTGCTGCACAAATGTATCATTCCCAGCATTAGTCGATTAAGAGTGCTTTATTTTTCCTCTCCTAACCTGAAGTTACTGAGACCAGTTGTAGCAACCCAACTGTCGCCCAAACTAAGATCAGCTGAATAAGCACAGACCAGCAACTGAATGAGAATCTTTTCTTCTCTGTATTGTTAGTATCACACTACATGATGTATTTACCCAGTGAGTTACTGGGCTGGGGCAGAGGGACCCTGCTCTCATACTTTATTTTAAATGTAATTTCTGGGCATGGTTCCTCAAGAGGAACATTTAACTTATTTTGGTAAAATGCTGAACAATCCATTTTCAAAGCCAAGTAGGAAAGACAATTTGCTGCAGCAGCTAAAATTGCTACCTACAGAAAATAAAGCAATTTGAACACAATCAAAAATGTTTCACAAACATTACTGTATAAACCATGACAAAGTAGAATTCAAAATCAATGCCTGTGGCTTTGATTTTTCATGAACAAACCAACCTGAGCCTGAGCAAGTTATGTAGAATGGGGAAATGGAAGTGAAGTGTCCTACTATTAGGGATTATGTCATCACTTCAACTGCCTAAAGAAAATGTTGGTCAGGAAACTTTTGAAATGAAAAATTTGTGTTTTAAAAAAGGACCAAAGTATAAAATTATTGCTATATTTTTATATCTTTATATATATATATATCTTTATAAAGCTTTATACTTCAGAGTTAAATCAGAACTACCCATGCCAGTTAATATTGTGTGACTGGAGAAAAAATAGTGGTATGTATTGTTTGCAATCTTTGGATATAAAATGTTATCTGTATATCAAAATCCGATATAAACAGGATTCTAATTTCAAATCGAATTTTGTCACCAGAGCTGTATTTGAACGTTCCTCTGAAAAGATGCACTCGGTGCAAGCTGAATTTCCAAAGTGTATGTTTTGTAAAGTCTGTGGAAGAGATAAAAGGGTATAGCTTCCAATCAGAGAATTTCATCCATTGAAGCTTGACCCGCTTGTACTACATTGCTGTCAGCTCTCATGTTACATAAGCATTGGGTATACACCTGCATAGAAGTAACCAATACAGTGATGTACAAGTGAGTTAAGTGTTTATATGTGAACTTTGCCAATTGCACATTCCATTCTCATAAGACTGGCAATGTAGACAGACGTTTCAAATCATTTACAATCTGTTTATTGATGTATCTCTATGGGAGATTACATTGAAATGTTAACTCATCATGGGGGAAGGTTTTGCAACTGTGCACTAAGTATTACAAAATTATGAACTAAGAACATAAGAAATAGGAGCCGGAGTAGGCCATATGGTCCCTCGAGCCGGCTCTGCCATTCAATAAGATCATGGCTGGTCTTCTACATCAACTCCACTTTCTTGCCCTATCCCCATAGCTCTTGCTTCCCTTAGTGCCCAAAAAATCTACCAATCTCAGTCTTTAATATACTTAGCGACGGAGCATCCACAGCCCTTTGGGGATTTATAAAGAACAAGTTGAGGATTTTTTGATACAAGTAGTGCACAAAAAAATGTTGTGCTAGATATTGGATCAGACTGCGACTGTTTTTCAGGCATTTAACAGGTGCCTAAGGGTCCAATATGCCAGGCAGTGTGGAATGCCTATCCTATGCCAGAATTATAATATCCGCTATATTGGATATGGCGCACTGTAGTGTCCAAAGTGTACACAAAAAGCATTCAAAAATTAACATATTTAAAAAAGGATCTTGGGCTTGCTTCACCCTTTTGTGAAATTGATCTGCCGAGAACGGGGCGCAACTTCCATTTTTTGTAGTTTTTATGCGGCGTAGGTGCCGTCGATATTCGGCACTTGGACGTTTTTTTTTGCTCGGGGCGGATGTAGTTGCGGCTGAGGTTCGGAAAGAAGTGGCCTTGTAGTGGGTCGGTTCAATCGCTCATCAGTGTTGTGCTAATGATGTCAGCGCCTTGCTGATGATGTCAGCGTGACGTCTCTCCCCTTCAGTTAAAGGGGAGAGCCGCTGCGAGCACTGCATATTTTTAAGTTAGGTCCACTGGGCCACCAAGGAGGGTTTTGGCGGGCCAGCGGCCTGGCACCCAGGAGGGGGTGCCAGGCTGCCTGTTGGTGGCCTGGCTGAAACCGGGGACATAATTGTCGGGCTGACATGGCAGTCGGCCGACAATAAAAAATAAAATGACATCACCGGCAGCGCTACCTGTCATATATTCAACTGTCATTGTAATCCATGTATAAACTGACCAAAGTTATACACCATGAGAACACTGACCACTAGGTGGTGTACTTGTGGGAGACACTCCTAACCTGGACTTTCAGGTATAAAAGGGGAAGCTCCACCTATCTTCTCCACTTCAGTGCTGGCTAATAAAGGTTACTGGTCACAGAGTGACCTTCTCTCTAGTATGGGCCTCGTGTGCATTTGTACTGTATAGTAAGGACATATTATTGGCAACGAGAAACTGCGATTTAAACAACGCAATCATGGCCACTAGCAGCACAGACGAGAGGTACTGTGTTGGTGATGATTGGGACGATTTTATTGAGAGACTACAGCAAAGTTTCATCACCAAGGAATGGCTGGGACAGGATTCAGCCGACAAATGCAGGGCTCATCTCCTGACGGTTTGTGGATCCAGGACGTATTCCCTGATGAAGGACCTTCTAGTGCCAGAGAAGCCAGCGGAGAAGACTTTTGAAGAGGAAGAGACCAGAATGATGTTTGACAAAAATCTTGTTTTAAATGCAGCAAATGGACAGGGAGTCAACATTGTTAACCGGCACACAGTTCTCCAGGCAGCCAGGGGCAATTGGACATGCCCGAGCATGTAGTCGAACCCAAAGGGGGAATTCAACAGAGACAATAGCTAGCTGAACGGCGATTCATGCCATCGCAAGGGACAATGCGGCCAGTAATGGGGCCATCAACACCTGTCAATGGTGCGCTTAAGGACAGTTACAGAGACAGTCAGAAACGATCGACTGGTAATGGACCTTTTTTTTCCAACAACGGCTCATGTTGGAGGTGTGGAGGCAAACACACAGCCAGAGCTTGCAGGTATCAGCAATATACCTGCAGAAACTGCAACGTCAGTGGTCACTTGGCGCGTATGTGCAGGAAGCCTGCAGCCAGGTTGATGTACGAGGAGGACGGGCCTGATGTAAGCCCTACAAGGCCAAATGGACACTGGGGGAAATTGCTGGAAGCTGAAGTTCAGCGAGTTCATGTGGAGCACATATACAGTTCATATACCAGGATGCCACCGATAAGGATGAAAGTGCTCCTCAATGGCATCCCAGTATCAATGGAGCTAGACACGGGGGCCAGCCAGTCCCAAGGGGTTGTTCGAGTACAACAGATGTCTGTTCGGGATTCGCTCGGCCGCCGCGATTTTTCAACGAAATATGGAAAGTCTCCTCAAGTCGATTCCAAGGACGGTGGTTTTTCAAGACAACATCTTCATCACGGGTTGCGATACTGAAGAACACCTCTACAACCTGGAGTATCAAACAGTTCGACAAGTTGTGGGTGTCCAAGGCCAGGAGGCCAAAATTATTGCTGATTGACGCACAGCTACGGACATATACAAAGGAGATCATTCCGGTGCTAGGCAGCGCCACGGTAGTCGTGACCCACAAAGATTCGGAGAACAGTTTGCCACTCTGGATTGTCCCAGGGGATGGTCCCGCACTGCTGGGGAGGAGTTGGGTTGCTGTCATGAACTGGAAATGGGGCGATGTCAATGCAATTTCTTCTGTGGAGCGAATATCATGCTCACACGTCCTGGACAAATTTGACTCACTATTTCAACCCGGGATTGTCACTTTCATGGGGACCAAAGTAGTGATTCACATAAACCCGGACGCCAGGCCAGTACACCACAAGTGCCGTACGTGATGAGGAAAAAGATAGAATGCGAATTGGACCGCCTGCTGAGGGAAGGCATCATCTCGCCAGTCGAATTCAGTGACTGGGCGAGCTCGATTGTGCCGGTGGTCAAGGCGGATGGGTCAGTCAGGATATGTGGTGATTACAAGGCCACCATCAATCGGGTGTCACTCCAAGACCAGTACCCGCTACCGAGAGCGGAGGACCTCTTTGTGACGCTATCCAGTGGCAAACTTTTTTCAAAATTGGACCTGACCTCAGCTTACATGACCCAGGAGCTGGCAAGTGAGTCGAAGAAGCTGAACACAATCACGACACACAAGGGGTTGTTCGAGTACAACAGATGTCTGTTCGGGATTCGCTCAGCCGCCGCGATTTTTCAACGAAACATGGAAAGTCTCCTCAAGTCGATTCCAAGGACGGTGGTTTTTCAAGACATCTTCATCACGGGTTGCGATACTGAAGAACACCTCCACAACCTGGAGGATATGCTATGCAGACTGGACCGGGTAGGTCTGCGACTGAAAAAGGCGAAGTGCATCTTCCTAGCTCCAGAGGTAGAATTCCTGGGGATGAGGGTAGCATCAGACGGGATCAGACCTACTGCGTCCAAAATGGAAGCGATCCAGTAACACGATGGAGCTGCGTTCATTTCTGGGGCTCCTGAACTATTTTGGTAACTTTCTTCCCAAATTGAGCACGCTGTTAGAGCCGCTACATGTGCTCCTACGCAAAGGTCGCGAATGGATCTGGGGGGACAGCCAGGAAAGGGCTTTTGATAGAGCATGCAATTTGTTGTGCTCCAACAATCTATTAACGCTATATGACCCATGTAAGAAACTTGCTTTAACGTGCGATGCGTCGTCCTATGGGGTCAGGTGTGTGTTGCAGCATGTTAATGCCAAGGGTCAGTTACAGCCGGTAGCTTATGCCTCTCGAAGTCTGTCCCAGGCAGAAATGGGCTACAGGATGGTAGAAAAGAAAGCGCTTGCATGTGTATATGCAGTAAAAAACATGCACCAGTACCTGTTTGGCAGGAAATTTGAGCTGGAGACAGATCACAAACCCCTAACATTCCTTTTGGCTGACAACGAGGCCATAAATGCAAATGCGTCGGCCCGCATACAGAGGTGGGCACTCACGTTAGCCGCCTATGACTATACAATTCGGCACAGACCGGGCACTGAAAACTGCGCCGATGCACTCAGCAGGCTCCCACTAGCCACCACCGAGGGGGCAACCGTGCATGCTACTGAGATGGTCATGGCTGTTGAAGCTTTCGAAAGCGAAGGCTCACCCGTGACAGCCTGTCAGATCAAAGTCTGAACAAATAGAGACCCTTTAGTCAAGAAATGTGTCCTGAATGGGGACTGGGCAGCCACGTACGGGGTATGCCGTGCGGAATTTAAACCAAGGATGAACTCTCGATTCAGGCCAATTGCCTACTATGGGGAAACCGTGTAGTCATTCCCCAGAAGGGCAGAGAGGTGTTTATCAGAGAACTTCACAATGATCACCTGGGCATTGTCATGATGAAGGCAATTGCCAGGTCGCATGTTTGCTGGCCAGGGATAGATGCAGACCTGGAACTTTGTGTTCGCAGGTGCAACACGTGTGCCCAGCTGGGCAATGCGCCCGGGGAAGCCCCCCTTAGCCCCTGGTCCTGGCCCGCCAAGCCATGGTCATGCATCCACATGGACTACGCAGGTCCTTTCATGGGAAAAATGTTTTTGGTTGTAGTAGATGCCTACTCCAAATGGATCGAGTGTGACATTCTCAATTCAAGCACATCCTCTGCCACGGTAGAAAGTCTACGGGCAATGTTCACCGCCCATGGTCTACCGGACGTCTTGGTCAGCGACAATGGCCCGTGCTTTACAAGCATTGAATTCCAGGACTTCATGGCAGGAAATGGTATCAACCATGTCAGAACGGCACCGTTCAAGTCAGCCTCAAATGGCCAGGCGGAACGAGCAGTGCAGATAATCAAACAGGGGATGCTCAGAATCCAAGGGTGTTCCCTACAAAGCCGCTTATCACGCCTCCTGTTGGCCAATAGATCCCAACCACACTCGCTCACAGGGGTTCCACCCGCAGAGCTGCTAATGAAAAGGATGATCAAAACCAGGTTATCCCTTATACACCCCACCATGAAAGAAATTGTTGAGAGCAGGCACGGGTCACAATGTGACTACCATGACGGGAATGCAAGGGCGCGATGTATTGATGTCAATGACCCTGTCTTTGTCCTCAACTACGCTGCAGGGCCCAAATGGCTCGCAGGCACTGTGATTGCCAAAGAGGGGAATAGGATTCTGGTAGTCAAACTTACCAATGGACAAATCTGCCGCAAACACGTGATTCAAACAAAAATGGGGTTCAGCAACCCCATAGAAGAAGCAGAGGAAGAACACGATGTAGACCACAGATGATCGAACACCGGAACCAAGTGGAGGAGAGCCCAGTCACTGTGGGCAGTCCGGACAGGCCTGAGGCACCGCAAACAGCAGACACTCAGGCCAGTGCCCAACAACCGGAGCCCCAACTCAGGCGCTCTATAAGGGAGCGTAAACCACCAGCGAGACTTAACCTGTGATCCCAATAAGACTTCGGGGGGGCGGAGGTGATGTCATGCATTCAACTGTCATTGTAATCCATGTATAAACTGACCTAAGTTGTACACCGTGAAAACACTGACCACTCGGTGGTGAACTTGTGGGAGACACTCCTAAACTGGACTTTCAGGTACAAAAGGGGAAGCTCCACCCATCTTTTCCACTTCAGTGCTGGCTAATAAAGGTTACTGGTCACAAAGTGACCTTCTCTCTAGTATGGGCCTCGTGTGCATTTGTACTGTGTAGTAAGGACATATTACTACCTCTCCTTTAAGGGCGGCCATGCTGCCGACCAACAAGGAATGCACTGACACAAAAAGCTGTCAGGGGCACCAGCCAGCGACGGCGCTGCTCCCGCGGGGCAATTCCCCAAATGGGATATTTCCCACAGGGCAATTTTGGGAAAGGGTCGCTGCCGGCCGGTAAGGAGTCAGCGCGTGCACATTGCAGTGGGAAAACGGGAGGAGCGGTCCCCTACACCGCTCCGCCCCTGATGAAGAGCAATTTTAAAATGGCGGTCCTTCTGGGGAGAGTCGGCGCCGCCCCGTGGCCGCTGCATTCAGGTGGCCAAAGGCCATATCGGGAGGAACAAGTTCAGCCCCAGACTCTCCCAGCAACTCATATTGCTAACAATCAGGAAAGACCATGCAGGAGTGGTAATTAAAGGGCTCATCCACTCTGTGCAGGTTAGTTGGTGGTTTGTTATCTTAGGCTGCTGGTTTCTTCAAGGCTTTTTTTGGCCAAATGCTGCGTTCCACAAATTAATTCTGACTTCCGGTAACAGCTTTGTCTGCTCTGGAAAGAATTTATTGCAGCCATAGTTGGTCTGGTAGGTCTGCCTTTGGGTCTCGATGAGGAGGGGGAGCACAAAGCTGACAGGAGAGAGCAGGAGCAGGTGGGGGAAGAGGGAGGAGGACAACACTGCTCAGGATGCCATTCCCAAAGCAGGTCTTCAGGGAACATTTCTCATACATCAACCTCACTGAGGAGCAGTGGGTCAGGCACCCGTGCATCACCAGGACCACGATTCCTGTGCTATGTCACCTGCTGCAGCCACATATGGAGCACCAATCCAGATGGTACTGCCTGTGGTTGTCACATGACTGAGGCTGCAGGGTCGTTTCAGGCTGCAGCAACAAATCACAGTGAGATAGAACTGAGACGGGATAAAGGTTTGAAGAGACACTGTGCAATGTCTCCTCCAGCTTCGCTACATGCCACAGCAATGACACACCTCCTGCTCGTGATGTCCATACTGTCTTCCTAAAGGGGAGGGAGGGTGTGCAGGTAGCCTCTTGCTTTTCCGTTGCTGCCTGCTGCCTCATGCTGTTTGCGACTTAATCCTGCAAAAAAGGAGGGAGTGCGTTAGTGACAGCCTTATGAATTGTTTTGAGAATGTGCCTGTTATGGTTTACATGTGCGGATGTCGTTTTCAAGCTGTGAGTTGTGGGGAATTGAGGATTGCAACAGTGCTGAGAGTAGGAGCTGCAGAGTGTGTGAATAGGAGAAGGAGGTGGAGCTGAACTGTGGTGTAATGATTGTAGAAGAGTGAAGGGAAATGGCAGGGGAGTGTTGTGAGTAGTGAGGCGGCAGGAAGTGCAGATGTGAGGAGAGAGTAGTTGAGCTGAGAGGGAAGATTTTTATCTTGACAAACCTGCTGAGGTCATTAAACTTTCTTTGGCTGAGCCCCTTACATTGACCTCTCCTACAACAATTGTACATCCCTGTCTGGCGTAAAAATAAAAAAGGGAAGGTGGCTCAACCGTGGCTATCAAGGGAAATCAGGGATAGTATTAAAGCCAAGGAAGTGGCATACAAATTGGCCAGAAATAGCAGCGAACCCGGGGACTGGGAGAAATTTAGAACTCAGCAGAGGAGGACAAAGGGTTTCATTCGGGCAGGGAAAATAGAGTACGAGAGGAAACTTGCAGGGAACATTAAGACAGACTGCAAAAGCTTCTATAGATATGTAAAGAGAAAAAGGTTAGTAAAGACAAACGTAGGTCCCCTGCAGTCAGAATCAGGGGAAGTCATAACTAGGAAAAAAGAAATGGCAGACCAATTGAACAAGTACTTTGGTTCGGTATTCACTAAGGAGGACACAAACAACCTTCCGGATATAAAAGGGGTCAGAGGGTCTAGTAAGGAGGAAGAACTGAGGGAAATCCTTATTAGTTGGGAAATTGTGTTGGGGAAATTGATGGGACTGAAGGCCGATAAATCCCCAGGGCCTGATGGACTGCATCCCAGGGTACTTAAGGAGGTGGCCTTGGAAATAGCGGATGCATTGACAGTCATTTTCCAACATTCCATAGACTCTGGATTAGTTCCTATGGAGTGGAGGGTAGCCAATGTAACCCCACTTTTTAAAAAAGGAGGGAGAGAGAAAACAGGAAATTATAGACCGGTCAGCCTGACCTCAGTAGTGGGTAAAATGATGGAATCAATTATTAAGGATGTCATAGCAGCGCATTTGGAAAGAGGTGACATGATCGGTCCAAGTCAGCATGGATTTGTGAAAGGGAAATCATGCTTGACAAATCTTCTGGAATTTTTTGAGGATGTTTCTAGTAGAGTGGACAAGGGAGAACTAGTTGATGTGGTGTATTTGGACTTTCAGAAGGCTTTCGACAAGGTCCCACACAAGAGATTAATGTGCAAAGTTAAAGCACATAGGATTGGGGGTAGTGTGCTGACGTGGATTGAGAACCGGTTAGCAAACAGGAAGCAAAGAGTAGGAGTAAATGGGTACTTTTCAGAATGGCAGGCAGTGACTAGTGGGGTACCGCAAGGTTCTGTGCTGGGGCCCCAGCTGTTTACATTGTACATTAATGATTTAGACAAGGGTATTAAATGTAGTATCTCCAAATTTGCGGATGACACTAAGTTGGGTGGCAGTGAGAGCTGCGAGGAGGATGCTATGAGGCTGCAGGGTGACTTGGATAGGTTAGGTGAGTGGACAAATGCATGGCAGATGAAGTATAATGTGGATAAATGTGAGGTTATCCACTTTGGTGGTAAAAACAGAGAGACAGACTATTATCTGAATGGTGACAGATTAGGAAAAGGGGAGGTGCAAAGAGACCTGGGTGTCATGGTACATCAGTCATTGAAGGTTGGCATGTAGGTACAACAGGCGGTTAAGAAAACAAATGGCATGTTGGCCTTCATAGCAAGGGGATTTGAGTACAGGGGCAGGGAGGTGTTACTACAGTTGTACAGGGCCTTGGTGAGGCCACACCTGGAGTATTGTGTACAGTTTTGGTCTCCTAACTTGAGGAAGGGCATTCTTGCTATTGAACGAGTGCAATGAAGGTTCACCAGACTGATTCCAGGGATGGCAGACTGACATATCAAGAAAGACTGGATCAACTGGGCTTGTATTCATTGGAGTTCAGAAGAATGAGAGGGGATCTCATAGAAATGTTTAAAATTCTGATTGGTTTAGACAGGTTAGATGCAGGAAGAATGTTCCCAATGTTGGGGAAGTCCAGAACTAGGGGTCAGAGTCTAAGGATAAGGGGTAAGCCATTTAGGACCGAGATGAGGAGAAACTTCTTCACCCAGAGAGTGGTGAACCTGTGGAATTCTCTACCACAGAAAGGTGTTGAGGCCAATTCACTAAATATATTCAAAAAGGAGTTAGATGTAGTCCTTACTACTAGGGGGATCAAGGGGTATGGCGAGAAAGCAGGAATGCGGTACTGAAGTTGCATATTCAGCCATGAACTCATTGAATGGCGGTGCAGGCTCGAAGGGCCGAATGGCCTACTCCTGCACCTATTTTCTATGTTTCTATGTTATAGGTGATGTTCATAACCTCTTCTGGGGAATTACTAATGAAGCAGGGAAATGGCAGAGATGTTGAACAAATATTTTGTATCTGTCTTCATGCTAGAAGACACTAAAAACATTACAATAGTGGATAATCAAGGGGCTATAGGGAGGGAGGAACTGAATACAATCACTATCACTAATAGAAACATAGAAACATAGAAAATAGGCGCAGGAGCAGGCTATTCGGCCCTTTGAGCCTGCACCACCATTCAATCTGATCATGGCTGATCATGCAACTTCAGTACCCCACTCCCGCCTTCTCTCCATACCCCCTGATCCTTTTAGCCATAAGGGCCACATCTAAATCCCTTTTGAATATATCCAACGAACTGGACTCAACAACTGTCTGTGGTAGAGAATTCCACAGGTTCAGCACTCTCTGGGTGAAAAAGTTTCTCCTCATCTCGGTCCTATTTGGCTTAACCCTTATCCTTAGACTGTGACCCCTGGTTCTGGACTTCCCTAACATCGGGAACATTCTTCCTGCATCTAACCTGTCCAGTCCCGACATAATTTTATATATTTCTATGAGATCCCCTCTTATTCTTCTAAATTCCAGGGAGTATAAGCCTAGCCGATCCAATCTTTCTTCATATGTCAGTCCTGCCATCCCGGGAATTAATCTGGTGTACTTTCGCTGTACTCCCTCAATAGCAAGCATGTCCTTCCTCAGATTAGGAGAGCAAAACTGCACACAATACTCAAGGTGTGGTCTCACCAAGGCCCGGTACAACTGCAGTAAGACCCCCCTACTCCTATACTCTCATCCTCTCGCTATGAAGGCCAGCATGCCATTTGCTTTCTTTACCGCCTGCTGTACCTGCATGCCTACCTTCAGTGACTGATGTACCATGACACCCAGGTCTCGTTGCACCTCCCCTTTTACTAATCTGTCACCATTCAGATAATAATCTGCCTTCCTGTTTTTGCCATCAAAGTGGATAACCTCACATTTATCTACATTATACTGCATCTGCCATGCATTTGCCCATTCACCTAACCTGTCCAAGTCACCCTGCAGCCTCTTAGCATCCTCCTCACAGCTCACACTACCACCCAGCTTAGTGTCATCTGCAAACTTGGAGATATTACATTCAATTCCTATGTCTAAATCATTAATGTATATCGTAAATAGCTGGGGTCCCAGCACTGAACCTTATACTCCAATAGCCACTGCCTGCCATTCTGAAAAGGAACTGTTTATTCCCACTCTTTGCTTCCTGTCTGCCAACCAGTTCTCTAACCACGTCAATACATTACCCCCAATACCATGTGCCTTAATTTTGCACACTAATCTTTTGTGTGGAACCTTGTCAAAAGCCTTTTTAAAGTCCAAATACACCACATCCACTGGTTCTGCCTTATCCACTCTACTATTTACATCCTCAAAAAATTCTAGAAGATTTGTCAAGCATGATTTCCCTTTCATAAATCCATGCTGGCTTGGACCGATCCTGTCACTGCTTTCCAAATGTGCTGCTATTACATCTTTAATAATTGATTTCAGCATTTTCCCCTGAAGTAGTAATTGGTAAAATAATGGGACTAAATGCAGACAAGTCCCCTGGACCTGATGGCTTACATCCTAGGGTCTTAAAAGAAGTGGCTGTGGAGATACTGGATGCATTGGTTCTAATCTACCAAAATTCCTGGATTCTGGACAGATCCCAGCAGATTTGAAAACCGCAAATGTAACGCCCCTATTTAAAAAAAGGAGGCAGACAAAAAGCAGGAAACTATAGACCAGTTAGCCTAACATCTGTCGTTGGGAAGATGCTGGAGTCCATTATTAAGGAAGCAGTAGCGGGACGTTTGGAAAAGCATGATTCAATCAAGCAGAGTCAGCATGTTTTTCTTAAAGGGAAATCATGTTTGATAAATTTGCTGGAGTTCTTGGAGGATGTAACAAGCAGGGTGGATGAGGGGGAACCAGTGTATGTAGTGTATTTGGATTTCTAGAAGGCATTCAATAAGGTGCATCATAAGAGGTTACTGCACAAGATAAAAGCTCACGGAGTTGGGGGTAATCATTATCATCATAGGCAGTCCTTCGGAATTGAGGAAGACTTGCTTCCACTCTTAAAATGAGTCTTTAGGTGGCTGAACAGTCCAATACGAGAACCACAGGTGGGACAGACAGTCGTTGAGGGTAAGGGAGGGTGGGAGCCACATGCTCTTTCCACTGCCTGCATTTGATTTCTGCATGCTCTCGGCGATGAGACTCGAGGTGCTCAGCGCCCTCCTGAATGCACTTTCTCCACTTCGGGTGGTCTTTGGCCAGGGACTCCCAGGTGTCAGTGGGGATGTTGCACTTTATCAGGGAAACTTTGAGGGTGTCCTTGTAACGTTTCCGCTGCCCACCTTTGGCTCGTTTGCTGTGAATGAGTTCCGAGTAGAGCGCTTGCTTTGGGAGTCTCGTGTCTGACATGCTGACAATGTGGCCTGCCCAGCGGAGCTGATCAAGTGTGGTCAGTGCTTCAATGCTGGGGATGTTGGCCTGGTTGAGGATGCTAATGTTGGTGCATCTGTCCTCCCAGGAGATTTGTAGGATCTTGCAGGGGATATTGTTGATGGTATTTCTCCAGCGACTTGAGGTGTCTACTGTACATGGTCCATGTCTCTGAGCCATACAGGAGAGTGGGTATTACTACAGCCCCGTAGACCATGAGCTTGGTGGCAGATTTGAGGGCCTGGTCTTCGAACACCCTTTTCCTCAGGCGGCTGAAGGCTGCACTGGCGCACTGGAGGCGGTGTTGAATCTCGTCGTCAATGTCTGCTCTTGTTGATAAGAGGCTCCCGAGATATGGGAAATGGTCCACGTTGTTCAGAGCCGCGCCATGGATCTTGATGACTGGGGGGCAGTGCTGTGCAGTGAGGACAGGCTGGTGGATGACCTTTGTCTTATGGATGTTTAGTGTAAGGCCCATGCTTTCGTACGCCTCAGTAAATACGTCGACTATGTCCTGGAGTTCAGCCTCTGTATGTGCGCAGACACAGGCGTCGTCTGCATACTGTAGCTCAGTGACAGTGGTTGGGGTGGTCTTGGACTAGGCCTGGAGACAGTTCCCACTGGTTCTGTAATTTAGTTCCACTCCAGTGGGGAGCTTGTTGACTGTGAGGTGCAGCGTGGCAGCGAGGAAGATTGAGAAGAGAGTTGGGGTGATGACGCAGCCCTCTTTGACCTCGGTCCGGATGTGGATTGGGTCTGTAATGGATCCGATGGTAAGGATTACGCCCTGCATGTTGTTGTGGAGCAGGCGGAGGATGTTTATGAACTTCTGGGGGCATCAAAAATGGAAGAAGAAGCTCCGTGGACCCTCGCGGTTGACAGTGTCAAAGTCCTTTGTAAGGTCGAAGAAGGCCATGTAAAAGGGCTGGTGCTGTTCCCTGCATTTTTCCTGCAGCTGTCGCGCTGCAAAAATCATGTCTGTTGTGCCCCATAGGGAACAAAATCCGCACTCTGAGTCCGGGAGGAGCTCCTCGGCCACAGGAAGAAGACGGTTGAGGAGGACTCTAGCAACAGCTTTCCCAGTGGCTGATAGCAGCGAGATTCCCCTGTAATTGCCGCAGTCGGACTTGTCCCCTTTTTTAAAGATGGTCACGATCACTGCAGCTCTGAGTTCTCCCGGCATGCTCTCCTCCCTCCAGATGAGAGAGATGAGATCATGTATTCACGCCAACAGTGCCTCTCCGCCATACTTTAGCTCCTCAGCAGGGATTCCATCTGCTCCCATAGCCTTGTTGTTCTTAAGCTGTCTTATGGCTTTTTCTACCTCGTGCAGTTTTACTGAGATGGTGGCGGGTAGCATGCTGCGGGATGGAGTCGAGAACCCCGAGTCAAAGGCAGAGTCTCGATTGAGGAGATCTTCAAAGTGCTCCTTCCAGCGGGCCCTGACTGCCTCGGTGTCCTTGATGAGTGTTTCCCCGTTCTTGGCCAGCAGTGGGGTGGGGCCTTGGGAGTTTGGGCCATAGGTGGCCTTGACTGCGGTGAAGAATCCTCACACATCATGGCTGCCAGCTGCTCTATCTCCTGTGCTTTCTCCATCCAGCACCTGTTCTTTAGGTCCCGGGTTTTTTGTTGGACCTCAGCCTTGAGCCGTCTGTAATGCTGCTTTGCTGCTCACGAGTTGGATTGTTGTTTAAGGCTCAGAAATGCCCTGCGCTTGCGATCTATTTGTTCTTGGTTATTCTCATCAAACCAGTCCTGGTGTTTCCTGGTTGAGTGACCGAGCATCTCTTTGCAGGTATCGGTTATGGAGGCCTGGAAGGCAGACCAAGCGCTGTGGGCATTCTGCGTTTCAGGTTCATCAAGGCACACCAGGTTAGCTGTAAGGCGCTGGTTGCATAGGGCTCTCTTAGCTGGGTCTTTAAGTGCCCCGGCATTGACTTTTTTACGGCACTGCTTCTGCTGCCCCCTCCTCTTTGGGGCTTTGTTGATATCAATGATGTATCGGATTAGGCAGTGGTCCCTCCAGCTCCTGTCATGGCGCGGGTGATGCGCACATCCTTGCGATCCCTGGTTCGGATGATGACATAGTTGAGCAGGTGCCAGTGTTTGGAGCGAGGGTGTTGCCACGATGCCTTGTATTTGTACCTCTGGTGGAACAAGGTATTGGTGATGAAAAGTTCATGTTCTAGACATTTTGTCAGGAGTAGGGTACCGCTGGAGTTGGCTTTCCCTACCCTCTCTCTGCCAATCACGCCTCCCCAGAGGGCTGTGTCCTTGCCGACCCTGGCGTTGAAATCACCAAAGAGGATCAGGTTGTCACCCGCGGGGACGCAGGACAGGGATTTTTCGAGGTTGGAGTAAAAACCCTCTTTGGTCTCATCTGTTGCATCGAGTGTTGGGGCGTATGCACTGATGACTGTGGCGCATTTATTCCAGGATAGGGTGAGTCGAAGAGTCATGAGACGTTCGTTAGCCCCGCAGTGGGAGTATTTGAGGCGGTCAACCAGCTCGTTTTTAATGGCGAAGCTGACTCCGTGAAGGCGACGTTCTTCCTCTAGTTTCCCTTTCCAGAAGAAGGTGGAACCTCCACCTTGTTCCTTAAGCTGGCCTTCCCCTGCCCGCCGGGTCTCGCTAAGGGCGGCGATTTCGATATCAAAGCATCTAAGTTCCCGGGCAACTATGATGGTGCGGCGTTCCGGTCTGTCGCTGTTGTCCATGAGGGTCCTGACATTCCAGGTCCCAAACCTCATGTTAACGAAGTGGAAGATGCCTGTGCGTGAGTTCTTTTAATGTGGGGTGGCCGTTGCACACCGGTAACACATGGGCTTAGCTGAGCAAGGTCTTGATCCAGTGGCAAGGGTGTCCAACACGACTGGTGACCAGACACTGCTGTATAAGGCTAGTTGCCTACGTTGGGTGTAATATATTAGCATGGATAGAGGATTGGCTAACTGACAGAAAACAGAGAGTCGGGGTAAATGGGTCATTTTCCGGTTGGCAAACAGTGACTAGTGGGGTGCCGCAGGGATCAGTGCTGGGTCCTCAAGTATTTACAATCTATATTAATGACTTGGATGAAGGGATCGAGTGTAATTTAGCCAAGTTTGCTGATGATACAAAGATGCGTGGGAAAGCAAATTGTGAGGAGGACACAAATAATCTGCAAAGGGATATAGACAGGCTAAGTGAGTGGGCAAAAATTTGGCAGATGGAGTATAATGTAGGAAAATATGAGGTTATCCACTTTGGCAGAAATAATAGAAAAGCAAATTATAATTTAAATGGAGAAAAATTGCAAAGTGCTGCAGTACAGAGGGACCTTGGGGTCATTTTGCATGAAACATAAAAAGTTAGTATGCAGGTACAGCAAGTAGTCAGAAAAGCAAATAGAATGTTGGCCTTTATTGCAAGGGGGCTAGAGTATAAAAGCAGTGAAGTCCTGCTACAACTGTACAGGGTATTGGTGAGGCCACACCTGGTGTACTGCATACAGTTTTGGTCTCCGTGTTTAAGGAAGGATATACTCGCATTGGAAGCTGCTCAGAGAAGGTTCACTAGGTTGATTCCAGAGATGAGGGGGTTGACTTATGAAGATAGGTTGAATAGGTTGGGCCTATACACATTGGAGTTCAGAAGAATGAGAGGTGATCTCATTGAAACATATAAGATAATGAGGGGCTCAACAAGGTGGAGGCAGAGAGGATATTTCCACTCACTGGGGAAACTAAAACTAGGGGATATAGGGCTAGACTTTCCACTTTTGTGCAGATCATGCAAAAATGGGCATCATTTCCAGTGTTGGCGGTTATTATGGGTTTTGAGATCGCTGGATTATCGCCCATTTTCAAAACCCCAACTTTCCATTTTATAAAAAGGGCATTACCACGAGTGATCTGAAATGGGCGTTAGGGTTAAATTTTTTGACCTTTTACCGTAAACTGTCGGTGTCCATAGCAACGCCATGGCAATGGTCCTTTCCCGCGTTTCAGGAGGTCAGGTGAATCAATACATGCGCAGAAGAGGAGAGAGAGAGAGAGCAAGCAGAGAGGAACTGAAAGCATGTGTGGGTGTGTTGTGTGGTTGTTTGGCTGTTGTGGGAGGTAGGAGGGAGATTTACCAGCAGCAAAAAGACTTGTGTGCACAAATAACCTTGTACCCACGGAGTTTTGGGGGAAAAAAATATAGTTAAAATGGAAGAGATGGAGGAAGCGACACAGCACGCTGTGGAGACTGAGGATGCTGGTGAAAGCAGTGAGGTTGGAGAGGAACTATTGGGAGAACAAAAATGAGCTCGGAGATTCTGCGACGAGGGAAGTGCCTCCCTCCTGCAGGAGGTGGAGTCATGCTGGGGTCAATTGGCCCAGGGTGCGCGTGGGACGCCCACCCCAAGGTCTATCAGAAGATATGGGCCAACATAGCCGAGGTGGTCTTGTTGGCGACAAACGAGGTACGTGAGGGAAACCAGTGGCGCAAGCGCTGGAACGACCTTGTCGGATCCACCAGAGTAAGTATTACATTTACTTATATATTTATATCATTTGAATTGTAAGTGTAATGAGTGAATTGACGGTGTACGTCTTTAGGTAAATAATGATAGTTTCCGTAATCATCATGATTAAATCTGTCGGTTATGTGTTGTATCAGTCTCTGTGACAGTACCTAACAATGATCTCACGCAATGATCTCATGCCATGTCCTGCTGGTGTTACCTTTTACAGAAGAAGCTTTCAAAGAATAGGGCCTAGCAGAGGCGAATGTGTGGCGGGCCACCAGTCATCAGCAATCTCATCGACATTGAGGAGTGGGTGCTGGCAGCAGCAGAAGCTGATGTGATGCCATGTGAGTAAAGTATACATCATTGCGTGATGTAAAGTCAATAGATGCCACACCCACTCAAATCCGACCAATAATATATGGTAGATGATTTATAAAAGTGTTATATAAATAATGATGGCCTCACATGAATCATTGCAATGCATAATTTGTTCATAGTCATGAAATGTGATGTCTGTGATGATTTTAATAACGGTGGTGTTTTTGTCACGCATATGCTGTGTGTAGCATTGGAATCACCTTGTGACCCTAGCACCCACTTCTCCTCTAATAACCTCATTTATGTTTTGTAGCTCAACCAGCAGTGCAGCCCCATGCAAGACCACCGAGCCCAGAAGCTGGGGGGCCGGGGCCGGAGTCGTCGGACGATCGTCCATCTAGTACTGAGGAGCCCCGATTATCGCCTGTGGAGCTGCAGGGTGCCTTCTCCATGGATGACAGTGCCGACTTCGAGGAGCGTGCATCACCCAGCTCCATAATGCATTCGACACCGATTACACCTAGTGCTCCTGCGGCCATGCCCTCCTCCACCGTGGAGGGAGCGGGCCCAAGTACCTCGCCGCAGGGCACCCGAGGTGTCTCCATGATGACGCTGACCACACGGAGGTTGATTCGATGCAGCAGGTCTGCTCCACGAGCCCCAGATCTGAGCGGGGACATGGTACACTTGTCCAGGAGGAGTGTTGACATAGGTCAGCAGGTCCTACAGACAATGGGGGGCATATCCCAACAGCTGGCCAGCATGTCCGCCACCATGACCGAGTACGTGCTATGGATGGCGGAGGACCTGGAGGTGATAGCCAGGAACACTGGTGGCAAAGGGCTCCCAGTGGTCCAGGAGCACGGCAATGCACCCCAAGGTGCTGTACCCCCATTGCCAATGACACATGAGAGCCACGAGGAAGATCTTGCATCTGGCTCAGAGGATGTTCCTACCTCGGGACCGTCCTCTCCCATATCCGGCCAACCAGCGGTTCTGCCATAATCCCCCACAATAAAACAGCGCCTGAGGAGCTCCTCGGCAAGGTAGTTTGGAGTCAAGAGGGGAAGGGGAAGGAGTAGAGGTGGGGAGGAGAAGCAGGGGGTCGGGGGGGAAGGAAAGTGAGGTGCATGGCCACAGGAGTTGTATTGGTCACAGTATTTTTATGTTGTAATTGCTATTTTGTTGGGAGGTTTGGGGGAAGGAGGGCACGTTGTTTTTTTGCATTTGTGTTCTTTGATTATGAAGTTTTGTTTGAAATGTGAACACTTTTATGAATGATATAACAGTCAACAATTTGTTGTGGGGTGGGGTAGGGTGTTTTTTATCGTTATAATTATGATTCTCATTAAATGTTTTTTATTTCACATAACCTTGTTGCGCATTGTCTCAGTTAAGACCACTTCTCCCTGTAAGTGCGTGGGGTGTAAGTGCTCATCCTCCTCCTCAGTGTGCCACCTCTTTGACTGGGCATATAGTGCTCTTGAATATACCTTCTGCCATCTCGAGTCTGCAGCATGTGCATAGTCATCAAGACAGGCTGAGAAATTACAGGCCCCATTACAATCACAATCAGTTTTATACCTATTGTTCACAAACAATAAATTTACCTGCGAAAACACCTACAATAATGTCATGTATTACTGCTTGGGGTCACTAGACACTAGGGGTCGCAACTGTCGGAGATCCTCGGACTGTACGCGTGTGTGTGCGGGCCCCGGTATATAAGTGCTAATACCATGTTTTGCGTTCACTTTGGGCATGAATAAAGTGGACCAGGTTTACACCTGAATGAGTTTACAGTAACAAGTCTTTTGAGTCATTATATACATAACATTTGGCGACAAGGTAACTTAAGAACCTTCGCATGCACAATGGGCACTATTGGAATTCTGGAGAGATTCGTGGATGGCGAGGATTGGGCGGATTTTATCGACCGCCTGGATCAGTATTTTGTGGCTAACAACATGGTGGGAGATGATGACGCAGGGCGGTTTTCCTCACTGTTTGTGGTTGAAGAATATATGGCCTCATGAAGAATCTGCTCTCGTCTGCATGTCCAATGGACAAAGAATAAAAGGATTTGTGTGTTTTGGTACATGACCATCTCAAGCCAAATGAGTGAATCATCATATTACGCTATCGCTTCTACACACATGTTCATGCTGAAGGCCAGGATGTGTCGGGATTCGTTGCCGAACTGCGACGTCTTGCTGAGCTGTGTAAGTTCGGGACCATGTTGGAAGACATGCTGCAAGATTTCTTCGCGGTAGGCATCAATCATGATGTGATTCTCCGGAAGTTATTGGCTGCAGAGACACTGGATTTGAGCAAGGCCATCGCGACTGCCCAGGCATGCATGACAACAGATGATAATTTGAGGCAGATATCATCGAAAAGTCGGAGCTCCACAGCAAGTACTGTAAACAAGATTGTGTCGTCGTCTGGCAGAGCTGCTTATGGCAGGGCCTACTCGACTGCTTACATGAAACCTGTAGCTGCTCAAAGTCAGCCAATTGATACGAATTCTATTTCACCTTGTTGGCGTTGTGGGGGCAATCATTGGTCTCATCAGTGTCAGTTTAGGCAGTACATCTGTAACGGCTGTTCCAAAATGGGGCATCTTCAGAGAATGAGCCCACAGCTGAGCAAGCGTGCTGCTGCTCATCACATTGGTGATGATGACCAGTCTAGTGTAGGCCTGGATGCACAACGTGAGGAGAAAGTGTATGGTCTATATTCGTTCTTGGGAAAGAGCCAGCCGATAATGGTTCATGTGAAACTGAATGGTGCGCCGCTATTGATGGAGCTGGACCCGGGTGCGAATCAGTCGATAATGAGCCAAAGGACATTCGACAAGCTGTGGGACACTGAGGCAGTGAAACCTAAGCTAAGTCCAGTCATAGAAACATAGAAACATAGAAAATAGGTGCAGGAGTAGGCCATTCGGCCCTTCTAGCCTGCACCGCCATTCAATGAGTCAATGCCAAGTTGCATACTTACACTAAGGAACTCATACCGGTGATTGGCAATGCAGTCGTCAAGGTGTCATATGATGGTGTGGGAGGTGGGACCAGTACAAATCGGATGATCTGCACCTGGGCAGGTCTGGAACCAATACCCTTGGGGGAGTGTTTGCTAGTGCTGTTGGGGAGGGTTTAAACTAATACAGCAGGGGATGGGAATCTATGCAGGAAGACAGATGGAAATAAAATGGGGGCAGAAGCAAAAGGTAGAAAGGAGATAAGGAAAGGTGGAGAGCTGAGAAATCAAAGGCAAAAATCAAAAAGGGCCACATTACATCATAATTCTAAAAGGACAAAGAGTGTTAAAAAAATAAACCTGAAGGCTCTTTGTCTCAATGCGAGGAGCATTCGTAATAAGGTGGATGAATTAACTGCACAGATAGCTGTTAACGGATATGATGTAATTGGGATTACGGAGACATGGCTCCAGGGTGACCAAGGCTGGGAACTCAACATCCAGGGATATTCAATATTCAGGAAGGATAGACAGAAAGGAAAAGGAGGTGGGGTAGCGTTGCTGGTTCAAGAGGAGATTAACGCAATCATAAGGAAGGATATTAGCTTGAATGATGTGGAATCTGTATGGGTAGAGCTGCGGAATACCAAAGAAAACGCTGGTGGGAGTTGTGTACAGATCACCAAATAGTGGTAGTGAGGTTGGGGATGGCATCAAACAGGAAATTAGGGATGCGTGCAATAAAAGTACAGCAGTTATCATGGGTGACTTTAATCTACAAATAGATTGGGCTAATCAAACTGGTAGCAATATGGTGGAGGAAGATTTCCTGAAGTGTATAAGGTATGGTTTTCTAGACCAATATGTCGAGGAACCAACTAGAGAGCAAGCCATCTTAGACTGGGTGTTGTGTAATGAGAGAGGATTAATTGGCAATCTTGTTGTGCAAGGCCCCTTGGGGAAGAGTGACCATAATATGGTAGAATTCTTCATTAAGATGCAGAGATGCAGTTAATTCAGAGACGAGGGTCCTGAACTTAAACCAAAGGTAACTTAGATGGTATGAGACATGAATTGGCTAGGATAAACGAGTAAATGATACTAAAAGGGTTGACGGTGGATAGGCAATGGCAGACATTTAAAGATCATATGAATGAACTTCAACAATTGTACATCCCTGTCTGGCATAAAAATAAAACGGGGAAGGTGGCTCAACCGTGGCTAACAAGGCAAATTGGGGATAGTGTTAAATCCATGGAAGAAGCATATAAATTGGCCAGAAAAAGCAACAAACCTGAGGACTGGGAGAAATTTAGAATTCAGCAGAGGAGGACAAAGGGTTTAATTAGAAGAGGGGAAATAAAATATGAGAGTAAGCTTGCAGGGAACTTAAAAACTGACTTTAAAAGCTTCTATAGGTAGGTCCCTTGCAGTCAGAATCAGGTGAATTTATAATGGGGAACAAATAAATGGCAGACCAATTGAACAAATACTTTGGTTCTGTCTTCACTGAGGAAGACGCAAATAACCTTCCAGAAATATTAGGGGACCGAGGGTCGAGCGAGAAGGAGGAACTGAAGGAAATCCTTATTAATCAGGAAATTGTGTTAGGGAAATTGATGGGATTGAAGGTCGATAAATCCCCAGGGACTGATAGTCTACATCCCAGATTACTTAAGGAAGTGGCCCTAGAAATAGTGGATGCATTGGTGGTCATTTTCCAACATTCTATAGACTCTGGATCAGTTCCTATGGATTGGAGGGTAGCTAATGTAACCCCACTTTTTAACAAAGGAGGGAGAGAGAAAACAGGGAATTATAGGCTGGTTAGCCTGACATCGGTAGTGGGAAAAATGTTAAAATCAATTATTAAAGACGTAATAGCAGTGCATTTGGAAAGCAGTGACAGGATCAGTGCAAGTCAACATGGATTTATGAAAGGGAAATCATGCTTGACAAATCTAGAATTTTTTGAGGATGTAACTAGTAGAATGGATAAGGAAGAACCAGTGTATGTGGTGTATTTGGACTTTTAAAAGGCTTTTGACAAGGTCCTGCACAAGAGATTAGTGTGCAAAATTAAAGCACATGGTATTGGGGGTAATGTATTGACGTGGATAGAGAATTGGTTGGCAGAGAGGAAGCAAAGAGTAGGAATAAACAGGTCCTTTTCAGAATGGTAGGCAGTGACTAGTGGGGTCCGCAAGATTCAGTGCTGGGACCCCAGCTATTTACAATATACATTAATGATTTGGACGAAGGAATTGAATGTAATATCTCCAAGTTTGCAGATGACACTAAGCTGGGTGGCAGTGTAAGCTGTGAGGAGGATGCTAAGAGGCTGCAGGGTGACTTGGACAGGTTAGGTGAGTGGGCAAATGCATGGCAGATGCAGTATAATGTAGATAAATGTGAGGGTATCCACTTTGGTGGCCAAAGCAGGAAGGCAGAATATTATCTGAATGGTGACAGATTAGGAAACGGGGAGGTGCAATGAGACCTGGGTGTCATGGTACATTAGTCATTGAAAGTTGGCATGCAGGTACAGCAGGCGGTGAGGAAGGCAAATGGCATGTTGGCCTTCATAGCGAGAGGATTTGCGCATAGGAGCAGGGAGGTCTTATTGCAGTTGTATAGGGCCTTGGTGAGGACACACCTTGAATATTGTGTGCAGTTTTGTTCTCCTAATCTGAGGAAGGACATTCTTGCTATTGAGGAAGTGCAGCGAGGGTTCACCAGACTGATTCCTGGGACGGCAGGACTGACATATGAAGAAAGACTGGATTGACTAGGCTTATATTCACTGGAATTTCGAAGAATGGGGGGATCTCATAGAAACATATAAAATTCTGACAGGAGTGGACAGGTTAGGACTTGGGGAAGTCCAGAACCAGGGGTCACAGTCTAAGGAAAAGAGTAAGCCATTTAGGACTGAGATGAGGAGAAACTTCTTCACTCAGAGAATTGTGAACCTGTGGAATTCTCTACCACAGAAAGTTGTTGAGACCAGTTCATTAGATATATTCAAAAGGGAGTTAGATGTGGCCCTTATGGCTAAAGGGATCAAAGAGTATAGAGAGAAAGCAGGAATGGGGTACTGAAGTTGTATGATCAGCCATGATCATATTGAATGGTGGTGCAGGCTCGAAGGACCGAATGTCCTACTCCTGCACCTATTTTCTATGTTTCTATGTTTCTATGATCTTCCGTTATGGATTGTCCCAGGCAATGGTCCAAAGCTGTTGGGCAGGAATTGGCTCGAGAAAATCAAGTGCAATTGGAATGATAGCAAAGCATTGTCATTGGTGGATGACACTTTGTGTGCTCAAGTGTTGAAGAAGTTTCCTTCTTTGTTTGAACTGGGCATTGGAAATTTTACGGGAGCCAAGGTGCAGATTCATCTGGATTCTGATGCAAGGCCTGTCTATCATAAAGCTTGGCCTGTTCCCTTTATGATGAGGGAGAAGGTTGAAATTGAGCTTGACAGATTCCAACGTGAATGGGTCATATCACCAGTCGAGTTAAACGAGTGGGCAGTCCTATTGTTTCTGTGTTGAAGAGTGATGGCACTGTCAGGATTTGTGGAGACTATAAGATTACGATTAACCGGTTTTCGAAACAGGATTAGTATCCGTTACCGTGAGCTGGTGACCTGTTCGCCATGCTAGCTGATGGAAAGTCATTCACTAAACTGGATCTGACGTCGGCCTATATGAAACAGGAGCTTATCGACAATTCTAAGAAACTTATCTGCATCTGTTTGTCTACAACAGGTGTCCTTTTGGAATTTGTTCGGTTGCAGCCATATTTCAGAGGAAAGTCTACTGAAGTCCATCCGTAAATCTGTTGTGTTTCAAGATGACATTCTGGTCACAGGTCGCGACACTGCTGAACATCTGAACAACCTTGAGGAAGTTCTACATCGACTGGACAAAGTGGGACTCAGGCTGAAATTTTCAAAGTGTGTCTTCATGGCATCTGAAGTTGAATTCCTGGGGAGGAAGATTGCTGCTGATGGCATCAGGCCTACGGATTCGAAAACCAAGGCCATCAAAAATGCACCCAGGCCTCAGAATATTCATTCCTTGGGCTACTCAACTACTTCGGTAATTTTTTTACCTGGATTGAGCACTTTACTAGAGCCACTGCACATGCTGCTCAGAAAAGACGACAACTGGGTCTGGGGTGTATCTCAAGATAGAACTTTTGAGAAAGTTAAGAATTTTCTCTGTTCAAACAAGCTGCTGGTTCACTATGATCTGTGTAAGCGTCTTGTATTGGCCTGTGATGCTTCATCATATGGGGTTGGCTGTGTACTCCAACAAGCAAGTGAGTCGGCTAAACTACAACCTGTTGCGTATGCTTCGAGAAGTTTCTCAAAGCGGAAAGAGCTTACAGCATGGCAGAAAAAGAAGCTTTGGTCTGTGTGTATGGGGTAAAAAAGATGCATCAGTACCTGTTTGGTCTTTGCTTTGAACTTGAAATGGATCACAAGCCACTCATTTCATTGTTTTCGGAAAACAAAGGTATTAATACCAATGCATCGTCCCGCATTCAAATCACAGATAGATAGATTTTTAACCAATAAGGGAATTAAGGGTTATGGGGAGCGGGCGGGTAAGTGGAGCTGAGTCCACGGCCAGATCAGCCATGATCTTATTGAATGGCGGAGCAGGCTCGAGAGGCTAGATGGCCTATTCCTGTTCCTAATTCTTATGTTCTTATGTTTATTCAGAGGTGGGCGTTGACGCTGTCTGCCTATGATTATGCTTTTTGTCACAAACCGGGCATGGAGAATTGTGCCGATGCACTGAGTCATCTGCCTTTGCCCACACCAGATATGGAGACGCCTCAACCTGTTGTTAGTAATGGAGGCTTTTGAGAGTGAAGGTACCCCTGTCACTGCTCAACAAGTTAGGATCTAGACCAGCCATGAACCTATTTTATCGGTTGTAAAACGTTGTGTCCTCAGTGGTGATTGGTCTGCAATACCCATGGAGATGTGTGATGAGACCAAACATTACAACCCTCGCAAAGATGAACTGTCCATTCAGTCAGATTGTTGACTGTGGGGCAATCGTGATGTCATGCCCAAGAAAGGCAGAGAAAACTTTGAACGGGAACGACATAGCATTCATCCTGGTGTTGTCATGATGAAAACCATTGCCAGGGCTCATGTTTGGTCGCCTGGAATTGACTCTGATCTGGAATCATGTGTGCAGCAGTGCAATACTTGCTTGCAGCTAAATAAAGTACCAGCGGAATCTCCGCTGAGTCTTTGGCCGTGGCTATTTAAACCATGGTCGAGGATACATATCGATTTTGCGGGCCCTTTCCTGGGAAAGATGTTTTTTGTTTTGGTGAGTGCGTATTCACAGTGCATAGAGTGTATTATTATGTCATCCAGTACGTCCACAGCTACCATTGAGAGCCTTTGTGCCATGTTTGCCATTCATGGTTTTCCTGACATTGTTGTGAGCGACAACGGATCTTGCTTCACAAATCTGGAGTTTCAAGAGTTCATGAACCACAATGGTATTAGACATGTGAGGTCAGCTCCATTCAAAGCTGCTTCTAACGGTCAAGCAGAGCGTGCTGTTCAATCAAGCAGAGCATGAAACGTGTAACTCAGGGTTCACTGCAGACTTGTTTGTCACGCATATTGCTTCGTTACAGGACAAGACCTCACACGCTTGCCGGAGTCTCCCCTGCTGAACTACTGATGAAGAGAAGTCTCAAGACCAAGCTCTCTCTTGTTCATCCAGATTTGAATGATCGTGTTGAAAACAAACGTCAAAGTCAGCAATTGTATCATGATCATGCTGCTGTGTCATATGATACTTCTGTCAATGTTCCGGTTTATGTATTGAACTATGGTGAAAGTCCAAAGTGAATCACCGGTACTGTCACAGCCAAGGAGGGTAACACAGTGTTTATTGCCGTGCTCAAGAATGGGCAAACATGCAGGAAACATGTTGTTCAAGTGAAACTGTAGCACACGGATGAACTGGAACCGCTTAGAAACATAGAAACATAGAAAATAGGTGCAGGAGTAGGCCATTCGGCCCTTCGAGTCTGCACCACCATTCGACAAGATCATGGCTGATCATTCCCTCAGTACCCCTTTCCTGCTTTCTCATCATACCCCTTGATCCCCTTAGCCGTAAGGGCCATATCCAACTTCCTCTTGAATATATCCAATGAACAGGCATCAACAACTCTCTGCGGCAGGGAATTTCACAGGTTAACAACTCTCTGAGTGAAGAAGTTTCTCCTCATCTCAGTCCTAAATGGCCTACCCCTTATCCTGTGTCCCCTGGTTCTGGACTTCCCCAGCATCGGGACCAATGTACCCACATCTAACCTGTCCCGTCCCGTCAGAATCTTGTATGTTTCTATGAGATCCCCTCTCATTATTCAAAACTCCAATGTATAAAGGCCCAGTTGATCCAGTCTCTCCTCATATGTCAGTCCGGCCACCCCGGGAATCAGTCTGGTGAACCTTCGCTGCACTCCCTCAATAGCAAGAACGTCCTTCCTCAGATTTGGAGACCTAAATTGAACACAATATTCCAGGTGAGGACTCAGCAAGGCCCTGTACAAGTGCAGTAAGACCTCTCTGCTCCTATATTCAAATCTCCTAGCTATGAAGGCCAACATACCATTTGCCTTCTTCACTGCCTGCTGTAACTGTATGTCAACTTTCAATGACTGATGAACCATGACATCCAGGTCTCATTGCACCTCCCCTTTTCATAATCTGTCACCATTCAGATAATATGCTGCCTTCGTGTTTTTGCCCCCAAAGTGGATAACCTCACATTTATCCACATTATACTGCATCTGCCATGCATTTGCCCACTCACCTAACCTGTCTAAGTCAACCTGCAGCCTTTTAGCATCCCCCTCACAGCTCACACCACCCCCAGTTTAGTGTCATCTGCAAACTTGGAGATATTACACTCAATTCCCTCATCCAAATCATTGATGTATATTGTAAAGAGCTGGGGTCCCAGCACTGAGCCCTGCGGCACTCCACTAGCCACTGCCTGCCATTCTGAAAAGGACCCGTTTATCCCGATTCTCTGCTTCCTGGCTGCCAACCAGTTCTCTATCCACGTCAGTATATTACCCCCAATACCATGTGCTTTGATTTTGCACACCAATCTCTTGTGTGGGACCTTGTCGAAAGCCTTTTGAAAGTCCAAATATACCACATCCACTGGTTCTCCCTTGTCCACTCTCCTAGTTACATCCTCAAAAAATTCTAGAAGGTTTGCCAAGCATGATTTCCCTTTCATAAATCCATGCTGACTTGGACCGATCCTGTCACTGCTTTCCAAATGCGCTGCTATTTCATCCTTAATAATTGATTCCCCTCCACTGACGTTAGGCTAACCGGTCTGTAATTACCCGCTTTCTCTCTCCCTCCCTTTTTAAAAAGTGGTGTTACATTAGCTACCCTCCAGTCCGTAGCAATTGATCCCGAGTTGATAGACTGTTGGAAAATGATCACCAATGCATCCACTATTTCTATGGCCACTTCCTTAAGTACTCTGGGATGCAGACTATCAGGCCCCGGGGATTTATCGGCCTTCAATCCCAACAATTCCCCTAACACAATTTCCCGCTAATAAGGATAAACTTCAGTTCCTCCTTCTCACGAGACATTCGGTCCCCGAGTACTTTCGGAAGGTTATTTGTGTCTTCCTTCGTGAAGACAGAACCAAAGTATTTGTTCAATTGGTCTGCCATTTCTTTGTTCCCCATTATAAATTCACCTGAATCTGACTGCAAGGGACCTACATTTGTCTTCACTAATCCTTTTCTCTTCACATATCTATAGAAGCTTTTGCAGTCAGTTTTTATGTTCCTGGCAAGTTTCTTCTCGTACTCTATTTTCCCCCTCTTAATTTAACCCTTTGTCCTCCTCTACTGAATTCTAAATTTCTCCCAGTCCTCAGGTTTGCTGCTTTTTCTGGCCAATTTATATGCCTCTTCCTTGTATTTAACACTATCCTTATTTTCCCTTGTTAGCCATGGTTGAGCCACCTTCACCGTTTTATTTTTACTCCAGACAGGGATGTACAATTGCTGAAGTTCAGCCATGTGATCTTTAAATGTTTGCCATTGCCTATCCACCGTTAACCCTTTAAGTATCACTTGCCAGTCTATTCTATCCAATTCATGCCTCAGACCATCGAAGTTACCTTTCCTTAAGTTCAGGAGCCTAGTTTCTGAATTAACTGTGTCACTCTCCATCCTAATAAAGAATTCTACCATGTTATGGTCATTCTTTCCCAAAGGGTCACGCACAACAAGATTGCTGATTAGTCCTTTCTCATCACCCAGTCGAGGATGGCCAGCTCCCTGGTTGGTTCCTCGACATATTGGTCTAGAAACCATCCCTAATACACTCCAGGAAATCCTCCTCCACCACACTGCTACCAGTTTGGTTAGCCCAATCAATATGTAGATTAAAGTCACCCATGATAACTGCTGTACCTTTATTGCATGCATCCCTTATTTCTTGTTTGATGCTGTCCCCAATCTTACTACCACTGTTTGGTGGTCTGTACACAACTCCCACTAGCGTTTTCTGCCCCTTGGTATTCCGCAGCTCCACCCATATTGATTCCACATCATCCAAGCTAATGTCCTTTCTTACAATTGCATTAATTTCCTCTTTAACCAGCAATGCCACCCTGCCTCCTTTTCCTTTTTGTCTATCCTTCATAAATGTTGAATACCCCTGGATGTTGAGTTCCCAGCCTTGATCACCCTGGAGCCATGCGTCCGTGATGCCAATTACATCATACCCATTAACTGCTATCTGTGCAGTTAATTCGTCCACCTTATTCCGAATACTCCTCGCATTGAGGCACAGAGCCTTCAGGCTTGTCTTTCTAAAACACTTTGCCCCTTTAGAATTTTGCTGTAATGTGGCCCTTTTTGCTTTTTGCCCTCCACTTTTACGTATCTTCTTTCTATCTTTTGCTTCTGCCCCATTCTACTTCCCTCTGTCTCCCTGCATAGGTTCCCATCCCCCTGCCGTATTAGTTTAACTCCTCCCCAACAGCACTAACAAACACTCCCCCTAGGACATTGGTTCCAGTCCTGCCCAGGTGCAGACCGTCCGGTTTGTACTGGTCCCACCTCCCCCAGAACCGTTTCCAATGTCCCAGGAAATTGAATCCCTCCCTGCTGCACCACTCCTCAAGCCACGTATTCATCTGAGCTATCCTGCGATTCCTACTCTAACTAGCATGTGGCACTGGTCGCAATCCTGAGATTACTACTTTTGAGGTCCTACTTTTTAATTTAGCTCCTCGCTCCCTTCGTCTTGTAGGACCTCATCCCTTTTTTTACCTATATCGTTGATACCTATATGCACCACGACAACCGGCTGTTCACCCTCCCTTTTCAGAATGCACCCACTCTGAGACATCCTTGACCCTTGCACCAGGGAGGCAACATGCCATCCTGGAGTCTCGGTTGCGGCCGCAGAAATGTCTATCTATTCCCCTTGCAATTGAATCCCCTATCACTATAGCTTGAGGAAGATGCCGTCAGTGACCAACCAACCAATGGTCATTCATCAGAGGACTTTGCTGTCATTACCAAAACCTGGACTTTCAGTCTCTGACATGGTCATTACCACTCCCATCAGATCGACTACTCAGCCTCCAGTCATAACTGACTCAGAATGCTCGCCCAGAACTGGAATTGAACTGAGACGATCAACTCATGAGTGGAAAGCCCCAGACCATCTTAATTTGTAAAGAGACTGATACTAAGATCTTGAAGGGGAATGTTGTCATGTATTGATGCTTGGGGTCACTAGACACCAGGGGGCGCCACTGTCGGCGGTCGTCGGGCTGTATGCACATGTGTGTGGCCCCTGGTATATAAGTGCTGGTACCATGTCTTGCGGTCACTTTGGGCATGAATAAAGTGGACCAGCTTTGCACCTGATTGAGTTTACAGTAACAAGTCTTTTGAGTCATTATATTCTTAACAAATACATTCAAATCATCCACAGTATAAAATGTTTGTTCAGATGTTCAAATCACCTTAATAGAACAGCACAGTACATCAAAACTCCCCAGAACTGGAAGCAGCCTTTTATATGAACTGACCTCCGATTTACAACATGGCGTCCATACCACTGGGTTTAGTTCAGGTGAGACCAACTTTTTCTCAGTAGGTTTTTTGGTGAGCGATATTTTCGGTGATATGTGGCTGAGGTGCTGATCATAACACTCGGCAATATTATGGGCATTAGTTTCACCCATTCTGATCTTTGTGTTAACTACATGCCGAAAGTAACGCTGGGCGAGAAGTGAGCGATACATGGGGGTTAGTTTCCATTTTGTTGCTAAATGGGCAATATCTGGGCATTAAACCTCATCTCAGCATTAAAATGGATGTTAAGTGGGTGGTATCAATGCAAAAAAAGCGGAAAGTCTAGGCCATAATCTCAGAATAAGGGGCCGCCCATTTAAAACTGAGTTGAGGACAAATTTCTTGTCTCAGAGGGTTGTAAATCTATGCAATTCTCTGCCCCAGAGAGCTGTGGAGGTTGGGTCGTTGAATATATTTAAGGCGGAGATAGACAGATTTTTTGAGCGATAAGGGAATAAAGGGTTATGGAGTGCGGGCTGGGAAGTGGAACTGAGTCCATGATCAGATCAGTCATGATCTTATTGAATGGCGGAGCAGGCTCGAGGGATCAAGTGGCCTACGCCTGCTGCTATTTCTTATGTTCTTACGTTCTTATCTTCATTACTGAAGCATGTTAATCCATAAATTAACAAACACAATTGGTAGAAGTGGTATTCTTCCTCAGGGGCAAACTGTATCTTTATTTTAACTTGCAAATCATTATAAGCAATGGGATAATTAGATGTCTGCAAAGCAAAATTGATCTTCAATTTAAATTAAAATGTGAAGTTATATCTACAAGGACTATTTTGCATAATAAGTCTGTGCTTCATTTCTCAGAGTATAAAACTTGTCAAATAGTTTACAGAATGCAGTTTGGTAAACAATCAAACAATAAAAAAGAAAAAGAAAATGTAACTCTCTGCCTTGAAGAAAACATATGCCACCCAATTGAAGTTTTTTGGGAATGCAGAAAAAATATTTTCACGAATGTGAAAAAAATACCTTCAATTAATTGCCATTTCAAATATATTCAAAAATGCAAAGCAAAACACGCGAACAGATATAAAGCTTCCCATCATTTCAACTCATTGCTGACTGGAACATTCTTACAAGCTAAATTAATTAATATTTGTACACTTCAAGCTGTTTGCATGATCTAGTCACTTAACTAAATGAAGGAATCTCTGGCTTGCATTGCATTTTAGTTCATTGAATCATAGAATGAAACAGCACAGAAGATCTTTGGTAGAGCTATCCAATTAATCCCAATCCTTTGCTCTTTCTGCATAGCCTGATCATTTTTTCCCTTCCAGTACTTATCCAATTTTCTTTTGAATGTTACTATTGAATCTGTTCCCACCGCCCTTTCAGGCAGAGCATTCCAGATCACAACAACTCACTGTCTAAAAATGTTTCCTCATGTCGCCTTTGGTTCTTTTGCCAATCACCTTAAATTTTGTCCTCTAGTTATCGACGTTTCTGCCACTAGAAACTGTTTCTCCTTAGTTACTCTATCAAAGCCATTCACGATTTCGAACGCCTCTATCAAAACTCCTCTTAACCATCTCTGCTCTAAGAATAACCCCAACTTCTCCAGTCTCTCCACATGACTGAAGTCCCTCATCCCTGGTAGCATTCTAATAAATCTCTTCTGCACTCTCTCCAAGGCTTGACATCCCAGGTGACTTTGCTACTTTGAAGACATCCAACCTTTTAAGTACATCCTCTTTATCTATTTTTATCCTATCCAGTATCCTTCTTTACTGCTACATTGGCAGCATCGTCTTCTCTAGTGAAGACAAATGTAAAATATTCATTTAATACCTCAGCCATGCCCTCTGCCTCCACAAGAAGATCTCCTTTTTGGCCTTTTGAGGTTGTGTTGAAATATTGTATTTACCTTCACCTTAACCAGTATACAGTATAGATAACAACTTATTTAGTTGTTTCTTATCAGACAAAATGAAGTACTCCTAAATTTCCTTTTGGATCTATTTGTTGTCAAACTTCATTGTATATCCAAAAACATTAATTAATTTCCTTAAACACCTTAGGATGAATCTTAATCTACAAACATACTTTAACAACTCAAACAAGACATGAATGTTTATTATATCCATATTGTTTCAAAAGTTCAGATTTCTAAATGTATACTAGAAATTTCACTGCAAAAGTTAATGTTCTCTGAATTGCACTGAACTGCTGTCCCAGGACTTCATATGCTGAACACTTGTGAAGAGTGTGGCTGACATTGATTGTGATAGGAAAATAAAGAGGAAAGCATCAGGCAGCATAAATACAATGGATATAGCTTGGTGTTTCACTGTAACTATTACAAGAGGATATTAACATTTCCTGTACTTCTCATAAAAAAATATGTTGGGGGAGAAATTTGGTATGTTAGCACCCCTGTTAGAGCCTCGCGGGGGCACTAACAGGGTGCTCGATGGGGTGAATCCTGCACCGCACGGCAAATTTGCCGGCCACAGCACATTTTGCCATAAAGATCGTGTTGTCAGCTGGGCGCCTGTTCTGCAAACTTCAGTCGCGCCCCCCCCCCCACCTTACCGTCTCACGTCCTTTGCCAGGGAGCAGACGCGTGAACTAGCTGGCCAGTGGCTGGCTGGGTGCTACTTAAAGGGATGCACCCAGCTGTGAAGGAACTTCTGTTCCAAAGGTCAGTTATGAGTGGCAGAGAGCGCAGGATGTATCTGCAGCCAAATAAAGGCTGCGTAGTCCCCTGAGCGTTGCTGGCCATCAAAGGACTTTACATTTCATCCCACGGCATTTCGCCATTCTGCACTCTCTGAATCATTGGATGCTGGTGTGCAAACTCCACTGACCCTCCCCTTTAATGGCTGGAAGGCACTATCGCCAATGCTCACTCCCGATTACACAACACCTCATATTCTATATCCCTTGGAGCCTAACGCCACTCACCTACACCATTAGCACCTGACTTAATGCACCCCTGCATTCTTTGAGCACTGACTTAATTTAGCGGGCAGCGAGATTGATTAGCGTTTGCCAATAAGCTTCCAACTTCTCAAAAGGTAGCACCCCAACCGGGGCAATACCAAATTTATAGCCTGTTCAGCAGTGTGTCAGCAGTCCAGTGAAACAGTTGTCATCTTAAAATCATAGAATCATAGAAATTTACAGCACAAAAAGAGACCATTTCAATTCATCGTGTCCACGCTGGCCGACCAAGAGCTATCCAGCCTAATTTCACTTTTCAGCTCTTGGTCCATAGCCCTGTAGATTACACCACTTTAATTGCATATCCAAGTAATTTTTAAATGTGGTATGGCTTTCTGTCTCTACCATCCTTTCAGGCAGTGAGTTCGAGACTCCCACCATCCTCTGGATAAAGACATTTCCCCTTCTATCACCTCTATACCTCCCCCTAATTACTTTAAATCTATGGCCCCTGGTTGTTCACTCCTCTGTCAAGGGAAACAGGTCTTTCCTATCCACTCTATCCAGGCCCCTCATAATTTTATACACCTCAATTAGGTCTCCCCTCAGCCTCCGCTGTTCCAAAGAAAACAGACCCAGCATCTCCAATCTTTCCTCATAGTCAAAATGTTCCAGCCCAGGCAACATTCTTGTAAATCTCCTCTGCACCCTTTCCAGTGTAATCACATCGTTCCTGTAATGTGGTGACCAGAACTGTACACAGTACTCCAGCAGCAGCCTAACCAGTGTTTAATACAGTTTAATACGTCCTTGCTCTTGTATTCTATGCCTCGACTAATAAAAGCAAGTATTTCATATGCATTCTTAACCACCTTATCTACCCTTGCCTGCTACCTTCAGGGATCTGTGGACTGGCACTCCAAGGTCTCTTTGTACCCGTTGAAGAGAGTTTTCATAGAGCAAAGGCACCTGTGGTATAATGTTAGAATTAAATATATATGTAATGCTAGAATTAAATATGTGTGTGTAAAATGGTGGCAGGATATATATAAGATGGCTGCCAGTGATTCAGCAACGCACCAAGGGCATACAGCTAGCAGAATTGACCACATTCCTAGTTACTGATAACTGCCATTCCTCACACAGGAATGCACAGAAAAGACGAGTTCAGTAGATGTCTTTAATCAACAGGCTTCCAGGCCCCAGACAAAATGTCCCGGTAGAATGATAGAACAATAGTACTCCTGTAACAGGATAGAGATAAGGAAACTACACAAAGACAGCACCCAAGGACAGTAAGATAAGAGGGGGCCTGGACAATATCACAAGACCATGAGTAACCCTTAGTAACACATGAGGCGATCACGCAGACACCTGATGTTTAGAGACCAATTCTATTGGCCTAATTGAATCTATATGTAATCTATAATCAATATGATTGGATATGTCCAGCCAAAATGGGTTGATGTAACTATAGTAAACTGTTGTAAAACATATAAATATCCATGAAATCCTTTGTTCAGTGGAGAGAGGTGCCTGAATGAACCAATGGCTTCATCTCCCCACCGGCGTAATAAACCGTTTTGATGTATGGAACCGACCCAGAGTGACGAGTGATTCTACCAGAGAACATTCGTGCTAATATTACCTCTACACTTTTCAGCATCGTACCATTTAATGTGTATTACCATGTCTTATTAGACCTCCCCAAATGCATTGTCTCACATTTATCCGAATTAAATTCCATTTGCCACTGTTCTGCCCACCTGACCAGTACATTGATATTTTCCTGCAGTCCACAGCTTTCTTCTTCATTATCAACCACACAGCCTATTTTAATGTCATCTGCAAACTTCTTAATCATAACCCCAACATTAAAGTCCAAGTCATTGGTATATACCACAAAAAGCAAGGGACCCAGCACTGAGCCCTGCCGAACCCTACTGGATTCAGCCTTCCAGTCACAAAAACACCCATCAACCATTACCCTTTGTTTCCTGCCTCTGAGCCAATTTTGGATCCAAGTTGCCACTTTGCACTGGATCCCATGGGCTTTTACTTTCATGACCAGTCTGCCATGTGGGACCTTATCAAAAGCCTTGCTAAAATCCATATACACTACATCATACGCATTGCCCTCATCGACTCTCCTGGTTACCTCCTCAAAAAATTCAATCAAGTTAGTCAGACACGACCTTCTCTTAACAAATTCATGCTGACTGTCCTTGATTAATCCATGTCTTTCCAAATTTTCCCACCACTGAGGATAGACTGACTGGCCTGTATTTACTCGGTCTATCCCTTTTTCCCTTTTTAAATAAAGGTACAACATTAGCAGTCCTCCAGTCCTCTGACACCACATCTATAGCCAGATAGGACTGGAAAATGATGGTCAGAGCCTCTGCTATTTCCTCTTTTGCTTCTCTTAACAGCCTGAGATACATTTCATCCGGGCCTGGGGATATATCCACTTTCAAAGCTTCTAATCTCCTAAATACTTCCTCTCTCACTATATTTATCTCGTCTAATATTTCACACTCCTCCTCCCTCATTGCAACGTTTGCATCCCCCCTCCTATTGTGAAAACAGATGCAAAATATTCATTAAGAATCTTCTGCCTTCACACAGAGATTTCCTTTATAGTCTCCAATAGGACCCACTCTTTGCCTAGTTATCTGAGACAAGGGAAGCATATATTTTTCGCCAAGACCATTTAATTGAAAGGAGGCATCACCATACATGGCTACCTGCATGCTGAACATTAAAAACAGCAGGCTATACAAAAAACTAAGAAGCCCTACAACCAAGTTGTCAGATCAAAGTTCTGTAGCCCTATCACATCCAGCCGAGAATGGTGGTGGACAATTAGGCATCTAACAGGAGAAGTCTTCATGAACATTCCCATCCTCAACCATGTTGGAACCCATCACATGAATGCAAGAGGCAAGGCTGAAGTCTTTGCAAGTATCTTCAACTAAATGTCCTGAGTGGTTGGTCTTTCTGGACCTCCTCCTGAGATCCCCACCATCATAGATGTAGTGTGGTAGTGTCCAGCCAATTTGCTTCACTCCACGTCCATTAAGAAGCAGGTCCTGACAATATCCCAGCTGTAGTGTGAGAGATCCATACACATGATCGAGCCACTCACCTAGCCAAGCTGTTCAGTACAACTGGCATCTACCCAACAATATGGAAGATTGCTCACACTCCTATCCAAGTTAAACAGGATAAATATAGGACACGCTTATTTGTACTGCCAAAATGGCCATCATGCTCCACCCTTTGTCTATGATTGGTCCCCTTGGAGGATAAGCCACACCCTGAATTTTCACAGGAATGTGCAACTGGAACCACCCACCTCAAGGTCTCACTGACTTTGCAAATTGTAACTCGATCCACTTTGACTTCCTGAAGTCCAGAAGATAGCAGGGGCCAGCCAAAGTGCCTTACCCCAGTCCATGTACATCTATCCTCCAGCCCAAGTTCCTTACCCCAGTCCAAGTGCATGCCTCCCCCAGCCGAAGTGCCTTACCTCAGTGCAAGTGCAACCCACATGGCACGGAACTAATGTAAAAAATGGAATGAAATTTATTGACACTAAAAGACAAACAAGTTGCATTGCACACAGCTCCCCAAACATGACTAGCACGAGTATCGCTCGCACATGTGTGTGTCTGGAGTCACAGCGGGAGAGAAGCAACAACGGTGTAACAGCTGTGTGCACCCGCGCTTACATCGTACCTGTCATGTATCTTACATTATTATATATAACTGTATCCTAACATGCTATACATGACTGTAATAAGATATGACCTGTAACCACCAGCATACCTTACCACCAGGGGTGCACTTGCAAGAGACAGGTATATAAGGACAGGTCTCAGGCAAGTGCAGCATTCCAGAACAGTGAAATAAAGGTGCAGGTCCAGAGTGACCTTGACTTCACTACATGCCTCATGTGAATCTGTACTGAGGGGACAGGACTTTACAGTGGCGATGAGTTACGGGATTACAGAATCCACAGAATGGCGAACAACGGATCAGATGAAAAGTACAATGCGGGAGACAATTGGAAGGACTTTATAGAAAGGCTCCAGTAAAGCTTTGCAACCAAAGACTGGTTAGGCGATGATAAGGCAGATACGAGAAGAGCCCATCTCTTGACCAGCTGTGGCTCGAAAACATACGCTTTAATGAAGGATCTGCTGGCACCTGAGAAACCAGCAAGCAAGTCGTTTGAAGAATTGAGCACACTGGTAAGAGACCACCTGAAGCCAGCGAGCAGCCTACACATGGCCAGACACAGGTTCTACAATTACAGATGCTGTGTGGGCCAGAGCATGCCCGACTTCGTGGCGGAACTTCGGAGGTTGGCTAGTTTATGTGAGTTCTCCGATGAACTGAGGAGAGAATTGCTGAGAGACCTTTTCATTGAAGGAATAGGCCACGCAGGCATATTCCGAAAGCTCATAGAGATCAAGAACCTGACCTTAGAGGCAGCAGCACTGGTTGCACAGACATTCTTGGTAGGGGAAGAAGAAACGAGGTTGATTTTCAATGCAGGTACGACAACTAACGAAATATTGGAACAAGAAGTTCACAGCACTAAACAAGCTGCTACCCCCACACACAGACAAAACCGGGAGAACAGGCTCTTGACAGCAGGCAGTAGCACCAGAAGCCATCAAGGCCACAGGAACGGCCGTTCACATCTCATCAACCCACAATGCGAGCAATCAACTACAAACTGAGAGAAGCTCAAGAGAGATCAGCCAGACGCAGCTCATTCTTTGGGAACACTTCGAACAATGTAACCGGTCTGTGCTGGAGGTATGGGGGTGGGCAAGGGGATGTCGATTTCAGCAGGCTGTTTGCAGGAACTGTGAATATACAGGGCATTTGGCCCGCATGTGCTAAAAAATGGCAGCTCAGCTGGTATACGAATCGGATGGGTCGGAAAGCGGACCAGAAGATGATGGGGACAGTACCCGGGACTCCGATGTACAGCGGGTCAACACGATCAATGGCTGCTGCTCCTACAACAGGATGCCTCCTATAATGATGAGAGTCCTACTCAACGGGATATCTGTCAACATGGAGCTGGATACGGGAGCAAGTCAATCTCACATGGGCGCTCAACAATTTGAACAACTGTGGCCGCATAAAAGAGACAGACCAAAACTCACAAGGGTCGACACCAAACTAAGACATATACCAAAGAAATCGTACCAGTCCTCGGCAGTGCCATGCACTCTGTCACACACAAAGGGACAGTGAACCATCTTCCCCTGTGGATTGTGCCCGGAGACCCCCCAGCACTGCTGGGGAGAAGCTGGCTGGCAAAACTAAACTGGAAATGGGATGATGTCCATGCCATGTCATTAGAGGAACGGACCTCCTGCTCAACAGTTATAAAGCGATTTGAACATCTCTTACAGCCAGGTGTGGGCACTTTCAAAGGGGCCAAAGTCAAAATCTACATCACACAGGATACTAGACCGGTCCATCACAAGGCCAGAGCTGTACCCTATGTGATGAGGGAAAAGATTGAACACGAACTAGACAGGCTTCTGCGGCAAGGCATTATATCACCTGTGGAATTTAGCGACTGGGCAAGTCCCATCGTCCCAGTCATGAAGCCTGGTGGATCCGTACGAATCTGTGGGGACTACAAACCTACCATAAACAGAGTCTCCCTACAGGACCAGTACCCGCTGCTCAGAGCGGAGGACTTATTTGCCACATTGGCTGGAGGTAAACTTTTCTCAAAACTAGACCTCACATCTGCGTATATGACGCAAGAATTGACCGAGGAATCCAAGCTACTCACCACCATCAACACACATCGAGGCCTTTTCATGTACAATCGATGCCCATTCGGCATCAGGTTGGCAGCTGCCATATTCCAGAGCAACATGGAGAGTCTGCTCAAGTCCATCCCGGAGACGGTTGTATTTCAAGACGACAGACTTATCACAGGCAGGGACACCGATTGCCATCTCTGTAATTTGGAGGAAGTACTAAAGCGGTTGGATCGGGTAGGCCTACGAGTCAAGAAATCCAAGTGCCTGTTTCTCACACCCGAGGTTGAATTTTTGGGCAGAAGGATTGCCGCTGATGGAATCCGCCCAACAGAGTCCAAAACAGAAGCAATTCGCATGGCACTCAGGCCCCGGAATGTTTCAGAACTGCGTGCCTTTCTCGGGCTACTCAATTACTTTGGGAACTTTATGCAGAACTTAAGCACGCTGCTGGAGCCTCTCCACGTGCTACTCAGGAAGGTATGCGATTGGTTTTGGGGGGACGCCCAGGAACGCGCCTTCAATAAGGCACGAAACCTTCTGTGTTCCAACAGTGTTTTGACTTTCTTTGATCCAGGTAAAAAGCTAGTTCTCACATGCGATGCATCAGCGTATGGGGTCGGGTGCGTTTTGCAACATGTCAATAGTGCGGGCAAATTACAACCCGTAGCTTATGCCTCAGGGTCACTTTCGCGGGCGGAGCACGGGTACGGAATGGTGGAGAAGGAGGCGCTCACGTGCGTGTACGGTGTCAAAAAGATGCACCAATACCCTTTCGGGGCCAAGTTCGCATTAGAAACCGACCACAAGCCCCTCACGTCCCTCCTATCCGAGAGCAAGGCAATAATCGCCAACGCCTCGGCGCGAATTCAACGGTGGGCACTCATGCTGGCGTCCTACGACTATACCATAAGGCACAGACCAGGCACAGACAACTGTGCCGACGCGCTCAGCAGGCTACCCCTGGCGACCACGGAAGGGTCTGATGAACAGGACTGTGAGGTAGTCATGGCAATAAATGCTTTTGAGTCCACTGGTTCGCCCATGACGGCTCGCCAAATCAGAGCCTGGATGGCCAGTGACCCCACGTTATCCTTAGTAAAAAGATGTGTCCTAACCGGTGACTGGGCAGAGGCTCGCGATGCCTGCCCCGAGGAATTAAAACCTTTTCACAGGCGCATGCATGAGCTATCACTACAAGCAGACTGCCTGATGTGGGGCAGCCGAGTCGTCATGCCTCTGCGAGGCAAAGAGGCATTTGTCCGGGAGCTCCACCGTGAGCACCCGGGGATCGTTCTCATGAAGGCCATAGCCAGATCCCACGTCTGGTGGCATGGTATTGACGCAGACTTGGAGCTCTGCGTCCGAAGGAGCACCATTTGTGCCCAACTCAGCAATGCCCCCAGGGAGGCTCCACTGAGCCCCTGGCCCTGGCCTACCAAACCGTGGTCGCGGGTGCACGTAGACTATGCGGGCCCATTCATGGGCAAAATGTTCCTCGTAATTGTAGATGCATTTTCAAAGTGGATCGAATGCACCATTTTGAACTCGAGCACAACCTCCACCACTGTGGAGAGCCTCACAACCATGTTTGCAACGCACGGAATCCCTGACATATTGGTCAGTGACAATGGTCCGTGCTTCACCAGCACAAACTTTCCAAGACTTTATAATTGACCACTGCATAAATCACGTCAAAACGGCATCATTCAAGCCGGCCTCCAATGGGCAGGCGGAGAGAACAGTGCAAATCATTAAACAAGGCATGATTAAAATCCAAGGTCCCACGCTGCAGGGTCGCCTATCGTGACTGCTGCTGGCATACAGATCTCGTCCGCACTCATTGACTGGGATCCCCCCCTGCTCAACTGTTGATGAAAAGGACTTTAAAAACAAGGCTCTCATTAATCCTCCGAGACATGCACGAAATCATTGAGGCAAAGCGCCGTAAGCTGATCAGTACCATGACAGAAATTCGAGGGGGAGATGGAATGAGATAGGGGACAAAGTGTTTGTACTAAACTATGGCAGGGGTCCCAAATGGCTTGCAGGGACAGTAACGGGCAAGGAAGGAAACAGGCTACTGGTAGTACAAATGGACAATGGCAAAACCTGCCGGAGGCATGTAGACCAAGTCAAAAGCAGATTTACCAACAACACTGCAGAATCAGAGGCAGACTACAATGTGGAACTCGCACCACACCTGGTGGACAGACAGAGGGAACAACCTGAGGAAAGGGCAATCCCAACAGACAGCCCAGGTGAGTCAACAACAATCACACCAATCGAAACAGACAGCCCAGGCGAGATATCAGCAACCACACCCAAAGAGAAACAGACACCAAGGCAGACAACTGAACCACAACTCAGACGCTCCACGCGAGAGCGTAGACCACCTGAGAGACTGAACCTATAAAGACAATAAGACCTTGGGAGAGGGTGATGTCATGTATCTTACATTATTATATATAACTGTATCCTAACATGCTATACATGACTGTAATAAGATATGACCTGTAACCACCAGCATACCTTACCACCAGGGGTACCCTTGCAAGAGACAGGTATATAAGGACAGGTCTCAGGCAAGTGCAGCATTCCAGAGCTGTGAAATAAAGGTGCGGGTCCAGAGTGACCTTGACTTCACTACATGCCTCGTGTGAATCTGTTCTGAGGGGACAGGACTTTACAGTACCCATAAAACCCGGGGCTCGGTGCTCCAGTGGCTGGGTGGATCCGTCCGATGACAAAAGCCGTAGCCAGCCGGGTCATGTCCTCCTGGCCGTTTCTTCCTTTTGAAATGTCCCCAGCCTTTAGACCCACTTGGGCGTCCTATTTACTTGATAGATAGCAATCGACAGCCTTCAAGTGCCTGGAGTGGAGATTGACCAGAGTCCTCCGAGGTTACACGTATTGCAAAATGCGTGGGTCGTGCAGTAGCTGTCTCTTGTGCTGGGCCAGGTGAGGCATCGGGCAGCCCCCCTGGGTGACCATCTGCTGTGAGGGCTGCCTGGGTATGCAGGGCAGAGTGGCGAGCTGGCACGCATTGCTGGAGTTCAGAGTGCCAGCTGCTTGAGGCGAGAGGGTAGGAGATTGATCAGGCACGACTGGTGCTATGGTGGAGGCATTGGGCAGCCCCAGGTGACCGTCTGCTGCGAGGGTTGCCTGGTCGGCTCAGCAGTCCTTAGCGGCCAAGGTTCCTCTCCTCGCTCCAACATGAGAATATGGGTCCAGAGCCAGGCCAGCAGCAGTGTGAAGTGCTTCGTTCCACAACTGGTCAGGATGGTCATCAGGAGTTGCAGCGCGCCGGATACACGCCTGTACTTTTCAACAGTGCTGAGTGGGCGTAGTTGGGCTTCTGTCATGACCACACCAGTGCTTGTGACTGCTTGCAAGCGGGTTCTTGATAACCGCCAGCAGTTCCCAAGGGCAAGTCTCCCCAGAGGCAGGCCCAAATGCCTCTGGACTACAACTATGTGTTTACAAGGGAATAAGAGCTGTAGGCAGAAAGTGCAGCTGCAATAGCTTGACCATCAAATACATGAATTCACACTCCTTGAACCCCGAGCTGACAGTAACTACATCAGCATCCTGTTGCTTAATGTTCAACATCCTCATGCCAGTGATTCTTGACCATTCTCTCCATAGCATACTCAGTGAACTCGGCATACATCTGCTGGCAATTCTCCAAACCGCCTCACTGAGGAATAATGCAGGAACGTTGCAAACATGTGCTCACTATCCAGCACATCACTGTGGGAGACCAGGTTGTTGCCATTGATGAGGAAGAATGGGGTAGATGTTTGATCTTCCCGTTCTCAGACTCATTGTGATTGTTGGTATTGTTCCCAAATGTCACTGTTGTTCTGCGTAGATATAAGGGGCCACATCTCCTTGTTGGAGATCCAGTTGGCCAACAGATATTCCTGAAATAGAAAGAAAGGTGTTACAGCACAGGGACAGGAATCAACAGAACCACCCTTACAAGTAAGTTTTGCACAGACTTACCTGCAGCGGAAGGTGCAGCAGGCCAATCCTTTGCACATAACTCTGCACAATATCCATTTCTGTGCAGAGCCGGAACAACATCTCCTGGATGGAGTCGTGTACTACGTAGCTGCTGACCTTCCTCTTTAGGTTCATCATGACATGGAACACACATAGCAGAATGGTGGCCCCTGGGAAATTCTTCCTGACAGCATTTATCTCCTTAATGTTCTTATCCAGCATAACAGTCTTCACATGATCAGTGCTGGATTCCATCAGTTTTATGAACACTTCAAGAATGTTATTTAGCATCTCAGATGTCTCGTTCTTTACAAAGGCATAGAACACAGCCCGACCCCTGCCATTGCTGTCCTGCACCATGATTTGGTTGAGGGGATAGCAGTGCTCGTTTATCTTGTAGGTGCCATCAATTAACAACATTTCAGGAAATTACTGAAACCTAGATTGCATTTCATTTGCTGCAAACACAATGAAGTTGATGTCATCTCCTTCCATGCTAACGTGCACCTGCCCAACCTCTGCGACACGCTCCAGTGCAGCTGTTACAGCAGCCATGCTTCCATTCCCAGCTTCAGTTGTGCCTTGATGTTCCTGATGTCTGTCAGTGTTGCGACCTTGTTGAATTTCTGCTCAATGTACTTTTTCAACTGCTTATTTTGAGGTTGGAGCTTGATCAAGTCCGCCACGTGATGGATCACCTCTGGACTGAGACGCCGCCTGCTAGGGTAACTGTGGTGTATGAAATGATACAATGAACTCCAGTGACTAGGTGTAACCTGGTCAGTCTTTAATGACTTCCGGAAGTGAAGATACAAAGGTGACGTTCAGGTTATATACCGGGTCCAGCACCTATGACCCTAGGACCTCCAACGTTAGTGTCCCCTGTTGGTGGGCAGACCTTATGTACAGACATTACATCATTCCCCCCCAGTTCTTGGCACAAGTCCATATTACAAGTTCAGACGGTCCGGAGCCGTACAATCCCAGTGCTTTCCGAGTCTCTCACGCTGGGGCTGGGCGTTGACCACAGTGGGTTCTTCTGATGGCTGGACGTGAATTGGTTGGTCGTCTGAGCTTGCGATGTCTTCTTCCAACTGTTCCGGTTCGTCAGTGTGTCTTAGCTTGATTTGATCAATGTTTTTCCTGCACATCTGCCCATTCTTGAGCTTAACCATATACACCCAGTTACCCTCCTTATCCATAACATTGCCCAGGAGCCACTTGGGCCCTTGACCATGGTTAAGTACATACACTGGGTCATTTACATATATGTCGTGTGACACTGCGGCGTGGTTGTGATACCACTGCTGGTGTTGACGTCGGGTTTCGACATGATCGTTAAGGTCAGGACTAGAGAGAGCCTGGTTTTGAGGCCTCTCTTCATCAATAGTTCCACAGGCGGGACCCCAGTGAGTGCGTGTGGCCTTGTCCTGTAACTGAGCAGTATGCGTGACAGGCGTGTCTGCAAGGAACTGTGAGTTACGCGTTTCAGGCTCTGCTTGATGGTTTGAACTGCCCGCTCTGCTTGACCATTGGACGCGGGTTTGAACGGTGTTTTATACCGTTGCGTTTCATGAACTGTTGAAACTCCAGGCTCGTGAAACATGGTCCGTTGTCACTGACAATGATGTCTGGCAGACCATGTGTGGCAAACATGGCTCTCAGGTTCTCACTGGTGGCAATGGAAGTGCTGGATGACACGATCACACATTCTATCCATTTGGAGTATGCATCCACCACCACAAAAAACATTTTACCGAGGAAGGGGCCCGCAAAGTCGATGTGAATTCTAGACCACGGTTTGGATGGCCATGACCACAGACTGAGCAGAGCTTCCTATGGGGCATTGCTTAACTGCATGCAAGTGCTGCACTGACGCACGCATGACTCTAAGTCCGAGTCAATGCCAGGCCACCAAACATGGGACCTGGCGATGGCCTTCATCATGACAATACCGGGATGCGTACTATGTAACTCCCGTACAAATCTCGCCCTGTCTTTCTTGGGCCTTACAACACGATTACCCCACAGTAAACAGTCGGACTGGATGGAAAGCTCATCTTTGCAACGGCTGTGCGGTTTGGTTTCATCACCCATTTCCTTGGGGATGGTCGACCAGTCCCCGTTAAGAACAGAACATTTTACAACTGATAGGGTCGGATCCTGGCTGGTCCAGGTCTTAACTTGTTGAGCAGTGATAGGTGACCCTTCACTCTCAAAGGCATCCATGACCATGAGTAGCTCTGCAGGCATTGGCGTTTCCACCTCCGGTGTGGGCAACGGTAACCGGCTCAATGCATCAGCGCAGTTGTCGGTGCCTGGTCTATGGCGAATGACATAATCATAGGCAGATAATGTCAGCGGCCACCTCTGGATGCGGGACGACGCATTGGTATTGATACCTTTATGTTCCGAGTACAACGATATAAGCGGCTTGTGATCGGTTTCCAGCTCAAAGTGAAGCCCAAATAGGTACTGGTGCATTTTTTTTACCCCATAAAAACATGCTAAAGCCGCTTTCTCTACATGCCGTAGGCTCTTTCTGCCTTGGACAGGCTTCGAGATGCGTATGCAACTGGTTGTAGTTTGCCTGACTCATTGGCTTGCTGGAGTACGCAGCCGACCCCATAGGACGATGCATCACAGGTCAAAACTAGACACTTGCATGGGTCATACAGGACCAGTAGCTTGTGGGAACACAACAGATTTCTAGCCTTCTCAAAGGCTCTGCCTTGAAGTTCACCCCACACCCAGTCGTCTCCTTTCCTGAGCAGCTTGTGCAAAGGCTCTAATACTGTGCTCAATTTGGATAAGAAGTTACCGAAGACCCAGGAACGAACGCAGCTCCGTCATATTCTGGGGCCTGGGCGCATTTTTGATGGCCTCGGTTTTCGTGTTTGTAGGCCGGATTCCATCTGCAGCAATCTTTCGTCCAAGGAATTCGACCTCTGGTGCCATGAAAACGCACTTCGAACGTTTCAACCTGAGTCCCACTTTGTCCAGACGACGCAGAACCTCTTCCAGATTTTGCAGGTGCTCGGTGCTGTCACGTCCTGTGACTAGGATGTCGTCTTGGAATATCACAGTCCTGGGGACGGATTTCAATAGCTCTCCATGTTTCTCTGAAATATGGCTGCCGCCGAACGAATGCCAAAAGGGCACCTGTTGTAAATAAACAGTCCTTTGTGCGTGTTGATGCACGTAAGTTTCTTTGATGATTCAACCAGTTCCTGTGTCATGTAGGCCGACGTTAGATCCAATTTGGTGAACGATTTTCCCCCGACTAGCATTGCAAACAGGTCATCAGCTTCCGGTCATGTGCTCGCCATACTTTTGCGGGGGTTCGTATTTGCCTCGTCGCCGGTTGTAGTGTTTGAAATGTTACAATGAACTCCGTACTGTGAGCCAGTGACCAGGTGTAACCTGGTCAGTCTTTAATGGCTTCCAGAAGTGAAGATACAAAGGTGAAGTTCACTTTATATACCAGGTCCAGCACAAGTGTACCTGTGACCCTAGGACCTCCGACAGTAGTGTCCCCTGTTGGTGGGCAGACCTTATGTACATACATTACAGTAACATCGAAGGAATTCCTTCCTGAGTATGTGGCATGTTTGTACGAGGTGGGACGATGTGACACACAGTTTCACCTTCTTGCTGCTGTGGCCTCGCATCTCATTGGGAGGTACCTGAAACATAATAGATTCGGGGTCACACAGTGCTGTGAACACGAACACCACAGTAAGCAAGTAGATGTATTAACACTTACCGCTGATTTGGTCTAATCCCGGTTGTGCTCATCGTGGACACAGCACAGTTTCACAAACGTGCACACAAACGGGTCGCGGATTGGCACCTTCCGTTTCTTGCTCTTATTTGTTACTGTGTGTGAGATTGCCTTCTGGAAGAGGCTCCCAGTTGCCTGTGAAAAGGAAAGAGAGTTGAGTTTTGCTGAAATTTGAGACTTTTGCCAGAAATGTACGATAACACGTAGCCTGCAGCTGAACACAACACGCACAAAATACAGAAGCAAGCACAGGTACCTGTTGAAACTCCTCCAATTTCAAAGTAAACTCTTCATAGGTATCAAACTCCATAGTTGTGAAGATGTCCTTGAAATGCTGCATTGTATCTGTGGACAATTGCTGCGTTCTATCTGTGGACACCTCACTTGCCATTGCCGGCTGCATCTCTACAAATCAAGTACTCTTTTTGCACCAGAAAACTTGCACCTGGAAGTAAGAAAACACAGCTCACACAGTTGTACCAGAAATGAATACCCGAGTGGATGTACTTCTAGCAACACTACAAACCCGGTCGGTGGATCAGTGGCTCGGTCGGTTGGAGGGTCAGCAGGGCTTCTCAGATCGAGGCCGGAGCAGGGGAGAGAGCTTAGGCTGGGGTCGGGGGAGAGAGCTTAGGCCGTTGCGGGGGAGAGAGCTTAGGCCGGGGTCGAGGCAGGGGGAGAGAGCTTGGGCCGAGGCCGGAGCAGGGGAGAGAACTTAGGCCGGGGTCGGGGGAGAGAGCTTAGGCTGGAGTGGGGGAGAGAGCTTAGGCCGGAGCGGGGGAGAGAGCTTAGGCTGGGGTCGGGGGAGAGAGCTTAGGCTGGAGTGGGGGAGAGAGCTTAGGCCGGAGTGGGGGAGAGAGCTTAGGCCGGAGCCGGAGAGAGAGCTTAGGTTGGAGCAGGGGGAGAGAGCTTAGGCTGGGGTCGAAGCAGGGGGAGAGAGCTTGGACCGGAGTCAGAGCAGGGGAAGAGCTTGGGCCGGGGTCAGAGCGGGGGGAGAGAGCTTGGGCCGGGGTCAGAGCACGGGAGAGATCTTGGGCTGGGGTCGGAGCAGGGGAAGTGCTTGGGCCGGGGTCGGAGCAGGGGGGAGAGAGCTTGGGCCGGAGTCAGAGCGGGGGGGGGGAGAGCTTGGGCTGAAGCGAAGAGAGTGCTGGGCCTCTCAGGTCGGGCCTCAGCAGAGGATCAGGTCGGCAGTCTCGAACCTCAGGTCATGCTTCTCGACACTACGTGGAAGAAATGATTTGGGGCTGGGGTGGGGGTGGGGGCGGAGCTTGACATGTGCAAAAAAATTGCAGTACAAATAGTTACATCGATAAATATAACCCAGAGAATTACTGTCCTGTATTCAGCCTCTTCCCACTCATCAGTAAAATAATGGAAGGAGTCATTAATCGTGTCATCAAGCAACACTTATTCACCAATAACCGGCTCATTGACACTCCGTGTTCCGCCAGAACCAGTTGATTCCAGACTGATCACAGCTTTGATCCAGACATGGGCACAAAAGCTGAATGCTGGAGGAGAGGTGAGAATAGCTGCGATTATCAAGGTAGCTGAGTACAGCACAGAGCCTTCGCTAAACTGAGGTAAATGGAGGCGAAAAGGAGAACCCTCCAGTGGCTGGAGTCATATCTGACACAAAGTGAGTTATTGTAGTTCTTGGAAACCAATCGTTACAGCCCCAGAACATCACTTCAGGAATTCCTCAGGGTTGTTGGGTCAGTATCATGGAACAAATATATTAAAACACAATAGACATCCATTTTATTCATTTTGGAAGAATGCAGGAAAGTAACCCAAGAGCTTTTTAAATTCAAGATGTTGTAATCATTCACTGGGAACTTCATTGGGGATTCTTACAATTTTTGGTGGATGATCAATGAAACCACAGATGCCCATGTAAACAGAGTTTCCATTGATCTTCCACTGACATTACAGTGGCCGATTGGGAGAACCTCTCCGGGAATCCCTGGCGATTCGATAATAACTACCAACTTATTGTATCTGGTATTAAACAGCAGCAACAAGCCTTATCTTCTGTTCCAGCTCCATCTACCTTTTGCCTCACCAGAGAGCTTTCTTACTTGCATGTCCAATCTTGTCAGTAAGCATTACAATTCTCAACACTTGCTTTATTGTTTTTTTAAAAACATCACCCCATAGCAATTAAAATTGAATTAATGAAAAGGTTATAGTTCACACACAAAACACAGATTTTTAACAGAACTGAATTATGCCTGGTAAGTGGTATACAGTCTTCGAATGCTAATCAAGCCTCTCTGTACATTACGGGGCTAATGACATGCCCGAATATCCAACAAGGCATCTGAGATGAAGAATGGTATTAGACAGGCATTGCCTAAATCCCTGGATGCTCAGTCTTTTGACAAGTATAGCAGATTCAAGAATCATGTTTCTTTCATATTCAATCTCTCCTCGACAATATGATCCACTGACAAAAGAATCACATTAAAATCCAGTATACAGTCATTCTTCTATGAGAAAATCTGATTCAAGAATCATGAAGATGCCTGGCATTCACTCTTCCTTTGTCAGCCTTGGCTCAGTGGTATCATTCTAGCCTTTGAGTCAGAATGTTGTGGGTTCAAGCCCCACTCGAGGTCTTGATACCTAAACCGGGGCTTTCCAGGTGCCGAGCGTACGGGTTTGTGGGAGGATCGTGAGTGTTCAAGGCATCTTTCATGAAGGAAGAGTTGGGGGGATTATCTCTCTAAATTTGGATATGAGCTACCTTGGGTTAACGAAAATTTGTCGGAATTGGTGACTCAGATCCAAGATGTGCAGAAAGTGTCCCAAGAGATCAGGGTAAAGAATAAACAGAATGATGTACCCAGCTGGTGGAGTGGGATGCTAAATTTAGGAATCAATAGAAGTGAAGTGCCTCAATGGCTGAGATTGTGTTCACGATTGTTGATGTGGGTACAGGTAGCATGTATCATTTTGCTAATGGTGGAATGGATATTGCAAGCTCGGGCCTGCAAACAAAGCAACAGCAGAAGGATCTTTCTATGGCGATGGGAATATGATTACTTAATGATAAGGAGCCATAATATGTATTTGTATATACTTCCCGTATGTGGTGTGTAAAGATCTGACTGGATTATGTACGTCTTCTTGGAGTGCTATGTCTACATATGAGGTGTGTTAAGAGTTAACTAGATTATGTACGTCTTCTTAGAGTACTATGGAAATGTCTACTAATGTAGGTACATGAGAGACATTTAAGGGAGGACTGAAGGCCTATGGGAGATGAAAAAAAAATTGTAAACAGGCTGAAGGAAATCTCGGGGGATGGGACACACAGTTTGAATTCAAACAGAAAGAGTCATGTTGAAGAATATCAGAATTGGCTAATCAATAAAAAGGATAAGTTATCTGTAGCCAAACAGAACTGAACCCCAGCATACCATGAGATGCCAGTTTGATGCGGAGTATAAAAGAAGCAGGACAAAGGATTGCTCACTATCTTGAGCTGAAGACATCGAAGGGAGCTGTTGTGAGTGGACAGCCAAACACTCAAAGTTATAATTTCAGTCGGACTGAATGGATTATATGTAAACCGAATTATACTTAAGCCAGAAAGATTGTGACTAACCAGTTAACTTAGAGGCATAGATATTGTGAAGGAATTAATTGTTTTAATTGTGTGTAACTGGCTAACTTGGGCATATATAATACAAAGTTGAATTTAAAATCGGTAAGCTAGAGAATTTGTAATTTTTTTGGATACTTTTTAACCTGTACTCAGTAGTGTTGAATTACATAGAAACATAGAAACATAGAAAATAGGTGCAAGAGTAGGCCATTCGGCCCTTCGAGCCTGCACCACCATTCAATAAGATCATGGCTGATCATTCACCTCAGTAATCCTTTCCTGCTTTCTCTCCATACCCCTTGATCCCTTTAGCCGTAAGGGCCATATCTAAGTCCCTCTTGAATATATCCAATGAACTGGCATCAACAACTCTCTGCGGCAGGGAATTCCACAGGTTAACAACTCTCCGAGTGAAGAAGTTTCTCCTCATCTCAGTCCTAAATGGCTTGCCCCTTATCCTAAGACTGTGTCCTCTGGTTCTGGATTTCCCCAACATGGGGAACATTCTTCCCGCATCTAGCCTGTCCAGTCCAGTCAGAATCTTATATGTTTCTATGAGATCCCCTCTCATCCTTCTAAACTCCAGTTTATAAAGACCCAGTTGATCCAGTCTCTCCTCATATGTCAATCCAGCCATCCCGGGAATCAGTCTGGTGAATCTTCGCTGCACTCCCTCAATAGCAAGAATGTCCTTCCTCAGATTAGGAGACCAAAACTGAACACAATATTCCAGGTGGGGCCTCACCAAGGCCCTGTACAACTGCAGCAAGACTTCCCTGCTCCTATACTCAAATCCCCTTGTGTAAGGGGTTTTCACAGGGTTGTTGTTGTGCCTTGGGTGTCTCTCTCTGGGCTTCTGCCCTCACAGCTTATGCCTGGCCTGTGAGGTACCCTGAGTGCTGCAAGAGCTTATGAAGGGGGTTTTGAGACTCGTGCGTCCCCACAGCTTATGCCTAGCCTGTGAGGCACCTGTGAGTGTCAAACACTCCTAACCCCTTCTTCCCTAGCCTGTGACACACAGTTGAGCGTTTTCAAGGCGCTCCTAGCTTCCCTTACACAGTTCTGACATAAGACTCACGATCAGGAGATGTAATACAATAGAACTGAGACAAGGTGATTCCAAGAGGAACTTTAGGCTTCCAATTTATTTGGCAAGGTGTAACTCAACAAACAGCAATACACCAACAAAACAATCCCCCTAAATCCCACTAAAACGGACCCAACGAAAATCTTTACACCAGTTTAGCAGTACAATGCCCAACCTCCCACCTTTCCTGGCCTAACTGAGTTGGGAGTTCTGGGGACCGGAGGTTATACTCACTACTGTGCCTTCCGCAGTCTGGTGGTTTGTTTCTTCTATCTTCGGTGTCTTCGGACACTGGTTTTCCTTCAGTGTCGAGAGGCTTGTGGTTGTGGTTGTTGAATCACGAGGGCAGGGAAAATCATCACTCCTTTTTTCACTACGTCAGAAACCCCTTTTTTTATAGCCAGATTATCCAGTCCGCCTCTCCTGCTGAAGTCGATTCTTCTCATTGGTGGACTTTTGATTTTGAAAAATGCAGCAGTTTGAGGTTTTTAGGTTTTTTTCCCACTGATCTTAACCTACTCAAGGTTTGAGTGGGTGTTGATTGCATTGGCCTCCTGTAGCCATTGTGCTAGTCTGGCCTGAGCCAGATATTTCTATGCCTGATGAAAAAGGTGTTGGAATATGTATGTGGCATTGTTTAAATGCTAATGTTTTCAAGGGGCAAGTTTCGAGGGTATACAGTTCCCAGACAATTTGATTAGTTCCAATGTCCAAACTGGCCCTTTTGATATTGACTCCACCCCTTTTCTTGCAGACCTTTTAAAAAATCCCAAATTCGATTAAAGTTCGTAGTTTCTTCCATGTGCACTTTAGGATTTCAAACTTTCTGGTAGATAGTTCCAAATTAAATTCCCTTTCCTATGAGTCCAAACACTGGGGGGGGGGGTCTCCATTTGTGTCCCAAAGTTTTCCTTCCATCGGTTTCAATTCACAGCACAGACTGATCCCATAGCCCTTTTCCTTCTGGGTAAAATGAGGGGGTTTTCGTCCTCCCCTACATAATCCCCCATCTGACACAGTCAGACATCACTCGAGTGTGTCAAAGTTCAGGGTGGTGAGAAAACCCTAGGTCTCCCAAATTGCCCAACTTTCCCCAGTTTAACTCTAAACTGATCCCGTCGATATATATCGTAATTCCTTTTAACGTGGTACTGAACACAGAAATCCAACAGGTTACAATACACGACAGCAACATACATATATGTACTTAAGGTTACAGCAGTAATTGTACATTGAGTCTCATTTCGGTCTCAAACGTAAAACAAAGAAACCTGCCCTGCAAACTCCCCAGGGGCCATGTATGAAAACGCAGTCATCCCTGGAAATAACAAAACCGCCTAAGTGTCGCGGTCAAGCTTTGTTTACACACCTTGAGTGTTTAGCAACGGCTCTCCTGGCTGTGTAGTAGCCTGAGGAACTGCGTTCTTTTTCTTTTTCTCCTGAGCTTACAGCTTGTAACTAGCAGATAAGCGACAATCAGGAGTTGGCCGATTACTAAGGCATGCGATCCCACCCGGATCCATGCAGGTATGTCTGCCCGTATTCCCAAATCCCACCATGCTGGGGGTTTAATCTGGGCAATCTCCCCTGCTAGAATTTCAGTTTTCTGCTCCATGGTGTAAAAATGTTTTTGAGACAAATCCACTGCCTGGAGGAGGGCTGTAAGTTTCTCAGGTAGTGGGGCAATGGGATAGCCAAAATGGGCGACATATTGTTGTCGATGGCTGAGGTTGTTTTGTACCGTGAGGTGAATCGTGGAAGGTTCAGGGATGGGTGTGATTCTGGTGTGTGCCATTTGAACCTCTGCCCTGGGTTTAAAGCAAAAGCTGCTGTACGGAATTGGACACCACCTTCCCGGTCCGTGTTCATACCGTTGGGCACTTGTGGTGACACAATATGTCCCACCGCCTACATATGCTACCTGTGGAGGCATTTGGTTAGGGGCCATTACCTCCATTGTGCAATTGATAGGCTCTGCCCCAGCAGTGCTGAACCCGCATTGTGGCCTTGCAAAAGCGTTCAAGTGCTGGGGGCACAGGATTACCTGTGCTCCCCTGCTCCGACAACCCGAGAGGTCTGTACCTGTCACAGTGTGCTCCCACATTGTGACATAAGGTGGGACCTCTTGGAATCGAACATGCACCCCTCCACGAATGACTCCCACATTCTCCACTCGGTACAGGGGTGCTGGTCGTGGGGACGCCCCCATCACAGGCATCCTGACCACCACACCCACGATGGTATGATTTGACTTTCCACAGTCCACCGGTACCGGGTAGGCTTCCGATGCTACACGAAGTTGGCAAGGACTCAAAACATTATCGTAAGGGTGCAGTGCCGCTAAGTGCTGGTTGCTGATCCAGGAGGGGACCTGTCCCTGTCTCAGATCCTCGAGGTTACTCCGTCCCTCTCCCAGCAACCAGGCCCCATAGAGCATGCACACCTCATTTTGGGCGGCTTGATCGGAGGCGTTTCTATCCTCCCGAATCAAGGCGTTTACAGCCCTGGCCTGCACCTCCAATTGAGAGATAATCTCCTTTAAGTGAACTGTCATTGCCACCTCTTCGTGGAGCGCGGATCCCACTACGGTATTCTCGTCCCCCAGGACTTTGCGCAGCTGATTCTTTAACCCATTTATCTGGAGGGCCAGCTGCATGTTATCCAAACTGTTTATGGCGGACGCCCCGGTGTTAAACCCCGTAAGAATGTCATTTAAAGTGCCACGCCTCTGCCTGCCCAGTTCGGCCCTATCCACTGTTTATACAAGTCTGTCACTTTGACATCCCCGAAGTCCAGTTCATAGAACTTCCGGAACATCTCCCGCAGCAGAGCCTGGTATAACAGCTCGGTTTCCCGGGGACACCACGTAGGTAGGCGGACTTCTGTTAGATTTAGCACCACTGATGCCACTGCGTAGTGTACCCCCTGATAAAATAGTTTCTCGGTAGGGACCAACACTAAACCATTCCCCGGCCCCCTGGTTGTTGTCGGGCACTCGTGTGTTATGGTGGGCTTGGCCGTGGGTGGGGGTTTTCTTTCCTGAACTACAAGTTCGGTGGCATTTACTGGTACCCAGGGATTGGGGATCACACACGCCTCCCCGCTGTGATCCCATACCACCCCATCCCCGACATCCTGCCACCACCTATAGAAAACAATGGAGACCCCCTCTGAACACACGCGAGTGGATCCCCACATACACAAATAAATTCCTTGGTCGTACGCCCACCATTTCTCCCAGCACACCGTGACCCCGCCAGATGACCCCATGATGGTTCGGTAGGTATCATTATCCAGACGTTCCCAGTCCGAGTGTCGGTCTCCCATGTCCCTGTTGAGCTTTCTGAGCCACCACCACCGTCCCAGAGGTATGTCCCCTTGGCAAGTTAGGCATACCTTCCTGCCTTCTGTCACTCTCACTCTGGAAGTGGCCACAGTGATCTCCGGGCAGGGGACGGAGGCCTCTCCGTAGGTAAAGTCCTTATGGTTGGAGTACTTGGTGGAGTTCGATCCCAACCTCCCAGGCCATTTCCCCTCGTGGGAGTAGGTGACCCGGCCATCCGCCGCCGGAGTCCCTTCTCCTGTGGTCACTGTCGGCGCTCTGCCCCCGGAGCATCCGAAAACTAGGGAGTCCTCGGTGTCCCCTCGGTGTCCGGTGCAGATCCTTAGCGATACCAGCATCACTAACGTCCAGTAGGGAGGTGTTGACATCTGAAAGGCAAGAAGAACATGGCCTTGCCTTGAGAGACCTCTCCAGGCTCGGCCCACTTAACATGTTCCAAACACAAAAATGCTGTACCCAACCGTCACTGCCTTACCTAAACACATATACTCACAACACAAAGTAACAAAACAGGAAGGGAAAATATACACACCGCCACCCGTCCCCGGGTGGCCAGGCTATATCCTGTCACTGTACAGGCGTCGTCGACCACTTGGCTGACCGTACCCTGGGGACCAGGATGTCCTCCGCTGAGGGGCTCGTATGGTCCCCCTTAATGAGTCTTGTGCTGCCCTCCAAGGCCCTCCCGAGCCCCGGATAATCGGTGGGAGACCCTTGCTAGTGCAACAGAGCATCCTCCCTGTTGTCTTTCGCCGTATCAGTCTGGGGCGGGAGGCTAAGTAAACAGGGGACCACGGCGCCCTGGGCTGTGGCACTCTGTGACTCCTCCTTACTGTCGGTGCAGAGTCCCACGTTATGGGCTGCAATGCCATCTCCTCCACCTCTTGGGCTAGCCCCAGCTGATCCACCATGGGAGGTTCAGCTTCCCCTTGAATCTTGCTAATGGTAGAGCCTTTCTCCCTACTTCTGTTAGTGGGCTGGGAACCTCTACCCAGTGGTGGGATAGCCTTACAGGAGCAATGAACCAGCCCCGGCTGTAGAGCTTCGGGGCCCGCTACCTCCTCCGGAGCCTCCAAATCAACCGGGGCCTGTTCTTCCCCTAGTGCCTGATTCCCTTCCCTTGCTCGTCCCCTCTGTTTTTTACCTCTTTTGGGGTCAAACAATTTACATTGATTAATGTGATACCACTTCACCCGGCGAGGCAGTCAAACCGCATAGACCATAGAGCTAGCCTTGTCGACTATGCTGTATGGTCCCATATATAATGCTTCAAAAACCCCGACCCGAGCATAGTTCCTCACCATGACCTGGTCCCCTATCTCCCATTCGTGGTGTTTGCTGGGTTCTAGCAGCAATCGGTTACTCTGATGCTGTCTGCCCATGTTACTAGCAGCCTGCCAGTGAATCTGTTTGAGGTGTTCAAACAGGTTCCTGACAAACCGGTCCCGGTTCACCTCTCGGAGCTGCCCTTCGGTGAGAACTGGCGCCAACACATGCACTGGGGTTCTCATGATCCGGCCCATCATCAGCTCATGGGGTGAGTACCCTGTGCTCTTTGACTGACTGGCCCGGATTCCCATGAGGACCAACGGTAAGACCTCCACCCACTTGTTCGGTGAGTCTCCCGTCTCCTTGTGCAGCCTTTCCTTTAGGGTCCGGTTCAGGCATTCTACGGGGCCTGAGGACTGAGGGTTGTAGGCGACATGCCATTTGGCTCTTATCCCCAGCACCTTTAGGGTGGCCTGCATCACCTGGCCGGTGAAGTGGCTTCCCCGGTCGGACTCCACGATTTGAGGTAGACCCACCGAGAGAACACCTCCCTCACCAGGACTTTTGCAGTCCCCACCGCGGTAGCTGTTCGGCAAGGGAAGGCTTCCACCCACTTGGAAAACACATCCACCAGGACGAGGCAGTATTTATAACCTCCCTGGGCGGCCGGTAGGGGTCCGATGTAGTCGATCTGGATCGACTGCCATGGTCCCTCTACCCGCCTGACGCCTTCCTTTTCTGAGGGTCTGGATTGTTTGCAGCGCAAACCAGACAGCCCGCACAGAAGTTGCGGACGTCTTCCCGGAGGTCTGGCCACCACCCTGCCTTTTCTACCCATTGCCAGGTAGATTCCGGCCCAGGGTGTCCCGCACCTGGACCCTCATTGGCCAGCTGAAGGAATTCCCTCCGGTGTTGTGGCGGCACTACCCATTTGTCCCCTTTAAGCAACATACCTTCCCGCACAGCAATATCTACAGCACTGTATGGGCCCTCCGCCTTTTCCCCCCTTTTGATAGCAGCCAAGGCAGCCTTCAGGATCGGATCCTGCATCTACTTTAAAGACTACAGCCGCCCCTACGCTCCCTTGTGTCCCTGGCTTGCTTCTTGCTGCTGCTATCCTGCCTGCCTCATATGGGTCCCATGGGCGACCTGTGCGAGCACCTTCCCTTGCCAGCAGGTCTGCCTGCTGGTTACCTTCCCCCGTGGCTCAGTTTTGGAGTGGGCCTTTACCTTATGAATATATACATCCCCGGTTTCTCCCACTGCAGCCACGATCTTTTCTAGCAGGGGTTTGGTCACAAGGGGCTTCCCATCCGCAGAGGTGTACCCCCGGCATGACCAAATCGCCAGATACTCTGTACATGAATTGCAAGTGAACATGCTGTCCGAGCAAATCGTGTATGGGGTAAGGAATTCCTCGGGGTGTGTGACCACATACATCACCGCCGAGAGTTCCGCCTGCTGGGCGCTCAGGGTGCATGGGAGTTTAAGAGCCAAGGCAATTCCTGCCTTGGGATCCCAAACTCCGCAGCCCGTAAGTCTTGTACCCACGGACACTGAACTGGAGCCATCAACATAGTTCTCGCGGCCTGTGGGGTGTATCCCTGCCCGAAATCCAAAGTTGATGTCCCATACTCCCTCCACAGAGCATCGATACGGCTGCCCTGGATAGATTAAATTTGCTGCGAGCCTGGGCTCGCAGAGGCCCTTGACCTTTAAAGTCATTTGGGAGAGGAGGAGGGTCCAGCGAGTGATTCTAGTACTGCTCACTGTCCCGTCCTTAATCCTCCCGTCCAACAGCATCTGCGTCGGGGTATGATGGGTGAGGAGTGTAATGGGGGATATTCCGGTAAAGATCTGAGCTCTCTTTACTGCCCAGTGGGTGGCAAGCAAGTGCCTCTCACAATTGGAGTATCCCTTTTCTACCTCCGTGAGGACCCTGGAGGAGTACACCACTGGTCTCAGCTGACCGTTTCGCCCCTGGAGCAACACTGCACTTAAGCTGTCACCACTGGCTGCCACCTCCAGGAAGAATTCCTCCCCCCCCATCAATTGCCCCTAGGGCTGGTGCTACCTGCAGGTCTCTCTTAAGACGGACAAATGCTGCCTCACAGCCCTCGTCCCATTCCCACTCGACCCCCTTATGTAGGAGTCTGAGCAGAGGGACGGCAGTGGCTGCATAGTCCTCGATGAAGTCCCTACAGTAGCCAGTGATTCCCAGGAAAGACGTTACCCCCGACACATCCCTAGGGACAGGGAGTTCCTGCACTGCCTTTCTTCTAGCCTCATCAATGGCCCTTTCTCCTGCCCTTATCGTCAGGCCCAGGAATTTTACTTCTCCTAGACCTATCTGGGCTTTCTTGGGGTTAACTTTAAAACCCCCTTCCTTCAGTAAGACCAGCAGTTCGGCCAGCAGTGGACCGTGTTCCTCACTGCTGTCTGTGAACAACAACAGGTCGTCCACATACTGGACCAGCTGGTGTGGCTGGCTGAAGCCTTTTAAGCAGTTCGCCATGCATTGGTGAAAGATGCTGGGACTATTATGAAAGCCCTGTGGGAGGCAGCTCCATGTATACTGCTGTTCCCGGAAGGTGAAGGCAAACTTGTACTGGTCTTCCCTCCGTACAGGGATAGACCAGAACCCGTTGGATATGTCCAACACTGTGAACGTGGTTGCGGATGCAGGGATTTCCCCTATCAGATCCGCAACTGTCGCTACTGTGGGAGCACAAGCTGGGATGTTTTTATTGAGCACCCTATAATCCACCGTAGCCCTCCAAGAATTGTCCGGTTTCCTAACCGGCCAAAGCGGGGAGTTGACATGGGTGGCTATGGGTCTCAAAACACCCTGCTCGACAAGCGAGCTTAAAGCTGTCTCCAAGTCTGCTTCTGCCTCTCGGGGAAAGCCATACTGCTTTTGCGGGCGGGACATGGGATCCCCATCTATTCTAACCTCCACTTCTGTGACTCTCCCACAGTCGTGTTTATGGGTGGCAAATGCTGCAAGATTTGCTTGCACATAGGCCCGGTACTCGGCTGGGGTGTTACCGACCAGAACCTCAGGTCGTAACCCCCTTTTGGCTTCATTGTACACAGAGTCCCTTTTCCCTGTTTCTTATCAATAACCATGACTTCTCCCTCTGCTCCCGTGCCCACTGTGCCCCATAGACAGTGATTCCTCAAGTCTACTAGGATCTGGCGAGCGATGATAAAATCAGCCCCCAAAATCCCTTTTCCCATCTGCTCCCAGTTCATTAGGACGCACTTCCATTGTGTTTGGAGTGCTCCTAAATGAACCGCGAGCGGGACTGAGAAAAACCCAGCCTTCTCATTACCTGTGAACCCAACTAGTTGATACGGCACCCCGTTTGATAGAGGTGAGGTTGCGGGGTCCTCCGAATGGACTATCGTGCTGGAAGCACCAGTGTCCAAAAGGTAGGTACCCAATACACCCTCAACCTCCATCTTGACCCAGGGTCGTCCCCAGGGGTCATATTCTAGTGGGCGCAGGTATGCAGGCTGGGTCTGGGCTAGTCACGGCCTCTGTACTGGCAGGGTTGCTGGTGCTTCCCTGCCTGTTGCTGTGGTTACCTTCCCAGTCCCCTCCAGTGCTGTCCTCACTGCAGCTACTATCTGGTCAAGGGATGGTGAGGAGCTCGCTCCACTTCCCCGACTCTGGGCGGCTCCTGAAGGACTTCTCCCCCCATATCTCTTTACTGGGCTCCTGCAATCCCTTTTAAAATGCCCAGCTTTCCCGCACCCGTAGCACACTCCCTCCTTATCAATCGAGCGGCCACCCTCCTGGTGCCATTCCCTTTTGGGAATCGGGTTGGGTTTTACTTCATTTACCCGACCTTTGGAGGTTTTCTCCTCCTCCCCTCCTCCATTCCGTTGGACCAGTGCCAGTTGCCTGACCACTGCTTCCTCGGTGAGGTTGGGGTCCCGGGAATCGAACCACAGTTCTGCCCTGGCCTTGAGCCGGGGCAAGCAGTTTGCCACCAGCATCCTCAGCCAGCGGCCAGTCTGTACCGCGGAAAGATTCGCCCGGTCGAGGAGCTCCCCACAGGCTGCGTGGTATACCACCCACAGCCTGTCCGCAAACGCCTGCGGGGTTTCCCTTGCGAGTTGCCTTGTCCTTTCGACCCGTTCGAAAGGACTGCCGTCATCGAAGCCCATAGCCTCAAGGACGGCCCTCTGGGCCTCAGTAAATGTGTGCTGCCCCTCCGGCATTCTGCCGGTAGGGCCTGGTACAATTTGCTGTCCAGAGAGAAGAGCAGCAGCTTGGCTGTCTCTTCCTCGTCGCACCCATTAATTTCCCCTGCCTGCATCACCTCCATGAAGTGGATAGGTGGGTCCCCACTGCGAGTGAGTTTGGCCAAATGGGCCACCATGGCCCTGAGTGATTGAACTCCATGGGGAATAATAAAGTCGCTCTCCAGCGCTCCCCGACCTTGGCCACCTCCCTGTGGAGGACCGTACTTGCGCTGCCTGACCGGGCACATCCGCCCTGGTTCAGGATCTTTCTGCGCTGGTCCCTCCATACCCGGTGCAGCAGACAGTGCCTGGTCACCTGATCCAGCCCTTAACTGACCCTCGGCTGGAGCCTCACATCCCTGCTGCCAAATGGGACACATTGGTCCTGCCCCCAGCCCTGGGTATGCTACTACCTGCGTGCCCCGCCCCTCCTGGTACCCCACCGGACAAACCACCGTGCCTCAGGAGGTGGTTGGGCGTCTCTTGCCTTTGGATTCTCCTCTACTCCCCAATACTCTCCTTTGTCCCCTGTGGACCTTCTGGGTCCTATCAGGGCGACCATCCCCTTTGCCTGGGATAGAGCGTGGGTGAGAGTTTTAATCCTCTCCTGGCAGGGACCGTGATCTGCAAACTCACTGCGACTGGCCACTTTATAGGCTGTCTGTACGTCTTTTAATTTATTCTCCAGTTCCCAAATTTTCTGGGTGTACCGAGAGTTCTGTTCCCGGAGGGACCCCTCACTACCCTTGGCCTCAGTGACCTGACACTGAAGATAGTCCCGGCTATTTCGGAAGGTCTCCTCCAACTGCCGGTTCCTTTGCTGCTCCCCAGCTAATTCGGCCAGCAGGTTGTCCCCAACCACAGCCCGGATAGCAGAGAGCTCCACTGATTTCTGAAGACTCTGTTCCAAGTCCTTCACCCGCTGGTCGAGCTTTCGGACTTGGCGGGTGAAGCAGATAAGCCAGATGGCCTTTTCCACCCTATGGTTGTGGTCCTTCCCTGCTGTCCACTGAGCAGCAGCATCCACTGGGCGCTCTGCCCGAGTGAGGGCTTGCACCCAAGGTTTGGTGAGGTTCACCTTGCCAAAAATGTATGAGGAAATTCTCTCCTCCATTTTAGTTTCCTCTCTTATCACCTCATCTGTTATATTAACATCTTCTGTTTGCTTAAGTCCCTTCGTGGTCGCCATGTTCTGTAAGGGGTTTTCACAGGGTTGTTGTTGTGCCTTGGGTGTCTCTCTCTCTCTGGGCTTCTGCCCTCACAGCTTATGCCTGGCCTGTGAGGTACCCTGAGTGCTGCAAGAGCACCCCTGGAGAGACTGTGTCCACAGCTTATGAAGGGGGTTTTGAGACTCGTGCGTCCCCACAGCTTATACCTAGCCTGTGAGGCGCCTGTGAGTGTCAAACACTCCTAACCCCTTCTTCCCTAGCCTGTGACACACAGTTGAGCGTTTTCGAGGCGCTCCTAGCTTCCCTTACACGGTTCTGACATAAGACTCACGATCAGGAGATGTAATACAATAGAACTGAGACAAGGTGATTCCAAGAGGAACTTTAGGCTTCCAATTTATTTGACAAGGTGTAACTCAACAAACAGCAATACACCAACAAAACAATCCCCCTAAATCCCACTAAAATGGACCCAACGAAAATCTTTACACCAGTTTAGCAGTACAATGCCGAACTTCCCACCTTTCCTGGCCTAACTGAGTTGGGAGTTCTGGGGACCGGAGGTTATACTCACGACTGTGCCTTCCGCAGTCTGGTGGTTTGTTTCTTCTATCTTCGGTGTCTTCGGACACTGGTTTTCCTTCAGTGTCGAGAGGCTTGTGGTTGTGGTTGTTGAATCACGAGGGCAGGGAAAATCATCACTTCTTTTTTCACTACGTCAGAAACCCCTTTTTTTATAGCCAGATTATCCAGTCCGCCTCTCCTGCTGAAGTCGATTCTTCTCATTGGTGGACTTTTGATTTTGAAAAATGCAGCAGTTTGAGGTTTTTAGGTTTTTTTCCCACTGATCTTAACCTACTCAAGGTTTGAGTGGGTGTTGATTGCATTGGCCTCCTGTAGCCATTGTGCTAGTCTGGCCTGAGCCAGATATTTCTATGCCTGATGAAGAAGTTGTTGGAATATGTATGTGGCATTGTTTAAATGCTAATGTTTTCAAGGGGCAAGTTTCGAGGGTATACAGTTCCCAGACAATTTGATTAGTTCCAATGTCCAAACTGGCCCTTTTGATATTGACTCCACCCCTTTTCTTGCAGACCTTTTAAAAAATCCCAAATTCGATTAAAGTTCGTAGTTTCTTCCATGTGCACTTTAGGATTTCAAACTTTCTGGTAGATAGTTCCAAATTAAATTCCCTTTCTTATGAGTCCAAACACTGGGGGGGGGTCTCCATTTGTGTCCCAAAGTTTTCCTTCCATCGGTTTCAATTCACAGCACAGACTGATCCCATAGCCCTTTTCCTTCTGGGTAAAATGAGGGGGTTTTCGTCCTCCCCTACACTTGCTATGAAGGCCAACATACCATTTGCCTTCTTCACCGCCTGCTGTACCTGCATGCCAACTTTCAATGACTGATGAACCATGACACACAGGTCTTGCTGCACCTCCTCTTTTCCCAATCTGCTGCCATTCTGCTTTCGTGTTTTTGCCTCCAAAGTGGATGACCTCACATTTATCCACATTATACTGCATCTGCCATGTATTTGCCCACTCACCTAACCTGTCCAATTTACCCTGCATGCTCTTAGTGTCCTCCTCACAGCTCACACCGCCACCAAGTTTAGTGTCATCTGCAAACTTGGAGATATTACACTCAATTCCATCATCTAAATCATTAATGTACATTGTAAATAGCTGGGGTCCCAGCACTGAGCCCTGCGGCACTCCCCTAGTCACTGCCTGCCATTCTGAAAAGGACCCGTTAATCCCGACTCTCTGCTTCCTGTCTGCCAACCAGTTCTCTATCCACGTCAGTACATTACCCCCAATATCATGTACTTTGATTTTTCACACCAATCTCCTGTGTGGGACCTTGTCAAAAGCCTTTTGAAAGTCCAAATACACCACATCCACTGGTTCTCCCTTGTCCACTCTACTAGTTACATCCTCAAAAAATTCCAGAAGATTTGTCAAGCATGATTTCCTTTTCATAAATCCATGCTGACTTGAATCAATCCTATCACTGCTCTCCAAATGTGCTGCTATTTCATCCTTAATGATTGATTCCAACATTTTCTCCACCACCGATGTCAGGCTAACCGGTCTATAATTACCCGTTTTCTCTCTCCCTCCTTTTTAAAAAAGTGGTGTTACATTAGCAACCCTCCAGTCCATAGGAACTGATCCAGAGTCGATAGACTGTTGGAAAATTATCACCAATGCATCCACTATTTCTAGGGTCACTTCCTTAAGTACTCTGGGATGTAGACTATCAGGCCCTGGGGATTTATCGGCCTTTAATCCCATCAATTTCCCTAACACAATTTCCCGCCTAATAAGGATATCCTTCAGTTCCTACTTCTCACTAGACCCTCGATTCCCTAGTACATCCGGAAGGTTATTTGTATCTTCCTTTGTGAAGACAGAACCAAAGTACGTGTTCAATTGGTCTGCCATTTCTTTGTTCCCCATTATAAATTCACCCGAATCCAACTGCAAGGGACCTACGTTTGTCTTCACTAATCTTTTTCTCTTCACATATCTATAGAAGCTTTTGCAGTCAGTTTTTATGTTTCTGGCAAGCTTACTCTCATATTCTATTTTCCCTCTCTTAATTCAACCTTTTGTCCTCCTCTGCTGAATTTTTAAATTCTCCCAGTCCTCCGGTTTGCTGCTCTTTCTAGCTCATTTGTATGCTTCTTCCTTGGAATTAATACTATCCTTAATTTCCTTTGTTAGCCACGGTTGAGCCACCTTCCCCATTTTATTTTTACTCCAGACAGGGATGTACAATTGCTGAAGTTCGTCCATCTGCTCTTCAAAGGTTTGCCATTGCCTATCCACCGTCAGTCCTTTAAGTATCATTTGCCAGTCTAATCTAGCCAATTCGCGCCTCATACCATCAAAGTTACCTTTCCTTTAGTTCAGGACCCTAGTTTCTGAAGTAACTTTGTCACTCTCCATCTTAATAAGGAATTCTACCATATTATGGTCACTCTTCCCCAAGGGGTCTCGCACAACAAGATTGCTAATTAGTCCCTTCTCATTACACATCACCCAGTCTAGGATGGCCAGCTTTCTGGTTGGTTCCTCGAAATATTGGTCTAGAAAACCATCCCTAATACACTCCAGGAAATCCTCCTCCACCGCATTGCTACCAGTTAGGTTAGCCCAATCAATATGTAGATTAAAGTCGCCCATGATCACTGCTGTACCTTTATTGCACACATCCCTTATTTCTTGTTTGATGCTGTCCCCAACCTCACGACTACTATTTGGTGGCCTTACACAACTCCCACTAGCATTTTCTGCCCTTTGGTATTTCGTAGCTCAACCCATACCGATTCCACATCATCCAAGCTAATGTCCTTCCTTACAATTGCATTAATTTCCTCTTTAACCAGCAACGCCACCCCGCCTCCTTTTCCTTTCTGTCTCTCCTTCCTAAATGCTGAATACCCTTGTATGTTGAGTTCCCATCCTTGGTCACCCTGGAGCCATGTCTCCGTGATGCCAATCACATCGTATCCGTTAACTGCTATCTGCGCAGTTAATTCATCCACCTTATTCCAAATACTCCTCGCATTGAGGCACAGAGCCTTCAGGCTTGTCTTTTTAACACACTTTGACCGTTTAGAATTTTGCTGTAAATTGGCCCTTTTTGTTTTTTGCCTTGGGTTTCACTTTTACTATTCTCCTTTCTAGCTTTTGCTTCTGTCTCCATTTTATTTCCCTCTGTCTCCCTGCATAGATTCCCAATTAGGAATGTATAGGGCCAGAACTCGGTCAACTCTAAGGCCCGCCCATTTCTCGGCAGCCCCCGGGCGGCACATACCATTTTGCTGCCCGCCACCGCTGGGGCCAGTCGGAAGCGAGTTTTGCCGCGGTTGTGTTGGCAGCAGCGGCAGCGGCAGGCAGCGGGAGTCAGCAGGCGGGAGTGGGTGTCAGCGGGTGGCGGCAGCAGTGAGCGATAGGTGTCGGCCTCTCAATTCGGAATACTTCGGAGACTGTGCACCACGCATGCGCGAGACTTGTTTTTTTTTGTAGTTTGATTTGCCAGCTGACATCAGTGTTGACGCGATTCGGGCTGATGGGACATCTGCGCATACGCTGAAATGCTGATCACTCCTTTGCACCTGCTAGTTGGAGAGGGGAGAGTGTTGGAAATACAGAGCTACAAAGTCCATCAAGGGAATTAAAATGAGTGGACAAAAAGCTTCAAGGAAGACTTAAAACCGAGTCTAGAGCTCCCTGGTTTAATGATGAAGAACTGGAGGAGATTGTATCAGAGGTGGAGCACAGGTATAAAGACCTCGCCCGGGATGGTTGTGGCAAGCCTCCACCATCCCAATACAGACGCATTTGGAGGGAGATTGGTGAGGCCGTGTCCTTAATGGGCAACATTGCGCGAGATGGGGACCAGTGTAGGAAATGTTGGAACAATGTATTGGCGTCAGCAAGAGTGAGTAACTATTTATTGGGGCCCTCCCGTACAATTCCAAAAGGATCTGTGCCAGATGTGTCTGTGTGTGTGTGTGTCTGTGAGTGCGTGTGTGGGACATGAGCAAAAGGAGTCAAGGCTGCAACGTTTCTTTCTTTCTTTCTGCAGAAGAAAAAACTTCCAAGGCAACAAGCCTGAGTGCCACGGGAGGGGGCCCAGCAGAGGTGATAGAGTTGAGCAGCCTGGAGGAGCGTGCCTTGGCATTGGTGGGTGACCACCGCCATGCAACCACAAAGGGTGATGCAGATCCCATGATAGAGCATGGTAAGCTTATACTAATCTCCGGTGTGCGTGACGCTCATGTCATGTAAGGTCAAATGCGTTTTAACGCACACTTTGTCGGCCATTATTGGTGTGCCCATATAGCGATGGAATGCCTTGATGGCACAATGTGAGATTGGATGGCTCATATATCATCTTGACCAAACCCCATCCCCCAGCTATAGACTGAAATGTTGTCCTCTACTTGCAACGAGCAATGCACACCATCTACCTCTGGCACACAAAAGAGGAGTGTGATCCCAACTTATCCCATCCCAACGTTGTCACCAGCCCAAGACAGCGGCTCCTTCCTCCACCTCCCCTCCCCCCCCCCCAAGATCACCCATATCCACCGCACCCACCTCCGCCACCCAGAGTCAGGAAGACCAGGAGGGAGAGGAAGGAGAAGGGCACGTGGTCGAGCCAATTGAGCTCGAGGAGCTGGAAGAGGAGGACACCAGCCTCCTGACATGTGTGCCACCTGTCTGGAGAGCCTCGGTGTTGGGGTCTGAATTCATGGGGTTCAAACCGGACGATCCAGGAACAAGTGCTGGCAGGCGCAGAGGCCGTGGCGTTAAACCAACCACACAGCATTCAGCCACACAATCCCAACAATCACCTGAGGATGCAGGATGGCTCGCGGCTATTCAGGAGATAGTCCAGCTATCAAGGACGAACGGCTACCTAGATCGCGATATGCTCCAGACCATGGCTGAGATAGCTGCCAGCATCGCAACCTTTGCTCAGCACCATACTGACAGCATGGAGCGGCTCATTAGTGTGATGGAGTGCAACACGGAGTCTGATGAGGCGATGAGGCGCGCTTCTGGGCATGTCGTGCAAGCCCCCGACACCACACTCTCAAGGCACGCAGATCCGGAGGAGCTGGAGATGCCAGCGCCTTCAGTCACGCCCCCTCTACCTTCTCACCAAGACGCAGACGTCTGCAGAGATCCGGCTGCCCTCCTGCACAACCTGATCAAGCAGAGGCAGTGAGGAGCAGGGGTGTGGTGCGCCGTGTTGAAGGCGGAGCAAAGAAGAGAACGATGGGCCTCACATCGAGGGGGGGAGGGAAGGTAGGTGGTGATGGCGGGGATAGGGGTGGGTGTTGGTGGTGGATATCTTCATTAATTTTATGATGTTCTGTTCCTTTAGAATGCCACATTTTTCAATCAATTCACATTGTTCCACTCTTGGTCATTGTTTCATTTTTACATAATGTGTAGTGCCTTCTGAGAAAACACAGCTCTCCCTCAGGTGTTCTGCTGTATGAGGGATATCTTGCCCTCCACATATGATTCTACTGTACAATGGGTCGCACCATCAGGCCATCTCGACACAACAAGTAAGGGTCACCAATGCAGGAAGGCTTCCATTCAATGAGAGTCAGTTGAACTACTTGCAGGGCACACATTAAGGTTTGCACTTCACCCCACTTTTTCTGACGCCAAACATCGTGTATTGCCACCCCTGAGATGACATGTGCATCAGTGATATTGCAGTCCATTATATGTATTTTTCCTTCTTCCGTACCTCATGTCATGCTGTTCTCACTATCACATGCAGCGACCTGCCAGAGCTTTACATCGTCTAACTTTTGCATCTTTACTCTGACATAAGATCATGCCATCTGCGCAGTCACAATCTGTCACTAAATATCTTCCACCTGAAATGGTGTAAAAACTCTTGTATGCAGGAAGGCTGCCATTCAATGACACTCACTTGAACTACTTGCAGGGCAGACCTTAAGGCTTGCACTTCAACCCGCTGTTTCCAAGGTCAAACATGGCGGAGTGCCACCCATGAGATGACATGTTAATCAGTTACATTGCAATCCATTAAATGTATTTTCCCGTCTTCCATATCTCATGTAATACTCTTCTGAGTATCAGTTGCAGCGGTGTGCCATATCTTTACATCTTCTAACTTTCGCATATTTACTCTGACATAAGATCATACCATTTGCGCAGTCACAATATGTCGCTAAATATGTCCCGCATTAAATGGTCTCAAAACTCTTGTAGGGCATCTCCACTGAGCCTTTACCATCTTTCGCTACTCATTGCCGCTTCCTCGACCACACCTTCCCTTCAACAGAGTAATCTGGATTTACATATATCAACTCTTTCTGTGCGGGGTAAGGTCCATCACATTACTATTTCTGTGCCACTGTTAATGCTGCAGCATGTGCACGATACCCGGGATGTGAAGCACTGCAGAACTTTGAGCGATTCTCCCTGCCTGACTCACAGCCAGCTCAGACCAGCTTTTTGCCAGCGGTCCTTCTGGCGGGTGACAGAGCAATCTTAGTCAATAGTGCCTGAGGAAAATCCCGGATTTCCAGCCTCGGGCATGGGCGGGCAGCAGCAAGTAGCGTCGAAGAAACCTCCGCGAGGAATCTCCCAGCGGTCGGCACCAGGGCGGGACCGGAGGAATCGCCAAAAAATAAACAATTTCCGGCGGAACCTCGGCAACTGTGGGCGGAACTTCGATCAAGTTTGGGTCCATAGTCTTTTTAATCTTTTTAATAAAGTCCATTGCATTGGAAAATCTCAGTGTTCTTATGGGCTAGAATCTCCATGTTTGTGTTTATTCCCCAAAAATGGGTGTTATTTCTGGCGTGGGCATTAAAAGAGAGTTTTCTGATCACCAGCTTCTCGCCCATTCTCAAAACACCTAGTTTCCATTTTTGAAAATGGCCGTTACCAAGAACGATAGCAAATGGGCGGTAGCATTAATTTTTTTTGACCTTCTGCCGTAAAGTGTGGCCGTCCTTAGCAACGGCATGGCAACACTCCATTCCCGCAATTCAGGATGTCAAGTGTCATCATGACATGCGCAGAAGAGGAGACAGAGAGAAAGGGAGTTCAGAGGCACTGAAAGCATGTGTGGCTGTGGTGTGTGCTTGTCTGGCTGTTGTGGGAGGCACGACGGAGATTCACCAGTAGCAAAAAGCCTACTAAGCACCAAGAACATAATTGGCACCGAGTTTTTGTCCAACAAATAAAATATCATCATCATCATCATAGGCAGTCCCTCGGAATCGAGGAAGACTTGCTTCCACTCCTGAAGTGAGTTCTTTGGTGGCTGAACAGCCCAATACGAGAGCCACAGACTCTGTCACAGGTGGGACAGACATTCGCCGAGGGAAGGGTTCGCCAAACGCTCCTTCCGCTGCCTGCGCTTGACCTCTTCACGCTCTCGGCGTTGAGATTCAAAGAGCTCAACGCCCTCCTGGATGCACTTATTCCACCTAGGGTGGTCTTTGACCAGGGACTCTCAGGTGTCAGTGGTGATGTCACACTTTACCAGGGAGGCTTTGAGGGTGTCCTTGTAATGTTTCCGCTGCCCATCTTTGGCTCGTTTGCCGTGAAGGAGCTCCGCATAAAGCATTTGCTTAGGGAGTCTCGTGTCTGTCATGTGAACTATGTGGCCTGCCCAGCAAAGCTGATCGAGTGTGGTCAGTGCTTCAATGCTGGGGATGTTAGCCTGAACGAGGACATTAGCCCGAGAAAATAAGATATAACATGGAAGGGATGGAGGATGCCCTGGAGCTGGTAGCCAGGAACACTGGTGGCAGAGGGCTCCCAGTGGTCCCGGAGCATTGCACTGCACCCCAAGGTGAGGCAACCCCATTGCCAACAACACATGAGAGCCAGCAGCAACATCTTCCTTCTGGCTTGGCGCACGTTCCCACCTCGGGACTGTCCTCTCCCATATCTGTCCAAGCAGCACTTCGGCCGTCACCCTCCCCCCCAATGAAGCATCGCCTGAGGAGCTCCTCGGCCAGGCAGCTTGGAGTCAGGAGAGGAAGTGGAAGGGGTAGAGGTGGGGAGGAGAAGCGGGGTGGGGGGTGGGGGGGGGGGGGCGGGGGAAGGGTTGGTTTGTACAGAAATACTAATGATTTCTGACTAATATTTGGTTTAAATGTTTCTTATTTAACAAAACCTTGTAGCATATTGGCCCAGTTGGCTGCACCATTACACGCTGGTGATTCCTTAACATTAAAGGGTATAATCACGCTTAACTTTAATCAACTTAAACTTTAACTGTCACCAAGGTGATGCCCACCATTGATGTATAACCTGCACACCAGCAGTGTGTCAGCCTTGTAAATAACACCAACATTCTTTCAGGCAAAGCGATCATTGATGAGCTCCTGACGTAAGGCTCTTGCAGCTATCATGACACCATGGGCCCTTTCATGCGGCGGGGGGGGGGGGGGGGGTGGAGGCATGGATGCAGCGTCAACCTGATTCTCTGAGCCGACGTCAGCGTCCGCCACCTCATCCTTCTCTTCCTCTCTCTGGTGAGGTGGTCTGTCAGACTCATCAGGCAATTCGTGTCCCCTCCTGATAGTCAAGTGGAGCATACCACCACGAATTGAGCTACCTGTTCAGGGTGGTATTGGAGCTCGCCTCCTGAGTGGTCCAGGCATCTGAAGCACTGCTTCAGCACTCCAATGGTTTTCTCCATGATATTGCGAGTTGCTCTGTGGCTTTCGTATCGTCTCTCGGCCTCAGTGTGGGTGTCACGCAGGGGGATCATCAGCCAGATGGCGGGGCCATATCCTTTGTCTCCAAGCATCCAGCATTGACTTTGTGGCTTATTGTTAAACAAGTCAGATGCAGTGCTCTCACGCAGGATGTGCGCATCATGGTTGCTGCCTGGAAATTGAGCATTCTCTGCCAGTATAATTTGCTGGTGGTCGACAACCAGTTGGACATTCAGGGAGTGGAATCCCTTGTAGTTCCTGAAAACCTCAGCATCCTGAACAGATGTCCACATCGTGATGTGCATACAGTCTATTGTTCCCTGCACCTTGGGGAAGTTTGCAATTCTGGAGAATCCTCGAGCCCTCTCAGTCTGTGCCTCCCTGGTCATAGGGAAGCTAATCAAGTCCCTCCTGCATGCGTACAGGGCTTCAGTGACCTGTCTAATGCAGCGATGTGTGGCATTAGACAGGTCCGCAAATGTCGCCAGCTGTGGCCTGAACATAGAAACATAGAAACATAGAAAATAGGTGCAGGAGTAGGCCATTCGGCCCTTCGAGCCTGCACCGCCATTCAATGAGTTCATGGCTGAACATGCAACTTCAGTACCCCATTCCTGCTTTCTCAACCATACCCCTTGATCCCCCGAGTAGTAAGGACTACATCTAACTCTTTTTTGAATATATTTAGTGAATTGGCCTCAACAACTTTCTGTGGTAGAGAATTCCACAGGTTCACCACTCTCTGGGTGAAGAAGTTTCTCCTCATCTCGGTCCTAAATGGCTTACCCCTTATCCTTAGACTGTGACCCATGGTTCTGGACTTCCCCAACATTGGGAACAATATTCCTGCATCTAACCTGTCTAAACCCATCAGAATTTTAAACGTTTCGATGAGATCTCCTCTCATTCTTCTGAACTCCAGTGAACACAAGCCCAGTTGATCCAGTCTTTCTTGATATGTCAGTCCCACCATCCTGGGAATCAGTCTGGTGAACCTTCGTTGCATTCCCTCAATAGCAAGAATGTCCTTCCTCAAGTTAGGAGACCAAAACTGTACACAATACTCCAGGTGTGGCCTCACCAAGGCCCTGTACAACTGTAGTAATACCTCCCTGTCCCTGTACTCAAATCCCCTCGCTATGAAGGCCAACATGCCATTTGCCTTCTTAACCACCTGCTGTATCTGCATGCCAACCTTCAATGAATGATGTACCATGACACTCAGGTCTTGTTGCACCTCCCCTTTTCCGAATCTGTTACCATTCAAATAATAGCCTGTCTCTCTGTTTTAACCACCAAAGTGGACAACCTCACATTTATCCACATTATACTTCATCTGCCATGCATTTGCAAACTCACCTAACCTATCCAAGTCACTCTGCAGCCTCATAGCATCCTTCTCGCAGCTCACACTGCCACCCAACTTAGTGTCATCCACAAATTTGGAGATACTACATTTAATTCCCTCGTCTAAATCATTAATATACAATGTAAACAGCTGGGGCCCCAGCACAGAACCTTGCGGTACCCCACTAGTCACTGCGTGCCATTCTGAAAAGTACCCATTTACTCCTACTCATTGCTTCCTGTCTGCCAACCAGTTCTCAATCCACGTCAGCACACTACCCCCAATCCCATGTGCTTTAACTTTGCACATTAAGCTCTTGTGTGGGACCTTGTCGAAAGCCTTCTGAAAGTCCAAATATACCACATCAACTGGTTCTCCCTTGTCCACTCTACTGGAAACATCCTTAAAAAATTCCAGAAGTTTTGTCAAACATGATTTCCCTTTCACAAATCCATGCTGACTTGGACCTATAATGTCACCTCTTTCCAAATGCGCTGCTATGACATCCTTAATAATTGATTCCATCATTTTACCCACTACCGATGTCAGGCTGTCTATAATTCCTTGTTTTCTCTCTCCCTCCTATTTTAAAAACTGGGGTTACATTGGCTACCCTCCACTCCATAGGAACTGACCCAGAGTCTATGGAATGTTGGAAAATGACTGTCAATGCATCCGCTATTTCCAAGGCCACCTCCTTAAGTACTCTGGGATGCTGACATCAGGCCCTGGGGATTTATCGGCTTTCAATCCCATTAATTTCCCCAACACAATTTCCCGACTAATAAGGATTTCCCTCAGTTCCTCCTTCTTACTAGACCCTCTGACCGCTTTTATATCCGGAAGGTTGTTTGTGTCCTCCTTAGTGAATACTGAACCAAAGTACTTGTTCAATTGGTCTGCCATTTCTTTGTTCCCAGTTATGACTTCCCCTGATTCTGACTGCAGGGGACCGACGTTTGTCTTTACTAACCTTTTTCTCTTTACATATCTATAGAAGCTTTTGCAGTCCATTTTAATGTTCCCTGCAAGCTTCCTCTCATACTCCATTTTCCCTGCCCTAATCAAACGCTTTGTCCTCCTCTGCTGAGTTCTAAATTTCTCCCAGTCCCCTGGTTCGCTGCTATTTCTGGCCAATTTGTATGCCACTTCCTTGGCTTTAATATTATCCCTGATTTTCCTTGATAGCCATGGTTGAGCCACCTTCCCTTTTTTATTTTTACGCCAGACAGGGATGTACAATTGTTGTAGTTCAACCATGCGGTCTCTAAATGTCTGCCATTGCCCATCCACTGTCAACCCCTTAAGTATCATTTGCCAATCTATCCTAACCAATTCACGCCTCATACCTTCAAAGTTACCCTTCTTTAAGTTCTGGACCATGGTCTCTGAATTAACTGTTTCCTTCTCCATCCTAATGTAGAATTCCACCATATTATGGTCACTCTTCCCCAAGGGGCTTCGCACAACGAGATTGTTAATTAATCCTCTCTCATTACACAACACCCAGTCTAAGATGGCCTCCCCCCTAGTTGGTTCCTCGACGTATTGGTCTAGAAAACCATCCCTTATGCACTCCAGGAAATCCTCCTCCACCGTATTGTTTCCAGTTTGGTTAGCCCAATCTATATGCATATTAAAGTCACCTATGATAACTGCTGCACCTTTATTGCATGCACCCCTAATTTTCTGTTTGATGCCCTCCCCAACATCTACTGTTTGGAGGTCTGTACACAACTTCCACTAGCGTTTTCTGCCCTTTGGTATTCCGTAGCTCCACTCATACCGATTCCACATCATCCAAGCTAATGTTTTTCCTTACAATTGCATTAATTTCCTCTTTAACCAGCAACGCCACCCCGCCTCCTTTTCCTTTCCGTCTATCTTTCCTAAATGTTGAATACCCTTGGATGTTGAGTTCCCAGCCTTGGTCACACTGGAGCCATGTCTCCGTGATGCCAACCACATCGTATCCGTTAACTGCTATCTGTACAGTTAATTCATCCACCTTATTCCGAATACTCCTCGCATTGAGGCACAGAGCTTTCAGGCTTGCCTTTTTATTACACTTTGACCCTTTAGAATTTTGCTGTAAAGTGGCCCTTTTTGTTTTTTGCCTTGGGTTTCTCTGCCCTCCACTTTTACTCATCTCCTCTCTGTCTTTTGCTTCTGTCTCGATTTTGTTTCCCTCTGTCTCCCTGCATTGGTTCCCATTCCCCTGCCATATTCGTTTAAGTCCTCCCCAACAGCAATAGCAAACACTCCCCCTCAGACATTGGTTCTGGTCCTGCCTAGGTGCAGACCATCCGGTTTGTACTGGTCCCACCTCCCCCAGAACCAGTTCCAATGTCCCAGGAATTTGAATCCCTCCCTGCTGCACCACTGCTCAAGCCTGCGATTCCTACTCTGACTAGCACATGGCACTGGTAGCAATCCCGAGATTACTACTTTTGAGGTCCTATTTTTTAATTTAGCTCCTAGCTCCTTAAATTCGTCTCGCAGGACCTCATCCCGTTTTTTACCTATATCGTTGGTACCAATGTGCACCACGACAACTGGCTTTTCACCCGCCCTTTTCAGAATGTCCTGCACCCATTCCGAGACATCCTTGACCCTTGCACCAGGGAGGCAACATACCATCCTGGAATCTCGGTTGCGGCCGCAGAAACGCCTATCTATTCCCCTTACAATTGAATCCCCTATCACTATCACTCTCCCACTCTTTTTCCTGCCCTCCTGTGCAGCAGAGCCAGCCACGGTGCCTTGAACTTGGCTGCTGCTGCCCTCCCCTGGTAAGTCATCCCCCCCAACAGTACTCAAAGCGGTGTATCTGTTTTACAGGGGGATGACCGCAGGGGACCCCTGCACTACCTTCCTTGCACTGCTCTTCCTGTTGGTCTTCCATTCCCTATCTGGCTGTGGACCCTTCACCTGCGGTAAGACCAACTCGCTACACGTGCTACTCACATCATTCTCGGCATCGTGGATGCTCCAGAATGAATCCACCCTCAGCTCCAATTCCACAATGCGGTCCATCAGGAGCTAGAAACGGATACACTTCCCGCACACGTAGTTGTCAGGGACACCGGAAGTGTCCCTGAGTTCCCACATGGTACAGGAGGAGCATATCACGTGTCCGAGTTCTCCTGCCATGACTTAACCTTTAGATACACTTAATTTGGTGACAACAATGTTAACAGGTTACTTACTGATATAAAAAAGAAAAAGAAAAGCTACTCACCAATCACCAGCCAATCACTTAACCCTTTGGCTGTGACATCACCTTTTCATTTCTTTCTACTTCTTTTTTGCTTTCTCTCCCGGCTGGAGCTGCACCAGCTGGGCCTTTTGTAGGCCTCACCAACGCCACGAACTCCCGCCTCTCGGACTGCCGCCGCCTCTCACTGCCGCTGGGCCTTTATAGGCCTCACCAACGCCACGAACTCCCGCTTCTCGGACTGCCGCGAACGCCAAGAACCCAAGGCATAGAACGACAGTGCTGCAATGACTTTGACCTCGACGGACTGTGCAGTGCTGATGATGCTGGCAGGTTGCAGATCTGCCCTTATCAGCGGGCATACCTCAGTGATAACCTCTTTGTGGAAGCGCAGTCTCCGAAGGCAGGTGGTGTTGGGCAATTCGAGGTAAGAATGCTTCTCCTTGTACTTGTGGTGGGTGTAACATCTGGTCCTCCTCATCTGTCTGTCACTTCTTACATTGGGCACATACTGCAATGGAGCATTCCTTCGGCGCTGTCAAGTCTGCTGCATGTATTTGGTCACCAAGAGCGGGTGAGAAAGGACAGGCCCCATCGCAGTAGCTCTCTGTTTTCCACCGATTGGTCACAAACAAGCACAGCAGCCTTTTAAAGGACACGTCATGTGATCTAGAACATGGCGTCCATAACGCTGTGATTCGTTCCGGTTAGTTCCACTTTTTGTGGCCGGTTTTTTGGGCGAGCAATATTGTGGTTGATATGTGTGCGAGGTTGTGAAAGTGAGGCTGGGCGATCTCATGGCCGCTAGTTTCAGTAAATATGCTCTTTACGACAAAAAAAGGTGGGCGGGCGTTAATATTGAATCTCGGCGTTAAATCCGTGTGGAAAGTAACACTGGGCGATATTATTGCCGTTGAATTCGCCCATTCTGCTGATTCCGCCCAAAAAAAGTGAGCGGGTGGTAATATTTTTTCTCACCGTTAAGCACATGGGGAGAGTAAGGCTCGGCGATAAGTTTCTGAAAAATGCCCACCAGTTTCCATTGTGTGCCAAAATGGGCGCTATATGGGCGTTATATGTCATTTCAGCGGTAAAAAGGGCGTTAACTGGGCGTTAAGCATGCAAAAAAAGTGGAAGTTCTAGCCCCATAAGTCTGTGTTGGAAACCCGTAGGAAAAGTCCTACAAAACCATCTGGTCCTGAGAAATTATCACTCTTTGGTGCCATTATTTTCTTCATTACTGTTATTTTACTTACGTTAATTTTGTTGAGTCTCTGTCCCTGATTCAGTATTAGTTTCCTTGGGATTTCCAGCATGCTATCCTCTTTCTCTAATGTAAATATTGATACAAAGTAATTATTCAACATGTCCACCATTTCCTCATTGTCATTGACAATATCACCACTTTCAGTTTTTAAGGGGCCAATATCGCTCCTAACTACCCTCTTTTTCCTGATATAATTGTAAAAATTCTTTGTGTTGATTTTGATATCCCTTGCAAGTTTCTTTTCATGCTCTTTTTTTGTAGCTCTTGCTATCTGTTTTGCGACTCTTTGCTGTTCTTTGTATCTTTCCCATTGGGATATGTACTATTTTTTGCATTTTTGTATGCTTTTTCTTTTAGTTTTATGCTGTCCCCTTACACTTTAGTCGTCTATGGCAGGTTTTTTCGCAAGTAGAGCTCTTGCCCCTCAGGGGTATAAACTGTTTTTGTTTCATATTAAAATCTTTTTTTTACACCTCCCACTGACCTTCTGTCATTTTACCCATTAACAGATTTGCCCAGTTCACTGTTAACAGTCTCTGTCTCATCCCATTGAAGTCATCTAGAATCTTAGTAGCTGTTTCGCATTTCTCCCTTTCAAAAGTTACGTTGAACTCGATCAGGTTATAATCGCTATTGGATAAATATTCACGCACTGTTAGGCTGTTAATTAAATCTGGTTCATTACACATTACTAAATCTAATATGGTATTCCCCCTTGTTGCTTCTAGGACATATTGTTAAAGAAAACTATCCCGGACACCTTCAAGAAATTCACTACCTTTCTGACAGGTGGTAGTCTGCTTATCCCAATCTATATGAAAGTTAAAATCCCTCATTAAAACCTTTGCTACACGCTTGTCTAATCTCTGCATTTATACAACCTAGCACTTCACAGCTGCTATCAGGGGGCTAAATACAACACCCACTACATGATTAATTCCTTTCCTATTTCTGAATTCTATCCATAAAGTCTCCACTGCCTGCTTACCTCTCGTAATATCCTCTCTTATCATTGAAGTGATTTATCCTGAATCACTAAGGCTATTCATCCCCTTCTACCATTTTCCCTACCTTTCTCGCAGACTTTATAACTTGGTATATTTAGTTCCCACTTCTGATCGCCTCAGTAATGGCTACCATGTTATACCCTCCAATTTGAATTCATGCCTGCAGTTCATTCAATTATTTTTCAATTATTTTTCAGTGATTCATTAGTTAAGTGTATAGTGAGGGCCCAAAAATGGTCGTTGCATAAGGTCCGCCCATTTCTCGGCAGCATACCATCAGTGCATTGTTTCAACCTGCCGGCATACCGCCGAGACCGAAGAGGACAAAATTGGTCGATTCTTTTTCAGCCTTATGTAGGCGGTATGCCAGCGGTCTGCAGCGGGCAGTAGGTAATCTAGTAGTCGATCCAGATCGACTTTCTCTTCGATGGATGGTGCGACACTGAACTGCGCTCGAGCGATTTTTTTTCCCCATTTTTTTCACAGAAGCGTTTTACCCACGATTTTGGGGGTCAGGGGTCACCTGCGCATGTGCAGTGAGTTGGAGAGGAGGGAGAGAGAGTGAGAAGGATCAGGAAGCTCGTCGATGGTCAGTTACTTTAAAAACAAATTGCAGAGTTTAAAAATATTCATAACAACTAATCATTCTACAGTTTGAAGATTAAGATGACATATTTTGAAAAGTAAAAATCATAACAACATAAATATTATGGAAATGTTAAAACAAAAATCGAAGCACAGGAACATCGAAAAGGACAGGAGGTTGCAGGCGCCCACCTTTGACGAGACGCTGTTACCTGTCCTTCTCGAGAATATTACAGAGAGGTACTCTGAGTTAATGAAGGGTGGTCATGGAAAGCCCCCCCCCCGCCCCCCCGCCAAAGGAGTACAACAGGATATGGGACGAGATCGGGGAGGCTGTGCCCTCCACAAGTACCATGGCACACACCGGGGAAAAGAGCTGGAACGACCTGGTGAGGATAGCAAGAGTAAGTATTGATTTTATTTATGCACTCCCCATGCACTATATAAATGTAGATTCCGTGTCACACGGATGATGTTATTTAAAGTTACGGCGATGTATTCGCGCCTTCAGGCAATGACAAGAGGATTAACGCGGTGTTTTTTAAAGTGTGTGTGTGGTGTGTGTGTGTGAGACTCTGTGTGCTTGCGATGTTAAATGGATTGAAGATTTTTACTTTCATTTATTTTACTTTCTGCAGAACACATCTGTAATAGCAGCGGATCAGTGGTGTACGGTGGGAGGACCTGCAACCCAGGAGCCTCTGACTGAAATCGAGATCCGTGCCCTGTGCCTGGTTGGGGATAGCAACCATGCCACCACCGGCATTGGAGCTGACCCACTCACACAGGATGGTAAGTTGAATCCAATCCCCGGTCTGTAATGTGGTCCTGTCATGTCATGTAATGTTACTGTAACTGTAACGTTGGCCTGATGTAATGTAATGCAAGTTTATTGCACTGTAATGTTGGCCTCATGTGATGTACTACAATGTTGGGGGCATGTAACACAATGCATATATGTATTGTCTGTCTGCGATATGTAATGCAGTATTGCAGCTGTGGTGGACATTTAAGTAAGACTGCAATAAGTCACTGTACTATGTACTCATGTAACCGTGACCCCTCCCCTGGTGCCATGCATTTTTAAATGTTGTTTTGTACTTCCAGCCAACACAGAGAGACCAGGCGGCAGACCCACTGCCTCCACCTCATCCCCCAGCCCTCTCCCGACTTCACCACTGGCAGAGATGATGAAGACGAAGAGGAAGAGGAAGAGCCGCTGACCCTGGAGCCAATGGAGGTGGAGGTAGGGGTTGGAGATGGAGGAGGATACATCAGCTCCATGTGGGCCAGCTGGAACATCCTCCAACACCGAGTCTGTATTCAGGGGATTCCCCCATGGCTCCTCTGATTCTGCAGGACCAAGTGGTGCACAGCAAGGCACCCTCAGTGTTGCAGCACCCTTGCCGCAATGATGGAGGATGGTGCTGAAAAGGTCGGTTGTTGTACTAGGTGTGTGCCAGGACATGGTGGGTCTGTCTCAGGCCAGTGTCGACATAGGATGAGAGCTACTCAAGGCCATGGCTACGATAGCCGCAAACATCGCGCCTCTATCAGAACGGCAGTCGGAGGATATGTTGCGTATGATCACCGTGATGGAGCGAACCGCCGATGCCGTCAAAGCCATGTGGCAATCAACGGGATCGGGACATGGCACGGAACCCCCCCCCCCGTGCGATAGCAGTCAGGTTGACAGCACCTGAAGGTGGGAAGCTGACATCATCTTCCCGTTCTGAAGCCGTGCCTTCCACATCACGAGCTTCTCCTGAGGCCCTGCAAAGTCTGACCCCCAATGACAGCAACAGTACTCAGGGTGCGGTGCCGCACGCCGGCTTGGTACCACCACGCAGATGTCCGGGCTCAGAGGCACTGGAAAAGGGAAGGGCGGGAGTAAGAAAGGGAGGAATAGTCCCAAGGGTGGTGTAGCATGAGGTCGAGGTCGAGGTCAAGGTCGAGGTCGTGGTCGAGGACAGTAAAGGAACCTTTGTTGTACTTGTTCATTGAATAATTGAAGTTTGATTTGTAAAAGTTTATTAAAGTTGTTAAAGTTTTGTTCAAGTTGTTTTATAGTTATAAGTTTTACAAAGTTTCAAAATTGTTGTATATTTTTGACATTTTTACATAAACGTTTGAATTGAATTTAAGCACTCTTGTACAATGCCGATTTCCAAAATGGCGGCAATGAGCACTCCGCCCATTCCCGCCCACTTAACATCGGCATAAAACCACCTTTCCAGGACGGTGTGCAGCTCCAGTAGTATGTCGGCGGTATGTGATGAAAATCGGACTTTCTGGGCGGCATGCGGGCTGTCCTGCACAACGGACGTTCAGCGGTATGTCAATGATGAATATTCCACCGAGCAGTATGTCGGTGGTATGTAGTAGTTTTTTCACCAAAATCACATTTTTGGGCAGTACGCGAGCAGTACGCGGACAGTAGTGGCCGGTATGTCAATGAATTTCAGGCCCTGGATGTTTTCTGATTGTTTATTTTTTGATTTTTGCCATTTTTTTTGTGTTTTTTCTCTCCTCCCAGGGCCTGTATTTTTTGATGGTGATAGGCCTGGGCTAAAGTTGGTGAGGACCCCGGTTTCCACCGCGAATCCTCGTGCAATGCCGATTTTTACCGTCGGGCGCATTTTTTTGCCAATTTTACCCTCTAAAAAATGGCGACGTTTTTAGTGGTATTTTTGCCATAAAATAACGGGGAAAAAAACAATATCACCAAAAACTGAATTTCTAGCCCCTTGTGAAGCCCTTTTCATTCTTTCCACTAGGACCTTGGTACAGTTCATTCCTGCACTGCCCATGAAATGGAACCCCTCTTTCCCACATCACTCCGTTACCTCCCTAATCAGCTTATTCCTACACCAATGTACTTGTGATTCATGTAATAATCCAGAGATTATACCCTTGAGGTCCTGTTCTTTAATTTAGCACCTAGTTCCTGGCACTCCCCAAACAGGACCTCCTGCCTACTCTTCCCTATGTTGTTGGTCCCAACATGGACCGCAACAACTGAATCCTCCCCCTCCTTTTTCAATGTCCTTTCAAACCGGTTCAAGATGTCCCTCACCCTGGCACCAGTTAGGCAACATACCATGTGGGACTCTCCATCTTGCTTACAAAGGATGCTATTCTGCCTCCCGCTGTTGCCTCGGTATCCCGCTCCATTTAATTTCTGCTGCCGCCGCTCAGGTCCACTCTGCCTCGGCCTCCCTCTCCATTTACACTCTGCCTCCGCTGCTGCTGCTGGCTGCATTCGAGGTACAGGAGAGTGCCTGGCCCCTATGGAATCAAATCCCAGCAAATAGTTAAAAACTTTAGGCGAGCAAGAAGGAAGGGGATAAATGGGAAAATAATAGAAAAAGGGAACATGTTCACACTGTTGGAAACTTAAATAGGATTTAAAATATTTTAAATGCTAAACATGTATAGTGCAAGCTATATTTACAGCAGAATGAGCACAAATTAAATACTCCATCTCTTAAATGATATTTCTTTGCCTGTAGCGATAGTGCAGTTTGCTGAATAGTTAATAAGAAATCACAAATCAATGCCAAAATGCACAGTCTTGGCGCCTGACCCTTTGCTGCCTTTGACTGCTTTGAAAAGTGTAATTAAAGTCAGCTTGTCTCTCTCAATTCCTTCAGTGGAGCACCTCATGACTGGTAGGTTCATTCATTCTGCCATCTCTGCCAGTTCCAGCATGTCCCTCGGGAAATAGCTTGTGAATAAAGGTATCAGCTTCAAAAGGCCAAGTGGATCTTGCACCATGACTTCAGCCACAACTCATTATTATATTTGAGACTTTTTTGAATGCTCATACTGAGATGGTGAGCAATGTTCCGAATGTTGTCAGGCAATATTTAACTATCAGCCAAAAACATTACAGTCCTGGTTTTGTGAAAATCAGTAAGTCACTTACCCATGGCAAGGGCACACCTGTGCCAGCTGCAAGTCCAGCCCCTCCTCCTGATTTGAATAGACACTATGCACAAGCAAAATAATCAATGGCACAATTGGTAAGGGAGGGGTGCAGCGAAGAAAATCTGGCCAGGCAGCCGGTCTTAAAAGGTTGCAACTGGCCCTTAAAAGGGAGTGTGCTTTTCTTTGGCACAGAATCGTTTTGGTTGTCAGCACACTAGAGGCACGAATAAATGTCGACAAAATGCCATTTTATTATGACTCCTTGGAGGTTCTATTACAGGAGATGTTACACAGGAGGATAACCCTCCCCTGGGTATTCTCCTGTTAAAGGAAAAGTGCAAGCTGTGTGGTGGAGGTGACCCACAGATTGGATGCAGTCTGCTAGACCTAGAAGCAAATGAGTAAGCAATTTACTCGTGTCAGGGTAGTGCCAAGGTAAGTATCCATCTTTGCACATTTTGGGCTCAATTTTCCTCAGTGATTTGCGCCGTTTATTTGGAGCAGGCCGCTTTTTTTTGGCCTAAGTTAAAAAACCACAGTTCCCCCAATCAATTTGCACCAGTGTAACTCAGTTAGTTACGATTTTTTTAGGTAAGTTTTTTTTTCAGCCAAAGGGAGCGTAACCTGCCACCCGCACCAATTCTGTCCATTTAGGGAATTTTGGCCAGCTGAGAGTTACTCCAATTCTTCTTAGGCCCGCGTATGTGGCCTCTGCAGAAAAAACTCTGGAGATTTAATGAAATCGGCGTAGGTAAGGAAATCAGCGCAGTTAAGTACAGCAGATGCCCGGACAGCAGCAGCACCAGCAGCAGGAGAGGTAAGAGAGAGGGGGAAAGGCGGGGGGGGGAGGAAGCCTTTTGGGTATAGTTTGGTGCAAGGGCCAGAAGGGAAGAGGCCTTTCGGCCTGGGCTAGGGGCGGGGGAGTGGACCGGGAGGCCGTTCGGCCTGGGCTAGGGGCGGGGGAGTGGACCGGGAGGCCGTTCGGCCTGGGCTAGGGGCGGGGGAGCGACTGGGAGGCCATTCGGCCAGGGTTAGGGGCGGGGGAGTGGACTATGAGGCCACTCGGCCTGGGCTAGGGGCGGGGGAGTGGACCGGGAGGCCGTTCGGCCTGGGCTAGGGGCGGGGGAGCGACTGGGAGGCCATTCGGCCAGGGTTAGGGGCGGGGGAGTGGACCGTGAGGCCACTCGGCCAGGGCTAGGGGCGGGGAAGTGGACTGGCAGGTCACTTGGTTGGGGAAGCGGACCGACAGGTCACTCAGCCAGATCTAGGAGTGGGGGAGCAGACTGGGAGGCCCTTCGGCCTGGGATAGGAGCGGGGATTGGCACCGGCATCGGGAGGTGGGCAGGGGGTGGAGTATGTTGGAGGTAAGTTGCTGCAATGTATTTTAATGTGTTTTTAAGTTGCTGCAATGTATTTTAATGTATTGCGAGCTGGCTGTATGTTTCACTTTGCAGCCTCAGCTCGCATTGTGTCCCTGGTTACCGTGGCAACCTGGTCTTTTTGGCACAGATCAAGGCTCCACCCCCAAGACTAAAGGACAGGTTAGGCTGCGCCAAAATGAAGAAATCAAACACGGAAACTTTAAACATTTTTTGAGGGCGTACTTGGGCCCCCAAAAAACGGGCGTAATTATTCAAGTACACCAAAAAAAAGCTTTGGGAAAAATTGAGCCCATTATTACTGTTGTAGCATAACACACATGGCAGAAATGAAAATGGGGAGCATCAGCATCTTTCAAGGAGACAGCATGCAAAATGTGGGAAGAATATTTCCCCTTTTCCTCATACTCTTTTACTCCAGAAAAGCTGGCTGGCACACATGCTGTGGACACACAGCAATAGCAACAACAACAACAACACTTGTGGGGCAGAGCATAACTGGAGGCCATCAATATAAGATAGTCACCGAGAAATCCAATCAGCAATTCAGAAGAAACTTCTTTACCCAAAGAGTGGTGAGAGTATGAAACTCGCTACCACAGGGAGTGGTGAAGCGAATAGTATGGATGCATTTGGTTTGTTTACAAGGCATCAGGAGCGGATGGAATCCCCGCTGAGGCACTAAAGTATGGCGGAGAAGCACTATTGGCACGAATGCATGACCTCATCTCTCTTATCTGGAAGGAGGAGAGCATGGCAGGAGATCTCAGAGATGCCGTAATCGTGACCATCTTCAAAAAGGGGACAAGTCCGACTGCGGTAACTACAAGAGGCCACTTGGAAAGTCATCGCAAGAATCCTCCTCAACTATCTTCTCCTTGTGGCTGAAGAGCTCCTCCCAGAATCACAATGCGATTCCGTCCACTAAAGGGTACAACAGACATGATCTTCACCGTGCGGCAACTACAAGAGAAATGCAGGGAACAGCACCAACTCTTATACATGGCCTTCTTTGACTTTACAAAAGCCTTTGACACTGTCAACCATGAGGGACTATGGAGCGTCCTCCTCCGTTTCAGCAGCCACATAAGGAGAAATTAGGGCAGATGAGCAAAAGCTTGGTCAAAGAAATAGGTTTTAAGGAACGTCTTAAAGAAGGAAAGAGAGGTGGAGAGGTTTAGGGAGGGAATTCCAGAGCTTAGGGCTTCTGCAACAGAAGGCACGGCCGCCAATGGTTGGGCGCGTAAAATCAGTGATGCTCAAGAGACCAGACTAATCTTTCAAAGAGCTTTCACTAATACATATGAATATTGCAAAGCATGCTGAGAATTTACATTGTCATGATAAAGAACATCCCTGCTGTATTAGAATACACTCACATAAGGAGATAAGCCACAGAACGACTGTCTATATGCACTGCCAAGTTTTAACACCTGGATGCCTTGGGCATGTTTATATGGTTTTCTTCCCTGAAGGGATGAGAGACTGCTGAATGCCAGAGGATGAAGGCACCATGCCAGCTTCCTGCATATGGGCTGATGATATAAAGAATCCTCTGAGTGCAGTTACATGCTATCTGCGCATTCATACAGTGGAATTCCTTCTTGTTCATTGCTTTATTTTCCTTGCGACATCACAACACACACTCTTAAAAGATGGCTCTTAACACAGGAACTTGTCAGGTGACCTGACCTTTTTATTATATACAGCATCAGTTGCATTACCACAGTAGTCCACTAGGTGGTGCAGTCGTCCACTAGATGGAGCTTATGTATAACATTCGTAAGAATATAAGAATCAGGAGCAGGAGTCGGCCATACAGGCCTTCGAGCCTGCTCTGCCATTCAATAAGATCATGGCTGATCTTCGACCTCAACTCCACTTTCCCGCCCGATCCCCATATCCCTTGATTCCCCTACCCCAAAAATCTATCTATCTCAGCTGGCTCTGAAATCCCGGCCTCTCCGGGTTCGTACAGAGTGTGTACAGAAATGCGCATATGCCGAAAACCAGTTTTTCCGATCTGTCAAGTTTTAGCTTGACAGATTGCATGCATTGCGGCAGCAAGGATATTCGCATGGGCGAGATTGCACTATTTGCCCATCTCTTGCCCTGCGAATGTCCTTAAAACTCTTGTGCCTGGTAAAAGCAGGCGCATAGCCTACTTTTACCAGTGTAGGAGTTTAAAAACATACAAAAACATATAAAAATAAAATTTTTAAAACACATTTTAATGTTAAAAATCCTGCCCACTAAGGTAAGTTTACTTTAAACCATAATTAAAAAACTTTTTTAAAAATTGGAAAAATATTTTTTTTTCTAAGACATTTATTAACTTTAATTTAAATTAATGTTAAATATGTGATTTTTTTTTCTATTTTCGATTGGTGTTTTGATTTTGGGGGGGTGTTTCACAATCATAATAATAACTCCTACTTACAGAGTTCCCATTATTACGTTTGAGAAAATACTTTACCTGGATTGGCTGCCCAGTGCCACGTGACTCCAGCTCCAGCTCTACATCTGTCCAGACATGCACGCGCTCCGATGCGCAGGGAGAGAAGGCCTCAGGACTAGGATCTCTGGTGGGCGCAGCAGCAAAAGGTAAGTGCGCATCTTTTCTCTAGAATTGAGTGGAACACCCACGGGGAGAAGAAATCGGGATTTCAGGGCCAGTAATTCACCATTCACAGCCCTCTGGGGTAGAGAATTCCAAAGATTCACTAAGTGAAGAAAAACCCTCCTCATCTCAGTCTTAAATGGCCGACCCCTTATCCTGAGACTATGCTTTCTAGTTCTAAACTCTCCAGCCAGGGGAAGCAGCCTTTCAGTGTCTACCCTGTCAATCACCTCTCAGAATCTTATATGTTTCAAAGAGATTACCTCTCATTCTTCTAAACTCCAGAAAGTACAGACCCAATCTATTCAATTTCTCCTCATAGGACAACCCTCATAAGTGAGGGGATATTCTGTGGACGCCTTCAATGGGTGCCACCTTATACTTTGGGGAAGCCAACAATCCCATAAAAGGTGAAACCAATGTTCCCTCTAAGCTGCATGGCTGTGCAGCTCTCTGCCGGTCGTGCGCAGTCCAGGACCGGCTTTTCTAAAGTTAAACTTTGCATGCGCGAAACTGTGAATGGGCCGCGCACCCAAAATAAAATTAGGGGGAACAATGGGTGATGCCCTTTCTCACTGTTACCTGGCTGTGATGCCATAGCTAATTAAGTGTGCTCCCGATATTGGGCCTTGGGCCTCACTTCAGTTGAGCCAACAGGGCACAAACAGCCAGCCGGTGAAGAGTGAACCAAGATCGGGTCGCTGCTAGTGCCAGGTAAGTGAGGGATGATATCCAAGTCGGGTCAGGGGAGGAGGATATTGGAAGCTTGGGGTCAGGAGATTAGAGACCATGGGAGGGGGGGAATCGAAGGCTGGGTTGGGGGAAATAATAGCAATCAGGAGTGGGGGAAGAAGTGACGGCCAGCGTTCTTTAACTGTGGGTCTGGAGAAACACTCCTGTTCCTCTGGGCTCCATATTCAAGTAAGTACATTTCTGAAATGTATATTTTGGTAGCAGGCAGTCCCAAGGTCCAACATTACTGAGTGTGGCCAGCGTGGCGCTTTCTGCCTCAGGGCAAACCAATCTTACAATGAGGGCCTCAAAAATGCATTAGGCCCCTTATTTGTATATGCAAAGGGTCTAACGCCAGTTTCAGGTGCAGACCTTGGACACCTATTTTTTTCCTTCACCAACATAGCAGATGGCGCACTTCCTGCCCACCTTTTGGGGGTTTAGTAGGCTGGTTAGATCCTGAAAAATGGGAGGAATGCTCTCTGCCCACATACTAATACCCATAAGTGCAGACTGATACCTCAATTTGGCAGACCGTATGTGCGAATGGATACTCCTCTTCCCAAAGAAAGCTAGGGGAGCAGACATCAGTAAGATATGTGAATGTTGGTGCTTACTCAGAAACACAGTGTCATGCCTTGAGTGATACTGTATGAAAGAAGAATTACAGAATGATCAAGAGTAAGCACAGCCTCGTTGGCCACACACACACCAATCTGCCATAATAATACCAATAGAGGAAAATCTAGCCTATTGTCTCTCTCAGCATATATTTCTAAATTGTCCATTGTTACTAATAATACTATGCAGAATGCAATGACAATCTTTATTTTATTTATGTGTTTACAGGATTTGGGCATTGCTGGAACGGCCGGCATTTATTGCCCATCCCTAATTGCCCTTGAGAAGGTGATGGTGAGCCGTCTCCTTGAACTGCTGAAGTCCTTGTGGTGAGGTTACTCCACAGTGGTTTGGTACAACTCACTGGCTCGCTAGGCCATTTCAAAGGGCAGTTAAGAGTCAACCACATTGCTGTGGCTCTGCAGTCACATATAGGCCAGACTGGGTAAGGATGGCTGGTTTCCTTCCTTAAAAGGCCTGATAGTCTCAGATTTAAGTAAAAATTCACTTCAGCAAAACAATCTTAAAAATAAAGCTTGAAACAGAAGTGCAGACAATTATCAATCCAAATATTGCCAAACAAAAGTTTCTATTCAATATATCATTCGGGGTTAGAAAGAAAAATTTCTGTTGGCCATGTCACTGTGAATGAGGCTAAATAAAATGGCAGCACTAGTACTCAACTCTTTTTGAAGCATTAGTTGGAGTCACTGATGGAAATCTTCCTGATACAAGTACAGCTGCCTGGCAATGCACAGCTTTGAAAAACATGCAGATATCTACAAACCTTGAAGATAATTTGGGATAATATGGCATAAACAATTGATTTAATCTCAAATATTTATCCATCTGTACATAAGAGACATAATAGAATCCATTTTTATATTATATTTACAGTTTTTGTTCAAAGTGAATTAGTGCAGGTAAAATTGCAAGCAAACTAGTTGCGAACCATACCTTTCCAAAAACCTGTATTCATTGTAACTGTCCAAACACAGCTTGGGGAAAAAAATCGCAATAGCTCATTTTTATTTCATTTCAGATAAGCTACTTTTCAGTTTTCCCATTGTAACTTCTATTACATCTTATCTTTTATAGAAAACATCCCCACTCCAGGGCAAACCTCTTACTGGTTGATTATATTTTCATAAATGCTAATTACTGAGTTAAACTGGTCGATAAATTCCTGATATTGACTGCAGCAAATTGACAGCCTCTATTATCTCGTGCTAAATAGCGTAGAGTTTATTTTAGTTCTATTAAAATTGATGTAGCTGTTACAAATATGCTGCAGTTTCAAGAATATATTTGTAATTCTTGAATAAAATTGAAGGTGGATTTCTAAATAAAAGTGCTGAATTTCTAGTATTTGGTGTGTAAACATACACAGGGGCCAATTTTCAGATGCCCACCACGCATTTACAATGGACAAAGGGACAGTTAGAAAACAATTTTTTTATACATAAAACCAGTCCACACATTGGCTGCCTGAGGCCTGCCTGACTCAATTTTTGAGCAGGCCTCAAAATGGGTGGCCAATGCACCTGCCTGAAATCAATTGGTGTGTGTGGCCAATGCTGACTCCTGATCATCCTGTAATTCACTCTTTCATAACATACCACGGAAAGCATGACAGCTAGGGTTGCCAACTCGGATCTGACTTATTCCTGGAGATTTGGTAGGTGATATTTGACACCACTCATGTGATGCTTAATCACACAGCATTTGATCACGTGATATTTTGCCCAATGTTTGCAAATGTTATTGCATTTACCTTAATTGGGTGTCTGAGTATCATCAAGCCCCAAATAAAATATTTGACTTTTTGTTTTATAGTGAGGTGAATAACATAATTTATAAAACAAAGAAAGAACACAAAAGAATAGAAAGATTTAAGGATAAGTAATGTTTAAATAAAAACTACCTCTGTGATGTTTCTACAGCATCAACCACAATGAGTAACATCAAGAATAATCACTGATTCAACAAAAATATAATCGAAATAAGTTACTTCTAATTAAAATTTTCATACAATTTTATGACTTTATACAACACACAGCAAGTTATAAAAATAACAAATTGTTAGTGTTAGTGTTTTATCAGAAGAATCACTCAACACTCAGAGTCGGTTCCAACGCCAATGCGGCCTTTATTAACGCCAGCGGGGAAGAAGCCTCAGGACTGGATCCAGGCACTTCACTCCGCAGAACAAAGGGTTTCATGGATCTTTATATGTTTTACAACAGTTTACTACAGTTACATACAACAGTTTATTGCAGTTACATTAGACCAATAGATAGAGTTAGTCTCTAAACGTAAAGTGGCTCATGTGTTGCCAAGAGATGTATTGCTAAGAGCTGTGTTGCTAAGAGGTGTGTTGTTAGGAACGACTCATGTAACATGAATCCAGGCCCCCCGTATCTTACTGTCCTTGGGTGCTGTCTTTGGTAGCCTCCTTATCTTAATCCTGTTACAGAGTCGTATTGTCCTTACTTCCACCAGAACATTTAGTCCTGAGGCTTGACTGATTAGCTTGTTAGTCCTGTGTGTGGGAAACAACAATTATCAGTTTCCAGGAATGCGGTCTAATTCAGCTAACAGAAATCCCTTGAGGCTTCACTGGTAGCCATTTTATGATTCAAGTTACATATAGTTCTAACCTTATACTACAGGTGCCATTGCCCTAGGGTGCCTAATGCCTACAACACAAATAAAACCAAAACTAAACCTAATTCAATTCACTGATTCGCATCCCACACCACTGAAGCCCAACTTCAGGGAGGTGAGACTTAGTCCACAGTGAGAAGCACCAAAGCTTCCTGACTCTTGGAACAAAACACATTATACAACATTGCACATCACAGGCCGATATGAACTCTCCCTTCAGTTTGTGTTGCTCTCCCCCTACCCCCCCCAATTTGTATTTCTCGCTCCCTCCCCTAGTTTGTGTTGCTCTCTCCCAGCACCAGTTTGTGTTTCTTTCTTCCTTCCCTAGTTTGTGTTGTTGTCCCTCCCTCAGTTTATGTTTCTCTTTCCCTCTCACCAACCCAGTTTGTGTTTCTCTCTCCCTCCTAGTTTTTGTTGCTTTCTCAGGTCTCACAGAGTTTCCAGGCAAATTTCATTGGCCCCAATACTGTCATCCTCACAACGGGCAATGAAACTGTGTGTTCTTAATATCATCAAGACCAGCAGGGCTCAGACAATGCTGAGTGTTTGCAAGCCATGACAGCCACAATACTGTGCATGTGCGAACCATGCATACAAGGACCATTTCTCCCAAGTGCTCGGGATACCAATCGCCCATTCCAGTAGACTCCCGGCAAAAACGGGAGGGTTGGGATCCCCAATCTGAGTAAGCAAATATTGCTTCGACAAATGCTATCTTACACAGACTAAGGGGGAAAAATTGATTATTGTCCAATTTGTGGCGTTAACATCACCTGGGTGCTAATCTTTAGTGCCGGGTGATATTTGGTGGCAACAATCGGGAAATTGCTTTTTACCGCTCTAAGAGGGGATTGCAGTGCTAAATCAAGCACTGCACACTTCTCTTAGGGTGACAGTGTCGCCAAGCGCAGTGCTACCCTTAGCACTAATCAATTTCAGCTGTGCTCATGTCCGCACTCATCAGACATGCTGGCTCCAACTGGATCTTTAAGGGGAGGGGCTATAATACCACACAGCCTCAAACCCACCATTCCATCTCTGCTGTTGGTGTTGAAGGAGCAACATGGCTGCTCAGGAACAAAGACTGCGCGCCATGTGCTTTGGCGACGATGTCCTTCAGGCTCTTGTGGAGGCAGTGGAGCGGCGACGGGCCTCCATGTTTCCTGAGACTGGCAGGAGGCCAATGCCAGCCGCTTACAGGTACCTATGGAGGGAGGTAGTTCAATATATATCTGCCAGGAGCCTGCTGGACAGGACAGTGACGCAGTATCGCAAGAAGTTCAATGACCTCACTCGGGTGGTCAGGGTGAGTACATTCTTCCACAACCTCTGCATGCCACAATGTCAAGACAATTATTTGTAGACACTCTAAAAAGTGCCGCATCCCAGCACTCACACAATGTGTCCACCAACTAACCGTCACATCCACATCTCAGCACTTGCATACATTAACAGCTATTCAACTACGGTATGCACATGTGACAACCACATGGCTGCACAGTCACCTAAAGGCTTTTTTTTCTCTTGCAGGCCAAACTGGCGCATAATAGACAGGAACAAGAAAGGACATGAGGCAGTGAGGCAGACCTGAGGCCCCTCGCTGACCTAGAACAAAGAGTCCAGGAGATCATCGGCCCACAAGTGGTAGGAGCTGCATCATGCGGCCACGCTGACCCCACAAGGGGAGAGTACTGGTATGTTTCTTACCTCTCTGTCTTTCCTCATGCAACTTCCCCCTCAAACTACAAACCTTTCCCATTAAAGTGTAGTATTTCCATTAGTTGCTCCCTTCCTCTTCTGATCTTAACCACACTCTTGTGCCTTTAGGCTTTCAGATGATGAGCCACAACAGCAGCAGTGTGTCCCTCAGCCTCCCAGTGAGAGTGACGAGGGAGACCAGGATGAAGGACAGGAGACCCCAGCTCAGACACAGTCACCTCAGCAAGCTGCCCCGACTCTGGGGAGGTGATGTCGGTGAAGGAGGCAATGTTCCTGGGCATTGATGAGGGTGATACTCCAGGACCCAGTGACATGCAGCAGCGCCACGGGGCAAGGGAAGCTCAAGGGCCTGCTCCTCGGAGGGTGAGTTCGTGTGCGAGTTCTGCTCAGCAGTACTCAGACGAAGACCTCGACATGGAGGTTATGGCGTTGAAGGAGCAACATGGCTGCTCAGGGACTGCATTTTAGCAACGATGTCCTTCAGGCTCTTGTGGAGGCAGTGAAGAGGCGACGAGCCTCCATGTGTCCTGAGACTGGCAGGAGGCGAATGCCAGCCGTCTACAGGTGCCTATGGAGGGAGGTAGCGCAATATGTGTCTGCCAGCAGCGTGGTGAACAGGGCAGTGACGCAGTATCGCAAGAAGTTCAATGACCTCACTCGGGTGGTTAGGGGGAGTACATTCTTCCATAAGCTCTGCATGCCACAATGTCAAGACAATTATTTGTAAACACTCTAGAAACTGCTGCATCCCAGCACTCACACAATGCGTTCGGCAACTAAAAGTCACATCCACATCTTAGCACTTGCATACGGTCAGCGAGCATGCACAGCGAGCTTTTGGGTGCTATGGCAAGGGTGCCCGAGAGCATGGGTGCACTTGCTAGGAGTTTGGAGGAGTCTGCCTCCAGCATTGCGCGTGTCTCCCAGCACACTTTCGAGCCCATCCTTGGCAGCTTCCAAAGCATGGTAGACTCGCAGAGAGATGGTGGGGACCCGGACCTCATGCCGTGTGTCATGGGCGAGGTGGCAGCAGTTATTTCAGCACAGGCCGAAGCCATGCAACGGCTTACTGCTGTAATGTAGTCAGTGGTTGGTGGCATCCAGTCTCAGTCTGGTCTGATGCAGACTCAGATTGATGCCACGCAAGCACGAACTGCAGCCATCGTTTCTGGGTTCCCCGCAGTCCAACGGGGATCTCATGGTGTCGCAGCAGGCCAACAATCTTTTTTCCAGCAGATTGCTCCGGATGCTGAAACGCTGTTCCGGGGGAGTGGCAGTGTGTCGGTTGAAATGGAAGGTGCTGTCCTCTCTCAGAATGACAGCATTCTGGCTCCCACCATTTCCCAGCCCAGAAACTGTTGCCGCCCAGCCTGAGGTGGTGCGGTCTACAGCCGGGCCTTCCAGGCCCAGAGCTGGTCGAGAACGCCCTGCAAGGCCATCTGCAGTCTCTGTGTCACAGAGTGAGCAGCCTGCTACCAGCCTTGCTGCAGGCACTGGGGCCCCATCAAGGAGGAGCAGTAGGGCAGGGAGGGAGGAGAAATGACCAGGAGGGAATATGGCAAAAAGGGAAGTAACCCACTTTTGTTGAGATGTCCAGATGATTACTTTGTAAATATATTCTTGATGCTGGTTGTGGGTTATTATTTTTGATTAGCAAACGGTTGTTTCGACAAATTTATTGTTGTTGTTGGTTGTGGGTACTTATGGGTGATGTTGGGGGTTGTAATAAATGGGTCATTTTAAAGTTCATATTTGGTCGTGGTTTTCATTTGCCATATGCAGGGTGATACGCTCTGCGCTGTGCACATAGCCCTTTGTTTCTGCTGCCCAATCACCATGTGATATGTGCTTTAGTGGAATTGCTGCATAATGAGGCGTTGACGATCCACCCTTGCACAAGCAACATTGGCATGCTCCCTTCTCCATTACTGCTGCTCCTCCTCCTCCTCTACCTCATCCTCCTCCTGAGGTAGACCTGCATTCTCTGGGAGCAATGGCTGGGCCCTCTCAATGGCCGGGTTGTGCAGCATGCAGCACACAACGACGAAAAGGAAGACTCGATCAGGGAATACATTAGGGCTCCACCAGAGTGGTCAAGGCATTGGAACCGTTGTTTGAGCACCCAGATAGTCTGTTTGATGAGGTTCCTGGTGACAGCATGGCTCTCATTATATGAGTGCTCAGCAGGAGTGTTGGGATTGCGGAGCGGTGTCATTAACCAGGTGGCAAGTGCATAATCCCTGTCCGCGAGCTCCATGTGGTGGTTGGAAGAGTCGTGGGACAGTTGTCTGTCGCAGGAGGAATGAACCGTGGGTTTAGCCAGCACAGCGGGCATTGATGGCGAGGATGGGCTGCCTGTGGTCGCACACCAACTGAACATTCAGAGGGTGGTAGCTTTTGCGGTTACGGAACACCTCTGTGTTGTGATAAGGTGCTCGCAATGCCACGTGGATGCAGTCAATGGCACCCTGAACCATGGGGAATCCCGCTATCCTTGCAAATCCACATGTGCATTCCTGCTGCTTCTCCCTGGACATGCTCCATGAGATGTAGTCCCTTTTCCTGCTGCACAGAGCGTATGTTATATTCCGGATACAGCAATGCACTGCGAGCTGCGAAATGTTTGCTCTATCCCCTGCTGTAAAAAGAAAAAACAGACTTGGATTTATATAGCGCCTTTTACGACCACCGGATGTCTCAAAACATTTTACAGCCAGTTAAGTACTTTTGCAGTGTAGTCACTGTTGTAATGTAGGAAATGCAGCAGCCAATTTGCGCACAAGCAAGCTCTCACAAACAGCAATGTGATAATGACTAGATCATTTTTTCATTTGTTATGTTGATTGAGGGATAAATAATGGCCAGGATACCAGGGATAACTCTCCTGTTCTTCTTCGCAATTGTGCCATGGGTTCTTTTATGTCCACTTGAGAGAGCAGACGAGACCTCGGTTCAATGTCTCATCCGAAAGACAGCACCTCCGACAGTGCAGCATTCCCTCAGCACTGCACTGGAGTGTCAGCCTAGATTTTTTGTGCTTCCGTCCCAGGAGTGGGACTTGAACTCACAACCTTCTGACTAAGAGGCGAGAGTGCTACCCACTTTTTAAAAACATTTATATTTATTGAATATTAAGAACATTTACAACATGGTGATCATTCCATTGTATCATACAAATCCATTCCACCCCTCTGCACAGCCGTTTCTCCAACACATATTAATATTAACCTGAAGTTTAATTTGTCTCCTGCAAAATAATGGGGGGGAAAATGTGGTCAGGGGCTTCCTTCGTACGAATGCCTCTGACCCGAAGAAAAATCTACGAAAGTAACTGGTGGTCCCGAAGGAACGTAGGATCCCGGTCGGAGGCCGAGATTCGCTGCGCAGCGCATGCAAAGATGTCTTTCATGTACGTACATCTTGAAATCACATGGGCCTGGACCACCAATCACTATGCAGTATTCTCATTGATAAAATGGGAACTCTGTACACGTTCCTATTACTATCAATGGGAAAACCCTCTAAAACAAAAAACACAGCATAATAAATAAATAAAACACCTCACATATTTAAAATTAATTGAAATTAAATGTAATTAAATGTTTTAGAAAAATTTTGGTAACTTTTTTTAATGTGTTTTAATAGGGTTAAAAATAAACTTACCTTGATGGACAGGGATTTTAATAGAAAAATACGTGTTTAAATTTAATTTTTATATGTTTTAAAAGTGCTACACTGGTAAAAGTAAACTATGCGCCTGCTTTTACCAGGAGTCAAAGTTTGAAGGCGATTCGCTGGGCATGAGTTGGGCAAATAGCCTAATTTCTCCCGCGCGGATGTCCTTCTCCCAGGGATGCAGAGGATCTGTCAAGACAAATCTTGACAGATCGGAAAAGCCAGTTTGCGGCGCATACGCATCGTGCCCGAAAACCGGCTTTTGTGAGGCCTCGCGGGTCTGTGTGCATTTCGTACGGATCCGGTGAGGCCGGAATTTTCGGCCCATATTAATCTATTGTACTTTACAAATTGATCATAAAATACTATCTTTAAATTATTTTCTGAATAAAACATCCACAGAGCCTTATAATGATCTTTTAGCTTATATTTAAAATACTCTTTTAGATTTAGTCTCCTCCCCTTTGCACAATCACAAATCTAGCCAAACTGAACATTAAGTTCGGGCAGACTCTCCTGCAATCCCCATCTCAAAATCGAGTCCCACGGGATTCCCATTCTTGCTCTTCGGTCCTCACCCAGCAAGAAAACCTCATACAACTGTCGAACATAGTACTTAAAATCCTTTAGCTGCGGACATACCAGAAAATGGGACAGAGTTTCATCCCACGTCCCACACACTGGGAAAGTTGCTATCTCTACTCGCTCAATCTTACATAAGACTATCATGGTAAAAAACCGGTTATGAGCCAACTTGAAATCCAGTTCAATCCACTCTGCACATTTAAAATTCGTCCACACCCCATCCAAATTCTGTTGAGGTTCAGCTGAGGGTATATATTCTGCCAAAACTCCTGACCAGCAGGTGTCTTGAATCTCCACTCTCTAAATACCCCATAGAAATCTCGAGTATTACAGTTGTCAAATTGGACCAACTCCTCCCTTTTCTCCAGCAGAAAGCTTGGAAAAGCAGGACGCATTATACCTCCTTTGAAGTTTTGTGTATTTATTTCTTCCATCCAATCCTGTGTCATTGCCCTCACAATCTTCTCGTATATGATCATAACTGCTTTTTCCTCTACCTCCTGATCCTTCTCCCAAACCATGTCCCTCACTACCGCTTCCGGCAACCAACCTGGAATTATCTCATACAATACATCTTTCACATATATAATACCAGCTTTTATAAAAACTTGATTAAATAATACCCCTCCTTCAATGTTGATCCACCTGTTCAAAAATAAGGGCTGTTGTAAAATTTCCGAAGCACCTTTGGGCATAAACTGCACACTTTAAAAAAAATTGGGCCCAAGTCTTTACAACCCCCTTATAAAACCTAGGGAGAGGTTTAATCGATTTCAAAAACATATTGTTGCATTCCATATAAAATATTCCCTGTCCTCCCATCCCCCACTTATTTTTAAAAGTGCTGGAAACAACTCTTTCAAAAACTTGGATTTGACTTCTAAAGAAATTTCTTTTCCCATTTATTTCTAACGGCTTTTTTCTTCAAATCAATATCTGTGAAATTGAGTCCTCCCCCATTTTGCTGTCCAATGATGGTATTGTAAGTAACATAGGCTGGTTTCCCTTTCCATAAAAACCTCACTCAAGCTTCTCAGGCAGACTTTTCCGCCCACTTAGGAATATCATCCACTACAATAAGTACCATAGATTAGATAGCAGGAGAGCTGACACCACTGTCACTCTTCTTTGCACTTTCAACCACCATCTTTCCCACCTTCCCAAAATCTTTTTAATTTTCATAATCTTCGGTTCCCAATTTAATCGATCCACTTCATCCCTATCCTTCTTGCACCCCATATGCACTCCCAAAATTTCCAAAACCTCAACCACCTTAAAAGGGCTTTCCTCCAACCACTCCCCCCTACTCCTTCCCGCAACCAGGCATTGGGACTTACTATAATTCACTCTGGCTCCTGAAGCTCTACAATATTCCTCCGCTACTCCAATAGCTTTCCTCACTGACTCCCCATCTCTCAACGTTAAGGTTGTGTCATCTGTATATTGGTATATCTGGGAACTGGGAACCGTAATCCCGACTACGCCTTGGGCCCGAACTTGGTCAGAGTACTGCCCACAGCTACCCAGGTCCCGCCCGGTGGGAGATTCCTCGGTGAAGTACCACCGGCGCAACTTCCTGCTGCCCGCCCATGCCGGAGGCTCCAAAAATGGGATTTTCCTTGTGCACGATCCTCTAAGATCGTGCTCCCGCCCACCAGAATGACCACTGGCAAAAAGGTGGTCTGAGCTGGTTGTAAATCGGGCGGCAGCAAGAATCGCTCAGAGTGCTCCAGCACTGCACATCCCGGGTAGCATCCATATGCTGCACTATTATCACAGGCTCAGAATGAGTTCTCAGATCGACCTTAAACTGCACAGAATTGTTATGTATGAATAAAGAGTCTGACTGGATACTGTGAGCTTAAAATAAAGTGTGACCTTAGTCTTTTATTGCAGATCTCCAGAGTGCCTCTCCAGTCTGTGAGGCCTCCTTAAGTACAGGTGCTCCCAAGGGATTGTGGGATCCCTTGGGACTCCAGGGGATGAGCCCTCTGGTGGCTGTACAAGGTATATATACAAGTTTACATATACAACAACACTCCCCCCCAAAGTCAACAGTGCAACTATTTACAAGGTGAGTCGATCTGGGGCCCTTCTTTCCCTGGTTGATTGTCTCGGTGCAAATGCTGGTATTGGTGAATCGTCTGTTGGGCCCTCGCTGGGCTGCTGTGCAGCTGGCCTTGCTGGGCTGCCTGGTGTGGTGAGTCCTGCTGGCTGCTGCAGATGATGGGTTCTGCTTCGTGGCCAACCGCGGTGTCGGTTGCCATTGGTGTGTATGTTGGGGGGTCAAAGAAGGTAGGGTCAAATGTGGGTTGCTCAGGATAGTCCGTGAATCTGAGTTTGATTTGATCCAAGTGTTTCCGGTGAATGAGTCCATTTGAAAGTTTGACCCGAAACACCCTGCTCCCCTCTTTGGCCACGACAGTGCCGGGAAGCCACTTGTCCATAATTCAATACAAATACAGGATCATTGATTTCAATTCCGTGTGACACAATAGTGCTATCATGATATGTACTTTGTTGAAACCGCCTGCTCTCCAGCTGTTCATGTAAATCAGGGTGAACTAACGAGAGCCTTGTCTTAAGAGCCCTTTTCATGAACAGTTCAGCAGGTGGAATCCCAGTGAATGAGTGGGGTCTCGTGCGGTAGCTAAGCATGACTCAGGATCGGCGAATCTGCAGTGAGCCTTCAGTTACCCTCTTCAAGCCTTACTTGATAGTTTGCACTGCTCTCTCTGCCTGACCATTGGATACTGCTTTGAACAGGGCGGATGTAACATGTTCGATCCCGTTACGAGCTATGAATTCTTTGAACTCGACACTGGTAAAACATGGCCTGTTGTCACTCACAAGGACATCGGATAGGCCATGCATGGCAAACATGGCCCACAGGCTTTCAGTGGTGGCAGCGGACATGCTTGCCGACATTATCTCACATTCAATCCATTTGGAGTACGCATCTACAAACACAAGACCCAAGAATGGGCCTGAATAGTCGACATGGACCCTAGACCACGGTTTGGAGGGCCAAGACCATAAACTTAGTGGCGCCTCCCTGGGTGCATTGCTTAACTGCGAGAATGTGTTACATCTGTGCACGCAGGACTCTAAGTCCGCATCGATACCGGGCCACCACACGTGGGATCTGGCTATCGCTTTCATCATCATGATGCCTGGATGGGTACTGTGGAGGTCACTGATGAAGGTGTCTCTGCCCTTCTTGGGGACCACTACCCGATTTCCACACAGAAGGCAGTCTGCCTGTATAGACATTTCATCTTTGCACTGCTGGTATGGCTTTATCTCTTCCTGCGTTCCCACTGAGACACTGGACCAGCTCCCGTGAAGCACACAATTTTTTACTAGGGACAGTAAGGGATCCTGGCTCGTCCAGGTTCTAATCTGTTGGGCTGTGACAGGTGATTGCTCACTCTCAAATTTTTTTAAAATTTAAAAAAAAAATTTTTTCGTAGCCAATCTTTCCAATTCTTTGTCAGATCACAAACGCCAGAGGTCACCTTGCACACATCAAGGATCACCCTGCGCTAATGCTCTTAGCCAAAAGGCCTAGAGCCCAAGCACCGTTCCTGGAAGTACTGCAATACCAGGTTCGTGCCATGGAGGTGGATGGGTCAGCAACCCCACACACCTCCGTGGAGGTGGATGGGTCAAGCCACCCCACCCACCTCCTATTTCCAAAAAGCATAGGAGAACCACCTTCCTGATCCAGGGAGAACCACGTTGGGGTCATGGTTACTCCCCTGTCAGGTCAGTTACGCATGATCTTAGCCAAAAGGGATTGCTCACTCTCAAATGCTTCCATAACTGTGACTAAATCTGCGGGCTGCGCCATTTCCACCCCCGTGGTGGGCAATGGCAGCCTACTGAGAGCATTGGCACTGTTTTCTGTGTGTGGCCTGTGGCGGATGGTGTAGTTGTATGCAGACAACATGAGCACCCATCTCTGGATGTGGGCCGATGCATTCGTATTTATCCCCTTACTCTCGGAAATCAGGGATATTAGTGGCTTATGGTCAGTTTCCAATTCAAATTTTAGCCCAAACAGATATTGATGCATTTTCTTTACCCCATAGACACACGCTAACGCTTCTTTTTCAATTATGCTGTAGGCTCTCTCAGCCTTAGACAGACTTCTGGATGCATAAGCAACCGATTGCAATTTCCCAAAATCATGAGCTTGCTAATACACACCCAACGCCGTACGACGACGCATCACATGCTAGTACCAAACGCTTACATGGATCATACAACACAAGCAATTTGTTTGAGCATAACAATTCTCTAGCTTTTACAAAGGCATTTTCTTGGCTTTTGCCCCATACCCATTCATCTCCTTTATACAGTAAGGCGTGCAGTGGTTCTAACAGTGTGCTGAGACCCGGTAAGAATTTACCAAAGTAATTCAGGAGTCCTAGAAATGACCGCAGCTCCATCACGTTCTGTGGCCTTGGTGCATTCTCGATTGGCTCCGTCTTCGAATCGGTGGGCCTGATGCCGTCCGCCGCAATTCTTCGCCCCAGGAACTCCACTTCAGGCGCCAGGAAAACGCACTTTGAGCGTTTTAACCTGAGCCCCACGCGGTTGAGTTGACTAAGAACCTCCTCCAGGTTCTGCAGATGCTCGACTGTGTCCCGACCTGTAACCAAGATTTCGTCCTGGGAGAACACTGTGCGCGGGACTGACTTCAGTAAGCTTTCCATGTTTCTCTGCAATACCGCCATTGCTGATCGAATTCCAAACAGGCATCTGTTATAAATGAAGAGACCTTTGTGTGTGTTGATGCAGGTGAGGCCCTTCAATGATTCCTCCAGCTCCTGCGTCATGTAGGCCGAGGTCAAGTCTAGCTTTATGAACGTCTTTCCTCCCACCAGCATAGCAAAAAGGTCATTGGCCTTTGGTAGTGGGTATTGCTCCTGCAGTGAGAAACGATTGATAGTTACTTTGTAATCATCACAGATTCTAACGGTGCCGTCTCCCTTGAGGACTAGGACGATCGGACTGGCCCTTGAATTCGATCGGCGAAATGATGTCCTCTCTTTGCAGCCGGTCTAGCTCGATCTCTACCCTTTCTCTCATCATGTACGGTACTGCTCTTGCCTTGTGATGGATGGGTCGCGCTCCTGGAATTAGGTGGATCTGCATTCTTGCTCCTTAGAATTTCCTGTTGCCTGGTTCAAACAGTGAAGGGAACTTGTTTAAGACCTGGGCACATGAAGTGTCATCAGTGGATGAGAGCGCTCAGACATCGTCCCAGTTCCAGCGTATCTTTGCCAGCCAGCTGCTGCCGAGCAGCGTGGGACCATCGCCCAGTACCACCCAGAGTGGTAGCTTGTGCACCGCTCCATCGTAGGAGACTTTTACAGTAGCACTGCCGATTATGGGAATCAGTTACTTTGTGTAAGTTCTCAGTTTCATGCAAATTGGAGTCAAGACTGGCCTTGAGACCTTGCTGCACCACAATTTTTCGAAAGTCTTTTTGCTCATAATGGACTGGCTCGCGCCTGTGTCCAGCTCCATTGACACTGGGAGTCCATTTAGTTCAACCTTCAGCATTATCGGGGGACACTTTGTGGTAAATGTGTGCACCCCATATACCTCTACCTCCTCGGTCTGAGGCTCTGGTTCGATGTGATCCGCAGTGAATCTGTCCTCCTCTGCAACATGGTGGTTTGCAGAATTAACAGGATTTGCAGCTCGCTTGCACACTCGTTGGAGGTGTCCCATTGTTCCACAGCCCTTGCAAACGTACCCTTTGAAGCAGCCTGAATGGAAATGATGATCACCCCTGCAGCGCCAACAACGTGTTAATGGCCTTGCATTCATCATCCTTGATGGTGGACTCTGAGACACCTGCAGACGTGCAGCTGCAGGCATGTGGGGCCTGCCCTGTACGCTGCGATTTGAAAACAACATCACTTTGTTCACAGTACTTGTAGCAGCACTCGTGTGCTGAGACATTTGCTTAGTATTGTCACTGGTGGCAATGAACGCCTGGGATATCGCTATGGCCTTACTCAAGGTTGGGGTCTCTACAGTCAAAAGTTTGCGAAGTATCATTTTATAGCCAATGCCAAGTACGAAAATGTCTCTGAGCATGTGCTCCAAATGTCCTTCAAATTCGCAATGTCCTGCAAGGCGTCTTAGCTCGGCGACATAACTCGCCACTTCCTGGCCTTCAGACCTTTGTAGGTGTAGAACCAGTACCTCGCCATCAGAACGCTTTCCTTTGGGTTCAGATGCTCCCAGACCAGTGTGCACAAATCATCATATGATTTCTCTGTGAGTTTCGCTGGAGCAAGCAGATTTTTCATGAGGCCATATGTTGGTGCCCCGCAGACGATGAGGAGAATCGCCCTTCATTTGCCAGCGTTCACTTCTCCTTCCAGCTCGTTGGCCATGAAGTATTAGTCGGGTCGCTCCACGAAGGTTTCTCAATCATCTCCCTCCAAGAATTTCTCCAGGATGCCCACTGTTCTCTGCATCATTGGGTTCGTCATCTGTATCTCGTCGCCAGTTGTTATGTATGAATAAAGAATCTGACTGGATACTGTGAGCGCAAAGTAAAGTGTGACCTTAGTCTTTTATTGCAGGTCTCCAGAATGTCTCTCCAGCATGTGAGGCCTCCTTAAGTACCTGTGCTCCCAAGGGATTGTGGGATCCCTTGGGACTCCAGGGGATGAGCCCTCTGGTATATACAAGTTTACATATATAACAAGAATGACTTCACAGATGGAAATGAAAAGTACTCCGTTGAAGGACAGGTGTGGTATAGGAAGCGACAATGAGTTCTGAAACACAGTAAAGGCTCCATGGGATGCACTATAAGGGTTTTTAGACCATTGCAGGCAGAACAGAGTTATTGACAGAATGTGAGTGCACAGATGGTATGAGCTTATGTCAAAGTATATAGGCAATAATGAGAAGATGTAATGCTCTGTCAGGTGGCAGGATATGATAGTGAGAATAGCATAAGCTCAAGTATATAAGAAGTAAAAAGATATATAATGGACTGCAAGGTCACTGAGGAACATATCATATCAGGGGTGGGACTCCGCAATGTTGGACCTAAGAAAAAGTGGACTGAAGTGCAAGCCTTAACGTGTGCCCTTCAAGTTGTGCAACTGTCTCATTAAATGGCAGCCTTCCTGCATTGGTCACTCTTACTTGTCGTGGCGCAATCGCCTGATGACAGGACCCATTAAAGAGTCACATCATATGTGGAGGTCATGATATTCCTCAGACAGCAGTACACCTGAAGGAGACGTGTCTGTTTCTTAGCAGGTACCCCAGATGATGTAAAAGTGAGACACTGACCAAGAGTAGGTGAACAATGTGACTGTATTGAAAGTCACACTTGTAGCATGCCAAAGTGACAGAACATGCAAATAAATGAATCCAACATATGTACATTATCTCAGAAACCAGTCAAGTCACATTCACAACGATCCAGCTGAAACAACAGCTACAACTTAATGAAGAGTAAACAACATCTCCACCACCAACACCCAACCCTCGACCCACTGCCACCAAGGTGGTCTGAGCCAGCTGTGAATCGGGCGCAGAGAGAATCGCTTAGAGTGCTCCAGTGTTGCATGTTCCGGGTAGCGTCCATATGCTGCACCATTATCAGAGGCTCAGAATAAGTTATCTGATTGACCTTCACCTGCACAGAATGAGTTCAGACATGTAAATGAGAAGTACTCTGTTGAAGGGAAGGTGGGGTGGAGGAAGCGCAATGAGTTCCGAAAGATGGTAAAGGTTCAATGGAGATGCCCTACAAGAGATTTTAGACCATTGCAGGCAGAACAGTTATTGACCAAATGTGAGTGCACAGATGGTCTGAGCTTCAGTCAGAGTAAATAGGCAATAATGAGAACACGTAATGCTCTGGCAGGTCGCATGTGACTGCAAGGTCACTGAGGAACATGTCATATCAGGAGTGGGACTCTGCGATGGTGGACCGAAGAAAAAGTAGACTGAAGTGCAAGTCTTAATGTGTGCCCTGCAAGTAGCGCGACTGTCTCTCATTGAATGGCAGCCTTTCTGCATTGGTGACCCTTACTTGTCGTAGCGCAATTGCCTGATGACAGGACCCGCTAAACAGTCGCATCATATGTCGATGGCAAGATCTTCCTCATACAGCAGTACACCTGAAGGAGATTAGTCTTTTTCTCAGAACGCACCCCAGATAATGTAAAAATGAGACACTGACCAAGAGTGGGTGAATAATGTGACTGTATTGAATAGTGCAGCATGCCAAAGTGACAGAACATGCAAACAATTGAATCCAACATATGTACAGTAAATCCGAGACCACGCAAGTGACATTGACAACGACCCTTGTGAAACAACAGCCACAACTTAATGAGGAGTAAAGAACATATCCACCAGCAACACCCAACCTTGTTCTTATGTTCTTATGTTCTATAACCCTTTACCCACTACCACCACCTCTCTTCCTTCCCTCTCAATGTGAGGCCATCGTCCTCTTCATGGCTCCGCCTTCACCACGGCGAGCCACACCCCCGCCCCTCACCGCCTCTGCACCATGATGTTGTGCAGGAGGGCAGTCGGATTGCTGCTGACGTGTTCATCTTGGAGAGAATGTAGGAGGCGAGATGGAAGCCGCTGGCATCTCCGGCTCCTCGGGATCTGTCGACCTCGCTGGTGTGGCATGGGGGGTTGCATGACACGTCCTAAAAGCATCGATTGCTGCATGGCCTCTACAGAGTCGGTGTTGTGCTCCACTGCATTAATGAGCCGCTCCATACTGGCAGTATGCTGCTCAGCAAAGGTATCGATGCAGGCAGCTATCCCAGCCATGGTCTGCAGCAGGTCTTGAGCTAGGTCGACGCTCGTCCTCGACAGCTGGACTATTTCCTGAATTGCTGCGAGCCGTCCTGCATCCTCATCGGCTTGTTGACTATCCTGGGTGCTTGCGGCTTGGTGACATTTCCAGCACAGCCTCTGCAGCTCCCACCACTTGTTCCTGCTTCGTCCAATTCGAATCCCAAAAAGTCGGACCCCGAGACCGATGTTGGCCGAACAGGTGGTACACATATCAGGAGGCTGGAGTCCTCCTCTTGCAGCTCCTCGACCTCAAGTGGTTCGAAGACTGGCAGTTCTCCCTCCTCTCCCTGCTGGTCTTTGTGTCTCTGGGTGGCGGAGGTGGGTGCTGTCATGTATCCTACATGGCTACTGTTTGTACTACCACAAGGTGTGCCACCAGAGGGCACAGCAGAGAGCACAGAGGTGTTCCTGGCCTAGTATAAAAGGCAGGCCACCAGGTGTGATCTTCACTCTGGCATTATCAATAAAGGACTAAGGTCACTACAGTTCAAGTGCAACACATTGTCTTGTGGAGTTATTATCAGAGCATCCAGGGACATAGCAATTGGTGACGAGATTACGGACTTTCACGCGAAAATGGCTACCCTTAATACGTTGCAGCAGTTCGCCGATGGTGATAATTGGGATGCCTTTGTGGAGAGGCTCGACCATTTCTTCACAGCAAATGACCTGGCAGGAGACAACCCGGCCACACTGGCCGGCAAGCACAGAGCTATCCTGCTAGCCAGGTGTGGGCCCACCGTCTAAGGCCTCATCAGGGACTTGCTGGCAACAGTGAAGATAATGACCAAGACGTACGAGGAGCTCATAACACTGATCCATGAGCAACTCAAGCCCAAGGAGAGCATCCTCACAGCCAGACACTGGTTCTACACCTACCGATGGCCCGAAGGCCAGGAAATCGCGAAATACACTGCAGACCTCAGGAGGCTGGTGGCACTGTGTGATTTCGGCGATCACCTCACCGAAGTGCTGCAGGACATTTTTGTCTTTGGAATCGGCCATGAGGGCCTTCTTCATAAGCTACTGCCGGCGGATACCACAGTCACACTGTGAGCCAGTCATTCATGACCTCGACCTGCGGCTCTAGGCAGATGACTCATCCTCAGGGCTCAAACCCAGCAAGTACTGTGCACAGAGTGGCACCTTTTAGAGGCTGGACTGTAGAATGCGAACCTTCTCAGGGAAGAGAGAATAGGCCCCTGAGTCCCTTAACTCAGAGACCGCCGAGGGGGGCTAACCAAGTAGCCCCATGCTGGCGTTGTGGAGGGAATCACAGGGCTCACCAGTACTGTTTCAAAGATTATGTATGCAAAGGCTTCAGCACAAAGGGCCACCTCCAGTGAATGTGTAAGAAAAATATGACTCACTGTGTCGATAAAGAGTCTGCTGATGGCCATGAATCTAGTGCGGATTATGAAACGATAGGCAGAGAGGCAGCTCAGCACCATGATGAGGTATATAGCAGGTTTACCTGCACCACAGAATGTTCCCCGTTGAGGATGGAAGTCGAGATAGATGGTATTCCACTCTTCATGGAAGTGGACACGGGGCCGAGCCAGCCAGTGATGAATCATGAAGCCTATGAGAGGCTATGGGACAATCAAGCTGAACGACCCAAGTTGGTCCCGGTTCAGGCAAAGCTGCGCACCTACACCGATGAACTTATCCCAGGATGTAAAGTTACTCCATGATGGCGCAGTGCACAAGTTACCTCTGTGGGTTGTTGCAGGTGATGGACCAACGCTACTTGGAAGAAGGTGGATGGAGAAGATCAATGGAAAGTGGGTAGACTTCACCCCTCCAGCGATCGATGTCCTCTGCGCTCAGAGGCAAAGCAAGCCCTCACCTGAAGTTGGATCCGGCACCAGAGAGCAGACCAGCACAGCACCCGAGGCACAGACCGCTCAGCACAACGATGTAGGATTTCAACTGCACACTGTCAATGCAGCGGGCAAACACCCATCAGGAGCACACAGGTCCAGCGAACTACTCAATGCTATAGACTGCATCCCTGGGACCAGAGTTATGCACCATGGAGTGTGGCCACAAGCAGCCAATACACGAGCTGCAGAGCAAGCGATCTCAGGAGGGCAACAGCACCGGTATCGATACCCTGCCCCTGATCTGCTCTGCCTCTCAGGCATCCGATGGCACCAACCGCCACGAGCCTGAAAGAGCAAACTGTGCTAAGGCGCAGCCCCCAGACACCATCACCACCAAGGCCAGACCCAGGAACAAAGGGTCACCCGCAACAGTTCTCCAAAAGGGGACCGGGACTAGCCAGGATCCCAAAGAAAAACAATGCCCAGGCCAGCAAGTCAGCAGTTCCCTGTGCACTGCTAGATGACAACTCCTCAGGGAGCAACAGCGACCCAGGGCACAAAAAAAGGAAAGGTAGGTCACAGGCATCTGTGAACCTGCCCGATGCTATGAGCAACAGCAACAGCCCCGAGAGCAGGCAACTTGAGCCAACCGGGTTCCCACTGCCAGCACTGGGCACCACGCCACCACCAGACTGCCTGGACATCATCCAGCAGTTCTGGCACTAGCTTGTCCTTACACACCGGTCACCGATCCCCAGTACATATCGATAATGTATCTCACCAGTCTAATGTACTTGTCTCACAACTGAACCACAAATGTAATGCAAACTTGTTTTTCTGGACTTGAATGTATATGGATGAAATGAGCCTCCGGTATAATCTATACGTGGGGGGGGGGGTGGGGCGGGGGGGTGGGAGAAAGAGAATGGAGTGGTCAGGGACACACACAAACAGCAACCACCAGCACTCTACTGCCAACGAAACACCAACCACTCACCCAAGATTGAAACGACCCGCCAAGGGTTAACCAGACAGAGCTAAGCCCAGAGCATAGTCAATGCAGAGGCGATTTGCACTAAAAGCTTGGGGGAGAGTGATGTCATGTATCCTACATGGCTACTGTTTGTACTATCACAAGGTGTGCCACCAGAGGGCACTGCAGTGGGAGACTTGTAGGTTACCTGTACAGGTCTGCCTGGCTTAGTATAAAAGACAGGCCACCAGGTGTAATCCTCACTCTGGAATTATCAATAAAGGACTAAGATCACTACAGTTTAAGTACAACATATTGCCTTGTAGAGTCATTATCAGAGCATCCTAGGACACAACAGGTACGGTGGATATGGGTGATCTTGGGAGGGGCGTAGAGGAAGGAGCTGGGCTGGGCTGGTGACAACGTCGGGATGGGAGACGTTGGTGTCACACTTGGCCTTCATGGGGGTGGGGTTGCTCAAGCTGACATGTGATCCGTCACATTTTACATTCTTACTTCAAGGACTTCCATTGCTACATGAGCACACCATTAATGGCCGACAGACCGTGCGTTAAAAGGCATTTGACTTAACATTGCATGACCTTGCATGACATGAGCGTGACGCAGACCGGAGATTGCTATAAGCTTACCATGCTCTAGCGCAGGATCTGCAGCACCCTTTGTGGTGGAACGGGGGTGGTCACCCACCAACGCCAAGGCATGCTCCTCTAGGCTGGTCAACTCAATTACATCTAGTGGGCCCCCCCTCCAGTGGCACTCAAGCTTGATGCCTTGGCTGATCTTTTCTTCTGCAGAAAGAAAAGTTACAGTCTTTACCCGGTTTGCTCATGCAACACATACACACACACACACACACACAAGCACAACTGTCACAGAAGCTTTATGGAGTAGTACGGGAGTGCACCAATACATGTTTACTCACTCTTACTGACACCACCACAGATTTCCAACACTGGTCTCCATCCCACAACATATTGCCCACTGTGGACACGGCCTCATCAATCATCCTCCAAAAACGTCTATATTGGGGCGGTGGAGGCTTGCCATGACTATCCCGGATGAGATCTTTATAATGGCACTCCACCTCAGATACAAGTTCCTCCAGCTCCCCCTCATTAAACCAAGGAGCTCTGGGCTTCCCTCCATCAGACTTCTTGGAAGCTTTTTTTACACTCATTATAACTTTCCTAGATGGATGGCTGATGATGATTTTGTTTCTCTCTCTCCAAATATGATCTCTCTGCAACTGGCGGGTGCAAGCGAGTACACAGCTTTTATGAGCATGCACAGCTGTGCCATCAGCCCCAATCACGGCGAAAGTGATGTCATCGCCCACAAGAAACTACACAAAAAAAAATCGCAAATCTCGCACATCCGCAGTGCACGGCCTCCGATTTTTGCCGACCACCTACCGCCCACTGCTGCCCCGCCCGCTCCCGCTTGCTCCCGCCTGCCGACTTCCGCTTCCTGCTGCTGCTGCTGCCGCTGACAGAACCGCGGCGAAACTCCCGCCCGACTGGCCCCAGTGGCAGCGGATGGCAAAAACTGAAGTTCGCCCAGGGACCGCCGAGAAATGGGTGGGCCTTAGCTCTGACCAAGTTCGGGCCCCTTGTTCCTTTCGCATCATGTAACCTAATGGTTCTGCTACCAATGTGTACAACAATGAGGATAGGAGACAACCTGATCTCTGTATTGGAAAATACTTGGATAAAAAACTATTACAGTTAACAGAGCTAAATATATTTGTATAAAAAATCCTTATCCACTCAATGAAATTTTTCCTGAAACAAATGCTTCCAAAACCATCAATAAAAACATATGAGAGACTCTATCAAAGGCTTTCTCTTGATCTGTCTTCAGCACATATGCTTCTCTCCCACTTTCTTCCATGAGCTCTATTGCATCTCGGATTGAGACCACAGATTCAGCGATGTCCCAACATATGACTCCACAGAACTTAGAGGGCGAAACTATCTGCAGCATCACCTCCTTCATACGATTTGCCATAACCCGCACCAAGATCTTATAATCCACATTTAATAATGTGATGGGTCTCCAATTCTTCAGATCCCTTCTATCCTCTTTATTTTTATGCTAAGCTAATGATACCTCTCCTTATAGATGGAGCCAGGCTTCCTTCAGTTTTAATCTGCTTAAAAACCTCTAAGACCAATGCACTTAAAATATCTAAAAATTATTTTTAAAATTCTGCACTTAGTCCATCAGACCCTGGGCTTTCCCCTGCTTCATTCCACTTATTGCTACTTTTATTTCCACTAATCCTACTTCTTTGTCACACATGCTTCTCTCATCCTCCTTTAAACCCTTTTCAATAAAAGCACTAACCTTCTCTATCGCTAATTTAGAAATACCTTCTTTTGCATATAACTCTTGATAAAAGCTACTAGCTGCTTCCATAATCTCCCCATTTTCATTGATGATCTTTTCCCCAATCTTCAACTCTCCAATTAATGATAATCTTTGTCACAACTTCTCTTGCTGTAGAAAGTATCTAGTGCCTCTTTCTCCCTCCAATGCATCTTTAGCTTTTACACGGAGAATGGCCCCTTTGCATTTTTCAGCTTGTAATAATTCCCACTCTTCCTTTAAAACCTTCCACTTAGTCTCTGCTCCCTTATCCCCTCTGTCAACTGCTTTACAGATATCTGTCACCTTCTGTTTATATTCTCTTCTCGACATCGGTTAGCTGTTGCTCTCTCTTTCCCATTACGTACAGGAAAAAACTTTCACCTCATATTTGAATTAGTCCCACCAAACACTTTTTTCTTTCAAGAATAAAGGTTCCTTCCCAGTATTCTTTATTATATTTAAAAGCTCTTCTTTATAAGCAATTTCTTTCAGGTACTGATTGTTTAAAATCCATACCCCAGGACCGAGCTTAACTCTGTTATTTCTAATTTTAAGAACCAAAGTCGAGTGCTCGCTAAAAAATACTTTTTTATAATAAATCTCCATAACCTGAGAACTTCACTCTTCCCGCATTAACACAAAATCCATTTGGCTCTGTTTTAAAACATCTGAGAACTCCCTTTTTATAGGGTTCCAATTCTTTCATAAGTCTCTCAAATTCAAATTTGCCATAATTTTTACAATCATCCCTCTGTAGTTATCATCCTTAAAGGTCATCTGAGCTGAAATGTCCATCCGAGATAAAAATACATTAAAATCCCCCACTATACAACGGTTTTCCATCTCTGCCACTTCTGTGAATAACCACGGAAAAAACCCATGCCGCTTGCAATGATCATTCAGCATAGATATGAAAGAGATAACAAATCAATTCTTCCATTTGTACCTTTAGCTGTAAAAACCTCCCCCAGGGTCCTTGTCCACCAAGGCAAAGTTATCTTTTGTGGACGAACTCATTAAAACAGCTGCCCCTCTACGGTTATTATTTGCGCAACTTGCAAACACTTCTCCCTTCCAAACCTTCCAAACTGTTTCTCGGATATCCTCATCCCAAAAGGTTTTTTGCAGACACAACAGATCAGTGCCTTTAAAATACTGCAACAACTGCTGCAATTTCTTCTCCCCCCCACCGCCCCCTCAGTCTGTTCATATTGATCGAGACCAATGTAATCATTGTTCCTAATAAAAGAAGTGACTGATAATCCCCCCATCATTTAATCTCTGGTCCTTCCCTCCTCTCCTGCTCCTTCACAACTTTTTGGGCAGCTGTTGCTTTCTCCTGCAGCCTCCGGCTCTTTTTCACCTCCTGTTTGAACTTTCCCTGCAGTTTCATCCTCTTCCTTCCCTTAAATTTAGGCCGCGGAGCTGCCCCTTCCCCCTCCTTCTGCCCCTCACTAACCTTTCCCTTTTCACATGATGTCCCCTCCCCCCACCCTCCAATTCCATGTCTCTATCCTCCTCTGACTCCTGACTCTCAAGCTCTTCTGTAATCTCCCATCCCTGTTCCCCGTCAGATACATAATCTCCATTAGAGAGTCTTCCTGTTAACTTGGTTTCTTCAGCAGTGTCACTTTCTTTGGCCTCACCTCCACCACTGACCTTTGCTCCCTATTTCTTCTCTCTCTGACTTCCACCCATCTTGCTCCCTTTTGGCATCTTTGTTTCCTCACTCCCATCCTGCTGCCCCTTTAAGGCTCTTGCCTCTTGCATCCTCTCCTTGTCTTGTTCCCTCCTGCTCCCTGAGATGTATGACTCCCCGTCTTTCTTTGGAGAACTTATACTTACCCCGCACTCTGCTCCCACCTCCACACCCCCCCCCATGGACACCTGATTCTTTAGGGAGAGGTGAGCCATGTTATGGCTCGTATCTGTCCTTGACCCATGATGTCCTCTGCTGACTTTGTCCTTTTCCACCATACTTGATGTGTTTTCCACCACCTCCATCTTGTTTTCTGCTCCGCAATTTTATTCCTCTTCTTGCGCTCTTTCCTCATTCCGTTCGGCAGCTGTGTCTTCCACCTGCTCCGCTCTTCTGGCCACTCCACTCACACCTCCTGCTCCTTCTCCTATCTCCTCATCACTCAAGGGGCTTCCATCTGCCTCACACTCACAGTGGGTGGGACCTTTGTGACAAACCGCATAGCTCTCTGCCTTGCAGTTCCAAGAAATGCATCCAGACTCGCCACATTTATAATAATACAGGTCTGGACAGCTTCTTACTAGATGGTCGTGTCCAAGACAGTAATAACAAACCTTCACCTAGTTATCGTGCAGTACCCGGAAGTACTGCACTCCTTCCACTGTCTCGAATTTCATGTTGTAGGGTAATGACTTCAACTGCTCTGGGAACCGCACCTTTACTTAACGAGTTCCATCGGCTACCCGAGTTCCTGGATAGTATCTCCTCTTTATTACTGAATAAAGTTTAATGTTCCACGACTCCAACTTTTTTATCAGCACATCGTCCTCAGATTTAAGAATGAGGCCACCACCTCTTCAGAATACAGCAGAGATACAACCAAGTACTTCTCACCAACCTTCAGATCAGTAAAAGTCTTTCTACCCCCTCTCGGCCACTGACCGTCATTACAAATCCAACATTCGACTTTGGTCAGCAAGCAAATCAACTTATCTCACCCCATTCCTCATGTACTGCCTGGATGATATGCCACGCTCATATCTCCTTATCCTGGCAGTGAACCACCACTGTGTTTTCTTTTCCAAACCTCCTGGGATCCCGGCCCAAATTTTTGGGCCTTTTATTCTCCCTTCTCAAAACATTTTCTCACCTGATTAAATTCATCCTGGGAGCATTGTGCTTCGAGGGACCCGGCACTTCAGGCCCCTCAGCAGCCCTCAGCAAACAACCCGAAAACTCACCACCAAATTTTTACAAACTGACTCCAACTCCTGCAGTAATCAGCAACACCTGCTCACTCCTAGCCCCTCCCACCTAAAGAGTGTGACCCACTGAGCCACAGCTGACTGTTAGCTTGGAAGGAGACATCAGCGTAGAAAGTGAGAGCTACTGTGATCTTGACTATCACTGATAGTGAAGTGATCCTCCTGATATGGGGCTCAAGGTCTTGGTGCAACAGGTGGCACAGCTCTGTGATCACCTCCTTACTGAGGCATAGCCTTCTAAGGCACTGCCCTTCTGACAGGTGAATGTACGAGAACTGCTCCCGGAAAACCCTTCGAGGGTAAAGCCTCTTGTTGGGGCGTCTGGAGGCCCTCCCCCTGCCTCTGGGCCCATTGGGCATGATATGTCTCTGGAGCTGCCACCTTAAAAGTAGATGCCGGATGCCAAGGTGCATTGCCAGGACAGCCCCCAGGACTGAGTGAAAGCAGCATGTCCAAAGGTTGTGAGAAACGGTAATGAACAAACTGTAACACCAGAAACAAAGCAACTATGTTCACAATCTGAAAGCATTCAAAACAATCTCTGGGAAGGTAGCAATCAATCTGACCTCCCAAAGACCCGGTTGCTCATTGCCTTATTTATCGCCGCGGTGGCGCCAATACCATTTGTGAGCGCTTGGTTTTGCTGCCGTGATTAGCGCTAAGCGGTAAATGCAGCGAAAACAATCAATATTGTAATTGGGACGCTAGCGGGGCGTTGCACGCTCATTGATGTCACAGTCTCATTGGCGCAGTATTCCCTGGCACTAAGTTTTTGTGCCACAGCTAAAACACTATTTAAGTTGTTGAGTGGCGCTAATATCGCTGCACCCGGGCGATAAACCTTTAGTGCCCCAGTAGTGTCCTTCGTCAGCACTAACAAGTGGCGCTAATCTATTCAATTTCTTGCACTAATTGTTTAGCGATTGAAGAAGAGAGCTTGGTTCATCTTTGATTCCTAACTTTAATATTAAATAAATGCAAATTAACTAACTTGTATACCTTTTTAAGCTGCAGCTCTAAATTGTGAATGCATCTGTAGCATTAACTAAAAGGCCATTAATAATTGTGAAATATATGGTCATCTATAGAGACAAAGTGGGACTGTTAGGTGTGAGTTAACATTTCTGCTACATCTATACATTTGTTTACTTAAATTGACTTTTTAAATCTATCATCATGCTATAATCAAACCAAGATGTTTATCTATAAATTATTCCTTACAGTTCTTAGAATTGCTTTGCAGATTGTTAGATATGACATGGAGCATGTTCTGAATCTGTAAATATAGCTCATTGCCTGCTGTTTATAGCACCATAGGAGGTGTGTGGTAGAATTTCACAGGAATAGCATCTTTAGTGGCATCTTGATATCATTTTCCCTCTTGCTCTCATCCAGAAAAATAGTAAATGTTCATCTAGAGACAATTAATTAGATTTATCTTTTTTGTGCACTGCTATTATGCGTTGACGTAGTGAATCATTCGTACCATTATGTCTGACTGTTCCTGTTTTATGACTGGTTTTAATTCAAGTTAAAACCATACAAATCATTGCTCCTTTAAAATTTTGTATTGCAAAGGCTAAAATATCAAATCACAGTTAGCTTCTGAGAACACAGATGGCGATATAAATCATATGCTTGGACAATAACTTCTCCATTGTAATTCTCTGCTGTCACTGATTCTTGTGGAATCAGTCATGACTGAAATGATCTGAACTGGGTCATTTAAAGGTTAATCCTCAAATTTGCGCATTTTGGATATGTTGCCTGTTCTATCCCTGTAAAAGAAATGGCTATATATGAAAGTATTTAATCATTCATGATTATGTATGAACATTGCACAATTTGTAATAAAATAATTGATTCTTACTTAGCTCTTTTGAAAAGTTTATCACTGCACCAAAACAAAATGAGTATAAAGAGTACAGAATTTGAGTAAAGGTAGACCGGCTGCAAGTAGAATTCTAACACAGGCCCAGAGTGTCCGTTATCATTTCCAAGTACTTTAGATCTTAAAGTAGAAAAGATGGGGTAGATCTTGCCTTTGTGCCATAGTGTAAAATGGGTGATAGCGAGTCGACTGCCTGTTTTATGTCTCACCTGATTTTTATTTCCATTGACTTCTTCGATCTAGATACCAAGTTGGAAAAATTTGGGTAATTTGTACCTCCTGTTAGCGCCCCCGGGGCATGAACAACTTTTCGCCCAGGCACCGCGAAAATAGCGCTTCCCATGAAATTCCACGGGAGGTTAGCGGTGGCGTGAACCGGTAGCGTCCCGCTCGTACCGGTAGTGCCCCGGGCTGCTGAGCTGGCGACGATAATGTCATCACCATGCGCAGCGACTCGTTATCACCCCAGAGCAAAAATTCGATAGTGCCCCATGAAGCTGCCGCGGGCAATGATAGTGACAGCTTCACGGCGTGGGTCCCAGGCTATAGGCAGGGTGAAAATTAAAGGGGAGATGAGGCATTGAAAAGTAAAAAAATGGCCGGCTTACCATTCGCGGCCTTCTTTATGGATCGAGGGGTCCGTGCCGCGATCTTGCAGCCCGGCACTCCGCTTGTGCACCTGGCTGCCGCCACACTGGTGGTCCAGTGATGACCCCGGTTCCTGACTGCAGAGTCGGCAGCGTGGTCCTCCCCTTTAATGGTCCCGTCCCCGAGAGGAACTGCTACATGAGATTTTGCTCTGCAGTTCCTCTCAGGGTGGTAAGCCCAATATAGCTCGCGGGGCGGGACTTCTGCACATGACACAGGGGGGCCCCTCCTCACAGCTGTTACCGCCCTCAAACGAGGCATTACAAAATTTTTAGCCTAACTTTTTCTATATAAAATTTTGAAAAATTGTGCTTGGATTGGAAGTGTGTATGTGGTGACAATTTCATATATACTACGCAGATATAAAGTGAAGCAACTAAAGGCATTCTGGGTTAGTCATGTGGGCTACAGTCTGATGGTAGCAAAATCCTGAGGAATACTAAAGGGACATTATACGTTGTAAATTTTTCATATTGTCATACATTTTCAATACCATCTTATCTGTAAATTATTCCCATTCACTCTCAATATATTGTAACCACTGTGACAAATAATAACACCATTATGTTAGCCATTTAGGATCTGTTCAATTTCTCCTCGCAGGTCGGGGCCGTCACACTGCTCCTGCGAGGAAATACTAGCGGCAGGTCGGGGGCCGTAAAAGGCGAGCGGCACTGGGAGCAGCGTGGAGGCATACCACTTCAAGGAGCAGCGCGAGCTGGTGCAAGAGGGTGACAGCAGTGAAGAGCGCGACTGGATTGGATGTCACCATAATCCAGGTCGGTGATTGGAGCGTGGGCAGGTACAGCAGGAGCGGCGAGGTCGGGGTGAAGGAGCAGCGAGAGATTGTAGAGCGACTTGATCGGGGCCTCAGGAAAGGTGTGAGTTTGGGGCCCAGCCGAGGCGAGGCCGCTGGGGCAGCACGGGCCAGCCCACACTGCGAAATGTGTGCGCAGTAGGTCCGTGCAGCAGAGCTGGTCTCCAGTCGCCTTGATTAATCCTTGCCACTTGACCAAGACCTAGCTCTGTCAAGCCTGTGTGGTGGCTGGTGTGCAACGGCCACCACATGTTAAAAAATCAACACACAGGCATCTTCCACCCTTCAATATGTAGTTCTGGACCTGGAATATCAGGTCCTTCATTGAAACAACTGTTAACTCAACCCTTTTTGGTGTGGAAGCAAGTCATCCTTGATACGAGGTTCTGCCTAAGAAGACAAAGTTCAATTTCTACTGAAAATAAGCACTTTTTGATAATTTGGGGGAAAATTTCACATTTTATGTGGAGCTCTTTCATGCTGTTCCATCCCCCTGCTTGAAAGGATGAAGCTTAGTAATTGTTTATAAAAATATATATATTCATCCTTAAAACCCAAGATACAAATAATATTGTGCTTCGAATGCTCTCAACAATAGAATGTTCATTCTTTATGTAAATATAACCTGGCTACAGAAAATACATTGGAATCAAATCCTTTGCTCCACAGCAGAGCTGAAATAAATCATGCTTTTGAGCGAAACTGTCAGTTTATCATTAAGATGTTACTTAACTCAGCTGCTTTGAATGTAAATGAAGATCAGGCATGTAGCCAACACATAGACTAAATTAGCTGAAGGCTTTTTACAAGCAAGACATGGATAACTAAATATTGTGACCTAAACTGAATTGAAAACTCAAAGTGGGATAATTCTGAGGTCTTTGCAATCAGCTGAATTTTTACCAAATATGAATTGATTTCTATTACTTGCACGTGCATTAGTGAAAAATACTGTTCTGCACATTGATGTCAGCACTGTGTAAATCCTGGCAGAATGACAGATGGTAATCAAGTGACAATTGTCTATGGATAAAAATCGGGAGGCATATAAAACAGGCTACTGGTTCGCTCTCACCCATTTTACACTATCACACAAAGTCAACATCTACCCACATACCTTCAATTCTAAGTTTCAAATTGAAAATAAAGGATTTTCAAATTCTCAATGATAAGTAGCGTGAAGGTTACCTGAACATTAAAAATTATCAGATATATTCTATGGAGGGAAAAACAGACAGTTTTTCCCTCCCAAATACTTGCTTCTTGCTTGGGTATGGCTCCATCAATGCCAAGCACCCACCAGTGCCAACTGGCCATGTGAGACTAAACAGTAGTATATTGGCTGGTTATTTGACCACAGTGACACCCAATGCTGTCCTCACCTTATATTTGCACACACACAATTCCAACAAGGATCACTGGATAGTGATAAGGAAAGGGAACTTTGTGTGATTTTTTTCCTTCCTACCCAGCTAAGGGCTACTAAGACCATTTGTCATCTGACTGCTGCTAATTCAGACTAGTTATGAGGAAGTATTTCTTTTCACTGATAGTCATCACTTAATGGACAAACCAGGAACAGAACTTGAGACTTTCCTAGTCAGTATTGACTTAATTACACACTGGATAAACTCACTGAGCCACTGGAGAAAGTGAGAACTACACCTTTTTACCCAGTGACTTGAACACAAAAATCTAGGCTGACAGTACATTGCAGTGCTGAGAAAGTGCTGCACTGTTGGAGGTGCTGTCTATTAGATGAAACGTTAAACCGAGGCCCCATCTGCCCTCTCAAGTGGACATAAAAGATCCCATGACACAATTTTGAAGAAGAACAGAGGAGTTCTCCTCGGTGTCCTAACCAATATTTATCCTTCAACCAACATCACTAAAACAGATGATCTGGTCATTATCACATTGTGGGAGCTTGCTGTGCACAAATTAGCTGCAATATTTCCTACATTATAACAGTGACTACATTTCAAAAAGTACTTCATTGGCTGTAAAGTGCTTTGGGATGTCCGGTGGTCGTGAAAGGCGCTATATAAATCCAAGTCTTTCTTTTTTCTTTTAAAATGGCCGGGAAGTTTACAAGGGAGAAGCTACAGAAAGGGAAAGAAAATACTAAAGGGAGCAGAGATCTAGGCACCAGGCCAATTTAGTAGTTCCTTACAATTTATTGTTCTGTGCTTATAATGAATTGTTGTTGGTGCATTGAATATATATCTTCATCAGAGCTGATCCTTCAGGGAGTACAACGGAGCACAGAGGTTTTGAGATTTCTGCCTTTATATTCTAGTATGTTCATGAACAATAATATTGGAAACAAAGGGCCCAAATTTCCCCAGGAGTTGCTCCGTTTTTTTTTGGAGCAACTTGATTTTTCTGGAGTATCTTTTTAGTTGCAATTCTGGTGGTGACAAGCTTCTTCAATGTTGTTGCTACTGCACTTATCCAGGCAAGTGGAGAGTATTTGCTCACACTCCTGACTTGTGCCTTGTAGGTGGTGGACAGGCTTTGGGAGTCAGGAGGTGAGCCACTTGCCATAGAATACATTCCTTCATTCTGTTCTTATGCGGAACATTGAGAGTACTGAGGTGCAGCCTCATGAGAGTGGCTTTCTATGTGCTTTTGCACTAACACTTAATATGTGATTAGAAAGCTACTTCGGTGCAGCGTCCTCTAAGGGGGATTTTGGACCTGTGTGAACAGGAAAAGTAACTGAGTATCTCCTTAACCAATCAGACTGAAGAACCCTTACTGAGGCACGCAGAGTCTGACCAGGAAGTGTAAGTTGGAATATTTAATTCAATGTAAAATCATGTACAGGAAGTGAAGTAAAGAGACGGAAAGAAAGATGGGATCAAGAGAGAGCTAGAGAGATAAAGTTAAAAACATTAATTCATTTTTATTATTTTTTAAAGTCTCCAACAATCATTCAAATCTAAAGGAATGAGACTCCACACTTGTAAAAATTAATTTTCAGTGTCAGAGAGGTTGTTTGGCAGTAATTAAGACTTATCACACCACTAAAAATTTACTTACACTGTAATGGACTAGCCCTAACTTTCTCTGCACCATTCCATGTGTTTCAATGCCGAGTCTCTTGGAGAGGGAGTGTAATAGCAAAGCTTTGGAGGAGCAGGGCAATCGCTCAGCAACTTCCTGATTTCCATGTTTAACTGAGCATGTGCGGTCACCAGAAGTTGCTGTCCGATTTATACTTTAATAACGGTGAGCTCTGATAGCTTCACCATTATTTCTACAGCAAAATCTGGCCCATTATTTACCTGAGATAAGAATCACAAAATCATGGAAACAAAAAAATTTAGAGCACAGAAGGAAGTCATTTGGCCCATTGTGTCCATGCTGGCTGACAAAGAGCTAACCAACCTAATCCTACTTTCCAGCACGTGGTCCGTAGCCTTGTAGGTTACAACACAGTGCATAGTCAAGTACTTTTTAAATGCTATGAGGGTTTCTGCCTCTACCAACCTGTCAGGCAGTGAGTTCCAGACCCGCACCACCCTCTGGATGAAAAAAAATCTCCTCAAATCCGCTCGAAACCTCCCCCAATTACTTTAAATCTATGGGCTCAATTTTCCCCAGTTACCTGTGCCGTTCTTTTGGCGTGCACTGCTTTTTTTGGCCTAAATTAAAATATACAAGTTTCCCCAAAGTTTCTGCGCCAGTGTAACTCAGATAGTTATGATTTTTTTAGGTTGGTAATTTTTGCGTCATCGGGGACGTAACCTGATGTCTGTGGCAGTTTTTCACATTTAAGCAAGATTGGCCAACTTACATTTTTCCGAGGACAGCGTATGTGACCACTCCCAAAAAACCATTCTGGGCACTTAAGAAAAACCAGCGCACAGTAAAAAATCGGCTCGGAAAGACGCCATTGTTTTTAGGAGAAGCTTTGTGGGGAGTCAAGAAGACAAAGAATATGCAGAATGAAGTTAATTGTTTCAAAGTCAAAAGGGAGAAAATGAAAGTCTAATGCAATTCTTTAATTTTTGATTTTTTTCAAAGTACCATGCCACCACCGAATGTCTCCTTACCGGGCTTGAGGGTTGGAGCGCCGGCCGGCAGAATCGTACCCTCACCCGGACACAGGGGCTCAGCTTCAAAAGAAGCCCAGGGCGGGAGGGGGGGGGGGGTGGGGTGGAAGCCAAACTGAAGGGATGAGAACCCTTAGAATATGCAGCAGCTTCAAAAGAAGCCCGGGGTGCGGGAGGTGGATGCAGAGCCTCTGTGTCCGAGTGAGGGAACGATTCTGCCAGCCAATCCTTGAGCCCGGTGAGGATGGTACTTTGAAAAAATTCAAAAATTAAAGAATTGTAATTGGTCTTCATTGCCCCAAATGTCTTCATTGAATGCCTAGCTTCCCATTCTAAGCAAGCCTACTGCGCATGCGCAGACCAGGGTATGGTCCATAGTAGGGCTTTGACCTTGGGGTGGGTGGGGGGGGGGGGGGGAGAGAGAGGGGAAAGAAGGTTTGAGTGCTTTGTCCTGCTGTTTTGAGTTTCTTGCAAAGCTACAATTTAATTATGGAGGCAATATTGACAATGTCATACCTTGTGCAAGCCTTCTGCATGATGGCGCTGCAGTGGAGAAGATTGATTAGACATCATCGCATGAGGAACCTCAGAGCACGTAGGATGATGGACAGGAGGCCTTACCCACATCGGGTATATCGAGACAGGCGTTCATACCTGCACCTGAGTGTTGCAGACTGTGTCAGAAGGCTGCATTTCCACAAAGAAATTGTAACCGAGATCTGTGAGTTAGTAAAAGCAGATCTGCACCCTCGAAGCGTCAAGAGGACTGCTTTGTCAGCTGAAGTAAAGGTTACGGCTGCACTTTCATTTTATGCATCTGGATCGTCTGAACACTCTGTAACCAGGAATATTGAACTACCATTCCTGCCCTTCTTTCAGTCATAACTCGGTAATAGCTATAATATCATACTCCCACGTGTTTATCTGTGCCCTCAGCTCATCTGCCTTATTCCCTAGACTCCTTGCATTGAAGTAGATACCATTTAGCACTGCCAAACTCCCTTGTTGTCTATTTTCTAGCCTTTATTTCTTCTGCCTTTCAAACTCGCTTGCTCATTTTCTGCCTTCCATTTACAGCTTTTCTTCTCTCTCTTCTGAATCTACTCTCAGGTTCCAATCCCCCTGCCAAGCTAGTTTAAACCCTCCCTAACAGCACTAGCAAACCCCCCCTTTCTCCCGCAAGGATATTGGTCCCGACTCTATTGAGGTGCAACCCTTCCAGCTTACAGGTCCCAATCCCCCAGAATCAGTCCCAATGCTTCAGGAATCAAAAGCCGTTCCTCCTGCACCATCCCTCCAGCCACGCATTCTTCTGCCCTACACTCCTATTTCTGTACTCACTAGCACGTGGCACCGGGAGTAATCCGGAGATTACTACTTTTGAGATCCTGCTTTTGAATCCCTTTCCGAGCTCCATAAAAACTGCCTGCAGAAGCTCATCCCTCTTTCTACCAATGTCATTGGTGTCGATATGGACCATGACCTTTGACTGTTCACCCTCCCCCAATAAAATTTCCTGCAGTCGTTCAATGACATCCTTGAACTTGGCACCAGGGAAGCAACATCACATCCCGGTGTCACATCTGTGGCTGTAGGAACGCCTGGATTTGGAATGCAGACGAGTCATAATTAATTTTCTTAAATAAAAACCTGTTAACAGCAGAATGGTTTATGTTACCACTGGTTCTGTAGTTTAGTTCCACTCTAGCGGGGTACTTGTCGCCTGTGAGGTGAAGCATGGTAGCGAGGAAGATTGAGAAGAGGGTTGGGGCGATGACGCAGCCCTGTTTGACCCTGGTCCGGACGCAGATTGGGTCTGTAAAGGATCCGTTGGTAAGGATCGCGGCCTACATGTCGTCGTGGAGTAGGCAGAGGATCGCCTGGGAGGACAGACGCACCAACATTAGCGTCCTCGACCAGGCCAACATCCCCAGCATCAAAGCACTGACCACACTTGATCAGCTCTGCTGGGCAGGCCACATAATTCACATGCCAGACACGAGACTCCCAAAGCAAGGGCTCTACTCGGAACTCCTTCATGGCAAACAAGCCAAAGGTGGGCAGCAGAATCGTTACAAGGACAGCCTCAAAGCCTCCCTGATAAAGTGCATCATCCCCACTGACACCTGGGAGACCTTGGCCAAAGACCGCCCTAAGTGGAGGAAGCGCATCCGGGAGGGCACTGAGCACCTCGAGTCTCGTCACGAAGAGCATACAGAAACCAAGCGCAAGCAGCGGAAAGAGCGTGCGGCAAACCAGTCCCACACACCCCTTTCCTCAACGACTATCTGCCCCACCTGTGACAGAGACTGTGGTTCTCATATTGGACTGTTCAGCCACCTAAGAACTCATGTTAAGAGAGGAAGCAAGTCCTCCTCGATTCCGAGGAACTGCCTATGATGATTATTATGTTATCAGGCTATTAGATGTTAAAAATATCTCATATGCTTCTGAGTCATTCCACTTAACAGAAAATAATTACATTTTTGCTCACCCACTGCAGAAAGATCAACAAATCTTATGGAAACAATGATTTGTTCGGGAATTGTATTTGAAAGCTAGTGAGGAGACTGAGTTTCCGAGATTTTCCTTGGGCTTTCTGACTGTTCCAAATATAAAAGTTACTATTTATAGATGAGATCCTTTTAGAAATTTTGTAATGATGATGGCCAAAAGTATTTTCCAAAAATATTTGGAGCAATTTTGTTAGTTTCCCTTCTTCCCTCAGCAGTAGGTTTTGCTGACTGTTCATGTTTGATTCATTTGCCTTGAAATTGGTTTCCACCAATCTGCCAGTACAACCATGGCATAGGGATCAATCCTTGGAATGGGTAGGTCCGAGCCCCACTCGGTAATGTCCTCAGGCCTTATTTACATCAGACACGTGAGCTCGGGACACCTGCTAGACATCCCCAGGCAGCTCGCTGGTGAATTTGGGGCTGCTGCATCACCAGCAGTGACCCTTGGGTAGGTATTGAGGGAGGGTGAGAGAGGGAGGGTGAGGGCGATCGGGATGAGAGAGATGTGGAGGGGGGCTATCAAGAGGGGAGGGACCAGGAAAGGAGGTGATCAGGAGGGGGCACAACTAAGAGAGAGCAGGGTGATTGGGAGGGAGTTGACCAAGAGAGGTAGTTGATTGGTGGGGGCGGGCGGTGATCAGAAGAGGGTCAATCAGAAGAGGGTTTGAGGTCACGAACGGGGGGTTGAGGGGTAAGTTCGTGATGGGGAGGAGGAGTTGAGGTCATGATTCGGAGGGGATCGAGGTCGCGATTGGGAGAAAGGGCGAACGGTGGTCATTAGCGGCCCATGGTTTTAATGGCAAGAGCACTCCTGCACATTCAGGTAAGTATCATTTTTTTAACTTACCTTCTTGGTGGCGGCCCGCAAAGGTCCCTTTGCGGATCACTGGTTGTCACATTAGACCTGGTTTTCCTGAACACAGTTGGCCCGGAGTTTGCTCTACATTCAGGGCAAACCAATTTGATAAAGGAGGCAACACCAAGTGTTGTGCCCCTTATTTGCATATGCAAAGAGCCTAATGCACATTTCAGGCATGGGCCCTGGATGCCTCCTTTGATACCTATATCAATTTGTTGGTGGCATACTTCCGGCTCATAATGAGCACCTACCAACTATATTGGTGCCTTTTAGACCGATGGTTTCATATTTCCTTAGTAGTTTCTCACTGGCAATCATTCTTCTTACTTTTATGTTATGAAAGACCGTTACATTCTACGATGCTTAGTGTCACAACAAAGCATTGTTAGTCCTGCAACAATAACTTCCTTGTTATTCTGGCTTGAGTGGCTTCAAACAACAAGCTTTAATATATACCTATATATATATATAGATTGATCAATAACAGTATTGTTCTTATACAACTGTTCTACAGTATTATATTAATTGACAAGATGACATGCAAGTAATACAACCTGGTTCCTAGACTATGGAGTGATCAGTTCCAGGTTTGTGGGTTGTCTGTTCTGCTATGGAATTCTGACTGTCTTGAAAATTCTAACTTTCAAAAGGGGAAAGCTTTATCTTTATACTATTCGGCTGCCTTAGAATGCACATACTTATCTCCTAATCTTATGTTCTAGTTATAAATTATCCCATCATTCTAGCTCTTCTTTAGTTGATTGCTGATGTTGTGGCCCCAACTCTTATCTTGGCTGGAGACACAGTTTGTGCCCCTCAGGAATGTGCAAGACTATGTTATCAAACCACTAGTTATTTTATGGACGTCAGGTCCTACAAGTGAGAGCTGTTTTCTATGTTGGGTATGTAGGTCTCCTACCCACTAGCTTTTTTATCCAGATAAGGGTCATCTCTTGACCTGGGAGTTACAACCAAAGGGTACTTCAACATTCTCTGTCTCCAAGCTTCCTTTGTTCACCACCATCAAAACAAGATTCAAGCCCCACCCCCTTCCTTCATATTGCTTTCTGGCTAAAATGTTAAATGCAACACCCGCTGGGATACTTAACCATTTAAACCACTTTAAAATATTCTAACAAGTCATATTAGTGTTGGTGTGATTTCTGAAATGTGACAAACAAAATGCGCACTGGTGCCTGCTCTGCTCATTGGCAGCTAATTTTGTAGAGGATGTCCTTTAACAGGCAATAGTCTCTTACTTAATATTTAAGGGTCCAATGACTGCTTTAGGTGCTTTTAGCTGCCTAAAAAAGTGGGTCCCATGAATTTTGTGGCAGTGTCAGTTATGACTCAGTGGGTAGCACACTCGCCTCTGAATCAGAAGGTTATGGATTCAAGTCCCACATCAGAGACTTGAGCACAAAATTCTAGGCTGGCACTAGAGTACAGTACTGAAGGAGCGCTGCATTGTTGGAGGTGCCATCTTTCGGATGAGACATTAAACCGAGATCCCTTCTGCTCTCTCAGGTGGACGTAAAAAAATCCCATGGCATTATTCGAAGAAGAGGAGGGGAGTTATCCCTGGTGTCCAGGCCAATATTTATCCCTCAACCAACATAACAAAAACAGATTATCAGGTCATTATCACATTGCTGTTTGTGGGAGCGTACTATATACAAATTGGTTGCCGCGGTTCCCACATTACAAGTGACTACACTTCAAAAAGTACTTCATTGGTTGTAATGCACTTTGAGATGTCTGGTGGTTGTGAAAGGCGCTATATAAATGGTAAGTCTTTCTTTTATCTTTTAAAGTGACCTGGAAGTTTACAAGGGAGAAGCTACAGAAAGGGAAAGAAAATATTAACATCTAAATAAGTTTCTGCATTGTCTTTTCTAATTAGAATCGACAACTCACATTTGTATGATATCTTTCTCTGTACAAATCATCCCATGGCACTTTACCAAGGGACCAGTGGACATCAAGTAGGAAGTGGAAGAGAAGTTGGGGAGATGATTGAAAGCCCTGTGAAAAAGCTACATTTTGAGTAGGCTGTTGAACTAGTGAAGAGAGATAGCTAAGCAAAAGAGTTGAGGAAGAGAATCCCAGAGTGCAAGGTGGCAGAAGGTTCTTCTACTAATAGTGGTGCAGAGGGAGGGGAAACATGCAGTAGAACAAGTCATAAGAATGTGGGCTGGGATGTAGAACTGGAGAGGGACTTAATGAGCACCAGAATTTTGAAATTCATACTAGAGAACATGGAAGGATTGGAGGTTGGCGAATATTGAGACGACAGGCGGACAGGACTCTGTAGTTGCCAAGGAAATCACCAGCTGATATCTCAGAGAGGAAACGTGTGGATAAGGAATAGGAAGAGACCAGGCCAGAAGCCTTGTGGCATGCGTGCATAACTGTCAGACACACAAAGAGATCACCAAAATGCTTTTCACTACAGATCATAGATTAAAGCTATGATTCCTTATACAAATGAGCTACAGTGGAGTTGCCTTTGAAGAAAAAAATAATTTCAATATAGTAAATCAGAATATTTGTGTTCTTTTTTCATGTTCCAACTGTTTTAATTTACATTCATATTTCGTATTTTAGATTTGCTACTCGAATGCTCTCTAAATAATGATGAAATGTATATTAGTGATATTTAAAACTAGAATAAAATACTACTGACATAGGTAATCATAAATTGACCCTGTTATCATTCAATGGGTTAGACCAGACTATATTTATTTTTGGTTTTCACACTGCATAAAAAATGAAATATTTAATGCGCAGTCATTCATCATGTTGACTTTATATGTGAGTCAGAGGAAATAACATTGTCACAAATCAGGTTTTTTTGCTTTAGTTTATGTGCCATAATAAAGACATGGTTTTATTGCTTTGATATTAATATAGAGAGAGAGAGAGAGAGAGAGAGAGAGAGAGAGAGAGAGAGAGAGAGAGAGAGAGAGAGAGAGAGAGAGAGAGAGAGAGAGAGAGAGAGAGAGAGAGAGAGAGAGAGAGAGAGAGAGAGAGAGAGAAATATATAAAGGATGCAATGCAGACTGAAAATGAAGGAGCAGGTACTATGATCTGCAAGGGAGAGATAAAGAGAAAAGAAGTATATAAAGAGCATATTGCAGATAATCCTGCTGTACAACTACCACCATTCTGTTATGACTTTAGTGTGGAGGTATTGAACAAATGGCTTGCAGGTCAAACTCCATTAACTCAGCCCCAGATACATTTCACCTTTGCAAGCTAATAAGCAATGCCAACTTTCAGTTTCCACTCTTTAAATTTCCCAGATCTGAAGGTTGAGATTAGGCTACTCTCTGATTGGTGGATTTAGACCAATGAGGGAGTAGCTTCTTTGCACCAATCAGGAAACAGGCAATCTAAAGGCTCAGAAAGTGAAAAAAAACTGAGGCTGCACTTTCAAGTCTTCAAACTCTGGGTGGTAGTAAACACAGAAGCAGCGACAGTGGAAATGACAAAGGAGGTATCACAGTGAGGAACATGCAATGGAAGAGCAGATCAAGATAGGCAGAAGAGAACAGTGGACAGTTGTGCAGCAGACTAGACCAAACTAGGATGTGAAGAGCAAAAAGATAAATCAGGTACATGCAGCCATTTTTTTACACAAACACTTTGATTTTTGGTGTCTGGGCTGCTTGGCTATAAGTTGTATTTTTGTGTATGGAATGGTTGCATTTTTTATGTTATGAGTGGCTTGTAAATTTGTACAGAGCTTTAGATTTTTAGTTTATTGTTGGCGGGGACAGGGGGCGGGGGATTGAATTTTAGCTAAATGTGTCTCACATTTTTTTGTGCCTGTCAGTTTTGTATAATTGTGTGCAGCCTGGTCATGGTGAATGTATCTGGGCCTTGCTCCGAAAGGTTGGACAACCCTACATTACATCACCTGCTGTTGGTTATCTTGTATTGTGGAACATAAGATGTAAACTCATTTGAAATTTTAAAAATTGTATTAAAATACATTGCCTGCAACTATTGTTTAGTTTTCTAGATCATGTATGTTGTACTGTCTTGTTAATGGAACAAAACAAAGTACAATAATGTACAACAAGGCACCAAAATAGAATCAGACAGAAGTATACCTGGAGATCCTGTCCAAATACATAGACAAGGAAAGAAAATTCTGAAAATAACGAACCGGAATTTGCGGTCCAAGGTATACCTCCGGAGTACGTCTCCGACCCCCAAAGAAATTCTGAAACTACCTGCTAGCTCCCGGGCTTCAGAGACTTCGGGTCCTGGGCCTGCAGGCATACACCAGCGTAAAGGCCCACGAACGCAGGTGGTTCGGAAGCATCCCTGGGATCATGTGGGTCATGTCCTCCTATCAGAAAGGAGGATTCTTCATCATGCTTATGGGGATTCCATTTACGAATGGACTCCCCATTAGCATAAGAGGGATCCCCAAATAATTAAATAATTTACACAACTGGAATAAAAATAAAGCTTCCATTTTCAAATTTAATTTAAAAAGCCCCTTTATTGAAGCATTTACAATAAAAATTTAATTTTTTGAAAAATAATTTTAAACATTTTAATCCGGGCCAAAATGTACAATGAATAATTTGAAATGTTTGTAGAACATTTTTTTATTTTAACATTTTTAATGTAACATTGAGGGAGGAGAGTTTTTCATGATATAAAATGTGGATGTTCAAGTGATCAGTAGCTCCTCTTATTATTTGTTGCTAATTCCCACAATCAGAACCAATATGGTTAAAACCCTGAAAATCTTAAAAATACAAATTCAAGAAGAGATCATGCTGCAAGTGGAGAGTACAATTATAGTCTGCCAAAGCAGTTAGAGCTGGGTATGCATACTGAATGAGTCATTTTATCCTCCTTCACGCTATCAAGCCGTGCCTGCAGACTATGAAGAGGCTAAGCTAAACCTGTTTTGAGGTGAAGATCATCTCTGGATTCCTGAATTGTTCCCAGTTGGTTGAGAAGATCAATGGATTGGTTACATACATGAAGTCACATACAACTGTTTTGTTCAAGTCTTCCTCGATTTCGAAGGACCGCCTATAATGATGATGATGATGGTTTTGTTCAACTGTAATGGTACTCGTCCATTTATTTCTGTATGTTCCAGATTTCTATCTTCAACCTTTGATCACATGTATTAAGGAACTTAGCCTTTATGCTCTGTGAAATGTTTTGCATTTTGAGTGTTCTCCTGAAGTCAAGGATAGTTTGCAGCCATGGCAGTTAATTCAAAGTTCTTGGCACAGATCAAAAAAGTAAATTATTCTATTCATTTCTAAAACATCCCATGTGATTTAGGGGGCAGTGGCTTTGATTGCCAGCTGTGTCTGGGGAGGAGACGAGGGCAAAGCCAATGATTCTTTGTAGTTCCTTTGATGCGCAGCTCTGTGGGTTTATCTGGAGCTGTGTAAGTCAGCACATCAGTCCCCAGTGTGGACTAATGTGCTGACTTACACAGGAGGGACTGTGCTAGATTGATTCAGTGGCAATGGTTCATCACGCAAGAAATGAACATCCATTTTCTCGGCATCCATTATGTAGACAGCTCAAGGAGAAACAAGTTTAATCTTTCATTATACTGAAGGTATTATATAGCTTATAATCACTGTAATATACACTGTTTCACACTGAAGACTATCCCTTTACCTGTTTTACTTAAATAAACTACAGTATTGGTTTTTAGCCTGAATCTATTTTCAATCTACCTAATGAAGATGATAAGAATCATGTGGTTGCATGTGTCAGCCAGTGTACAGTAACTCTCCGTTCAATTCCTCACTATCGTTTACCTAGATGTTGGGCAGGTAAAAGCATGTTTCAGACCATGGGAACAGTCTGATCTGCTTACAGGATGATCAGTGGCATTGAAGTCAAGTAGACCCTGAAATTCCGATGTCCCGGGTCCGTACGAAGTTTCTACGGACCCGGAAAGGCATCGGAAAAGCCGGGTTTCAGCGCGCAATGCGCATGCGCTGAAAACCAGCTTTTCCGATCTGTCAAGTTTCTGGCTTGAGAGATCATCCGCAGATTGGGAGCGAGGACACTTGCAGGGCAAGATTTCCGATATTTACGAATATCTTGCCCTGCAAATGTCCTTTAAAATCTTGCGCCTGAAAAAGCAGGTGTATAGTCTACTTTTACAGACGCAAGTGTTTAAAAATACACAGAAACGTTTAAAAATAAAGTTAGAAAAACACATTTTATTTTTAAAAACCCTCCCCACTACGGTAAGTTTATTTTAAGGCTTAATTAAAAAAACTTTTTAAAAAGTCGGGAAAATATTCTTTTTTATAAGAACTTGAATTTAAATGAATATTAAATATGTAGTTTATTTTATATTTTTTATTGTGTTTTGGGTGTTTGCGGGGGTTTCTCATTCATAGTAATAGGAGTTCCGGACTTACGGAACTCCTCTTACTATGAATGAGAATCTATACTACACCTGATTGGCTGCAGTCTCCAGCTCCCGGCCTGCGCACATCCCCACGTGCACGCGCTGCGACGCGCAGTCACGGGAGGCCTCAGGCTCGGAAGTTCCAATGGGTGCAGCAACAACAGGTAAGTGCGCATCTTTTTTCTCTTTTTCTGTCATTTGCCTGAGGGAAGAGTTCGAACGAAATTTCAGGGCCAGTTAATATCTCATTTACCTTCTTATTAACCAAGAATTCTCCCTAAAGAACAAACAGGACTCTTTTCCAGTGTTATTTTTAGAGGCATCTTCCCTTGGTTCCTTAAATATTGTGTTATATAGAATGAATATCAAATTACTGCAGATGTTTTTTCCTTCACATTATTTAATTACTTGACACCCAATCACAGGATCCAAGCTTATGTGTCTTTACAAGATAGCTAACTAGTGAGAAAAGGAAATGTGGGACGATCAGTGTCTATACTCCAAGTAGTCTAATCCCTGAAAAATTCTGAAGCGTTAATAAAAATAAACCAAAGAGCTAAATGGGAAAGTTTGGAGGTTACCAGCTTGAGGACTTGTCGGAAGGATAAGCTTGGAATAACTAATCGTTTTTTTTTTAAATAGTCAGTTACCAAAAAGAGGAAAATCTAAAGATACTGATTTGTTTTGAACCAAATTAAAGGGGACATAAATCTAGATACAACCCAGTTGCCTTTAAAAAAAATGTCATTGCTTTATGTGAGTCCGTCAACAAATGTTCTGTATGTTTTGTGTTCTGGTGTGCTTGGATTTTAACTATATTTTTGTATATGGGATGGTCGCATGTATTAAATGTTCTGATTAATATGGGCAAGTTCAGCCTTTCTCAAAACAAATGTGGCTGAGGTAGCAATGTGATGCATTCCAAGCCAAATAAGCGATGTCTGGTCTCAACTAGAAATAGAAAACAGTGGGGAGTCTTTGCTTGGTGACGCACTCAACACAAACTGTCCTACCAGTACCGAGTATTTCGGCGAGTACTCGTGATTCATACTGGAAGGGTAATTGGATTTGGAAAAATGTCTTGAACAATCCTTACTCTTCAAATATTTTGAATTGTCTCTCTTCCTCTCTATCTATCTATAATAAATAGTTGAATTTAATTTTATGTATCTAAATTAGAACTTTTTAAGACAGCAACATCATTATAAGTTTTCAAGTTACATGTCAATCTATTTCCCTGTGTGTGTGCATGTGTGTGTGTTTCCCTGTCCCTTTTTGCTCTGCCCAATTTAAATGCTATTCATTTGTAATTATTTCCAATTCAAATAAAGTTTTATACCTGAAACGTTATCTTGTCTATTCCCTCCAAAGATGCTAACTCACTTGAGTGTTTCCAGCATTTTCTGTTTTTGTTATACTTTTATCAGTTTTTCACTGTTCAACACTCTTTGATGTTCAGAATTTTGATTCACTGATGCAAATTATTTACAAAAGTTCTACTACCAAATACCACATTCACTTCACCTCAGTGCCAATTTAGCTAAAATGAATTTCACTGAACAAATGAGGAGAAAATATAAAGTGTACATCTCATCATTCCTATTACAAGAAATATGTGTTGTGAAGTTAAAGGTTTATGCCAGGCTTCTATAAACAGCTTAATGTGAATCTGTGACAGGTTCTCATCAAGGGAAAATATCAGTACGTGTGTCATGCAAGTAATATAATACTTTGCAGTACATAAATAGACTCTGCTGCAATCTTCAGTGTAAATTGTAGGAGATCACATTTATGCATTAATTTTAGCTTCAAAATAATATACACCTTTGTATAATTTGCTTTTGGTATGTTAATCCTGATCTGAAACTAAGTGCAAACTCTCCAGGGCTGACAGTATAAGTTAGTCATTTGAAGTTATTCATGAGCAAGTGCAAAAATAATTTAGAAGAAAAGATGTTTGTCAATTTTATATATATACTGGCAAACGACAACGCAATTATTCTGCTATGCAAAGATCTGTTACGGATGTTCAGTGGAACAAATTCCAAGCGGGCGGTGGCTCATCGATCCCAGCTGTGACTCAAGGGAGAAAGCTCAGAAAGCTTAAAACCATTTGATTTAAAGCTGCAGTCCCGAAAAGCTCTGGTGGCAAAGTGAATGACTGAAACCGGTCAGGAAATTGGAAGGAAAAAAAGGGAAGTTAGAATTTTTATTAAGTGAGAAATGTAGCAAGGATTGTCGGCCAATGTAATTACCACAATCCAGACTTTTAATCCAAACTGGTAGATCTTCCATGACATTGCTCACGTTACAACAGTGACTACACTTCAAAAAGTACTGCATTGGCTGTAAAGCGCTTTGGTGGCCATGAAAGGCACTATATAAATGCAAGCCTTGATTTTGTTTCTTTAAATCAAGGGTACATTGGGGTTGATTTTCATGTGTGGTGCAAATTGGTTCGGGCAGTGGCTATAAATGTCAGTAGTGAGAGACTAGAGCCATTTTGATAGTTGGGCCTCATTTAAATCTTCTTCTTCTTCTTCTTCTTAGGCAGTTCCTCAGAGTCGAGGATGACTTGCTTCCTCACTAAAATGAGTTCTAAGGTGACTGATGAGACCAACGCAGGAACTACAGCAGATGGTGTTTGGAGGGACAAATGGGTGGGGTGCTTGATTTGTCATATGCTGTTTGTGCTTGGCTTCCACGTGCTCCTGACAGAGACTCGAAGAGTTCAGCACCTTCTTGGATGCTTCTCCTCCACTTTGAGCGGTCTTGGGCCAGAGATTCCCAAAAGTCGGTGGGGATGTTACATTTTTGCAAAGAGGCTTTGAGAGTGTCATTGAAGCGTTTTCTCTGCCCTCCTGGGATGTGATTGCTGCGATGTAGCTCAGAGTAGAGTGCTTGTTTTGGGAGTCTAGTATCGGACATGCAGACAATGTGGCCCGCCCATCGAAGCTGATCGAGCGTGGTCAATGCTTCGATGCTGGGAATGTTGGCCTGAGAGAGAACGTTGACATTGGTGCGCCTATCCTGCCAATGAATTTGCAGGATTTTGCAGAGGCAATGGTGGTACTTCTCCAGTGCTTCGAGGTGCCTGCTGCACATAGTCTATGTCTCTAGTCATAGTCCATAGCATATAGGAGGGTGGGTATCATTATTGCTCTGTAGACAATGAGCTTGGTGCAGGATTTGAGATCTTGGTCTTCAAACACTCTCTTTCTCAGGCGACCGAAGGCTGCACTGGCACACTGAAGGCGAGCTGTCTATGTTATGTGTGCAACATCATGTAACTAGAATTCTACCGCCACCAGATGGCGCATCTGTTGGGGACCCAAGGGATCCGAGCATCCCTTGAGAGCACTGCATTTAAGCAGGTCTCCCATGCTGTGCCAGCACTCCGGAGTCAGAATAAAGAGACGAAGGTCGCACTTACTCAAGTCTGCAGTACTCAGTCACATTGCTTTATTTGAGATATAACAACTGGCGACGAGTAATAGATAATGAACCATAATGCGAAAATGCAGAGAACTGTTGGTATCCTGGAGAAATTCTCAGAAGGTGATGATTGGGAAGCCTTCGTGGAGCAACTTGACCAATACTTCGTGGCCAACGAGCTGGAAGGGAATGAGAATGCTGCCAAATGAAGGGCGATCCTCCTCACCGTCTGCGGGGCAACAACTTATGGCCTCATGAAGAATCTTCTTGCTCCGGTGAAACCGACAACCAAATCTTATGAAGAACTGTGTACGCTGGTCCGGGAGCACCTAAATCCGAAGGAGAGCATTCTGATGGCAAGGTATCAATTTTATACATGTCAACGGTTTGAAGGCTAGGAAGTGGCGAGCTACGTCGCCGAACTAAGGCACCTTGCAGGACATTGCGAATTCGATGGATTCCTTGAGCAAATGCTAAGAGACTTTTTTGTGCTTGGCATTGGCCATGAAGTTATCCTTCGCAAACTATTGACTGTTGAAACACTGAACCTGAGCAAAGCCATAACGATAGCCCAGGCATTTATGTCCACCAGCGATAACACCAAACAAATTTTGCAGCATAAAGATGCATCTGCAAGTACTGTACACAACGTAACGTCGTTTTCAGGCAAGAATGCATATGGCAGAATGTATACGCCTGCAGCTGCACAAGCTAAGTTGACTCCAGAGTCCGCCATTAAGTGTGAATGCGAGGCAATTAACACCTTGTTGGCGCTGCGGAGGTCATCATCGAGCCCATCAATGCTGCTTCAAACACTATGCATGCAAAGGCTGTGGAACAATGGGACACCTCCAGTGAATGTGTAGACGAGCTGCAAACCCTGCAAACCACCACGTTGCAGAGGAAGATCGATCCATGGCAGATCAAACTGAACTAGAGACTCAAACCGAGGAGGCAGAAGTGTACGGGGTACACACCTTCACCACGAAATGTCCACCGATCATGTTAAAAATTAAACTGAATGGAATTACAGTATCCATGGAATTGGACATGGGTGTGAGTCAGTCTATCGTGAGCAAAAAGGCCTTCGACAGGCTGTGGTGCAACAAGGCACAAATGCCCAAGCTGAGCCCTATTCATACCAAGCTGAGAATTTACACTAAAGAACTGATCCCTGTAATTGGTAGTGCAGCAGTAAAAGTCTCCTATGATGGAACGACGCACGAACTATCACTATGGATTGTATCAGGAGATGGCCCCACACTGTTCGGCAGAAGCTGGCTGGGAAAAATGCGCTGGAACTGGGACAACATCCGAGTGCTTTCGTCCATCGGCGACGCCTCATGCCCAGGTTTTGAGCAAGTTCCCGTCGTTGTTTAAGCCAGGCATCGGAAATTTCGCTGGGGCGAAGGTGCAATTCCACTTGGTTCCTGATACACGACCCATCCACCACAAGGTACGTGTGGTGCCATACATGATGTGAGAGAAAGTGGAGATCGAGCTGGACAGGCTGCAATGAGAGGGCATCATCGTGCCGGTTGAGTTCAATGATTGGGTCAGTCCGATTGTTCTGGTTCTCAGGGGCGATGGCACAGTCAGAGTTTGTGGGGACTATAAAGTAACAATTAACCATTTTTCGCTGCAGGACCAGTACCCGTTACCCAAGGCAGATGACTTATTTGCGTCACTGGCAGGAGGAAAGACGTTCACCAAGTTGGACCTGACCTCGGCCTACATGACGAAGGAGCTGGTGGAATCTTCGAAAGGGCTCACCTGCATCAACACGCACAAAGATCTGTTCATCTACAATAGATGCCCATTTGGGATTCGATCAGCCGCAGCTATTTTTCAAAGTCTGCTAAAGTCGGTTCCGCGCACCGTGGTGTTCCAGGACGAAATATTGATCACAGGTCGGGACACCATGGAGCACTTGCAAAAACTGGAAGAGTTTCTAAGATCATGTGGGACTCGGTTGAAACGCTCAAAGTTTGTTTTCCTGGCGCCAGAGGTTGAGTTCTTCGGGAGAAGAATCGTGGCAGACGGCATCAGACCCACCAACACCAAGATGGAGGTCATCAAGAACGCATCGAGACCACAACACGTGATGGAGCTGCGGTCGTTCCTGGGACTCCTCAATTATTTTGGTAATTTCCTACCCGGGTTAAGCATCTTGCTAGAACCTCCACATGTGTTGCTACGCAAGGGAGATGACTGGGTATGGGGGAAATCACAAGAGTCTGCCTTGAAGAAAGCTAGAAATCTGTTGTGTTCCAACAAATTGCTTGTTCTGTAAGACCCATGTAAACGTTTAGTGCTAGCTTGCGATGCATCTTTGTACGGGGTCAGGACAAGCAAACGAATCGGGAACATTGCAACCAGTCGCTTATGCATCCAGGAGTTTGTCCAAGGCCAAAAGAGCCTACAGCATGATTGAAAAAGCTCTGGCATGTGTTTAAGGGGTGAACAAAATGTACTAGTATCTGTTTGGGCTTAAGTTCGAGTTAGAAACTGACCATAAGCCGTTCAAATCGCTATTCTCAGAGAGCAAAGGTATGAATGCCTCCGCTCGCATCCAAAGATGGCCGCTCACGCTGTCTGCATATAACTATGTAATTCGTCACAGGCCAGGCACAGAAAACTGCGCTGATGCTCTCAGTCGGCTACCATTGCCCACCATCGGGGTGGAAATGGCACAGTCTGCAGACTTGCTCTTGGTGAGGGATACATTTGAAAACGAAGTGTCATCTGTTATTATGGTGTTTGCAGGCATTCTAGTAATGACTCCACGAGGTAAGGTATTGTACTTGAACTGTTGTGACCTTAGTCCATTTATTGCAGCTTCTGAATGAGGTTATAGTAAGGTGGGCTCCCTTTTATACCTGGTTACCTGCGGTGTGCAGGTGACCTCTAGGTCTCCACCTGTTGCACCCTCTGGTGTTACAAAGATACATTGATTGGTCTTATGTAACTGTACTTTGAGTGTACATGGTATATACATACACAACATCACTCTCCCGTAAGTCTTGTGCCACTGGCCTTTGCACTGGGTGCTCTGGCCCTCGACTTGAGTGCCCAAAGCCCTTGCACTTTGTCTGTGCTTGGGAATTGCTCTCTCCCTATGGACCCCAAGTCCTTATTGCCACAACATTGGGAAATGGTCAGCAGTGGATGATTGGAGGTTGAAGTGGGGGTTTGAGTGGGTTCTGGGTGTGATCCATGGCTACATACCCCCATTCTCCCCTCCCCGCCCCATAGATAGACCATGTGTGTGGCTCGACAGTTGCATTTACATACATGTACAAAAAATAGGATTGGTTACATGACTGTTTGGGTTTAGCAGTAGTGAAACAAGTACATTTTACAGATAGGATACATACATGGTGTTATGTATGTAAACTTGTAATTACCATGTCTAAACACCAAAGGGCTTATCCCCTGGAGTCCCAAGGGATCCCACAATCCCTTGGGAGCACCTGTATATAAGGAGGCCTCACAGGCTGGAGAGGCACTCTGAGATCTGCAATAAAGGACTACGGTCACACTTACTTTGAACTTGTAGTATCTAGCCTGACACTTTATCCAAGACATAACAACTGGCTATGAGATACAGATAACGAACCCCAACGCAACAATGCAGAGAGCTGTGGGCATCCTGGAGAAACTTTCAGAGGAAGATGATTGGGAAACCTTCATGGAGCGACTTGATCAATACTTTGTGACCAACGAGCTGGAAAGAGAAGCAAACACTGCCAAACTAAGGGCGATCCTCCTTAGCATTTGCGCGGCATCAATGTATGGCCTCATGAAAAACCTGCTCACTCCAGCAAAACCCACAGACAAGTCGTACGATGAGTTGTGCACACTGGTCCGGGAGCATCTTAACCCGAAAGAAAGCGTTTTGATGGCGAGGTATCAGTTCTACACGTACAAGAGATCTCAAGGCCAGGAAGTGGCGAGCTACGTCGCTGAGCTAAGGTGCCTTGCAGGACATTGCGAATTTGAAGGACACTTGGAGCATATGCTCAGGGACTTCTTTGTACTTGGCACTGGCCAGGAAGTAATACTTCACAAACTTTTGACTGTAGAGACCCCAATTTTGTGTAAAGCCATAGCGATAGCCCAGACGTTTATCCCCACCAGTGACAATACCAAACAAATTTCCCAGCACACTCGTGCTGTTGCAAGTACTGTGAACAAAATAACGTTGTTTTCGACTCGAAATGTACATGGCAGGACTTACACGCCTGTAGCTCCACGTCTTCAGATGACTCAGAGTCCGCCATCAAGGGTGGTGAATACAAGGCAATTAACACCTTGTTGGTGCTGCGGGGGTGATCATCGATTCCATTCATGCCGCTTCAAAGGATACATTTTCAAGGGCTGTGGAACAATGAGATACCTCCAACGAGTGTGCAGGCAAGCTGCAAACCACCATGTTGCAGAGGAGGACAGATCCACGGTGGATCATGACGAACCAGAGCCTCAGACCGAGGAGGCAGAGGTATATGGGGTGCACACATTTACCACAAAGTGTCCCCTTTGCTGAAGATTGAATTAAATGAACTCCTGGTGTCCATGGAGCTGGACACGGGCGCAAGCCGGTCCATAATGAATAAAGGGACTTTCGATAAGTTGTGGTGGAACAAGGCTTCAAGGCCTGTCCTGACTCCCATTCGTAGAATGTACACAAAGGAACTGATTCCCATAATTGGCAGTGCTACCATAAAGACCTCCTACGATGGAGTGGTGCACGATTTACCAATCTGGCTGGTACTGGACGATGGCCCCACGCTGTTCGGCAGGAGCTGGCTGGGAAAGATACACTGGAACTGGGACGACGTCTAAGTGCTTTCGTCCGTCGACGACACCTCATGTGCCCAGGTCCTAAGCAAGTTCCCCTCGCTATTCGAACCAGGCATCAGGAAGTTCCAAGGAGCAAAAGTGCAGATCCACTTGATTCCGGGGGCACGACCCATCCATCACAAGGCCTTACATGATGAGAGATGGGGGTGGAGATTGAGCTGTTCAGGCTGCAACGAGAGGGCATCACTTCGCCGATCGAATTCAATGAGTGAGCCAGTCAGATTGTTCCAGTCCTCAAGGGAGACGGCACCGTCAGAATCTGTGGTGATTACAAAGTAGCTATCAATCGTTTCTCGCTGCAGGATCAATACCCACTACCAAAGGCAGACGACTTATTTGCGATGCTGGCGGGAGGGAAAATGTTCACAAAGCTGGACTTGACCTCGACCTACATGACGCAGGAGCTGGAGGAATCTTCGAAAGGCCTCATCTGCATCAGTACCCACAAAGGTCTTTTCGTTTACAACAGATACCCATTTGGGATTCGATCGGCCGCGGCGATATTCCAGAGGAACATGGAAAGCTTGCTAAAGTCGCTCCCGCGCACCATAGTCTTCCAGGACGACATCTTGTTTAACAGGTCGGGACACCATTAAGCACCTGCAGAACCTGGAGGAGGTTCTTAGTCGGCTTAATTGTGTGGGGCTCAAGTTAAAATGCTCGAAGTGCGTTTTCCTGGAGCCTGAAGTGGAGTTCCTGGGGAGGAGAATCGCGGCGGATGGCATCAGGCCCACCGATTCGAAGACGGAGGCAATCAAGAACGCACCGAGACCATAGAACGTGATGGAGCTGCTGTCGTTTCTAGGACTCCTGAACTATTTTGGTAACTTTTTATCTGGTCTTAGCACATTGTTCGAACCCCTGTACTCTTTACTGCATAAGGGAGATGAATGGGTATGGGGTAAAAGCCAAGAAAATACCTTTGAGAAAGCTAGAAAGCTGTTATGTTCAAACAAATTGCTTGTGTTGTACGATCCATGTAAACGTTTGGTACTAGCATGTGATGCGTCGTCGTACGGGGTCGGGTGTGTATTGTAACAAGCTAATGAATTTGAGAAATTGCAACCGATTGCTTATGCATCCAGAAGTCTGTCTAAGGCCGAGAAGGCCTAGCGTATGATTGAAAAAGAAGCGTTTGCGTGTGTTTACGGGGTAAAGAAAATGCATCAATATCTGTTTGGGCTCAAATTTGAATTGAAAACCGATCATAAGCCACTTATATGCCCCTTTTCTGAAAATAAGGGGATAAATACGAATGCATCGGCCCGCATCCAGAGATGGGCGCTCACGTTCTAGAAACATAGACATAGAAACATAGAAAATAGGTGCAGGAGTAGGCCATTCGGCCCTTCTAGCCTGCACCGCCATTCAATGAGTTCATGGCTGAACATTCAACTTCAGTACCCCATTCCTGCTTTCTCGCCATACCCCTTGATCCCCCTAGCAGTAAGGACCTCATCTAACTCCTTTTTGAATATATTTAGTGAATTGGCCTCAACAACTTTCTGTGGTAGAGAATTCCACAGGTTCACCACTCTCTGGGTGAAGAAGTTCCTCCGCATCTCGGTCCTAAATGGCTTACCCCTTATCCTTAGACTGTGACCCCTGGTTCTGGACTTCCCCAACATTGGGAACATTCTTCCTGCATCTAACCTGTCTAACCCCGTCAGAATTTTATATGTTTCTATGAGGTCCCCTCTCATTCTTCTGAACTCCAGTGAATACAAGCCCAGTTGATCCAGTCTTTCTTGATAGGTCAGTCCCGCCATCCCGGGAATCAGTCTGGTGAACCTTCGCTGCACTCCCTCAATAGCAAGAATGTCCTTCCTCAGGTTAGGAGACCAAAACTGTACACAATACTCCAGGTGTGGCCTCTGCATACAACTACGCCATCTGCCACAGGCCAGGCACAGAAAACTGTGCCGATACTCTCAGTAGGCTGCCATTGCCGGGGTGGATATAGTACAGCCTGCAGATTTAGTTATGGTAAAGGAAACATTCGAGAGTGAGCAATCACCTGTTACCGCCCGACAGTTTAGAACCTAGACGAGCTAGGACCCCTTGTTGTCCTTAGTAAAAGAACTGTGTGCTCCACGGGAGTTGGTCTAGTGTCCCGTTAGAGATGCAGGAAGAAATAAAGCCGTAGAGTGGCACAAAGATGAAATGTCTATACAGGCAGACTGCCTCCTATGGGGTAACCAGGTAGTTGTGCCAAAAAAGGGCAGGGACACTTTCATTAGTGATCTCCACAGTACCCACCCAGGCATTGTAATGATGAAAATGATAGCCAGATCCCACGTGTGGTGGCCCGGTATCGATGCAGACTTAGAGTCCTGTGTACACAAATGTAATAAATGTTCACAGTTAAGCAATGCACCCAGGAAGGCACCACTAAGCTTATGGTCTTGGCCCTCCAAGCCGTGGTCTCGGGTTCATATCGACTATGCAGACCCATTCTTGGGAAAAATGTTTTTCGTGATTGTAAATGTATACTCCAAATGGATTGAATGTGTGATAATGTCGGCAAGCATGTCCGCTGCCACGATTGAAAGCATACGGGTCATGTTTGCCATGCACAGCCTGCCTGATATCCTTGTAAGTGACAATGGGCCATGCTTTACCAGTGCCGAATTCAAGGAATTCATGACCCGCAATGAGTTCAAACATGTCACGTCTGCCCTTTTTAAGCCAGCGTCCAACGGTCAGGCAGAACGAGCAGTTCAAACAATCAAGCAGAGCTTGAAAAGGGTAACTGAAGGCTCACTGCAGACTCGCTTATCCCGAGTCCTGCTTAGTTACCGCACAATACCCCACTCGCTCACCAGGGTCCCTCCCACTGAACTGCTCATGGAAAGGGCACTGAAGACAAGGCTCTCGTTAGTCTACCCTGATCTACACGAACAGGTAGAAAGCAGGTGACTTCAACAGAATACATATTATGATCGCGCAAATGTGTCACGTGAAATTGAAGTAAATAATCCTGTATTTGTGTTGAACTATGGACAAGGTCCCAAATGGATTGCTGGCACTGTTTTGACCAAAGAGCAGAGTAGGGTGTTTGTCGTCAAACTCACAAATGGACTCGCCTGCAGAAAGCATTTGGACCAAACCAAACTCAGATTTACTGAGTATCCAGAACAACCCACAAAAGACTCTACCTTTTTTCGACCCTCCAACACACACACACACACACAAGTGGCAACCGACCCAGCGGTAGACCACGAAGCAGAACCCATCACCCGCAGCAGCCCAGCAAGTCTCACCACCCCCAGCAATCCAGCAAGGCCAGACTCACCAACACCAGCATTTGTACTGAGACGATCAACCAGGGAAAGGAAGGCCCCAGATCGATTCACATTGTAAATAGATACACTATTGACTTTGGGCGGGGGGCGGGGGGGGGGCAGGGGAGTGTTGTTATGTATGTAAACCTGTAATTACCATGTCTAACCACCAGAGGACTTGTCCCCTGGAGTCCCAAGGGATCCGACAATCCCTTGGGAGCACTTGTATATAAGGAGGCCTCACAGGCTGGAGAGGCACTCTGAGATCTGCAATGAAGGACACTACGGTCACACTTACTTTGGATTTGCAGTATCTAGGCTGATTCTTTATCCAAGAGATAACACATGGTATTACAGTCTTGCCCCTGGGGTATAGGTACAGGTGGATGAGGATGTTAGTTCCAGAGTAACCGGACTATGTCCAGGTTGTCTGATGGCAGCGCTGCGCTCCCTGCCAGCTGGGTGGGCTCGAATCGCTCCCTTGGCTAGGTCTCAGGGCCTTTGCCGTTGCCTAGTGGTGGGCAGAGCCACAGGAATGTGTGGCCTCCCTGTCTGCCTTTGAGGGCTGCATGGTCTCCCTGTTGCCCTTCAGCGGTAGCAGGAGCCTCGTCATCCCAGGTCCCCTCGGGAGGGCTGGAGGGTGCTGGCCTCTTGCTCCCGGTGCTGGCCCTGGTGGCCAGAGGGTTAGGGCCGATCTAGGGCAGGGTGCCATTAGTGGTGTCTGTGCCGTCCGCTAATCGCTGGCCCTGCAGTGGGTAAGCTCCCACTTTGTGTGGCCACACTCCCTGGGGCATCACCTTGGTCCCGGAGGTGCAGATTAAATGATTGGGTTGCCCGCTGGACTTGCGTGCTTCAAACGGGAGATTGGCCTTTGTTTTGTCGGTGAGCATCTTGAACCCGGCATCACACATTATTCCATCGTTTACATTCATGATACATTGGCTCCGATCGCTCTCCGATACGAGTTAACATTTGTCAATTACATCTTTATGCTCAATTAATATTTTCCCTGTATATTACCAGCATCGCTCTACAATGTTACATTTAGGTACTTGTGTTTATCAATTACACCTTTTCCGCGTATCCTACTGGCATCGCTGTTTAACGGTACAGTTAAATACTTGCATTTGTTAATTACATGTCTCACATTAATATCACCGGCATCACTGTACAAAAAGTGGAACTGTCCCTTTAATTGTTCTGGGTTGCCGGTCTTCTTTAAAAGGGCCTTGCAATCTTTACCCCAATCTGGTTCGCTGCTCGGCATCACGTGTTGCTCCCTCAACGCTGCCCCTCGTGGTCTGGTTGCGGCCATCTTGATTTCAGGCAATTTGCCTCGTGGTGCAGGTGCCATCTTTTCACCCTCCTCGAGGTAGGCTGCGGTGATCCTTCCCTCCCCAGGTTCTGCCACTGAAGCCGGGGAAATACCTTCTGCGTCGATCTTCTCCCGTCTGAGTCCTGCCACGGCCCGGAAGGTGTGTTCTGTCTGTTCGGGTTGGATCATCTCGCCGTTGGATAGTGCGGTCTGTGTCGTCGCCGCACAGTCGAGCTGGACAGTAGGTGTAAAGTCTTTACACAATACCACAAATCCACACGAGGCACATTCTATGGACAAGGTCACTCCATGACCTGAACCTTTATTCACAGGACCAAGAAGTGATGACCCTGCGTGGGACCTCCCTTTATATACCTGGATGACCAGGTGAGGAGTGTCTCCCACAAGTTCACCCCCTGTGGTCAAGGTGTGCATTTCTTACGTAAATACAGTATTACAGCGTTGTTACATAAAGGTTACATACATGACATCACCTCCCCCTCAACATCCTATTGGGATCATAGGTTAAGTCTTTCGGGTGGTCTGCACTCTCTCTCGTGGAGCGCCACAGTTGGGGCTCTGGTTGTTGAGCCTTGGTATGCGTGTCTGTCACCTGTGGTGATTCCGGCCTGTCCAGGCTGACCACAGGGACTGTGCATGCTGCCGAACGTTCTTGTTGCTCGTTCACTGGCGGTGGTGTGAATACAATCTCATGATCTTCCTCAGGTTCCTGAGAGTCCATGCTGAACCTTTTTTTTACTTGGTCCAGATGCTTGCAGCATATCTGCCCATTGTTAAGTTTAACCACTATGACCCTATTCCCCTCTTTGTCTATTACAGTACCCTCAAGCCATTTGGGCCCCAAAGCGTGATTGAGATCAAATACGGGGTCATCAATTTCTATACATCTCCCCCTTGAATTTCGGTCATGGTACTCGTTTTGGGACTGGCGCTGGCCCTCAACAATGTCGGACAGGACTGGATGAATGAGGGACAGCCGAGTCTTGAGTGTTCGTTTCATGAGTAGCTCCGCAGGCGGGACCCCTGTGAGCGAGTGCGGTCGGGACCTATAGGCCAGCAGGAGGCGCGATAGGCAGCATTGAAGGGAGAGTCCTTGAATCCGGGGCATGCCTTGTTTTATGATTTGGACCGCACGTTCCGCCTGGCCATTGGAGGCCGGCTTGAACGTTGCTGTCCTGACGTGGTTAATGCCATTACCCAACATGAACTCCCGGAATTTGTAGCTTGTGAAACATGGGCCATTGTCGCTAACAAGAATATCCGGCAAGCCGTGGGTCACAAAGACCACACGAAGACACTCCACGGTGGTGGATGTTGTGCACGAATTCAAAATGATGCACTCGATCCATTTCGAGTACGCATCAACCACAATGAGAAACATTTTTCCCATGAACGGGCCCGCGTAGTCTACGTGAATACGTGACCATAGCCTGATGGGCCAGGACCACGGGCTGAGCGGAGCCTCCCTGGGGGCATTACCTAGCTGGGCACACGTCATGCACCTGCGAACACAGTGTTCCAGGTCTGAATCATTTCCCGGCTACCACACATGTGACCAGGCAATGGCCTTCATCAGCACGATGCCTGGGTGCTCGCTGTGGTGTTCCCTGATGAATACTTCCCTGCCCCTCTGGGGCATGACTACCCGGCTGCCCCATAGTAGGCAGTCGGCTTGGATGGAGAGCTCATCCATCCGTCTGTGAAACGGTCTGACCTCCTCAGGGCATGCTCCATGTGCGGGCACCCAATCCCCAGTCAGGACACATTTCTTAATCAGGGATAGGAGGGGATCTCTGTTGTTCCAGATTTTGATCTGTCGGGCTGTGATGGGGGAGCCTGTGCTGTCAAAGGCATCGACAGCCATGACCATCTCAGCGCTTTGCTCCGCTGCCCCCTCAGTGGTGACCAGTGGAAGCCTGCTGATCGCGTCAGCTCAATTTTCGGTGCCGAGCCGGTGTTGGACGGTGTAGTCATACGCAGTGAGCGTGAGAGCCCATCTCTGTATGCGAGCTGATGCATTGGCATTGACAGTCTTGCTGTCTGACAGCAGGGATGTTAACAGCTTGTGGTCCGTTTCTAATTCGAGCCTCCTGCCAAAAAGGTGCTGATGCATCTTTTTCCCCCCAGAGACACATGCAAGCGCTTCCTTCTCAACCATCCCATATCCCTGTTCAGCTTGAGAGAGCGACCTGGAGGCATAAGCCACAGGTTGTAGTTGGCCCTCAGCGTTACCCTGCTGCAACACGCACCCAACCCCATAGGACAATGCATCACATGTCAGAACCAATTTTTAGGGGGGTCGTACAGGGTCAACGACTTATTTGAACAAAGTAGGTTCTGCGCCCGATTGAAAGCCCGTTCCTGACAGTCCCCCCAAAACCAATCACAACCCTTACGCAGGAGCACGTGTAGCGGCTCCAACAATGTGCTTAAGTTTGGCAGGAAGTTCCCGAAATAGTTCAAGAGTCCCAGAAATGAACGCAACTCCGATGTGTTGCAGGGCCTGGGCGCTCGTCGAATCACATCCGTTTTGGATTCGGTGGGCCGAATCCCATCTGCAGCAACCCTCCTGCCTAGAAACTCGACCTCGGGAGCCAAAAACACACACTTGGACTTCTTGAGTCGCAGGCCTACCCGGTCCAGTCGGTGTAACACCTCCTCCAGGTTGTGGAGGTGTTCCTCGGTGTCACGACCAGTGATGAGGATGTCGTCTTGAAATACGATTGTTCCAGGAATGGAGTTGAGCAGGCTTTCCATGTTTCTTTGAAAAATCGTGGCCGCTGATCGAATGCCAAACGGACGCCTGTTGTAAACTAACAGTGCCTTGTGTGTGGTGATGGTGGTCAGTAGCTTAGATTCATCGGCCAGTTCTTGGGTCATGTAGGCTGAAGTGAGGTCCAACTTAGTGAACAGCTTGCCGCCTGCCAGTGTGGCAAAAAGGTCCTCCGCTCTCTGGAGTGGGTATTGGTCTTGTAGGGACACCCGGTTGATAGTGGCCTTGTAGTCGCCACAGATCCTGACCGAGCCATCCGCTTTTAGGATGGGAACGATGGGGCTCGCCCAGTCGCTGAATTCAACGGGCGAGATGATGCCCTCTCTCAGCAACCGGTCCAACTCGCTCTCAATTTTCTCCCGCATCACATACGGCACAGCTCTGGCTTTGAAAATAATTTTGGCACAATTTTTGGAACTTTCTGCGATCGATGTCTCCTGTACGAGTTCTCAGTGTCTGGTGGAGCAGATCTGTTCCACCAGATGGTTGTCCAGGCAGATGCAGAAAGGAGTTGGCTGAGAATGTCCATGCCAGAAGACCATCCCCACGAAATGGGTGACGTGCTCGAAGAAGTTCAGTAACCTTAACTTGGGCAACAAAGATGGGAATGATGTCCTCCGATCTCTTTTTTCCCAGGATGAAACCTTGGCACAGCCCTTTCCTCTTAGCACTCTAAACACTTTCCTCCCCTGTACCACCACCTTCTCCAATCACAAAGGCATACTGCACCAACCCTCCTTCTCATTCTAATCACATGCTCACCTGCTGCAGCTGCCCTCTGAACAGGCACAAACTGCATTCTGTTTTTACCTGATGACATCTGGAAAGCATTTCTCTCTTCTAACTACTTCCATATTTCACATTGGAGCTTCCCCATCTTGCTTACAACTTACTGCTTCTCCCTCAGAATGCATACAGCTTGTACATCTACACCGCCATTTACAAGAATGACACACTATCTCACTCTCAGTCTTCCTGCAGGACAAGCTGGCTCACAACAACTGGGAGAGGACCAGAACCAGGCGTGGGCCAGACTCTCGTAGCTAGAACTGTTGGAGATCATTGGGGGAAGCTTGAGGAGAAGCATCTGCAATGGTAAGACTTGAGGCCTAGTGCATCAGGGCACTATGGTCTGACACTTATGTGTTTATTATTTATTTTATCATTTGGAAACATGATTACAATACCCTTTCCATTGATGATGTTGTCTGCAGAGTCTTTTTATAATAGCTATGGACTTAGCAGAGCAATGAATGATGGTCAGTGGGATGGAATTTCTTTATATAGTTGATGTTTTTCTTAATCGTTGCTATAGAAACACATATCCTGTCCATGAGGAGATATAGTTCCAATTTTTCTTTACTGGAAATGTGAATTTTGCTGCATTTTTACACCTTGCAACAGTATAACCTTTTACTCTTTGTGAGTGATGTCTTGGAACATCTGCTAAAATTGTAAAACCGAAATCCAATGCACTTATTGTTATGCCTAATTGTAAAATCTTATAAATTGTATTCCTCAAAGACAAAGGCCAGAATTTTAATCCTTTTGGAGGTGGAGGGTAGTGGGGGAGGCCCGGTAGCAGTTGGGAAATGTGGGAGAACAGGTTTCCTGCAGGCCCTGCCAAATTTAACAGCAGGACCTAATTTGCATTTGAAGCCTCTGTTTCCTGGTTGGGCCAAATGGCCTGTTTCTGTGCTATATATTCTATGTAACAAGTACTGAATAATTACCTCGCTTCAGTTTGTACTAAAGAAGATAACGAAATAGACACTTCACTGGAGGATGAGCTTAAAAAAAATACAATTAGGATAGAAAGAAAGAAGGACTTGGGTTTATATAGAGCCTTTCACAACCATCGGACATCACAAAGCGCTTTACAGCCAATGAATTACTTTTGGGATGTAGTCGCTATTGTAATGTAGGAAATGCGGCAGCCAATTTGCACACAAGCAAGCTCCCACAAACAAGAAAGTTATAATCACCAGATTAACTGTTTTAGTTATGTTGATTGAGGGATAAATATTGTCCAGGACACCGGGGATAACTCTCCTGTTCTTCTTTGAAATAGTGCCATGGGATCTTTTGAGGATGTTTCCAGTAGAGTGGACAAGGGGGAACCAGTTGATGTGGTTATTTGGACTTTCAGAAGGCTTTCGACAAGGTCCCACACAAGAGATTAATGTGCAAAGTTAAAGCACATGGGATTGGGGGTAGTGTGCTGACGTGGATTGAGAACTGGTTGGCAGACAGGAAGCAAAGAGTAGGAGTAAATGGGTACTTTTCAGAATAGCAGGCAGTGACTAGTCGGGTACAGCAAGGTTCTGTGCTGGAGCCCCAGCTGTTTACATTGTACATTAATGATTTAGACGAGGGGATTAAATGTAGTATCTCCAAATTTGCAGATGACACTAAGTTGGGTGGCAGTGTGAGCTGCGAGGAGGATGCTATGAGGCTGCAGAGTGACTTGGATAGGTTAGGTGAGTGGGCAAATACATGGCAGATGAAGTATAATGTGGATAAATGTGAGGTTATCCACTTTGGTGGTAAAAACAGAGACAGACTATTATCTGAATGGTGACAGATTAGGAAAAGGGGAGGTGCAACGAGACCTGGGTGTCATGGTACATCAGTCATTGAAGGTTGGCATGCAGGTACAGCAGGCGGTTAAGAAAGCAAATGGCATGTTGGCCTTCATAGCGAGGGGATTTGAGTACAGGGGCAGGGAGGTGTTACTACAGTTGTACAGGGCCTTGGTGAGGCCACACCTGGAGTATTGTGTACAGTTTTGGTCTCCTAACTTGAAGAAGGACGTTCTTGCTATTGAGGGAGTGCAGCGAAGGTTCACCAGACTGATTCCCTGGGATGGCGGGACTGACATATCAAGAAAGACTGGATCAACTGGGCTTGTATTCACTGGAGTTCAGAAGAATGAGGGGATCTCATAGAAACGTTTAAAATTCTGACTGGTTTAGACAGGTTAGATGCAGGAAGAATGTTCCCAATGTTGGAAGTCCAGAACCAGGGGTCACAGTCTAAGGATAAGGGGTAAGCCATTTAGGACCGAGATGAGGAGAAACTTCTTCACCCAGAGAGTGGTGAACCTGTGGAATTATCTACCACAGGAAGTTGTTGAGGCCAATTCACTAAATATATTCAAAAAGGAGTTAGATGGCGTCCTTACTACTAGGAGGATCAAGGGGTATGGCGAGAAAGCAGGAATGGGGTACTGAATTTGCATGTTCAGCCATGAACTCATTGAATGGCGGTGCAGACTCGAAGGGCCGAATGGCCTACTCCTGCACCTATTTTCTATGTTTCTTTGTTTCTATGTCCACTTGAGAGAGCAGACGGGACCTCGGTTTAGCGTCTCATCTGAAAGACGGCACCCCCGGCAGTGCAGCACTCCCTCAGCACTGCACTGGAGTGTCAGCCTAGAATTTCTTTTTGTGCTCAAGTCCCTGGAATGGGACTTGAACCCAAAACCTTCTGACTCTGAGACAAGTGTGCTACCTACTGAGCCACTGAGAAAGGAAAAAAATAATTGACAAACTAGCAAAGCTAAAAGAGGATAAATCCCCAGGTCCGAATGGTATGCACCATTGCATACTCAAGGAAACTCATCATCATCATCATAGGCAGTCTCTCGAAACGAGGATGACTTGTTTCCATGCTAATAACTAGAAGAGATAGCAAATGCACTACTTTTATTTACCTACCTACCTATGCACGCACACACACACACAAATATATATGCTCCTGTGCCGGCAAACACGCCCAAGGGAAAGACGCGTGGGGACAGAATGACGGCAAGTTCCCAACTCGCTGCAAATTATTTCAAATTTCTCACCCAACCTGCCTCCAATCGCGTTCACACGGACTCCAGAAAATTACATCATAAACTATCCAAAATGCACAGAAACAAAACAAACCAGCACATCATTTCACTGAGGGACCAAGAATAGTTGGAAAATAATTAAAAGCAAGTAAAAAATATTCATTTCAAAATTGATCTAAAAACAAGGCACAGCAAAGCCCAGCTAATCAACTGAATGTCAGGAACAAATATTGTTGCAGGCACTGGCAACTTTGGAGACTGCGAATTATTTACTTTTATGTGTGTTTATTTTATGAATGTTCGTTGTATGAGTCTAATTTGGGCGAGCTCACAATTCAATTTGGCAGCTCAAATGACTTTCAAAAATCTCTTCTACAATTTTCCGTTTTTTGCTGATCGGTTGGCACATAGAAATTGCTAGATGAAAAAAGACCAAGGACCATTTAGTTTGGCTTCTATCATCCTGGTAGTCGCAAGATGCAATAACAATGGAGTTGTTGACTAATCATAGCAATCAATCTCTAATAATTCATCTACAACAGAACTGGAAGTGACATGAGGGAAACCCTAGCGATGGAGAGCTTTGGGATCCATTGGTCTAAAGTCACCTGTTCCTCTCAAGAATGCTACACTTACCACGTCATGTCTCAAATTAAGAAAGAAAGAAATACTTGCATTTATTGAGCGCCTTTCATGACCACCAAGCGTCTCAAAGCACTTTATAGCCAATGAAATACCTTTTGGAGTGTAGTCACTGTGGTAATCATAGAATGTTTACAGCGCGGATGAAAGCCATTGGGCCTGTCGAGGCCACGCCGGCTCTGTGCAAGAGCACTTCAGCTAGTCCCACTCCTCTGCCCTTTCCCCGTAGCCCTGCATTTCCTTTTCCTTCAGGTAGTTATCCAACTCTTTAGCGTCTCATCCAAAAGATGGCACCTCCAATAGTGCAGCACTCCCTCAGCACTGCACTCAAGTATTGGCCTAGATTTTTGTGCTCAAGTTCTTGGAGTGGGACTTGAACCCACAATCTTCTGACTCCGAGACGAGAGTAATACCCACTGAGCCACAGCTGACATTGAAATTACTCATATATTGTATCCCCAAATGTTATTTTCTGAAAGAAAGCTATCTAATTTCCATTTGAAATGAATCAGTACTAACAGCTTCCATCATCTCCCTATGGATCCTAATCCATAGATTGACCACTCGCTAATTTATAGCTGCCTGTTAGCTGTTTAGTAAACTTTGGGGAAAATTCTGGTCGGAGGCCTCCTTCGGACAAATGCCTCTGACCTGAAAATTTTTTGCGGAAATACCTGGTGGTCAAGGAGGCACCTTTGATTCCGGTCAGAGGCCTTCATTCGTTGTGCAGCGTACGGAGCGATAACTTCCCCATACGCACGAAAATGCTGGAGTCACGTGGGCCTGAACCACCAATCACTAGGTAGTATTCTCATTGATAATGGGAACTCTGTATGTATGAGTTCTCATTACTATCAATGAGAATAACCCTCTAAAACAAGAAACACAACATAATAAATTTAAAAAACCACCTCAGCCGTTTAAAATGAATTGAAATTAAAATTAATTAAAGTTAATTAAAGGGGTTGCAACATTCCATTCATAATACAGTGAAAACCCCTATATCAAGCTTTGTCAATGGGAAGTCCCATTTTAAAAGTGTCAGTACTTATTACAAGTGCTAGTTTTGCTTATAGGTGGCACTGTGGGGTTTCCAATGTAATTAATTGTTATGCTCCTGAAATAAAATTATATGACAGCTGAACGTACTATTTTATTTATAATGTTTCCATTGGTTAAAAATGTGCTTTTGTCTACTGCAGACTGTTCCCAATGGGTTGCATTACAGTGTGAACTATTCTGCCTTGCCATGTTGCTTTTCTGATTTGAGGTTAATAAAATGTCAGTTTTCAGCATTTTTTAAATTGTGTAGATGATAGGGAGGGGCAAGGCCATGAGATAGGGAGGGGCAAGGCCATGGAGGGATTTACAAATAGGAATTTTAAAATGAAGGCATTGCCGGACCGGAAGCCAATGTCGGTCAGTAAGCACAGAGATGATGGGTGAACAGGACAGGATATGGGCAGCAGAGTTTTGGATGAGCTTGTTTATGTAGGGTGGAAGATGGAAGGACAGCCAAAAGAGCTTCTCCAGCCTACTCACTGGTGCCTATTTGGAAAAATGTTCCTCCCTTGTCAGGTCCACGTTCTAATTTCCTTTTCCTGCTCTATGCTTAATGGTAGCTGCCCACTCCAGTTCCTATCTAATGGCAATGCTGTTTGTGGCACTGGCCCCCAATTCATCCATACTGACTGCTATCTTGCCTCACGTTCCATACATAGCTGATTCTACCTATAGCCTTAGCATTGGTTACTCATACACGTGGCCTGGCCACTTCTCCTTAACCAACCCCAACACAAAAGGAAGATGGTTGTGGTGGTTGGACATCAATCATCACAGCCGAAGGACATCACTGCAGGAGTTCCTTAGGGCAGTGTCCTAGGCCCAACCATCTTCAGCTGCTTCACCAATGACCTTCCCTCCATCATAAAGTCAGAAGCGGGGATGTTCGCTGATGGCTGCAGTGTTCAGTGCCATTCGCAACTCTTCAGGAGCAGTCCATGCTCGCATGCAGCAAGACCTAGATGACATTCAGGCTTGGGCTGATAAGTGGCAAGTAACATTCGCGCCACAAAAGTGCCAGGTAATGACTATCTCCAACAAGTGAGAGTCTAACCACTGCCCCTTGACATTCAATGGCATTACCATCGCCGAATCCCACACCATCAACATCCTGGGGGCCATCATTGACCAGAAACTTAACTAGACCAGCCACATAAATACTGTAGCATCAAGAGCAGGTCAGAGGCTGAGTATTCTGCAATGATTGTCTCACCTCTTGACGACCCAAAGCCTTTCCACCATCTACAAGGCACAAGTCAGGAGTGTGATGGAATACTCTCCACTTGTCTGGATGAGTGCAGCTCCAACAACACTCCAGAAGCTCGACATCATTGAGGACAAAGCAGCCCGCTTGATTGGCACCCCATGCATCACCTTAAACATTCACTCCCTCCATCACCGACATACCGTGGCTACAATGCACACCAAGGTTTCTTCGGCAGCACCTCCCAAACCTGCGACCTTTACCACCGAGAAGGACAAGGGCAGCAGGTGCATCGGAATACCATCACCTCCATGTTCCCCTCCAAGTCACACACCATCCTGACTTGGAAGAATATCACTGTTCCTTCATCGTCACTGTGTCAAAATCCTGGAATTGTTTCCCTAACAACACAGACTGCAGCGGCTCACCACCATCTTCTCAGTGGCAATTAGGGATGGGCAATAAATGCTGGCCTTGCCAGCGACGCCCACACCCCAGGAACGAATAAAAAAAATACCCCCGCCCCGCCCCCACTCTCTCCACAAACCTTATTCCCTTTCTGGCTTCCAATTCAGCCATAATGCCACTATTTCACTCCTGATCCCACATTAGTCACCAGCATGATGTCCGCTCCAGATTTACAAAACCCATTTCTGTTGCTGCTGATATTTCAAACCGGATGAGAAGATTGTGAACAGTCGGGTTCAGCCTGAGAGAATGGCTGGGGTGGGGAATGCATTCAAGGGCACGAGCGGGGAATTTGTGACAGAGGCCAAAGACAATGGCTTCAGTCTTCCTGATGTTAAGCTGGAGGAGTTATGAGTCATTGAGTACTTTATGTTCAAACAAGCACTTTGGCAGCACAGAGGCAATCAAAGGGTTAAGAGCAATTGTGGAGAAATAGAGATGGGTAATATCAATGTTATGTATTAATGCTTAGGGATCACCAGACACCAGAGGGCGCCGCGGTCGGAGGTCATGTGGCATATGTGCTTCGTCACCTGTATATAAGCTGGATGTCTTTGTCACGCAGGCACTTTCTTGGGCTGGAATAAAGATGGATCAGGTTGCACCTGAGTGAATTTACAGGAACCAGACTCTTGAGTCATTACAATTAGCGACGAGGTAATTTAAGAACCTTCGCATGCACAATAGGCATTGTTGGAATCCTGGAGAGATTCATGGAGGGCGAGGATTGGGCGGATTTTGTCAACCACCTGGATCAGTATTTTGTGGCCAACGGCATAGAGGCAGAGGCCTATGCAGTTAAGCGCACAGCAGTTCTCCTCACCGTTTGTGGTCCAAAAATTTACGGCCTCCTGAAGAATCTTCTCTCGCCTGTATGTCTGGCGGAAAAAGGGTACGAGGAATTGTGTACATTGGTGGGTAACCATCTGAAGCCAAAAGAGGGGATCATCATATCACGCTATCATTTCTACACGCATGTTCATGCTGAGGGCCAGGTCGTGTCGGGATTTGTCACCGACCTGCGACGGCTTGCTGAGCCGTGTAAGTTCGGGAACATGCTGGGAAGACATGCTACGTGATGTCTTCGTGATAGGCATCAGCCATGATGTGATCCTCAGGAAGCTGTTGGCTGCAGAGACGCTGGATTTGAAAAAGGCCACTGCGACTGCCCAGGCATGCATGACGACGAATGATAAGTTGAGGCAGATATCATCGATGAGTCGGAGTTCTACGGCAAGTATTGTAAACAAGATGGTGTCGTCTTCAGGCAGAGCTGCTAACGCGAAACCTGCCGCTGTTCAGAGCCCGCCAACTGGTTCGATCCAGATTTCACCCTGTTGGCGTTGTGGGGGTAGGCAATTATCGGCCTCATCAGTGTTGGTTTAGACAACACTCATGCAATGGATGTTCAAAAGTGGGGCATCTTCACAGGATGTGTCCACAATGGAGCAAGCGTGGTACAACTCGCCATGTGGTTGATGAGGACCAGTTCAGTGATGGCCCGGATACGCAACCCGAGGAGGAAGTGCATGGACTGTATTCGTTCCTGAGCAAGAGTCAGCCAAAAGTCGTTAATGTGAAGCTGAATGGCGTGCCTGTATCAATGGAGCTGGACACAGGTGCGAGCCAGTTGATAATGAGCCAAAGGACATTCGACAAGCTGTGGGACACTAAGGCTGCAAAACCGAAGCTGAGTCTAGTCAATGCCAGGTTGCGTACTTACACTAATGAACTTGCTCGGCAGTGCACCAATCGAGGTGTCATATAACGGTGTGGTTCACGAACTACCATTTTGGATCATCCCAGGTAATGGTCCAACGCTGTTCGGCAGGAATTGGCTCGAGAAAATCAAGCTGAACTGGAATGATGTCAAGATGTTGTCCTCGGTGGATGATATTTCATGTGCTCAAGCATTGAAAAAGTTTCCTTCTTTGTTTGAACCGGGCATTGGTAATTTTACAGGAGCCAAGGTGCAGATTCACCTGGACTCCAATGCAAGGCCTGTCTATCACAAAGCTCGGTCTTTTCCGTACATGATGAGGGAGGAGGTTGAAATTGAGCTTGACAGACTCCAGCGTGAAGGGATCATATCACCAGTCAAGTGGGCTAGTCCCATTGTTCCTTTGTTGAAGAGTGTTGGCACTGTCAGGATTTGTGGAGACTACAAGGTGACGCTTAACCGATTTTCGAAACAGGATCAGTATCTGTTACTGAGGACTGATGACCTGTTCGCCATGCTAGCTGGTGGAAAGTCGTCCACGAAACTGGATCTGATGTCGGCCTATATGACCCAGGAGCTTGTCGACACTTCAAAGAAACTCACCTGCATCAACATCCATAAAGGACTGATAATCTACAACAGGTGTCCTTTTGGGATTTGTTCGACTGTAGCCATATTTCAGAGGAATATGGAGATTTTACTAAAGTCCGTTCCTAGAACTGTCATATTTCAAGATGACATTCTGGTCACAGGTCGCGACACTGCTGAACATCTGAACAATCTTGAAGAAGTCCTACATCGTCTGTACAAAGTGGGACTCAGGCTGAAATGCTCGAAGTGTGTATTCATGGCACCTGAATTCGAATTCCTCAGGAGGAAGATTGCTGTTGATGGCATCAGGCCCACTGATTCGAAAATCAAGGCCATCAAAATTGCACCCAGGCCTCAGAATGTGACAGAGCTGTGTTCATTCCTTGGGCTACTCACATACTTTGGTAATTTCTTACCTAGATTGAGCACTTTACTAGAGCCACTACATGTGTTACTAAGAAAAGGCGACAACTGGGTCTGGGGTGCGTCTCAAGATAGAGCCTTTGAGAAAGCCAAGAATCTGCTATGTTCAAACAAGTTGCTTGTTCATTATGATCCATGTAAGCGTCTCATATAGGATTGGCTGTGTACTCCAACAAGCAACTGAATCGGGCAAGCTACAAACTGTTGCGTATGCTTCGAGAAGTCTGTCTAAAGCGGAAAGAGCTTACAGTATGGTAGAGAAAGAAGCTTCGGCCTATGTGTATGGGGTAAAAAAAATGCACCAGTTCCTGTTTGGTCTTCGTTTTGAACTAGAAACGGATCACAAGCCACTCATTTCATTGTTTGCGGAAAACAAAGGTATTAATACCAATGCATCGTCCCGCATTCAAAGATTGGTGCTGACATTGTCTGCCTATGATTATGTCATCCGTCATAGGCCTGGCACTGAGAATTGTGCCGATGCACTGAGTCGTCTGCTCTTACCCACAACTGAGATGGAGATGCCTCAACCTGCAGATCTACTGTTAGTAATGGATGTTTTTGAGAGTGAAGGAACCCCTGTCACTGCTCAACAAGTTAGGATCTGGACCAGCCTTGACCCTATTTTATCAGTTGTGAAACGGTGTGTACTCAGTGGTGATTGTTCTGCCATACCTATGGAGATGTGTGAGGAGACCACACCTTACAATCGTCGTAAGGATGAGCTGTCCATTCAGTCTGAATGTTCACTGTGGGGCAATTGTGTAATCATGCTTAAGAAAGGTAGAGAAAAATTTGTATGTGAACTTCATAGCACTCATCCTGGTATTGTCATGATGAAGTCCATTGCTAGGTCTCATGTATGGTGGCCTGGAATTGACTCTGATCTGGAATCATGTGTGCATCAGTGCAATACTTGCATGCAGCTAAGTAAAGTACCAGCGGAATCTCCACTGAGTCTTTGGTCATGGCCATCCAAACCTTGGTTGAGGATCCACATTGATTTTGCGGGCCCGTTCCTAGGAAAGATGTTTTTTGTCATAGTGGATGCATATTCTAAGTGGCTAGTGTTGTGTATGCATGCCTGTTTACTGTGTGATGTCTGTAACACTGTTATGCCACACTGAATGTATCCTTATGCTGTACACACCATACCTGTACACCAGAGGATGCTGCTGCTGGAGACCTAAGGGTTACCTGCACACGGCAGGTAACCCAGTATAAAAAGGAACTCATAGCTTGTTGTCCTCACTCAGGAGCTGCAAATAAAGGACTACAGGTCTACACAGTTTAAGTACCATACCCTGCCTCGTGGAATCATTACTAAAGGTGCCTACACAACAACTGGTGACAGGAATACGAGGTCACAAACTACACGCTCAACATGTCTAACCTCAGCAACTTTCAGCAATTTACAGAGGGGGAAGATTGGGATGCTTTTGTGGATAGATTGGAACATTTCTTTATAACCAACAACCTGGATGGGGACACACCGGCTACACTACCGAACAAACGCAGGGCCATCCTGCTTAGCAGTTGTGGGCCCACCATCTACGGTCTCGTCAGGGACTTACTAGCCCTAGAGAAGACAACCACCAAGAGCTATGAGCAACTTGTAACAATCATACAGGAACAACTAAAACCGAAAGACAGCATCCTCACAGCCAGGCACTGGTTCTACACTTACCGGCGACCTGAGGGCCAAGAAATTGTCAAGTACACTGCACACTTAAGACAACTAGCTGCTCCGTGTGATTTTGGCGATGACCTTAATAAAGCACTAAGGAATATATTTGTCATCGGAATCGGCCACGAAGGCCTCCTATACAAATTGCTCTCGGCTGACATCACGGTCACCTTGCAGAAAGCAATCCAAGTGAGCCAGGCCTACATGGTTTCGGCCGGAGACTCCAGGTGAATACTAACCCAGGACTCTAAACTGGCGACGCAGTGCACTGCATGGATACTTCTAAAGGCAGAAATGCTGCCCCGAGTCCCGCAACCCTGAGTCCGCCACATGGGGAAAACTGGATGGCCCCGTGCTGGCGCTGTGGAGGAAACCATAGGTCCCACCAGTGCCGCTGCAAAAACTATACATGCAAAGGCCGCAAAGAGAAAGGGCACCTTCAGAGAATGTGCAGAAAACATTTTACTCACCGCGTCTCTGATGAGCTGGCTGATCAACCGGGCTCCGACACAGATGAAGAGGAAATTGCTCAAACCCTGGAAGAAGAGTATGGAATCTTTACCTGCTCTGCCGAAAGTTCCCCGTGGACGATGGAAGTGGACATCGACGGGGTCCCAGTCTCCATGGAAATCGACACCGAGCTGAGCCAATCTGTGATGAGCCAAATGACCTTTGGTCAAGTGGCGGAATTCATCCAAATTTTTTCAAACTGTCTACTGTCCAGGTGAAGCTACTCACCTATACCAAAGGTAAAATCCAAATCGTTGGCAGCGTGGATGTCCAGGTCTCCCAGGGCGGCGTGTTGAACAAACTCCCCCTGTGGATTATAGCCGGCAATGGTCCTACGCTGCTGGGCAGGAATTGGATGAACCTGGTCCACATCAATGGAAGTGGCCCACAGCCCACCTGCAGGAAAGCCAGGAAATGGCTGCAAAACCAGCAGCACAAGGAGAAACACTTGTAATCAAAATGGCCATGGCCATACCACAAGTGAGCATGGAGGAGCATCACGTGACACCAAGCGGCCAATCGGATTTGAAGGCTCCCTTAAAGGAGACCGGTAAACAAAAACATTTAAAGGGAAAGTTTCAAATATTTGAGTACACGGACTTTAAAGCTAAAGATGCATTTAAAGGGTGCAAGTATGAAAATGTATGCAATGTAACCATGAATTGTGATGCTGGTTTAACTAATGTGACTAATGAGATGAATGCAGGTGTCAGTAAGGTTAAGAACAAGTTTATTATGCTTAACAATAATGACAGAGAATGTGAAATGCCTAATGTAACCATGTTTGTTGAAACCAGGACACCCAAAAGTGATGCAAATGCTAGAATGTATAATGCAGGCTCGACTATGTGTGATCAGAGCCAAGGTGTCATGTAGGACACTACCAAAGGACATTGGGTCCTACAGGGCCCATGCTGATGCCAATGGAATCCCCTTGTGGGAAACCCCCAGGTCCAGCAGGCTACCTGACCATGTAGCCAGGACCTTTGGAACGAATGTGATGCCCCTTGCAGGACACACACACAGGCAGTGGGAGCAGACCCACTACAGGGACAGTGGTCAATGGGCAGCCCAGCCACCACCAATGGCAACCTGCACCAGGACAGCCCTACAACCCCTAGCCACCAGGGCCAACACCAGGGGCATGAGGCCAATACCCTCCAGCTTCCCTGGAAAACCCTGGGATGATCTGACCCTCATCCCAATTGGTGGACAAGGAGCCCACCCAGTCTTGTGGCCACCACCCCACAACTACACACATCACAGTGTATACACACCACCAACTGCTGCCGTGGCTAACCCTCCCTGAGGGATCCCACAATAGTGACACCCACTTGGTCTGTGTGTGAGGGAGGGGAAACGTACGAGGCCAACCTCAAGCACAGGGGTCACACCTGGCAACCACACAACCCTCACCACAACCTCCCATAGCCCACCACTGATCACCTCCCCTGGTCATGACAATAAGGATATGAAAAATGCTTAGGGGGGAGTATTGTTGTGTATGCATGCCTGTTTACTGTGTGATGTCTGTAACACTGTTATGCCATACTGAATGTACCCTTATACTGTATACACCTTACCTGTACACCAGAGGGTGCTGCTGCTGGAGACCTAAGGGTTACCTGCACACGGCAGGTAACCCAGTATAAAAAGGAACTCACAGCTTGTTGTCCTCACTCAAGAGCTGCAAATAAAGGACTACAGGTCTACACAGTTTAAGTATCATATCCTGCCTAGTGGAGTCATTACTAAAGGTGCCTACATACACAACAACTGGTGACAGGAATACGAGGTCATGTTTACAGCTACCATTGAGAGCCTTCATATCATGTTTGTTACTCATGGTTTGCCTGACATTGTTGTGAGCAACAACAGATCTTGCTTCACAAGTCTTGAGTTCCAGGAGTTCATGAAACTCAATGGCATCAGATATGAGAAATCAGCTCCATTCAAGCCTGCTTCTAATAGTCAAGCAGAGCGTGCCATTCTAACGATCAAGCAAAGTATGAAACGTGTAACTCAGGGCTCACTGCAGAGACAGTTGTCATGTATATTGCTCATTTACAGGTTAAGACCTCATACACTTACTGGGGTTCCTCCTGCTGAACTACTGATGAGGAGAAATCTCAAGACCAGGCTTTCTCTTGTTCATCCTGATTTGAATGATCGTGTTGAAAACAGATGTCACAGTCAGCAATGGTATCATGATCGTGTTGCCACGTGACATCTCGGTCAATGATCCGGTTTATGTACTGAACTATGGTCAAGGTCCAAAGTGGATCACCGGCACTGTTACAGCCAAAGGGGATAACAGAGTGTTTATTGTCGTGCTCAAGAATGGGCAAACATGCAGGAAACACCTTGACTAGGTTAAACTGCGGCACACGGATGAACTGGAACCGAGTGAAGAAGATGCTGTCAGTGACCAACCGACCATTGTTCACTCATCAGAGGACTCTGCTGACGTTATTGACTCAGAACTTCAGTCTCTGATGTGGTCATGATCACTCCCATCAGATCGGCTACTTAGCCCTCAGTCTCAACGGACTCAGAACGCTCGCCCAGAGTCAAAGTTGAACTGAGACAATCAACTCGTGAGAGGAAAGCCCCAGACCGTCTTAATTTGTAAAAAGACTCTTGTTAAGATTTTAAAAGAGGGCTGTTGTTATGTATTAATGCTTGGGGTCACCAGACACCAGAGGGCGCTGTGATCGGAGGTCATCGGGCTGTACGCATATAGCATGTGTGCTTGGTCATCTTTATGTAAGCTGGGTGTCTTTGTCATGCAGGCACTCTCGGGCTTGAATAAAGATGGATCAGGTTGCACCTGAATGAGTTTACAGTAACCAGACCTTTGAGTCATTACAAGTGTACACGTGGGCCCCAAGTTTCCACATGATTTGCTCCTGATTTTTAGGAGCAACTGGTGTAGAACGAAGTATCTTAGAAATCGGAATTCTCGTCATTTAGTTTGCTCCAGATCAAGTCAGTTAGAACAGTTTCACTTTGGAACAGAATTTTTTTTTCAAAAGGGGGCGTGTCCGGCCACTTACGCCTGTTTTCAAAGTTTCGTCAGTGAAAACTTACTCCAAACTAACTTAGAATGGAGTAAGTGAAGATTTTTGTACGCTCAAAAAAACCTTGTCTACACTTTAGAAAATCAGGCGTAGGTTACAAATCAAACGTAGGGAATGGAGGGGGAGGTTTAAAGGGAAGTTTACAAACATTAAACACTTCAGTTTTACAAATAAAGAGCCATCATCAATAATAAATGATAAATACATCAATAAATTAACCAATAAATCAATCAAAAAAAAATTAATAAGAAATATATATTTTTTTAAATCAATAAATAAAACATTTTCTACTTACTGACTGCAGCATCGGGAGCCCTCCAACAGCGTGCTGGGATGCCCCCCCCCCCCCCCCCCCAGTGTGTCTCTGTCAGTGTCTCTGTCTGTCTGTCTGTGTGTGTGTGTGTGTGTCTCATTCTCTGTCAGTGTCTGTGTTACTGACAGCGAGGGGAGGGGGGAGAAGGGGGAGAAAGAAGATGGGGGGGGGAGAAAGGAGATGGGGGGGGTGGGGAAAGGAGAAGGGAGAGGGAGGCTGAACGGGCCGGGCCCGTCCCCAGCACCAGATTTACAGGTAGATGGCGGCATTGGGTCAGGTCAGGGGGGTGGTGGGAGGGAGGTCGGTTCGGGTCGGGGGGAGGGAGGGAGAGGGAGGTCAGGTCGGGGGGAGGGAGGTCAGGTCGGATCCAGTCTGGAGGGGGGGGGGGAAGCGGGAGTCGGGTCGGGTCCGGAGTCGGGGCGGGAGTCGGGTTGGGTCGGGAGGAAGCAGGAGCTGGCCATGGGAGGAGCCTTATTCACGCAGCCCCAGTGAGGCCATTCGGCCAGGGCTAGGGGCTGCATGCTTCGGGCCCCTCCCACACAGTTTCGGGCGCCTGGAGCTTACTGCACTTGCGCGCATGTGAGGAGGTCCCGGCACTGTTTTCAGCGCAGGGACCTGGCTGCGCCCCCTACAGCTCCTGCTGTGCTGCGCCGAGGGCCAGAGGACCTGCAGGGAGCTGGAGAATCTGGAGGTTTTTTTAGGCGCACTTTGTGGCGTGAAAAACGGCGTCCAGGTCGGGACTGCGCCGTTCTAGGCGCGTGTGGAAACTTGGACTCGTGGAAACTAACCCTGTACCTGTTGGTTTATAAACAGAGACCAACAATCATCTGATAATTATGTTATTGATCATGTCGGATTTAAAAATATAATTTTGAAAGTGTTAAAAATGTAAAATGGCTGTGTGTAAACTTCATTCGAGGAGTTTGTGCTGCAGAAGGCATCACAATTGCTACAACACAGACTTTCTTGATTGTCAATATAACAGCTACGGAAATAGTTTTCATACCTGGTTGTTTCAAAAGTGCCCACTCGAAAACTCACAGCAAAGGTGACAATTTCTATTCAATTTACAAGATTGCAAGTGCAGATACTAAGATAAGACCCGATAAATGAACTGCTCATTTTGGATCCTAAAATTACAATAATTTTGCATTTCTAAAATATCTTGCTATACAGTTGGTATCCCAATTTCTCATAGGTAATGGTATCCACTGTACAATCCATAGCTGTGTATTTTAGTACATGTCTTTTTATGCTAGAATCTTTACAATCCAGTTAGAAAAACAACTTATTGGAGTTGGATTGATGCATTGAGTCCTGTTCTGCTATCATATCTCACAAAGTTTAAATAGCAGTTTCTTCTATTTCCATCCCAGCCTAAAATAAGTGAAACACTTTGCAGAATATTCAATCCCACTCTCTGAACTCCATTTCTCCTCACTTGCGTATGTTACCGTGATGCTTGCCAAAAACAATTAACAAACTTACTTTCAATTTGTGACTGCGTTTTTAATCATAAATACCGATGAAGATTCAGATAGGCTGCTCCATTTTGTGTTGCTGAAACTAATGTAGAATGCTGACTGAACGACTTGGTTAATCCTTGCCACTGGACCAAGATCTAATTCTTTCAAGCCCATGTGGTGGCTGGTGTGCAACAGCCATCACACGTTTAAAAAAAATCCACACATAGGCATCTTCCACCCTTCAACATGTAGTTCGCGGCCTGGAATATTAGGTTCTTCATTGAAACACCTGTGAACTCATCTCTTTTTGGTGTGGAAGCAAATCAACCTCAATCCAAGGGACCGCCTAAGAAGAAGAGAATCACAAGCCAGCATATGAAGTCTTGAAAACTGACTGGAAGTTTGACGCATTCTCCCTGCACCCTTCCCCACCAGACTACTAATTAAATGTTCCCGATGTTGGGGAAGTCCAGAACCAGGGGACACAGTCTTAGGATAAGGAGTAGGCCATTTAGGACTGAGATGAGGAGAAACTTCTTCACTCAGAGAGTCGTTAACCTGTGGACTTCCCTGCTGCAGAGAGTTGTTGATGCCAGTTCATTGGATATATTCAAGAGGGAGTTAGATATGGCCCTTACGGCTAAAGGGAATCAAGGGGTATGGAGAGAAAGCAGGAAAGGGGTACTGAGGGAATGATCAGCTATGATCTTATTCAATGGTGGTGCAAGTTCGAAGGGCTGAATGGTCTAATCCTGCACGTATTTTCTATATTTCTATGTTTCTATTTAAAAGGACTTGCATTTATATCGTGTCTATCATGACCTCAGGACTCCTCAAAACATTACAACCAATGAAATACTTTTTGAAGTCAAGTCACTGTTGTAATGTGGAAACCTGGCAGCCAATTTGCATGCAACAAACAGCCTTGAAATAAATGACCAGATCATCTGTGTTTGGTGTTGGTTGCGGGATTAATGTTGGCCAGGTCGCAGAAGAACTCCCCTGCTCTTCAATGTCCACTTAACCGGGCAGGCCTTTGTTTAATGTTGCACCTGAAAAACGGAAACTCCAAAAGTACTTTCCCACTGAACTGCCAGCCTAGATCCAAGAAGGAATTCAGGAGAAATGCATTTATTCAGAGAGTGGTGAGAATGTGGAGTGGTTGAAGTGATTAACATAGATGCATCTAACAGGAAGCTGGATAAGTACACGAGGGAGAAAGGAATAGAAGGATATGTTGATAGGGTGAGATGCAGTAAGGTGGGAGGAGGCTTATATGGAGCATAAAGCCTGTTGTGCCAAATGGCCTGTTTTTCTGTTGTAAAATTCTATGTAGATTATGTGCTGAGGTCTCTGTAGTGGGGCTCACTGCCTTCTGACTCTGAGGCGATGATGCTATCACTGAGCCAAAGCTGACACCTTAAATTATAAGAAAACACAGACATAAATACATAACATAACACAAAAATTGCCAAGGCCTAGGGTGTATTCTTCCATGGGATAGAACTTGCACATCCTACTAAAATTACAAGAATTAGGTTTACAGAATGCAAGGAATTTGAAGGCCCCTTTTCCATTGCACTTTTAGTATTTTGGAAAAACGAAAGCGCATTTGTCTTTGCTGTTCTGGCTCTAGCCAATTGCACAAAGTGGCAAGCCAGGTAAAATAGCAGTTGTAAGTACAAAGACATGTATGGTTACATATATAGCATGACTAGTACGAATGTCATTTGTCTCTACCCTACAATTTAACTGCCAGAAATCAGACATTTTGAGGCTGCAAGTTGTGGCTTTTGCTACTGACCCATAGATATAAGTCTGAGCTATGAGTGATAATGAGCAGTAGAGACCACAGCGGAGTGTGTCACCCACTGGCTGATAGAAGATTCTAACTGTATATGAGTGGCTTTATGTTATTTCTCATCTACATGCTGCCCCTCAGCGGCATCATCCGAAAACACAATGTTAGGTTCCACATATATGCTGACGACATCAAGCACTACCTCACCACCACCTCTCTTGTCCACTCCACTGCCTCTGATTTGTCTTGCTGCTTGTCTGACGTCCAGTACTGGATGAGCAGAAATTGCCTCCAACTAAATATTGGGAAGACCAAAGCCATTCCCTGGCCACCAATGCCATCCCTTCTCCTGGCAGATGTATGAGGCTGAACCACACTGTTCACAACCTTGGCATCCTATTCTGACGGTGAGATGAGCTGCCGATCACATATCTGCTCCATCATCAAGACCACTTACTTCCACCTTTGTAACATCGCCCGTCTCGGTCCCTGCCTCAGCTCATCTGCTGCTGAAATCCTCATCCATCCCTTTGTTACCTCTAGACTCGACAATTCCAATGCTCTCCTGGCCAGCCTCTCACCTTCCACCTTCTGTAACTTACAGCTCATCCAAAGCTCTGCTGCCCGTATCCTAACTTGCATCAAGTCTTGTTCACCCCTGCGTTCACTGACTTATATTGGCTCTTCGTCTGGCAATGCCTCAATTTTAACATTCTCATCCTTGTTTTCAAATCGCTCCAAGGCTTCGCCCCTCCTCTCATTATCTCTGTAACTTCCTCCAGCCCTACAACCCACCAAGATCTCTTCGCTCCTCCAATTCTGACATCTTGAGAAACACTGATTTTAGTCCCTCTACCATTGATGGCCGTGCCTTCAGCTGCCTTGGCCCTAAGGTCTGGAATTCCTTCCCTAAACTTCTCTTCCTCTCTACCTCTCTCTCCTTCTTAAAAGATGTCCCTTAAAACCTACCTCTTTCTGATGCCTTCCCGGGCCCGTACACACTCCATACGGACCCAGGGAGGCCCCAATGTGTGGGTTATAAATGTGCTTATTCTAGATGATAAGATACTATCAGCATTATATTGTTACTTTTTTTGAGGCACAGAACAGTTCCTGTGATTAGTCTTAAAGTGACATTGTTTGAAAATAGATGCTTCAAGACAATTGTGCCAGGGAAAATTCCCAAAAGGATTTATCTTCCTCTCTCAATCTGACATAATTTTCTTTCTTTTCATTTGTTAATTATGCAAAATCATATTTCACTTTGAAGCTACAACAAATCTATGTTTAACTTGTTTATTGTGTAGATTAGGTTTGACTTATTGAGGTGGAATGTAATTATTTTTACTAGGTGGGTTACAGTAGTAAGCTTATGCAGCTGTTGTATGAGCTAACTGGACAAAGCATTGTACCGATATGCTCAATAGAGGTTAATATGATGCTCACAAACCTGTAAACCACATCATTTAGAACTTAATTATTAGAAGATTATACAATGAGGGGTTTATTTTAGGATATGTAGAGCTTCCAGCCTACAGGCTTTAGCTATACAAACATAAGATATAATATTAGCATAAATCTTCCTTCTAATGGGCTCAATTTTCCCGGGTCATTTGCATGGGCCGTTTTTTCTGGCGTAATTATTTAATTCAAAGATTCCCCCTGGAATCTGCGCCAGCATAACTGCTTTAGTTACACTTTTTCTCGGCTAGGTTTTTTGACGTTCCCTCATGTCTGCACCAGTTTTCAGCATTTTTTGCAGTTTGCCCAAAAATGTTTTATCCTAGGTCGGCGTATCTGGCCACTCCCAAAAAAACACCTGGTGACTTAACAGAAAGCAGCGCACATTGAGAAATAGGCGCTGAAACACAGCATTGTTTTTCATGAAAGTTTTTGGAGGGAATCTTTAAATAGCCATAATAGAGTTTAACTTTTTTTTACCTTTCAGTGGAGAACATGGAAGTTTCTTGAATTTCTGAAGTTTACATTTTTCTTTACTCTCACGCCAGCACCGAACGTCTTCAAGCAGGGCTGGAGGGTCGTAGTGTCAGCCGTCAGAATCGACCCCGCGCCTGGACACAGGGGTTTGGGGCTCGGCTGGAAAATAAGCTCGTGGACGGGGGGGAGGGTGGGTGAGGTGGAAATCGGAAGGCTTCTGCACTGAGCCCGGGGAGAGAGGTGCCTGTTGTGTATACAACACCTTGTAACCAGAGGGTGCATCTGCTGGAGTCCCAAGGGATCCCAGCATCTCTTGGGAGCACTACATATAAGCAGGCCTCCCATGCTGTGCCAGCAGTCTGGAGATAGAATAAAGAGACTAAGGTCACATTTTCTCAAGCCTACAGTACTCAGTCACATTGCGTTATTTCAGACATAACAACTGCCGATGAGTAACAGATAACAAACCATCACGCGAAAATGCAGAGAAACATAAAAACATAGAAACATAGAAAATAGGTGCAGGAGTAGGCCATTCAGCCCAAGCCTGCACCACCATTCAATAAGATCATGGCTGATCAACTGATGACATCCTGGAGAAATTCTCAGAAGGTGACAATTGGGAAGCCTTCGCAGAGCAACTCGACCAATACTTCGTGGCTAATGAGCTAGAAGGGAATGAGAACGCTGCCAAATGAAGGGCAATCCTCCTCACTGTCTGCGGGGCAACAACCTATGGTCTCATGAAGAATCTTCTTGCTCCGGTGAAACCAACAACCAAATCGTATGAAGAACTGTGTACGCTGGTCCAGGAACACCTAAATCTGAAGAAGAGCATTCTGATGGCAAGGTATCGGTTTTATACATGTCAGCGGTCTGAAGGCCAGGAAGTGGTGAGCTATGTCGCCGAACTAAGGCACCTTGCAGGACATTGCGAATTCGGTGGATTCCTGGAGCAAATGCTAAGAGACTTTTTTGTGCTTGACATTGGCCATGAGGTTATCGATCGCAAACTATTGACTGTTGAAACACCAAACCTGAGCAAAGCCATAACGATAGCCCAGGCATTTATGTCCACCAGCGATAACACCAAACAAATTTTGCAGCATAAAGATTCATCGGCAAGTACTGTACACAACGTAACGTCATTTTCAGGCAGGAATGCATATGGCAGAACATACACACCTGCAGCTGCATGACCTCAGATGACTCAGAGTCCGCCATTAAGTGTGAATGCGAGGCAATTAACACCTTGTTGGCGCTGCGGAGGTCATCATCGAGCCCATCAAATGCCACTTCAAACACACTGCATGCAAAGGCTGTGGAACAATGGGACACCTCCACCGAATGTGCACACGAGCTGCAAACCCTGCAAACCACCATGTTGCAGAGGAAGACCGATCCATGGCGGATCAAACTGAACTAGAGACTCAAATGAGGAGACAGAAGTGTACAGGATACACACCTTCCACCACGAAATGTCCACCAATCATGTTAAAAGTTGAACTGAACGGAATTCCAGTATCCATGGAATTGGACACGGGTGCGAGTCAGTCTATCATGAGCAAAAAGGCCTTCGAGAGGTTGTTGTGCAACAAGGCACAACGGCCCAAGCTCAGCCTTATTCATATCAAATTGAGAACTTACACTAAAGAGCTGATCCCTGTAATTGGCAGTGCAGCAGTAAAAGTCTCCTATGATGGAGTGGTGAATGAACTACCACAATGGATTGTACCAGGAGATGGCCCCACACTGTTTGGCAGAAGCTGGCTGGGAAAAATCTGCTGGAACTGGGATGAAAATCTGAGTGCTTTTGTCCATCAATGACTCCTCATGTGCCCAGATTTTGTGCAAGTTCCCGTCGTTGTTTGAGCCAGGCATCGGAAATTTCTCTGGGGCGAAGGTGCAGATCAACTTGATTCCCGGTACACGACCCATCCACCACAAGGCACATGCAGTGCCATACATGATGCGAGAAAAAGTGGAGATCGAGCTGGACAGGCTACAACAAGAGGGCATTATCGCGCAGGTTGAGTTCAATGAGTGGGCCAGTCTGATTGTTCCGGTTCTCATGGGCAATGGCACGGTCAGAATTTGTGGGGACTATAAAGTAACAATTAACCATTTTTTGCTGCAGGACCAGTACCCGCTACCCAAGGCAGACGATGTATTTGCGATGCTGGCAGGAGGGAAGGCGTTCACCAAATTGGACCTGATCTCGGCCTACATGACGCAGGAGCTGGCGGAATCTTCGAAAGGCCTTACTTGCATCAACACGCACAAAGATCTGTTCATCTACAATAGTTGCCCGTTTGGGATTCGATCGGCCATGGCTATTTTTCAAAGGAACATGGAGAGTCTGCTAAAGTCAGTTCCACGCACCGTGGTTTTCCAGAGCGATATATTGATCACAGGTCGGGACACCATCGAACACTTGTGGAACCTGAAAGAGATTCTATGTTGGTTAGATCGTGTGGGACTCGGGTTGAAACGCTTGTAGTGTGTTTTCCTGGCACCAGAGGTCGAGTTCTTGGGGAGAAGAATCGCGGCAGACGGCATCAGACCCACCGACACCAAGACGGAGGCCATCAAGAATGCACCGAGACCACAGAACGTGACAGAGCTGCGGTAGGTTCCTGGGACTCCTCAATTATTTTGGTAATTTCCTACCCAGGTTAAGCACCTTGCTAGAACCTCCACATATGTTGCTAGCAAGGGAGATGACTGGGTATGAGGAAAATCACAAGAGACTGCTTTTGAGAAAGCCAGAAATCTGTTATGTTCCAACAAACTGCTTGTTCTGTATGATCCATGTAAACGTTTAGTTTTCGTACGGGGTTGGGTGTGTGTTACAACAAGCAAACGAATCAGGAACATTGCAACCAGTCGCTTATGCATCCAGGAGTTTGTCCAAGGCTGAAAGGGCCGACAGCGTGATCGAAAAAGAAGCTCTAGCATGCATTTACGGGGTGAAAAAAATGCACCAGTACCTGTTTGGGCTTAAGTTTGAGTTAGAAGCTGACCATAAGCTGCTCTCTTTTCGCTATTCTCAGAGAGCAAAGGGATTAACACCAATGCCTCTGCCCGCATCCAAAGATGGGTGCTCTCACTGTCTGCATATAACTATGTAATTCGCCACAGGCCAGGCAAAGAAAACTGCACTGATGCTCTGAGTCGGTTACCATTGCCCACCATTGGGGTGGAAATGACACAGCCTGCAGACTTGCAGGTGATGGAAGCATTTGAAAACGAAAAGTCACCCATTACGGCCCACCAGATCAGGACCTGGACTAGCCACGATCCTTTACTATCCCTTGTAAAAAAACTGTGTCCTCCATGGGAGCTGGCCCAGCGTCCCAGCGGAGATGCATGAAGAGATCAAGCCGTTCCAGCGGCACAAAGACAAAATGTCCATACAGGTAGACTGTCTTTTGTGGGGTAACCGTGAGGTTTTGCTTAAGAAAGGCAGGGAAATGTTTATACGCGACCTACACAACACCCACCCAGGCATAGTAATGATGAAAGCTATAGCCAGATCCCATGTGTGGTGGCCTGGCATCGACTCAGATTTGGAGTCTTGTGTGTGGCAATGCAACACCTGCTCTCAACTGAGCAATGCACCCAGGGAAGCACCGCTAAGTTTGTGGTCATGGCCCTCCAAACTGTAGTCTAGGACCCACGTTGACTTTGCTGGCCCGTTTCTGGGGTAGGAAAAATGTTTCTGGTTGTTGTGGCTGCTTATTCAAAATGGATTGAGTGTGTAATAATGTCTGTAAGCACGTCAAATGCCACCATCGAAAGCCTACGAGCCATGTTTGCCACACACGGCCTGCCTGATGTCCTTGTCAACGTAATGGGCTATGCTTTACCAGTGCTGAATTCGTGGAATTCATGACCCACAATGGGATCAAGCACGTCACATCTGCCCTGTTCAAGCCCGCATCTAACGGCCAGGCAGAACGGGCATTCCAACCATCAAGCAAAGCTTGAAACGTGATTCGGAAGGCTCCCTACAGACCCGCCTGTCCCGAGTCCTGCTCAGCTACCGCACAAGACCCCACTCGCTCACTGGGGTTCCCCCTGCCGAACTGCTCATAAAAAGGGCACTCAAAACAAGGCTCTCTCTAGTCCACCCTGATCTCTATGATCATGTCGAGGGCAGGCGGCATCAACAAAGCATGTACCATGATTGCGCAAATTTGTCACGCGATATTGAAGTCAATGACCCTGTATTTGTACTTAACTATGGACATGGTTCCAAATGGCTTGCTGGCACTGTCTTAGCCAAAGAAGGGAGTAGGATGTTTTGAGGTCAAACTTGCAAATGGACTAACTTGCAGAAAGCATTTGGACCAAACCAAACTGCGATTCACAGACAGCCACGAGCAACCTGAAGAGGACACCACCAGCTTCGACCCTCCGATACACACACAAGTGGCAATCGACATCATGGTTGACCACGAAGCTGAACTCATCATCCCCAGCAGCCCAGCAAGGCCAGCTGTGCAGCCGCCCTGCGAAGGCCCAACCAACTCACGTGCACCTGCATTTGTACCGAGACGATTGACTAGGGAGCGGAAAGCCCCAGATCAACTCACCCTGTAAATAAGTGGACTATTGACTTTGGGGGGGAGTGATGTTATGTATGCAACACCTTGTAACCAGCATTCTACTGCCACCAGAGGGCGCTTCTGCTGGAGTTCCAAGAGATCCCAGCATCCCTTGCGAGCACTGCATATAAGCAGGCCTCCCATGCTGTGCCAGCACTCTGGTGTCAGAATAAAGAGACTAAGGTCACACTTGCTCAAGTCTACAGTACTCAGTCAGATTGCTTTATTTGAGAAGGTTCTGCACTGAGCCCAGGGAGGGAGGTGCCAATCAGAATGTTGCTGCACTAGGCACAAGACTGCAATGAGTCTGAAGGAGGGGGGAGGGGTGGGGAGAAAGGGAGAAGTCACGAGACTGCAATGTGTTTGGGGGAGGAGGGAGAGAAGGGGAGAAGGCACAAGACTGCAATGGGTTTGGGGGAAGTGGGGAGAAAGGGAGCAGTCACAAGTCCTGGGTGTGGTCCATCCACACAGACCTTGGGGAGAGCGAACAAAGAACCTGTCCTGCATGCCCTTCTGCCGTTTTGAGCTTCTTGCAAAGGTAAAATTTAACGATGGGGGCAATACTGACAATGCCACACCTTGTGCGAGCCTTCTGCATCATGGTACTATGTAAGAGACAATTGATTTGACATCATTGCATGAGGAACATAAAAGCCTGTAGGGTGCTGGGCAGGAGGCCTTACCCACCTCTGGTATATCGAGACAGGTGTTCGTACCTGCACCTGAGTGATGCAGACTGTGTCTGAAGGCTGCGTTTCTGCAAAGAAGTTGTAATTGAGATCTGTGAGTTGGTGAAAGCACACCTGCAACCTAGAAGTATCAGGAGGACTGCTTTGTCAGTTGAAGTGAAGGTTACAGCTGCACGTTCATTCTATGCCTCCGGATCGTTTCAAGCTACAACTGGGGATGTGTGCACCATTTCTCAACATGTCTGCATTCGGCAGGTGACAGCTGCACTATATGCCCAGAGGGATGACTACATAACGTTCCCCATGACTGGCCAGGCAATGCGTGACAGGGCTGTCGGCTTCTCCAGGATTGCTGGCTTCCCAAAGATACAGGGCTGCATTGATGGTACCTACATCACCTTGCGAGCATCTTTGGAGGATTCCGAGATGTACAGGAACAGAAAAGGCTTCCACTTCATTAATGTACAGCTTGTGTGTGACGACATGCATTGCTTCATGTCAGTCGATGCAAGATACCCTGGGAGCACCCATGATGCATTCATCCTATGTGAGAGTGTTATATGTGCCACGTTTCAGCAGCAGCCAGAAGGGCAGAGCTGGCTACTGGGAGACGAAGGGTATGGCCTCGCCACCTGGCTCATGATGCCCCTACGCATAAGCCAGACAGAAGCTGACCGGGAATACAACATGTCGCACATTGCGATGCACAGCATCTTTGAGAGGACCATTGGCATCTTCAAACAGCATTTCCGATGCCTGGACCATTCCGGAGGCTACTTGCTATACTCCCCTGAGATTGTTGGTCAGTTCACTGTAGCGTGTTGCATGCCGCACAACTTAGCCATCATGAGGAGCAGCAGCTGGTCGGAGAAGACCCACCTGCAGTGAGAGTGGCTGATGATAATGATGAGGAAGATGCAGATGATGAGTAGGAGGACGAGGATGAGGAAGCTATGCAAGTACCTGAACCCGAAGCACGACGACAGAGGAGGGCGGGCCATCGTGCCCCTTTAATGATTGCCCGAGCCTTGCGCCAGCAGGTCATCCCTGAACTCTTTGCTGCCTGAAGGCTCAGCGACAACTATTCCACATGAACCATGTTTACTGTTTGGACCTGTTCTGTAATGTTGTGTTGTGTTAATGGAACAAATGATGGAAATGATTCTTGTTTACTTCAAAAGTTGTGTTAATAATGGAACAAATAATGGAAATGATTCAGTTTTAATGCAAAATATATTTTATTCAAAAATTTAAGAAAGAGTTCTTTGTACTTAACTTAACTTTAATAAAATTATTCTTGTATCAAACTTTAAAGTTTTCAGTTACAAACACATAAAAACTTTAAGATCACTTTCAAATTCTAAGATCACGTTAAAAACTTTAAGATCACTTACTAACTTTTATACTTGTAAATTTACATAACTTACAAAAATCTTTTAATTTGAGAACAACAGTTACAACAGTAACAATAATAATAACAACAACAGCAGCAAAGAAAGGCTGCAACCATCTCTCCTCCACTTTATTCTAAGACCGCCCGCCACATTTGTTCTTGGTGACTCCACCACGCCTGCCCGCCGGCGATGGCGCAGTGTTTCTGGGTTTGGTACCAATCTTCTTTCTAAGATCTCGGGTAGTGCGCACCTGTTGGCAGGGAGGGGGGCGTGGGGCAGGCGGCAATGTGGAGGGCCCAGGCAGCAATGTGGAGGGCCCGGCTTGGGGCTCTTCAGAGACTGGTGTGGAGATTGGAGTGGGAGTAGCAGTTAATTCTGTCAATGGACGCGGGGTCTGGGCGTGTTCCCTTATTGCAGCAGCTAACTCCAACACGCCGTCCCTCATGCGCCCTGACAGTGTCTTAACAACCTGAAACATTCCCTCCCTCTTGTTCAGTGATAAGTGTTTGCACCATCTCTGACATTCCCTCCTTGATGTTCATTGATAGCGCATCAGCTGATGGTGCCCAGGAGTGATCACGTAAGGTCAATGCTCTCCCCACTCATTGCCATCATCTGAACCACATTTGTTAGATCCTGCACTTCAGGAGAGCACAGTCGAGCTCTCCTTCCCCTCCTCACCCTGGGTGTGGCTCGCACCCCACCATTGGGACCTACAGCCTCAGAAGGTGGGGCCCTGGGTGTGCCTCGCAGCACCACACTGGAATCCCCAGCCTCGGACGGTGGGAAACCATAGAATGTCCCATTAACACTCAAACCACTAGTCAAGGAAGGGGCTAGCAACTCAATGGGCAGCACCTGCACCTTCTCCAAAGTGAGTACAAGAGATGGGGCTTCATCCACCCCCTCCACCTCCCACTCCCCCTCACCCCCATGCTCTTGGTCTGGAAGGTGGGATTGGAAGATGTTCTCCTCTTCAGATTTGTCCTCGTCTGAATATTTTTCTGCATCATCGGGATTGGCCTCAAGTTCTGCAAAATATAACAGAACACAGACAAATGGTTAGCAGCAGAGGAGGGGGCAGGGTGGGTGACAAAGCGCAGGCAGCAGGCTGATTTGAAGGACCATGATGAATGATAGCACATTGCATCAACCGAAGCATAGCTAATGAAAACATCCCCATGAACCGAAGCATGGCTAGTGCAGTACTTAACATTTAGCAAAGCCAGATGTGGAATTTGCAGGACTTACCCTCTCCCTTGAGTGTGGGTCCAGCTTGTGCAGTGGTGGTTGCTTTTCTGCAGGCAGGACCCATCAAAGCAGCGACGCTCTCTTCCAAGGGTGTCAGTGGCAGTAGATTTGCCGGGCCTCCTCCTGTTCGAGTTCTTTCCCTTTTATTATGTGCCACCTTCCTCTGCAAAGATGAAAATGCAACTCAAGGGTGCCTTTCAGCTGGGTGGGAGATATACAGCTGGTCATATTTACAATTGCAATTCCATTGAATAAATGAAAATATTACTTGCACTAACTACTTGACCAAGGTCCTACCACTTCTTTGCACACTGGTCTCCAGGTCTTGCGGTGGTCACCATTGCGCAGTAATCTTCAACTTGTTTGCAGCGCTTCTTCATTTCTTTGGGTGGAACTTTTATGTGACCCCCTGCTGGTGTCCAACTCCTGCCATCTGGCCTCAATCATAGTAACTAGTGCCTCCACTTCATCCTGTAAGAAGTTCTTGGTCCTTGCTCCGCGTTGCAGCTTGTATTGCTGCAGCTCTGATTTTTCCAATGCTCTCACACAGCACTCAACGCTGTCACACACACAACTGGCTCTTTAAAAAAGGCTGATTGCCAACCTGTAGCTGTACTGCGCATGTGTGCCCATTGAAATAATGTCAATAGCATCATTTTTTTTGTCGCGCATGCACAGAAGGCGTGGCATCATTTTTTCACCGCAGACTGCAGGCTCCATCCCCCGAGGCGACTGAACACACTGCACGGCGCCAAATTTGAATTATACATCGGAGAAACTTTGGCAAAATATTTTTGGCACATTTCTGGCCTAGAAAAACGGACATAACTCTGGCAATACGCCAGAAAATGGGCTTGGGCAAAATTGAGCTCAATGAGCGTGTTGTTACTAATTGTTTTAAAACTTGATTTGTAAAATCATTTTGCCTTTTAAATGTTTTGCTTATTAAATTATTTTGAACTGACAATCGTAAACAACTATATTAACATAATTTATTTTAGATTAGGATAATAGGCTGAAAGTACTAGGTTGGAATGGGACTGGATGGCACTTCTGGGTTAGCATCCTTTCCTTTCCCCTCCTGAAACTGGTTATCCAACTATAGCCCAGACTGATGAAATTAAAGTCTCTTTATTTTTCTTCCTGTACGGATCCTAATGGAGATGAACTTGGGTGGTCCCAACCCAGTTCCTGCTGGGCATGAATCCATGATACAAAACTATTCCTAATTTAGCACTAATTGACACTAAATTGGTATTCAATTCAAAGGAACTATACAATGGCTTCTGTGGGAAATGCAAACATTTGTGCTGGTGGCTTGGGATGCTTGTCTGAGATAGTGTTAAGTAATCTTACTCTGGCAAAATAATGGGTGCATTACATTGCAACTGATTGTGCTATACCTGCTCTTGATGCTGATACTGAGTGAATCAAATTGAAACATGTTCCGTTCCACAGCTCGGATATTCCTTGCTTTGAAGAGCACAAACATGTTCCTATAAAATAATATTTTCCCAGGAATTCAACATATTTTTCTCCATTAAATTTAAAAACAACATAAGCTATTTTAAATGGAAGTCATTTATTCTAGTATCACATTGGCCTCTGTTGACTTTCCATTATGGAGGTGTCCCTCTGGAAGGTTAACACCTGAAAAATCTCTTTGCTCCTTCAATCCACCCTGCATCTGGGATACTTGTACAAGTGCAACAATTTCTTTTTCTTGGCAGCAACAAATCAAGTTGGCACCAAGCACAGGATGGGTTTCCCAGCCAACACACAAAGCAGTTTTGTAGACATAGGTGTATCGCTAACAAAGTGAACTCACTTAATGTCACGGTGTTGCAGAATCAATTTCTTTAGATTCTTAGTTAGCAATTGTAGATTCCAAGTAGTCTAGGCAATTCACTGTCACAATGCATTACACAGGAGTAGGCTATTCAGCACTTTGAGCCTGTTCCACCATTCATTTAGATCGTGTACTTCATCTCCATTAAGCCGCGTTTGCTCCATATCCCTTGATACCTCTACCGAACAAGAGTCTATTGATCCTGATCTTGAAAATTTCAATTGACCCAGCATTTATTGTCATTTGGGAGAGAGTTCCAGATTTACAGTACCCTTTGTATGGAAAAAGTGCTTCTAGATTTCATCCTAAAAGGCCTAGCTCTAATTTTGATTATGCCCCCTTGTTCTGAATTCCACCACTAGAGGAAATTATTCCTCCTATATCTACTCTATTGAATCACTTGATTATTTTAAATATATCGATTAGATCACCTCTCAATGTTCTAAACTCAAAGGAATACGAACCATGTTTTTTGAAGGTGCCCTCAGAATTTAACCTTTTAAGACTTGGTATCATTCTGGTGAGTCTGTGCTATGCCTCCTCCAAGGTCACATTTTTCCTGAGGTTCGGTGCTCAAAACGACCAATATTGCATTACCATTTTTATTATTCTTTGTGTCAGCCTGAGAGAGGACATAAGGTGCCTTTCCCATGGAGCCAAGGCCACTCACCTGGGATGCGCCTCAGCAGTTCAAGGGCTCTGTTGGAAAACACAGTGCAGGAGTGATATGAAGCCTCTTTTACAAGTGGCCCTCCAAGTCAAGATGGCAGCTGTCTGAGCTTCCATGCCAGCAGTATGAACTGGCATAGTAGCCCTATAAGCTTCCATAACACCCCTTGATCCCTTTAGCCGTAAGGGCCATATCTAACTCCCTCTTGAATATATCTAACGAACTGGCATCAGCAATGCTCCGGGAAAAAATGCCATAGGTTAACAATTCTCTGAGTGAAGACATTTCTCCTCATCTCGGTCCTAAATGGCTTACCCCTTATCCTTAGACTGTGACCCCAGGTTCTCCCCCAACATTGGGAACATTCTTCCTGCATCTAACCTGCCCAGTCCCGTCAGAATGTTATATGTTTCTATGAGATCCCCTCTCATTCTTCTAAACTCCAGTGAATACAGGTCCAGTTGATCCAGTCTCTGCTCATATGTCAGTCCTGCCATCCTTGGAATCAGTCTGGTGAATCTTCGCTGCACTCCCTCAATAGCAAGAACGTCCTTCCTCAGATTAGGAGACCAAAACTGAACACAATATTCCAGGAGAGGTCTCACCAAGGCCCTGCACAACTGCAGTAAGACCTCCCTGCTCCTATACTCAAATCCCCTAGCTATGAAGGCCAACAAGCCATTTGCCGCCTTCACCGCCTGCTGCACCTGCATGCCAATCTTCAATGACTGATGTACTATGACACCCAGGTCTCATTGCACCTCCCCTTTTCCTAATCTGCTGCCATTCAGATAATATTCTGCCTTCATGTTTTTTCCACTAAAGTGGATAACCTCACATTTATCCACATTATTATGCATCTGCCATGCATTTGCCACTCACCTAACCTGTCCAAGTCACCCTGCAGCCTCTTAGCTCACACCGCCATCCAGTTTAGTGTCATCTGCAAACTTGGAGATATTACTCTCAATTCCTTCATCTAAATCATTGATGTATATTGTAAATAGCTGGGGTCCCAACACTGAGCCCTGCGGCACCCCATTAGTCACTGCCTGCCATTCTGAAAAGGACCCGTTTATTCCTACTCTCTGCTTCCTCTCAGCCAACCAGTTCTCTATCCACGTCAATACATTACTCCCAATACTATGTGCTTTAATTTTGCACACTAATCTCTTGTGTGGGATCTTGTCAAAAGCCTTTTGAAAGTCCAAATACACCACATCCACTGGTTCTCCCTTGTCCACTCTATTAGTTACATCCTCAAAATATTCTAGAAGATTTGTCAAGCATGATTTTCCTTTCATAAATCCATGCTGACTTGGACCGATCCTATCATTGCTTTCCAAATGCGCTGCTATTTCATCTTTAATAATTGATTCCAACATTTTCCCCACTACTGATGTCAGGCTAACTGGTCTATAATTTCCTGTTTTCTCTCTCCCTCCTTTTTTAAAAAGTGGTGTTACATTAGCTACCCTCCAGTCCATAGGAACTGATCCAGAGTCGATAGACTGTTGGAAATTGTTCACCAATGCATCCACTATTTCTAGGACCACTTCCTTAAGTACTCTGGCATGCAGACTATCAGGCCCCGGGGAGTTATCAGCCTTCAATCCCATCAATTTCCCTAACACAATTTCCTGACTAATAAGGATTTCCTTCAGTTCCTCCTTCTCAATAGACCCTCAGTCCCCTAGTATTTCCGGAAGGTTAGTTGTGTCTTCCTTCGTGAAGACAGAACCAAAGTATTTGTTCAATTGGTCTGCCATTTCTTTGTTCCCCATTATAAATTCACCTGATTCTGACTGCAAGGGATCTACGTTTGTCTTCACTAATCTTTTTCTCTTCACATATCTATAGAAGCTTTTACAGTCAGTTTTTATGTTCCCAGCAAGCTTCCCCTCATTCTCTATTTTCCCCCTCCAAATTAAACCCTTTGTCCTCCTCTGCTGAATTTTAAATTTCTCCCATTCCTCCGGTTTGCTGCTTTTTCTGGACAATTTATATGCCTCTTCCTTGGATTTAACATTATCCCTAATTTCCCTTGTTAGCCACGGTTGAGCCACCTTTCCCGTTTTATTTTTACTCCAGACCAGGATGTACAATTGTTGAAGTTCATCCGTGTGACCTTTAAATGTTTGCCATTGCCTATCCACTGTCGACCCTTTAAGTATCATTTGCCAGTCTATTCTAGCCAATTCACGTCTCATACCATCAAAGTTATCTTTCCTTAAGTTCAGGACCCTAGTCTCTGAATTAACTGTGTCACTCTCCATCTTAATAAAGAATTCTACCATATTATGGTCACTCTTCCCCAAGGGGCCTCGCACAACAAGATTGCTAATTAGTCCTTTCTCGTTACACATCACCCAGTCTAGGATGGCCAGCCCTCTAGTTGGTTCCTCGACATATTGGTCTAGAAAACCATCCCTTATACACTCCAGGAAATCCTCCTCCACCGTACTGCTACCAATTTTGTTAGCCCAATCTATATATAGATTAAAGTCGGCCATGATAACTGTTGTTACGTTTATTGCACGCATCCCTAATTTCTTGTTTGATGCTGTCCCCAACCTCATTGCTACTGTTTGGTGGTCTGTACACAACTCCCGCTAGTGTTTTCTGCCCCAAAGGTACCAAAGTATTCCGCAGCTCTACCCATACAGATTCCACATCATATGGGCCAAAAGCCAAGAAAATGCCTTTTTAAAAATTAGAAAATTGTTATGCTCAAACAAATTGCTTGTGTTGTATGATCCTTGTAAGCGTTTGGTACTAGCATGTGATATGTTGTCATATGGCATCGGGTGTGTATTTGCAACAAGCTAATGAATCTGAGAAATTGCAACCGGTTGCTTATGCATCCAGAAGTCTGTCTAAGGCTGAGAGAGCCTACAGCATGATTGAAAATGAAGCATTAGCGTGTGTTTATGGGATAAAGAAAATGCATCAATATCTGTTTGGGCTCAAATTTGAATCGGAAACTGACCATAAGCCACTGATATCCCTTTTTTCCGAAAGTAAGGGGATAAATACGAATGCATCGGCCCGCATCCAGAGATGGGGTGCTCACGTTGTCCGCATACAACTACACCATCTGCCACAGGCCAGGCACAGAAACTTGTGCCGATGCTCTCAGTAGGCTGCCATTGCCCACCATGGAGGTGGAAATGGCACAGCCCGCAGATTTAGTCATGGTTATGGAACATTCAAGCGTGAGCAATCACCCGTCACAGCCCGACAGATTATAACCTGGATGAACCAGGACCCCTTACTGTCCCTAGTAAAAAAATTGTGTGCTTCACGAGAGCTGGTCCAGTATCCCAGTGGAAATGCAGGAAGAGGTAAAGCTAAGGTGAAATGTCTGTACAGGCAGACTGCCTTCTGTGGAGTAATCGGGTGGTGGTCCCCAAGACGGGCAAGGGACACTTTAATCAGTGACCTCCACAGTACTCACCCAGGCATCATAATGAAAGCGATAGCCAGATCCCACTTGTGGTGGCCCAGCATCGATGCGGACTTAAGAGTCCTACGTGCACAAATGTAACACATGCTCGCAGTTAAGCAATGCACCCAGGGAGGCGCCACTAAGTTTGTGGTCTTGGCCCTCCAAACCGTGGTCCAGGGTCCATGTTGACTATGCAGGCCCGTTTTTGGGTAAAATGTTCTTGTAGTTGTTGATGCGTACTCCAAATGGATCGAATGTGAGATAATGTCGGCAAGCACGTCTGCTGCCACCACTGAAAGCATGCAGGCCATGTTTGCCACGCACAGACTACCTGATGCCCTTGTAAGCGACAACGGGCCATGTTTCACCAGTGCCGAATTCAAAGAGATCATGACCCGTAATGGGATCAAACATGTTACATCTGCCCCGTTTAAGCCAGCATCCAATGGTCAGGCAGAAAGAGCAGTTCAAACAATCAAGCAGGGCTTGAAGAGGGTAACTGAAAGCTAACTACAGACTCGCCTATCCCGGGTCCTGCTTAGCTACCACACGAGACCCCACTCGCTCACTGGGATTCCACCTGCTGAACTGTTCATGAAAAGGGTACTTAAGACAACGCTCTCGTTAGTTCACCATGATTACATGAACAGGTAGAGAGCAGGCGGCTTCAACAAAGTACATATCATGATAGTGCAAATGTGTCACGCGAAATTGAAATCAATGATCCTGTATTTGTGTTGAACTATGGACAAGTGGCTTCTCGGCACTATTGTGGCCAAAGAGGGGAGCAAGGTGTTTCGGGTCAAACTTTCAAATGGACTCATTCAACGGAAACACTTGGACCAAATCAAACTCAGATTCATGGACTATCCTAAGCAACCCACTTTGGACCCTACCTTCTTTGACCCCCCAACATACACACCAGTGGCAACCGGCACTGCGATTGGCCATGAAGCAGAACCCATCACCCGCAGCAGCCCAGCAGGACTCACCACACCAGGCAACCCAGCAAGGTCAGCTGCACAGCAGCCCAGCGAGGGCCCAACAAACGACTCACCAAAACCAGCATTTGCACCAAGCCAATCAACTAGGGAAAGAAAGGCCCCAGATCGACTTTGACTTTGGGTGGGCGGGGAGGGGGGGGGGCGGGGGGAAGAGTGTTGTTATATATGTAAACCTGTATTTACCTTGTGTAGCCACCAGAGGGCTCACCTCCTGGAGTCCCAAGGGATCCCATAATCCCTTGGCAGCACAGGTACTTAAGGAGGCCTCACAGGCTGGAGAGGCACTCTGGAGACCTGCAATAAAAGACTAAGGTCACACTTTACTTTGAGCTCACAGTATCCAGTCAGAAACCTTTATTCATACATAACAGTATGTCCAAGAGCCTTCACATGAATTCGAGGATGCTATCTTTAATGGAAGGGAGAGTGTGAAAATGGGCTCTTCCTCATCCAGTGGCAGCCTTTTGCTTTGTATTGTGTGCAACCTTCCCCTGCAAGAAACAGTTATTAAGAGTCTTGTGAGGTGTTTGGAGAACTTGGCTGTCATCGAGGAATAGCTGACAGTCTGTGTGTGAGATTTGCGTTGTAGGTAAGTGAGGGTTGTATTAGTGGTGAATGTATGAACATGAGGAAAAGGAGATTTAGTGAAGTGTGGTGCAGTGATTGGAGGGTAGTTTTGTTAGTGTTGTAAGTAATTAAGTTGTGAGTGGTACAGCTGTGATCAAAAAGTATTTTAGCAGTATTCTTACCTTATCTATTCTGGTTAAATGATTGAAATATTTTCATGCAATATAATGTTCCTGGCATTGACGTACTCAGCAATCTCTTCCCACTGTCTCCTGATTGGATGTCTGGAGGACTTCCTTCCCCCTGAGAGAAAAAGGATGTTCCTCCTCCTCTTCACTGCTTGCACCAAGGCCTCCAGTGCAGCATCGGAGAACTGGTGCCCATTCACACCCTCCTTCAGCCATATTTTTCTCAAGGCGTTCGACAGTCTCTGCAGCCAGAATGCACCTCCCCTTTAAGAGGTGCTGGCTTCCTTTTAAGTAGCGTCCTGGTCTCCCGCTGTCACACCTACCTCCCAACCATTGGCGTGTAGCCAATGAATAGCACAGGTAGTGCTGGCTGCACGCATAAATGCAAGTAGCACGGATATTGCATGTTTCCTACATTGATAATAACTGTCGCAGGCAATCCACGCCTGCCCGCCCCTACCCCTCAAACCCATTTTCGGGCATAATCCGATTACTGGGCCTTACTGTTTGCACTGCCTGATTCCCCCTTACTGAAATCTCTTCTTTCTACTGCTATAATTGTCTTTTATCAATATTGCTACTTCCCTTCCTCTCCCAATTTTCCTGTCTTTTCTGAAGATCTTCTAGTATCCTGAACTCTGCAGCAGAAAGTGTGTTCCATACAATCGCTCGGTCCTGATGTTCGATATTTAAATTCCGCAGTTTCAAAAACAGAATGTTGTGGTTTTTAGTTCATAGTCTAACCCGGCACTAAAAGTAGCTTTTGTCCTATATAGGAGCTTTCATCTGTTTTCAAACATTTCTGTCTCTACATTTTTTTAATTTACACATATATGTGAAATACTTGTAATTCCTCACACTTAATAATACTGAACCAAAAGTATTGTACCAGAGTGGTAATAATCATGTCCACACATCCAACAGAAGCTGGAAATGTTCTTACTCTTGACTTTCCAGAGGAAATGTGTTCAGAGATTAATGGAAATATTATAATTGGCTAAACAGTGGAGGAAGAGTAAAAAATATCTGCCAGTCAGTTGAAAAAAATCTGAAAATTGAGTTTCAACTCATTCATGATAACTCATCATTTTTATGACGTGCAAAATTGAAAATTTGTGTAAATATCAATATCATTTTTGTGTTATTAAGAGTCTGTAAGTGGATATATACTTTAATCATTTCTCAAGATGTTTACTTGTGGATCTCCTTGGGTTTATCCCAGCAGCTGTCACCTTTCATAAAGCACTTTCCATTACTTGTTAACAAAGAAGAATGCAATGAATCAAAAGAATATATACCTATGCTTATGGGCTTTATTTTGCATTTCTATTTGCTGGCTATCTTGCCCATTTATTTAATGAATTCTTAATGAGATTGATAGGAAGGTGCTTCTCCAGTACTATTTCCAATCCGTTTATCTGCCACTTGCCTGCTTGAAGCTGCGAACAGCTTCAATGACTTCTGTTACGAACAGCAATTGTATATTTGAGTTCACCATCAAATACAAAGTAATAACAGTATAATTTCAGACAATTAAAACTTTCATAGACTCTTACAATAATATCTTTAGAATTGTTAGCTAAGGTATAAAATGACAATAAAGTGATTATTTTGAAATATCACAGTCATTTCTAAGAAATAAACCTAAATTTTAAATTCATAAGTGAATTGCAGAACACACTTATATTAAACATGAATACTGAGTTGATGAAAAGTATAAGTGCAGTAAAAGACAATAGAGCCTGATAATGTATACCTAGTTAGTTGCATCAGACATAATAATTCACCAAAAATCTGCACCGACATTGACTGCCACTCTGGCAATGTCTCAATTTTAAAATTCTCATCTTTGTTTACAATTCCCTCCATGGCCTCATCTCTCGTTATCTCTGTAACCTCCTCCAGCCCTATAATCTCCATGATCTCTGCGGTCCTCCATTTCTGACCTTTAGTGCCCAAATTTTCCCAGGAGTTGCTCTGTTTTTTTTGGAGCAACTTGATTTTTCTGGACTATCTTTTTAGTTGTAATTCTGCACCAGTGTAAGTGTTAGTTAGGTTTTTTTTTTAGTTTAGTTTTCATTTCAAAAGGGGGCGTTACCAGCCACTTACACCTGTTTTGGCCATTTAAGCAAGTTTAGCCAGCTAACAGTTACTCCAAACTAACTTAGGCCAGCGTAAGTGGGCACTCTTGTACGTTCAGAAAAACCTTGCGGTGACTTAAAAAATCAGCGCAGACGACCAGAGATAGGGGGAGGAAGGGGACCTTGCAAAGCACTTCACAACAACATCAAAGAAGCATAAATACATTTAAAGCACCAAGCACTAAACAAAGCAGTACATTTGCACCAAGCACAAAAAATAATAAGCAATTAATTAGCAAATAAAAAATAGAAGGAACCCTACATCTAAAGCACCAGAACAAAGTAATAAGCAATCAATCAATCAGTAAATAACAAATACAAAATAAAAGTCCTACCTTAGGGAATGCAGCAGGCCCCCGATGAGGGACCCCATTCGGCCAGGGCTAGGGACTTCATGCTTTGGGCCCCTCCCACACAGCCTGCAGCACGCACTCACAGATTCAGCCTGCCAGGAGCCACTGCACATGCGCGCAGACTCTAGCGCGCATGTGCAGAGGTCCTGGCACTGTTTCCAGCGCCGGGACCTGGCTCCACTCCCCAATCCACTGGGCCACGTTATGCCACCACCGAGGAGAGGCTGGGGAGCGGCCTGAATCGGGAGGAAGATTTTTGGTGCACTTGGAGGTGGACAAAAGTGGCACACCTCGGGTGAGGGCGCCAGAAAAAGGAGTTGGGGAAATTTGAGCCCGATGTCACTCCACTATTGCTGGCAATGCCTTCAGCTGCTTAGGCCCTAAGCTCAGAAATTCCCTCGCTAAACCTCTCCACCTGTCTACCTCTCCTCCTTTTAAGACTTTCCTTAAAACCTATCTCTTCGACCAATCTTTCTCGTCCTTGTTTCAATCCCTCCATTGCATTACCCCTTCTGTAAAGTCCTGTCCCCTCAGTACAGATTCACACGAGGCATATAGTGAAGTCAAGATCACTCTGGACCTGCACCTTTATTTCACAGCTCTGGAATGCTGCACTTGCCTGAGACCTGTCCTTATATACCTGTCTCTTGCAAGTGCACCCCTGGTGGTAAGGTATGCTGGTGGTTACAGGTCATATCTTATTACAGTCATGTATAGCATGTTAGGATACAGTTATATATAATAATGTAAGATACATGACATCACCCTCCCCCAAGGTCTTATTGTCTTTATAGGTTCAGTCTCTCAGGTGGTCTACGCTCTCGCGTGGAGCGTCTGAGCTGTGGTTCAGTTGTTTGCCTTGGTGTCTGTTTTTCTTTGGGTGTGGTTGCTGGTATCTCGCCTGGGCTGTCTGTTTCGATTGGTGTCATTGTTGTTGACTCGCCTGGGCTGTCTGTTGGGATTGCCCTTTCCTCAGGTTGTTCTCTCTGTCCACCAGGTGTGGTGCGAGTTCCACATTGTAGTCTGCCTCTGGTTCCGCAGTGTTGTTGGTAAATCTGCTTTTGACTTGGTCTACATGCCTCTGGCAGGTTTTGCCATTGTCCATTTGTACTACCAGTAGCCTATTTCCTTCCTTGCCCGTTCCTGTCCCTGCAAGCCATTTGGGACCCCTGCCATAGTTTAGTACAAACACTTTGTCCCCTATCTCATTCCATCTCCCCCTCGAATTTCTGTCATGGTACTCGGTCAGCTTACGGCGCTTTGCCTCAACGATTTCATGCATGTCTGGGAGGTTTGATGAGTGCCTTGTTTTTAAAGTCCTTTTCATCAACAGTTGCGCGGGGGGGATCCCAGTCAATGAGTGCGGACGAGATCTGTATGCCAGCAGCAGTCACGACAGGCAACCCTGCAGCGTGGGACCTTGGATTTTAAGCATGCCTTGTTTCATGATTTGCACTGCTCTCTCCGCCTGGCTGTTGGAGGCCGGCTTGAACGGTGCCGTCTTGACATGATTTATGCCGTGGTCAATTATAAAGTCTTGGAATTCTGCGCTGGTGAAGCACGGACCATTGTCACTGACCAATATGTCAGGGATTCCGTGCGTTGCAAACATGGTTGTGAGGCTCTCCACAGTGGTGGAGGTTGTGCTTGAGTTTAAAATGGTGCATTCAATCCACTTTGAAAATGCATCGACAACTACGAGGAACATTTTGCCCATGAATGGGCCCGCATAGTCTACGTGCACCCGCGACCACGGTTTGGTAGGCCAGGGGCTCAGTGGAGCCTCCCTGGGGGCATTGCTGAGTTGGTGCACCTTCGGACGCAGAGCTCCAAGTTCGCGTCAATACCAGGCCACCAAACGTGGGATCTGGCAATGGCCTTCATGAGAACGATCCCCGGGTGCTTGCGGTGGAGCTCCCGGACAAATGCCTCTCTGCCTCTTAGAGGCATGACTACTCGGCTGCCCCACATCAGGCAGTCTGCTTGTAGTGATAGCTCATGCATGCGCCTGTGAAAGGGTTTTAATTCCTCGGGGCAGGCATCGCGAGCCTCTGCCCAGTCACCGGTTAGGACACATCTTTTGACTAGGGATAACGTGGGGTCGCTGGCCGTCCAGGCTCTGATTTGGCAAGCGTCATGGGCAAACCTGTGGACTCAAAGGCATTGATTGCCATGACTATCTCACAGTCCTGTTTGTCAGACCCTTCCGTGGTCGCCAGGGGTAGCCTGCTGAGCGAGTTGGCACAGTTATCTGTGCCTGGTCTGTGCCTTATGGTATTGTCGTAGGACGCCAGCATGAGTGCCCACCATTGAATTCGCGCCGAGGCATTGGTGTTTATTGCCTTGTTCTCGGATAGGAGGGATGTGAGGGGCTTGTGGTCGGTTTCTAATGCGAACTTGGCCCCGAAAAGGTATTGGTGCATCTTTTTGACACCGTACACGCACGCAAGTGTCTCCTTCTCTACCATTCCGTACCCGCGCTCCGCCCGCGAAAGTGACCTGGAGGCATAAGCTATGGGTTGTAATTTGCCCGCACTATTGACATGTTGCAAAACGCACCCGACCCCATACACTGACGCTTCGCATGTGAGAACGAGCTTTTTACCTGGGTCAAAGAAGTCAAAACACTGTTGGAACACAGAAGGTTGCGTACCTTATTGAAGGCGCATTCCTGGGCGTCCCCCCAAAACCAATCGCACCCCTTCCTGAGTAGCATGTGGAGAGGCTCTAGCAGCGTGCTTAAGTTCTGCATAAAGTTCCCAAAGTAATTGAGTAGCCCGAGAAAGGCGTGCAGTTCTGAGACATTCCGGGGCCTGGGTGCCAGGCGAATTGCTTCTGTTTTGGACTCTGTTGGGCGGATTCCATCAGCGGCAATCCTTCTGCCCAAAAATTCAACCTCAGGTGCGAGAAACAGGCACTTGGATTTCTTGACTAACCGATCCACCCGCTTTAGTACTTCCTCCAAATTACGGAGATGGGAATCGGTGTCCCTGCCCGTGATAAGTATGTCGTCTTGAAATACAACCGTCCCCGGAATGGACTTGAGCAGACTCTCCATGTTGCGCTGGAATATGGCAGCTGCCGACCTGATGCCGAATGGGCATCGATTGCACGTGAAAAGGCCTCGATGTGTATTGATGGTGGTGAGTAGCTTGGATTCCTCAGTCAATTCTTGCGTCATATACGCAGATGTGAGGTCTAATTTTGAGAAAAGTTTACCTCCAGCCAATGTGGCAAATAAGTACTCCACTCTGGGCAGCGGGTACTGGTCCTGTAGGGAGACTCTGTTTATGGTAGATTTGTAGTCCCCACAGATTCGTACGGATCCATCAGGCTTCATGACTGGGACGATGGGACTTGCCCAGTCGCTAAATTACATAGGTGATATAATGCCTTCCCGCAGAAGCCTGTCTCGCTCGTGTTCAATCTTTTCCCTCATCACATAGGGTACAGCTCTGGCCTTGTGATGGACCGGTCTAGCATCCTGTGTGATGTAGATTTTGACTTTTGCCCCTTTGAAAGTGCCTACACCTGGCTGAAAGAGATGTTCAAATCGCTTTATAACTGTTGAGCAGGAGGTCCATTCCTCTAATGACATGGCATGGACATCATCCCATTTCCAGTTTAGTTTTGCCAGCCAGCTTTTCCCCAGCAGTGCTGGGAGGTCTCCGAGGACAGTCCACAGGGGAAGTCGGTTCACTGTCCCTTTGTGTGTGACAGAGATCATGGCGCTGCCGAGGACTGGTACAATTTTTTTGGTATAGGTCCTTAGTTTGGTGTTGACCCTTGTGAGTTTTGGCCTGTCTCTTTTATGCGGCCACAGTTGTTCAAATTGTTGAGCGCCCATGAGAGATTGACTCGCTCCCGTATCCAGCTCCATGTTGACAGATATCCTGTTGAGTAGGACCCTCATCATTATAGGAGGCGTCCTGTTGGTAGGAGCAGCGGCCATTGATCGTGTTGACCCACTGTACATCGGTGTCCCGGGTACTGTCCCCACCATCTTCTGGTCCGCTTTCCGACCCATCCGATTCGTATACCAGCCGAGCTGCCGTTTATTTGCACATGCGGGCCAAATGCCATGTATATTCACAATTTCTGCAAACAGCCTGCTGAAATCGACATCCCCTTGACGAGTGCCCACCCCCACACCTCCAGTGCAGACCTGTTCCATTGTTCAAAGTGTTCCCAAAGAATGAGCTGCGTCTGGTTGATCTCTCTTGAGCTTCTCTCAGTTTGTAGTTGATTGCTCGCATTGTGGGTTGATGAGGTATGAACGGCCGTTCCTGTGGCCCTTGATGACTTCTGGTGCTACTGTCTGCTGTCGAGAACCTGTTCTCCCGGTTTTGTCTGTGTGTGGGGGTAGCAACTTGTTTAGTGCTGTGAACTTCTTGTTCCGATATTTCGTTAGTTGTTGTACCTGCATTGTAAATCAACCTCGTTTCTTCTTCCCCTACCAAGAATGTCTGTGCAACCAGTGCTGCTGCCACCAAGGTCAGGTTCTTGGTCTCTATGAGCTTTCGGAATATGCCTGCGTGGCCTATTCCTTCAATGAAAAAGTCTCTCAGCATTTCTCTCCTCAGTTCATTGGAGAACTCACATAAACTAGCCAACCTCCAAAGTTCCGCCACAAAGTCGGGTATGCTCTGGCCCACACAGCGTCTGTATTTGTAGAACCTGTGTCTGGCCATGTGTAGGCTGATCGCTGGCTTCAGATGGTCTCTTACCAGTGTGCTCAATTCTTCAAACGACTTGCTTGATGGTTTATCGGGTGCCAACAGATCCTTCATTAAAGCGTATGTTTTCGAGCCACAGCTGGTCAAGAGATGGGTTCTTCTCTTGTCTGCCTTATCATCGCCTAACCAGTCTTTGGTTACAAAGCTTTGCTGGAGCCCTTCTATAAAGTCCTCCCAATTGTCTCCCGCATTGTACTTTTCATCTGATCCGTTGTTCGCCATTCTGTGGATTCTGTAATCCCGTAACTCGTCGCCACTGTAAAGTCCTGTCCCCTCAGTACAGATTCACACGAGGCATGTAGTAAAGTCAAGGTCACTCTGGACCTGCACCTTTATTTCACAGCTCTGGAATGCTGCACTTGCCTGAGACCTGTCCTTATATACCTGTCTCTTGCAAGTGCACCCCTGGTGGTAAGGTATGCTGGTGGTTACAGGTCATATCTTATTACAGTAATGTATAGCATGTTAGGATACAGTTATATATAATAATGTAAGATACATGACACCATCCTATCCCTGTAACTTCCTCCAGCCCTGTAAGTTCCCTCCAACAACTCTGTTTTCCCAGCTCTGGCCTCTTGCACATCCCACACTCCTTCCCTTCCACCATTGGCAGCCGTGCCTTCTGCGGTCTAGGTCTCAAGCTTTGAAATTCCCTCCCTAAACTTCTCCACCTCCCTTGTATTTTAAGACCCTCCTTAAAACCTACCTCTTTGACGCCTCCTAATATCTCCTTCTTGGGTCGTTTTTGTACGCTAAGGATGCTCTATAAAAGCAAGCTGTTGTAGACACATCTGCTGCCTCTCATCCCTCCTTTCTTCATCATCTTCTGCACCCCCCGCCCCCAAAAACAACATGACCAGAGTACAATTCCCATATTCAGAATTTGAATTGTAATATTCAAAAATAAACTTTAAGTACTCATTTCCTAAAAGGCGAGAGTATTATTGGCCTTTGTCACCTCTAATTTGCACAAGCTGAGCTCACAGCAGGTTTCTCTTGAGAAAATTAGCAAATCACACGAGGACTCATTTGCAACACGTGACCTTGAATTTTACCATTTTAATGAAGCTCTTGTACATTGCATGTGAGAGCATTATAGGTCAGACAGACTCTCCTACACAACATGATTTGAGCAGGGATCCTGTGCAATGAATCCTTGCCCATTTTTACAGCACTCGCATGCCGAACTCAATCACATTGGTGGAACCAGTCCGCCAGTCGAAAAAAAGCTCAATAATTAAAAAAAGCTGGATAAATGATTTCAAAAAGTGGTTAATTAAATAGCATGGGAGGGGACCGATTTGGAAATAACAGAGCTTTCAGATAAAACTATTGTGTTCCTAACACAGATGAGACTGCACACAGGGAGGTTAAAGTAACAGTGACCTCAGTCTTTAATAAGACACTCCAGAGTGAGGAACATGCCTTTGGGGCCGGCTGATATACAGTGCTCCCAAGGGATGCTGGGATCCCTTGGGACTTCAGGGGATGCGCTCCCTGGTGGCGGAACATGGGAGTGCATGCTTTACAGATATACAACATAATTCTCCCCACAAAGTCAAAGTGAAAACTATTTACAAGGTGAGGCGGTCGGGAGCCTTTCTTTCCCTGGTGGACCGCCTCGGTACAAATGTCTGTTCTGGTGTGTTGGCTGTGCCCTCGCTGGGCTAGCGTGTTGTTGGCCCTGCAGGGCTGCTGGGTGAGCCTGGCCTTGCTGGGCTGCTGGCAAGATGGGTTCGATTTCCTGGTCCGGGGTGGTGTCGTTGAGGTGTGTGTTGTGGGCTCGAAAAAGGTGGTGTCTGCTGTGGGTTGTTCAGGGCAGTCTGTGAACCACAGCCTCGTTTGGTCCAGGTGCTTTCTGCAAATTTGTCCATTGTCTCGTTTGACTACAAACACCCCAGTCTCTTCTTTAGCTATCACCATGCCCGCGATCCACTTGGGACCATGTCCATAGTTTAGCACATACACAGGGTTATTCAGATCAATTTCCCGTGACACAGTGGCGTGACCATCGTTTACATTTTGTTGCTGCCGCCTGCTCTCAACCTGATCATGCAGGTTGGGGTGAACCAGCGAAAGTCTGGTTTCAAGTGTCCTTTTCATGAGTAGCTCAGCCAGGGGCACCCCTGTGAGCGAGTGGGGTCTCGTGCAGTAATTGAGCAATACTCGGGACAGGTGGATTTGGAGTGAGCCTTCTGTGGCTCGTTTGAGGCTCTGTTTGATTGTTTGTACTGCTTACTCTGCCTGCCCATTGAGGCTGGTTTAAACAGGGCCAAGGTGACATGTTTGATCCCATTGCGGGTCATGAATTCTTTAAATTCTGCACTGGTGAAACATGGCCCGTTGTCACTGACCAGTATGTCAGGCAGGCCGTGGGTGGCAAACATGGCCCTCAGGCTTTCAATGGTGGCGGTAGCGGTGCTTCCCGACATTATATCACATTCAATCCATTTTGAAAAAGCATCCACCACCACCAGGAACATTTTACCGAGAAACGAGCCCGCATAGTCGACGTGGATCCTCGACCATGGTCTGGAGGGCCAGGATCACAAACTTAGTGGTGCCTCTCTGGGCACGTTGCTCAGCTGAGCGCACACGCTGCATTGCCGTACACAGGACTCTATGTTAGAGTCGATACCGGGCCACCACATGTGGGACCTGGCTATCAGGGGATGCGCTCCCTGGTGGCGGAACATGGGAGTGCATGCTTTACAGATACACAACAAAAACTTGTATAGGGAAGATAATTTGTACAAAACAGATTGTGTTCTAGGAGGGGTTAATAGAGAACTTGAAAACAATAATCGTGATTTATTCAAATTCAAATTAGCAAGGGAAGCGCTAAAGAACTGACAGATAAAGAAAACAAGGACTTATATTCTGCAGCACCTACCATCCCTCAAAGGTGCCAGATACATGGATATACATAAACAATACAAAAGCAAAATACTGTGGATGTTAGAATCTGGAATTAAAACAGAAAATGCTCGAAATCTCAGTGGGTCAGGCAGCATATGTGGAGAGAAAGCATAGTCAAAGTTTTGGGTCGATGATCTTTCGTCAGAACTGGAGAGTGTTCGGAAAGAACAAATTCTTAAGAAGCACTGAAAGGGGGAGGGGAAGAAAGAACAAAAGGGGAAGGTCTGTGATAGAGTGGAAAACAGGAGAGATTAGAGAGACACAAGGGATGATGGGCCAAATTGAAATGGTAATGCCAGGAGTTAGAAACGCATTAGTCTAGATAGGGTGTGAATGGCGGGATTATGACAAACTGTAATTAGAGACAAGGAGAAAAAAAGAAAGAAAGAAGCTCTGAGGGGGTGGGGGGAGCCTAAGATTGGCAGCGGTTACGCTCTAAAATTGTTGAACTCGATGTTGAGTCCAGAAGGCTGTAAAGTGCCTAAACGAAAGATGAAGTGCTGTTCCTCGAGCTTGCGTTGAGCTTCACTGGAACAGTGTTGGAAACCGAGGACGGAGAGGTCAGATTGGGAATGCAGTGGAGAATTAAAGTGACAGGCGACCGGAAGCTCATGGTCACACTTGTGGACTGAACGAAGGTGCTCTGCAAAGCGGTCACCCAATCTACGCTTGGTCTCCTCAATGTAGAGAAGACCACATTGTGAGCAGCGAATACAGTATACTAATTTGAAAGAAGTACAAGTAAATTGCTGTTTCACCTGGAAGGAGTATTTGGGGCCCTGGATAGCGGGAAGGGAGGAGGTAAAAGGGCAGGTGTTGCATCTCCTGCCCTTGCACAGAAAGGTGCCGTGGGAAGGGGAGTGGGTGCTGGGGGTGACTGCGGAATGGACCAGGGTGTCGCGGAGGGAGTGGTCCTCTCGGTAAACAATGGTTATTTCAGAACAGGAATGTTTGAATATTCATAAGGAAATAGGAACAGAAGGAATGCATCCAAAAATACTTGGGGGAAATGAGAATAGAAGTAAGAGAATTTGCTGCTCCATATTTTGAAGCTCGTTAAGAACAAAAGTAGAACCAGAAGTTTGTAAAATAGCAAATCGTGTTCCAAATTTAAAGCACGATCTTGGGAATTATAGGCCTGTTAGCTTGATTAACTAAAGTAGGAAAAACATGGGAGTCAACCATAAAAGAAGTGATTCTGATCAATTCAAGGAGGCAAAAGGCAACGGGGTAGAAATTGTTCATAGCCCATTTTCGGGCGCATAACTAATGGTGCACAGAAAACCGCATCCAATCCAGGAAGTCAAAAACTCACTCTAATTGGGTCTCTGGCCTTATTTCAATTGTTTGCACGATTGGCCGCTGCCTATTGCATCACCTGAGGCATGTCGCCTTTTTAAAGGAATCAATTTTAGGGCGTTTGCCTTGTCGTCGGTGATCTTTAGGTAATTCCCTGGAAGGAGGTGGGGGGCAGTGGGCGGCGATCTCAAGCTGGCAGTGGCCCTCATGAATACTGTGGAGATGGGAAGAGCACACTTTCTCATCCCGGCACCAGACCAAAATTACTTTTTGTGTTGTTGGCCGCTGCTTAGCTGCAACGACCCCTGAAGAATCCTGAGTGGAGCACGCCCAACATCGTCCAAGTTAGGACAGGGGTCCTAAAACAGATGTTAGGCCCCGCATTTACATATGTAAGTGCCATAGCACCTGTTTTAGGCAGCTGCAGGGATAGCTAAAAAAAATTGTGTGTCCAAATTTGGGGGTCAGCCAATTTTCAGACGCCTTTGGGGCGCAGGAGGCAGCACTGTGAAATTAGTGCCTTTTGGACCCATTCTGCGCCTGAAAAAAGCAGTGTTCTGATGAAGGGTCTTCACCTAATGAATTGCCCTGCTTGCCTTCTCCAAGCTGCTGACAGCCACATCCCATGTCACCAGCAGCTGTCTGAAGTTTCTAAAGTCAATGTTAAGGCCATACACGGTACCTTCACTGGTCCTCAGCTGTCGAGAAGAGAGTGACCCAACCCAAAAACTACTGTGGAGCGGGTGGTCTCGCTCCTGTGTACACCACCTGCCTTTACTAGCCCTACTGCTAGTCCGCCTAAGACCAGACAATGACTGCACAATTATACCATCAACATAGCCTCCTATATATATTCTTGTGAAAATATTAACCAGTATTATTTTAGTGTGAAAATGAGTGTACAACTTTTTTTTCTTATGTTTAAATAAAAACAAGCTTTAAACATTTTAAATTTCAAAAATGATTTATACCTGGACCGTTAGTTGAGAAATCTTTCCTAGTTTTCCTCTTTCAATTGGTATTTTCTTTATGTGTAGCATATAGTTACTTGTAGTAAAATATGGGAATAATGGTTGAATCTCTAAATTCTGAGGTTGGCTGCTGTCTAGTTTAATATATAGCAACTCTATTGAAGCATTTAAAAAGGAATGAGGTCAATTCCTTATACAGCAAAGAATAATGTAACAAACGTCAGATCAGCTCCTGACACAACACCTGAGCGGGATTTAGTGGCCTTCTCTCATTTCTGACTTGTTTTAATTGTTTTGTTGAAGATTATGGTTCGCTATTTTCAAAAAATTGTTAACTCTAACACATTATTGTGCTGTTATTTTCATTAAAGAAAGCGTTCAGCAGGGTAAGTTTCTTTCCATTTTTCAATTGTATCGCTGCACTCCATTGAAATAAGGTTAAGTACCCCTTTTGTTATTGTTGAATACATGAAGATTACAATTCATATAATGGGAGGAGTTTTTTTATTGTAATGTTGGAATATGCTCTTGAGCAGATTTTACAAACTGAGGCTCCCAACATGAAGCTTCAGCCACTGAGAGTATATATGGGAATTCAGGCACTGGGGTCAGTAGGGGTTCAAAGAGCTGATAACCCTTTCATATCTCACCCAAGTGGCTATTCATCATTTGCAAGCCTAGGCAGTGTGTCACTGTAGACTATTTGACTTTGGCAAGCATCACATCTGAATCTGTACATGTCCGAGCCTGATATCGATTCAAGCACTTTCCATCAGTTAGCATTAATCTTTGTTGGTATTATTCTCCTCGTAGTCCAGGAATTCTGAGTCCAAATGTAGCACTCCCACTGTTGTCCAAGCTAAGATCAGCAAACATGGAAGCTACTGAGAATCAGGCTGATTTGCAAGGTTCAGATAAAGCTATTGGAATGCTCCAATGCCAGATTTGTAGAGTTTGTGTGAGTTGTGGTAGTTCTTTTGTTTTACCAGTTTGATGCCTTTAAGTCAGAGGATTTTGCTTTTAAACCCCACTAGAAGGCATGACCAACATAATCTAGGTTGATCCTTCAGTGAAGTACGAAGGAAGTGCAGTGTTGTTGGAGATGCTGTCTTTTGGATGAGAGGTTAAACCCAAGACAATTTGCCTGTTCAAGTAGATGTGGAAGATCCCACGGCACCATTCAAAAAGGAGAGCAATGGCATTCTCCCGGTATGTTGGACAACATTTATCCCTCAACCAACACAGAAACAGATTAACTAGTCAATATTTCATTGCTAGTTGTGGGACCTTGCTGCGTTTGTCCACATTATAATTGTGACTACACTTCAAAAATAATTTATTGACTGGAAAGTGCTTTGGGATCACCTGAGGGTGCGAAAGCTTCATTTGGTACAGGTTTTTGAGTTGGGCTTATAAGAACATATGTGGGATAATTTTAACTTTGGCCAATAGTGTGAAGTGGGCAATATTGGATAAGCGCCCATTATACTCCACACCCAATTGTCCTTTCCATTGAAGTCAATGGAGGGAGAATCAGGCTGGGCGTATAAAGGGTAGTCAATTCTATATCACACAAAGATAAAATGACCTTCATAGAAGTATGAAACCAAAAAAAAACATTCAGTCTATCAAACCCTTTCCTTCCACAAGATACAAAGGGGCCGAAATTGGCTCTTTCCTGAAGGCCTCTTAGCACCGGGAAGTGGCGGCCACGCTGTGGAGTGGAGTGGTCGCCGACTTTTCGTGTAATGGCCTCCCCTCCCCCAATTGCCCTTCCTCGTTTTATTGGTGGTCGCCATCACCGCACCACTTGCCCCCCAGTTCAGCGGCGGGGTGGCCAGCACTCCTAAGTGTGTCATCACTGCGCACATCGCCGAGGTCCTGGGCCGGAAGCGACATTGCCCTATAAAAATCATCCCTCGGCTCGGCGGTGCTGAATGTTGTTTTTTTCGGGTGGTCCATAGTTCCTGATGCCCACCACCAGAGTGCCTTAAAGTTGTGTTGCTTTGTGTGAGATTTGTGTTGCCGATTTTTTTCCCGTTTTGAGAAGCAGTGCAAGAATACAGTGGGCTATTGGTTGTGATGCTGGAGGCCCCTGCACCTGCAGAACCAGAACAGGGAGGCCACTTGCGGGAGGCTGGGCTTGCGAAGGGGTTAGAAATGGGGGCAGTGCTGGCAGGTTAACGCCTCCTGCACATTGTGCATGCCACCGAGGCTCGGAGGAGAAGGTGGCGCCGTGTCCAGCAGTGGCAGCGGGCAAGGGCCGCGGCTATCATGGCGGCCCAACATGGAGAGGGGTGGGGGGGTGTGGGGGGGGGAGGTGGGGGAGTGGGGTGGGGTGTGGGTTGGGGGGTGGGGGGGGAGGGTCAGGGGGGTGGGTGGGGTGGTGTGTGTGTGGGGGGGTGGGGTGTTTGGGGGGAGTGGGTGGGGTGGGTTAGGGGGTGGGGGGGTGTGGGTTGGGGGAGTGGGTGGGGTGGGTTAGGGGGTGGGGGGGTGTGGGTTGGGGGGGGGTGGTGGGGGAGTGGGGTGGGGGGTGTGGGTGGGGTGGTGTGGGGGTGTGGGGTGTGTGGGTGTGGGTGGGGGGGGGGGTTTGCTGCAGTACTCACCTGAGCGTGTCTGCATATTCGTCGTGGTGTGCTGCATGCACCACAGTCACTCTGGGATTCCACCAAAGTCTGCACACTGCCAATGATGGTCCCCATGGTATGCGCAGAGCTGTGCACAATGCGGGAGGCAGACTCCTCCATGCTCTTCACCACATGCGATAGCCTCTTGTGCACCCCTTGCATTGCCGCCAAGAGCTCCGATTGCATGGCCTCTACCCTTTGTTCGTAAGGCCCAATATCGATGGGCTTGTCTGAGTCCTTCTCAGCAGGACTCAGCTATGCACTCGCCCTCGCCCCCGCCCCCCCCCCCCCCCCCGCCCCGGAGAGATGGCATCCGAACTTTCCTTGGCCCTGTACCATGAGGCAGCCCGCTAGGCCCCGGTGCTTCACCCAGTGCAGACCCCTGTGCTAAATCTAAGCTACCCGACCGCAGACTCCTAGGGCTAGAACCGCCACTTATTTTGCCTGCTTAATGCCCACTTAACGCCCATTTTACCGCTCAAGTGATGTATAACGCCCATATATCGCCCATTTTGGCACAAAATGGAAACTGGCGGGCATTTTTCGGAAACTTATCGCCGAGCGTTATTTTCCGCATGTGCTTAACACCGAGAAAAAATATTACTGCCCGCCCACTTTTTGGGGGCAGAATCAGCAGGATTGGCAAATTCAATGCCCATAATATTGCCCAGCATTACTTTCCACACGGAATTAAGGCCGAGATTCAACATTAGCGCCCGCCGACTGCTTTTGGTCGTAAAGAGCATATTTACCCAAACTAGCGACCATGGAGATCGCCCTTCATCAATTTCACCACCTCGCACACATATCGGCCACAAAAAAATCACCCACAAAAAGTAAAACTAACCAGAACAAATCACAGCGTTATGGACGCCATGTTGTAGATCACATGGTGCGTCCTTTAAAAGGCTGCTGTGCTCCAACCTCAACGGAGTTCAGATGTACTCTGCAGGTCGTTGGAGTTGATGTGAACATCTCTGATAACATCTTGACACACTGTGACCGATTGGAATTGAAGAGGTGTGCTCGTCGGGACATTCCTTGTTTGTGTGCAATTGGTGGTAAACAGAGAGCTACTGCAATGGAGCCTGTCCTTTCTCACCCTCTCTTGGTGACCAAATACATGCAGCAGACTCGACATCGCTGAAGGAACGCTGCACTGCATTTATGTGCCCAATGTACGAAGTGACAGACAGATAAGGAGGACCAGACGTTACACCTCCCTGCAAGAACAAGGAGAAGCATTCTTAAATCAACTTGCCCAACACCACCTGTCTTCGGAGACTGTGCTTCCACAAAGAGGTTATCACTGAGGTATGCCAGCTGATAAGGGGAGATCTGCAGTCTGTCAGCACCATCAATACTGCACTGTCCGTCGAGGTCAAAGTCACCGCGACACTGTCGTTCTATACCTCGGGTTTTTTTCAGGCCACAGCTGGTGACATTTGTGGACTTTCTCAGCATGCCACACAGCGCTGCATTAGACAGGTCACTGAAGCCCTGTACGCATGCAGGAGGGACTTGATCAGCTTCCCTATTACCAGGGAGGCACAGAGTGAGAGGGCTCTAGGTTTCTCCAGAATTGCAAACTTCCCCAAGGTGCAGGGAGCAATCGACTGTATGTACATCACGATCTTTTCAGGATGCTGAGGTTTTCAGGAACCACAAGGGATTCCACTCCCTGAATGTCCAGCTGGTTGTCGACCACCAGCACATTATACTGGCAGTGAATGCTCAATTTCCGGGCAGCATCCATGATGCGCACATCCTGCGTGAGAGCACTGTATCTGACTTGTTTAACAATGAGCCACAAGGTCAATGCTGGATGCATGGGGGCAAAGGATATGGCCTCACCACCTGGCTGATGATCCCCCTGTGTGACACCCACAGCGAGGCTGAGAGGCGATACAAGAGCCACAGAGCAACTTGCAATATCGTGGAGAAAATGATTAGAGTGCTTAAGCAGTGCTTCAGATGCCTGGACTACTCAGGAGGCGAGTTCCAATACGATCCTGAGCAGGTAGCTCAATTCGTGGTGGTGTGCTCCATGCTACACAACTTGGCAATCAGGAGGGGACAAGAATTGCCTGATGAGTCTGACAGTCCACCTCACCAGAGAGAGGAAGAGAAGGATGAGGAGGCAGACGCTGACATCGGGCCAGACAATCAGGCTGACACTGAAGCCATGCTCCCGCCCCCCTGTACGCCGTATGAAAGGGCCCGTGGCATGATATCTGCAAAAGCCTTACGTCAGGAGCTCTTCAATGATCACTTTGGCTGAAAGAACATTGGTGTTATTTCCAAGGCTGACAAACTGTTGGGTGTGCAGGTCATACATTAATGATGGGCATCACCTTGGTAACAGTTAAAGTTTACGTTGATTGAAGTTAAGTGTGATTATACCCTTTGATGTTAAGGAATCACCAGCGTCTAATGGTGCAGCTATCTGAGCCAATGTGCTGCAAGGTTTTGTTACATAAAAAATATTTAAACCGAACATTAGTCTAAAATCATCAGTATTTCTGTACAAACCAACCCCTCCCCCCCCCCCCCCCCCCGCCCCCCACCGCTTCTCCTCCCCACCTCTATCCCTTACCCTTACCCTCCTGACTCCAAGCCACCTGGCTGAGGAGGTCCTCAGGTGATGCTTCATTCGGGGGTGGGGGGGGCCGAAGCGCTGCTTGGATGGATACGGGAGAGGACAGTCCAGAGGTGGGAGCATACTCCGAGCCATAAGCAAGACGTTGCTGCTGGCTCTCATGTGGTTGGAAATAAGGGTGCGTCACCTTAGGGTGCGGTGTTCTGGGACCACTGGGAGCCCTCTGCCACAGTGTTCCTGGCTACCAGCTCCAGGGTCTCTTCCATTTTATATGTTATTTGTTGGACAAAAACTCGGTGCCAACTATGTTCTTGGTGCTTAATGGGCTTTTTGCTGCTGGTGAATCTCCCTTGTGCCTCCCACAACAGCCAAACAAGCACACACCACAGCCACACACGCTTCAGTGCCTCTGAGCTCCCTCCCTCTCTGTCTCCTCTTCTGCGCATGTCATGGCCTCCAGAATCGCGGGAATCGAGCGTTGCCATGCCATTGCTAAGGATGACCACACTTTACGGCAGAAGATCAGAAAAATTTAATGCTACCGCCCATTTGATATCGCTCGCGGTAAAGCCCATTTTCAAAAATGTTAACTAGGTGTTTTGAGAATGGGCGAGAAGCCAGAGATCTGAAAACCCTTTTTTACCGCCCACACCGGAAATAACGCCCATTTTTGGGTGATAAGCTCAAAAGTGGGGGTTCTAGCCCCTAGTATCTGAGCTGGTGCGTGGGATTGTATGAAACAGTGACACGGTGTTGCTGGCAGAGCTTTCACCCTCTCCATCACCCTCATCTCACCAAGATCATCTGGAGCGTCAAGTCTCTGCTCCTGAACATGGCTGCCAGTCGCGTCAAGGGTCTCTGTGTGGCTGAGGCTGAGATTCGAGGTGTCGTCTGCAATCATAAATGGGAGAAGAGGTGCCATGAGGGTGAGGTGCTGCATAGCTTGCACAGAGGCATAAGCAATAGACAGGTAGGCCCTTGCACTATCAGGGAGAGATGGCATTGCACAAATGCCTTCACTTGCCCATGCTGCCCCCAGCACCATCAGAGCAACCAGCAGCCACAGGGCTTTCGATGTGCGCACCGACTAGCCGCTGCACCCTCTCTTCCATGTCAGTCAGCGGGACATTTTGGGACTCATCCCCACCAGTGGCTTGTTGGTCGGCACAGTGGTGCGCCACCTTAGCCTGCAAAGGAACATCGGGTCGATAAGATGCAGTTTCCAGAGACCTCGGCAATGAGTGCAAGTGTGGGTCGATTACATGTAGCTAGCAATCTCGGATGCAAGGGATCCTCCATTGTGAGTGTGCATACATACATGCCTTAGCAATCAACAGCTACTTCAGCTACTATGTAGTGTTGGTGAGAAATAAGTTAAGGTAAAGGAGAGTGTGGCAGATGTAACGAGAGGAGTTAGGGCAACATGTACTCACTTTCATCAATCGAATAAGGTCCGTAAGCCTTTTCCTGCATTGGGTGGGGGTGCGCTGGTGAATGGATGTGCCGGAAACCTCCACCACAATCTCCCTCCACGAATTAGTAAAGACAGCGCTAGTTGGTCTTCCACCGCCTTCAGGGAAGAGTAGCCGCCTCCTTCCCCCCACATCGTCCATGAGAGTTTCCATCTCTGCATCACTGAAGCGGCTCCCCCTCCTGAAACGTCTCCTTCCAGCCATCTCCTCTCAAGCAAGTCAGCCCCAACTCAAGACACAGCTGCAAAACCTGCCCTTTAAGAAGGCCAGGGAGCAGCTAGATTGCTAACATCAATTGGTTAGGAGCGGAATTTCACGGTCCAAACTCCACTCCGCTGCCACACCACTGAAACCAATTCATAACACCACTCATTACCACCCCGCTCCGTTTTGGGTCGGAAAAAGTGAAATTTTGCTCTAAACACCACCCCATCCATCGTGGCGGAAATGGACACTAAAATGCAGTGCATGCGCCCCATTTCGGGCGGAGGGCAATTTCGGGGCTAAAACCTCTATCCAGTCATGGATTTTATGCTACCTAATCAATCAACTATGTGGAATGTCCGCAAAATTTCTCTCTGACCCCCAAAATAGTTGGTAAAAATCCTTGACATTTATTTATAGGTATACTTTCATTCTGCTGCATGTGAAGGTAATGAAGGTGTTCAGTTGTGGTTTTCTGCATTGCTTTAGTCTTTCCATTTAAAATCCTTCTTTGCATATGTCTGCTCACAGTGGGGGATGAGCTACTTTGTGCATTCGGTGTGGCAGGACCATAAATGATTTTGCTATGCCTTGTGCACAAACGATATCTTCCTCACTGTTGATTAATGATATTCCACTCTACTCACTGCGCTACTCTACCTGTTAATCTCCACAAGACCACTTATTCATATGTTTTATACATGTGTCAGCCTTCAGAAATCTTTCAAATTCTTACTAAGTAGCCTTCACGAGGGAGCTGGACCGGTTCTTGACTGGGTCAGAGATTGCATCATCTAGAAGGTAGCATGTGGTTCATCTGATCTCCTGGACTGTTTCGATCACCTGAGGGGGTGGGAGAGGAACCTTCCATATTATTTGTTTCCCATATTTGACTTGCTTCTTTCTTTGTTTTTTTGCCTCCCCCAGGAGATTACTTGGCTGTGGGAGCACGGTGAAGTATCCAATCTTGATGCTCCGGCGATCGTGAGTGTTGGGCAGGCTTGATGGAACGGCTGGTCTTTTTCTGCCTGTCATCTTTGTATGTTGGTATTAGTTTGCACTTAACATCACAAACTATTCCTTCTGATTCCACACTAATACACTGCGTACATTACACTTGCTTTGCTTGTGTAAAGAAGCAGACATTAATGTAGAGTTAGGCAATACATACTGAAACTATTACAGTATTAAACTAAACAATATGTAAAATTTAAACAGTATAATATGATGGCTGAAAAGGAAGCAATGTGGCATGTACATGGATAATGCACATTAAAGCTCTTAATTCAATTGTATAATTTACCTCCTTTATTCAAGGAACTAATCACATTTGTAAACAGCAGTATATAGTGGATCACAAGCTACAATAAATAGTATTTTTCGGAAGCTTTGACTCCAAAGCATATTAAACCCCATCCAAGTTTTATTTTTAAATTAAATCAATATAAGAATTTAATTTCACCTTTCATGTGCACTGGGCTAAATCTTATTTTGCAATTTGAGTGGAAATGCTTAGCAGTGATTAACCCATACAGATCTCCCAGTGTTCTGATACCAATATTTCTTTGCTGGAGTAATCATGCAATACCAATAGACACTAGTAAATTTCTTCAATTAAATTACTATACTTTGTAGATTTCTATGTCCATGTACACTTTGACATTATTTCTGGACGATTCTAGCTAAATTATAATGATGCACGTAACTAATCTAGCTTCCTCAAACAATTTCATACTTAATGGGATTATGTCCTCTGAACGCAATAAATCATGTTGTGCGACACAGACTGAATGGAACTGCATTATTACTTCTGGTTGTATATCAGAGTAATGCTGGGCACCAGAGAAAAGTTTGACAAAAGCAAAATACTGCGGATGCTGGAAATCCAAAATAAAAGCAGAAAATGTTGGAAATATTCAGCAGGTCAGGCAGCAGCTGTGGAGAGAGAAATTGAGTTAAAGTTCCAGATTTTTATTATTAGAGCAAAGTTAGAATCTGGCTTCGTAAACCTGAATGTAAGAAATGAACGGTCCTGTTAACATACTGTTGGATGAGAATGACTTTAGACATATTTGTAAAGGCATCTATGTGTCTTCACCACCAAGACACTAATGGCTCATTTTATTTGGATCCCCTTCCTGCTGGTGTTAAGTTAACTTCATGTGCTACAGAGTAGTACATTCATACAAATGTGATGAGATTCTGTGAATTACAAGAATCAAATGTCATGCGACTATGATTCCATGGATTCTTGCTGTGCTTTGCTCCAGAGTCGGGTGCAACCTGAATCCAGATTTGTCTGAACACCAAGGTCAAATCTTCATCTGAGCATCAGGGTGGGTGCATACGGGCCGCGTAGCAGGTCGCCATCCCGAACCATTTAACAGCGCGTTCTGCACTACGCGTTTAACTCAATTACATCAATTGAAACAGTCTTGCGGCTTTCCTGGACCAATTAAATGGAGCGGGTCTGATGACATCACCGATGACTCGTTTTCAGCACAGATATTTAAAGCAGCCTTGTACACCTCCCAGTTGAAGGTTGTTGGAGGAAAGATAACTGTGTTTGGGAGAGATGGAAATTGCAGGATATCACTGAGAATTGTGTGTGTCATGGAGTCTCATCGATAGAAGGCTGCGCCCAGATTTACTGATGCCTTCCTGGAAGCATTGGTTCAGGGTGTCCGAGCACGCAGGGCGGTCCTGTTCCCTGGAGATGGGCACAGAAGAGCAGCCAGAGATACCAAGAGGGCATGGCTGGAGATCGCGGAGGAGGTCGGCAGCAGGGATGTCATAAGGTGGTCCTGGATCCAGTGCCGGAAAAGATTTAATGATCTCATGAGGTCAGGAAAGGTGAGAGCAATGCCACATTCAACTACATCCTGATATGCGTGTCACCCCAACCCCATCACTCTGCCTTCACAAGCCTACTTCTGCACATCAATCCTCACACCGACCTATCTTGCAAGATGTACACCTCCCTCACTATCTATGCACCTACTCACATCCCCATCTGACTAACCACCACTGACACATCGGGCAATGTCACGCCACTCCATACAGATGTAGCCCATCCTTTTATTACACTTTTTCCATCACTCTTACTCCAAGTATTCTTCTTTCCCTCCTTGCGAGAAGAGAGCCCAGAACAACAGGACGAGGCAACGAACCGGAGATGGCCCTCCAATGTTCACTAATTTGACTCCAGCAGAGGAGGACGTAATGGAAAATACTGGAGTTGCAGAGCTGCTGGTGGTGGAAGATGGAGAGAGGGTGATTAGTACAGCATGTGGCAGTCAGATAGGTGCAGTGGAGCAAGGTAAGTAAATCTGACCATGATGAGGCCATCCCTGCTCTCCCAAGCAGCAATGACGGCAATGCTGGTGCTTTCTCCACCTCGGGTTCCTCCTCCTCCTCCTCCACTGAAGAGGCTGTGCGCTCTTTTGCTTGGCTCCTCCTGCAGCTCGAATCCTCACTGCTGTGCAATGTTGTGCAAGGCACAGCAAATGACGATGATTCTGGAGATGCTGGCTGGTGCATACTGAAGGACTCCTGATCTGTCAAGTCTTCTGAAGCACATCTTCAGTATGCCGATTGCTTGCTCCATGAGAGATCTGGTGGAGAGGTGGCTCTCATTATAATGCTCCTCAGCCTCATTACTTGGCCTCCTCAAAGGTGTCATGAGCCACGTCTTCAGTGGATAGCTCTTGCCTCCAAGTAGCCAGCCGGTAAGTCTGTTTGGAACTGCAAAAAACTGAGGAAGTGTGGACTGGCGCAGGAAAGAGCCATGACAGCTGCCAGGGAATCTTGCCTACACATGCATGATCTTTTTATGGTTGCAGGTGAGCTGCACATTGAGGGTGTGAAACCCTTTGTGGTTCACAAACACCCCTGGGTGATGAGGTTGTGCCTTGATGGCCACATGTGTACAATCGATGAAGCTTTGCACCTGTGGGAAGCCAGCCAGAGCCACAAAACCGCACGCCCACTCAGCAATACTGGCTTACTCAATGACAAAGTGAACATAATTGGCTGACTTGTGAAACATAGCATCAGTCACCTGGATGATGCATCTGTGGGCAGCCGACTGAGAGATCCCTGAAAGGAGTCTGAGGCAAAGATGTTGAGGGTGGTGGTGAATTTGACAGCCACTGGTAAAGCATGTCCACCAAATGTCTGCGACGACCTGGCGCAATGGTCTGAGCCTCCTGAAGCACTGCTGCTCAGTCATGTGCAGGAAACTCATTATCTGCTTGTATACCTTGCATTTGGGGTTATCACCTTCAGCGCATTGCACCCCTGTGCTGATCCACTCTCTCATCTGGTGCATCAGGTCACTGAGGAGAAAGCTGCTGTTGTGGTTGCTGCTGCTGGTGTGGCTGGGGTTCTTGGTGCTGGGGCTCATCATGGTCCGATTCTGAGGTCCAAGGTGAGACAGCATACATGTACCCATGCTGATCTAATAGATGCCAGGTAAAGTGGCGATCACAGGCTCAATCCTCCGATGTAGTGAGGGTGACTAGCGATGTGGTGAGAGTGGCTTCCAAGGTTGCAGAAATCATCTGCAAACTCCTAACTGCTAAATCTCTGCACAAAGTACTGTCAGCAAGAGCCATTCCCTTAGGCAATGAAGCATGTATAAGGGGGTGAGTATTTATGTGTCTTTTCCAACTGTCATTAATGAACTCGCACAAGGGCCACTGAGCTTCCACCTCCCCTTCACAGGCGAGGTTCCAGAGGTCCGTGAATCTCTTACAAAACCATTTACAGTCCAAACCTGATGTTAAAAAAGCAATTAAGAGTCTGTAAACGAGCAGTCAAGTACCTCAATGAGGTCGCCCGCATCTCCCGAGCGTGTCTGTGGGATGTCTTGAAACGCGCCGGTTAAAGATGGAAATCAGCAGGATGACATTGGGTTTCTGACCCATGGTCAATTTCCGCACTTTTAACCGCTGACCCGCCACCAAATCAGCATGCACTCCAATGTGAAAATTCCAGTCTAAATGCCAGTTTAGTGGCAATACAAATCTGAAATTGCTCTGCATCAATGTTAAGCTTACTGTGTATATGCACTGGACTAAGTAAGCCTTCAATGATTGCAGATCGGTAATAACCACAAAAAAATACCTAGTTAGCTGGATCCACGACTCCAGTCATACACTGCTAACAGTCATATCAAAAACACAATTTCTAAATTTGTGGATGACACCAAATTAGGGGGGATAGTCAATATTGAGCATTACTGCAAAAAATTACAGGAGGACTTCAATAAACTTTCAGAATGGGCATATAATTGGCAAATCAAGTTCAACACAGATAAATGTGAAGTATTATATTTTGGTAGGAAGAATAGGGAGGTCACTTACATTATGTATCTAACCCCTTGTAACCTGCATCACACCTGACCACCAGAGGGCCCACCTGTTGGAGTCCCAAGGGATCCCAGCATCCCTTGGGAGTACAGTATATAAGCAGGTCATCCACGAGGTACCTGCACTCTTGAATCTTAATAAAGGAGCTAAGGTTACACTTGCTCATTACACACACTACTCAGTCTGACCATTTATTGTGAGTATAACAATTGGCGACAAGGTAATGAACAACTGCGCGAAAATGCAAAGAACAGTGGGCATCCTGGAGAAGTTCTCAGACGGGGACAATTGGGAGGCTTTCGTGGAGAGACTCGATTAATACTTTGTGGCCAATGAGCTAGAAGGGGATGAGAACACCACCAAATGAAGGGCGATCTTTCTAACTGTCTGTGGGGCAACAACCAATGGCCTCATAAAGAATCTCCTGGTCCCGGCAAAACCAACAGAGAAATCCTACAAGTATTGTGTACACTGGTCCGGGATCTAAATCCTAAGGAAAGAGTTTTGAAGGCGAGATATCGATTACATTTTGGTAGGAAGAATAGGGAGGTCACTTACATTATGTATCTAACCCCTTGTAACCTGCATCACACCTGACCACCAGAGGACCTACCTGTTGGAGTCCCAAGGGATCCCAGCATTTTGCGAAGAATTGTCTCATGTCCGATGCCCAGTACAAAAAGGTCTCTGAGCAACACCGCCGAACTAAGGTGCCTTTCAGGACATTGTAAGTTTGAGGGATTCCTAGAACAAATGCTCAGAGACCTTTTTGTACTGGGCATTGGACATGAGACAATTCTTCGCAAACTGTTGACTGTAGAAACTCCGAATCTGAGTAAAGCCATAACGATAGCCCAGGCATTTATGTCCACCAGCGACAACACCAAACAGATTTCGCAGAACAAAGACGTTTCGGCCAGTACTGTGCATAAAGTAACGTCGGTTTTGAGCAGAAATGTACATGGCAGAACATACACACCGGCTGCTGTGGCCCGACCTCAATTGACCCAGAGTCCGCCATCATCTGTTAATGCGAGGCAGTTAACACCCTGTTGGTGCTGCGGAGGTGACCATCGGCCCCATCAATGCACTATGCGTGCAATGGCTGCAGAACAATGGGACACCTCCAACGAAGGTGCAGGCGAGCTGCAAACCCTGCAAACCACCATGTTGCAGAGGAAGATCGGTCCACCGTGGATCAGATGGAATTGGAAACTCTTACTGAGGAGGCAGAGGTGTACAGGGTACACACGTTCACGACGAAATGCCCACCAATAATGTTGAAAGTTGAACTGAGCGCCATTTTGAGCTGGACACGGGGGCAAACATAGAAACATAGAAAATAGGTGCAGGAATAGGCCATTCAGCCCTTCTAGCCTGCACCGCCATTCAATGAGTTCATGGCTGAACATGCAACTTCAGTACCCCATTCCTGCTTTCTCGCCATACCCCTTGATCCCCCTAGTAGTAAGGACTTCATCTAACTCCTTTTTGAATATATTTAGTGAATTGGCCTCAACAACTTTCTGTGGTAGAGAATTCCACAGGTTTACCACTCTCTGGGTGAAGAAGTTTCTCCTCATCTCGGTCCTAAATGGCTTACCCCTTATCCTTAGACTGTGACCCCTGGTTCTGGACTTCCCCAACATTGGGAACATTCTTCCTGCATCTAACCTGTCTAAACCCATCAGAATTTTAAATGTTTCTATGAGATCCCCTCTCATTCTTCTGAACTCCAGTGAATACAAGTCAGTCCATAATAAGTAAAATGGCCTTCGACAGGCTGTGAGGAAAGAAGGCACACAGGCCCAAGCTCAGCCCCATTCACATCAAACTAAGGACTTACACCAAGGAACTAATCCCTGTAATTGGCAGTGCTGAAGTCAAAGTCTCCTATGATGGAGCAGTACATGAACTCCCACTGTGGATTGTGCCAGGGGATGGCCCCACGTTATTTGGCAGAAGCTGGCTGGGGAAAATCCGCTGGAACTGGGAAGACATCCAAGCGCTCTCATCCATCGATGACACCGCATGTACCAAGGTTCTAAGCAAGTTCCCTTTGTTATTCGAACCAGGCATCGGAAGCTTCTCGGGGGGGCGAAAGTGCAGATCCATTTGGTTCCCGGTACACGACCCATCCACCACAAGGCTCGGGCGATACCGTACATGATGCGTGAAAAAGTGGAAATCGAGCTGGATAGGTTGCAACGTGAAGCCATCATCACGCCGGTGGAATTCAACGATTGGGCCAGTCCGATTGTTCTGGTTCTCAAGGAGGACGGTACGATTAGAATTTGTGGGGACTATAAAGTAACGGTTAATCGTTTTTCGTTGCAGGACCAGTACCCGCTACCCAAGGCAGACGACCTATTCGCGACCCAGTCTGGAGGAAAGACGTGCACCAAGCTGGACCTGACCTACATGACACAGGAGCTGGAGGAGTCTTCGAAAGGCCTCACCTGCATCAACACGCACAAAGGTCTGTTTATCTACAACCGGTGCCCATTTGGGATTCGGTTCGCCGCAGCGATCTTCTAGCGGTACATGGAGAGCCTGCTAAAGTCGGTTCCTTGCACGGTGGTCTTCCAGGACGATATATTGGTTACAGGTCAGGACACCATGGAGCACTTGAAGAATCTGGAAGAGGTTCTTAGTTGGTTGGATCGTGTGGGGCTCAGGTTGAAACGCTCAAAGTGTGTTTTCCTGGCACATGAAGTCGAATTCTTAGGAAGGAGAATCGCAGCAGACGGCATCAGACCCACCGACGCCATGATAGAGGCCATCAAGAATGCGCCGCGACCACAGAACATGATGGAGCTGCGGTCATTCCTGGGGCTCCTTAACTATTTCGGTAATTTCCTACCTGGGTTAAGCACCCTGCTAAAACCCCTACACGTGCTACTGCGCAAGGGAGATGACTAGGTATGGAGGAATTCACAAGAGGCTGCCTTTAAGAAAGCCAGAAACTTATTGTGTTCTAACAAACTGCTTGTCCTGTATAACCCATGTAAATAATTAGTGTTAGCTTGCGATGCGTCATCATACGGGGTCGGGTGTGTGTTACAACAGGCTAATGAATCGGGAATTTTGCAATCGGTTGCGTATGCATCCAGGAGTTTGTCCAAGGCCGAAAGGGCCTACAGCATGGTGAAAAAGAGGCTCTGGCGTGCGTTTATGGGGTAAAAAAATGCAGCAGTACTTATTTGGCCTCAGGTTCGAGCTTGAAACTGACCACAAGCCGCTCATATCGTTATTCTCGGAGAGCAGAGGGATTAACACCAATGCCTCTGCCCGCATCCAAAGATGGGCGCTCACGCTGTTGGCATACAACTATGTAATCCGCCACAGACCGGGCACAGAGAACTGCGCAGATGCTCTCCGTCGGCTACCATTGCCCACCACCGGGGTGGAAATGGCACAGCCAGCGGACTTGCTCATGGTCATAGAGGCATTTGAGAACGAGAAATCCCACGTTACGGCCAGCCAGATCAGGACCTGGATCAGCCAGGATCCTTTACTGTACTTGGTAAAAAACTGTGTCCTCCATAGGAGCTGGTCCAGTGTCCCAGTGGAGATGCAGGAAGCGATTAAGCCATTGCACAGACGCAAAGACGAGTTGTCCCCTGCAGGCAGACTGTCTTTTGTGGGGCAATCGCAGGTGTCTTGCCCAAGAAAGGCAGAGAGACATTTATCTGCGAACTGCACAACACCCACCCAGGCATCGGAATGATAAAAGCCATAGCCAGATCCCATGTGTGGTGGTCTGGCATCAACTCAGATTTAGAGTCATGTGTGCGCCAGTGCAACACTTGCTCTCAGCTGAGCAATGCACCCAGAGTGGCATCACAAAGTTTGTGGTCATGGCCATCCAAACCGTGGTCGAGGATCCATTTAGACTATGCGGGCCCATTCCTAGGCAAAATGACTTGGTTGTCGTGTATGCTTACTCAAAATGGATTGAATGTGCAATAATGTCTGTAAGCACATCCATGGCCACCGTTGAAAGCCTAGGAGCCATGTTTGCCACGCACGGCTTGCCTGATGTCCTAGATAGCAACAATGGGCCGTGCTTCACCAGTGCGGAATTCAAGGAATTCATGTCCTGCAATGAGATTAAGCATGTCACATCTGCCCCGTTCAAGCCCGCATCCAATGGCCAGGCAGAACGGGCAGTTCAGACCATCAAGCAAAGCTTGAAATGCGTGTCGGAAGGATCCCTGCAGACCCAGTTGTCCCGAGTACTGCTCAGCTACCACACCAGACCCCACTCACGCATCGGGATTCCCCCAGCTGAGCTGCTCATGAAAAGGGGGCTTAAAACAAGGCTTTCCCTTGTCCACCCTGATCTACATGATCACATGGAGGACAAGTGGCATCAACAAAGTGTGTACCATGATCGCGCAAATTTGTCGCACGATATTGAGATCAATGATCCTGTGTTTCTGCTCAATTATGGACATGGTCCCAAATGGCTTGCTGGCACGGTCACAGCCAAAGAGAGGAGTAGGGTGTTTCAGGTCAAACTGACCAATGGACAAACGCACAGAAAACACTTGGTGAACCGCAATTTGATTTGGTCCAACAGTTACGAACAAGCTGAAGAGGACACCACCAACTTTGACCTTCCAACACACACACAAGTGGCAACTGACATCACAGTTGACCACAAAACCGAATTCATCATCCCTAGCAGCTTGGCAAGGCCGGCTACCCAACAGCCCAATGAAGAACTGACCAACCCACCCACACCAGCATTTGTACCGAAACGATCAACAAGGGAGCGCAAAGCCCCAGATTGTCTCACCTTGTAAATAAGTTTACTGTTAATTTCACGGGGGAGTGATGTTATGTATCTAATCCCTTGTAACCTGCATCACACATGACCACCAGAGGGCCTACCTGTTGGAGTCCCAAGGGATCCCAGCATCCCTTGGGAGTACAGTATATAAGCAGGTCACCCACGAGGTACCTGCACTCTGGAATCTTAATAAAGGAGCTAAGGTCACACTTGATCATTACACACAGTACTCAGTCTGACCATTTATTATGAGTGTAACAATTTACTACTTGGAGGGTGTGAGTCTAGGTGGGGTAGAGGAACAAAGGGATCTCGGAGTACAAATACACAAATCACTAAAAGTTGCGACACAGGTTAGCAAGGCCATAAAAAAGGAAACCAAGCACTAGGGTTTATTTCTCGAAGTATAGAATTGAAAAATAGGGTAGTTATGCTAAACCTGTATCGAACCTTGGTTAGACCACACTTAGAGTACTGCGTGCAGTCTGGTCGCCATATTATAAAAAGGATATAGAGGCACTGGCGAGGGTGCAGAGAGGATTTACAACAATGATACCAGAAATGAGAGGGTATATATATCATGAAAGGATGAACAGGCTGGGTCTCTTTTCTCTTGAAAAAAAGAAGGCTGAGGGGTGACCTAATAGAGGTCTTTAAAATTATGAAAAGTTTTGATAGAGTGGATATAGAGAGAATGTTTCCACTTGTGGCGAAGGGCATAAGTGGAGGTCATCAATATAAGATAGTCATCAAGAAATCAAATATGAATTAAGCAGAAAATTCTTTACCCAAAGAGTGGTGAGAATGTGGAACTCACTACCATAGAGAGTGGTTGAAGCGAGTAGTATAGATGCATTGAAGGGGAGGCTAGACAAGCATATGAGGGAGAAGGGAATAGAGGGTTATGTTGATAGATTTAGTTGAGGAAAAACGGGAGAAGGCTCGTGGAGTTTAAACGCCAGCATGGACTTGTTGGGCTGAATGAACATCAGAAATAGGAGCAGGAGTAGGCCATTTGGTCAGTCGAGCCTGCTCCGCCATTTAATAAGATCATGGCTAATCCACTTCCCCGTCTGCTCCCCATAACCCTTTATTCCCTTATTGCTCAAAAATCTGTCTCTCTCCGCCTTAAATATATTCAATCACCCAGCCTCCATAGCCCTCTGGGGCAAAGAATTCCAAAGATTTACAACCGTCTGAGAGAAGAAATTCCTCCTCGTCTCAGTTTTAAATGGGCCACCCCTTATTTTGAGACTATGTCCCCTCGTTTTAGTTTCCCTTATGAAAACTATCCTCTCTGCACCCAACTTGTCAAGCTCCCTCATTATCTTATAGGTTTCGATAAGATTCTTCTGAACGCTCATGAGTAGAGGCCCAACCAACTCAACCTATCTTCATAAGTCAAGCCCCTCATCTCCAGAATCAACCTACTGAACCTTTTCTCAACAGCCTCCAATGCAAGTATATCCGTCCTTAGCGTCATCGTCCCAACCCTCTTCTCAATCTTCCTCGCTGCCATGCTCCACCTCACAGTCAACAAGCTCCCCGCTGGAGTGGAACTAAACCACAGAACCATTGGGAACCTGTTTAAACTTCGCCGTCTCCAGGCCAGGTCCAAGACCACCCAACCTCTGTCGTTGAGCTACAGTACGCGGATGACGCCTGCGTCTGTACACACACACAGAGGTTGAACTCCAGGACACAGTTGACGTATTTACTGAGGCATACAAAAATAAGAGCCTTACGCTGCACATCCATAAGATAAAGGTCCTCCACCAGCCTGTCATCACCGCACAGCACTGCCCCCCCAGTCATCAAGATCCATGGCGTGGCCCTGGACAACATGGACCATTTCCCATACCTCGGGAGCCTCTTATCAACAAGAGCAGACATTGACGACGAGATTCAACACTGCCTCCAGTATGCCAGTGCAGCCTTCGGCCGCCTGAGGAAAAGAGTGTTTGAAGATTAGGCCCTCCAAACTGTTACTAAGCTCATGGTCTACAGGGCTGCAGTAATACCCATCCTCCTGTTTGGCTCAGAGACATGGACCACATACAGTAGACACTTCAAGTCACTGGAGAAATACCACTAACGATTCCTCCGCAAGATCCTACAAATCCCCTGGGAGGACAGACGCACCAACATTAGCAACCTCGACCAAGCCAACATCCCCAGCATTGAAGCACTGACCACACTTGATCAGCTCTGCTGGGCAGGCTACATAGTTCGCATGTCAGACACGAGACTCCCAAAGCAAATGCTCTACTCAGAACTCCTTCATGGTAAACGAGCCAAAGGTGGGCAGAGGAAACGTTACAGGGACACCCTTAAAGCCTCCCTGAAAAGGTGCAACATCCCCACTGACACCTGGGAGTCCTTGGTCAAAGACCGCCCTAAGTGGAGGAAGTGCATCCAGGAGGGCGCCAAGCACCTCGAGTATCATCGCCGAAAGCATGCAGAAATCAAGCGCAGACAGCGGAAAGAGCGTGCGGAAAACTTGTCCCACCCACCCTTTCCTTCAGCGACTATCTGTCCCACCTGTGACAGGGACTGTGGCTCTCGTATTGGACTGTTCAGCCACCTAAGGACTCATTTTAAGAGTAGAAGCAAGTCTTCCTCGATTCCGAGGGACTGCCTATAATGATGATCCGTCCTTAAATACAGAGACCAAAACTGTACGCAGTACTCTAGATGTAGCCTCACCAATAACCTGTACAGTTGTAGCAGGACTTCTCTGCTTTTATACTCCATCCCCCTTGCAATAAAGGCCAACATTCCATTTGCCTTCTTGATTACTTGCTGTACCTGCATACTAACTTTTTGTGTTTTATGCATAAGGACCCCCAGGTTCCTCTATACTGCAGCAATTTTTCTCCATTTAAATTATAATTTGCTTTTCTATTTTTTCAGCCAAAGTGAATAACTTCACATTTTCACACATTATACTCCATCTGCCAAATTTTTGCCCACTCACTTAGCCTGTCTATATCCCTTTGCAGATTTCTTGTATCCTCCTCACAATTTGCTCTCCCACCCATCTGTCATCAGCAAACTTGGCTACATTACACTCGGTCCCTTCATCCAAGTCATTAATATAAATTGTAAATAGTTGAGGTCCCAGCACCGATCTCTGCAGCACCCCACTAGTTACTGTTTGCCAACCGGAAAATTACCTATTTATCCTGACTCTCTGTTTTCTGTTAGTTAGCCAATCCTCTATCCATGCTAATATATTACCCCCAACCCTGTGAACTTTTATTTTGTGCAGTAACCTTTTACATGGCACCTTATCGAATGCCTTCTGGAAATCCAAATACACCACATCCACTGGTTCTCCCTTATCCACGCTGCTCGTTACATCCTCAAAGAACTCCAGTAAATTTGTCAAACATGATTTCCCTTTCATAAAACCATGTTGACTGCTTGATTGAATTATGCTTTTCCAAATGTCCTGCTACTGCTTCATTAATAATGGATTCCAGCATTTTCACAACGACAGATGTTAGGTTAACTGGCCTGGCCTGTTTCTGAGCCCTATATCCTAGGTATTCCTAAGTAATCCTATGCATCAATGTTAAACTTGCAGTGTACATGCATTGGACTAAGTAAGTCAGCAATGATTGCAAATCGGTAATAGCCACAAAAAAATACCTGAGTTAGCTGGAACCATGACTCCAGTCATACACTGCTAACAGTCATACCAAAAATGCAGCTATTTGGAAAATGTCTTGTGTTGGAGCAGTTTGGAGCTGGCAGTAGGAAAACTCTGGTTGCCAATGACAAATGTATCAAGCACGACCGTTGCCTCCTCAGGAACAGTCCAGCCTAAAAATGGGGACACCTGAGATCTTTTTTTTTCTCTGCAACCATTATTTCTCACTCCACTCTGGAGAAAATAGTCCTGTGCCCCATTTGGGGGCGGTAAACCTCCAGGGCTGGGACTTTTAGCGCTTAGTGCGGATGCCCCACCCCACCACGAATTTGCCCTTACTGTCCCTGAAAGGAAGCGGAGTGCAATCTCCCATGCTCCACTTCCTTTGTGTAGCGCTGGCGTATTTCAACGCCCCTCCTCTTCGCTTAAAGGGGAGGATCGCTGCGCACTTTGCACGGCCTCTGATGGCTTCTACTGGGCCACTAGGGCAGTGTGTGACCAGGCCAGCAGCCTGGCACCCAAGACGGCACGGACCACTCTTGGGCCAGCATAGTCAAACCGACCAGCTTGTCGGCCGAGGGAAAAAGATGGCGGCCCAGGGTGCTGGCGCCCTCCCCTTTAAGGAACGCCCTGAGAGCGGATGTCGGCCAGCTTTGCAACTTGTGAAGCTGGTGTTGACATCTGCTTGCTCCAGCCTCATGGCAATGTCCCCAGCGCGGCAGTGAAGTCTCACCGTGCTCGCCGATTACATCATCGGCAGTTGCGCAGTGACCCGGGGTGCAAACCATGTGGCGCGGCGCTGCCAGGGCAGTGCCTCCGCAAACTTCCAAGCAATTTCCTGGGAGGCGATAGCACCCCCCCCATCCTCCAGGTGAAAACTGTCTTACTAACGGGGTTATAAAAGGGGCAGGGTATCATACAGGCATCCCAACACAGCTCATTGGATTAAACACTGGAAATTGGGCTGCCACCAGCGAGGTACATTGCTGACACATTACTGCTGTTTAGGAGTTGGAAGGGGATTATAAAAGGGGATTAAACTTTTTTTGAAAATTTAATGCTGGCCACCTAACCATACTTTGCATCATCAGGTCTCCGTAGAGTAATTAAAAAAAATATCTTGCAGGATCAAATGGTTGGGAGACACGAAGTGATACGTCCTTACTATACAGTATAAATGCACACGAGGCCCATGCTTGAGAGAAGGTCAGTCTGTGACCTGTCCTTTATTCCTTAGCACTCAAGCGATGAAGGTGGGTGGAGCTTCCCCTTTTATACCTGAAGGTCCAGGTTAGGAGTGTCTCCCAAAAGTTCACTACCTAGTGGTCATTGTTCTCACAGTTTACAACTTGTCAGTTTATACATGGGTTACAATGCTGGTTGAATACATGACATCACCTTCCCCCCCCAAAGTCTTATTGAGATCACAGGTTGAGTCTCTCTGGTGGTTTACGCTCTCTTGTAGAGCGCCTGAGTTGGGGCTCCGGTTGTTGGGCGCTGGCCTGAGTGTCTGCTGTTTGCGGTGTCTCAGGCCTGTCCGGACTGCCCACAGTGACTGGGCTCTCTTCCCTTTGGTTCCGGTGTTCGGTCACCTGTAGTGGAATGAACTCTATATCATGTTCTTCCTCTGCTTCTTCTGTGGGGTTGCTGAAGCTCCTTTTTGTTTGATCCATGTATTTGCGGCAGATTTGTCCATTGGTAAGTTTAACTACCAGAATCCTATTCCCCTCTTTTGCAATCATGGTGCCTGCAAGCCATTTGGGCCCTGCAGCGTGGTTGAGGACAAAGACAGGGTCATTTACATCAATACATCGCGCCCTCGCATTCCTGTCATGGTAGTCACATTGTGACTGGCGCCTGCTCTCGACAATTTCTTTCATGGTGGGGTATATAAGGGATAACCTGGTTTTAAGCATCCTTTTCATTAGCAGCTCTGCGGGTGGAACCCCTGTGAGCGAGTGTGGTCGGCCAGCAGGAAGCGTGATAAATGGCTTTGTAGGGAACCCCCTTGGATTCTGAGCATGCATTGCTCGTTCTGCCTGGCCGTTTGAGGCCGGCTTGAAAGGTGCCGTTCTGACATGGTTAATTCCATTGCCTGCCATGAAGTCCTGGAATTCAGTGCTTGTGAAACATTGGGCCATTGTCGCTGACCAAGATATCCGGTAGACCATGGGCGGCGAATATTGCCCGTAGACTTTCTACCGTGGCAGAGGATGTGCTTGAATTTAAAATGTCACACTCAATCCATTTGGAGTAGGCGTCTACTACAACCAAAAACATTTTTCCCATGAAAGGGCCTGCGTAGTCCACATGGATGCGTGACCAAGGCTTGGCGGGCCATGGCCAGGGGCTAAGGGGGGCTTCCCTGGGTGCATTGTCCAGCTGCGCACACGTGTTGCACCTGCGAACACAAAGTTCCAGATCTGCGTCTATCCCTGGCCACCAAACGTGTGACCTGGCAATTGCCTTCATCGTGACAATGCCCGGGTGTTCATTGTGGAGTTCTCTGATGAACACCTCTCTGCCCATCTGGGGCATGACTACGCAGTTTCCCCACAGTAGGCAATCAGCCTGAATCGAGAATTCATCCTTGCGCCTGTGAAATGGTTTAAATTCCTCAGGGCATGCCCCGTACGTTGCTGCCCAGTCCCCATTCAGGACACATTTCTTGACTAAAGACAATAGCGGGTCTCTATTTGTCCAGACTTTAATCTGACGGGCTGTCACGGGTGAGCCTTCGCTTCCGAAAGCTTCAACAGCCATGACCATCTCAGCAGCATGCTCGGTAGCCCCCTCAGTGGTGGCTAGTGGGAGCCTGCTGAGTGCATCGGCGCAGTTTTCAGTGCCAGGTCTATGCCAAATTGTATAGTTATAGGCGGCTAACGTGAGTGCCCACCTCTGTATGCGGGCCGATGCATTTGCATTTATGGCCTTGTTGTCGACCAAAAGGGATGTTAGGGGTTTGTAATCTGTCTCCAGCTCAAGTTTCCTGCCAAACAGGTACTGGTCTATTTCTTTACTGCATATACACATGCAAGCACCTCCTTTTCTACTATCCCGTAGCCCCTTTCTGTCTGGGACAGACTTCTGGAAGCAAAAGCTACCGGCTGTATCTGACCCTTGGCATTGACATGCTGCAACACACACCCGGCAGCCCTACCCGGTCCAATCTGCGTAGCGCCTCCTCCAAGTTGTGGAGGTGGTCCTCAGTATCGCAACCCGTGATGAGGATGTCGTCTTGAAAAACCACCGTCCCTGGAATCGACTTGAGGAGGCTTTCCATATTTTGTTGGAAGATCGCGGCGGTGGAGCGAATCCAGAATGGACATCTGTTGTACTCAAACAACCTCTTGTGTGTTGTGATGGTGGTCAGCTTCTTTGACTCACTCGCCAGCTCCTGGGTCATGTAAGCTGAGGTCAGGTCCAATTTTGAAAAAAGTTTGCCACCGGATAGCGTCGCAAAGAGGTCCTCCGCTCTCGGTAGCGGGTACTGGTCTTGGAGTGACACCCGATTGATGGTGGCCTTGTAATCGCCACATATCCTGACCGACCCATCCGCCTTGAGCACCGGCACAATCGGGCTCGCCCATTCAATGAATTCGACTGGCGAGATAATGCCTTCCCTCAGCAGGCGGTCCAATTCGCCTTCTATCTTTTCCCGCATCATGTACGGCACCGCTCTGGCCTTGTGGTGTACTGGCCTGGCGCCCGGGTTAATGTGAATCATTACCTTGGCCCCATGAAAGTGCCAATGTCGGGTTGAAACAGTGAGTCAAATTTGTCCAGGATCTGTGAGCATGATACTCGCTCCACAGAGGAAATTGCATTGATATCGCCCCATTTCCAGTTCATGACAGCAAGCCAACTCCTCCCCAGTAGTGTGGGACCATCCCCCGGGACAATCCAGAGTGGCAACCTGTTCTCCGAATCTTTGTGGGTCATGACTACCATGGCGCTGCCTAGCACTGGAATGATCTCCTTTGTGTAAGTCTGTAGCTATGTGTCAATTGGCGATAATTTTAGCCTCCTGGCCTTGGACGCCCACAACTTTTCAAACTGTTTGATACTCATCAGGGACTGGCTGGCCCCTGTGTCTAGTTCCAATGATACTGGGATGCCATTGAGGAGCACTTTCATCATTATCGGTGGCGTCCTGGTGTATGAACTGTATACATGCTCCACATGAACTCGCTGAACTTCAGCTTCCAGCGATTTCCCCCAGCGTTCATTTCTGCAATTTCTGCAGGTATTTTGCTCATCTCTGCAAACTCTGGCTGAGTGTGTGCCTCCACACCTCCAACATGAGCTGTTGTTGGAAACAAAAGGCCCCTTGCCAGTCGATTGTCTCTAACTGCCTCTGTGACTGTCCTTAAGTGCGCCATTAACAGGTGTTGATGGCCCCATTGCTGGCCGCATTGGCCCTTGCAATGGCGTGAATTGCCGTTCAGCTAGCCATTGTTTCTGTCGAACTCCCCCTCTGGGCTCGACTACATGTTGGGGCATGCTCAATTGCCCTTGCCTGCCTGGAGAACTGCGTGCTGCCTTAACAATGTTGATTCTCTGTCCCAACCATTCCTTAACACAATACCTCTCGTCTGTTCTGCTAGTGGCCATGCTCACGTGGTTTAAATCCCAGTTTCTCGTCGCCATTGATACGTCCTTACTATACAGTATAAATGCACACGAGGCCCATGCTTGAGAGAAGGTCAATCTGTGACCTGTCCTTTATTCCATAGCACTCAAGTGATGAAGGTGGATGGAGCTTCCCCTTTTATACCTGAAGGTCCAGCTTAGGAGTATCTCCCAAAAGTTCACCACCGAGTGGTCATTGTTCTTACAATGTACAACTTGTTTATACATGGATTACAATGCTGGTTGAATACATGGCACTAAGCACATGAGGGTATGGGCCCAGAAGAGCCAAGGGCCCAGGGGCGGCATGGGCCAGCCCACAGTGCGAAATGTGTGAGCACTAGGTCCGTGCAGCTGAGCTGGTCTCCACTCGTCCTGGTTAACCCTTGCCACTGGATAAAGGCCTAGCTCTGTCAAGCCCGTGTGGTGGCTGATGTGCAACAGTCACCACACGTTAAAAAAATCCACGCACAGGTATCTTCCACTCCTTCAATTGGAGTTCAGCACTGGAACATCAGGTCCTTCATTGAAACATCTGTGAACTCATGTGGAAGCAAGTCATCTTCATTCGATGGACCGCTTCTGATGATCATGACTCAAACCCTGTCTCCATCTTAAAAGAGAAATGCCCAAGCATGTAACAGGAGTCGAACGTTAGGATGTATCGTTCCAATTATAAATTTTTTTTTTAATCTAAAGATTATGAGCCATATTAATTGTGTATTATCCCATCTAGCCTTGACATTACAGTACTTGAATTGTCATGTGAATTAGGTTTTTCCTGCATAATTCCAATGGACAATTCATTCACTGTAAAATAGCAGAGATTGTACACCCCTTCATCTTTTCTTTCTCCCTTGAAAATAACTTTTTGAGTGATTAGGTGCAGGAGTTAGAAAAGGGCCCAAGTTTCCACACGCGCCTAGGACGGCGCAGTCCCGACCTGGACGCCCGTTTTTCGCGCCACAAAGTGCGCCTAAAAAAATCCTCGGTATTCTCCACCTACTTGCAGGTCCTCTGGCCCTCGGCGCAGCCAGCACGAGCTGTAGGGGGGCGGAGCCAGGTCCCTGCGCTGAAAACAGTGCCGGGACCGCTGCACATGCGCGCTACAGTCGGCACGCAAGTGCAGTAGCTCCAGGCGCCGAACTGTGTGGGAGGCCCTGGCTGAATGGCCTCACTGGGGCTGCGTGAATAAGGCTCCTCCCACGGCCAGCTCCTGCTCCCCCCCCCCCCGACCAGACCCGACACTCGCTCCCCTGCCTCCGGACCAGACCCGACACCCGCTCCCCCCCTCCCCCTGTCTCCAGACCAGACCAGACCTGACACCCGCTCCCCCCCCCCCCCTGCCTCCGGACCAGACCCGACACCCGCTCCCCCCCTCCCCCTGTCTCCAGACCAGACCCGACCCGACACCCGCTCCCCGCCCCCCCCCTGTCTCCAGACCAGACCCGACACCCGCTCCCCCCCTCCCCCTGTCTCCAGACCAGACCAGACCCGACACCCGCTCCCCCCCCCCCCCCTGCCTCCGGACCAGACCCGACACCCGCTCCCCCCCTCCCCCTGTCTCCAGACCAGACCCGACCCGACACCCGCTCCCCGCCCCCCCCCTGCCTCCGGACCAGACCCGACACCCGCTCCCCCCCTCCCCCTGTCTCCAGACCAGACCAGACCTGACACCCGCTCCCCGCCCCCCCCCTGCCTCCGGACCAGACCCGACACCCGCTCCCCCGCCCCCCCCTGCCTCCGGACCAGACCCGACACTCGCTCCCCTGCCTCCGGACCAGACCCGACACCCGCTCCCCCCCTCCCCCTGTCTCCAGACCAGACCAGACCCGACACCCGCTCCCCGCCCCCCCCCTGCCTCCGGACCAGACCCGACACCCGCGGCCCCCCCCCCACCCCGACTGACCCGACTCGACCCGCGCTCCTGTTCCCGCTCCCCGGCCCCCCGACTGGACCTGACCCAACCCGCGCTCCTGTTCCCGCTCCCCGACTCCCCGACTGGACCCGACCCGCGCTCCCACCCCCGACCCGACTCCCGCTCCCGGACTGGATCCGACCTGACCTCCCCCCCCCCCCTCCCCCCCTCCCTCTCTCTCTCTCCCTCCCCCCCTCCCTCTCTCTCCCTCCGCCCCCCCTCCCTCCCTCTCTCTCTCTCCCTCCGCCCCCCCCCACCCTCCCTCCCTCCCTCCGCCCCCCTCCCTCCTTCTCTCCCTCCTTCTCTCCCTCCCTCTCTCCCTTCCTCTCCCCCCCCCCCTCTCTCTTCCCCCCCCTCTCTCTCTCCCCCCTATCTCTCTCCCCCCCTATCTCTCTCCCCCCCCGACCCGAACCTCCCCTCCCCTCCCCTCTCCGACCCAGCCCAACGCCACCTACCTGTAAATCTGGTGCTGGGGACGGGCCCTGCCCGAAGTCTCGGGCCGGCCCGTTCAGCCTTCGGTCCCAAAAGGCCTGCCTGAAGCACTTTCACACAGGTAGGAAGATGGTTTATTTAATCTTTTCTTTGCTTATAAATGTTTATTCAGGTTGGATTTATTTGTATAATATTTGTATAAGTATAAATAAGGATTTATTATAAAATTTAATGGCTTCCCTTCCCCCCCCACCTCGTTCTGGACGCCTAATTTGTAACCTGCGCCTGATTTTTTAATGTGTAGAACAGGTTTTTTCAGTTCTACAAAAATCTTCACTTGCTCCATTCCACTTTAGTTTGGAGTACATTTTCACTGTGGAAACTTTCAAATCAGGCGTCAGTGGCCGGACACACCCCCTTTTGAAGAAAAAATTCTGTTCCAAAGTAGAACTGTTCTACCTGACTAGAACTGCAGAAAAAAAAATGTGGAGAATTGCGATTTCTAAGATAATCCGTTCTCCACCAGTTGCTCCTAAAAATCAGGCGCAAATCATGTGGAAACTTGGGCCCATAGAGTTTACAATGTAACGTTTTCACAACTATAGCAGTTAGGGACCAGCTGAGAACAACTTCAAACAGATTATGGCAAATCAGATCACATCCTATTAGTACCGTCACTACAATTGTAGGCATAGTTTGGAAACAAATTCCATTATAGCATTTTTATTAAGGATCACCTTCACTTTCAAGATTTGATTTATACCCCAAGCTGGTGCATAGTGCAATGCATACAACTGTCGAGGTGACTGACTGAATACAATGACGTAGAATACATTTTGTTCAAGTTGCTCAAATTAAAAATCTACTTAAGAATTATACAGACAAAAAATAATGTTTTGCACGAATTACTGGATCCTTCTTGATAAATGCAATCCAAAATATCACCTTAAAATAAAACTGGAAAGTAATTACAAAGAGTTTATACATGGTGCACAGTAGAAAATTAGACTTTTTACTAAATCCTGCATTCCTATTTGATTCCGTGGGTCAATTTATTGTTGATTTATAGTAACTGAAACCAGGTACAGAATTTACAACTTAAAATTCAAATCTAAAATGAGTTGAGAATTTCAACTTCAATGATAAACCTGATTTGGGCAAATACTCAAAGCAAGATATACTTGCATCTGAAACAATTAGTAGGATTCTTGGGTTCTGGTGCAGAATATACAGGAAATTGATAAAATAACATGATTTATACATTTTACAAAGAACCAGCATCATTCAGCCACCTTTGCATTCAACTTATTTTTTGTTAAAATCATTCGCTTAGTATCTGTAACGTGTTAAACCCGAATACCGATCAATGCAAGTTTTACAGATTGTCGACGGTACTGCAATAATGGCAAAAAAAAGATGGCGACGATTCAGGGCAAACATCAGTGCTGCTCGGCATTGACCAGATGACCGCCACACTTAACTCCGGCACGTCACTCGGCAACAAAATGAGCAGAGAGCGGTGAAAGATTTAAATTTCTTAGAAAATTGGCATATGTAGTTGCAATGCATAAACTGTGGCAAAGCAAATGGAAAAATTTCCTGAACTTTTAATTTTAACACTCATTGTTTTAAGGATGTGCAGATTGTGTGTTTTTTTTTAAAAAAAGAAACTAAAATCAAACTATTGCAGATGGCTCTCTGGTTCCTCTCTCTCCAACGACGGCTTCAGGGATTTCCTGCTGCATCTGAATTACCATTTCTTCATTGACTCCATTATCAATATCGCTGATTTCCCCCTCTTCTACACCCCCCCCCCCCCCCCACTGCCCCCCCAGCCTAAAAGAGCGAGCGCAGGCCCTACAGCTTCCAGTCATTCCAAGTTTGCGACAACTTCGAGTGGGCGACTGGGAGACGTCATCAAGACCCAGATCACCGTCCAAAAAAAAGTGACTGCAGAGATAGTGGATGCATTGGTTGTAATCTTCCAAAATTCCCTGGATTCTGGGGCAGTCCCAGCGGTTTGGAAAACCACAAATGTAACGCCCCTTTTTTTAAAAAGGTGGCAGTCAGAAAGCAGGAAACTATAGACCAGTTAGCCTAACATCTGTCATTGGGAAAATGCTGGAGCAGTTTTAAGAAGCAGTAGCAGGACATTTGGAAAAGCAGAATTCAATCAAGCAGAGTCAGCAGCGTTTTATGAAAGGGAAATCATGTTTGACAAATTTGCTGGAGTTCTTTGAGGATGTAACGAACAGGGTGAGTAAAGGGGAACCAGTAGATGTGGTCTATTTGGAATTCCAGAAGGCATTCGATAAGGTGCAACATAAAAGGTTACTGTACAAGATAAAAGTTCACGGGATTAGAGGTAATATATTAGCAGTGATAGAGGATTGGCTAACTAACAGAAAACAGAGAGTCAGGATAAATGGGTCATTTTCAGGTTAGCAAACAGTAACTAGTGGGGTGCCGCAGAGATCGGTGCTGGGTCTTCAACTATTTACAATCTATATTAATGACGGATGAAGCGACCGAGTGTAATGTAGCCAAGTTTGCTGATGCAAATTGGTGGGAAAGCAAATTGTGAGGTGGACACAAAAAATCTGCAAAGGGATATAGACAGGCTAAGTGAGTGGGCAAAGATTTAGCAGATGGAGTATAATGTTGGAAAATGTGAGGTTATCCACTTTGGCAGAAAAAATAGAAAAGCAAATTATAATTTAAATTGTGAAAAATTGCAAAGTGCTGCAGTACAGAGGAACCTGGGGGTCCTTGTGCATGAAACACAAAAAGTGAGTATGCAGGTACAGCAAGTAACCAGGAAGGCAAATGGAATGTTGGCCTTTATTGTAAGGGGGATGGAGTATAAAAGCAGAGAAGTCCTGCTGCAACTGTACAGGGTATTGGTGAGGCCACACCTAGAGTACTGCATGCAGTTTTGGTCTCCGTATTTAAGGAATTATATACTTGCATTGGCAGCTGATCAGAGACGGTTCACTAGGTTGATTCCGGAATTGAGGGGCTTGATTTATGAAGATAGGTTGGGCCTATACTCATTGGAGTTCAGAAGAATGAGAGGTAATTGTATCGAAACATATAAGGTAATGATGGGGCTCTACAAGGTGGATGCAGAGAGGATATTTCCACTCATAAGGGAAACTAAAACTAGGAGACATAGTCTCAGAATAAGGGGCTGCCCATTTAAAACTGGGATGAGGAGGAATTTCTTCTCTGAGGTTGTAAATCTGTGGAATTCTCTGCCCCAGAGAGCTGTGGAGGCTGGGTCATTGAAGATATTTGAGGCAGATATAGACAGATCTTTGAGCAGTAAGGGAATAAAGGGTTATGGGGAGCGGGCAGGGAAGTGGAGCTGAGTCCATGATCAGATCAGCCATGACCTTATTAAATGGCGGAGCAGGCTCAAGGGACCAGGTGACCTACTCCTGCTCCTATTTCTTATGTTCTTGTGTTCTTAAAATGACAATTGGGTTGCTATTTAAGTCATGGGACCCTAATTTCCATATTAAAAAGGTTTTATCGCCTGAATCAAGCATGCGATTTGGACACGCAGAGGTTGGTCCCTTTTATTAATGGAGCCGGTTGCATTACCAGTGCTAATGGGGCGGGAAGGCAACCAACCCCATACCGAGGCATTAACATCTCGTTAATGACAGACGAGGGCACTCGAAATCGATCCTATCGTCTTCAAGAGAGGAAAAAAATTGTTCGGTTTGGAAGTTCTTGCATCTTTGCGCCCAGCAACATGCATAATCTGGGTGCAGATGAAATACGCAGCCTGAAATATCGGCTAATTCTATGTGTGAGTTACACACGTAAGTACAATACACCCAAATCTCCTAGAACTTTTATGTTCAGCTATCGATCCCTCCAGCTGAACAAATGTTCGCCCATTATAATGCCCTCAACTTACAAATCCTTATATGAGTTTCGTGCAATTGCACTTGCTCAGAGGCTCTCTTCAAATTACGACCAGATTTTCAAGCAAGTAGGAAATAAAGTCATTTTTCTGATGTTTTATTACGATTCTTTTTTGAGGTTTTACTGAGACCTGCTCTGTATTTTTGGTTTCTTTGAATGCATTTTCATAGCATAAGTGTAAATCACATTTAAAAATTGAAAAGCAATTGCAGGTTATTAAACATGCTGTGCCTGATGTGCATGAATGTTGGTTAAATTTTAATTGTCATATTTAAAGAAAAATGAGGCAAATTGAGGTAATTTGCGACTCCCGTTAGCACCCCTGAAGGGTGCGAATGAGATTTCACCTGGGCGCAGAGAGAACAGCGCTTCCTGCTGAATTGGTCAAGGGTTTTGCGGCAGCGCTAACACGTAGTGCCCCGCTTGGCTGCGACCGGCGATAATGATGTCATCACCGTGCACAGCGCCCCGTTACCACCCCGGAAGATAAATTCACTCTCACCCCCCCTGTGTTCCTGCATGGTGCTGACAATAACAGCTGTGTTTCAGTCGAATGTCGGCTGGAGGAGTGCCATTTAAAGGAGTCAGCTTCGAGTAAATTTTTAGTTAGCCAATAATAGTTGCTGCTTACTTCCACATAAGCAGACAGGCATTTTGACAGACTTCAGCGATTTTCAGTTGAAGGAGTGTTCTGGCTGTTAACAGGACATTTGGAAAAGCAAAATTCGGTCAGGCAGAGTCAGCATGGATTTATGAAGGGGAAGTCATGTTTGACAAATTTGCTGGAATTCTTTGAGGATGTAACAAACAGGGTGGATAAAGGGAAACCAGTGGATGTGGTGTATTTGGACTACCAGAGGCATTTGATAAGGTGCCACATAAAAGGTTACTGCATAAGATAAAAGTTCACGGGGTTGGAGCATGGATAGAGGATTGGCCATCCATTGCTGTATCCACGAGATCACAGATGCTCTGCACAGAAGGAGAAGGGACGACATTTCCTTCCCCATGACCAAAGAGAAGCAGCACAAGCGCACATGTGGCTTTGCAGGATGACGGGCTTCCCCATGGTGCAGAGCGCCATTGACTGCACCCACGTCACTTTGTGGGCACTGCATAACAATCCTGAGGAATTCCGTAACCGCAAAGGCTACCACTCACTGACTGTGCAGTTGGTGTGCGACCACACACGCCGAATCCTCATCGTTAATGCCCACTATTCTGGCCGCAGCCACGATGCATTCATCCTGCACCAGACCAGTGTGCCAGCTCTCTTCCAGCCACAACATGATACTCATGGCTAGCTGGTCAGAGACAAGCGCTATCCGCTTTCCACCTGGCTAAGAACACCCTCCACAACCCCAACACTCCTGCCCAGCACTCATGAGAGCCATGGCGCCACCAGGAACATCATTGAGCAGACCATCAGAGTCCTCCAGTACTCGGCTGAGTGGGTGTCCCTTTTCCTCGATGTCTGTAGCATGCTGCATAACTTGGCCATCATGAGGGCGGCAGAAAATTCCATCAGGCATAGCTCCACCACCTCAGGAGGAGCAGTAGGATGAGGAGGAGTATGAGGAGAAGCAGGAGCAGCAACAGAGGAGGCAGCCACTCAATCGGCATTCTACAAGGGTGGTCCACGACCGCCTCATCAGACTGCAGTTCCAGTGAATTGCAGCCCACTTCCCGGTTGTTCTGCATGGTCCCATCAGCACATCAAATTCCCCTTCCATACCACAACCCTAAAACTGAAATGAAAGACCCCATCAAATATGCAACATTACAATAAAAATGTATCTCATAACATTTAACACTATCATAAACAACAATTATATTTAAGAATCACCCTTGTGCAATACATTATATTCCCTCTTAACAGTTGCTTTACCTTTTCTAGTGCTCCTTCACAGTGTGTCTGCAGCATGGCTGGTGGAAGGCTGCTGAGTGTCAGGGCCAGAGACTACAGATGGCCTTGTAGGATGCCTTCGACTAGTTGAGGATTTGGAAGGACCGGCTGTAGACTGCACCACCTCAGGCTGGGCGGCGGCAGTCTGGGTTGGCTGGATGATAGGCAGCGACTCATGCAATGGAGGAGTGGCAGTGATGGGATCAGGAATGCTGTTATCCTGAGGTGGTGCAGTCTACAGGTTCCTGCTCCACTGACCCACTGCCACTCCCCCGGGGCAGCACCTCAGCATCTCTACCAATCTGCTGGAGCACAGATTGATGGCTTGCTGCGACACAGTGAGATCCCCAATCGACTATGGTGGACCCAGCTGCGATGGCAGCAGTCAGAGCTCGCGTGGCACCCAGCTGAGACTGCAAGAGAGCAGTCTGAAATTCGATACAATCAACCATTGTCTGCATTACAGCACTAAGACATTGCTTTGCTTCTGCTTATGCTGCAATGAAGGCTGCCACGTCACCCATGACATGCGTCATGGGGCCTGGAGCTGCACGGTCTTTCTGGGTGTCCACCATCGTCTGCAGAATGGAAATGATGGGCTCCATGGTGAACGCAGAACTCAGTGCAATGTTGGAGGTGGACTCCTCCACACTTCTTAACATTCCCGAGAGGCTCTCGGGCACTTCTGCCATTGCACCTATCATGTCGGAGTGCATGGCCATCACCCTTCTTGTGAACACCTCCCCATCTAGGTCCTCATTTGAGTCCTGTGCAGCAGAGCTCACACGCAAACTCTCCCTCTGGGTAGCTGGCTCCCGAGCTAACCTTTCCCCTTGGCCTTGCTGCAGCCCACTAGGCCCCGGTGCACCATCCAGTGCAGACTCCTCTACTAAGCTTACTGCTAACGACCACGTAGTTCCAGTCTCTGAGCTGGTGCCTGCAGCTGAGAGATACAACGACATGGTCCTTGGGTCCTCCTCTTCTCCATCATCGCTATCATGGGGGGGCTCAGGAATAGGCTGGTCATCTGCTTGCTGATTATCTGAAAGCCTAAAAGGCACAAGACTCACGATGAGCTGATGCCAGGGAGGCAGGAATGGAGCAAGGAAGGCAGACAGGATCAGGAACTGGAAAGTGATAAAGCCTTCTAGTGTGAGGGGGAAGTGGAATGAGAAAAGGAGAGGGGATAAAGATACCATTGTTGCCCCCAGCGAAGTCGACATCACCAATGGCCACGACACCCACCATCTGCGGGCCAATAAGCTGCAGCGCTCACTCCTCCAGATCAGACAGCTGCTGGAGCTGAGGTTCACCCTCGCCTGTCCTCTGTTGCTCCCTCCAATTTTGTGCCATCATGGCCTTCAAAAAAAGGAATGTGTGAGTAAGAGTCCAGCTATGTGTGTGGGAGATATGCCTGCCATTGGTAAATAGCAGTGAATGTAGGCACGGCGTGAGATGAGGATGTGAGTTTGAGTAGCTGCACATGTTTGGTGGGTGAGTGGTGTTTTGCTCAGTGTGCACAAGACAGAGGTTCAGAGGCTGGCATGTAGGTGGTATGGAAGCATGTACTCACCTCGACCACCTGACTGAGGTCTTTGAGCTTCCTCCGGCAACGTGTGAGTGTTCGTGCCACTGTAGTGTCGGCCGACTTTTCTGCCACTTCCCTCCACATGGCCCTGAAAACCTGTAGCAATCGCCTCCTTGCAGTTGCCGGGAAGAGCCCATCCCTCCTTCTCTCAACTGCCCCCACCAACGCCTCCAATGCCACGTATTTAAAACACCATGCCCTCTCCCTTCCAGCTGGATTTGCAGCAGCCATACCAGAAACGTCTTCCACTTGCTCTTAGCTCTAGCTCAAATGTAGCACTGGTGAAAATGACCACCTGCAGCCTGATATAACCTCCCCTTTAAGAACTGGAATGAACCAGTGTGAAGGATTGAAGAATGATTGCTGAATACAAGTGACCTGAAATTGGGTATCGATCTGCTGTTAGCGCCCCTGCAGTGCCCCCACTGAGATCATTAGCACTTCATTTACCGCCCCCTTCCTTCCTGCGGTGGATCAAAATCTACTCGGGTTTAGACAGGGTAGATGCAGGAAGAATGTTCCTAATGTTGGGGAAGTCCACAACCAGGGGTCACAGTCTAAGGATAAGGGGTAAGCCATTTAGGACCGAGATGAGAAGAAACTTCTTCACCCAGAGAATGGTGAACCTGTGGAATTCTCTACCACAGAAAGTTGTTGAGGCCAATTCACTAAATATATTCAAGAAGGAGTTAGATGTAGTCCTTACTACTAGGGGGATCAAGGGGTATGGCAAGAAAGCAGGAAAAGGGTACTGAATTTGCCTGTTCAGCCATGAACTCATTGAATGGTGGTGCAGGCTCGAAGGGCCGAATGGCCTACTCCTGCACCTATTTTCAATGTTTCTATGATTCAAAGTTACTCCGTTGACTCCTTGCTGGATTTGTTTGTGGCTGGGGCTAATACCTAATGCGAGTTCGACACTTTCTTTGGACCACAATTGTTTTTGCTGATTTCCAACCTTTTCCACCCATTTTACGTTCGAGTATATTCTAATGATATTCGCAAGGAGTTTTGAGCATGACTTGATATCAGCAGATTGGGCGTGGGATTGCGTGCATTTTCGGGCCTAACTTTTGGGTTGTGTCCACGGAGGAAATTCTGGATTGTGATAGGCAGTTTTAAAAACTATTGTGTGTGTTTGTCAGCCCAACCAATTGAAGACAATAATGACTGAGGCAGTGAACCAACATTTAATCATTTATGTTTTAACCTTTTACCTTCTCTGATTGCTACTATTATACCACACAAAGCAAAACTATTTTGAGATTTTTCAAAAAAAGTAGATCCTGGAGAGTAAAAACTGTAATGTGCATTTGTGCAGTAATAAGATGACCAATCATTTTTATAGCACACATAAAGGACTACTGTAGTGAGTAACGAGATGTGGTATTGCAAAAAATGAGCTTAGAATAATATCCTAGTCCCAATCATGTGATACTGTATCATACATTTTCTTACACTGCAGGGGCTCATAAGCCCCAGGGCTTGTAATAAAAGTAGCTACAGTAGCTCTAATTCTTGAAACGTACACATGATGGAAATTATTTAAATACAAATTTAATATCTACAATACGATAAAAAGGAATTGATAATTATACAGGAATAAATTTTAGTGATGTTGCTTGAGAAAGAAATGTTGGCCAAGGTGTCTTTTAGATCCATCTGATTAGGCAGATGCAGCCTCGGTTTAACATCTCATTCAAATGACGATACCTATGACAACTCAGTACTCCCTCATTTTCTTCGCCTAGAGTCTAGAACTAGGGGTCATAGTCTCAGGATAAGAGGTCGGCCATTTAGGACTCAGATGAGGAGAAATTTCTTCACTCAGAGGGTTGTGAATCTTTGGAATTTTTTAACTCTAGAGGACAGTGGATGCTCAGTCGTTGAATATATTCAAGACTGAGATTGGTAGATTTTTGGTCACTAAAGTAATCAAGGGATTATGGGGATTGGGCAGGGGAGTGGAGTTAATTTAGAAGATCAGCCATGATCTTATTGAATGGCGGAGCAGGCTCGAGGGGCCGAGTGTCCTACTGCTGCTTTTATTTTTTGTGTTCTTATCTTATGTTCTTATTATACGTTCCAGTCTCTGGAATAGTGCCTGAATCCATGATTCTCTAAATCAGAGGCAAGTGTGCCACCACTGAACCCAGGCTGAAACTGACTTAAGCTGATCCTGTTCCCATCTGACACCCTCACAGGTGCACTTCCAGCAGGGGTCACTGGATAGCAATCCTGAGAAGGAACCATTCCCCCTCCCTCACTCAGAAGCTGTGAGACAAACTGTACAATCTATATCCAGTTAACTCAGCACAGACTGGGGAGTCAAACTGAGCAAGTGTGGGGCTCAGCTATTCACTCGATAAACTTGCTGGACAACCAGGAAGCCTATAGGATACGCTTTGATCGGTTCCAGCCTTTTCTAATCTTGTAAGGTTTTGTGCTATGATTTTACATCTGCTGATAACATCTCAGCTGCTACTTAGCAATTTATTGTATTCCATATTCATCTAATCATTTGCTATTTAGAAAATATAGCCTCTGGGATGGAATAAAACATCGATATCTCTGAATGAAGTATCTCGGCAGGTAAAATGCTGATAAATTAAATAGCTGTTCAATTGTTTGGAGATCCCTGCCCACACACACATTCTTTAAATATTTATAAAAAGGAATTAATCTCTACTTCCCTGAGTCATTGCACCTTGAAATATTCTGGGCCAAAAGCACAGTTAAATATCAATATCACTCTGATCAGAACTAAGATATAATAATATTGCGAAATGAAGGGGTTTTAAATTTTTTGCTTTTATTTTCCCTTTTATAAAATTAGTCACAGAACTATTACCATAACTATGTCATGTTCAGCTGCGGCCTCTTCACTGTCTCAAAATAGAATTCAACACTTCATGAAAACATAAATCATGGCCTGGATTTTGTGGTCAGGGGCGAAGGAACCGTGCTTGCCGTTCTACGCTGACGATGTCCACAAAGTCTTTGCAAACGTTTGAGCAGAGACTTGCTCGAATTTGGCATTTTATCTAGTGCGGTGCCATCTACAGGGCATCTGAGGCATCTGTGAACAGGTCAAGTAACAGAGTGGCTCTTGAACCAGATAGAAGAATCCTCACTGAGACACGCAAAGTCTAAACCAGAAAATATGAATTAGATTAAACCATATATAGAAAGCAGAATAAAGATTGGGAAAGACAGATGGGATTAAAAGAGACAGACAGAAAAAGTTAAAATGTATTTAAAATGTTATTTTTAAATCATCTCCAACACTAATTAGCTTCTGAAAGAGTGAGACTCGACACTTGTAAAATTAAAATTTCAGGGCCGTAGAGGTTATTTGCAGTAATTATCAATTGTCTTGCAGTTAAAAATTCACTACTCCTAAATGCACCAACCCTAACTTTTTCTGGCATCTTTAGTGGGTAACTAGTGGGCAAGGACCTCACGTTCACACCATTGCCTGTCTTTCAATGCCGAGTCTATCGGTGAGGATTATTATAGCGCACCCTGTGGAGGAATAGGGTATCTCAGAGAGCAACTTCCGGATTACTGCATTTTAATGCGCAAGTGCGGACGCCGTAAGTTGCTGTGCGATTTTCTCCGTAATAACTGATAGCCTTTACATAATTCTCCATGCAAAATCCGGGCCCATGTTTACATGTCAGTAAAATTAAACATTGCTAACCTAAAAGTTGAAATATTTCTGAGCTAATCCTTTAAAGACTTTAAATCCTTTAAATATTTTTGATGTTTAGCAAAATATTCAATTTTTGTCATGCATCTGCAATTTCTTATTACTGTTGAATATTAACCAGTTTAAGCATCGCTTCGATTTCAAATTTTCATCCTTGTTTTCAAATCCCTCCATTGCCCCACCCCTCCCTATCTCTGTAATCTTAATCTGTAATCTCCTTCAGCTCCACAAGCTCCGAGATATCTGCGCTCCTCTAATCCTGACCTCTTGAGCATCCCTCATTATAATCACTCAACTATTGGTGGCCGTGCCTTCTGTTGCCTAGGGCCTAAGCTCAGGAATTCCCTATCTAAACCTCTCCGCCTCTCTACCTCTCTTTCCTCCTTTAAGACATTCCTTAAAACCTACTTCTTTGACCAAGCTTATGTCACCTAATTTTGTGCCCTAATTTCTCCTAATATGGCTCGGTGTCAAAGTGTTTGTCTACAATGCCCCGATGAAGCGCCTTGGATTGCTTGACTACGTTAAAGGTGCTATATAAACTCCAGGAACTTGAGCACATAAACCTAGGCTGACACTCCAGTGCTGTGCTGAGGGAGTGCTGCACTGTCGGAGGTGCTGTTTTTTGGATGAGATGTTAAACTGAGGCCCTGTCTGCCCTCTCAGGTGGACATAAAAGATCCCATGGCACTATTTCGAAGAAGAGCAGGGAAGTGAATGTTTGGTGTGGAGGTGCGACGGGAGATCGTGGCGGAGGTGCAGCGAATGTTTGTGTCGGAGGTGCAGCAAATGAGGGTACGGCCCCAGGAGAGCTGAGAGCCCAGGGGCAGTACGGGCCAACCCACACTGCGATATGTGCACACTAGGTCCGTGCAGCAGAGCAGGTCTCCAGTTGTCTTGGTTAACCCTTGCCACTGGATAAAGGCCTAGCTCTGTCAAACCCGTGTGGTGGCTGATGTGCAACGGTCACCACACGTTAATAAAATCCACACACAGGCATCGTCCACCCTTTCAATTGGAATTCAGGACTGGAATATCGGATCTTTCATTGAAACATCTGTGAACTCATGCGGAAGCAAGTCATCCTCGTTCGAGGGACCGCCTAAGATGATGATGATGATGCTGGCCAATATTTATCCCTTAATCAACATAACAAAAACAGATTATCTGGTCGTTATCACATTGCTGTTTGTGGGAGTTTGCTGTGCGCAAGTTGACTGCTGCGTTTCCCACATTACTACAGTGACTACACTCCAAAAGTATTTCATTGACTGTAAAGCGCTTTGAGATGTCCGGTGGTCGTGAAATGTGCTATATAAATGCAAGTCTTTCTTTTCTTTCTTAAATACAAGTTGTTGTTGTTAAAAGCAGGAATTGAATATGTTTGGGATCTTAGACATTTGATTTTACACGACTGAATTTGATTAAATGTGAATATTATTTAATGCAGAAGTGCTCAGGAGTTAAAACACAACCTTGGACTGGGGAGCAATATTCCCGCTAAGCCGTGTGGCCGCACGATCCTCTGCAAGGTCCCACGCAGGCCGCTCACCAGCTTTTACATTGTAGATACCACACACACGCAAAAATTTGAATGGACCACGCATTGGGGAAGGCGGGCCGCACAGGAGGCAGTGCAGTTTTCAGGGGACATTACTGGGGAGTATTCACATTTATTCTGGATTATAAAGCATTTTTTTAATAATTACACATAAAACAAAGAGAAACTTAGATCAAAAACCAAACTTCAACATTCTTTCTAAGCCCTTGCACCAAATGTGCCAGCCTGCAGAGTATCAACATGACATTAAACTATTCATGATCAAATTTCATTGAACTTACTCTTATTTTGCAAACTGTATTTCTTCTCTTCTACCCTCGACAGAAGTTTTTAATAAGGCTCCAGAGCAATGGGGCTAGGAATCATAATCTTGTTATTGTAAAATTTGGATTTTATTAGTTATTCTTATTTAACAATGTATTTGGAAAATACAACTTTACTTATTTAGATTGTTAAATATTAACAAGCTGAATTTCTTGGTGACTAACCTTGTATTTCAGTTAGAAAGTCTTGCTTGTTGTACACTGTTGTGAATTAAAGATACTAGGATTATACAGAAGCCCATGCTCGTGTCAGGACTGCCAGAAGCTCCATTTGAAGCCCATGAACTGTTCTGGATCATGGTGGGAGATTTTCCATCTTCACTGTCTTGAAGTCACTGAAAGGAAAGTTAAGTGTATTCTATAAAGGGCATGTGATCTACACCACCAGATTATTGCCCAGGTGGTGATGATGAAAATCACCCATTGCTCATTTCTTTTGACAGGCAGCAATAAAGAGACTGTTGATGCAATAGCAATAAAAGATGCACAAAAATGAATAGTTTCAGGCATACATTACTAATATGTCCTTACTATACAGTATAAATGCACACGAGGCCCATACTTGAGAGAAGGTCACTCTGTGACCAGTTACCTTTATTACCAAGACCTCAAGTGATGAAGGTGGGTGGAGCTTCCCCTTTTATATCTGAAAGTCCAGGTTAGGAGTGTCTCCCACAAGCTCACCCCCTTGTGGTCAATGTTCTCAAGGTGTACAACCTAGGTCAGCTTATACATGGGTTACAATGATAGTTGAATACATGACATCACCTTCCCCCCCCAAAGTCTTATTGGGATCACAGGTTAAGTCTCTCTGGTGGTTTACGCGCCCTTGCAGAGCGCCTGAGTTGGGGCTCCAGTTGTTGGGCACTGGCCTGAGTGTCTGCTGTCTGCAGTGCCTCAGGCCTGTCTGAACTGCCCACAGTGACTGGGCTCTCCTCCACTTGGTTCCGGTGTTTGGTCACCTGTGGTGGAGTAAACTCGACATCATGTTCTTCCTCTGCTTCTTCTATGGGGTTTCTGAACCTCCTTTTAGTTTGATCCACGTGTTTGCGGCAGATTTGTCCATTGGTAAGTTTAACTACCAAAACCCTATTCCCCTCTTTGGCAATCACAGTGCCTGAAAGCCATTTGGGCCCTGCAGCGTAATTAAGGAAAAAACGGGGTCATTGACATCAATACATTGCGCCCTCGCATTCCTGTCGTGGTAGTCACATTGTGACTGACGCCTGCTCTCAACAATTTCTTTCATAGTAGGGTGTATAATGGATAACCTGGTTTTGAGCGTCCTTTTCACTAGCAGCTCTGCGGGTGGAACCCCTGTGAGTGAGCGTGGTCGGGATCTATTGGCCAACAGGAGGCGTGATAAGCAGCTTTGTAGGGAACCCCCTTGGATTCTGAGCAACCCCTGTTTGATTATTTGCACTGCTTGTTCCGCCTGGCCGTTTTGGGCCGGCTTGAACGGTGCCGTTCTGACATGGTTGATTCCATTGCCTACCATGAAGTCCTGGAATTCAGTGCTTGTGAAGCACGGGCCATTGTCGCTGACCAACATATCCGGTAGACCATCGGCGGCGAACATTGCCTGTAGAATTTCGACCATGGCAGAGGATGTGCTTGAATTTAAAATGGCACACTCAATCCATTTGGAGTAGGCGTCTACTACAACCAAAAACATTTTTCCCATGAAAGGACCTGCGTAGTCCACATGGATGCATGACCATGGCTTGGCGAGCCAGGAGCAGGGGCTAAGGGGGGCTTCCCTGGGTGCGTTGCCCAGCTGAACACACGTGTTGCACCTGCGAACACAAAGTTCCAGGTCTGCATCTATCCCTGGCAACCAAACGTGTGACCTGGCAATTGCCTTCATCATGACAATGCCTGGGTGCTCATTGTGAAGTTCTCTGATAAACACCTCTCTGCCCATCTGGGGCATGACTATTCGGCTTCCCCACAGTAGACAATCGGCCTGAATTGAGAGTTCATCCTTGCGCCTATGAAACAGTTTAAATTCCTCAGGGCATGTCCCGTATGTGGCTGCCCAGTCTCCATTCAGGACACATTTCTTAACTAAAGACCGTAGCGGGTCTTTATTTGTCCAGACTTTAATCTAACGGGCGGTCACAGGTGAGCCTTCGCTTTCGAAAGCTTCAACAGCCATGACCATCTCAGCATCATGCTCAGTTGCCACCTCAGTGATGACTAGTGGGAGCCTGCTGAGTGCATCGGTGCAGTTTTCAGTGCCCGGTCTGTGCCGAATTGTATAGTCATAGGCGGCTAACGTAAGTGCCCACCTCTGTATGCGGGACGATGCATTCGCATTTATGGGCTTGTTGTCGGCCAAAAGGGACATTAGGATTTTGTGATCTGTCTCTAGCTCAAATTTCCTGCCAAACAGGTACTGGTGCATCTTTTTTACATAAGAGCATAAGAATTAGGAACAGGAGTAGGCCATCTAGCCCCTCGAGCCTGCTCCGCCATTCAACAAGATCTGGCTGATCTGGCCGTGGACTCAGCTCCACTTACCCACCCGCTCCCCATAACCCTTAATTTCCTTATTGGTTAAAAATCTATCTATCTGTGACTTGAATACATTCAATGAGCTAGCCTCAACTGCTTCCTTGGGCAGAGAATTCCACAGATTCACAACCCTCTGGGAGAAGAAATTCCTTCTCAACTCGGTTTTAAATTGGCTCCCCCGTATTTTGAGGCTGTGCCCCCTAGTTCGAGTCTCCCCGACCAGTGGAAACAACCTCTCTGCCTCTATCTTGTCTATCCCTTTCATTATTTTAAATGTTTCTGTAAGATCACCCCTCATCCTTCTGAACTCCAACGAGTAAAGACCCAGTCTACTCAATCTATCATCATCAGGTAACCCTCTCATCTCCGGAATCAGCCTAGTGAATCGTTTCTGTACCCCCTCCAAAGCTAGTATATCCTTCCTTAAGTAAGGTGACCAAAACTGCACACAGTACTCCAGGTGCGGCCTCACCAATACCCTATACAATTGCAGAAGGACCTCCCTGCTTTTGTACTCCATCCCTCTCGCAATGAAGGCCAATATTCCATTCGTCTTCCTGATTACCTGCTGCACCTGCAAACTAACTTTTTGGGATTCATGCACAAGGACCCCCAGGTCCCTCTGCACCTCAGCATGTTGTAATTTCTCCCCATTCAAATAATATTCCCTTTTACTTTTTTTTTCCCAAGATGGATGACCTCACACTTGCCGACATTGTATTCCATCTGGCAAACCTTAGCCCATTCGCTTAACCTATCTAAATCTCTTGGCAGCCTCTCTGTGTCCTCTACACAACCCGCTTTCCCACTAATCTATGTGTCATCTGCAAATTTTGTTACACTACACTCTGTCCCCTCTTCTAGGTCATCTATGTATATTGTAAACAGTTGTGGTCCCAGCACCGATCCCTGTGGCACACCACTAACCACCGATTTCCAACCCGAAAAGGACCCATTTATCCTGACTCTGTGCTTTCTGTTAGCCAGCCAATTCTCTATCCATGCTAATACATTTCCTCTGACTCCGCGTACCCTTATCTTCTGCAGTAACCTTTTGTGTGGCACCTTATCAAATGCCTTTTGGAAATCTAAATACACCAGATCCATCGGTATACCCCTATCCACCATGCTCATTATATCCTCAAAGAATTCCAGTAAATTAGTTAAACATGATTTCCCCTTCATGAATTCATGTTGTGTCTGCTTGATTGCACTATTCCTATCAAGATGTCCTGCTATTTCTTCCTTAATGATAGTTTCAAGCATTTTCCCCACTACAGATGTTAAACTAACCGGCCTATAGTTACCTGCCTTTTGTCTGCCCCCTTTTTTAAACAGAGGCGTTACATTAGCTGCTTTCCAATCCGCTGGTACCTCCCCAGAGTCCAGAGAATTTTGGTAGATTATAACGAATGCATCTGCTATAACTTCCGCCATCTCTTTTAATACCCTGGGATGCATTTCATCCGGACCAGGGGACTTGTCTACCTTGAGTCCCATTAGCCTGTCCAGCACTAACCCCCTAGTGATAGTGATTGTCTCAAGGTCCTCCCTTCCCACATTCCTGTGACCAGCAATTTTTGGCATGGTTTTTGTGTCTTCCACTGTGAAGACTGAAGCAAAATAATTGTTTAAGGTCTCAGTCATTTCCACATTTCCCATTATTAAATCCCCCTTCTCATCTTCTAAGGGACCAGCATTTACTTTAGTCACTCTTTTCCGTTTTATATATCTGTAAAAGCTTTTACTATCTGTTTTTATGTTTTGCGCAAGTTTACCTTCGGAATCTATCTTTCCTTTCTTTATTGCTTTCTTAGTCATTCTTTGCTGTTGTTTAAAATTTTCCCAATCTTCTAGTTTCCCACTAACCTTGGCCACCTTATACGCATTGGTCTTTAATTTGATACTCTCCTTTATTTCCTTGGTTATCCACGGCTGGTTATCCCTTCTCTTACCGCCCTTCTTTTTCACTGGAATATATTTTTGTTGACCACTATGAAAGAGCTCCTTAAAAGTCCTCCACTGTTCCTCAATTGTGCCACCGTTTAGTCTGTGTTTCCAGTCTACTTTCGCCAACTCTGCCCTTATCCCACTGTAGTCCCCTTTGTTTAAGCATAGTACACTCGTTTGCGACACTACTTCCTCACCCTCAATCTGTATTACAAATTCAACCATACTGTGATCACTCATTCCGAGAGGATCTTTTACTAGGAGATCGTTTATTTTTCCTGTCTCATTACACAGGACCAGATCTAAGATAGCTTGCTCCCTTGTAGGTTCTGTAACATATTGTTCTAAGAAAAAATCCTGTATGCATTCTATGAATTCCTCCTCCAGGCTACCCCGTGCGATTTGATTTGACCAATCGATATGTAGGTTAAAATCCCCCATGATTACTGCCATTCCTTTTTCACGTGCCTCCATTATTCCCTTGATTATTGCCCGCCCCACCGTGAAACTATTATTTGGGGGCCTATAAACTACGCCCACCAGTGACTTTTTCCCTTACTCTCTCTAATCTCCATCCACAATGATTCAACATTTTGTTCATTCGAGCCAATATCATCCCTCACAACTGCCCTAATATCATCCTTTATTAACAGAGCTACCCCACCTCCTTTCCCTTCTTGTCTATCTTTCCGAATCGTCAAATACCCCTGTATGTTTAATTCCCAGTCTTGGCCACCCTGCAACCACGTTTCTGTAATGGCCACCAAATCATACCCATTTGTAATGATTTGTGCCGTCAACTCATTTACTTTATTTCGAATGCTGTGTGCGTTTAGGTAGAGTGTTTTAATCCTAGTTTTTAAACCATGATTTTTAGTTTTGACCACTCCTGCAGCCCCTTTATATTCAGTGGCCCTTTTTGTTTTTTGCCTTGGGTTTCTCTGCCCTCCACTTTTACTCATCTCCTTTCTGTCTTTTGCTTTTGTCTCCTTTTTGTTTCCCTCTGTCTCCCTGCATTGGTTCCCATCCCCCTGCCATATTAGTTTAACTCCTCCCCAACAGCACTAGCAAACACTCCCCCTAGGACATTGGTTCCAGTCCTGCCTAGGTGCAGACCGTCCGGTTTGTACTGGTCCCACCTCCCCCAAAACCGGTTCCAATGCCCCAGGAATTTGAATCCCTCCCTACTGCACCACTGCTCAAGCCACGTATTCATCTGAGCTATCCTGCGATTCCTACTCTGACTAGCACGTGGCACTGGTAGCAATCCCGAGATTACTACTTTTGAGGTCCTACATTTTAATTTACCTCCTAGCTCCTTAAATTCGTCTCGTAGGACCTCATCCCTTTTTTTACCTATATCGTTGGTACCAATGTGCACCACAACAACTGGCTGTTCACCCTCCCTTTTCAGAATGTCCTGCACCCGCTCCGAGACATCCTTGGCCCTTGCACCAGGGAGGCAACATACCATCCTGGAGTCTCGGTTGCGGCCGCAGAAACGCCTATCTATTCCCCTTACAATCGAATCCCCTATCACTATCGCTCTCCCACTCTTTTTCCTGCCCTCCTGTGCAGCAGAGCCAGCCACGGTGCCATGAACTTGGCTGCTGCTGCCCTCCCCTGATGAGTCATCCCCCTCAACAGTACTCAAAACGATGTATCTGTTTTGCAGGGGGATGACCGCAGGGGACCCCTGCACTACCTTCCTTGCACTGCTCTTCCTGCTGGTCTTCCATTCCCTAGCTGGCTGTGGACCCTTCACCTGCGGTAAGACCAACTCACTACACGTGCTACTCACATCATTCTCAGCATCGTGGATGCTCCAGAGTGAATCCACCCTCAGCTCCAATTCCGCAATGCCGACCGCCAGGAGCTGGAGGCAGATACACTTCTCGCACACGTAGTCATCAGGGACACCGGAAGTGTCCCTGAGTTACCACATGGTACAGGAGGAGCATATCACGTGACCGAGCTCTCCTGCCATGACTTAACTCTTACTGCATATACACATGCTAGCGCTTCCTTTTCTACCAAAACGTAGCCCCTTTCTGTCTGGGACAGACTTCTGGAGGCATAAGCTACCGGCTGTAACTGACCATTGGCATTAACATGCTGCAACACACACCCGACCCCATAGGACCGTCATTGCACATTAAAACAAGTTTCTTATACGGGTCATATAATGTTAACAGTTTGTTGGAACATAACAAATTGCATGCTCTATCAAAAACCCTTTCCTGGCTGTCCCCCCAGACTCAATCATGACCTTTGCATAGGAGCACATGTAGCGGCTCTAACAGCGTGCTCAATTTGGGAAAAAAGTTACCAAAATAGTTCAGGAGCCCCAGCAACGAACGCAGCTCTGCTGTGTTACGGGGTCTGGGTGTTCTCTGGATCGCTTCCGTTTTGGATCAGTAGGTCTGATCCCGTCTGCTGCTACCCTCCTCCCCAAGAATTCTACCTCTGGAGCTAAGAAGACGCACTTCGCCTTTTTCAGTCGCAGCCCTACCTGGTCCAGTCTGCGTAGCACCTCCTCCAGGTTGTGGAGGTGTTCTTCAGTATCGCGACCCATGATGAGGATGTAGTCTTGAAAAACCACCATCCTTGGAATCGACTTGAGGAGGCTTTCCATATTCTTCTGAAAGATCGCGGCGGGCGAACGAATTCCGAACGGACATCTGTTATACTCAAACAACCCCTTGTGTGTCGTGTTGGTGGTCAGCTTCTTCGACTCACTCGCCAGCTCCTGGGTCATGTAAGCTGAGGTCAGGTCCAATTTTGAAAAAAGTTTGCCACAGGATAGCGTCGCAAAGAGGTCCTCCGCTCTCGGTAGCGGGTACTGGTCTTGGAGTGACACCCGATTGATGGTGGCCTTGTAATCGCCACATACCCTGACCGGCCCATCCGCCATGAGCACCATAACGATCGGGCACGCCCAGTCACTGAATTCGATTGGCAAGATGATGCCTTCCCTCAGCAGGCGGTCCAATTCGCATTCTATCTTTTCCCGCATCACATACGGCACTGCTCTGGCCTTGTGGTGTACTGGCCTGGCATCCGGTTTTATGTGAATCACTACCTTGGCCCCTATGAAAGTGCCGATGCCAGGTTGAAATAATGAGTCAAATTTGTCCAGGACCTGTGAGCATGATGCTCACTCCACAGAAGAAATTGCATTGACATCGCCCCATTTCCAGTTCATGACAGCAAGCCAACTCCTCCCCAGTAGTGCGGCACCATCCCCGGGACAATCCAGAGTGGCAACCTGTTCTCCAAATCTTTGTGGGTGACGACTACCGTGGCGCTGCCTAGCACCGGAATGATCTGCTTTGTGTAAGTCCGTAGCTGTGCGACAATCGGCACTAGTTTTGGCCTCCTGGTCTTGGACACCCACAACCTTTTGAACTGTTTGATACTCATCAGGGACTGGCTGGCCCCCGTGTCTAGCTCCATTAATACTGGGATGCCATTGAGGAGCACTTTCATCATTATCGGTGGCGTACTGGTATATGAACTGTATATGTGCTCCACATGAACTCGCTGAATTTCAGCTTCCAGCGATTTCCCCCAGTATTCATTTGGCCTAGGAGGGTTTACATCGGGCCCGTCCTTCTCATACATCAACCTGGCTGCAGGCTTCCTGCACATACGTGCCAAGTGACCGCTGACGTTGCAGTTTCTGCAGGTATATTGCTGATACCTGCAAGCTCTGGCTGGGTGTTTGCCTCCACACCTCCAGGATAAGCTGGAGGCCCCGTTGTTGGAAAGAAAAGGTCCATTACCAGTTGATCGTCTCTGACTGTTTCTGTAACTGTCCTTGAGCGCACCATTAACAGGTGTTGATGGCCCCATTATTGGCTGCATTGTCCATTGCGATGGCATGAATCGCCGTTCAGCTAGCCATTGTCCCTGTTGAATTCCCCCTTTGGGTTCGACTACATGCTGGGGCATGTCCGATTGCCCTTGTCTGCCTAGAGAACTGTGTGCCGTGTTAACAATGTTGAGTCCCTGGTCATTTGCCATATTTGAGCCAAGATTTTTGTCATACATCATTCTGGTCTCTTCCTCCCCTGAGATAAATGTCTGGGCTATCAGAGCTGCCACATCCAAGGTCAAGTCTTTGGTCTCAATCAGTTTCCTGAAAACCCCAGCGTGCCTGATGCCCTCAATAAAAAATTCTCGCAGCATCTCCGCTCTGCATGCATCTGGGAACTTACATAAGCTTGCCAGTCGCCGGAGATCTGTCACGAAGTCTGGAATGCTTTGCCCTTCTCGCCGCCGATGCGTGTAAAACCGGTGTCTCGCCATGTGCATGCTGCTCGCCGGTTTAAGGTGTTCCCCGATCAACTTACTGAGCACTTCGAACGTCTTGTCCGTCGGCTTCTCTGGCGCAAGAAGATCCTTCATCAGGGAGTACGTTCTGGATCCACAAACCATCAGGAGATGAGCCCTGCATTTGTCAACTGAATCCTGTCCCAACCATTCCTTAGTGACAAAACTTTGCTGTAGTCTCTCAATAAAGTCGTCCCAATCATCACCAACACAGTCCCTCTCTTCTGTGCTGCTAGTGGCCATGCTCGTGTGATTTAAATCCCAGTTTTTCGTCGCCAATAATATGTCCTTACTATACAGTATAAATGCACACGAGGCCCATACTTAAGAGAAGGTCACTCTGCAACCAGTAATCTTTATTACCAAGACCTCAAGTGATGAAGGTGGGTGGAGCTTCCCCTTTTTTACCAGAAAGTCCAGGTTAGGAGTGTCTCCCACATGTTCACCCCCTTGTGGTCAATGTTCTCAAGGTGTACAACTTAGTTCAGCTTATACATGGGTTACAACGATAGTTGAATACATGACAATTACAGAGGAAACAAAGCAATCATGTTCCACTCGGCCGAGGGAGGGGGGGAGGATGCGGAGAAAGATGGAAATTGAACAAGTGAAGTCATGGGGGGATAAGAGGAAATGAAATCTACAGAGAGTTAAAGGACAGAGTTAAGTTGAAGAATAAGGTTATGGAAGTTAATAAACTGCTCCGGGAAACCAAAAGAGAAAGCAAATTAAGACTTCAGGGAACATGAACCACAACATCAAAGCCTTTTATGAATATATTAGTGAATCTGTAGTATTTTGTGCGTCTTTGTGAGTCAGGTGATTATGGGGTAAGAATTGATATGGAATTAATATATTTAAAAAAAGAATATCTTTATGATATTGCTGCACATAGAAATCAAAGCAAATGTTTCCCAAACTTAGATCAGCTGGAGCCACAACTCCTAGTGAATTACCTCATTGGACCATGTATGCATTTAATTATGAAAATGGTGAACAGTCCATATTTGAAAAATTAATTAAAAGCATCTGCATTGATCATACTGTTGTCAGAGTCTATGTAACACTGCATTGATAACAGGAAATTGTGACATGCAGGGCTGGGAGCTTGGTCTTTAATGAGGATGCAGCTGCCAGGGAGAGTGTTCGGAGGATTTCAGAGATGAAGGACAAATGGAATGAAATGGCATTTGTGCTTATAGAAAGCAGTAGTGAGGGATACAGATGTCTAGTGTTTGCATGGAGGCTACAAATGAGGCATGTTATGCCAGAAAGCTTACAAATGTGTAGAACATGGAAAAACTTTGGGTAAATGGGTGAGTGAAAATTCCTTGGGATTCCAGGAGTGAAGATAATTGAGGCTCCTGAGAGACGGGTAGGCTGGGCAGGAAGAAAATTGTTGACAATTTATAAAATAGTAAGTTGCGACTTGTTTTGGTTACATTTCTTTAGGTGTTTATAATATAAATGTTATTTTCAGATGTGTTTGATTGTGTTGGTGAAGTAGCAACGCTGAAAATAAAAGAATTTTGAAAGAATTTTGTGAGAGATGTGCTATGCGGCAGTGACGTAAGTACGAAAGGGTTTTTTGATTGTGGTTAAATTTCAGGATTTCTGATTATGCCGTCACGGGGAACCTCGGTGTAATAGATGTTAAAAACGCTATTATTGAGCTAAACATAGCTCTCAAGGAACGGCCCAGATGAATCAGGTAGGAGCCTCATCACTGTATGTGAATCGGGATCCTATGATGTATATAGGACTTCCTGCTACGTTAAAGGTGCTATATAAATACAACTTATTGTTGTTCATCTTGTTTCCAGGGACAACTGTGCACATGCTGTCAGTTGAACCAAGCAATGAAGAGGCAGTAGCCCCCAAAACATAAGTAAATAACTATTTTTTGTGGGGCACGAGGAGTAGGAGTGCTCCTCTGAGCTCCACAAGGATAATGTGGCTGCTGCTGCTCTGGGCTCTCCCCACCATGATTGTTTTCCTGGACATGCCTGTATGCGTGCATGTTGGCCCGACAATTATGCTCCCGGGTTCGGGTGGCTCCTCTTGGGTGCCAGGCCGCTGGCCCAGCCAAAACACTTCCTGCAGGCCCAATGGGCCAAAGTTTAAAAATCACGAAGGCTTTCCCCTCAGGTGTAGACACCGCCCCCATTTACACCGACTTCCGGATCAAAACAAAAAAAAAAACAAAGAGCGGAATTTCTTAAAAGAGTCGACCTGAACCGCAGCTGCAGTAAAAACCATCGAAAAGGGGTAGGAGCACCCTGTTTCGGGCGGGGGGCAATTTCTACCCCTAGGACTCCAAAAGAGTTTCAGGAATGATGTACCATCAGTGACTTGCTCCAGTAGTGGAAGGTGGCATCGTCGGAACAGATGCAACAGAAACGGAGAAAATGGGAAGATGGAAGGGAGTCCTACAGGAAGAGTGGTGGGAGGAAGTGTAGCCCAGGTAGCTGTGGGGGACGGAGGGCTTGTCGCAGATATTCATGGGTAGCTGAACCTCAGAAATAGAAATAGATAGAGAAATCGAGCAATGTGTAGGTAAGGGAGGGGTGGAAGTTAAAAGCAAAGTTAATGAAATTTCCAGTTCAGCTTTTGTTTTACTATATTTTGGGACTAAGTTACAGAAAATTTGCAGAAAAAACAAATACATTTTTTTGTCTAAAATCCAGAGGCTGTGACCATATCTCAGGGGACTAGAAATGTAGCACTAGACTTTCTTTAGTTATACATTTTTATTCATAGTCTAAAATAGATTAGAAAAATATTCACTTTTATTTTGTTTTCCCACACCTTTAAAAAATTCCATTTTGAGCACAGTTAATGGTTCACATCAAATTAAACACCAGTGTAAAGTTGCTAAATGCAGAAAAATTGTATTCATGCAGTCCTGAGAAATGCAGCGCTAAAATCTCTTAACATAAGGTGCAAATTGGAGGTTTGCACTACTAAGTGATTCCATAGTAGTTTGTTTTAACATGTTGCAATACTGTGAATATGTTGGAGCACCTTGGAGAAATTATCTAATGACATTAGAGATTAAAGGGATACTGAACTAAAATAACTAACACATTGCCAGAGAGAGAGATTGGCTTGGATTAAGACAGTATGTGTATCATCATCGACATATTCAGTCCATCGAAATCGAGGAAGACTTGCTTCCACTCTAAAAGTGAGTTCTCAGGTGACTGAAAAGTCCAATACGAGAACCACAGTCCCTGTCACAGGTGGGACAGACAGTTGTTGAAGGAAAGGGTGGGTGGGACAGGTTTGCCGCACGTTCTTTCCGCTGCCTGCGCTTGGTTTCTGAATGCTCTCGGCGACGAGACTTGAGGTGCTCAGCGCCCTCCCAGGTGCACTTCCTCCACTTAGGGCGGTCTCTGGCCAGGGATTCCCAGGTGTCGGTGCTGATGTTGCATTTTATCAATGAGGCTCTGAGGGTGTCCTTGACACATTTCCTCTGTCCACCTGGGGCTCATTTGCCATGTAGGAGTTCCGAGTAGAGCGCTTGCTCTATCAGCCTCTATCGGCCGCTGATCAGTGGTAGTACCTTACCTGTGAATCAACTAGTAATAGATTCAAGCCACGCTCCAGGGATTTGAGCACATAATCTAAGTTGCCATTTCAGTGCAGTACAGCAATTACAACTTGTGTTTTATGTAAGGCCTTTAACATGGAAATTGTCCCAAGGCGCTTCAAAAATGTGTAATGAGACAAAAATGGATGCTGAGTCAATGAAGGAGACATTAAGATAAGAATTAGGAGAAGGCCATTTGGCCCCTCGAGCCTGCTCCACCATTCAATAAGATTATGGCTGATCTTCTACCTCAACTTACTTTCCTGTACTATCCCCATATCCTTTGATTCCCTCAATATCCAAAAATCTATCAAATGTTGTCTTGAATAGACTCAAAGACTGAGCCACCACAGCCCTCAGGGGTGGAGAATTCTAAAGATTCACCACCTTCTGAGTGAAGGTGTTGTCAACTGCTTGGCCAAAGAGGTAGATTTTAAGAAGGATCTTGAGTGATATGGGGTGGGAGGGTGGCGGGGTCTAAAGCAGGAATTCCAAGCGTTGGGCCTACACAGCTGAAGTCACAGCCCTAATGTTGGGGCGAAGGGAGGCAGGATGCACAAAAGGCCAAAGATGGAGGAGTGGAGAATTTGGCGGGGTGGGCATTAGGTCTGGATACGGTTACAGAGATAAGGAGCATCAAGGTCATGAGTGGATTTAAACACGAGAATGAGAATTTTCATTTGGAAGCACTGGGGGACCAGGGAGTAGGTCAGGAGAAGGCAGGACCAGTTGTGGGATAACTTAGGGATGGCAGAGTTGTGGATGAGCTAAAGTTTATGGAGAGTGGAAGATGGGAGGCCAGCCAGGAGAACTTTGGAATAGCCAAGTCTGGAGGTAGCCAAGATGAAGGTTTCATTACTGAAAAGATGCTCCTTTGTTGAATGAAGCATTCAACATTCTTTCAGGTGAGGCCTTAAACCAAGGCCCCTCACTGCCTGTCCAGCTAACTGTAAAAGATCTATTCCACTATTTGAAGAAGAGGAGGGAACTCTGCCGCTGTCCTGCCCACAGTGATCCCTCAATCACCATCACTAAAACACATAGGGGCCGAAATTCAGCCTCCCGAAAATACCTCTTACAACGGAATGCAGCGGCCACGTGGCGGAGTCAATATGCCACTGATTTGGCGTCGAATGGCCACCGCTCGCAAAATTCTCCTAGGTGCTTTTTCCAGCGGTCCCCACTTCCATCCCACTGCTGCCAACCGCTCCTAAGTGCATCATCAAAGTGCGCACCGCCGATCTCCCACACCTCACGCTAAATTCAGGGAGAAAAATCTTTGGGATTTTTCTGTCGGTGCACTGTTTTCAATGTGCGCAACATGGCTGTACGGCAGCCATTCAAGGGGTGGGCGCACTGCCGCAGCCGCCATTTTATTTTTTTTGTCAGCCGACTGCCGGGTCGGCCCAACAATTATGCCCCTGGGTTCAGCTGGGCCGCCAACAGGCAACCTGGCACCCCCCCTCTTGGGTGCTTGGCCGCTGGCCCGGCCGAAACCCTCCCTGGTGGCCCTAACTAAAAGAATCGCAGAGCTTGCAGTCGCCATCCCCTTTAAATGAAGGGGAGAGAGGTGGTGACGCACAAGCATCATGACGCCATCGGCGCTACACTGATGATTGACAGCGGCAGAGATTCCGTCCCGCCTCCACTTCCGCCCCTCTAGTGTGCTCATCGCCGCACTACTGCCCTCATTATGACCGATTTCTGGTCCGCTCGAAAAAAAATGACAAAGAGCTGAATTTCGCGCAAAAAGCTACCTCATCTACCGCGGCGGTGAAAACACATCAAAAGCGGTAGGTGGGATCCATTTCGGGTGGAGGTGAATTTCTACCCCGTTATTTGTTAATTTATCTCATTGCTGCCTGTGGAACCTTGCTGCGTGCAAGTTGCCTGCTGTGTTTCTCTACATTACAAGAGTGAGTACATTTCAAAAGTACTTCATTGGCTGTGAAGCGCTTTGGGACATCTGAAGGACAATTGCCAAACGTGCCCAACGCATGCAATCGGGTGATTCTAACTCCCAGCTCACACCTGCACATCGACAGTGAGCTACCCGCCTGAAATGGGCGGAAAGCAGCAGCTGGCTGACGGGTGAGTGAGCGAGGGTGAGTGCAAGTTTGGATGCCAGGAAATCACCGGCTGGTACCAAAGGAAGGCTCATCGACAAAAGGAAAGTCACAGGGTGCAGGTTTCGGGAGGGTCTCGCTGGAGAGAAGGAGAAAGTGTTGAGGTCAGGGAAAGGCCTTTACTTTCCTTGAGCCCTCCTGCTGCTCCTGGCCCAACAAGGAAAGTAAAAAAAAAAAACTTGCCTTAATCAGCCTCTTCTGAACCCAGAACCCCTGCTAGCTGTATTCACATGATGGGCAAACCACAGCAGCTTCCCCACTAAGGCTGGAGTCAAAATTGCAATCTGGGCTTTTGCTGCCAAAACAGGTGGGAAATTGGTGGGTGTAATTTATTTGCTTCATGGGTTCTTTGCTGAAGAATTCACAGCAAAACATTGATATTAAGAACTAGTTGGTTTATCAGCAAAGGTTTAACAATCACACTCTACATCACCAGTTCATCCACCAGGCTCACAACCATCTGCCTCATCATGGATCCCCTGAACCCAATTGGCTGGGGTTTTATTGAGTCTTGTGAACATCACGTGACTGACTAAGCCACTCCCAACTCAACAGCTCTACAACTATTTTCGTTACATCTGTAAAACAAATGTAAAACAAATGCCCCCTTATTAAAGGGGTATTAAAACCGACAATTTAAACAAATTAAACTTTAAACTTTAAATGGTCAAATAAAAATTTGGTTGCCGGGGGTGATGATGCACTCCAGTCCCTCCGGTGCACACCTCTCGTGGAAGGCCACGAGCGTACTGGTGGACACCACGTGCTCCATCTTCAGGGACATCCTGGCTCGGATGTAACCGCAGAAGAGAGGCAGGTAGTCGGGCTGAACGACCCCCTCGACTGCCCGCTGCCTGGACCGGTTAATGGCCCCCTTGGCCTTGTCCAGGAGAAGTCCTACGAGGAGGCCTTCCGACCTGCCCGTTCCCCTCCGCACAGGGTGCCCAAAATCAGGAGTGTGGGACTGAAGTGAAACCAGAATTTGAAGAGCAGCCCCTTCAAATATTGGAAGAGGAGCTGCAACCTTGTGCATTCCACATATACATGGAACCTGGGAGCCCGTGAACCGACTTAAAAACTCATTGCATGGGACAGCTCCGTGCAACAGGCCAAGTCCCAAATAAATAAAGGGAGGACTCCCGTGTAAAGAGCACTCCATTGGGGACCCCCGCCTCTTCCGGACGACAAGATGGTGCGCCATGGCATGTCCAGATGGCAGATGATGATGGCAAAGTGGAGAGTGTGCAAGAGCAGCCCGTACAGGAAACCCCTCCGCACAGAACTGAAAGGCACGGAGGGGATTTCCTGGAGGAGGCTCAAGTTGTGAGGCTCCAGCTTCCGAGGGAGGTTTTGAGGCCTGGCGCCGATGAGGAATTCCGTCCGGACGGGGGTCAGTTCGGACGGGATCACTCCACATGCTTGAGCACCCTTGACACACCTAATGCAGTCAGGGCCTAGTGCTGTTTTTAGCGACTCGATGGCATTGGCCGCGTGCTGGATGTCGGCCCAGGATAGGTGCTGTGCCAGCTCCTGTGGTGCCATCCAGCTCGCTCCTCCGCCATCGAGCAGGTCCCTGGTCACCTTGCCAAACACAGCCCTCTCATCCGCCTGCCACCTAAAACCACGGTTGTGGAGGTACGGATTCCTGAGCAGCGGCTCCCAAAGGACAGCCGCCACTCCAGACGGGGGTGAATTGTGCTTGGTGGCGACTCTGTTCCAGACCCTGATGAGTTCCTGGTAAAAGACAGGCAGCCCCCACATGGTGGTCATAACGTCCTCCAAGTTTCAACAGCTCCACAACTCTTTTTGGGAAGCAAAATTAAACATTTGAATCAAGTGCCCCCCCGATCTGGGGGATACTCCAAACACTTTTCACGTGCCCTTTTCTTTTGAGTTTTTTTTTTTCTTTTGGTGATTTTTGTGGGGTTTTTTGGGTTTTTTTGGGCAGTAAAACCATAAATTTTACAAGTGCCCCCTATAAAAGGGGAGGGGGGACACTAAAACCGGCAATGAAAACAAATTAAACTTTAAAACATATAAAATCAAATTAAAATTTGGTTGCCGGGGGTAACGATGCACTCCAGTCCCTCCGGCGCCCACCTCTCGCGGAAGGCTGCGAGCGTACCGGTGGACACCGCGTGCTCCATCTCCAAGGACACCCTGGACCGGATGTAAGAGCGGAAGAGAGGCAGCCATTCAGGCTGAACGACCCCCTCGACCGCCCGCTGCCTGGACCGGCTGATGGCACACTTGGCCGTGCCCAGGAGCAGTCCTACGAGGAGGCCTTCAGACCTACCCGCTCCCCTCCCCACAGGGTGCCCAAAGATCAGGAGTGTGGGACTCAAGTGCAGCCAGAAATTGAGGAGCAGCCCCTTTAAATAATGGAACAGGGACTGCAACTTCGTACATTCAATAAAAACGTGGTACGCGGGCTCTTCCAGACCGCAGAAATTGCAGGCGGCCTGGGAGCCCGTGAACCGACTTAAAAATTTGTTGCACGGGACTGCTCCGTGCACCACCCTCCAGGCCAAGTCCCCGATAAATAGTGGGAGGACTCTCGCGTAGAGTGCACTCCATCGGGGACCCCCGCCTCCTCCGGACGGCAAGATGGTACGCCATGGCGTGTCCGGACGGCAGACCAGGATGGCAAGTTTGAGAGTGTGCAGGAGCAGCCCGTACAGGAAACCCCTCCGCGCAGAACTGAAAGGCACGGAGGGGATTTCCCCGAGGCGGCTCAAGTTGTGAGGCGTCGGCTCCCGAGGGAGTTTCCGGTGTTTGGCGCCAATGAGGAATTCCGTCCGGACGGGGGTCAGTTCGGACGGGATCTCCCCACGTGCTTGAGTCTCCTCGATGCACCTAACGGAGTCAGGGCCCAGAGCTGTTTTTAGCGACTCGATGGCATCGGCCGCGCGGCAGACGTCGGCCGAATTTAGGCGCCGTGCCAGCATGTCTGGCGCCATCCAGCCCACTCCTCCACCATCGAGCAGGTCTCTGACCCTGGTCACCTCGCCAGCCACAGCCCTCTCATCCGCCTGCCACCTAAAACCACGGTCGTGGAGGTACGGATTCCTGAGCAGCGGGTCCCAAAGGACAGCCGCCACTCCAGACAGGGGAGAACTGTGCTTGGTGACGACTCTGTTCCAGACCCTGATGAGTTCCTGGTAAAAGACATGCAGCCCCCACATGGCAGTCATAACATCCCCCAGGTTTCAACAGCTCCACAACTCTTTTTGGGGCAAATGTTCAATGCAATAACAACGAGAACTGTATTCGAATCCGCGCATGTAGCGCACAATGGATTAGCAGTCTTTGCCTTAACCACTCGGCCACCTCAGAGTGTACAGCTCTACAAACCTGTGAGCATTCTCACAGGTGCATACATTACTGCCAGCCCAGTTTCCGCCAGATGGATATAGTTAGAATGGCCATATCGATTATGGGGCAGCAATCAGTACTGAACAAGGCCGAATTCCAATCGTTAAAATGATTATTTTTTAGATTATAATTTATTCAGCTGTAACTTAAGTTGTCATGTACATCAAGTTACAAGATAAATGTTATTTTTTTCTTCTTCGAACCTGTTTGAAGCACTTGGACACTTCATAGCCATTATTAGTTCATGGACCCACAGCTGAAATTCAACATCTAAATGGCCTCCTTCCATGCTGTATGATTCTAAGACAACCAGATCAAGTACATCAAGGTTGCAATAATATTGCCAGTTACTTTTTGTTCATCTTCCTCATATTTATTTATCTTATGTAGCCCATAGTCGCTGTACTTGTTTTTTTTTTCTGGGTGGTGGGGGTGGTTCTTTTACAGTCAGCTCTTTTCATTAGCTTATTCAGCATTCAGTAAATATTGTGTGGACAGCTAATCATGCAGGCGAAATGAAAGCCTTTGAAGTTGTCCTGACATGTTATCTGAATGGCATTTGTTCAACATGAAACAGCGATCATGCTGTGAGTTTTTCTTGCTTTTTCAAGCAGCAGCAGCCACATATTGGGTACTTTGTACCTGCATAATTTAAACTTTTATATTATTTACTGTTTTAGATTTGACCTTATTAACGTTATGAATTTCTGTTTGTTTCTCATTTTTAAAAAGGTGAAACTTATAATTTAAGAGTAAAATACATATGGACTTCTGTAGGGTTTTGCTTTTCCCCCTTTTCTTCCAATATTTTTTGTCCATGTTCAACCCTCTTCTCATCTCTCCTCCCCTCCTCTCTGAAGGCAATAATTGACTCTTGCTTGAATGTGGTTCCACAGACAATGGTCACTCCTGCCCCTCACACACCCGCAGCTGGCCATTATTCAAGCATGAGCCTTCACAACGAGTTTCAGGAGAATGTCCCACCATGATGAGTGGGAGTGTCACAGCTAAGCCCAATCTTTATCTGACTGATTACATCCAGCAGTTATCATTGGATGCTGATCAGCAGCCAGAACCCTGGCCAATTGTTTTTCCTTCCCCTACATAAGGAACTGAGCCCAATTGTAGTGACCCTGTCACCATCTCAGCTGAGTTAAGCAAACTCAGCACAGCCACCTGAATCTTCTCTGTATATGATTCAGCTCCAACTGGACTGGAGTGCATCATCACGCCCGGCAACCAAATTTTAATTTGATTTTACGTTTTTAAGTTTAATTTGTTTTCATTGCCGGTGCTTTTAGTGTCCCCCTCCCCTTTTATAGGGGGCACTGGAAAAATTTGATTTTAGCGCCCCAAAAGAACCAAAAAAAAAAACAAAAAAAAAAAGGGGGCCTTGAAAATGTCTGCTGTGTCACCCAGGTCGGGTGGCATGGTTTTAATGTTTATGTTTTTGCAGGTAAACTCAAAAGAGTTTCAGCTCCAACTGGACTGGAGTGCATCATCACGCCCGGCAACCAAATTTTAATTTGATTTTACGTTTTTAAGTTTAATTTGTTTTAATTGCCGGTGCTTTTAGTGTCCCCCTTCCCTTTTATAGGGGGCACTGGGGAAAATTGTGATTTTAGTGCCCAAAAAAAAAACCAAAAAAAGAAAAACACAAAAAAAACAAAAAAAAGGGGGGAAAAAAAAAAAGGGCCTTGTAAATGTCTGGAGTGTCACCCAGGTCAGGTGGCACCGTTTAATGTTTTATGTTTTGCAGGTGAACTCCAAAAAGAGTTTCAGCTCCAACTGGTCCTGCAGGAGCCGCTGCTCGGGAATCCGTACCTCCACGACCGAGGTTTTATGTGGCGGTCGGAAGAGAGGGCTGTGGCTGGTGAGGTGACCAGGTTCAGGGACCTGCTCGATGGCGGAGGAGCGGGCTGGATGGCGCCAGACACGCTGGCGCGGCGCCTAAATTCTGCCAATGTCTGCCACGCGGCCGATGCCATCGAGTCGCTAAAAACAGCTCTGGGCCCTGACTCCGTTAGGTGCATCGAGGAGACTCAAGCACGTGGGGAGATCCCGTCCGAACTGACCCCCGTCCGGACGGAATTCCTCATCGGCGCCAAACCCCGGAACCTCCCTCGGGGGCCGGCGCCTCACAACTTGAGCCGCCTCGGGGAAATCCCCTCCGTGCCTTTCAGTTCCGCGCGGAGGGGTTTCCTGTACGGGCTGCTCCTGCACACTCTCAACTTTGCCATCCTCGCCGGCCGTCCGGACACGCCATGGCGTACCATCTTGCCGTCCGGAGGAGGCGGGGGTCCCCGATGGAGGGCACTCTACGCAGGGGTCCTCCCACTATTCATCGGGGACTTGGCCTGGAGGGTGGTGCACGGAGCAGTGCCGTGCAACAAATTTTTAAGCCGGTTCACGGGCTCCCAGGCCGCCTGCAATTTCTGCGGTCTGGAAGAGTCCGTGTTCCATGTTTTTATGGAATGCACAAGGTTGCAGCCCCTGTTTTATTATTTGAAGGGGCTGCTCCTGAAATTCTGGCTGCACTTCAGTCCCACTCTCCTGATCTTTGGGCACCCTGTGCGGAGGGGAGCGGGTAGGTCCGAAGGCCTCCTCGTAGGACTGCTCCTGGGCACGGCCAAGGGTGCCATCAGCCGGTCCAGGCAGCGGGCGGTCGAGGGGGTCGTTCAACCTGACTGTCTGCCTCTCTTCCGCTCTTACATCCGGTTCAGGGTGTCCTTGGAGATGGAGCACGCGGTGTCCACCGGTACGCTCGCGGCCTTCCGCGAGAGGTGGGCACCGGAGGGACTGGAGTGCATCATCACGCCCGGCAACCAAATTTTAATTTGATTTTACGTTTTTAGTTTAATTTGTTTTAATTGCCGGTGCTTTTAGTGTCCCCCTCCCCTTTTATAGGGGGCACTGGAAAAAATTTGATTTTAGCGCCCCAAAAAAAAACCAAAGAAAAAAGAAAAAAAAAAGGGGCCTTGAAAATGTCTGGTGTGTCACCCAGGTCGGGTGGCACGGTTTAATGTTTTATGTTTTTGCAGGTAGACTCCAAAAGAGTTTCAGCTGCAACTGGATAAATTTGCAAAACCATTACAGAACTGTGCTGCACCCAAGGCTAACTTGGGATCAGCACAGAGTTCTTGTGATCACCTTTAGGGATGAAGTAGAATTTATGCAGACATTCCCTCAAGAAATGAAAGGCGTAGAACAGCGTCCATGGAAGGGTAGATTACAGTCTGTGGCAGGAGCACGCGTAATGAGCTGAATGGCCTTTCCTCATTCTGTGGGTCCAATTTTTCCCAACCCCTTTTTTCGGCGCAATTACCTTAAAAGCGCCGACTTTGCGAGCTGGAAACGGCACTGAAAAAAAAGTGACCACATCCTGCCCGCTCTGCCGAGTCTCCGGTGTCCCAGCATTGCGTAGATAGTGAAGTGGGGGGCGGAGCAACAGGCCAGCGCAAAAAACACTGCCGGCGTCTGCGCGCATGCCCCTCGCCCTCCCAGCATGTCCTGCAGTCTGTGAGCAGGACCCGATGCTCGCAGCCCCTAACCCCGGCCAAAGGGACGCCCCGATGTTTGCCGCACCCTATCCTCGTCCGAGTGACCTCCCGCGTTGGCCGGCCCGCTGAGTTCCTGGGCCGAGGTAGGACTTCAGTTTTATTTTTTATTTATTGATGGTTGTGCTTTGTTTAGTGAGGAGAGTTTTGATTGGGGGCGGGAGGAGGAGAGTTTTGTGGGGGGGGGGGGGGGGCGCGGGAGGAGCGGGAGGAGCAGAGAGTTTTTGGAGGGGTGGGGGGGAGAAAGAGTGTTTTGATTGGGGGGGAACTTTAAAAAAAAAACTTGATTCTGGCATAAAGATAGGACTTGTATTTTTTATTTGTTATTGATTGCTTATTATGTTTTGGCCTTTGTTTAGTGCTTTGTAAGTCTTGGTGCTTTAAATGTACTAACCTGTGCCGAATTCTTAACTGCCCGCAATGTTTTTCAGAGCTGACCACATACGCTGACCTAAGTCGATTTGGAGTAAGTAAGAGCTGGCCAAAGTGGCATAAATGGCCAAAACTGGCGTAAGTGTCTGGGTACGTCACCTTTTGGAAAAAAAAACTGACCTAATAAAAATTGTACCTAACTGACTTAATCTGGAGCAAATTTTGGGGGGAAAATGGCATTTTTTAACTTACGCCAGAAAAAACAACTTGCTCTCAAAAAAAATGATGCAAGTCATGGCCAAAATTGGGCCCAATGTTTTGTTTTCTCATTATTAGTCAATAATACATTCCAAAAATAATGATCAAAAATTCTCTCACCAAGATGCTAAGTTTGCCTTGGGCTGTTAAACACTCACTGGTTGCTTTCTCAGATGAAATTGTTATCTGCTCATCTGTAGAGGTTTCTATATCATCACTCCAATGCCTAAGGATAGCTCTTTGAACTAACGTCAGGAGAAGCAGGATTAACTCAACTGCACATTTTCCCTATGAAGATATCTTAGATATGTTCGAACAGATCCAATACGGACTTATTTAACTCTGTAAAGCCCATAAATTTGTTTAATTTGGAGCAACAGATTATTTTCAGTTGTTGCATATGCGTAACGGGATTTGGGACAGTAACCTAGATTATCTGGTGGCGAGCATCTGATTTAGTGGTGCTAATTGGAGGGGCAGCAGTTAGAAATGGGACGAAGATCTGTAATGCTGGTCTTTCACCCACTTTAGTGCCCAAACAGTTGACGAAAATGAGGAGGTAATGACATAGGGCCCAAGTTTCGGGCCGCACCTAAAGCGCCACAAAGTGCGCCTAAAAAAAAAAACTCACCTATTCTCCGGCTCCCTGCAGGTCCTCTGGAGCTGGGCGCGGCGCAGCTCGAGCTGTGGGGGGCAGAGCCAGGTCCCTGCGCTGAAAACAGTGCCGAGACCTCTGCACATGCGCGCTACAATGGGTGCGCATGTGCAGTAGCTCCAGGCGGCCAAAACTGTGGGAGGGGCCCGAAGCAAGCAGCCCCTAGCCCTGGCCGAATGGCCTCACTGGGGCTGCATGGATAAGCTCCTCCCACCCGACTGGACCCGACCCGACCCCCGCTCTCCCCCCCCACCCCGGCGACCCGACCTCCGCTCCCCCACCCCCCGGCGACCCATCCTCCGCGCCGCCCCCCCCCCCGACCCGACCACCGCTCCGCCCCCCGACCCGACCTCCGCGACTCTTCCCCCCCGACCTCCGCGACTCTCTTTGCCCCCCCGACCTCCGCGACTCTTCCCCCCCGACCTCCGCGACTCTCTCCCCCCCCGACCTCCGCGATTCTCTCTCTCCCCCCCCGACCTCCGCGACTCTCTCTCCCCCCCCGACCTCCGCGACTCTCTATCTCCACCCCCCGACCTCCGCGATTCTCTCTCTCCCCCCCCGACCTCCGTGACTCTCTTCCCCTCGACCTCCAACCTCCGCGACACTCCCTCCCCTCCGCGACTCTCTCTTCCACCCCTGATCTCCGCGACCCCCCCCCGATCTCCGCGACACCCCCCCCCCCGGACCTGGGACCCGGGACCCAAGACCCGACACCGCCTACCTGTAAATCCAGCCTGAAGTCTTGGGCCCGGCCGTTCAGCCTCCTTCTCTCCCTCCCTCTCCTTCCCTCTCCTTTCCTCCCCTCCCCTCCCCTCCCCTCCCCTCCCCTCCCCTCTCCTTCCCTCCCCTCTCCTTCCCTCCCCTCTCCTTCCCTCCCCTTCCTCCCTCCCTCCTCTCTCATTCTCTCCCTCCCTCTCTCCCCCCTCCTCCTCCTTCCTCCCCCTCTCCCCCGCCCACCCCCCTTCTCCCCCTCCCCCAATCCCCTTCCCTCGCTGTCAGAAACACAGACACTGATAGACAGAGAGTGAGAGACACACACACAGACAGACAGAGAGATAGAGACACTGACAGAGACACACTGGAGGGGCCGTCCCAGCACACTGTTGGAGGACTCCCGGTGCTGCAGTCGGTAAGTAGAAAATGTTTTATTTATTGATTTTTTAATTTTTTTTATTTTTTATTAATTTTTTTTTGGATTGATTTATTGGTTGATTTATTGATGTTTTTATCATTTATTATTGATGATGGCTCTTTATTTGTAAAACTGAAGTGTCTAATGTTTCTAAACTTCCCTTTAACCCCCCCCCCCATTCCCTACGCCTGATTTGTAACCTACGCCTGATTTTCTAAGTGTAGACAAGCTTTGTCTGAGCATACAAAAATCTACACTTACTCCATTCTAAGTTAGTTTGGAGTATGTTTTCACTGCCTAAACTTTCAAAACGGGCGTAAGTGGCCGGACACGCCCCCTTTTGAAAAAAAAATCTGTTCCAAACTGAAACTATTCCAACTGACTCGAACTGGAGCAAACTAAATGCCGAAAATTGCAATTTCTAAGATACTCCATTCTAAACTAGTTGCTCCAAAAAAACAGGAGCAACTCAGGCCGAAACTTGGCCCCATAGTGATGTATTACATCCCATGTTCCATAATTCTCATCTCATTTGTGCTGATTCATATCCACACTAGTATAAACCGGACACCCAGGGTGGCTGGGTGCGATGGAGAAGAGCAAAGAGGATTTAAAAGAGATAAATTCATTTTTGTTGTGCTTTTACATTTTATTTTTGCTGTTGCCAAATATTTTGTTATCTGTTTATTTGCATTTATTGATGGATTGTCATTTCCCTCCCCCGTCACACTTCAGACAGGGCACAATGCCTTTCCAATTGGGACATCCCCTTGTTTTACAGAGTGCCAGTTCTGCACAAAGTCTAAAAGGTCATCGAGTGCACTCACGTGGCCATCTATGCTCCCTTGCTTATACCTATGTAAAAAAGAAAGGGGTTCGCTTTCTCAATGTGCAGCTCATTTGTGGCCAGCAAAACAGCTAGAGAAAGACAATGAAGGGTGCAAAATTCATGGGAGAACACCCCACCCCTCCCCCCCGCCCCCCTTCCCACCGCCCCCCCCCCGCCCCGCCCCCCCCCCCCCCCCCAATGTTTGGACTCATTGGAAAGGAAATTTAATTTGGAACTATCTACCAGAAAGTTTGAAATCCTAAAGTGCACATCATAGAAACTGTGAACTTTAATCAAATTTGGGATTTTACAAAGCAGATTGAATCTGTGTGGGCAGGGCTAAAGAACTAAAGGAACTATCCCTCAAAGAAACCAGTTTTGAGTATTGAAAGTGTCTGGGTATTGAAGTTAAAACAAATTGCCTGGGAGAATTGTGTGTACTCGAAAACCCTTCTCCACAGGAGAAATTAACATAGCAACAAATAACCCAGAGATAACTAACCACCAACCTGAATCTGGAAAGCCATTTCAGCATATGCATAACAAAAAGGCCCATCCAGCCCGCATGGAAAAAAAACAAGCACGGACAGACATTGCAAAGACCAAGCTAATATTTTCATCAGAAACAGATTGAGAAGATATGCACACCCGAAACAGGTTAACATTTTAATGAGCCCGCCAAAATATGACAAAGAATTATCGGGCCCGCCAAAATTAAACCAGGAATACTGGATTGATTTGGCACGAAGATTAGGACAGCTCAAACATATAACTGGGCCCTGCTTTAACAAAGGGTATGCTTATGCTAGTATTATGCTTGCTATGCATCAGATCAAGAAGGGAGAGAGACCACCGCAGCAGTTGTAACTAACTTCTCCAGCCTCGACGTCCTGAAACCGGAAAAGGAAGGAAGAACATCACCATCGTGGCAGCAACCGACCACAACCAACGTGGTACCACCAAAACCACCGCGATCGACCAACTTCAAAATAAAACTCCACAAGGAAGAAACCGAAGAATCGAAAGTTTCCACTCTACAATGTAAATCCTGACTACCAACAGGTGAAAACATTACCTAAAGAGACTTTAAACCTATGTCTAACGAAAGAAAACGGGTACTTACCCCCATAAGTCCAAAACGCGCTCTACCGCATCAGCGGACACCACCCAACTGAAGATTGCGCAGTAAGAAGTCTTCTCCGATGTTCGGGGTACGGCAAGCAGAACCTACAGAATCCAGTGAACCCCAAAATCGCAAACTACCACCAACTGACCATAAAGGATTGGTAAGCATAGTCCCTGTTTTAATCTAGTCAGTGTTAAGCATTGGGAGGTGGGAGGTGTATTATTCACTATAACCCCTTTGAATGGGTGATGTACTGTTTTTTATTAGAGTAATTATAAGTTTGACATTGCATTTTCTTGTCTTTAATAAAATCAAAGTTCTTTTGCACCAAACCAATTGTCTCTTGCACTTTACCACATGCCCCAAATAAATCCAGAGTCTCGAACCCAAGGGAGTGGGAGCGATTCGAACCACTCAGAAGGTCAGAGGTGAACCTGCTGCCGAGACCACCCCTTACAACACAGGTTCAGGGTTAGGGAAGGGGGAGACTCGGGGAAGATTTAGCTTGGTGAACAGTTTTGGCAGACAAAAGTGAAGCCCGATAGTGCCTCTGGTGGATGGCTAAACTAGTTGCACCAGATATGGTCAAGTCTGTACCCCATGGACTTGAGGGAGTGAGGGGGGAAAGCCATTTAGGATCGAGATGAGGAGAAACTTCTTCACTCAGAGTTATGAACCTATGGAATTCTCTACTACAGGAAGTTGTTGAGGCCAGTTCATTAGATATATTCAAAAGGGAGTTAGATGTGGCCCTTACGGCTAAAGGGATCAAGGGGTATGGAGAGAAAGCAAGAATGGGGTACTGAAGTTGCATGATCAGCCATGATCATATTGAATGATGGTGCAGGCTCGAAGGGCCGAATGCCTACTCCTGCACCTATTTTCTATGTTTCTAAGATGGGGGCCACACCAGGGAGGATAAGCAGGATGGGAGAGAGTAACATGTTTTACTGAGGATAAGGACATCAAAGGTGAAGGAAAGGGAGTGTTTTAGCAATTCAGCAGCTGCAGAGTTATCGTGGTGGAGGGCCAAAGGGTAGGTAGTTGGGCGTGTGAACGTGCAGTTCTAAGTGGCCTGATAGAGAAATCTTTTCAAGGAGTTTCAGGAGAAACTGTGTTGTCTTTGAAATTCTACATGGCTACCCTTTGAATACTTTCCCATGATAAAAGAATTCACCTCTATGTTAAGTGTAATTATGCATTTATAACGAATTAGTTTACAATTTTGCTACAGCTAGAACCAAGAGGAGATCGTCCCCATGCTGAAACTTTTCTTAACCGAAGAGTAGCAGCGTTGAATATATAAATGCATTCTGACTCATCAATCAATGAAAACTAATGCAGTTTGGATGGCAATCTATATTTAGACCATGATTTTTACTACCGGGTCGGGAGAGAGACGGGCGATTTCGGGTGCGGATTGGAACCTCGCTCTCAGTTGCAGCCTGTTCTGTCAAAGTGATTTTGCCCTGATTGGGCTTGTTAAGCCCACCCTGCGAGGTTTTGAGCCAATTAAAAGGAAGCGGGTATGATGACATCATTTGATTATGCATCATCAGCCGGTTTCCTTAAGGGGACCATGCCCTCATGCATTTCGACAGTTGTACTGTCAGTGTTCTGCAGCATTGAGGCACCAGGCTCTCCAATGACTCCCTCCATATGTTTATGGAGGGTGTCACAGCCCATAGGGAGGTCTTCTTCCCTTCCAATGGATGGAAGAGACCTCTCCAGGACACCAACGCAATCATGTTTGAAACAACTACAATCAAGTTTCCGTGTCTGCCACAGTACCGAAATCAAGGTCACAAATGACATCCTTTGTGACTGTGACAAAGGCAAACTATCCGTCATCATCCTTCTTGACTTGTCTGCAGCCTTTGACACGATTGACCACTCTATCCTTCTCCAACACCTCTCCACCGTCGTCCAGCTGGGTAGGACCACATTCGCCTGGTTCCATTGTTATGTATCTAATCGTAACCAGAGAATCCTCTGCACAGTTTCTCTTCCTGCCCCCACATCATTATCTCTGGTGTCCCCCAAGGATCTATCCTCGGCCCCCTCCTATTTCTCACCTACATGTTGTCTTTTGGCGAATCCATTGAAAAACACAGCGTCAGTTTCCACATGTACGTTGATGACACACAGCTCTACCTCACTACCACTTCTTGACCCTTCCACGGTTTCAATGGTCAGACTGCTTGTCCGGCATCCAGTTCTGAATGAGCAGAAATTTTCTCTGATTAAATCTCGGGAAGACCAAAGCCTTTGTTTTCGGTCCCCGCCACAAACTCCGCTCCCTAGCCACTGACTCCATCCATCGCCCGAACTTCTGTCTGAGGCTGAACCAAACTGTTCACAACCTTGGTGTCATATTTGACCCTGAAATTAGCTTTTGACCACTTAACTGCGGCATAACTAAGACCGCCAATTTCCACCTGTGTAATATCACCCGTCTCTGCCCTTGGCTCAACTCATCTGCTGCTGAAACCCTCATCCATGCCTTTGTTACCTTAAGACTTGACTATTCCAATGCACTCCTGGCAGGCTTCCCACATTCTACCCAACATAAACTAGAGGTGATCCAAAACGATGCCCATGTCCTAACTCACACCAAGTCCCGCCCACCCATCACCCCTGTGCTCGCTGACCTCCATTGGCTCCCAGTTGAGCAATGCCTCGATTTCAAAATTTTCATCCTTGTTTTCAAATCCTTCCATGGCCTCGTCCCTCCCTATCTCTGTAATCTTCTTCAGCCCACAACCTCCCACGAGTTATCTGCGCTCCTCTAATTCCGCCGTCTTCACCATCCCTAATTATAACCGATCAACCATTGGTGGCTGGGCCTTCTGTTGCCTAGGCCCTAAGTTCTGGAATTCCCTGCCTAAACCTCTCCACCTCTCTACATCTCTTTCCTCCTTTAAGACGTTTCTTAAATCCTACCTCTTTGACCATGCTTTTGGTTACCTGCTCTAATTTCGCCTTATGTGGCTCGGTATCAAATTTTTTGTCTCAAAATACTCCTGTGAAGTGCCTTGGGACATTTCACTATGTTAAAGGTGCTATATAAATACAAGTTGTTGTTGTTGGTTGCACATTACACCCGGCACAAGCAGGGAGGTCGTTGGCATTGACACAAACCTTTCAATGATCTCAGTAGATCATGAAACGTTACTGCAAAGCCGCACTCAACCTCATCCTGCTGTGCCACTCATCACATCCCCATCACTCTGCCTTCCCTACCCTACTCCTGCACATCCTTACTCACACCAACTTACCTTGCACCTCCACCCATCCCTCTCTCTCTATCTACATTATCACATCCCCATCTCACTAGCCACCCCTCACATTCACCCTCCTCCTTGTGCAATCATCCTAACTACCGACACACAAGGGTAGGCACTTGGGTCTTTTACAATGTTCATGTAGTGCTTCTGTTAATGTGTTGTCAAACATTGAAATCTTTATTTTGAACACTTTGCCTTCTTTGACAGATTTGTGTGCACCTTTGGAAGTGGCTTAGTGAGTTGTAGTGAATGGTGAGACATAATGGTACACCTGCAATAATGAAAGTGTGAAAGGAATGGCTTGGGCATTGCAGGGATGCTTTATGGTGCTTTGTGGGGTGGTGCCAACCTGGCGCATCATGTGGCAGCCAGGGTGTACAGCATCAAGTGAAGTAAATCTGGTCATGGTGAGGCCATCTCTGGCATCCCAGATAGCAATTTGGTCATGTGCTGATGCCCTGTGTCTTGTGCAGAGAAGGTTGGTATTGTTGTTGGTGCTGCTGGTGTGCCTAGTGATGTTGCTGGTGGGGTTCTGAGGACCAAGGTGATATTTATTTCAAGGGCACTGATGCTGCTGGAATAGATGGCAGCTGAAGTTGAGATGACAGAAGCGATCTGTCAATGGTGAGAGAGGTTGCTCCAAGGAGGTGACAGTGGATAGAGAGTTCACTGCAAACACTTCCTAAAGCTGTAAAGTGTCTTCCAAATCCTGAAGGCTCCAGCTTCTAACATGGGAAAGTGATCAGCTATGAAATGGTAGCTCTTATACCAATTTTGCAGCTGTCACCTATTCAAAGCAATGGAGAGTTGTTGAAAAGCTGACATACTTACCTGACGTGATCCCAGCGTGACAGGAACCTCGTGAAAAAGTTGGAAATATGGTTAGTAGTTGGTAAAATTCTGCTTAAATACCTTTAAACAGCTTCTTAACTAGTTCAATTGCCTGACCCGCCGCTTAGTGCCGGGTCTGCAAAGTACAGGCAGAGCCGGCACTTGGGAAACTTACCAGGAGCCGGGTTCAGAGCGGACATCCACCCAGCTGTCAATCACTGTCATTTTGACAGCAGGCCCGCCTCCAAACCCGTCCTCTGAGCGCCAGCAAAATCCAGCCCTCAGTGATGTTTTATGCCAATAGTACATCAACAGTTGTTGTTTTATGGGGAATAGTTGCCACCTTGTTCTCTGGTGTGTGGAATATCTCGAAATAACAATATTTCGAGTGGAAATTTGATATCTGTAGTTGGGGAGACTAAAATTATGTTATCAATTAATAGCCTTTGATGCCCCAACTTGAAGGGATTTTCACCAGTCTGTAACACTGTCAGTACAAATGTGAAACCTTACCCCAGTTCTCCATGACCACACTGACCTTTGGTCTAACCGCGGCACGTTTAGGGTATCCGAGTAACCCTATTTAAATGAGGCTTGATTCCTCAGTTTTTGGAAGCCATTTGAATTTAACGACTGCGGGCCGTTTTCCCAGGGCTCAGGTAAAGGGAGTTGGAGCTGCTGGATCCAGTAGGTAAGTGCTTTTCCAGCACTGCGGCCTCGATTGCCCCTACCGAGGCGGGGTGAAGGTGGGAGATGGCAGCAGTAGGTGACGAACCCGCTCCTGCGGCGATCCCGGCCAAAAGTAAAATCTTACCAAAATGGGCCTTGTCAGGCCCGTCCTGCACGTTTCCCATTCCAATTAACGGGAGCGGGTCTGGTGCCATCACCAGATGACATGCTTCTTGCCGGTATATTTAAAGGGGCCATGGCCCCGTTTGTTGACGGTTGGATTTTCTTTCATGAAGCTTGAGTTAGAGAGTGGAGGTCAGTATCATTATGTCTGAAAGGCAGAGATCTGCATCTTGTTTTAATGATGAGTAACTCCAGCATCTTGTTGAGGGAGAGGACACATAGGGAGGTTCTCTTCCCTGCGGATGGCAGGAAGAGGCCTCCCCCACAGACTAAATCAGCATGGCTTTATACAGCTGAAGACATTACAGTGAATTCAGTAGTACCGCTGTTATGTATGCACTAAAGGTTCAAACTGAGTACTGTTTAACTGAACAAGGTACAACCTTGTTTTGCTTTATTATGGCCCAAAGTGCCTGGCTCACAAAATGGCTGGCCTTTTATACCAGAGCAGCACCATGTGCGTGCTGCTCAGTGGCCTCCAACAATGACATCATCTGGTGGCTACAAACAGCATGTACATACATGACAATACCCTCCTCTGAGATCTTATCACAGTCTTTCACAGGCTGGGACGGTCCGGTGCTTTACGCTCCCGGGTTGACTGTCTCAGTTCAATTCCGGCCTTGGGTGAATGTGCTGATTGTTGTGGCTGATGGCTGAATGGCTCACTTGTTGGGAGTGGCAATGGCCATGTCAGCAATTACAAATCCATTTTTATTGAACAAGTCCATGATGGGAATTCCAGGTTCACTGATGACCCTTGAGTCCATTGAAGGCTGCTGGTAGGTTGGTTGGTCGTCAATGGTTTCTTCGTCCGACTGCTCTGGCTCGTCTGTGTGCCTCAGCTTTGTTTGATCCATGTGTTTCCTGTAAGTTTGCCCATTCTTGAGCTTAATAACAAATACTCTGTTGCCCTCCTTAGCCATGATCATACCAGCGATCCATTTGGGACCCTGACCATAATTCAACACATATACAGGATCATTAACAGAAATCTCACATGACACAGTTGCGCGATCGTGGTACCCTTGTTGACTCAGTCTTCTGTATTCAACATGATTACTTAAATCCGGGTGTACAAGAGATAACTTGGTCTTCAGACCTCTTCATCATGAGTTCAGCAGGCGAGACCCTGTGAGTGTGTGGGGTCTTGTCCTGTAACTCAGAAGTATGCAAGACAAGCGGGTCAGCAGTGACCCTTGGGTTACTCTCCTCATGCTTTGCTTGATAATTTGTACTGCACATTCTGCTTGCCCAGGAAGGGACCTGCAAAATCTACATGGATCTTGGACCAAGGTTTGGATGACCATGACCACAGACTCAGCGGCGATTCCGCTGGTGCTTTGCTGAGCTGCATGCAGGTGTTGCACTGATGCACGCATGCTTCCAGCTCAGAATCAATTCCTGACCACCATACGTGAGACCTGCCGATGGCCTTCATCATCACTGTACCAGAATGTGTGCTGTGTAACTCACGCATAAACTTCTCTCTCCCTTTCTTAGGCATTACAACTCGATTGCCCCACCATATGCAATCTGCTTGAATAGACAGTTCGTCCTTGCGACAAATGTAATGGTTTGGCCTCCTCACACATTTGCTTAGGTATGGCAGACCAATCCCCTTTGAGGATGCAACCCTTTACCACTGATAATATCGGGTCCTGGCTGGTCCAGGTCTTAACTTGTTGAGCCGTGACAGGGGTACCTTCACTCTCAAAAGCATCCATGATTAACATTAAATCTGCCGGTTGTGGCGTATCCACCTCCAGTGTGGGCAACAGCAACCGGCTCAAAGCATCAGCACAATTCTCTGTGCCAGGTCTGTGGTAAATGATATAATCATAAGCAGATAATGTCAGCGCCCACTTTTGGAAGCAGAATGAAGCGTTGGTATTGACACCTTTGCTCTCGGAAAACAACAAAATGAGCGGCTTGTTATCGATCTCTAATTTAAACCTCAGACCAAACAGATATTGATGCATCTTTTTAACACCATACACACACGCTAAAGCTTCTTTTTCTACCATGCTGTAGAGCTCTTTCTGCTTTAGACAAACTTTTGGATGCATACACGACAGGTTGAAGTTTCCCCGACTCATTGGCTTGTTGTAACACGCAACCAATTTCACATGACGATGCATCACAGACCAAAACTAAACTTTCACATGGGTCATAATGTACCAGCAGCTTGTTCGAGCAAAGCAGATTGGTGGCTTTCTCGAAAGCTCTACCTTGCAATGCGCCCCACACCAAGTTGTTGCCTTTTCTCAATAGTATGTTCAAGTAAGGTGCTCAATTTAAGTAGGAAGTTAACAAAGTAGTTGAGTAGACCCAGAAACGAACACAGCTTCATCACATTCTGCGGCTTGGGTGCATTCTTGATGGCTTTGATTTTCACGTCAGTAGGTCTGATGTCATGAGCGACGATTTTCCTCCTGAGGAATTTGACCTCCGGTGCCATGAAGACGCACTTCAAGCGTTTAAGTCTGAGTCTCACTCTGTCCAAACATAGTAGAACCTCTTCCAGGATGTTCAGATGTTCCTTGGAGTCACAACCGGTGATCAGGATGTCATCTTGGAACACAATGGTTCTGGGAACGGACTTTAATAGATATTCCATATTCCTCTGGAATATTGCTACAGCCGAGCAAATTCCAAACGGGCACCTGTGGTAAATAAAGAGTCCTTTGTTTGTGTTAATGCACACAAATCTCTTTGATGTCTCGACCAACTCCTCAGTCACATAGGCCGACGTCAATTCAGTTTTGTGAACGACTTCCCTCCAGCTAGCGTCGCAAACAAGTCATCAGCCTTCGGTAACGGGTACTGATCCTACATAGGAAATACATAGAAAATAGCCTGCACGACCATTCAATATGATCATGGCTGATCATGCAACTTTAGTACCCCATTCCGGCTTTTTCTCCATACCCCTTGATCCCTTTAGCTGTAGGCCCACATCTAACTCCCTTTTGAATATATCTAATGAACTGGCCTCAACAACTTTCCGTGGTAAAGAATTCCACAGGTTCACAATTCTCTGAGTGAAGAAGTTTCTCCTCATCTCAGTCCTAAATGGCTTACCCCTTACCCTTAGACTATGACCCCAGGTTCTGGACTTCCCCAACATCGGGAATATTCTTCCTGCATCTAACCTGTCCAATCCCGTCAGAATTTTACATGTTTCTATGAGATCCCCTCTCATTCATCTAAATTCCAGTGAATATAAGCCTAGTCGATCCAATCTTTCTTCATATGTCAGTCCTGCCATCCCGGGAATCACTCTGGTGAACCTTCGCTGCACTCCCTCAATAGCAAGAATGTCCTTCCTCAGATTAGGAGATCAAAACTGAACACAATATTCAAGGTGTGGCCTCACCAAGGCCCTGTACAACTGCAGTAAGACCTCCCTGCTCCTATACTCAAATCCTCTCACTATGAAGGCCAACATGCCATTTGCCTTCTTCACCGCCTGCTGTATCTGCATGCCAACTTTCAATGACTGATGTACAATGACAGTCAGGTCTCATTGCACCTCCCCTTTTCCGAATCTGTCACCATTCAGATAATATTCTGTCTTCCTGTTTTTGCCACCAAAGTGGATAACCTCACATTTATCTACATTATACTGCATCTGCCATGCATTTGCCCACTCACCTAGCCTGTCTAAGTCACCTGCAGCCTCTTAGCATCCTCCTTATAGCTCACACGGCCACCCAGCTTAGTGTCATCTGCAAACTTGGAGATATTACATTCAATTCCATCGTCTAAATCATTAATGTATATTGTAAATCGCTGGGGTCCCAGCACTGAACCTTGTGATACCCCACTAGTCACTGCCTGCCATTCTGAAAAGGACCCATATATTCCTACTCTTTGCTTCCTATCTACCAACCAGTTCCCTGTCCACGTCAAAATATTATCCCCAATACCATGTGAGTTAATTTTGCACACTAATCTCTTACGTGGGACCTTGTCAAAAGCCTTTTGAATGTCCAAATACACCACATCCACTAGTTCTCCCTTGTCCACTCTACTAGTTACATCCTCAAAAAATTGTAGAAGGTTTGTCAAGCATGATTTCCCTTTCATAAATCCATGCTGACTTGGACCAATCCTGTCACTGCTTTCCAAATACACTGCTATTAATTCTTTAACAATTGATTCCAACATTTTCCCCACTACTGATGTCAGGCTAACCAGTCTATAATTCCCTGTTTTCTCTCTCCCTCCATTTTTTAAAAGTGGCGTTACATTAGCTACCCTCCAATCCAGAGAAACTGATCCAGAGTCTATAGAATGTTGGAAAATGACCACCAATGCATCCACTATTTCTAGAGCCACTTCCTTAATTACTCTGGGATGCAGACTATCAGGCCCTGGGGATTTATTGGCCTTCAATCCCATCAATTTCCCTAACACAATTTCCTGACTAATAAGGATTTCCTTCAGTTCCTCCTTCTCGCTAGACCTTCGGTCCCCTAGTATTTCCGGAAGATTATTTGCGTCTTCCTTCGTGAAGACAGACCCAAAGTATTTGTTCAATTGGTTTGCCATTTCTTTGTTCCACATTATAAATTCACCTGATTCTGACTGTAAGGGACCTACATTTGTCTTCCCTAATCTTTTTCTCTTCACATATCTATAGAAGCAATTGCAGTCAGTTTTTATGTTCCCAGCAAGCTTCCTCTCATACTCTATTTTCCCCCTCCTAATTAAACCCTTTGTCCTCCTCTGCTGAACTCTAAATTTCTCCCAGTCCTCAGATTTGCTGCTTTTTCTGGCCAATTTATATGTCTCTTCCTTGGATTTAACACTATCCCTAATTACCCTTATTAGCCACAGTTGAGCCACCTTCCCAGTTTTATTTTTACGACAGACAGGGATGTACAATTGTTGAAGTTCATCCATGTGATCTTTAAATGTCTGCCATTGCCTATCCACTGTCAACCCATATAGTATCATTCACCAGTCTATCCTAGCCACTTCACGTCTCAAACCATAAAAGTTATCTTTCTTTAAGTTCAGGACCCTAGTCTCTGAATTAACTGTGTCACTCTCCATCTTAATGAAGAATTCAACCATATTATGGTCACTCTTCCCCAAGGGGCCACACACAACAAGATTGCTAATTAATCCTCTCTCATTACACAACACCCAGTCTAGGATGGCCAGCTCTCTAATTGGTTCCTCAACATGTTGGTCCAGAAAACCATCCCTTATACACGTCAGGAAATCTTACTCCACCATATTGCTACCAGTTTGGTTAGCCTAATCTATATGTAGATTAAAGTGACCCATGATGGCTGCTGTACCTTTATAGCACGCATCCCTAATTTCCTGTTTGATGCCATCCCCAACCTCACTACTACTGTTTGGTGGTCTGTACACAACTCCCACTAGCGTTTTCTGCCCTTTGGTGTCCTGCAGCTCTACCCATACAGATTCCACATCATCCAAGCTAATGTCCTTCCTTACTATTGCGTTAATCTCCTCCTTAACAAGCAACGCTACCCCACCTCCTTTTCCTTTCTGTCTATCCTTCCTGAATATTGAATCCACCTGGATGTTGATCACCCTGGAGCCATGTCTCTGTAATCCCAATTACATCATATCCGTTAGCAGCTATCTGTGCAGTTAATTCATCCACATTATTACCAATGCTCCTCGCATTGAGACACAGAGCCTTCAGGCTTGTTTTTTTAACACTCTTTTTCCTTTTAGAATTATGTTGTAATGTGGCCCTTTTTGATTTTTGCCTTTGATTTCTTTGCCCTCCACTTTTCCTTATCTCCTTTCTATCTTTTGCTTCTGCCCCCATTTTACTTCCCTCTGTCTCCCTGCATAGATTCCCATCCCCCTACTATATTAGTTTAACCCCTCCCCAACAGCACTAGCAAACACTCTCTCTCGGACATTGGTTCCAGTCTTGCCCAGGTGCAGACTGTCCGGTTTGTACTGGTCCCACCTCCCCCAGAACCGGTTCCAATGTCCCAGGAATTTGAATCCCTCCATCTTGCACCATTCCTCAAGCCACGTATTCATCTTAATTATCTACTTAATTAGCTATTTCTACTCCGACTAGCACGTGGCACTGGTAGCAATCCTGAGATTACTACCTTTGAGGTCCTACTTTTTAATTTAACTCCTAGCTCCCTAAATTCAGCTTGTAGGACCTCATCCCATTTTTTACCTATATCGTTGGTATCTATATGCACCACGACAACAGGCTGTTCGCCCTCCCCCTCCGGAATTCCCTGCAGCCGCTCCGAGACATCCTTGACCCTTGTACTAGGGAGGCAACATACCATACTGGCGTCTCGTTTGTGGCCGTAGAAACGACTATCTAGTCTCCTTACAATAGAATCCCCTATCACCATAGCTCTCCCACTCTTTTTCTTGCCCTCCTGTGCAGCAGAGCCACCCATGGTCCCATGAACTTGGCTGCTGCTGCCTTCCCCTGATGGACCATCGCCCCCAACAGTACCCAATGCAGTATATCTGTTTTGGAGGGAGGTGACTGCAGGGGACCCCTGCACTACCTTCCTTCCACTGCTCTTCCTGATGGTCACCCATTCCCTCTCTGCCTATGTAACCTTTACCTGCGGTGTGACCAAATCACTAAACATGCTATTCATGACATCCTCAGCATCACGGATGCTCCAGAGTGAATCAATGTGCAGCTCCAGTGCCGCAATGCGGTCTGTCAGGAGCTGCAGCTGGATACACCTCCTGCACAGTGTCCCTGATTTCCCACATAGCACAGGAGGAGCATGATATGGGTCTGGGCTCTCCTGCCATGACTTAACCCTAAATTAACTTAATTTAGCAACCATGCCAAAGGTACCTACTGATAAGAAAAGAAAAAGATAAAATACTCACCAATCCACCAGCCAATCACTTACCCGCTTGGCTGTGATGGCACACTTTGATTTCTTTTTACTTCTTTGTTTACTTTCTGCCCCTGCACCAGCTGGCCACCTCGACTGCCGCCGCCCTTTATCCTCCTGCGCCGCTCCGTTCTCGCGATGCTGGCCTTCTCGACTGCTGAGTCTTGTTTGGAAACCCTGCTGATCGTAGCTTTGTGGTCTTCACAGATTCAGCACAGGAACAATGGGGCTGGCCCATTCATTAAATTCGACTGGTGATATGATCCCTTCATGCTGGAGTCTGTCCAGTTCAATTTCAACCTTCTCCCTCATCAGATATGGCACTGCCTGAGCTTTATGATGGACGGGTTTTGCATCTGAGTCCACGTGGATCTGCACCTTGGCTCCCGTGAAGTTGCCGCTACCCGGTTCGAACAGCGAGGGGAACTTGCTCAATACTTGGGTACATGTATCTTCCTCCGACGACAACGCCTTTATGTCATTCCATCTGATTTTCTCCAACCGGCTCCTGTCGAGCAGCGTTGGGCCATTGTCTGGAACAATCCACAGCGATAACTCGTGAACCGCACCGTTATACGACACATTAAGTTGTGCACTGCCAATCATCTTTATCAGTTCTTTAGTGTACGTGCACAGCTTTGCATTAACAAGGCTCAGCCTGGGCCTCAGAGTCTTAGTATTCCACAGCTTATTAAATGCCCTCTCATTCATAATCGATTGACTCACCCCTGTGTCCAGTTCCATCGATACTGGTATCCCGTTAAACTTCACATTCATCAAAATTGGTTCACTCTTGGTTATAAAAGAGTGCAGTCCATATACTTCCTCCTCTGGCATCTCTGATTGCCTATCCGGATCCGCACTAGTCTGACTCTCATACTCCACGTGGTGTGTCGCAGCTCGCTTGCTCATCTGCAGATACTTGTGCTGGAGATGCCCCACTCAGACAGCCTTTGCAACTATATTGCTTAAATTGGCACTGCTGGTGCCGATAATTTCCCTCACAACACCAACACGGAGAAGTCGGATACATTCCCGCTGGCGAACTTTGGGCAGCCACAGGTTTCACGAACGCAGCCAGATAGGCCCTGCCATGTGCCACTCTACCGAACGCCAAATCATTCGCGAACGCAACCGAATAGGCCCTGCCATGCGCATGCGTGGGTTTGAATCCCATCCTCATTGCCAAATGTTATGTATGCAATAAACGTACAGACTGAGTACTGTTTAACTGAACAAGGTACAACCTTGGCTCTGCTTTATTACGGCCCAAAGTGCCTGAATCTCAAAATGGCTGGCCTTTTATACCAGAGCAGCACCATGTGCGTGCTGCTCAGTGGCCTCCAACAATGATACCATCTGGTGGCTACAAACAGCATGTACATACATGACAATTGCGCACCTGGATACAGTGCAGGAAAAGGTTTAATGATCTTCTAAGATCAGGAAAAGTAAGTTTAAACCTACACTTACCTAGATGATGCTGTGCCTGTCATCACATCCTCACCACTGCATTGCCAACCATACTCCTGTAAAACGTTACTCAGTCCAAGATCCCTTAGACCGTCATCCATCCCTCTCTCTCTCTTTGCACTCTTAATTTCCACTCCTCACATTCAGCATCATCGTTATGCAATGAAAGCAAGTAACGGCAAAAAAGGAGGCAACTTGGTATCGCCAAGACACTCCATCAAAGTCTCCCTGTGAAGCTGTATGCCATTCCATTAATGACGGTCATTCCATCAGTATCTTTAAACCTTCTCTTCTTTGCCTCGTTGCAGGAAAAGACTGCCCACAATAAGAGGGAGAGGGAGAGAACGGAAGGAGGCCCTCAGTCGATCCTTCATTTGTCAAGCACGGAGGAGGCAGCTCTCAATATTGCTGGTGTGCTGGAAGTTCCGGAAGTGGGGGACGGAGAGAAGGGCTCAATAGAAGAAGCTGGGGACAGAATTATTATCCATATACAGTTGCATGCCTTTCATCAGTCATTTGTATGGGGCGTTATGTGATCAGAAAATTAATGGTGATGATGTGTGTAATGGTATGTGTCTGCACTTGAGATGTCATATATTTAAATCATGTCTTTACTCTCCATCAGGAGCCCCCCCCGCCCCCACCCTACTGTCCAAGAGCAAGAGGAACGCAAAGCAGCACCAGCGCAGATACGCACACCTCGGTGGAGCCGTCGCGAGATAGAATAGTGATGTCACCTGGTGTCTCACAGATCACAAGTTAGCAAGAACTGATGGTGGAGACAGTGACAGCAGTGGACGCACCCGGAATAGGAAGATCCCACACAAATAGTCACAAAGGTTATCACTCGGGTGTGTTTATTAGTATCATTATGATTGTTGTAAAATAAGGAGCTATGAAATTAAATAATTTCTTTGTTACACTTGGTAGTCACAGCCAGGTGTGTGGAATAGAATGTAGGGTCAGAGCTGATTTGACATGCATCAATGGCGCAGATGATGAAAAGCAGGAAGTAGTCATTGAATGGTTTATGTTGTTGGTGCGGGATGGTGCCACATGTGGATGTCTGTGCCAGGCAAATGTGTGACAGACACAAAGTTACTGGAACCTGGCATTTATGAGGGTGTCCCTGGCTTACGAGAAGAAACGTTCTCATGCACTGGTCTTAATGGCAGTGCTGGCTCCTCAACGTCTTCCTCATCGGCGCTGCCAACCTCATGTTGCTGCTCCTCCTCCTCCAATGTGGCTCTTCATTCTGCGCCATCTTCATCTAGCGCCAGTCCTCGCTGCTGAGTGATGTTGTGCAGGGTGCAGCAGACCACGACTATTCTGGATAGCCTCACTAGGGCCCTCCAGATTTGTCCAGGCATCTGAACCACATTTTAAGCAACCCTATAATTTGCTTGATTATACTTGTTGTGGAGATGAGGCTCTGATTTTACGGTCCATCAGCCTCGTTCGCTGGCCTCCTCAAAGGTGTCATCAGCCATGTCTTGAGGGGATAGCCTTTGTCCCCAAGCAGCCAACCCGAAAGATTGGTTGGCAGTATGAACAGCTGAGGGACGGTGGAGTGGCGCAGGATATACCAATCATGGCAGCTGCCAGGGAACTTGGTGCACAAATGTATGATGGTTTTATTGTGGATACACACCAGCTGAATGTTCAGGGAGCGGAATGCCTTGCGGTTCACAAAAGCTCTCGGATTGGGATGGGGTGCCCTGATCACCACGTGTGCAGTCAATCACTCTCTGCACCCGTGGGAAGCCAACCACAATGGCAATGCTAATCGCCCGCTCAGTCACACTGGCTTGATCAGTGGCAAACTTTATATAGTTGCCCGATTTGTTAAACAGCGCATCGGTGACCTGTGTGAATAGCGGCAGACTGGGAAATGCCACTAATGTCTGCGGCAGATGCCTGAGGCAAAGAAGTTGAGGGCAAGGGTGACTTTGAAAGCCACTGGTAATGGGTGCCCACCCCTTCCTCTGGGCTGCAGGTCTTCCTCCAGTAAAGCGCAAAGGTCGGTGACCACGGTGTGATACCCTACGTCTCCTTCGGCACTGCTGCTCTGTCATGTTGAGGCAGCTCATCCTCTGCCTGTGGCCCCTCTGTTGGTGGTAATGCCTCCGGCGCGGTGCATCCCTGTGCTGATGCCCTATGCCCTGTGCAGCATGCGGTAGCTCAGGGGAAGGTTACTGCTTTTGTTGTTGCTGCTGCTGGTGTGGCTGGTTCTGCTGCTCCTGCAGCTGTTCCTCATCAGACTCGGAGGACCAAGATGAGAGAGCATAAATCATGCCCATTTTGATTTTTGATATACCAGATCCATTTGAGTTGACGGAAGCAATGTTCCTTCAAGAAGATTACAGTGAATATAGAATTCATTACAAACAATTCAAAAGTGTATGAAGCTGAAAAGACTCTTCCAAACACTGAAGGCTACAGCTTCTGAAATTGGAAAGTGAACAGCTATGAAATGGTAGCTTCTATACCAGTTTGGCAGCTGTCACCTATTGAAAGCAATGGAGAGTCATTGAGAACGCGACACACTTACCTGGCGTGTACCCCGAGGGATGGCAAACTCACCAAAAGTTGGTAAAATGGTAAGTGCCTGGTTATAATCCTCTTAAATATCTTTAATCTAGCTGTTAAGTACCTTAATTGATCAGCCTGCCACTTGCTGTCGGGTCTGTGAGCCACAGGGGGACTGGAGTGCATTATTAACCCCGGCAACCAAATTTTAATTTGATTTTATATTTTTTAAAGTTTAATTTGTTTTAATTGCCGGTTTTAGTGTCCCCCCCCCCTTTTTATAGGGGGCACTTGTAAAATATATGGTTTTAATGCCCCCCAAAAAAATCACAAAAAACCCACAAAAAAAAACTAAAGAAAAAACAAAAAACATTAAAAAAAAATAAAGGGGCAGTTAAAAGTGTCCAGATCGGGGGGCACTTGATCTAATGTTTATTTTGTTCCCCCACCCCCAAAAGAGTTGTGAGCCACAGGCAGACACGACACAGAGGCGGTTTCAGAGCGGGTTTCTGCCCCACTGTCAATCAGGGCCATTTAGGCAGCAGGCCCACCTCCAAACCCATACTCCCAGGGCTGGGAAGATTCCGGCCACTGTGGGCCAGGAGGAGCAGGAGTGATGACCTCGCCCCCCCACCCAAGCAAATTTGCTGCCATTAGCCGACCTTCCCCGCCAAACCCACAATCTCTCCCTTCCCGCCAGTTAGCCGACCCCCTGCGACCTTTCCTAGCCCCTCGCGACCTTTCCCACTGTTGTATATGCAATAACTCAATAGACTGAATACTGTAAACTCCGAACAGGTACAAACCTGGCTCTACTTCATTAGTGACCAAAGTGATTACGTTACAAGATGGCTGGCCTTTTATACCTGGGCCGTACACATGTGCGCACAGCCCAATGACCTTCGACAGTGGCACCACCTGGTGGCTAGTAAACCCAAGCATACATACATGACAATATCCCCCTTTAAGATATTAGTAACAGTCTTTTTACAAATTGAGACGGTCCGGGGCTTTCTGCTCCCGAGTTGAACGTCTCAGTTCAACTCCAAACTTAGGTAAGCGTTCTGAGTCTGTTATGACTGGGGGCTGGGTAGCCAACCTGATGGGAGTGGTAATGACCACGCCAGGGATTGAAAGTCCAGATTCATTGACCATGTCAGTGATTGAAAGCCCAGATTCATTGATGACAACTGAGTCCTCTGCTGACTGAGCGTAGGTTGGTTGGTCACTGATTATGTCTTCCTCAGACTGTTCCGGTTCATCTGTGTGCCGCAGCTTTATCTGATCAACATGTTTGCCCATTCTTGAGCTTAACGATAAACACTCTGTTACCCTCCTTGGCCATAACAGTACTGGTGATCCATTTGGGACCTTGATCATAATTCAGGACATACACAGGATCATTGATAGAAATGTCGCATGACACAGTAGTGCGATCATGATACCCTTGCTGACTTTGACGTCTGTATTCAACACGATTATTCAAGTCAGGGTGGACAAGAGAGAACCTGGTCTTGAGTCCTCGCTCATTCAATAGTTCAACAGGGGAGACCCTGGTAAGCGTATGGGGTCTTGTCCTGTAACTAAGCAATATGCGTGACAAGCGAGTTTGCAGTGAATCTTGAGTTACACGTTTCATACTCTGCTTGATGGTTTAGACCGCACACTCTGCTTGTCCATTTGAATGGTGCTGACCTCACATGTTTGATACCATTGAGTTTCATGAACTCTTAAAACTCCATACTGGTGAAGCAAGATCCGTTATCACTTACAAAGATGTCAGGCAGACCATGCGTAGCAAACATGACACGAAGGCTCTCAATAGTAGCTGTGGATGTGCTGGATGACATGATTGTACACTCTATCCACTTGGAATAAGCATGCACCACAACTAAGAACATCTTTCCTAGGAAGGGACCTACAAATCGATGTGGATCCTGGACCATGGTTTAGATGGCCACGACCACAGACTCAGCGCCGATTCCGCTGGTGCTTTACTAAGCTGCATGCAAGTGTTGCACTGATGCACACATGATTCCAGATCAGAATCAATTCCAGGCCACCATACATGAGACCTGGCAATGGCTTTCATCATGACAATACTGGGATGCGTGCTATGTAGATCATGCACAAATTTCTCTCTGCCTTTCTTGGGCATAACAACATGATTACCCCACAGTATACAATCTGATTGAATGCATAGTTTGTCTTTGCGATGGATGTAAGGTTTGCTTTCCTCACACATTTGCTTGGGTATGGCAGACCAATCACCACTAAGGATACAACGTTTCACAACCAATAATATCGGGTCCTGGCTGATCCAGGTCTTAACTTGTTGGGCCGTGACAGGGGTTCCTTCACTTTCAAAAGTATCCATGACGAAAAGTAGGTCTGCCGGTTGTGGCGTTTCCATCTCCGATGTGGGCAACGGCAGACGGCTCAATACATCGGCACAATTCTCAGTGCCAGGTCTGTGGCAAACGACATAATCATAGGCAGATAATGTCAGCGCCTACCTCTGGATGCGGGACGATGCATTGGTACTGATACCTTTTTTTTCCGAAATCAATGAAATGAGTGGCTTGTGATCTGTTTCCAGTTCAAACCAAAGACAAAACGGGTAACGATGCATCTTTTTAACCCCATACACACAGGTTAGTGCTTCTTTCTCTACCATGCTGTAGATTCTTTCCGCCTTTGACAAACTTTTTGAAGCACTGAAACAGAAACATAGAAAATAGGTGCAGGAGTAGGCCATTCGGCCCTTCGAGCCTGCACCACCATTCAATAAGATCATGGCTGATCATTCACTTCAGTCCCCTTTCCTGCTTTCTCTCCATACCCCTCGATCCCTTTAGCCGTAAGGGCCATATCTAATTCCCTCTTGAATATATCCAATGAACTAGCATCAACAACTCTCTGCGGCAGGGAATTCCACAGGTTAACAACTCTCTGAGTGAAGGAGTTTCTCCTCATCTCGGTCCTAAATGGCCTACCCCTTATCCTAAGATTGTGTCCCCTGGTTCTGGACTTCTCCAACATCGGGAACATTCTTCCCGCATCTAACCTGTCCCGTCCCGTCAGAATCTTATACGTTTTATGAAATCCCCTCTCATCCTTCTAAACTCCAGTGTATAAAGGCCCAGCTGATCCAGTCTCTCCTCATACATCAGTCCAGCCATCCCTGGAATCCGTCTGGTGAACCTTCGCTGCACTCCCTCAATAGCAAGAACATCCTTCCTCAGATTAGACCAAAACTGAACACAATATTCCAGGTGAGGCCTCACCAAGGCCCTGTACAATTGCAGTAAGACCTCCCTGCTCCTATACTCAAATCCCCTAGCTATGAAGGACAACATGCCATTTGCCTTCTTCACCGCCTGCTGTACCTGCATGTCAACTTTCAATGACTGATGAACCATGACACTCAGGTTTCATTGCATCTCCCCTTTTCCTAATCTGCCACCATTCAGATAATATTCTGCCTTCGTGTTATTGCCTCACATTTATCCACATTATACTGCATCTGCCATGCATTTTCCCACTCACCTAACCTGTCCAAATCACCCTGCAGCCTCTTAGCATCCTCCTCACAGCTCACACTGCCACCCAGTTTAGTGTCATCTGCAAACTTGGAGATATTACATTCAATTCCTTCATCCAAATCATTGATATATATTGTAAAGAGCTGGGGTCCCAGCACTGAGCCCTGCGGCACCCCACTAGTCACTGCCTCCCATTCCGAAAAGGACCCGTTTATCCCGACTCTTTGCTTCCTGTCTGCCAACCAATTCTCTATCCATGCCAGTACATTACCCCCAATACAATGTGCTTTGATTTTGCACACCAATCTCTTGTGTGGGACCTTGTCAAAGGCCTTTTGAAAGTCCAAATACACCACATCCACTGGTTCTCCCTTGTCCGCTCTGCTAGTTACATCCTCAAAAAATTCCAGAAGATTTGTCAAGCATGATTTCCCCTTCATAAATCCATGCTGACTTGGACCGATCCTGTCACTGCTTTCCAAATGCGCTGCTATTTCATCCTTAATAATTGATTCCAACGTTTTCCCCACTACTGATGTCAGGCTAACCGGTCTATAATTACCCATTTTCTCTCTCCCTCCCTTTTTAAAAAATGGTGTTACATTAGCTACCCTCCAGTCCATAGGAACTGATACCGAGTTGATAGACTGTTGGAAAATGATCACCAATGCGTCCACTATTTCTAGGGCAACTTCCTTAAGTACTCTGGGATGCAGACAATCAGGTCCCGGGGATTTATCGGCCTTCAATCCCATCAATTTCCCCAACACAATTTCCCGTCTAATAAGGATATCCTTCAGGTTGTAACTTGTCGGACTCATTAGCTTGCTGGAGCACGCTACCAACCCCATATGACGAAGTATCACAGGCCAATATTAGATGCTTACATGGATCATAATGTACCAGAAGCTTGTTAGTAGCTTTCTCAAAAGCTCTATCTTGGGACGCACCCCAAACCCAGTTGTCACCTTTTCTTCGCAGCTTGTGCAGTGGCTCTAATAAGGTGCTCAATCTAGGTAAGAAATTACCGAAGTAGTTGAGTAGACCAATGAACAAATGCAGCTCCATCACATTCTGAGGTTTGGGTGCATTTTTGATGGCCTTGGTTTTCGAGTCCGTAGGCCTGATACTGTCAGCAGCAATTTTCCTCCCCAGGAATTCGACTTCCGGTGCCATGAAGACGCACTTCGAGCGTTTTAGTGTGAGTCCCACTTTGTCCAGACGATGTAGAACCTCTTCCAGGTTGTTCAGTTGTTCGGCAGAGTCACGACCTGTCACCAGTATGTCATCTTGGAACACGACGGTTCTGGGGACGGACTTCAGTAGACTCTCCATGTTCCTCTGAAATATGGCTGCAGCCGAGCGAATTTCGAAAGGACACCTGTTGTAGATAAACAGACTTTTATGAGTGTTGATGCACGTAAGTTTCTTCAACGTGTCGACCAGCTCCTGTGTCATGTCGGCCAACGTCAGATCCAGTTTTGTGAACGACTCGCACCCCCCCCCCCCCCGGCTAGCGTTGCAAATAGGTCATCAGACTTCGGTAATGGGTATTGATCCTGTTTCAAAACTCGGTTGATCGTAACCTTGTAGTCTCCACAAATCCTGACGGTGCCATCACTTTTCAACATGGGAACAATGGGGCTGGCCCATTCATTAAATTTGACCGGTGATATGATCTCTTCACGCTGATGTCTGTTCAGTTCGATTTCGACCTTCTCCCTCATCATGTACGGAACTGCCCGAGCTTTATGATGGACAGGTCTTGCATCCGAGTCCACGTGGATCTGCACCTTGGCTCCCGTGAAATTGCCGTACCTGGTTCAAACAGCGAGGGGAGCTTGCTCAGCACATGGAGTATCCTCCTCCTCCGACGACAACGCTTTGATCTCCTTCCAGTTCCATTTGATTTTTTCTAACCAGTTCCTTCTGAACAGCATTGGCCCATTGCCTGGAACAATCCATAACAGTAAATCGTGCACCGCACCATCATACGACACCTTGATTACTGCACTGTCAATCACTGTTATGAGTTCTTTAGTGTACATACGCAGCTTGGCATTGACTGGACTCAGCTTAGGCCTCACAGCCTTCGTATCCCACATCCTGTCGAATGTCCTCTGGCTCATTATTGGTTGACTCGTGCCCATGTCCAATTTCATCGATATCGGCATACCATTAAGTTTTACATTAATCATTATTGGTTGGCTCTTTGTTAGGAACGAATACAGTCCATACACTTCCTCCTCTGGTATCTTGGATTGCATATCCAGATCTGCTCTAAACTGGTCATCATCCTCCAAGTGGTGTGTCGCAGCACGCTTGCTCAGTTGCGGACACGTGCTGGAGATGCCCCGCTCTCAAAAAGCCTTTACAAATATACTATTTAAATTGACACTGATGAGGCCGATGATGTCCCCCACAACGCCAACATGATGATATCGGATTCATTCCTGTTGGCAGACTTTGAGCAGCTACAGGTTTCGCGTACACAGTCGGGTAGGCTCTACCACATGCAGCTCTGCCAAACAACGATATGATCTTGTTTACAGTACTTACTGAGTTCCGATTTTTCAATGATGTCTGCTTTAAGCTTTTGTCTGTCGTCATGCATGATTGGGCAATCATGATGGCGTTGCTCAAATCTGCCACCAGTAGCTTACGCAGGGTCACCTTGTGATTGATGCCGATTACAAAGAAGTCCCGCAGCATGTCTGCCAATGCAGTTTCGAACTTACATGGTCCAGCTAGATGTCTTAGGTCGGCAATGAATTCCGATACTTCCTGGCCCTCAGAACGAACGTGCGTATAGAATCGATATCTTGAGATGATGATGCCTTCATCTGGTTTGAGATGGTCACGTACCAGAGCACACAATGTTTCATAGTCCTTGTCCATTGGAGGAGATTCTTTGAGTCCATAGATTTTTGGACCGCAAACCGTGAGGAGGACTGCCCGGCGTTGAACTGTTTCTGCCTCTTTCTCCATTTTGTTGGCCACGAAGTACTGGTTCCAGCGGGCTACAAAGTCTGCCCAATCTTCTCCCTCCACAAATCGCTCCAAAATTCCAATTGTGCTCATTTTTGCATGCGGAAGTTCTTGTTACCTTGTCACCAAATGTTGTGTATTCAATAACTCAATAGACTGAATATTGTAAACTCCGAACAGGTACAAACTTGGCTCTACTTTATTAGGGCCCAAAGTGATTACATTTCAAGATGGCTGGCCTTTTATACCTGGGCCGCGCACTCGTGCGCACAGCCCAATGACCTCCGACAGTGGCGCCATCTGGTGGCTAGTAAACCCAAGCGTACATACATGACACCTACCACCCCTGCGACCTTTCCCACACCCCCGCGGCCTTCTCCCACCCCGCGGCCTTTCCCACTGCCCCCCCACGGCCTTTCCCCCCCCCCCCAGCAGCCTTTCCCACACCTCCCCCCTGGGGCCTTTCCCCCCCCCCCCCAGCAGCCTTTCCCACCGCCCCCCGCGGCCTTACCCACCCCCCGCCACCTTGAACACCCCCGTGACCTTTAACACCCCCGCAACCTCACTCTTAGATACCTATGCAATGTCCTCCAGCCTTACATCGCTGCTTGCATCTCTGTGACTTACAGTGTATTCCCTCATCGCTCTGCTATCCTATATGGGGGAGAACTTTCAACAATCTTGTCCCCAAAGTCTGGAATTTTCTCTCTGAATCCTTGTTACAGTTTTCCTGATATTCAAAAGCCATATTATAAGCGACCTGTTTAAATGCACTTTTGACCACTCAAGTTACCCTCTGTTCCAATTCAGCCATAACCCAGCTGTGGAGTGTTTTGGAATGTTTTGCCATGTTAAAGGCACTGTTTAAATGTATATTGTTAAACACTGAACTTACATTTATATTATGGCTTTCATGTCCCCATGGTGTCTCAACGTACTTCACAGCCAATTAAGTACTTTTGAAGTGTAGTCACTGTTAAAATGTAGGCAAACATGGCAACCAATTTGTCCACAGCAAGGTCCCATAAACAGTGTTAAAAGACCTGATTAGTGGTTTTAGAGATGTTGGTTGAGAGATAAATGTTGGCCAGGACACCTTCCTCTTCTTCAACTAGTGCCATGGATTTTTTAGCAGTCAATTGAACTGACAGACAGGGCCTCCATTTAACATCTCATCCAAATGACAGCACCGCACTCCTTCAGCAGTACACTAGGTTTCTCTGTGGAGTGGGGCTTGAACCCACAATCTTCCTGTTTAGAGAAGCCAAAGTAGTATCACTTTGCCACAGCTTATATGTATATGCTGCTGTTTTTGCTGCTGTAGTTTTTCTCCTAGTTTAATTGTGATAATGGTGATCTTGATGAAGTGAAGGGGAATTCTGGTGGGTATAACTACTCCACCAATTATCAGAGCATAATTGTTAAATTTTAGCTCATACATCATCTCATTTTTTGTCATGTTATCAATTTTAATTTAAGGTTCAACATTCCATGCAAAAAGTTGTTATAACTGAATCCATTTCTTAATTTTAAGAGAATTAAGTTGGGAGATTAGCTACACTGCCTTTAAACATAGGGCCTCTCCCAACTCAAGAATGGAGCAATGTAATGAGCTGCGTAGCCTCTTTTATGGTAATAAAGGGGATTATCCACAATGAGCAATCATTCAGAACTGGCCTTAAGGTTAAATAAATTTTTATTTTTTGGCTATTATAGACCTAGAACATTGTGAGCCTGCTGCAGGCATCGCTTTGGCTTCTTTTATAAAAGTTGCAGATGTTCTATTGGTCGCAATTTTTGCATAATTTGTTCGAACGCATTTGTTTAGTGCTAAATTTGGCAGAATTCCATTTCACGTACGCTTTCTGTTCAGTGTTCCTGCTATTTACTTCCTTCGGGGAATGTATTTAACACACAGCGTTAGAACAGAGGTGAAGTACTTTCCTTCTCTATTATGAATTTCATCAACCTCCTGGATAACAGTGCTGCCGATGTGACAGCAGAAATCTAAAACTTTAATTGTGTATAACCATATCAATCCTTTGCAGGACTTTATCCATATTGCAAGGTACATGCACCATTAATTATATTAATGAAACTGTTATCTGAAGTAGAGAAAATAAGCGTATACATTTCTCATGCTGATCATTACTGTGAAAAAAGTTGGCGTGGGTGCAAATCCACTAAAATTATCGACAGGGTGAATTTCACCCATATTCGTTCCTTAAGTCCAAGGACTTTGATTGCATTTAGCTACAAATTGATTTTTTAAAACCTGTGAGCCAAATAGATTTCAGTAAGTAAACTACAGCTTCTATGTTATACCAGAGATATACTATTAGTGATTTCATAAGGCCACTGTTCTCAGACGAGTCACCAGCGCTCTTATGGAACCCTGAGTGTTTACTGGTGCCCACTATGTACGGTTCTACCAATAGTAAATGGAGGTTCTATAAGAATGGCTACAATTCTAATCCCTTCAGAATAATAATAAACTATTCCTGCCCCAAAACACTTTCTGTTGTTCACACTACACCATACAGATTTTTGGATCATCGTTTTAATGGTGATCGGACAGTATTTTTATTGTATTATTTGACTGATAATTTCTCAAATATTTGCCAATAAATGGAAGTATATTTATTTACAATGTGTATTTTGATTGATCTTTAACAGTAACACCATCAACACTTATGACATTGCATCAGAACAATCAGTTTTCTTTGTTTGGTAATGGAGCATCAGAAGCCTTCAATTAACAAATGAGAGGGAAAATAAGATGCAGAAGAGGATTTGAAAAGAAGGAAAATAAAGAGTGAGAAAAAAAACCTCCAAGAGGAAAGCTAGAAGTCAGGAGATGGTTTTTGTGCTGCCTTCGCTTGGGGAGGGAGGGCAGGGTGTTACATTTCAGCTCAGAGAGCAGTTACAGCCATATTGCTGGAGTGTAGAATACCTAGAGATATCAACATTGACTCTCATTTGCACTTGAATCATTCTCGGATGAGATATATGGAATTTGAATTTAACTCTTAGGAAATGTAAATCCAACTGCATGCATCAGTGATCTACTAGAAGCTTGTCTCTTCAAGTGTGGGATTCAAATGGGAAGTGAGCTGAAAGCATTTTTTTGTTGTGCTGCTTTCGTGCAACATCACTTCATTAATTTGAAATAGGATGGGAGGCTTATTCCTGGGAAATAGAAACAATCTGTTCCCATGTGTTGCTTTCTGAGAGATCAGTAGAAGTAGTGAAAAACTTGCATTTGATTAATATTTTATCTATCATATTCTTTTCCATCAAATCTTTTTGAAGTAGAATAAAGAACCAATTTGAAAGCTACTTCTGCCCAATTCTATTTAGAATAGTGCAAGCAGAAAATGAAATTGGCCTAAGCTATCAAGCATACTTACAACATTAGAACCATTGAACTCTCTACTGGATGAAGAATTGAATATTCAATCTATGAATAAAATAACAGAGCAAGTCTTGGTTAGCATTCCCACTTGAGTCAGTCAGTGCTGGATTCAAGCCCTGCTCCAGACAGCCCTGGCAAGTGGACACTGGACCTCCAGCTCTAAATTCTGGGTTGACATCCAGCAAGATACTCTCATCCAGTGCGTGGGTGCCCCCTCATAATGCTCTTCCTCCACTTAGGGCTGCTCTGTAGACCATAAGCTTGGTGCCAGATTTGGTTCCTAATATGAAAGCACTGTAGCCAGAAACAATCCATCATTGAGTCACAGTGTAAGAAGAGTGGGAGTGATACCCTGACAAGATTATTCATAAAAGGCACCAAACAAATCTTTAACCCTTCAGCTTAATGCCTTGTCAAGAAACCATCTGGGGTTTACTGCCTAGTCTTTGCCTCATGCCTAAATTTTCACACCAACTTACATCAACCAGTTCAAATTGTATTAGCATTATGTTGCAAACCGCTAATCAGAATCTGCAAATTACGCCTGTTTCAGGTGGGCATCCGAGCCAATATGGCATGCAACAAACACCTAGCATGGAATGAGCCTGTGCATGCCGCATCAGCATTGGTGCCTACATAGAAACATAGAAACATAGAAAATAGGTGCAGGAGTAGGCCATTCAGCCCTTTGAGCCTGCACCACCATTCAATAAAATCATGGCTGATCATTCACCTCAGTACCCCTTTCCTGCTTTCTCTCCATACCCCTTGATCCCTTTAGCTGTAAGGGCCATATCTAACTCCCTCTTGAATATGTCCAATGAACTGGCTTCAACAACTCTCTGTGGTAGGGAATTCCACAGGTTAACAACTCTCTGAGTGAAGAAGTTTCTCCTTATCTCAGTCCTAAATAGCTTACCCCTTATCCTTAGACTATGTCCCCTGGTTCTGGACTTCCCCAACATCGGGAACATTCTTCCTGCATCTAACCTGTCCAGTCCCGTCAGAATTTTATATGTTTCTATGAGATCCCCTCTCATCCTTTTAAACTCCAATGAATACAGACCCAGTTGATCCAGTCTCTCCTCATATGTCAGTCCTGCCATCCCGGGAATCAGTCTGGTGAACCTTCGTTGCACTCCCTCAATAGCAAGAACGTCCTTCCTCAGATTAGGTGACCAAAACTGAACACAATATTCCAGGAACTCCTACATGGCAAGCGAGCCCCAGACGGGCAGAGGAAACATTTCAAGGACACCCTCAAAGCCTCTTTGATAAAGTGCGACATCCCCACCAGCACCTGGGAATCCCTGGCCCAAGACCGCCCTAAGTGGAGGAAGATCATCCGGGAGGGTGCTGAGCACCTTGAGCCTCGCCGCCGAGAGCATGCAGAAATCAAATACAGACAGCGGAAGGAGCGTGTGGGAAACCAGACTCCCCACCCACCCTTTCCTTCAACCACTGTCTGTCCCACCTGTTACAGAAACTGTAATTCCCGTATTGGACAGTACAGTCACCTGAGAACTCACTTTTAGAGTGGAAGCAAGTCCTCGATTTCGAAGGACTGCCGATGAGGATGATGATGGTGCCTGAAAAATGGGTCTGTGTGATTTCTAGATTTCTCGACCCGTGTGCTTGAGGTTATAAATTATTTCCAGAATTTAAACAACTTGGTCTTCATGAGCTGCTCTGGATGAACTGGTTGTCCCACATTCCTCTTGGGAAGCCTTCTGAGACATCAAAGTGATGAACATCCATCTGTACAGGAGCTATCCACTTGTCCTGAATACTCTGACCCTGGGTAACTTCATCTTGCATGTTGCCAACTGTATATGGACTAGCTGGCTTTAATCTCACCAACCTTGATTGCTGATGAATTTGTATGTTTAAATGGCACTCTTGTGTCTGATGGTATTTGATTGATTTAACCATACAATCTTCATTTCGCTAATCTTTCCCTCTGTCAGAGATGCACTTTCTGATTTGACAGCAACACTCTTTTAAATACAGTGCACAAAGAATGGCAACAACTTCTATTACAAAAACCACTACAAGAGTTACTGAAAAAGAAACCTAGATCTAAACAAAGAATTAAAATTGAGACTGAGAACTGCTGAGAAAAGAGTTCAGCTCTTCTAGTGTCTACCACCTTCCAAGGCATCTTGTTATCCCTGATGACCTCCAAATCAATGAGGCACCAAGACAGGTCACTTGTTTACTCGCTAAATTTTTAGGACCTTGTTAACAAAGAAGTCACACACGGGTTCAGATCAGGCTATTTGTGCTGCTTTCAGGCCTGTGCTTTTGATGCCTTGACTTCTATCCCTGATAAGGATTGTTTTGTTTGTGTAAGCCTTCATGGTTTAATTAACATTGGCCCTTTCCTTTCCCAGCATTCAGTCTGACTACTGACTCCACTTTGAGGACACTTATAAGGCATATTTTCGGGCATTTCTCCGACAACAGAATGAGATTTTATGTGTGGATAAAATATATAAAATATATTGTAGATTTGGAGTTCAGCCACGATCCAAAATTGAAGTGGTAACAGCGCATTTTAATTCTTTATAGACCAATTTTTTATTCTAAGAGAACTGTCTTCACACTGAGTCATGAAGCTAAAACTGCATCCCGCATTATGACTCAGTGCTGCAGTATCTTCTATTATGGTGATTAGACAGCCCTCACAAATTTAATTCTTCATCCTTTCTATGGGGATTTTCAGAATGATTAACATTCACTTCTGAAGTAAAGTTTAAAAAAAACACTTCACTTGATAAATTGAGGAATATTAAATTTCTTTTTACGTTTGTTATAGTCTTTATTAGAATAGATCAAAGAGCTGTTTTTACATGAATTATCTAATAAAATATACTGGCAGTGTTATTTCCTGTAAATCAACTGAGAATTATTGCTTAACAAACTTGCAGTGATCCCATGCTGAAGGACTAATGATGGAGACGAGTTATGAAAAACCCTGGCCAGCCAGATGCACCATGACAATGATCATCAACTTAATTAAAGGGACCAAGAACATAATACTCGCCCACAAACTCCATAGTTTGTTATTTTAAAAGAACAACATACAGCAGTGATCTTAAGATATCAATCTCAGAGTTTAGAGATCAGTTATAAACTATTCAAAATGTATTTCCACACTTCAATAGTTTGTAAATGAATTGGCCCCAATATTGATACAAAGGCAGATTTCGAGCGGGGGTGTGGGGGTGTGTGGGAGGGGATTGCCTGCACGAAGAGGTAAAGCTAGTGGGTCGGAATCTCCAATTTGACTTGATTGAATCATTACGTTTTTTACTTCCAGATTTTGTGTCTCCAAGCTGAGCAGCAGGTGTGATGCAGTATTACATGACGCGATCCGAGTCCATTTTAAAGGGCCGATGCAGAAATGGAATTTAGAGGAGCCATGAGGTGCTTAGGATAGATTCACAAACAAAAAGGGCAGCGCCCAGATTCAGTGACACTTTCTTTGAATTACTGCTGGCAGCAGTCAAGAGCAGGAGGGACATACTTTTCAGCAGCAATGGGAGGAAGAAACCTGCTGCTGTCACCAAGAAGGCATGGTTGGAGGTGACTGAGGAGGTGAGCAGCACAAACATTGTGCCCTGGTCTTGGATGCAGTGCAGGAAGTGGTTTAATGACCTAACCAGGTCAGGAAAAGTGAGTACATTTGCTGATTCACTTACATCCTGTGGTGCAAACCCACCTCCCCGCCACCCCCCACCTCTGCCTTTTCAAGCCTATTGCATCACATTACTCCTCACACCCACTTAAGTTTCAGAACCACCCATCCTTCTATTTCTATGCACTGCCCCACCTCTCCATGTAAGCATCCACTACTGCCACTCACCCCAATGCACAGGTTCAGGGGAAACCCTCAGGGGTCATAGGCCAAAAGCATCTCAGCCGTCAGGGCAGGATTCTGAGCAGCCTGCCTCTACCTCTGCTGAAACCAGGCAGGTAAAGCAATTGTAATTCATCAAGGGTACACACGTGGGTGTTTGACAAAATGTTATGTTGATAAGTTTCCTTTTCTTTATAATGCCACATAAAATGGAATGATTAGCACCACTTCTACATCTTGACCATTATTGCGTCCCGAGTACCAACTAGCCTTTTCCTTTGTTTCATGATGAATGTGAATACAGTACATGACAGGACACATTGGGCAGATGTGCAATGGTTTTATGCGTGGTTGAATGACTATTTTGTGCAAAAGGAGGGGTAGAGGTGGGAGTGGCGGGGATTGGTGGTGGTGGTGACTTCATTTGTTATTTGTTCCAGTCGACATAATTAACTACTTTAGCTGTGGTAGCATTCTCACCTCTGAGTTAGAAGGTTGTGAGTTCAAGTCCCACTCCAGAGACCTGAGCACTAACATCTAAGCTGACATTCCAGTGCATTACTGAGGGAGTGCTGCACTGTCAGATTTGGATGAGATGTTAAACCGAGGCCCCATTTGCTCTCTCAGGTGGATGTAAAAAATCCCACAGAACTATTTCAAAGAAGAGCAGGGGAGTTATCCCTGGTGTCCTGGCCAATATTAATCCCTAGAACGATAAGGTCTGGAATGTTGGAATGTCGTAGTATGAATGCATCATGGCAGCTCCCGGGCAATCTGGCGTACACATGCATGAACCTCTTCTTGTGGTTGCACATCAGCTGTACATTGATAGAATAAAATCCCTTGTGGTTGATAAAAAAAAAACTCCTGGTTGCTCCGGTGGTCCTAAGATTGCCACGTGCATGCAATCGATGGTACCCTGTACCTGTGGGAAACCAGTCAGAGGCGACTGAGAGTGCCCACTCATTATGGCTATTATAGTCAAAGGGGAAGTTCACATATGTTGACTCCCTGGCAAATAACCCATCAGTGACCCGCCGTATACATTTAGGGCAGCCAACTGAGATCCTCGAGATGTCTCCAGTGGCGCACTTGCAGGAGCCAGAGTCATAGAAATTGAAGGCGGTGGTGTCTTTGACAGCAACAGGCAGCACGAGGCCACACAGGTCCAACAGGGAGCAGATCTTCTTGAAGGAGGCCACAGCTGTAAACAACCATCTGCCGCGTCATTCTGAGCCTGTGCAATCACTGCTCTTCAGATAGGTCTAGGAAGCTGAGCCTCTGTTGGTGGACACCGTCACGTGAGTAGTGCTTCCTGTGACCTCAGCCCCTCTGTTAGTCTCCTCTCTCCCGTGCCCCTCCCCCTGTGCCCCTCCCCCCTCTGCTCCTCCCTCCTGTGCACCTCTCCCGTGTGCACCCCCCTCCTGTGCCCCTCCCCCCTGTGCCCCTCCCCCTGTGCCCTTCTCCCCTGTGCACCATCCTCCTGTGCACTTCTCTCCTATGCCCCCCTCCTGTGCCCCTCCCCCCCTGTGCCCCTCCCCCTGTGCCCCTCCCTCCTGTACACATCTCCCCTGTGCCCCCTTCCTGTGCCCCTCTACCCTGTGCCCCCTCCCCTGTGTCCCTCTCCCCTGTGCCCTCCTCCTGTACCACTCCCCCCTGTGCCCCTCACCCCATGCCCCTCTCCCCTGTGCACCTCTCCCCGTGCCTCTTCCCAGTGCCCTTCCCCCCGTGCCCCTCTCCCCTGTGCACCTCTCCCACATGCCCCTCTCCCCAGTGCCCCTCCCCCCGTGCCCTTCCCCGTGCCCCTCTCCCCTGTGCCCCCCGTGCCCCTCCCCCCGTGCCCCTCCCCCCATTCCTCTCCCCCTGTGCCCCTCTCCCCTGTGCCCCTCTCCGATGCCCCTCCCCCCTGTGCCCCTCTCCTGTGCCCCTCCCCCCTGTGCCCCTCTCCCCTGTGCCCCTCCCCCCGTGCCCCTCCCCCCATTCCTCTCCCCCTGTGCCCCTCTCCCACATGCCCCTCTCCCCAGTGCCCCTCCTCCCGTGCCCCTCTCCCGTGCCCCTCCCCCCTGTGCCCCTCCCCCCTGTGCCCCTCTCCCCTGTGCCCCTCTCCGATGCCCCTCCCCCCTGTGCCCCTCTCCCGTGCCCCTCCCCCCTGTGCCCCTCTCCCCTGTGCCCCTCTCCCCTGTGCCCCTCTCCCCTGTGCACCCCCTCCTGTGCACCTACTGATCCCACCACAGCACATCGTCACTGCCATAGATGGTTGATTGACTTCCTCGATTTCTCCCATCCTGCTGGTGGCTGTTTGAAAGCCTCCAATCTTTTCAAAAACCTCATGCTGATAAAAAAACTCTCTGCTAAACGTTTGGCAGAAGGAACAGACAAAGCAGCTATAAGCACTCAGCTTTTATACAGATCGGACAATCTGAAGTTTAAAGACCCCTAATGCTTTTCACTGGCGAGTTTCCCGAGCCCCGGGAAACCAATGCTGGAGGCGTTAAATTCAAAAGACTGTTTAACTCAATTAAAAATCCCTTCATTACCATGTAATAATGATGTTATATGCCGTGTTACTTACTCGCACACAGCCAAACGTGCTTCTGTTAAACCCGGAAGTGGGAGCATTGGAGCCAGGTTACAGTGGTGTTTCAAATGTATTCAATTTTTACTTGCCACCCATTCCCAACCCTCCCGTTTGTGGGCGTTAAAATTCCCCCCATAACCTCTGCATCTTACATCGACTACAGAAATGTCAAATTAATTATGTCACCAATTTGCAGTCAATCCCTTATATACTAATTGGTTACAGAATACAGCTCATGGGGCGCTAGTTAAAGCGGAGGTGGCGTCCGGAAAAACAAAATTGGCCGACTTACCAGTCGCGACCCGTTGCATCCTTCAACTCGGGATTCGTGCCACGATCTGCCAGCCCGGCACTCCGCATGAGTGCCAGGCTAATGGCATGGCACCCCGCTCCCTGTGGTCCTGGTCTCAGAGTCTGTAGCTTGGCCCTCCCCTTTAATGAAAGGGAGGGCCCTTTCTACGTGGCAGTGCTCCGCCCCGCTCGCGCATCACAAAGGAAGTGGAGCGCCTTATTTTGCTCTCCACTTCTTCTCGGGGGCAGTAACCCCAATATCGCGAGCAGGGCGGAACTTCTACACCTGGCGCAGGAACTCCCGCCTCGCGACTGTTACCGGCCCCAAATGGGGCTCTACACAATTCCACCCCCCCACCCCGTGCCCCCCTCACCTTGCCTGGCAGATAATTCAAAACTTGTATCACCCTTTGAGCAAAGAAACAATTTTCATATATCTGCTTTATATCTGCTTATGCTCTGGTCCTGCTCGCCTGACTTATTTTGAAGTAATGTTCTAAGTTTATCTTGATTTTATATAACTTAATGAGGTCCTTTGATAATTTTTTCCTTTGGACTGTCAATTTGGAGCTTCTCTAATCTTTCCTCACAGATCATACTCTTCATCCTTGGGCTCAGACTTTTTGTGGTTGTTGTCGCTCAACTAAATAAATTTGGTTCTTTTACTATCAAACCACACTGTTCTTATCACTGTTTAATCTGAGAGATCACAGAAAGCAATTTGAATGGGTTTAGCATTAAGTTCAATCTTAGAATCATAGAAGTTTACAGCACAGAGACAATTCGGCCCACTGTGTCTGTATAGGTTGAAAAAGAGCTATCCATCCTAATCCCACATTCTAACTCTTGGTCCGTAGCCCTGTAAGTTGAGGCACTTCAATTGCATATTCAAGTACTTTTTAAATGTGTTCAGTATTTCTGCCTCTACCACCCTTTCAGGCAATGAGTTCCAGACCTCCACCACCCTCTGGGTGAAAATGTTTCTTCTCAACGCCTCTCAAATGCTTCGACCAATTACTTTAAATCTATGCCTCGAGTTGTTGACCTCTCTGCTACGGGAAATAGGAAGTTCCTATCGACTCTATCTAGGCCTCTCATAATTTTATACAGCTCAATTAAATCTCCCCTCAGCCTCCTCTGTTCCAAAGAAAACAAACCCAGCCTATCCAATCTGCCCTCATAGCTAAAATTCTCCAGTCCAGGCAACATCCTCGTGAATCTCCTTTATACCCTCTCCAGTGCAATCACGTCTTTTCTCTAATGTGGTGACCAGAACTGTATGCAGTACTACAGCTGTGGCCTAACTAGTGGTTTATACAGTTCTAGCATAAACTACCTGCTCTTATATTCTATGCTTCTGCTAATAAAGGAAGGTATCCCATATGCTTTCTTAACCACCTTATAAAAACATAAAAACATAAGAAATAGGAGCAGGAGTAGGCCATTTAATACGATCATGGCTGATTCAATCATGGACTCAGGTCCACTTCCCTGCCTGCTCTCCATAACCCCTTATTCCCTCATCATTTAAGAAACTGCCTATTTCTGTCTTAAATTTATTCAATGTTCCAGCTTCCACAGCTCTCTGAGGCAGCAAATTCCACAGATTTACAACCCTCTGAGAGAAGAAATTTCTCCTCGTCTCTGTTTTAAGTGGGCGGCCCCTTGGTCTAAGATTATGCCCTCTAGTTCTAGTCTCTCCCATCAGTGGAAACATCCTCTCTGCATCCAACTTGTCAAGCTCCCTCATAATCTTATACGTTTCGATAAGATCACCTCTCATTTTTCTGAATTCCAATGAGTAGAGGCCCAACCTACTCAACTTTTCCTCATAAGTCAAACCCCTCATCTCTGGAATCAACCTTGTGAACCTTCTCTGAACTGCCTCCAAAGCAAATATATCCTTTCGTAAATATGGAAACCAAAATTGCTTGCAGTATTCCAGGTGTGGCCTTATCAATACCCTGTACAACTTTAGCAAGACTTCCTTGCTTTTATATTCCATCCCCTTTGCAATAAAGACCAAGATTCCATTGGCCTTCCTGATCACTTGCTGTACCTGCATACTATCCTTTTATGTTTCATGCACAAGTACCCCCAGGTCCCGGTATCTGTCCTGCTAACTTCAGGGTTCTGTGAACATGCATTCCAAGGTCCCTCTGTTGCTCTACACTTCTCAATATCCTACCATTTATTGTGTAGTCCCTGGTCTTGTTTGCCCTCCCTAAATGCATTAACTCACACTTCTCTGCATTAAATTCAATTTTTCATTTTACCTGACCAGTCCATTGATATCTTGCTACAGTCTTGAAGTGGAGCTTTATTGAAAAAAAATCTATTTTGTTGATGTTGTGTATGTATGCCTGTTTACTGTGTGATGTCTGTAACACTGTTATGCAACACTGAATGTACACTTACAGGACACATACACAGGCAGTGGGAGCAGACCCACTGCAGGGACAGTGGTCAATGGGCAGCCCAGCCACCACCAATGGCAACCTGCACCAGACCAGCCCTACAGCCCCTGGCCACCAGGGCCAATACCAGGAGCATGAGGCCAATACCCTCCAGCTTCCCTGGCAAACCCTGGGATAACCTGATTCTCATCCCAATTGGTGGACAAGGAGTCCACCCAGTCTTGTGGCCCTGCCCACCACCCCACAACTACCCACATCACAGTGTATACACACCACCCACTGCTGCCATGGCTATCTCCCCGAGGGATCCCACAACAGTAGCACCCACTTGGTTTGTTTGTGAGGGAGGGGAAACGTACGAGGCCAGCCTCAAGCACAGGGGTCACACCTGGCAACCACACAGTCCTCACCACAACCTCCCATAGCCCACCACTGATCACCTCCCCTGGTCATGACAATAAGGATATGAAAAATGCTCAGGGTGGAGTATTGTTGTGTATGCATGCCTGTTTACTGTGTGATGTCTGTAACACTGTTATGCAACACTGAATATACCCTTACACTGTACACACCTTGCCTGTACACCAGAGGGTGCTGCTGCTGGAGACCTAAGGGTTGCCTGCACACGACAGGTAACCCAGTATAAAAGGGAACTCAGAGTTTGTTGTGGTCACTCAGGAGCTGCAAATAAAGGACTAGAGATCTACACAGTTTAAGTATCATACCCTGCCTCGTGGAGTCATTACTAAAGGTGCCTACACCATAGTTGACTCCAGGCCAATTGAAGAAATTTCTTGTAATTAAAACATTCTTTTGGAACCAAAATTAACCCCAGCAATTCAAGCTCACATTAGTCAAAAGTAAAGCCACAAATGATTCTTCAAAAGCCTCCTCCCTTCAATTGTCTAAATACACATAAAGACATAATCCTCTTTGGCTCTGCCCTCTTGTAGAACCAGACAAAAAGGAACACAGCTTATAAAACAAAATATTTTCTATCGGATCCATATTATTTTCAATCCAAGAACATTTATTAATGTAAAACAATATATAGATAGTCCTCAAAAGTTTTTCCCGTCAAGCTAAAGAAAAATAGTTTTTCCATTGGAAACATAGGGAGTAAATTTTGGAAAAATAACTGTTGACTGAATTAGACTAAATGAAATTTTCAATAGCCCAGATTTTCCTCGGGACTTGTGCCATTGTAATGGTACACTTACATCACAGGAACTACTGAACGGTGCAAAGGAATGAGGAAATTATGGAGTAAATGACTTGCGCTATTAATTATGCCACTCCATATTTTCCTGAGACTTTGGCTCTGTTCCGCCGTAAACCTCACCAAAAACATTTGGAAGGTAATTCGCATCGTTCTGCCCCCATTAAAACCAATGGTAATCGAAACTAGATGAAGCAATTTCCATCCCTTCCTCAAAGTAGGCTCCCTGAAATAGGGTGGCAGTCATGATGGGAGCCCACTGAAATTATTTTAGTGAGCCAGAAGCCAGGAAATCAGCCATCGGGCACTTAGGCATGGGATGGAGTTCCCACCCTGCCGAAGTTGTTACGGATGCAAAACAATCTTAAAGTGCTGGGTACTTCTGAACTTCAACCGAAAACCAACAGACACATTCCAATCTAATAAGTTCCTGACTAAACAACAATTAATCTCTAACTGGGCCTATGCTTACTTATTATTAGATCCTATCCTTAATGGGCCACAAATCCATTACAGAATAATATAACTGTCAGCGTTTGCCGTCATTACTTCTCTGAAACTGATCGTAACCTCAGGATTTAGCACATGTGCAGATAAATGCGCTAAATTCTGAAGTTGCGGTCAGTCATTCACTGCTCTGACATAGGCAGCGCTATGGGCACACTGCCTCCACCCCTCATAGCCTCAATTTTATATTTTTTCTCCATTATAAAGAGGAATGGCTGGGGTTGAGGATCGGGAGTGGCTGGGGTGAGGATCGACAGGGCCGGGGATCGGGGGAAGCGTCGGCTGGGGATGGGGGGGGTGGGTGGCGGGGAGGGACTTCGGCCGAGGATCGGAGGGAAGGGGCCACGGCCAGGGATCGCATGAGGGAGGTCGGCCAAAAATCGCTGAGTGGTGGGGTGGGGAATGGGGGGAATTGGCCGGGGATCGGTGGAGGGGGGAGAGAGGATTGGGGCCGACCACCGGAGAATTATGGCCAGCCTCATCATCGTCGTTCGGAGAGGGAGTACTGGGAGACGGGCTGCCGAGGGAGGGAGGGGTAATCGGGGGCCTCGTGGGGGGGTACTCCGATCGCAGGGGTAGGTATGGTCAGGACCCTGTATAAAGCCACTTACCTCCTGGATGCAACAGCCCCCACCTCTGTTTAACTGCCGCGTTTCATGGATTATGTGAAACCCGGCAGTTAAACACAAAATGGAGAGGGATAAGAGGCTTCCAGCCTCATTACAATATTTGGATTGAGGTCACATCCCCTGAAGTGGGGTGGTCGTCCGCTGGCCCCACCCCACCTCCGGCAAAACTAGAAGTGGGCGGGTTGGAGGTGGGATAAGGTCAGGAATCCCACTTTTACTGCCCATACACTCCAAACCTACCCATTTTTTAGAGAAAATTCCGGCCAACATATCTACCACTATATTAAAATAAAACAAGATTCTAATTTCTTTATATTTTTTTCAGAGATTATTGTTAGTTATAAATCCCTTTTGAATCATGTAATGATATTGCTGTTTACAATCAGTAGCATTCATTAAAGACTAAATCTATAGTAATTACTTACCAGCCAAGAGGTAAAAATCTTTTACACATTTGCTATAAGGTCAGCTAATCATGGTTAACGTTGTAATAAAGCTAATGCACCTTTTGGAAAATGAAAATAAGCTCAAAAGCCCACACAGATTTGCTAAATTTACATTTTACTTCCATATTGATATCATTATATTCGCAAAGATATTCAATTACATATGGGTCAGGTTTACAATTTTTGAAAGCTATTGAGCAAAATTTAAATATCACGAGTGGTGCAAATTAAATCTAATGTTGTCCAATCCATAAAATCTAGTTCACAGAATGGCTCAGATAGATTAGAGTTGAAGAGGGATTGTTCCAGCGTAAAATTAAGAGATTGAAAGTTGCGCCTGATGAGTGGCTGCTGTAATGAAAAACTTGGATACAGTTAGGTTTTTGCTGCTTTTAAAACAATCAAACCAGATGGCCAATTCTACATCCTGTTGCCAACCCAACTGATGTAGTAAAAGCTTTGAGAAACACAGTGGCCCTGAAATCCCTCAGAAGTTCCAGCATCCTCGTGCTATACCTACAGCAGAAAACTAGCAGAACCCTCAGAAAATGGCATTAATCCAGTTGCACTTGGTTTTTGCCCTTTTGTAAAGTTTCCTAGATGCCTTGTAAGGGATGGACTTGCCATTCACTCTTTATAAGACACATGGTGGCTGGGGGAGGATTCAATGGTCGGACTCCCTACATCAGGAGTTCGAGCTTCACAGGCTCAGTCAGGACCCAGCATTCATTAAAGGATGGGATTCCCAGTAAGGTCAGTGAGACCAAGGAAGCAGCCTAGATCTCCAAAGAATAGACATTGAAAAGAATATAATTCACATATTAGCCTCTTTACATAGGAGGAAAATGGATGGAGGAACCTGGCATTGCAATCTGAGGAACTTGTGTCCAATATGCCTTGTCTGGAACAAAAAACAATCATTTTCACATCAATCATTTATAATGTACACAAGTCCACTTCAAAAAGGTGTCAGTATGGCTAACTGTCATTCACTTTGCGTGTCTTGCACTGGGAAGTATCCCATAATGCTTTGTAGTATATTCACAACATGTTGGAATATCTTATTATCAAACACTACTGTTACATAGCAACCGTTTGTTACAGTAGTCTTTAGGAATGAGTTAGTTTTACATGTGACAATTGATGCAATGCAATTAAAGTTATGACATGCTTTCTACTCTACAAGTTATGCTATAGGCACTAAAGATCTTTCATATCATCAAAATGCATTGATTCATATGCTAATTGATAGCATTTGCATTCTGAATCCTAGTTATTACTGGATTAAAGTAGAAATCTGAAATATAGGCCGGACTTTTCTGGGCTGAGTAGCGGGTGCGGTCGGTGGCGAGTCGGGTGGGAAAGTTGTTATTTTCCCGCTGTCATCCTGACCCAACGCGCCTTTCTGTCGGGTGCATCTGTCATCGCGGAGACAACCCTATCTGCAGCACGACCGACCTAATTGAAATAATTATCAGTCAGTTTACAGGCACTTAAGAGCCTTTCTTCACTTACTTTTTAAACTTCCCTGCTTGGCCACAGGATTCACACAGCTCGGGAACCATGTCTGTCAACCTGAGGTGGGAGTTCTGTGCCCATTGCCCCAGCTGATTACTTGACAGCAACAAATGTTCAGTGAAAGCTCCCACCTGATAGATGATCACTTTTGTAAGGGGGTGGTCCCGGGGGTCAGGTTCACCTCTGACCAACTTGAGCGGTTCGAATCGCTCCCACTTCCTTGGGTTCTAGTCTCTGGATTTATTTGGGGGATGTGATAAAGTGCAAAGGACAACTGGTTTGGTGCAAAAGATCTTTGATTTTATTAAAGACAAGAAAATACAATATCAAAACTTATAATTACTCGAATAAGGAACATTACAAGAAAAATACAATATCAAACTTATGATTAATCTAATAAAGAACCATACATTACACATTCAAAGGGGGTTACAGTAAAATTACACCTCCCATCTCCCAATACCTAATTCTAGCTAGGCTAGACTCCAGGGCAAGCAGGGACTATGCTTACCAATCCTTTCTGGTCAGTTAGCGGTAGTTCGCGATTTCGGGGTTCGTTGAAATCTGTAGGTTCTGCTTGTTGTACTACGAACATCGGAGGAGACTTCTAGCTGCGCAATCTTTAGTTGGGTTGAGTTCGCTGATGTGGTAAGGCGCATTTTGGATCTATGGGCTAAGTACCCTGTTTTCTTCGTTAAAAGTAGGTTCAAAATCTCTCTAGGTAATGTTTTAACTTGTTGGTAGTCAGGCATTAGATTGTAGAGTGGAAACTATTCGATTCTTTGTTTTTTTTCCAGGTGGAGTTTTGTTTCGAGTTTGGTCGATTGCGGTGGTTTTTCGTTGATACCACATTGGCTGTGGTCGGTTGCTGCCGCGATGGTGATGTTCTTCCTTCTTTCAGGACTTCGAGGCTGGAGAAGTTAGTTTACAACTGTCACATTGGTTTCTCTCCTTGTCTTGATGACACAAGCGTGTTCTCGGTTGTATGGCCAAGTATGTCATACCCTCTGTTGAAACAGGGGGCCATTTTTATGGTTTGAGTTGTTCTAATCTTGGTGCCAAATCAGTTCAGAATTCTTTGTTTGAATTTGGTAGGCTTGACTCTTCTTTGTAATATTTTGGCGGACTTGTTAAAAGTTAATATGCTTTGGGTGGTTGATGTTCGAAAACTGTTTCCTAATGGAAATATTAGTTTGGTAATCGCAATGTTCTTTTGTGCTTAGTTTTCGCATACAGGCTGGATTGGGCGTCTTTGTGATGTATATGCTGAAATGGTTTTCCAGATTCAGGTTGATGGTTAGCTATCTCTGGGTTATTTGTTGTAATGTTAATGTCTCTTGTGGAGAAGGATTCTCGAATACCTATTTCTCCACACAAGTTAACTTAGTCCCAACACCCAGACAATTCTAATAATCAAGTTGTCTCCTGTTAGTTCTTTAGGCCTGCCCACAGCCTTGAATTTCTCTTTTAAAAGTCCAAAATTCGACTAAAGTTCGTTGTTTCTTCCACAAGCACTTTAGGGTTCCAAACTTTCTGGTAGATAGTCCCAAATTAAATTTCCTTTCGAATGAGCCCAAACACTGGTTCTTGTGAATTTTACATCCTTTCATTTTCCTCAAGCAGAAACTGTTGCTCAGTCCATTTCCAGCACAGATTCTGAAGACTGCAAGTGTTTCCAGCAAAGTCTCCATGCAGTCTCACCCCATTGGAAGAACTCGTTCACATCTGTACTTCACCTGCCATCTATTTCATCAACATGGCTTCAGTTTATACTGTCTCATCTTGGTCCTCCGAATCGGCACACCAGCAGCACCAACAACGCCAAACTTCTCTGCAATCACCTGATGCTGCACAGGACACAGGCATCAGGATCTGAGCATATTGCTGCCCGGAGGGCCAGGGATGGCCTCATCATGGCCAGATTTAGTTAACTTGTAAGACTTCTCTTCTTAATTAAGACAGGTCAAGACTTATTTATGACTTGACTTATGTAAAAGTCATTCGGGTCAAGACTTATTTACGACTTGACCAATGTACGGGTTAACCAATGTACGGGTTATTTAGAATCAAGAATTATTTACGACTTGACTTATGTGACGGTCATTCTGGATCAAGCCTTATTTATGACTTGACCAATATAAAACTTGTCTTAATTAGGACAGATTCAAAATTTATCTCTACACTTTCAGAGTTCAAACGTGTGAGACAAAATGATGCAGACACAGGATGTTTCTTCAACCAACCCAATCCGGGGTTCAATCTTTTACTTAGAATAATCAAAAGAAATACAAGCAATACAGATAGCATTAAATGCATGATAATTTCTTAATTATCAGCTCGCACCAACCTATCCCGTTAAATCCTTATAACGGTTACAATTGCATATCCCCTTAGTGATTCATGAAAAAGCAAAGATACTCACACGAAATTAATTCCAGCCGTGATTAACGATCGAAAAATAACTCTCTGATCCCTTCAGTAACTGATCAGGTTACTGCTTCTCTGAGACTGCAACAGTAACTGACCACCTCCCACGACCCAACCATTATACCGTTTTTCTGGATGTGAGTCAAAGGTGTGTACGTAATTGTACAGTTTAAAGCAAAGGAAATGTTCTGAAACGAATTCTTCTCATGAATAGAAATCTTGTCATTTCTTATGCCATAGCTTTCTTCACAGTTCATAGACAATTCAAGGACATCTCTTACTGCCTGTGAGAATGTTTCTTCGCAGCTGTGTGATCTCTCAAAAGTTCATTTTTGTTCAGAGCTTTATGGGTCATTAAAAATGGTCAAGCAAGCAGTTATTAGCAGAAAAATTAGACAAAATCAATCAAAAGTAAATGCTGTATTATTACAACTTTACACTGTACACCCATATGGTTGCCACACGATGTTCCAGATTGGCACCACCCCACACCACACCATAAAGCATCCCTACAATACCCAAGCTATTCTTTTCATACTCATCACCATTGCGAGGGGTACTGCTATGTCTCACCATTCACTGCAACTCACGAAACCACTTCCAAAGGTGCACATAAATCTGTCCAAGACTGGAAAGTGTGAAACTAAAGGAGGCAAAATTCGGTAGTGCCCTGTTTGTGGAGTTAAGTTTCACCTTTTTGAACAGTTAGCGCCCGGCGAGATGAGCTGCAAAATTGTGGGAAATTGGGCATTTTTGCCTCAGAAATGAAGGGAGGCAGTATCTGAGTCGCTAATGGTCTCTGTGGGGCGCTGCAGGGATGTTATTACCAGAGCTTCACCCAATTTCAGATGGCTTTCATTCACCAATCATCAGCCACCTGCTCATTCCAGTTCTTAAAGGTGATGTCATCTCAGGTAGCACCTAGTAATTTTCATCATTGCTGGTCTTCACTGAGACCTGGAAGGAAGTTCTGAGATGGCTGCTCCAAATACTATTAGAAGGGCCACTCGGTTCAATGATCTGGCATTGGAGACATTGGTGGGCGCAATGGAGAGAAGGAGGGATGAACTGTTCCTTCCATCGGGGAGAAGGCCAACACTGCAGATTTTTAGGGCCATGTGGGCAAAGGTGGCCGCAGAGGTTTCGGCCAGCACCGTGGTCGAAAGAAGCCCAACACAGTGCCAGAAGTAATTCAATGACCTCAGTCGGATGGTCACTGTGAATACATGTTTGCACAACTCTTAGATAACAACCTCTGAGCCTCTGTCTGTGCACACTCTGCAAACCAGCACTTAACCCAACAGGCAACCACTAAGCATCTGTACCTACTCAGTCACATCCAAATTTCATGCCTTGACTACATTCACAGCTATTCAACCACAGCAGGTATATCTTCCTCATACATGGTTTGGACTCTTAAACAAAAGGGAGCAGCAGCAGACTGGCGGAGGGGGGAGGGGGAAGCTCATGACTTGGAGGAGCGAGTGCTGCGACACATTGGCCCGCAGATGGTGGGTGCCATAGCCGGCGGAGACGTCAAGCCCGCTAGGGCAACAATGGTATCTTTATCCCCTCTTCTCATCCCAGAAGGCCTTATCACCTTCTAACTCCTTCCCTGCCCCATTCCTGCCTCCCTTCCCTCACCTTAACATGACTCTTGTGCCATTTATGCTTCCCCCATCAGATAACCATGCAGCAGATAAGCAGCCTGTCCCTGAGCACCCCCAACTTAGTCATGAGGGAGATGAAGAGGGGGAGAAGAATGAGGAGGATGTGATATATTCTTTATGACATCACTAACACACACATTACACAAGATGGCTCATATTGGAAACTTGTCATCATGTGACTAGTCACATGAAACTTTTATTGTTATTCATCAGGAGTTGCATTACCGCAGTAGTCCACTAGGTGGGGCTCTATATTACACTTCTCCCTCTTTAATGAAGAAGCAATTATAACAAAATAATTATACATAACTTGCATTGTTATACACAGCAAAAGATATGGACTTATTTTGCCATATTTACAAATCAAACTTAACCACTGGTTTTCTGTTTTGAAAAGGATGCCTTCACTCTTGAACAGAACTTTCCAAACTTGGTATCAAACTTAGACTCATTCTAGACTGAGCCTCAGGCGAGTTTTTCTCCAAGGAACCTTAATCTACATTTGAACTCTCTACAATTTCAGACTGTTTGTCTGCCTGACTCGGACTTAGACTTAAATTCTGATTTTCTCTTGGACTTGTTTCTAGTACATCTGATGTAGGATTTGTTACTGTTACTCTATTTGTAACAAGACTATCTGACTCATCACAAATAATCGAATTGTTCCAACTTTCAACTCCTTCCACATCTGTAGGTAAAATATGATCTATGTGAACAAAGCTAACCTTTCCATGATCAAACATCTTGACCAAATATGTGTGAGGGCCATATATCTTCACTATTCTTCCTGGTAACCACTTTAACCAGTTATGGTGATGGTTCTTCACTCTCACCTTCTGATTCAATTTCATACTTCTCTCTCTTACTCTACCTCTATCATGACTATATTTCTGCCTTAATTGTTTCTCTTCTACTGACTGTCAGTTTTGGCTTTAACAATGAGAACCTGGTTCGTGGCTGTCGTTTGAGAAATAACTCTGCTGGTGTTCTACCAGTAGTTGTACGAGGAGTATTACGATAAGTAATTAGAAAATTTGCCAGTGTGTGGTCCAATGACAATTGCCATTTCTTTGGATTTGAATCCAACATTTGCTTGATGAGGGCATGTTTTACAATTTGTACTGTGCACTCTGCTGCACCATTTGAAGCAGGGTGGTACAGTGGAACCTTGGTATGTTTCACACCTTTTCTGCTCATGAACTGTGCAAATTCTTCTGAACAGAATTGCAGCCCATTATCAGACACAACTTCTTCTGGGAGGCCATATGAAGAAAACAATCTTCGCAAATTGTCTAGTGTTTTACTTGTTGTTATTTTCCGCAACGGAAACACCTCTACCCATTTCAAATGGCTATCAATCAAATGAACAATTGCTGTTCTTCTAGCTCAGCAAAATCTACATGTAACCTTTGCCATACCCTGGGAGGCCATTACCTTAGCTGTAATGGTACTGATGGTGGTTTCTTGCTTATCGATTGACATGTTGTACACAGACTAACAATGTACTCTATATCTTTATTTAGACCTGGCCACCATAAGTAACTGCATGCAAAACTCTTGGTCAAGCACATTCCCAGGTGCTGATCATGAAGATCTCCTAACAATTTGGACCTGAACTTATTTGGGATAACTACTCTTGCACCCCACATGATACAATCTTTATTCCCTGATAATTCATTCCTGCGAATGAAGTATGGATGAATATTTTTCTCTGATACTTGGTTTCGCCAGCCATTTGCTATGTAATCATACACCTTTGACATACTGGATCATGCTTGGCTGCTGTACCAATCATTTCAGCTGTCACTGGCAGTTGATCAGTGTATGAAAAATAGAACACTTCTTTCCTATTGGGTGTAACTTGTGATGGGGATGACAACCTGGACATAGCATTACTGTGATCAGCTGATCATTTGTACTCAATGTCATACATATATACTGACAAAGTCAAAGCCTATCTCTGCATTTGGGCTGCAGCTAAGGTTGGAACTGGGGACTTTGGATGGGGGATTGCTGTCAGAGGCTTATGGTCTATTACGATGGTAAATTTACGACCATACAAGAATTTGTAGAATTTTTTGCCCCCAAAAATTAATGACAAAGTTTCCCTTTTGATCTGCGCATAATTACGCACACTGGCATTGAGAGTGCATGAAGCAAAAGCAATTGGTCTCTCCTTCCCACTATGTAGTACCTGGGAGATCACTGCTCCAACTCCATACAGAGAGGCGTCACATGCTAGCTTGATCTCCTTAGACACATCATAGTGAACTAACATGGTACTCTCTACCAATTGGCTTTTACACTCTTTGAATGCTGTGTTGCTTTCTTCTGACCACTTCCAATAGACCTGTTTTTTCAACAGCTCATTCAGTGGATGTAACACTGTAGCCAAATTTGGTAGGAACTTCCCATAATAGTTCAGAAGAGCCAAAAATTATCGAAGTTCAGTGACATTCTTGGGAGTGGGTGCATGTCTGATTGCATCCAGCTTTCCCTTGGTTGGATGTAAACCATCTTTGTCTATTCTGTGCCCTAAGTACTCCACGGGGCATTTAACTTCCAGGGCGGTAAGGGGGAGATGTGCACGGCGATGACACCAGGAGCGAGGCGCAATCTCAGGGCTTCCGCAAAACCCCACCCAATTCCGCCCAGGTGAAAACCATTTTGTGCCCGTTAGCGTAGGCACTAATGGCCGGCAAAATTGACACCATATTAACAGAAATATTACATAAACATTGGATAAACACCAAAGTGGCTACCATTTTGTGTTAGTTGGTATTATGGCACTAGGATGAGGGTGAGTGTGAGGGGTGGCTAGTTAGATAAGGATGTGATAGTGCAGATAGAGAGGGATAGGTGGAGGTGCAAGGTATATTGATGAGGTAAGGATGTGCAGGTGTATGATAGGGAAGGCAGAGTGATGTGGATGTGATGAGAGGCACAACAGGTTGAAGTTGAATGTGGCTTTGTACCAACGTTTCCTGATCTAATGAGATCATTGAAATGTTTGAGACACTGCACCCAGATCCTCCTGATCACACCCCTGCTTGTGACCTCCTCTGCAATCTGCAACCAGACTGTGTTGAGCTCCTGGGGAGGTTTCTTCTGGCCATAAACATATGGAGGGAGTCATCGGAGAACCTGGGTGCAGCCCTTTGTCTCTGTGCAATCACTGTCAATCTTTGCAGCATTTCAATGCTGTAGTCCATTGACAGCACTATGTTAGATTAAACATCGAATGTAATGTGGCCATGGCCCCTTTAAAATGCATTATGAATGATGCCATAAGACCTACTCCATCTGATTGGGCCAGGTAATGTGCTGGACAGGCTTAATAGGCCCCATTAAGGTAAGTTAATTTTCAACAGAGGGATGGAGCCAGTCGTGGGGTCACGACCCGCCAGAGAGACCGCCCACACCAGAGCCGCTGAGTTCGGCAAAATTCTAGCCATAGTGATGGAGACATCTGAGACCTTTGTGCTCGAGTTATATTGGTGTATGGTTACATGGTTGGATAACCGCATTTTATCTGCTATAACATTTGTAATGACTGTTATCCTGAACAGAACTACCATACAGAAGGCAGACTACAATATTATAGTTTATAGTTTATAGTTTACTGGGATGTTTGCATCTTATTACGCCTCTCATGCCAGAATTCTGACATTAACATTTTTCAAACTATGACATAAAATGAAGTTAACCTTTATTATAAAAACACTTACCATCTCTGAAGCAACAAATGGGCTATTTCATTTCAAAGTTTAGAAGTTCATCTGGTCTTTTACTTTCCATGTATTTCTTTTTTAAAGTCTGTTTTGATATTCAAATTATCCTAGCAATGCAACTTTGACCTCCATATGGTGCTATTTTAATAAATGCAGATCTCTACTGGCATTAAAGTGATCTTTAATCAGAAAAAACATTGAAGCCATGGACAGCTTTGTTCTCCACATCTGCTGTGAAGGTAGCACATCCTTGCCCACACCTCAACCTCCCTCAAAGTCTGTGAATCACCCAGTCGACATCCTCATTAACGCTATCTAATTCTCACTGGCTGACAATATCTGACATGGTGTGTGGGAAGAACAAAGCAGATGATGCAGAGGATGAGATCTAGGGGGATTCGGGCAGAGGAACATGGGCCTGGATCATGCTACAGGGACCCATGGGTGTCTTTATCCTTATCAAACTCTTTTCCTCAACTTCATAATTGACAAGGAAAACATGTCTTCACTCTAATTCTCCTCCTTATCATCTTTCTCTTCTGTTACCTGCATTCTGTCATGGGTGTAGCCTGAACAGTCTGACCAATCTGCAACAAGGAAAGGTACAGGCTAAGAATGGGTGAGCATTACTCCATTGGGATTAAGAAGCCTGTAGAGCCTTCTAGTTATGTACCATGTCACAGGAAGGACATGGTGAGTGTCTAGGTGTGCTGGCACTAATCTGCATCCAGAACTGTCCCTCTGATCTGACCATCTCCCTTGGCAAAAGCTCCATGGCTGCTATTCATAGGGGATAAACTCTTTAATGTTGGGGATTCCCCTTCTGATCCTCTGCCTCTAGAGGGCATTGTGGACAAATTTATTGCCCATCCCTAATTGTCCTTGAGGAAGTGGTGATGAGCCACCTTCTTGAACCGTTGCAGTCCACGTGGTGAAGGTACTCCCATGGTGCTGTTAGGGAGAGTATTCCAGGATTTTAACCCAGTGACGATGAATGAAAGGCGATATAGTTCCAAGTCAGGATGGTGTGTGACTTGAAGGGGAATTTGGAGGTGGTGGTGTTCCCATGCATCTGCTACCCTGGTCCTTCAAGCTCGTAGAGGTCACGGGTTTAGGAGGTGCTGTCGAAGAAGCCTTGGCGAATTTCTGCAGTGCATCTTGTAGATGGTCTACACTGCAGCCATGCTGTGCCAGTGGTGGAGGGAGTGAATGTTTAAGGTGGTAGATGGGGTGTCAATCAAGTGGGCTGCTTTGTCCTGAATGGCGTTGAGCTTCTTGAGTGTTGTTCAAGCTGCACTCATCCAGGCAAGTGGAGAGTATTCCATCACACTCCTGACATGCATTGTAGATGGTTGTAGAAGAACAAACTAATCAGAGGGAAATTAATCAAGTAAAGTTAAAACCATAAATGAGGTTCACAGTAAAAACAGAAAAGACACATGTTGCTGAACCCGATACTCTGAGAACAGAATGCTGTGGTACCTCTGCACTCATTAATTGGTTTGCTGTTATCAAGGCTAGAACAAAGAGCAAAACAAATAGAGATAGGATGAATTCTCCTTAGAAAGGGTCATAGCTGAGGTCAAAGAACTCTCAATAAGATAATATCTGGCATTTGCCCAGTATAAACAGCTTATAGTAGTAAAACCAAGACAAATGTAGACAGTAATTGTAGAAAAAACAGACTGCAAGGGCCAGCTAGGAATCACATAGCATGGTACAAGATAACCGGAGACAGAGACTGATTGAGGACACTCTAGTTGTGTTGTTAAACCTATTCAAGGACGAAAGCATCACACAAAACAAATGGGTTTGGAGGAGTTCACAGAAATGATGTAGTGCGTGACTAATCAGATGAGGGGCCACAGAATGAAATTGCTGGAATTGTATGTACCAATGAAATCACTGTAATCGTATGTACCAATGAAATCACTGTAATTGTATGTACCAATGAAATCACTGTAATTGTATGTACCAATGAAATCACTGTAATTGTACTGAACAATGTAATCATAGTAGGTAGGTGAGGACTCGTGACATGTTAAGGGAAACAACCAATGGAACACTTCCGCGCGTAGCTTCATGATTTTGTATGTATTTTGATCGTATAAAAACAGTAACCCGACAATTGTTCGAGATAAATGGCTGGTTTGGGTCACCGAGTTACTGAACTCGTGTAGAAGCTGTCTCTCCCTCGATTGAGTACTCTATAATAAACGATTCTTCTCTCCAAAACAGACTTGTGTTGAGTATCTTTCTAATACTCCACAACAATTGGCACCGCGAGCAGGGTACCTATGGGAAACCGGCAGACGGGTGTTTACTGAAGCGTTATGAGTGAGTATATTTAAACTACCACTCATAATCCGATGTAAGCTGTTATGAAATGTATCTGTTGCCCAGCGTACCTGAATCTGTTATGGTGCAAAAGACTTGGGGGTAATTTAAATGTGTTGTATATCCGTCACTATATAAGTCAAAGTGAGAGACCGCTAGTGATTGCAGACTCAAGGTCTAAGGAACCAGATCAGGGAACCAATCAGTAGTGTTAGTCCAGCCAGACATTAAAAGTGTTCAGGGGCTTTGCAGAATCCGCTGAAGGGGTAGACATGCCCAAACGTGAGATTATAAGGTATCGATGGGATACAGTTTAAGTCGATAAAAACAAATATATTGGGGGGCCGCAGACTCTGGGTTTAAGTGAAACCGAATAGAGGGATGGTGAGTATCTGAGACTACAGTGAAACCGATATAGGGGTAGACGTATGAAACTGAGTATGGCATGTAAGGATATGCTGAACTGGGGGCCGGACGGCTCCCTTAGTAGATATTTTTCAGACGTCCATAAGAAACTGATAGTGACTATGTTAAGTGACAGGTGGGATCCTAAAATAGAGCCGGCCAAACAGAAATGATGGTGGGAGAAACAAAAAAATAAGAAAACAGCCAAAGCAGGATTAATAAGCTTTGTTGAATGAAAAATTGGTGTCAATGTCTGTCTTTAACTGAAAGTGCTTGTGTGGTTCTTGACTGCAGAATATTTGAGGTGAGAGTTAATGAATTTTTCATTTTTCTGAAAGCCTGTTTGTTTTAAAAGAAAAATGGTGTAGCTGTCTGTTTGTTTTAGCTCCACCCACTTTTTCAGACAGAGAGTTGAAAGTTTTTAACCCTTTGTAGTATTTTCCTAGATGATGGAAGTTTTAAGAAAGTGTGAACCTAGAATTGATTTACATTTTAAGTTAGAAACATAAGTGGGGATTTATTTTGATTATGATTTACGGAGCAATTAAATTTGGACATTCTAATTGGATTACAGTAAAAAAATGCGTGGTCTCATTTTTTCTTTTTTAATTCCGACACACTGGCTTACTTGCCGAAAGAAAACGTAAACATTGATTACATTAAGTTGAAAGACAATAAATTTAGTCTAGGAATGAGATAAAGAAAGGAGAAGGGAGAGTGTAAATGCTTTTTTAAAAAAAGCTTGCATAGGTTTCTCAAGGCTACGGGCTGGGGGAAGCTATGCCCCCTTTTTCCTTTGTGTAAAATCTTATGTTAAATGATGTGAAAGCTTCTAGCTCAGTAAAAAGAGTTTTAAATAAAAGATTGGCAGTACATTTGAATTCAGATTTTGAGACATTTCAGATGATTCTCCTTGATAAATATTTTGGTTGTATTGAAAAATCTTGGGTTTGGAAATCTTTTTAATAGAAATAATAAAAGTACACATCTGTGTAATTTTACCTCAACTACGACATCAGAAGCTGAAGCTTAAAAAGATATAATTTATGAGGTACTGTATCACAAAATATATCTTGAAGTTACAGGGCAAAAGATTTTCCTACTTATGCTATTCCTACTTGGATTGGAGTTTTTTAATGTTCAGCTTCTAAAACAGAAGTTAGGCACATAATTACAAAACAAGTACTTTGCATTCAGTGTTCTATGAATCACTTAGACATAATAATTCTAAACTATAAGCATAAATTAATTCCAATATTTAAAAAAACAGCATTACCATATTTGACATTTTTAATTCAAAAATAAATACAAATACTACAAAAGGGGAGCAGCAATTAGGATGGGAACAGTAAAGAGTTAATTTTGTTGTGAAGATTTCAAGTACCATTGGTTAAGAAAAGGCACAACAAAATACTGAGATACATTTAAAATTGAGCCTCTTTCAAACTATTTGGGTGTTTGAGATTCTTTTTGTGTGTTGATCTGACAGAGATCTATTGAAAGAATGTTTTTCATCAAAAGGACCCGCTAAATAAAATAAAACTAAAAAGTTTGGAAACAATCTAAAAATGCCATCTTCTCTGATGAAAGACAGAAATGCCATTTGGGGGAAACAAGATAAGATATGGAAGTAGCCTTGGAAATGATTTACGACAACTTGAATCACGAGCACTTGTATATTAAGATAGTTTATAAACTATCACTTGTTTTTGAATACAGAAAACCACACAATCCTAGCCAGAATTACTACCCACAATATTAATGAGGTTGCGCGCCACCCCAAACCGGGTCACAGGATTAACCCCGTATGAGTTAATGACCGGACGCGCAATGAGATTACCAGAAGGGATAGTGACAGGAGAAGCCGAATTAGGCCCCTTACGAGACAGAATCAAAAGGTATGTGATGGAATTGAGTAGGCAGTTGAAAGGTCTGCAACAGGCAGTCTGAGATGGACAGAGAGAGGAGGATGAAGACTGTGGGACAAATACCTCAGCTATAATCCACGAGGTGCGGGCTAAGATAATGGTTAAGGAAGTGGCAGAGAAACCAGGATTCGTACCTAGGTGGAGCGGACCATATGAGGTGTTAATTAGTGGAGATACATGCACTTGCGTGTATCTGAAAGGTAAGGGCCGATGGAAACACTGGACCCAACTGAAAGAATATAAGGGTATGGCGGATGACGGAACCTAGCGTAATCCCGGTAATCCACTCCTTAAGATAAGCCTTAGAGTATAAGGAGTGAAGGAACGCATTAATAGATGGACTTTTCGGGGGACTAGGATTAATATTTGCAATATTTGGGGTACTTGTCATAATAACATGGATCTGGGAAAGGGCACACATCTGGAGAAACAGTGCAAACAATCTGGTTCAAATAGAAATTATAAGAATCTAATTGAACCCTGGGACGCCAAGCTGTAATCTCTCAACAGGAAAAATGTGGCTCATTGCAAAGATCCTGACAGGCACCTCAATCCTCACCAGCCTGAGAGAAGCGACCAGAACAATAACACAAGGACAATCGACTGAGGAACAGCAAGGCATGTATTACATGGATTCAGGTGACGTTGCATGTGAAGCCGGAAAGCTGATGGTGACGGTTGAAACAACAGTAAGCTTAAGGTGCAGCGTCAGAGTGCTGTACTTAAAACAGTATACAAAGGGCCTATTGTCGAAATCTCGACTCTCAATATAAGATTCTAACACAATCAGCTCCAGTAGATGTTCCTTTAATAAGTTTTACTTGCAGCAAGGAAGAGTCTCACTCAGTCAAAGGCTAAGTGGAGACCCCCAATATGGTACAGATTCACAATGTATTTATACAGTAGAATAAACAAGTTATGGTTCCATCCTGTGTATTGGTTCTGCCTTTGCAGTCAGCAAAAACAGATAAAGAGTTCTCCAATCAGTTAATGATTACCACATCCTTGTCTTTACATATTTTTTCAAATGTCTCCTTTGTCAGTTTTTTTGGTGGGCTAGTCAGTAGTAATTCGATTAGGGTGTGATAATGTGCTATCACTGGTTTTGCATTGTTTTACAATTGTCCAGTTTCCTGGCCATCTACTTGAGCCCATGATTTCCATAGTGGTTGATTGGGTAATTGGCTTCTTGCACATTTTGGTTGAGTTCTGTAGTTTAGATAATGGCTGGTAATTTGATTATCTCTTAGGGGGTGAATTGGTGTTGCATCTTTACAACCTTTATCTAGCCCTTCTAAGGTCTGGCATAGCGACAGACTATTGATAATACAGGAGAGCACAATGGGTGGTATTTATCTCAGCAGGACAGTCTTAATGTTGTCTGGTGGCTATTAATCAGCTCTCAGCAGTTTCAGTCAAGGTTAGCATGTTTATGCAAACCAACTGTTTGCTGCAGAAGCTTCTGGCAGGATCGGGACTCCATTTTGTTTTATTGCAAACAGGGTACAAAAAAACAGTGCAATGCAACTTTAAAAATACATTTTCACACTATACAAAGTTGATAATTTAGGTAAATAAGACCACAGTATGTCAGGTAGCCCATGGGGCGGGGGGGGGGAGCGCGGTGGGGAGAAGAGAAAAAAACAATGCACCCAAAGGGAAGGAGTGCAGATAATGTGCGTGCCACAGTTCACTGAATTCTCAGGAGTACCTCAGCAAGGTCAGGACGAGCAGAAGTTATGCCCGCCCTCCCAATGCACAAATGGGGCCAGTGGTGAGTGGTTCTGGGAGGTTGTTCCCCAAGGTAAACCCACCACCACTGCCCCACCAACTACTACAGCCCCTGTTACTACTGCCCCCCCACCGGAACCCTTGATATGCCCAGAAATGACCGGGGGGTCTCAGGGGGGGGCTGGTGATGAAACGAATGAAAGACAGAGTCCACTTCGGGGTGCAACAGCGGGTGATCACAGTATTTTTAAACCTGACGGATATAATAAACGATAACTTTTCCCCGTTTCTGTGGACCCAAAACAGTCAAACTATATAAGAATCTGACACTGCGAGCCCTGGAAGGGCCAGAGTAAAACACCATGAAATTCGTGGTGACCCGAAAGATGAGGAGAAAGAGGGGCATATACTGTAGGTAGCCCACACATTGAGAGATCATGCAAAGACCATTAACCTATTGAACGACCGAACCATTAAGGCAAGTGCGGCTGCTGTATGTGCTGGGTATGGAGCATGGATGCTGGCCTCAGTGGAACATAATTTAGAACAGTTACAGAATGGGGAGGTCCCAGACTGGATAACTAACGATGTTTTTAAAACTTGGACGCTGGATAAAAATCCTAACCAAGCCTGTCAGGTTCGGAGAAATAGCCACGCATAGGTCCCAGAGAATAGATGCATCACTGGCCACCAGAATATAATAGTGTTCGTAGTAAACATTCCCCAGTATAACCTAACTAATGGACAAGGTCTATATAAGGTTATAAACATAGGGGAAGTAAGGAACCAAACACGAGTAAGGTACCACAAACTGCATCAGTATGTTATTAAACATGGGACTAAGACCAAGAGTGTGTCCATAACAGATTGTTATAAGAATAACCAGGTTGTGTTATGCCGAGAGTCATTTCAGGAGGGCAAGGATGACTGTGGTTACGGCCAAGCAAAGGAACGTGACCTAAGCATCACACCATGGGCGTTGGAATATAAGACCACACCAACATCACAAGGAAACAGGCAGTGGTGCGCCAGCACTAAAGCGCTAACATGACTGTGGGAGGGGTAGTAACATGCCCCATCAGACGCCCTAACTTCTGTCTGAAGCCCAGACACAAAATCAACATAGAAGGGTATATAATATACCCCGAGCTGGAGAAAGAAACCGTCAACTGTACAGCGGTAGACACGATAAAAGCGGGGTATAAAGATTTTGAACTGCAAGGAGAATCGATCCCTAATTTGAGTGAGGAGCAGATGGCATTGGAAAAGAGTGTGTTTGAAGAACGAAGGAAATATGTCGTTTTGAAAGAACAAATCAAAGAACTACAAAAGGACACTGACAAAAACCTGGCTGAACCGCCATGGTATGTTCGGTTTTACAATCTTGGACTAAATATGAACATACACTCGCTTGGATTAGAATGCCATGTGTTGGTCAAAGTGCAGCTGATAGTGGTACTGATACTCCTGGCAGAATGTGCAGGCAGATATAGGAGACGTAGAATGAAAACCTTGGCTAAGACCATTAATCAGGAACAGAGGAAGCCTTTGCAAGGTCCAGATAAGGGGGAGCAATCACAAAGATGGCACAAGTACCTGATATGAGTCGTGAGTGTCCCAATCCTATCGCCTGATCAACAAAATCAGGGCGGGAGACACACGAGTCTAGGTAGGAAAAGGGAAAAAAAATATATTGTTCATGGTGGGTATTTGAGGTAACTACCTGATAAAATTATTGGTCATGGTGGGTACTTGGGGTAACCACCTGATCAAATGGGGGATTTTAGAAGAACAAATTAAACAGAGGGAAATTAATCAAGTAACGTTAAAACCATAAGCAAGGTTCATAGTAAAGACAGAAAAGACACGTGTTGCTGAACTGGACACTCCGAGAACAGAGTGCTGTGGTACCTCTGTATCATTAATCAGTTTGCTGTTATCAAGGCTAGAACAAGGAGCAAAGCAAATTGAGACAGGATGAATTCTCCTTAGAAAGGGTCATAACTGAGGTCAAAGAACTCTCAAGAAGATAGTATCTGGCATTTGCCCAGTATAAACAGCTTATAGTAGTAAAACCAAGACAAATGTAGAAAGTAATTGTAGAAAAAACAGATTGCAGGGAATCATATAGCATGGTACGAGATAACGGGAGACAGAGACTAATTGAGGACACTAGTTGTGTTGTTAAACCTACTCAAGGATGAAAGCATCACACAAAATAAATGGGTTTGGAGGAGTTCGCAGAAATGATGTAGTGCGCGACTAATCAGATGAGGGGCCACAGAATGAAATTGCTGGAATTGTATGTACCAATGAAATCACTGTAATCATATGTACCAATGAAATCACTGTAATCGTATGTACCAATGAACTCATTGTAATCATATGTACCAATAAAATCACTGTAATTGTATTGACTAATGTAATCATAGTAGGTAGGCGAGGACTCGTGACACATTAAGGGAAACAACCAATGGAACACTTTCGCGCGTAGCTTCATGATTTGGTATGTATTTTGACTGTATAAAAACAGTAACCCAACGATTGTTCAAGGAGAATGGCTGGTTTGGGTCACTGAGTTACTGAACTCATGTAGAAGCTGTCTCTCCCTCGATCGAGTACTTTATAATAAACGATTCTTTTCTCCAAAATAGACTTGTGTTGAGTATCTTTGTAATAATCCACAACAATGGTGGAAAGGCTTTAGGGAGTCAGGAGCTGAGACTTTCGCTGCAGAATACCCAGCCTCGGACCTGCTCTTGTAGCCACAGTATTTAAGTGGGTGGTCCAGTTAGGTTTCTGGTCAATGGTGATCCACCGGATGTTGATGTTGGGGAGTTCAACGATGGTAATGCCGTTGAATGTCAAGGGTCGGTGGTTAGACTCTCTCTTATTGGAGATAGCCATTGCCTGGCACTTGTGTAGCGCAAATGTTACATGCCACTGATTGTCATCCAAATCTCGAGATATGTGGGCATGGACTGCTTCATTATTTGAGGAGTTGCGAATGGAACTGAACACTGTGCAATCATCAGTGAACATCCCCACTTCTGAACTTATGATGAAAGGAAGGTCATTGATGAAACAACTGAAGATTGTTGGCCCAAGGATACTGCCCTGAGGAACTCATGCAGCGATGTCCTGGAGCTGAGATGATTGGCCTCCAACAACCACAACCATCTTCCTTTGTGCTAGGTATGACTCAGCCAGTGAAGAGTTTTCCCCTGATTCCCATCGACTTCAGTTTTACTAGGTCTCCTTGATACCACGCATGGTCAAATGCTGCCTTGATGTCAAGGGCAGTCACTCTCACCTCACCTCTGGAATTCAGCTCTTTTGTCCATGTTTGGACCAATGCTGTAATGAGGTCAGGAGCCGAGTGATCTTGGCAGGACCCAAGCTGAGCATTGGTGAGCAGGTTATTGGTGATTAAGTGACACTTGACGACTGTCGACAGCACCTAACATCAATCTGCTGATGATTGAGAGCAGACTGATGGGGTGGAAATTGGCCGGATTGGATTTGTCCTGCTTTTTGTGGACAGGACATAGCTGGGCAGTTTTCCATGTTGTCGGGTAGATGCCAGTATTGTAGCTGTACTGGAACAGCTCCCAATGGGATGTGCGCTCTTGGTAAAGGGGTTTGCGCATGCGCACCAACAACCGCCAATGTTGGCCTGAACACCGGCAGAATTCCTCTGCTCTTCCTCAAATAGTACACTGGATACTTTATGTCCATCCAAGAGGGTAGATAGAATCTCAGATAACATCACCTGCACTTTTTCAGTAGTGCTCTGAAGGGCATTAAAGGGAAAGGCCAAGTTGCCGACTCTGTGTGTGAGAAACGGGGCCCTACCTGGACCACCAGGGAGTGGGGTGTTGTGGCAGCAGCACGGCATGCAAGCGGAGTGCCAGGCTGCAAGATTGCAGGACGGATCCCGCGATCCAACGTGATAGAGGCCGCGACCGGTAAGTCGGCCATTTGTTTTTCAATTCCCCACCTCCCCTTTAAATTTTGCCCCACAAGTGCCCTACGCGCACCCTGAATATGTCACTGGAATCGCCCGGCGTCGCTTCAGGGGACACTACTGAACTTTTGCTCCGGGCCAAAAATGAGTCGCTGAGCACGGTGATGACATTGTCATTGCCGGCGCAGTGGAGTGGGGTGCTAGCAGTAACCGTGGGCGTTACTGGTTACCACTGCCGCTAAACTGCTGTGGAATTTTGCAGGAGTCATTAGCGGAACCGCACCCAGGCGAAAAGTTGTTCGCACCCCGTTAGTGACCCTGGGGGTGCTAACGGGAGATGCAAATGCCACGAATTTCTCCCCAAGTACATCTGTTTCACTTTTGTGATAATTTTAAAAGCACATTCATATCGAAACAAAAGTGATGAATTTGGTTGCAATAGATTTAATCTAAAATTGGTTATTTTGCAAAAATGTAAGTGTCATTCTGGCATTCTTGCTTTTCATTAATAAACTTGTCTAAATTGCTAAGTGCTTTTTACAACATCTAGATAAAGACATGTGCCTATTTTTCTCTTACTACTTTTAGAAAAAAATTTAAACACAAGTGTAAAGTGAGGAACACAATCTCATAATCAACATTTACTTTTTACAGAGGAAAGTTGACCTGAACAATAATTTTCTCCATTCTTCTATTTGAGAAAATAATCTATATTTTGTTCTGATTTTTTTGTGCATCAAAAAAATACGCCTGGCCACTTTTTAATAATAATTATTGTCAGTTCTTGCCATCTTTGACAAGACAAGACAACAGGCTAATGGGTTTCTTGGCAAAAGTGGATTTTTAATCCAATGCAAAGCATATGCTGATGCCTGCCCAATTCAATTTATGTCCTAAGAGTATATTATCAGCAACTTGCATTTTTATAGCATTACACACATCCAGAACAAAAATCAGAGTTAAGGTCAAAGGTGAGCACTGAGCAGTAGGGAGAGTGGAACAGACAGATTTGGAGGTCAAAGGGAAGAATTTTTAGGAGACTTTGAAATATGGGATTGAAGTGGAAAGATAGAAATGTTAAAAAAGAATTTACAGCAGCCATGGGCATGATGACTAACTGACTGGCCTACAGTGGAGCAGTGGGAGAAGGAGTAAGCCCCTGTCTGAGGAGCATACATACACCTTCATGTCAACCTACCAAACCTGGTCCAATAGCTTCAAAAAAACTAAAAAAAAGCATACAATTGAAAAATAACCCTGGATAAATCCTATAACCTAGGCTACTGCTTCAAGGTACCTGAATAATTTAAATTATTTTTTATCACGTTGGATTTCAGACATTTTAATGGTACTTTGTGACATTCCACAATTCATTTTGTTCTTCTGTGAAAACTGAAACCCAGTGGATTCATTATGGCATACAAAAATAAATGTAGCAGGACATGAACGTGTCATGATTTAAGCTGCAGCTATACAGAAAATTCCATCAGTTGCATTAGAGAAAAAATATAGTAAACATTTTGCAGTGATGGATTAAAAAAATGTTGAAGGGGGAAGTGAATGCAATCTGATTCTTTGAGTGCCAAAAATGTAATTTCTTTTGCACATGCAGTTGTCCGCATCTCTGTAAATATTGTAATTCCAGCTGAAATTAACCACTTCAACCAATTCAACATAAATATGCCATACTGTTTCTTCCACCTGCAGAAGGTATTCAATTTTTTCTAAATCAGCAATGCATTTTATCTATTGGAACAAAATGTTATCACTGTTATAATAAGCCTAGCGATTGTGAGGAAATTTAAGCCAGAGGAACATATAACTATGTCATTGGTATAATAAAGTGGGAGCCATAAACAATTTTTAAAAAGCAATCGACTGGTCAGCTAAATTAATTAAAATGTTATTGACTAATTAAGAAGTCCTTATTTTGTACTACAATAACATATATTTCAGAAAAGCTATAACTAACATGCTGAAAACAATATGAATGAATGCTTTACTAATGTTTAAAATATCAGCATACACTAGTTAGCTTTATTAAGGATAAATTAACTATCATGTTCACTTTACATCAGCTTTGAATAAGCCAAGATTTAGGTAATGGACTCAGTCTTTGTTGATTGGAGGGCAGGGCAATGTTAGATGCATAATACTAATTGAAAGGATAAGACATTGTCAGTGATCATCAACCAATGGCAAATGGTTCAAATGAAAAATGGGATTAAGAGAGGTGTTACTGAGGGGGTTCTGGACTTTAATCCACCTGCTCAACTTGCGCTTAATGCTTGCAGCACGATATCTTAAAAAGTAAATGAAAGTGTAAAATATCCTTTATAGACAGACACATGAACAAGGAATGTGTGTGGATTTGAGACCGATAAGTGTACTTCAAATTCTGTATCAGTCTCAGGGATTTATTAAAGGAAAAGTTGATGTTGCTCATACACACTGCACTCTTATCATTCAAAACATAACATGGGCTCGAAATTATGCAGTCAGAAATTGGTAATTTAATCTTTAATACATTCATTTGAAATTCCTCTGTCTGCTGTTTTAATGAAGATTGCAGAAAAGTAAATTTCATATGCATGCATTCAATGTTTCTACACTTATAGTTCATAACATAATTTCAAGGCCTATGGTTGTTATTTTCAGTCTGACAGATATAAAACATGTTAGATGGATTTAACACAAGAACATAAGAACATAAGAATTCGGAACAGGAGTAGGCCATCTAGCCCCTCGAGCCTGCTCTGCCATTCAACAAGATCATGGCTGATCTGGCCGTGGACTCAGCTCCACGTACCCGCCCGTTCCCCGTAACCCTTAATTCCCTTATTGGTTAAAAATCTATCTATCTGTGATTTGAATACATTCAATGAGCTAGCCTCAACTGCTTTCTTGGGCAGAGAATTCCACAGATTCACAACCCTCTGGGAGAAGAAATTCCTTCTCAACTCGGTTTTAAATTGGCTCCCCGTATTTTGAGGCTGTGCCCCCTAGTTCTAGTCTCCCCGACCAGTGGAAACAACCTCTGTGCCTCTATCTTGTCTATCCCTTTCATTATTTTAAATGTTGCTATTAGATCACCCCTCATCCTTCTGAACTCCAACGAGTAAAGACCCAGTCTACTCAATCTATCATCATAAGGTAACCCCCTCATCTCCGGAATCAGCCTCGTGAATCGTCTCTGTACCCCCTCCAAAGCTAGTATATCCTTCCTTAAGAAAGGTGACCAAAACTGCACGCAGTACTCCAGGTGCGGCCTCACCAATACCCTATACAGTTGCAGCAGGACCTCCCTGCTTTTGTATTCCATCCCTCTCGCAATGAAGGCCAACATTCCATTCGCCTTCCTGATTACCTGCTGCACCTGCAAGCTAACTTTTTGGGATAATTTGTGCTTCATTTCTGGCTCCACACTTTTAAATGCTGCTGTGAATAAATATAACCATCTGATCAGTTGTTCATTAACTCTGTACAAATCCTTGCAAATGAGCTGCTTGACCTATGCAACTGGCTTATTATTGCTTGAATTTTTACTCTAAATTCCACGGAAATGCATGATTAATTTCAGAGAATCGATAGGCTGCAGTGTGTGAATTGGAACACAACAAAACAATACAAACTACACTAGCAGTATAAAAATAATCAACGTACATAGGAAATATTGTCAATTATACCAAAACTCCAAAGTGAAATATGTTAATCTAAGTCTGTTGAAAGTATTAAATTATTGACCAATTGTGTTTTATGCACAGGCAATGTAAATTCTTAATGATGTTGCATTATGCAGTTTTACTTACTTTGATTGTGTTTGTTCCTTCTATCTGGCTCCTGATGTTTTTAGTCCACTGGTCATAAGCAGTATGGGAACACTACTTCTAGTTAAATCATGACAAGGGCAAAGGCTCAAACTAGTGAAAGAGGAATTTAGGACTAATAGACAGTTACTCTTCACATAAAAAATGATCAGCACATGAAATGGACTTGCACGCAGGGTAGTGGAGGACAACGTCTGGGAAAAAGTCAGATGATGTGATAGGGAGAATTAAAATTTATCGTGAATGGGTGAGCGAGGATGAACTGAGTGGCATTCCTCGTCTGTATCCATTTTATAATCTCATCGGTTAAACCTATATGGAGAAATCTGGCTAAACAAACTTGTCCAGCAGTTTTCAGTTGGGACTATGAGGGTGAATTCCTCTGATGGATAACTTTACCAAAGAAAAATGTCGGCATGAGTATAGGATTTCCCATTTTATACTGATGACAACTTTTTTCATTAAAATTATCAGCAAGTGAAATTTTACCCCTTAAGTCAGTGTAAAAATGATTGAAGGGAGGCCTACAAGAGGCCCATCAGTCGGCGGGAATTTGTCGTCGGAGAGAAGGCGGAGCGGGTGTCCAGGGAGGCCTACAAGAGGCCCATCAGTCGGCGGGAATTTGTCGTCAGAGAGAAGACGGAGCGGGTGTCCAGGGAGGCCTACAAGAGGCCCAGCTGGTACAGCTGCAGCAGGGAGGCAAAAAAGAAGTAGAAAGAAATCGAAACGTGACGTCACAGCCAAGGGGGTAAGTGATTGGCTGGTGATTGATAAGTAGTTTTTCTTTTTCTTTTTCTTTATCAGTAAATAACCTTTCAGCATTGTTGTTGTCAAATTAAGTTAATCTAGGGGTTAGGTCATGGCAGGAGAGCTCGGACACGTATTATGCTCCTCCTGCATTATGTGGGAAGTCAGGGATGCTGCCAGTGTCTCTGACAACTATGTGTGCAGGTGGATTTACTCTTGAGCATCCACGATGCTGAGAATGATGTGAATAGCACGTTTAGTGAGTTGGTCTTACCACAGGTAAAGGGTGCACAGCCAGATAGGGAATGGGTGACCAACAGGAAGAGCAGTGGAAGAGCAGGGGTCCCCTGCAGTCATCCCCCTGCAAAACAGATACATCGCTTTGGGTACTGCTGGGGGGGATGACTCATCAGGGGAGATCAGCAGCAGCCAAGTTCATGGCACCGTGGGTGGCTCTGCTGCACAGGAGGGCAGGAAAAAGAGTGGGAGAGCGATAGTGATAGGGGATACAATTGTAAGGGGAATAGATAAGCGTTTCTGCGGCTGCAACCGATACTCCAGGATGGTATATTTCCTCCCTGGTGCAAGGGTCAAGGATGTCTCGGAGCAGGTGCAGGACATTCTGAAAAGGGAGGGTGAACAGCCAGTTGTCGTGGTGCATATAGGTACCAATGAGATGAGGTCCTACGAGATGAATTTAGGGAGCTAGGAGCTAAATTAAAAAGTAGTACCTCAAAAGTAGTAATCTCAGGATTGTTACCAGAGCCACATGCTACTCAGAGTAGGAATCGCAGGATAGCTCAGATGAATGCGTGGCTTGAGGAGTGGTGCAGAAGGGAGGGATTCAAATTCCTGGGACATTGGAACCGGTTCTGGGGGAGGTGGGACCAATACAAACCAGACGGTCTGCACCTGGGCAGGACTGGAAACAATGTCCTAGGGGGAGTATTTGCTAGTGCTGTTGGGGAGGTGTTAAACTAATATGGCAGGGGGATGGGAACCTATGCAGGGAGACAGAGGGAAATAAAATGGAGGCAGAAGCAAAAGATAGAAAGGAGAATAGTAAAAGTGGAGGGCAGAGAAACCCAACGTAAAAAATAAAAAGGGCCACATTACAGCAAAATTCTAAAGGGGCAAAGTGTGTTCAAAAAGCAAGCCTCAAGGCTCTGTGCCTCAATGCGAGAAGTATTCGGAATAAAGTGGACGAATTAACTGCGAGATAGCAGTTGACGGATATGATGTAATTTGCATCACGGAGACATGGCTCCAGGGTGACCAAGGCTGGGAACTCATCATCCAGGGGTATTCAACATTTAGGAAGGATAGACAGAAAGGAAAAGGAGGCGGGATGGCGGTGCTGGTGAAATAGGAAATTAATGCAATAGTAAGGAGGGACATTAGCTTGGATGATGTGGAATCGGTATGGGTGGAGCTACGGAATACCAAAGGGCAGAAAACGTTAGTGGGAGTTGTGTACAGACTACCAAATAGTAGTAGTGTGGTTGGGGACAGCATCCAACAAGAAATAAGGGATGTGTGCAATAAAAGTACAACAGTTACCATGGGCGACTTTAATCTGCATATTGATTGGGCTAACCAAACTGGTAGCAATGTGGTGAAGGACGATTTCCTGGATTAGGGATGGTTTTCTGGACCAATATTTTGAGGAACCAACTAGAGAGCTGGCCATCCTAGACTGGGTGATGTGTAATGAGAAGGGACTAATTGGCAATCTTGTTGTGTGAGGCCCCTTGGGGAAGAGTGACCATAATATGGTAGAATTCTTTATTAAGATGGAGAGTGACACAGTTAATTCAGAAACTAGGGTCCTGAACTTAAGGAAAGGTAACTTCGATGGTATGAGACGTGAATTGGCTAGAATAGACTGGCAAATGATACTTTAAAGGTTTGACGGTGGATAGGCAATGGCAAACATTTAAAGATCACATGGACGAACTTCAACAATTGTACATCCCTGTCTGGAATAAAAATAAAACGAGGAAGGTGACTCAACCGTGGCTAACAAGAGAAATTAAGGATAGTGTTAAATCCAAGTAAGAGGCATATAAATTGGCAAAAAAAAGCTAACTTGAGGACTGGGAGAAATATGGAATTCAGCAGAGGAGGACTAAGAGCTTAATTAAGAGGGGGAAAATAGAGTACGAGAGGAAGCTTGACGGGAACATAAAAACTGACTGCAAAAGCTTCTATAGATATGTGAAGAGAAAAAGATTAGTGAAGACAAACATAGGTCCCTTGCAGTTAGATTCAGGTGAATTTATAATGGGCAACAAAGAAATGGCAGACCAATTGAACAAATACTTTGATTCTGTCTTCACGAAGGAAGACACAAATAACCTTCCGGATGTATTGGAGATCGAGGGTCTAGTGAGAAGGAGGAACTGAAGGATATCATTATTAGAAGGGAAATTGTGTTAGGGGAATTGATGGGATTGAAGTCGATAAATTCCCAGGGCCTGATAGTCTGCATCCCAGAGTATTTAAGAAAGTGGCCATAGAAATAGTAAATACATTGGTGATAATTTTCTAACAGTCTATCAACTCTGGATCAGTTCCCATGGACTGGAGGGTAGCTAATGTAACACCACTTTTTTAAAAAAGAGGGAGAGAGAAACGGGGAATTATAGACCGGTTAGCTTGACATCAGTCGTGGGGAAAATGTTGGAATCAATTATTAAAGATGAAATAGCAGCACATTTGGAAAGCAGTGACAGGATCGGTCCAAGTCAGCATGGATTTATGAAAGGGAAATCATGCTTGACAAATCTTCTGGAATTTTTTGAGGATGTAACTAGCAGAGTGGACAAGGGAGAACCGGTGGATGTGGTGTATTTGGACTTTCAAAAGGCTTTTGACAAGGTCCCACACAAGAGATTGGTGTGCAAAATCAAAGCACATGGTATTGGGGGTAATGCACTGATGTGGATAGAGAACTGGTTGGCAGACAGGAAGCAGAGATGGGATAAATGGATCCTTTTCAGAATGGCAGGCAGTGACTAGTGGGGTGCCGCAGGGCTCAGTGCTGGGACCCCAGCTCTTTACAATATACATTAATGATTTGGATGAAGGAATTGAATGTAATATCTCCAAGTTTGAAGATGACACTAAACTGGGTGGCGGTGTGAGCCGTGAGGAGGTCACTAAGAGTCTGCAGGGTGACTTAGACAGGTTAAGTGAGTGGGCAAAAGCATGGCAGATGCAGTATAATGTGGATAAATTTGAGGTTATCCACTTTGGGGGCAAAAATACGAAAGCAGAATATTATCTGAATGGCGGCAGATTAGGAAAAGGGAAGGTGCAATGAGACCTGGGTGTCATGGTTCATCAGTCATTGAAAATTGGCATGCAGGTACAGCAGGCGGTGAAGAAGGCAAATGGTATGTTGGCCTTCATAGCTAGGGGTTTTGAGTATCGGAGCAGGGAGGTCTTACTGCAGTTGTACAGGGCCTTGGTGAGACCTCACCTGGAATATTGTGTTCAGTTTTGATCTCCTAATCTGAGGAAGGACATTCTTGCTATTGAGGGAATGCAGCGAAGGTTCACCAGACTGATTCCAGGGATGGCTGGACTGACATATGAGAAGAGACTGGATCAACTGGGCCTTTATACACTGGAGTTTAGAAGGATGAGAGGGAATCTCATAGAAACATATAAGATTCTGGCAGGACTGGACAGGTTAGATGCGGGAAGAATGTTCCCGATGTTGGGAAAGTCCAGAACCAGGGGACACAGTCTTAGGATAAAGGGTAGGCCAATCAGGACTGAGATGAGGAGAAACTTCTTCACACAGCGAGTTGTTAACCTGTGGAATTCCCTGATGCAGAGAGTTGTTGATACCAGTTCATTGGATATATTCAAGAGGGAGTTAGATATGGCCCTTACAGCTAAAGGGATCAAGGGGTATGGAGAGAAAGCAGGAAAGGGGTACCGAGGGAATGATCTGCTATGATCTTATTGAATGGTGGTGCAGGCTCGAAGGGCCGAATGGCCTATTCCTGCACCTATTTTCGATGTTTCTATGTTTCTGTGAAGTTAAGACAATAGTTTCCTATGTACCAAACTACCACATAATATAAAATTTCTCTCTCATTATTGAAATGTTCGATTGGGCTTTCTATAAAAATATTGGCCTTGAAATCCCCGCCTCCCCGGGTCTGTACGACGTTTGTACGGACCCTGGAAGGCATTGGAAAAGCTGGTTTTCGGCACGCAATGCGCATGCGTTGAAAACCGGCTTTTCCGATTTGTCAAGTTTCTGGCTTGACAGATCCTCCGTAGATCGGGAGCGAGGATATTTACACATCCAAATGCCCTCAAACATCTTACGCCTGAACAAGCAGGCACATAGCCTACTTTTACAGGCGCAAGTGTTTTAAAAAACACAAAAACATATAAAAATAAAGTTAGGAAAACGTATTTTATCATTAAAAACCCTCCCCACAACTGTAAGTTTATTTTTTTTAACTTTTTTAAAATTTTGAAAATATATATTTGTTTAAGACATTAATAACTTTAATTTAAATGAATGTAGTGTATATTCTCTATTTTTTATTAGTGTTTTGGGTGTTTGGGGGTATTTCTCAATCAATGTAAAAGGAGTTTAGGACCTTTCAGAGCTCCTATTACGATGATACTTTTACCTGATTGGCTACCCAGAGCGATGTGACTCCAGCTCCAGGCCTGCGCACACACCGACGTGCATGCGCTGCGATGCACAGTCAGCTCAGGCTACAGCATCGGAAAGTCGAACGTGGGCAGCAGCTTAAGGTAGGTGCTTATTTTTTCTCTTAAATGCCCGCAGAGAGGCCAAAACGAAATTTCAGGGCCATTAATTATTCACACATACTTGCCCTATACATAGACTCAGAATTATTGGTCTAATTAGCATAATGAACTAAAACTACTTTATGCTTTAGCCTCTAACTATTCATTATATTACTGTTCCATTTGCTGCAGCTCTTCGGGCAAAATACCGAACAAACTTTAGAGAACCTTGGGAGTTTTCCGAATAACCTATCACAATCTAACGAACATTACCAATGGCAAGTAGTTAATTAGATATCATATCACATTTGTCCTCTGCTGAAGGAACAATGTGATGTGGGGAAAAACAATGGAGGTGAAAATGGTCTTCAGCGAAAGCACAAAACAAGCGATAGTGAATTGGCAGCTCATCTCACCCCCCCCGGCTGATTATCTTTTCCATTGAGGGTATAAAATGGGTTTGCCGATTCATTATTGCCCATTCTGCACTATGCCAAAGACCAACCAAAGACCAATTTCAGCCCCAATCTGTTTCTATCGTTTTCCATTATTTTATTTGGCAATCAAGTACAGGTAGTGACCTATGGAATTCTGTTTCCCAAAATAAGGAGGAGCTGGCCAATGTACACCCAGACAAGCAAGACTTAAAATATTCCAGAAGTAGCTTGCACTTCATTCTATAGGAGGTCACATTGCAATCAACTTTATTGTATTCTAATCCAATTTACATGTTGCTTCAGCTGTCATTAAATATAGCTTACAGAGTTATCAGGCATTTAGCATTTTATCCAGACTCGTCTCATTCAGGCTAATGGCCACCTTGAGGTTTAAAGCAACCTTGGGAAACAGATTATTTTAAACGGCAACAAAAGCTATGCTGCTCTCCAGTGAGGTGGCAGAAGACTTTAGTGTACAGTATAAGTGGCACTGTAATCTATCAGCTTTGATTCATAGTGTGTAAAATTAAACTTCAGCAGGGGCACAAAAAGCAGATCAGATGTCTGTATACTTCCCTTGTGATTTTCCTGGGGAAAATTGGACAGGGTGTCTAATCTGCTTCCACCTGTTTCGTGCCCCCAGCAAAGTTGGATTTCACCCGTATAATCTCTCATTTCGTATTGAATGTATCTTCTCCCTCCTATAAACAGCAGTACGACCCAGGGGCACAAATTTAACCAACTGTGCACAAACTGAGATTGACCATATGGATTTCATGGGTTTAAAGCACAATGTCAACCAAATAAAGTTTCTTGTTGGACAAACTTGTCCTAAGTATTGTTGCTTCCAATTTCCATTGCAGCTAATAGAATTTTTAAACACATATTTTCTTTGGGCAGCTTGTCAAAAATCACCTTAGTTGTATTACATAGTGCTTTTAATTGCTGTTCTTGATGTACAATTTTCGAACGAGATGCAGTTTGATTTCAAGAATGATTTCCATTAAGATATTTGGGGGTGACTTCAATGGAAAGAAAAATCGGATGCAGTGTATAATGCTGCCACCAAAGTTGAATATCAACCCCATGGGGGGAGAAATTCAACTCGCGTCTGTTTCCGTTGCGAAATGCGCAGCACGATTTGAATGCATTCTGGAAGACGTAAGCCTGAAGCCTGATTGAAATTTGGCTTCGAACCATATCTGCATGAAACCTGCCGAGCCGTGGATGCCAATCAGGCATCCCAATGTAGCTTGCCAGTTGGGAGCCATAGGAATTTCAGCTGGCTCTGAGACGGAGCAGATTGGTTCAGCTTTCACAATTTAATTTAAAGTTGTATTCTGGATTTACCTTTTGCACAGTGTAAAATCACCTCTCAGGCTGCTCGTATCCAGGCTGAAAAGCCTGAGGGGGAGAAATTCGGCTGCTTTGCACCACCTGTTAGCGCCTGTTGGGGGCGGTAACGGGCGCGAAGGAGTTACCGACCGGGTGCGGCAAATTCAGCCATGCCCGTGAACTACCCTGCTGGTTTTGTGCTCGCGTTAACATTTACCGTCTCAGTCTCTTGCGCCCAGTAGATTGTGACATCATTCGGTGCGCAGCGCCCCGTTACCGTCCCGGATGTGATATTCGCTCCCGCCCTCTGCTGCACCGCCAGGCAGCAACAACGGCAGCAACAGGAGGCATTGTCACCGCAGCTAGCCGCTTGGGGAGCAGTAATTAAAGGCAGTGGTGGTCAGGTAGGGCAAACTTTATTCTTCACACCAGTCTGGTGCCTGCTGATTGTTTCTGTCGGCTCATTGCTGCACGATGCCTCAGCCCTCCACTCTCTGAGAGTGATTGGGGCTGTAATGAAAGTCGTGCAGGTCCTCAGGCCCCACAGAAGCAAGAAGAAAAATGTTGCAAAACACCATTGGCCCTTCCCTTTAAGCGAGGGAAGGAGCCTCTGATGCTGGTAGCACTGTACTGCATATTATTCAGCACTCTGCCACCACTGCCCCGCTCACACACTTTAGCGCCCCAAGAGAAGTGGTAGCGCTTGATTTAGTGTTTCACTTCTTTCATGGAACGATAGGAATTGAAGTTCCCAGGATGAAAAAAGGTTTATTGCCTATCGATACTTTTCTCACTTTTCAAAGGCTATCGCCGCAAACGGGGAGCAACGGAATTTCTAGCCCCAAGTTCTTCCAGTCTTTTTTTATATCTCAGACCTTTGACACTAAGGACCAGCGTCGTGGCTCTTCTCTGCACTGGCTCCAGTGTCTGAATGTCTCCTTTGTTTCTTGGTGGACAGAACTGAACACAATACTCAAGGTATGGTCTGATCAGAGCACTGTACAGTTTGATCACACCTTCCCCTGACAAATATTCTACTGTTCTATTGGTGTTGTTGATTTCTGCTATATGAACAGAAGAACATAAGAAATAGGAGCAGGAATAGGCCACATGGCCCCTTGAGCCTTCTCCGACATTCAATAAGACCATGGCTGAACTTTTACATCAAATCCAGTTTCTCGCCCTATCCCCATATCCCTTGATTCCCTTAGTGCCCAAACGTCAATCAATCTCAGTCCTGAATATACTCATCAACTGAGCATCTACCGCCCCCGGGGCAGAGAATTCCAAGATTCACAACCACAAAAAATTTCTCCTCATCTCAGTCCCAAATGGTTGACCCCATGTCCTGAGACCCTTAGTTCTAGATTCTCCAGCCAGGGGGAACTTGATTGGACATGTTGAACATGATGTCTGCCAGAACTCTTAGGTCTCTTTCAACCTATTCATCAGCTATTTCAACACTATTTATGGAGTATATGTGTTACCCACTTTTCCTTCTTACATTTAGTATTTGACTTGGGTTGTAACTTCCTCAAAGAGGTCTAGCTGGTTTGTCAGGCAGGATCTTTTCCTTCTAAAGTTATGTTAACTGTTTTTCCTCGGTTATTAATATAGATCTAATTGTCAATGCCTCACAAATCAATTGCCTCATCTGTCTCAGCGCTCTGGGATAAATACTTCAATGGAAATTAAAATTGGGAGAGATGTATAACATGCGGCTAACTCGATATGACCCATTTTACACTATCACCCAAAGTCAGAATTACCCCCATAGAGTTTAGAACATTGAAGAATGACATAATATCTTGTGTAGGAAACTAATTAGTCCTAGGTCAAGATACATCAGCTTGAATGTGATTTATTCGCACGGTCTATTTCTGTTTCAGGTTTTAATGCAGTTAATATTGAGTGACGGAAAAACTAGTTGGACTCGTGAAACTATATCAGTAGTAATGCTTAATGTAAATGCATTGAAACATTATAGTTAAAAAAATCAGATTACAGATCAAAATAATTACAGTGAACATCAACAACAAAGCTTTTATGTTAAACAGAAAATTTCCATGATTTTGTCGCCCACAGAGAGTTAAGGCTAATTTAACTTGGCCTCCTACACTATTCCAATGACTCTCAACATAGCTCCATATGGGAAACATTTAAAATGGTGTTCAACAGAGTCCAGTAAAAATATATTTGGCTAAAAAACTAGAACAAGATAAACACTAATGAGACACCATGGATGAATAAAGACATAAGGGAAAAATTGAGGGTTAGGAAAGATGCATACACTAAGCATACACATGGACAGCAGAGAGAGCATGACAAGAATACAAAGAAATTAGGAGAGAAATAAAAAAAACAATTAGCAAGGTAAAAAGGAACTATGAAATTAAATTATCAAGGAACATAAAACAAAATAGTAAAATACTCTACAGGCACATCAATAAAAAAATGGAAAGTCAGGATGGGAATAGGGCCACTAAGGGATGTACAAGATAAAATCACAGGCAGCAATAGAGAAATGGCAGAAATATTAAACCATTACTTTGCTTTAATATTTACCAGAGAGACATATCAGGTGGACATGACATTGGAAGATGAGATTAGAAATGAGATAACTGCATTTAATATAAAAAGAGAATATATTAAATTAACTAATCAAACTCAAAGAGGATAAAATACCTCATCTGGACGGATTACACCCGCGCATTTTAAAATAATCTAGGGACGAGATAGCAGAGGCATTACCACACATATTTAATAATTCATTAGAAAAAGATGTAGTGCCAGAGGACTGACAGATAGCTAATGTAATACCTATATCTAAGAAGGGAGCTAGAACATGTCCAGGGAACTATAGACCAGTTAAGTTATCAGTAGTAGGAAAAATTATGGAATCCCTACTAAATAAAAAACCCAAGGAACATCTAGAAATCCAAAATATAATAATGAATAATCAGCATGGATTTCAAATGGGAAAGTCTTCCTTGACCAACCTCAGTGAATTTTTTGAAGAGGTAACAGAGAGAGTAGACAAGGGCAACGTAGTTGATGTAATTTATTTATATTTTCAAAAGGGTTTTGATAAGGTAATAGACTAATGAATAAGGTTATGGAATGCAGAGTCAGGGGATAAGTAGCAGAATGGATAGCTAGCTGGCTTCAAGACAGAAAGCAGAGAATAGGGGTAAAGAGTAATTATTCATAGTGGCAAAAGGTAGAAAGTGGGGTCCCACAAGGATCAGTGCTGAGACCAATGTTGTTCACAATTTACATGAATGATTTAGACTCAAAAACACAATGGCCGGAATTTTCTCCAGGGAGGCGGGTTGGGGACGGAGGGGCTCCGAGGCAGGTAGGAAACCCAGAAAGCTTTAACGACAGGGCCTAATTTGCATGTGAGACCTCGGTTTTCCGCCCGCAGCCAGCAAATTTAAAGGCTGGCTGGCTGCAGACGGATAGGACTGCAGATGCGAGGGGTCGGTGTGGAGTGGGGGAATCGGCATTCGGTATCAGAGATCGCAGGAGGGAGGTCGGGGGGTTGGCTGGAGTGTGGGAGTGTGGGGGTCGACGAAGTGGTGGGGGGTGTGGTCGGCTGGAGATCGGGGAATGGGGGACTGGGGAAGCCTCATGATGGGGATCGTAGACCTGGGGGAGGGTGATTGAAGGCCTTGTGATGGGGTCTCCGATCACGCAAGGTGGGTTAGGCAGGGACCCTGGCTCCAGGAGGTAGGTAGAAAGCCACTTACCTTCTGGATACAACTGACTCTACTTTGGTTTAACTACCAGGTTTCATGAATTGTGTGAAACCTGTCCACAGGCAGTTAAATTCAAAATGGAGGGGGAAAAAGAGGCTTCCAGACTCATTACAATATTTAATTTAAGGAAATGAACCCCCCCCCCCCTCCCCAGCTGCCCACGTCCGTCCGGCCTCTGGCAAAACTGGAAGTGGGCGGGTATGAAGTGGGATCAGGTTGGAAATCACATTTTTAACAATTTAACTGCCCCATTCTCCAAACCCACCCAGTTAACAAGGCCATAAAAAATCAAACCAAGCATTAGGATTTATTTCTAGAGGGATAGAATTGAAAAGTAGAGCAGTTTTGCTAAGCTTGTATCGAATATTGGTTAGACCACTCGGAGTACTGTGTACAGTTCTGGCCGCCATATTATAAAAAGGATATAGAGGAACTGGAGAGGATGCAGAGAAGATTTACAAGGATGATACCAGAAATGCGAGAGTATACATATCAGGAAAAAATGAACAGGCTGGGTCTCTTTTCTCTTGAAAAGAGAAGGCTGAGGGTTGACCTAATGGAGGTCTTTAAAATTATGAAAAGATTGAGTAGACACAGGCCGGAATTTTGCCAGCACTCAGAGGGCGGATTTTGAGCCGGGTCCACTGTCAAAATATAAAAGATTGACTCGCTGTCATCCTGCCTCCACGTCAGTTTCCCAAGTGCCGGGTCAGCCTGCACTTTACATACCCGACACCAGGCAGCAGGGGAGCCAATTGACATCATTAAGAGCTTGTTAAAAGGTACTTAAACAGTTTTTTATATGTGCTTACCATTTTCCCAGTTTTTTCATGAGGTTCATGGTGCTTGGGGATCACGCCAGGTAAGCAGGTCAGGTTTTCAATGACTCTCCATTCTTCTGAATAGTTGACAACTCTAAAAGTGGTATAAAAGCTACAATTTCACTTTCGATTTCCAATCTTAGAAGCTGGAGCCTTCAGGATTTGAAATACACTTTTCAGCTTAATGCAGGTTGGAAGCATTTGGAGTTAGCTCTCTATCCACTGTCACCTCTTTGGAAGAACCTATGTCACCATTGACAGATTGCTTCTTTCATCTCAACTTCAGCTACCATCGATTCCATCAGCATCAATGCCCTTGAGAAAATCTCACCTTGGTCCTCAGAATTACACCACAATCAGCCTCAATACCAACATCACCAGGCACACCGGCATCACCAGGCACAGCAGCAGCACCAACAACACCAACCTTCTCCACAATCACCTGATGTTGTACAGGAAACAGAGCTTCAGCACCTGACTACATTGCTGCCCGGGAGGCCAGGAATGGCCTTACCATGGCCAGATTTACTTCACTTGATGCTGTAAACCATGGCTGCCACATGATGCGCCAGGTTGGCATCACCCCTCACCAACATCATAAAGCATCCTGCAATGCCCAAGCCATTCCTTTCACAACGCCAGCGCGGACACGATGGGCGAAATGGTCTTCCGTGCTGTAAATTTCTATGATTCTATGATTCATCACCATTGCAGGGGGTACCGTTATGCCTCACCATTCATTACAACTCACTAAGCCACTTCCAAAGGTGCACACACATTGGTAAAGAACTCAAAGTGTTGAAAATAAAGATTTCAATGTTTGACAACACTTCAACAAAAACTTTACATGAACATTGGCTAAAATACCTAAGTGCCTACCCTTATGTGTTAGTTGGTATGATTGGACAAGGATGAGGGTGAGTGTGAGAAGTGGCTAGTGAGATGGGGATATGATAATGTAGATAGAGAGAGAGGGATGGGTGGAGGTGCAAGGTAAGTCGGTGTGAGGAAGGATGTGCAGGAACAGGATAGGGAATGCAGGGTGATGGGGATGTGATGAGTGGCACAGCAGGATAAGATTGAGTGTGGCTTTGCAGTAACATTTCGGGATTTACTGAGATCACTGAAAGGTTTGCACCACTGCAGCCAGGTTCCCCTCACAACATCCTTTCCTGTGCACTCTGCAACCAGGCTGTGTTGTTCTCCTGGGGAGGTCTGTTCCGCCCATTGAAAGGAAAGAGAACCTCCCTGGGTGCTGTGACTCCCTCCAGAAGCATATGGAGGGAGTGATGGGAGAGCCTGAGTGCAGCCTGCTTGTCAGTGTTTGCAGCACCTAAATGCTGCAGAATACTAGCAGCGTAACTGTCAAAATCAATCTTGCCCTGGTCCCTTCAAGGAAACCAGCTGATGACACGTCATCAAATGACGTCCTCAGACCCACTTCCTTTTAATTAGCCAGGAACCTCGCAGGGCGGACTTAACAAGCCCTATCAATGTAAAATTCTTTTCACAGAGTGGGATGGAGCCGCGAGCGGGGTCGCGACCCACCAACTACCCTGGCTGCAATGGGCCCGCCTCGGTAGGCGAAATCGCAGCCAGACAGACTGCTTCAACTTGTGGGGAAGAGCAAAACTGGAGGCCAACAATATAAGATAGTTACCAAAAAAAATCAAATAGGGAATTCAGAACAAACTTTTTTACCCAGAGAGTAGTGAGAATGTGGAACATGCTACCACAGGGAGTGGATGAAATGAATAGTGTATTTAAGGAGAGGCTAGATGGTTATGCTGATAGTGTTTGATGAGGAAAGATGGGAGGAGACTGGAGTCGAACATAAACACCGGTACGAATGGCCTGTTTCTGTGCTGTATATCCTATGTTATCCCATGTAAGCTCGGAGAACATCTTTCTATTAGGCACTTTACAGCATTCCGGATTCAAAATTGAGTTCAGCAATTTCAGATCATAACCTCTGCTGCCATTCTTTCGGAAGGCAGCAGTTGCTGATCATTCTGATATTCCCATTTACACCTCCTGTAGACCCATCTTTTGTTTCTTTACCTGTCCCATTACCATCTCCTTTCACCTTGCCCCATCATCCCTTTAGTCAATTAATCTCTCCTGCCTTCCACCCTATCACAGACCTTCCCTTTTGTACTTTCCTCTCCCCTCTTTCCCTGCCTTTGTACTTGCTTAAAACCTGTTACATTTCTAACTTTTTCCAGTACTAAAGAAAGATCATTGACATAAGAACATAAGAATTAGGAGCAGGAGTAGGCCATTCGGTCGCTCGAGACTGCTCGCCATTCAATGAGATCATGGCTGATCTTCAACCGCAGTTCCACTTTCCTGCACTATCCCCATACCCCTTGATTCCCTTAATATCCAAAAATCTATCGATCTCTGTCTTGAATATACTCAAAGACTGAGCCTTCACAGCCTACTGGGGTAGAGAATTCCAAACATTCAGCAACCTCTAAGTGAAGAAGTTTCTCCTCATCTCAGTCCTAAATGGCTGACCCCTTATTCTGGGACTGTGACACTTGGTCATAGACTCCTCAGCCAAAGGAAACATCCTCCCTGCATCTACCCTATAAGAATTTTGTATGTTTCAATGAGATCACCTCTTATTCTTCTAAACTCTAGAGAATATAGGCCTAGTCTACTCAACCTCTCCTCATAGGACAATCCCCCCATCCCAGGAATCGGTCTGGTGAACCTTCATTGCACTCCCTCAATGGCAAGTATATCCTTCCTGAGGTAAGGAAACCAAAACTGTACACAATACTCCAGGTGTGGTCTCACAGGGCCTTATATAATTGCAGTAAGATGTCTTAACTCTTATACACAAATCCTCTTGTAATAAAGGCCAACATACCATTTGCTTTCTTAATTGCTTGCTGTACCTGCATGTTAACTTTCAGTGATTCGTGTACCATGACACCCAGATCCCTCTGAACAGCAACATTTCCCAATCTCTCACCATTTAAAAAATACTCTGTTTTTCTAGTTTTCCTACCAAAGTGGGTAACTTCATATTTCTCCATATTATATTCCATTTGCCATATTCTTGCCCACTCACTTAGCCTGTCTATATCCCCTTGATGTCTCTTTGCATCCTCCTCACAACTTACATTCCCACCTAGCTTTGTATCATCATCAAATTTAGATATATGTCATTTAGTTCCCTTATCTAAATCATTGACATAGATTGTGAATAGCTGAGGCCCAACACCAATCCTTGCGGCATCCCACTAGTTACAGCCTGCCAACCTGAAAATGACCCATTTATTCCTACTTTCTGTTTCCTGTCCATTAACCAATCCTCTATCCATGCTAGTATATTGCCCCCAATCCCATGAGCCCTAATTTTGTTCAATAACATCTTGTGTGGCACCTTATCGGATGCCTTCTGAAAATCCACTGGTTCCTCCTTATCCATTCTGCTAGTTACAACCTCAAAAAACTCTAACAGATTTGTCAAACATGATTTCCCTTTCATAAACCATTGTTGACACTACCCAATCCCATTATTATTTTCTAAATGCCCTGTTACCACGTCCTTAATAATAGATTCTAGCATTTTCCCTACTACTGATATCAGGCTAATTGGTCTGTAGATCCCCATTTTTCTTTCCCTCCTTTCTTAAATAGTGGGGTTATATTAGCTATCTTCCAATCTGAAATGTTAACTTGTTTCTCTCTCCACAGATGCTGCCTGACCTGCTAATATTTCTAGCATTTTATTTAAGCATTTTTGGTATCCCAGAAACTTTTATAGTTGGAGGAAGAGACAGTGCTAATTATTTAGCGGTTGCTACTTGGAATGCGCCACTTGGGAAAAATGTGCCGCACGAGATGAAGCAGTCCATTTAACTCGAAGAACGAAGCATAATGACTCAAACAAGCCTTGACATTTGTTATCCAATCCAAGAAACTGGTGGAGAATAAAAACTATGGCATGTTACCTGACAGCAAAATCTCTTAAAGCTTCAAAGAGAAAGAACATTGCTACATCTAGACCTGTCTAGAACTGCTGAAGAGCCTGAGAAAATTTGATGGAATTAAGAAGCAGTTAACAAAGAATGTTCTACGTTCTTCAGCACTTGGCTTGATAATCGATAATGGCCGTGCTACATTTTTTCATAGTGTCAAGAAACAAAAACATTTTTGCCACAATATGTCATCATAATTTTTTTTTTAATTATTCGTTCATGGGACGTGGGCATTGCTGGCAAGGCCAGCGTTTATTGTCCATCCCTAATTCTCCTTGTGAAGGTGGTGGTGAGCCATCTTTTTGAACCACTGCAGTCCCTGTGGTGAAGGTATTCCCACAGTGCTGTTAGCGAGTGAGTTCCAGGATTTTGACACAGCAACGATGAAGGAATGGTAATATATTTCTAAGTCAGGATGGTGTGTGATTTGGAGGGGAACTTACAGATTATCGTGTTCCCATGCACCTGCTGCCCTTGTCCTTCTAGATGGTAGAGGTCGCGGGTTTGGGAGGTGCTGCCTTGGCGAGTTGCTGCATTGCATCCTGTTGATGGTACACACTGCAGTCACGGTGTGCCAGTACTGGAAGGAATGAATGTTTAAGGTGGTGGAAGGGGTGCTAATCAAGTGAGCTGCTTTGTCCTGGATAGTGTCGAGCTTCTTGAGTGTTGTTAGAGCTGCACTCATCCAGGCAATTGGAGAGTATTTCTTCACATTCCTGACTTGTGCCTTGTAGATGATGGAAAAGCTTTGGGGAGCTAGGAGATGAGACACTCGTCGCAGAATACCCAGCCTCTGGCCCGCTATTGTTACCACAGTATTTATGTGGCTGACCCAGTTAAGTTTCTGGTCAAAGGTGACTCACAGGATGTTGATGGTGAGGGATTCGGCAATATTAATGCTGTTGAAGGTCAAGGGGCGGAGGTTAGAATCTCGTTTGTTGGACATAGTCATTGCCTGGCACTTTTGTGACGTGAATGTTACTTGCCACATCAGCCCAAGCCTGAATGTCGTCCAGATCTTGTTGCATGCTGGCATGGATTGCTTCATTATCTGAGAAATTGTGAATGGCACTGAACACTGTGCAGTCATCGGCAAACATCCCAACTTCTGAACTTATGATTGATGGAAGGTTATTGATTCGAGCCAGTGGAGAGTTTTCCCCCTGATTCCCATTGACTTCAGTTTTACTCGGGCTCCTTGATGCCACACTTGGTCAAATACTGCCTAATGTCAGGGGCAGTCACTTTCACCTCACCCATTTTATATCATCATCATAGGCAGTCCCTCGAAACGAGAATGACTTGCTTCCATGCCAAAAAAAAGGATGAGTTCACAGGTGTTTCGAATGAAGAACCCGAACTACATCCTCAAGGGTGGAAGATGCCTGTGCGTGGATTTTTTTAACGTGTGGTGGCCGTTGCACACCAGCTCCCACACGGGCTTGACAGAGCTAGGTCTTGGTCCAGTGGCAAGGATTACCCAAGACAACTGGAGACCTGCTCTGCTGCACGGACCTAGTGTGCGCACACATCACAATGAGGTCTCGCACATCGGGGCCTCCATTATATATAACACGAAGAGCGATACAGTCAATCCTCCCTGTCTGAGGCCTGGAATGTAATGAAAGAAAAACAGAGAAACACATGCCATGCTCCCTCTTAGATATGATCAAAACAGAGGAAGATGGTATGAGTGTAAGCCCTAAGCCCTGTTGACTATTCCAATGTTTTCCTGGCTGGCCTCACATCTTGCACCCTTTGTAAACTTGAGCTCATCCTAAACTCTGCTGCACAAATCCTAACTCACACAAATTCCCATCTACCCCTGTGCTTATTGGCTTCCGAGCTGATAATGCCTCGATTTTAAAATCCTCATCCTTGTTTTCACATCCCTCACCTCTCTCTATTGCTGTAACCTCCTCCAGTCTTACATCCCTCCAAGATATCTGGCCTCTTGCGCATCCCCAATTTTCACCACTTTACCATTGGTGGCCATGCCTCTAATTGCCTACGCCCTAAGCTCTGAAATTCCCTCTCTAAACTTCTCTGCCTTTTTACCTCTCTCTCCTCCTTTAAGATGCTTCTTAAAACCTATCTCTTTGACCAAGCATCTGGTCACCTTTCCTAATATCTCCTTATACAAAAACAGAAAATGCTGGAAATACTCAGCAAGTCAGGCAGCATCTGTGGAGAGAGAAACCGAATTAATGTTTGAGCTCGATAACCTGGCGAAGGGTCATCGACCTGAAACGTTAACGCTGCTTCTCTCTCCACAGATGCTGCCTGACCTGCTGAGTATTTCCAGCATTTTCTGTTTATATTTCAGATTTCCAGCATCTGCAGTATTTTGCTTTTTTTTACTAATGCTCGGTGTCAAACTTTGTGGTGATAACGCTTCTGTGAAGCGCTCTGTGACATTTTACTACATTACAGGCACTATATAAATGCAAGTTGTTGTTATTATTGTAAGACCTGTCTTTTGGTGGTGTTTTGTACTGTTGAACACAAAATGAACCTATATGTTGACGGTAATAAGCGTTATAATTTTTTTAACAGTATGTCTCCTGGGCAATGCTTTAATTTCGCCCTGGACTTGGAGCATGGTTTCCAATGTTTATTGTGGTTCATCTGCAGCCTAAAGTTGACAACAGTTCGCCCATTGTTGTAATACAGCATATTTACTGTAACAATTGGAGTGAATTTCCATGGGGCTCTCCCACTTAAGCACCATAACTTTGGCAGAACAGCCACGGAAACACCAGAAAAACAACTTAAACAAGATTACGCCAAATGAGCTGTTTCCATGTCCCTTCAACGTCATTTCCTTTATCTACTTATCAAACCGAATCTTGAATGTTGACACTTTTTGCTTGAATCACTAACCTTTGAAGTGGATTCCGCAGCCTCACTGCTTTAAACGCTTTATCCTGCCCTCTGTTCTAAATCTCTTCAATCTTTGGTCCAAGCTTTAGACCCTTCAACTCCTGAAAATGGGCAGCTTCTATCTATTGTGTCCCATCCTTTCATAAGTTTGAGCACTTCTATCCTATCGCTCCATAATCTATGTTGTTTTAACAGAAAAAGATTTACTTTTTCAAGTCTTTCTTCATATTTGTATTTCCTCATACCAGGCAGCATCCTAGTGAATCTGTGTTGTACCCTCTCCGAAGCCTCATTATCCTTCCAATAGTGTGTAGCCCAGTAATGCATAGAGTACTCTAACTGAGGTCTTAATAAGGTTTTATATAGGTTCATCATTATCTCTTTGCCTTTATATTATGTACCTCTTGTGATAAAACCTCGAATCGCTTTTTGTTTCACCCTTGTCAACCTGAGGTGCTACCTTTAATATCCTGTGAACCTGTTCCCTCAAAATACTTCTATTCTTCCACAACACTAAGCATACTTCCAGTCAGAGTAAAATTGCTGCTGTTTTTTTTAAACAAAATGCATCACCTCACACTTACTGACATCTACCACTTTTTAGTGCAATCTCCATCTTATCAATATCCCTTTGCAGCTTCCTTTGGTCTTCTAAGGAATTAACTACACCTCCTATTTTAGTTTCATCTGCAAAGGTTGATACCACTCCCTGTCGGCATTGATATACACAGTGAATAGAAGTGGCCTAGAACTAAACTCTGTGGGACATCATTATTCACCCCCAACCACTCTGAAAAGCCGCTCTTATCTCTTATTCTGTTTTTCCCTTCGAACCAATTTTTAATCTAATGTCTAGTCACCCCCATCCCCCAAATCTCTACCCTTTAATCTTCTCTAGTAATTTACCATGTGGTACCTTGTCAAAGGCTTGTACACAAAGGATGTACACAACATCCACTGCATTTTCCCCAACTATAATGTCCACTACCTCTTGAAAGAGAAGGTTTGTCAAACACAATCATTCCTTTTAAAATCCATGCTGACTACTTCTATTTTCTCTCAATCCAGATATGTGGTATTGAAATCCCTAATTAAAGACTATTATTTTCCCTACCACAAATGTTAAGTTAACTGCCCTGTAATTATCTGTATTAGCTCTGTCTCCCTTTTTAAAAATGGATACTACAATAGACACTCTCCAGTTTTATGCACATATCCACACTCATATTAATAATATATTATATGCCTCCTGCAGATGCATTGTTATGTTGTCTCTTGAACTATGATGATATTGAACAATAACTAAAATGGGGAACAGTGGTTATCATGCCTATTAACAATGTCATATATCATTATGTTTTATAGTGCAGTGCCAAATGCAAGCCTGCAAAATAACTAATAAACAAATCCTCTACGGACTAGAGAATTCAGAAATTATTTTAATATTGTAGAATTTTTACGACTGCTTGAGGATTTATTGTTCGAACCTAGTTTTCAAAGACTACAAAGTGTTGCATTTTGAATGATAAAATGCCAGAGAAGGTTATATAAAAGAGACATGAAATCAGAGGAAGAAATACATCTTTACATCCTGCAATGTTTGTTTCAAACTGTGTTATACTTTTGGAGAATAATTCTCTTCTAAAGGGCTCCTCTTTGGCTCCCACATGACCTGCATTTCATGGAGGCATATGCACTTTGCTGATGCCAAGTACAAGAATCCCTATGGAGAGCATCACAGTGAGCCACAGTTTCACATGGTTTGTATAGCTACAGGTTAAGAAGGAATTATATTTTCATTTTATTTAAGTGAACACCAGAGTAGTGTGTCTGTTTATGAGGCAAACTTTGAAAAGAAAACCATTACCCTGCACATTTTTCGTCCCATGAGCGTTCGGAGCATTATATTCAGAGCAACTTTACAACATGTGAAAGAAAATGTTTTGCCTGACATGGACCTGGGTAAATATCATCTGATTGTCCACAGTTATGCTATCAGACATTTATTCTAATGCATTCTTAGTACTACTATCTAAATCTCTCTAAATGTACTGAACCAAGAAATGCAACCTGGGATTGTCAAGGATTGTGGCTCTACTGGAAGGTTATGTTAATACAAAGAAAGAGAATGTTTCGCGGGGCAATTTTAACTCTGCGCTTGGCAGAAACCAACTGGGCGGGCAGTTAAAATCGGCTGGGGAACTCATCCACCAACATCTTGCTCTCTCCCTGCAGACATCGATTTTAACCTGCTCTTCTGTTCAGGTGAGAAGAAAATCTGCGGAGTCCTTCATTAAATATGCAGATCGGGCTCTGATGACATTTTACCTGCTGGCCTGAGCGGGGGAGAGGTTGTGGCTTTCCCAGCAGGTCAATCCAGCAGGGAGAGGAATAGGGGCTAAAAGAAGCCCAAAGAGGTAAGTCATTTAAAAAATATATATTTTCCTTATGGGACCAGTAGGAGCAGGAATGCTCCTCCAGGCATAACAAGGAAAGTTTAGGCCTCGCCTGCCCCAGGTACCCCCACCTCACAATGGCCATGGTGAAATCCCTTCGCCCAAGGCTTAACAAAGTACCAAGAACCATTCCTATAGTCGGCAGCAGCAGCCTGGTCTCGCGTAACATTGCGCTTCCGTCTGCTGGTCTGCTGCAGCTTCCCGCTGGTTTTGGGCAGGAAACTGACCAGGGGGCATGCGGATGAGGCCCTGGAGTTAAGATCCTCCAGGCAGGGTAATTTTAACTTCAAAGAACAGATAGCTTTGGGTTGAATGAGAAGTTAAAATTTGAAAAATTTTAAACATTGTGGGATTAGGCTGGATAGCTCTTGGTCGGCCTGCACTGATACGTCCTTACTATACAGTATAAATGCACACGAGGCCCATGCTTGAGAGAAGGTCAGTCTGTGACCTGTCCTTTATTCCTTCGCACTCAAGTGATGGAAGTGGGTGGAGCTTCCCCTTTTCTACCCAAAGGTCCAGGTTAGGAATGTCTCCCACAAGTTCACTACCTTGTGGTCATTGTTCTCACAGTGTACAACTTAGATCAGATTATACATGGGTTACAATGCTGGTTGAATAAATGACATCACCTCCCCCCCTCAAAGTCTTATTGGGATCACAGGTTGAGTCTCTCTGGTGGTTTACGCTCTCTTGTAGAGCACCTGAGTTGGGGCTCCGGTTGTTGGGCGCTGGCCTGAGTATCTGCTGTTTGCGGTACCTCAGGCCTGTCCAGACTGCCCACAGTGACTGGGCTCTCCTCCCTTTGGTTCCTATGTTCAGTCACCTGTGGTGAAGTGAACTCTATGTCGTGTTCTTCCTCTGCTTCTTCTATGGGGTTTCTGAACCTCCTTTTTGTTTGATCCACATGTTTGCGGCAGATTTGTCCATTGGTAAGTTTAACTACCAGAATTCTATTTCCCTCTTTGGCAATCACAGGGCCTGCAAGCCATTTGGGCCCTGCAGCGTAGTTGAGGACAAAAACAGGGTCATTTACATCAATACATCGCGCCCTCGCATTCCTGTCATGGTAGTCACATTGTGACTGGCGCCTGCTCTCGACAATTTCTTTCATGGTGGGGTGTATAAGGGATAACCTGGTTTTGAGCATCCTTTTCATTAGCAGCTCTGCGGGTGGGACCCCTGTGAGCGAGTGTGGTCGGGATCTGTAGGCCAAAAGGAGGCGTGATAAGCGCCTTTGTAGGGAACCCCCTTGGATTCTGAGCATCCCCTGTTTGATTATCTGCACTGCTCGTTCTGCCTGGCCGTTTGAGGCCGGCTTGAACGGTGCCATTCTGACATGGTTAATTCCATTGCCTGCCATGAAGTCCTGTAATTCAATGCTTGTAAAGCACGGGCCATTGTCACTGACCAAGACGTCCGGTAGACTGTGGGCGGCGAACATTGCCCGTAGACTTTCTACCGTGGCAGAGGATGTGCTTGAATTTAAAATTTCACACTCGATCCATTTGGAGTAGACGTCTACTACAACCAAAAACATTTTTCCCGTGAAAGGACCTGCGTAGTCCACATGGATGCGTGACCAAGGCTTGGCAGGCCAGGACCAGGGGCTAAGGGGGGCTTCTCTGGGTGTGTTGCCCAGCTGTGCACACGTATTGCATCTGCGAACACAAAGTTCCAGATCTGCGTCTATCCCTGGCCACCAAACGTGACCTGGCAATTGCCTTCATTGTGACAATGCCCGGGTGCTCATTGTGGAGTTCTCTGATGAACACCTCTCTGCCCATCTGGGGCATGACTACGCGGTTACCCCACAGTAGGCAATCGGCCTGAATCGAGAGTTCATCCCTGCGCCTGTGAAATGGTTTAAATTCCTCAGGGCATGCCCTGTACGTGGCTGCCCAGTCCCCATTCAGGACACATTTCTTGACCAGAGACAATAGCGAGTCTCTATTTGTCCAGACTTTAGCACAAGTTTCTTACATGGGTCATATAGCATTAACAGATTGTTGGAACATAACAAATTGCGTGCTCTATTAAAAGCCCTTTCCTGGCTGTCCACCCAGACCCATTCGCGACCTTTGCATAGGAGCACGTGTAGCGGCTCTAGCAGCATGCTCACTTTGGGAAGAAAGTTACCAAAATAGTTCAGGAGCCCCAGGAACGAACGCAGCTCCGTCGTGTTACGGGGTCTGGGTGCTCCCTGGATCGCTTCCGTCTTGGACGCAGTAGGGCTGATCCCGTCTTCTGCTACCCTCATCCCCAGGAATTCTAACTCTGGAGCTAGAAAGACGCACTTCGCCTTTTTCAGTCGCAGCCCTACCTGGTTCAGTCTGCGTAGCACCTCCTCCAGGTTATGGAGGTGTTCTTCAGTATCGTAACTCGTGATGAGGATGTCGTCCTGAAAAACCACCGTCCCTGGAATCGACTTGAGGAGGCTTTCCATATTTCGTTGGAAGATCGCGGCAGCCGAGCGAATCCCGAACGGACATCTGTTGTACTCAAACAGCCCCTTGTGTGTCGTGATGGTAGTCAGCTTCTTCGACTCACTCGCCAACTCCTGGGTCATGTAAGCTGAGGTCAGGTCCAATTTTGAAAAAAGTTTGCCACCGGATAGCGTCGCAAAGAGGTCCTCTGCTCTCGGTAGAGGGTACTGGTCTTGGAGTGACACCCGATTGATGGTGGCCTTGTAATCACCACACATCCTGACCGACCCATCCGCCTTGAGCACTGGCACAATCGGGCTCGCCCAGTCACTGAATTCGACTGGCGAGATGATGCCTTCCCTCAGCAGGCGGTCCAATTCGCCTTCTATCTTTTCCCGCATCACGTACGGCACCGCCCTGGCCTTGTGGTGTACTGACCTGGCATCTGGGTTTATGTGAATCACTACCTTGGCCCCCATGAAAATGCCAATGCTGGGTTGAAATAATGAGTCAAATTTGTCCAGGATCTGTGAGCATGATACTCGCTTCACAGAGGAAATTGCATTGACATCGCCCCATTTCCAGTTCATGACAGCAAGCCAACTCCTCCCCAGTAGTGCGGGACCGTCCTCCGGGACAACCCAGAGTGGCAACCTGTTCTCCGAATCTTTGTGGGTCACGACTACCGTGGCGCTGCCTGGCACCGGAATGATCTCCTTTGTGTAAGTTCCTAGCTGTGCATCAATCGGCGATAATTTTAGCCTCCTGGCCTTGAACGCCCACAACTTTTCGAACTGTTTGATACCCATCAGGGACTGGCTGGCCCCCGTGTCTAGCTCCATTGATACTGGGATGCCATTGAGGAGCACTTTCATCATTATTGGTGGCGTTCTGGTGTATGAACTGTATACGTGCTCCACATGAACTCGCTGAACTTCAGCTTCCAGCGATTTCCCCCAGCGTTCATTTCTGCAATTTCTGCAGGTATTTTGCTCATCTCTGCAAACTCCGGCTGAGTGTGTGCCTTCACGCCTCCAACAAGAGCTGCTGTTGGAAACAAAAGGTCCCTTGCCAATCGATCGTCCCTGACTATCCCTGTTATTGTCCTTGAGTGCGCCATTAACAGGTGTTGATGGCCCCATTACTGGCCGCATTGTCCCTTGCAATAGCGTGAATCGTCTTTCAGCTTGCCATTGTCTCTGTCGAACTCCACCTCTGGGTTTGACTACATGTTGGGGCATACCCGACTGCCCTTGTCTGCCTGGAGAACTGTGTGCTGCTTTAACAATGTTGAATCTCTGTCCCACCAACCATTCCTTAACACAGTACCTCTCATCTGTTCTGCTAGTGGCCATGCTCGCGTGGTTTAAATCCCAGTTTCTCGTCACCATTGATACGTCCTTATTATACAGTATAAATGCACACGAGGCCTTTATACCTTAGCACTCAAGTGATGGAAGTAGGTGGAGCTTCCCCTTTTCTACCCGAAGGTCCAGGTTAGGAGTGTCTCGCACAAGTTCACCACCTTGTGGTCATTGTTCTCACAATGTACAACTTAGGTCAGATTATACATGGGTTACAATGCTGGTTGAATACATGACTTGCGCGGACATGATGGGCCGAAATGGCCTCCTTCCATGCTGTAAATTTCTATGATTCACTGATTCTATGAAACACGACCCCAACCCACCTCGAACCAGCCCCATAAGAAGGACAGGGGCGGACAACCAATCCACTCTCAGGAGACGGGTCAGTCAGTAAAAGTTTTTAAGGAGGCTTTGTACCTCCGTTTTTACAGGCTTTTTATTTTTAACTAATTTCAGCCGGATTTCTCAAGCCTCAGGAAACTGGCAGGTAAAAGAAAGCGAGAAGGGCTGGATCCATAAGGTAAGTGCATTTACAGCACTGTTTGTGGGCCAGGAGGAGCAGGAGTGTTTCCTCCAGGCCCAACAACCTTATCTGCTTCCAGCTCCACAATCGCTGACACCCCTCGATCTCCCTGCCATGATCTTCTCAACCTCCACGCTTCCCCCGCAATCTCTCCCTGCCTGACCACAATCTGCACCGCCCCCCTCCCCCGCCACCGACCACAGTTTGCCCCACTCTGACCGCGATCTCTCTCCATATCCCTCCCTACCTGCTCTCTGCTCCTTGGCTGCGGCCCTGTGCCAGCCTGTCAATCAGGCTATCTGTCAGGCAGGAAACCTGCAGAAATACGTCCTGTCATTAATATCTGCATGACATCCGGGAAACCCGTACTTCTGGGTTTCCGGTCGGGAACTCCTCCCCCGCCCCGCTCCCTCCCCACCTCCCTGTGAATATTGGGTCTAGCTTCTCTGTACCCATTCTATCAAATCCTTTTAATCATTTTAAACACCTTAATTAGATTACCCCTCAACCTTGTAAACGTAAATTAATACAACACAATTTTATGCAATCTGTCCTCATAATTTACCCCTTTTAATCTCAGTATCATTTTGGTAAATCTGCGCTGTAACCCCTCGAAGACCATTATATCCTTCCTGAGGTGCGGTGGCCAGAATTGAACTCAATAAATGGATCTGACCAAAGCTCTGTACAACTGAAGCAGATCTTCCTCCCCTTTGTATTCCAATCATTTTAATATAAAGGCTAACATTTTATTAGCTGTGCACGAGCTTTTAATGATTTATGTACCCGGAGACATAAATCCCTTTGCTCCTCCACAGTTTCTAGGCTCTCGCCATTTAGAAAATATTCTGATTTGTCTTTCGAGGATCCAAAATAGATTAAAGGCCAGAACTCAGTGAACTGAAGAAAACCTCAGAGAAAAAACAGAGGAACTGAAATAAGTAATTCCTTTGTGCTAAAAAATGCATTGTAGAAAAATGCATCTGAGCATTAAATCCTGATGTATTAGAAAGTGTTTGTGTGGCTGGGCTGATTGGAGTTGATTCAGAGAAGCAAAAAAATGTTTTTAAGGTTGCTTCCCTGCACTATATTGGAAGATGTTTTTGCTGCGAGAGGACACCACCGCAGGTCAGGAGGATAAAAGAACAGTGTGGGCCATCCCGACCTGCAAGAGCACACCACCACAGGTCGGGAGGAGAAAAGAGCATACCACTGCAGCTTCCAGCACGAGCTGCTACAAGTGTGCGACGCCCTCGAGGTGGGCGACTGGACGACGCCATCAAAACTCATGTCGCCGTTTGGAGCGTGGACAGGAACATCGGCGGGGCCCAGGTACAGTGGAGGAGCGGATGAGCAGTGAAAGATCGTGGCGGTGGTGCGGTGAATGTTTTTGTGGCGGAGGTACGGCAAATGAAGGTATGGGGCCCAGAAGAGCCAAGGGACCAGGGACAGCACAGGCCAGCCCACACGGTCCGTGCAGCAGAGCAGGTCTCCAGTCGTCCTAGTTAACCCTTGCCACTGGATAAAGGCCGAGCTCTGACAAGCCCGAGTGGTGGCTGATGTGCAACGGTCACCACTCGTTAAAAAAATCCACGCACAGGCATCTTTCACCTCTTCAATTGGAGTTCAGGACTGGAACATTGGGTCCTTCATTGAAACATCTGTGAACTCATGTGGAAGCAAGTTAATCTCATTTGAGGGACCGCCTATAATGATGATGACTATGTTAAAAGAAGTTAGAACCTTTTTGTCATGTATTTAACCATCTTGCAATGACATAGTCATGTAACTATTAACTCATGTACACTGTACCTGTACCCTAGAAATGCAAACCCTGACCACAGAGGGTGAACTTGCAGGAGACACTCCTCACCTGGGTTTCCAGGTATAAAAGTGGAGGTCCCACCCAGGGTCAGCACTCCTTGGTCCTGGGAATAAAGGTGAAGGTCACAGAGTGACCGTGTCTGATATATATATGCCTTGTGTGAGTTTGTAGTAAGGTGCAGGGACACTACATTTGGCGATGAGAAACGGGAATCACCGAACCACGAGGATGGCCACCGGTGGCACAGAGGAACGGTACTGTGTGGGTGAGGACTGGGACGACTTCGTGGAAAGACTCCAGCAGAGCTTTGTCACAAAGGACTGGCTGAAAGAGACAGCGGCTGACAAGCAGAGGGCGCATCTACTGACCAGCTGCGGACCACAGATGTATGCGCTGATGAAAGACCTGCTCGCACCCCAAAAGCTGGTGGACAAGTCCTTTGAAGAGCTCAGCCAGCTGATCAGTGAGCATCTCAAGCCGGCGAGTAGCGTACACATGGCCCGGCACCGGTTCTACTCTCTCCGGTGTCGGGAGGGACAAAACGTCTCGGACTTCGTGGCGGAACTGCGGCGCTTGGCCAGTCTCTGTAAGTTCTCCGATGCCTGCAGGGGGGAGATGTTAAGGGACTTTTTCATCGAGGGCATTAATCATGCCGGCATTTTCAGGAAGCTCATAAAGACTAAGGACTTGACTTTAGAAGGGACAGCGTTGATAGCTCAGACCTTTATGGCAGGGGAAGAGGAGACCAAGTTAATTTACGCACGCAGCCCTGGTCCAAACGTGGCGACGGACCAGGGAGTTAACATTGTGAACGCGGCTCGGGACCCCGCAGGCAGGCAAGGGCATTTCGAAACCGCCCAGGCAGCAACAGGCTCTGGGTGGGCCCGCAACAAGGACAACGGAAAGGGGATCGGCAATTCACGCCATCTCGAGGAACAATGCGTCCCGCGATGGGACCATTAACACCCACCATCAGAGTGCTTAGAAACAGCCAAATGGGCAATCAGAGAGGAATGCCTGGTAATAGTCCTTTTGTTAACAGCAATCTCAATCTCAGCTCATGCTGGAGGTGCGGGAGTCGATACACTGTGAAAAGCTGCAGGTTCCAGCAATATACCTGTAGGATTTGTAATGTCAGTGGACACTTGGCCAGGATGTGCAAAAAGGCAGTAGCGAGGCTAATCTGTGAGACAGAGGAACCAGACGAGGGGCCTGCAATGCAGGATGAGGCCTGGGGTAAAGCCATAGATGCTGAAGTTCAGCGGGTTCACGTGGCTGACGTCCACAGCTCATACACTAAAACACCACCCATGATGATGAAAGTCTTACTGAATGGCATCCCGGTGTACATGGAGCTGGATATGGGAGCTAGCCAGCCACTCATGAGCGCCCAACAATTTGAGAGACTATGGCCACACAGAGCTAGCAGGCCCAAACTGGAACGCATTGAGATACAGCTACGGACGTACACCAAAGAAATCATCCCAGTGCTGGGCAGTTCAAACTTGGTGGTGACACATAATGGATTACAGAACTGGCTGCCACTCTGGGTCATCCGGGAAATGACCCCGCGCTTTTGGGGAGGAGTTGGCTAGCTGAGATGAATTGGAAATGGGGGGATTTGCACGCCATTTCATCCGTGGAGCGAAGTTCATGCTCACAGGTCCTGCAAAAATTCGGGTCACTGTTTCAACCTGGTGTCGGAACGTTCAAGGGCATCACTCCAGACCAGTGCACCACAAAGCCAGAGTGGTACCGTATGTGATGCGAGGAAAAATTGAATGGTGCGGGTTGGGTAGGCTTGCAGCTGAAAAAGGCCAAGTATGTGTTTTTGGCCCCAGAGGTTGAGTTTTTAGGCAGGAGGGTTGCCGCAGACGGGATCCGGCCCACTGAATCAAAAACGGAGGCGATCCGCCGGGCGCCCAGACCCGGCAACACGTCGGAGATGCGATCATTCCTGGGACTTTTGAACTATTTTGGGAACTTTCTGCCGAACTTAAGCACATTGTTGGAGCCGTTACACATGCTCCTGCGTAAAGGTTGTGAATGGTTTTTGGGGGACTGTCAAGAACGAGCTGTCAATAAAGCGAGGAACCTGCTATGTTCCAACAAACTGTTGACTTTGTATGACCCCTGTAAAAATCTGGTCTTAACATGCGATGCGTCATCCTACGGGGTTGGGTGTGTATTACTGCAGGGTAATGATTACGGCCGACTCCAACCGGTGGCTTATGCCACCAGGTTGCTCTCCCAGGCAGAGCGTGGATACGGCATGGTCGAGAAGGAAGCACTCACGTGTGTGTACGGTGTGAAAAAGATGCACCAGTACCTTTTTGGTTGAAAGTTCGAGCTAGAGACGGACCACAAGCCGTTAACATCCTTGTTGTCCGACAGCAAGGCTGTCAACGCCAATGCGTCAGCTCGCATACAGCGCTGGGCCCTAACACTGGCTGCATATGACTACACCATACGGCACCGGCCAGGCACCGAAAATTGTGCTGACGCGCTCAGCAGGCTCCCACTAACCACCACCGAGGGGGCGTCGGAGCAGAGTGCCAAGATGGTCATGGTTGTTGAGGCTTTTGACACTGCGGGCTCCCCCATCACAGCCCGCCAGATTAAACTCTGGACCAACAGGGATCCCCTCCTATCCATGGTAAAGAAATGTGTCCTGACTAGGGATTGGGCGCCCACACACAGGGCGTGTCCCGAGGAAGTCAGACCGTTTCAGAGACGGATGGATGAGCTCTCCGTCCAAGCCGACTGCCTGCTATGGGGCAGCCGGGTAGTCATGCCCCAGAAAGGAAGGGAAGCATTCATCAGGGAACTTCACAGCGAGCACCCTGGCATCGTGTTAATGAAGGCCATTGCCCAGTCACATGTATGGTGGCTGGGGATTGACTCAGACCTGGAACACTGGGTTCGCAGGTGCACAGTGTGTGCCCAGCTGGGCAATGCCCCCAGGGAGGCCCCACTCAGCCCGTGGCTCTGGCCCACCAGACCATGGTCACGTATTCACGTAGACTATGCGGGCCCGTTCATGGGGAAAATGTTCCTGATCGTTCTTGATGCATACTCGAAGTGGATCGAGTGCATCATATTGAACTCGTGCATGACATCCATCACCGTGGAGAGTCTGCGTACGGTTTTCGCGACCCATGGCTTGCCAGACATCCTGGTCAGCGACAATGGCCCATGTTTCACCAGCCATGAATTCCAGGAGTTTATGTCGGGCAATGGTATTAAACACGTCCGGACAGCGCCATTCAAGCCGGCTTCCAGTGGCCAGGCGGAACGGACGGTCCAAGTCATAAAACAGGGCATGCTACGCATCCAAGGACCCTCCCTTCAGTACCTCCTATCGCGCCTCCTGCTGGCCTACAGATCCCGCCCGCACTCGCTCACGGGAGTCCCGCCAGCGGATCTCCTCATGAAACACACGCTCAAGATGATGCTGACCTTCATTCACCCAGCCCTGGCAGACATTGTTGAGAGCAAGCGTCAGTCCCAAACCGAGCTCCATGATCGAAACTCAAGGGGGAGGTGTATAGAAATAAATGATCCGGTATTTGTTCTTAACCATGCTTTGGGTCCCAAGTGGCTTGAGGGCACCGTAATTGGCAAAGAAGGAAATAGAGTCATGGTGGTCCAACTAAACAATGGGCAGATATGCCACAAACACTTGGACCAAGTAAAGAAAAGATTCAACATGGACAAGGAGGAACCTGAAGAGCATGAGATGGCACCCACACCACTGCCAGCGGACGAGCAACAAAGACAGTCCTCAGCATGCACAGTCCCTGCGGCCAGCCCGGACAGGCCGGAATCACCTCAAGTGACAGAGACGCGTGCCGAGGCTCAGCCACCAGAGCCACAACTGCGGCGCTCCATGAGAGAGCGTCGACCACCTGACAGACTTAACCTCTGAAACAAAAAGACTTAAGGGGGGAGGCGATGTCATGTATTTAACCATCTTGCAATGACATAGTCATGTAACTGTAACTCATGTACACTGTACCTGTACCCTAGAAATGCACACCCTGACCACAGGGGTGAACTTGCGGGAGATACGCCTCACCTGGGTTTCCAGGTATAAAAGGGGAGGTCCCACCCAGGGTCAGCACTCCTTGGTCCTGGGAATAAAGGTGAAGGTCACAGAGTGACCGTGTCTGATATATATATGCCTCGTGTGAGTTTGTAGTAAGGTGCAGGGACACTACACTTTTGACACTAAAGATGTATTTGAATTTGTTAGATCGGCTATAATATTGTTACCTTAAGAAGAACATTTGACAGAATCAGCTACAGGCTATAAATAAAGATTCTTTCATTTAAGAATATAGAGATCTGTGAGCCAAGTTTAATTCAGTGATTTGGTTCAGGTGAAACTTGTAAACTTGTGAACCCCAAACCAAACTGAGCCAAAGGCAGCTTTTAATAATAAAAATTACTCAAGTACTCAAGGGACAACTATTGAAAATTTAGAAACAGCAACTACTCTTTTATATGTATATATAAAGTGGCCTTTAAAGTAGGTCTCAGGATATTGCCTCCTTATTTTGAAAATCTGCAAATTATAGATATCATTAAAAGCAAATGACTTATATGTAATTATGTAATTATTATTAATAATAACAGCATACAAGTTTTTGTTTTTTCATACACTGTTACAGCAAATATTATGAAAAAATGGAAATATGATCTTTGGGAACAATGCAAAAAACATGTTACACTGTAGTGAAGGAGATATATTCAGATCATCTCTCTATTGGTAAGTAATCTATGAATAATGCATTTATATCAGAGAGCACGGCATAGTAAGATGCATGGGTTGCTGTATCAAGTGAGAAATAGAAATTTACAGGGTACAGTAAATTAATGCGATATTATGGAATATTATTATCATCTTCATAAATAATGAATTATTTTCCAGCATTTAAAATCTTGTCCGTTGATGCTATACAAGATTTAGCTTCTGAATCCCTGGGTAAATTCATTTATTTCAATGTACACTTGGGAACTTAATTGGTTATAGACAGTTGAGAACAGAACTTAAAAGATAACATACCTCCAAGTAAAACTGCTGTGCACTGACAGTAAATATTTGTCTATAATCCCTGTAAGAGTCAGGCTACACCTTAAGGGTTGGAAATGTCAACATTGATCACTAAATGGAGAGGTTTCTCTGCCAAGTTCATGAGGGTTGTAAGAAAGCAGCTGCAATTGGTTATAATGAATATTGTCATTCTAAACCAGTGATAAGTTAGGTCACAAAAATGCTGGGGACATTTTAAGTGACAAACTGACACAATTGGAACTGAAACCCAATTTACGATGATACAGCCTGCATTTCCTAGGTCAATTTACAGTGCAGTTGGGAGACCCCAATTCATTTATGTTGTTTGATTACTGCAACATGTATTTCCAAGCACATAAATAAGCAGTACCTCCAGCGCACACACACCACACAGCCAAAGATGACGGTTCAAGGCCTGATCAAAGTTGGGCCTCAGGGTCCATCAGCAAGAAACTGGCAAGCTACGGACGTCAATCAGGCATTGCATTGCAACTCGATAGTTGGGGCCATAGGCTCCGATGACAAGCCAGCCCGCAGCTAGGTCTTGAGGAGAGGGGTAGGTAACTGCTCCTCCTAGCTCCACAGAAAGGTTTCCTTACCTTTTTTGTGGGTGGCCTCCAGCGGTCATTTTAAGGATTGCTTGTCAGGCCACTAATGACCTGGAACAACTAGAGCATGCACAGTGCTTGCTCCTCCCAGTTGATGACCAATTTTGCATATGGGCCCTAAAGCTGGCACCAGGATTCCTATTTGCACATTCAAGGTGCCTAACGCCTGTTTCAGGCAGGCACCCTGCATACTTGAAAGTCGGCAGCTTCCAATTTGGCAGCTGACACACTTCCGGGGAGATCGAGATCGTGACCAAAATTTGTCCCTCCAAACTCAATTTCTCATCCCCAAAAACGGGTGCAATGAGATCGAATTTCTCTCCCCAGCACAGTCTTCACCCTCTTAAAGCAACACTTGCTTAATTTGCTTAATTCTCCTTGTAAATGCTCAATAGTTAAAGAGGCGCTAACTTGGGATTTTATATGTATGGCAATCTGTCTCCCCTCACTGTAATTACTTATATGCACAACCCTGAAATCCCTTCCTTCAATTTAACAGCTTCATACCTTCACATCTCTTACTGTACCTCTCCTATGCTACTTGACAAGCACTCATCAACTGTTAGTATTGCCCTCATTCACTCTATCTTCCTACTCGACATATTAGCACACAATGCCCATCAAAGGCAGGCCACGAAAGAGCATCACCAACTTTAAATCCCTCAGCCCCTTCGAGGATTTTATGTATTCAAACACTACCAAAGTGTAAAACTTGCCACTAGGGGGCGCACCTGTGGGAGACCCAAGGGTCACCTGCACACCCTGGGCAAGCAGGTATAAAAAGCAGTCTACCATGCTGCCTCCTCACTCTGGAGTTACAATAAAGAGACCAAGATCACAACAGTTTGAGCTTAAGATGTGCAGTCTTGTGGAGTTATACTAAACATAACAATTGGCGACGAGAAACAGATCACGAACTTTCACGCAGTTATGGCTGCCGTTGATATTCTTGAGAGATTTGTTGAGGGTGATGATTGGGAAGCCTTTGTTGAGCGTCTTGACCAGTACTTCGTGGCCAACGAACTGGAAAAGGAAGAAACCGCGATCAAGCCCAGGGCGATTTTCCTCACCGTTTGCGGGTCATCAAAAATCTGCTAGCACCGACGAAACCAACGGAGAAGACACATGAAGAGCTGTGCATGCTGGTTCGGGAACACCTCAAGCCGAAGGAGAGCATCTTGATGGCCAGGTATCGCTTTTATACGCACCACCGCTCCGAGGGCCAGGACGTAGCGAGCTATGTCACCAACCTAAGACGCCTTGTGGGACCCTGCGTATTTGCTGGATTTTTGGGGGAACTGTTGTGGGACGTTTTCGTGCTTGGAATCGGCCACGAGGTCATTCTTCACAAACTGCTGTCTGCCGAATCCCTAGATCTGAGCAAGACCATCGCGATAGCCCAGACTTTTATGTCCACGAACGATAACATCAAACAGATATTATTGCAGCATCGTAACTCACTGGCAAGTACTGTGCATAAAATAACACCTTCAGCAGGCAGAACTGTACGTGGCAGGGCCTACACGCCCACAAAGGCCAGATCTAGGTTGACTCAGAGCCCGCCGTGGGGTGCGAATGCGAATCCATTAGCACCATGTTGGCGCTGCAGGGGTAATGATTGAGCCCATCAATGTTGATTCAAGCATTACGTGTGCAAGAGCTGTGGAATAATGGGGCACCTCCAGCGAATGTGCAGACGTGCTGCAACTCACCATGTGGCAGAATCGGCAGAAGATGACCAATCCAGCGTGGATCACAATGAACGAGTAAGAGAGGCAACTCAACCCGAGGCTGAAGAGGAAGTGTTTGGGGTACACACCTTCACCACCAAAAGCCCTCCGATAATGTTAAAAGTCAAATTAAATGGCATTCCAGTTTCCATGGAATTGGACACGGGGGCGAGTCAGTCAATTATGATCCAGAAGGCTTTTGAGAAGCTGTGGGGCAACAAGGCACAAAGGTCAAAATTAAGCCCGATCCACACTAAGCTATGCACTTATACCAAAGAGCTCATACCAGTCATTGGCAGTGCGGCAGTGAAGGTATCGTACAATGGAGCTGTGCATGATTTACCACTATGGATTGTACCAGACGATGGCCCAACGCTGTTTGGCAGAAGCTGGTGAGGAAAGATCCGATGGAACTGGGATGACATCAAAGCCCTGTCTTTGGAGAATGACGCCTCATGCGCCCAAGTGCTAAACAAATTTCCATCGTTATTTGAGCCAGGCATCGGCAACTTCACAGGCACCAAAGTGCAGATCCATCTAGTCCCTGATGCATGACCCGTTCATCACAGGGCCCGAGCGGTTCCATACATGATGCGAGAGAAAGTCAAGATCGAGCTGGACAGACTTCAATGAGAGGGGTTCATATCGCTTGTCGAGTTCAACGAGTGGGCCAGTCCAATTGTGTCGGTGTTGAAGAGCGATGGGACGGTCAGAATCTGCGGGGACTACAAGGTAACGATCAACCGAGTCTCGTTACAGGACCAGTACCCACTACCCAAAGCAGCTGACCTGTTTGCAACACTAGCAGGGGGGAAGTCGTTCACCAAGCTGGATCTAACCGCTGCTTACATGATGCAAGAGCTGGCTGAAGCTTCAAAAAAAATTGACGTGCATCAACACACACAGAGGACTGTTCATATACCACAGATGCCCTTTTGGGATTCACTCGGCGGCGGCCATCTTCCAGAGGAACATGGAGAGTCTGCTGAAATCAGTTCCGCGCACCGTGGTGTTCCAGGACGACATCTTGATCACTGGCCGCAACACCACCGAACACTTGCACAACCTGGAAGAGGTTCTCAAGCGACTGAACAGAGTGGGATTCAGGCTGAAAAGCCCCAAGTGTGTTTTCTTGGCGGCAGAGGTCGAATTTCTGGGAAGAAAGATTGCGGCAGATGGCATCAGACCCATGGATTCCAAGACGGAGGCCATCAAGAATACACTCAGACCACAGAATGTGATGGAGCTGCGTTCGTTCCTGGGACTCCTCAACTATTTTGGTAACTTTCTACTGGGGTTGAGCACTTTGCTGGAACCATTGCTATGCAAGGGTCTCCACTGGGTTTGGGGTAAATCTCAAGAGACAGCCTTTAATAAGGCCAGAAATCTGCTATGTTCTAACAAGTTACTTGTATTGTATGACCCATGTAAATGTTTAGTACTAGCTTGTGATGCATCTTCGTACGGGGTCGGTTGTGTGTTACATAGAAACATAGAAACATAGAAAATAGATGCAGGAGTAGGCCATTCGGTCCTTCTAGCGTGCACCGCCATTCAATGAGTTCATGGCTGAACATGCAACTTCAGTACCCCATTCCTGCTTTCTCGCCATACCCCTTGATCCCCCGAGTAGTAAGGACTTCATCTAACTCCCTTTTGAATGTTACAGCAAGCCAATGTGTCAGGCAAACTGCAACCGGTTGCATATGCATCCAGAAGCTTATCTAAGGCTGAAAGAGCCTACAGTATGGTTAAGAAAGAAGCATTAGCATGTGTATACGAGATTAAGAAAATGCACTAATACCTATTTGGGCTCCGGTTCGAGCTCGAAACAAGCCGTCCATTTTGTTGTTCTCAGAAAGCAAAGGTATTAACACCAATGCTTCATCCCGCATCCAAAGATGGGCACTAACGTTCTCTGTGTATGATTATGTAATCCACCACAGACCAGGCACTGAGAACAGTGCGGATGCCCTCAGTTGGCTACCATTGCCCACCACTGGGGTGGAAATGGCGCAACCCGCAGACTTGCTCCTTGTAATGGATGCTTTTGAGAGCGAGGGGTCACCCGCCTTGGCTTGCCAGATCAGGACTTGGCTAGCCAGGACCTGGTGCTATCACTAGTAAAAAGCTGTGTCCTCAATGGGAGCTGGTCGGCGGTCCCAGGGGAAATGCAAGACAAAATTAAGCCGTTCCACCGACACAAGGACGAAATGTCCATCCATTCGGACTGCCTCCTATGGGGGAATCATGTAATTTTGCCAAAAAAAGGCAGAGAAACATTTATACGCGACCTTCACAGTACCCACCCAGGCATAGTCATAATGAAGGCTATTGCCAGGTCACACGTTTGGTGGCCTGGCATTGACTCGGAATTGGAGTCATGCATACACCAATGTAACACTTGCTCACAGTTGAGCAATGCACCAAGGGAGGCACACACTGAGTCTGTGGTCATGGCCCTCTTAACCGTGGTCAAGCGTCCACGTAGATTTCACTGGTCCCTTTCTAGGAAAGATGTTCCTCGTAGCAGTGAACGCTTACCCTAAATGGATTGAATGTATAATAATGTTGTCATGTACATCCACTACCACCATTGAAAGCCTCCGGGCCATGTTCGCCACCCACGGTTTGCCTGACGTCCTTGTTACTGACAATGGACCATGCTTCACCAGCTCGGAATTCAACGAGTTCATGACCCGCAATGGCATCAAGCATGTCAGGTCTGCGCCGTTTAAGCCCGCATCCAATGGTCAAGCAGAACAGGCAGTCCAAACTATCAAGCAGAGCTTGAAACGCGTGACGGACGGTTCCCTGCAGACCCGGTTATCTCGGATTCTGCTCAACTATCGCACTCCACTCGCTTACCGGGGTTCCCCCTGTAGAATTGCTAATGAAGAGAGCACTCAAAACCAGGCTCTCCTTCGCCCACCCGGATCTCAATGATCATGTAGAAACCCGGCGTCACTGGCATAAAATGTACCACGATCGCGCGGCTGTATCACGTGACATTGAAGTCAATGACCCTGTGTTTGTTCTTAATTATGGTCATGGTCCCAAATGGATTGCTGGCACTGTGTTAGCCAAGGAGGGGAATAGAGTGTTTGTTGTCAAACTTTTGAATGGACAAACGTGCAGAAAGCACTTGGATCAGGCCAAACTGTGGTTCACTGACAACCAAGAACAGTTTGAAGAGGACATTACCATCACTGATCCACCCACACACAGCCAACCAGCAATCGAACTCGCGGTCAACCACGAGGATGAACCCACCATGCCCAACAGTCCAATCAGACCAGCCACACCGCAGTGCAGCAATGATCTGACCGACTCACTCATGCCAGGACTTTAACTCAGGTGATCAACCCGGGAATGCAGAGCTCAGATCGCCTCAACTTGTAAATAACTTGTACATAAGACTTTGGGGAGGGGTGGGGGCGGGGAATGATGTTATATATGTAAACACTCCCAAAGTTTAAGACTTGCCACCAGTGGGCGCACCTGTGGGGGACCCAAGGGTCACCTGCACACCCTGGGCAAGCAGGTGTAAAAGGCAGTCTACCATGCTGCTTCCTCACTCTGGAGTTACAATAAAAAGAGACCAAGGTCACAACAGTTTGAGCTTAAGATGTGCAGTCTTGTGGAGTTGTTCTAAACGTAACAGAGGAGAAGACAATGTGGGGAGGCATTCAGTATTCTGCTGTGGGAGATAGCAAGGTCGGCAGCAGCGTGCCGGCACCAGGTTACAGACTACACACTTACAGAGTTACTGCGACATCCCTGTGAAGCATTCCCCAAACACAACCATTCCCTGTCTCCTTAATCCCCAGGGGGCTGATGCACACCCATTTTTAGCTTCTACCCTCCTTTTCTACAGATCTACAACAGCAATAGCAGCACAGGCTGATGATGAAGATGAAGATGACGATAAGGATCAAGCAACCAGGAATGCTGCTGCATGATATTGCCACCTCTCTTAGGACAATACATGCCAGGCCTCCAGCCTTCCCCCTCATAGTACTATACCAGTGGAATGTTGGAGACAACACCAAGCTATCAAGGAGCAAGCTGGCATTCCACAAGGTCCTGCTCAGTCCCATGAGTCTTTTGTACAGCATGAGCAGACTAACCACTTCTGCCAGCTTGGTGCTCGGGTGGCATTTAAAAGAAACACAAGAATACATGTCAAAGGGAATGGGGGTTCAAAACTCTGCTGATGGTCCGACCCTATAAGATGCAATCAGAAGCAAGTACAGGTGCCTGCAAGAAGAATGTTAATAATTGCTTTAAAAATTGTCTCATAACTGCAGAAATCAGAATTTAAAGATTTTCAGCATCTTCTGTTTCAGGAGCTCCTTACTTCCACGAATAGCTGCTGTGCCTCACTGAACTGTGTCTAACTTACACCGGCCACAGTAACGGTTCAGCTCCAGGAAACTTGGAGGTGCTTCACCACTAGCTCTCACTTTGACATATTCAAATGAGGCCAGGAGCAACTTGGCAGTCAGATAAAAGCAGGGGAAGCCATTTAAACATGGAGGTTGGCCAGAAATGACTTTCCTCGCAAAGAAAAAATGTCATTCACATCTTCGCAGAAGTGCAGTGAAAACAATGAGGAAATTCACCCTCTATGTTCCTATCCTCCTGTCAGCTTTCTGCCATTTGTGTCTTTTGCAGTGCTACTCTGAGTGTGTCTTATATCTTCCAAGTGCACACATTATGTAACAATGTGGAAAATACAATGTGGCTGTAATTAATTATATCTGGGCCACCAAATAATGGCTCATTTTGACTAACGGTTGCAAAACTATTACTGCACACCCATGACAGAAAATCAGAACCACCCTGAACACTGCTAAAATAAGATTTTATGTTGACTATTAGATTTTTGACATGCAATCAGATGGCAGCAAATTTTCCATCTGGTACAAAATCACCCTGACAGTTTCAAATGTCATGTTCTCACTTGTCAGTACCGATGGCATTCACACAACAGGTAATGTTGTATGTCTCTCAAAGGTGAAATAATATTGTCTTGTTGTATGTCAAAGTGCTATCTTCAGGTGCTCATCTTTCCATGCCTTATCTATCCCCATAAGATTGTCTTGAATTCAAACAGTTTTACAAGATGTGAATAATAATAACAATGTACATGGAGTATAGATCGTATGGGAACTGTCATTGAGCAATAGAGGAGTTAGTTCTGATTCATCTGTTATGTTGTATAAATATCTGCATTCTTTCTGAATTTATATGCCACATAAAACTTTGAAGAAATTGATTATATAGAACCTCTCCCATGCTCGATTGATTTATCCCCACATGTAGTGCATGTTGAACATGTCACGATTTTCAATGTTATGCATGGATGAGGTGGGAGCATTGGGATACGGTTAACCCTAATTACTTATTCATTGCGATCATCCAACATGCAACCTGTCAGTCACCGAGAGCGCGCATGTTTGGGTGGTGGATTATCCTCAATCTCTGCTTCCTGAAAAGTTGGAGCTGCAGTGAAAGGTTGAGATTGAATGGTGTAACCCTGTTGGAATAGTTATGGCTTTAAATTTCTAGCTGCAGCTTCATGTGATGTCTCTGCAACAGCTGACACCACCACTGACAATGAAAAGACTTCCCAGTGCGTTCCTGCTGTAAATTATTCCTCAATACTTTGTGGGGCCTAACTGGGGTAGAAGTTGTGACTGGTAAGTGAAAGACACCAACCCATTTAATTCAAATACAAACATCTACGGGACTTGTTCAAATTTATCATATTAAGAGACATTAAAATATATCATATCATAATATAACATATCATCAATAAGTTGATTCCGGAGATAAGGGGGTTGACTTATGAGGAAAGGATGAGTAGGTTGGGCCTCTACTCATTGGAATTCAGAAGAATGAGAGGTGATCTTATCGAAACTGTTACGTCCATAATAAAATAATGTGATTGAGTACTGCAGATGTGAGTAAGTGTGACCTTAGTCTCTTTATTCTAACTCCAGAGTGCCGGTACAGCATGGGAGGCCTGCTTATATACAGTGCTCCCAAGGGATGCTGGGATCCCTTGGGACTCCAACAGATACGCCCTTTGGTGGCGGTAGAATGCTGGTTACATAGGGTTGCATACATAACATCACTCCCTCCCAAAGTCAATAGTACATTTATTTACAGGGTGAGACGATCTGGGGCTTTACACTCCCTAGTCGATCGTCTCGGTACAAATGCAGGTGCAGGTGAGTTGGTTCGTTCTTCACAGGGCTGCTGCATAGCTGGCCTTGCTGGGCTGCTGGGGATGATGAGCTCAGCTTCGTGGTCAACCGTGATGTCGGTTGCCACTTGTGTGTGTGTCGGAGGGTCGAAGTTGGTGGTGTCCTCTTCAGGTTGCTCGTGGCTGTCTGTGAATCGCAGTTTGATTTGGTCCAAATGCTTTCTGCAAGTTAGTCCATTTGCGAGTTTGACCTGAAACACCCTAATCCCTTCTTTGGCTATGACAGTGCCAGCAAGCCATTTGGGACCATATCCATAGTTGAGTACAAATACAGGGTCATTGACTACAATATTGCGTGACAAATTTGCACGATCATGATACATCCTTTGTTGATGCCGCCTGCCCTCGACATGATCATGGAAATCAGGGTGGATGAGAGAAAGCCTTGTTTTGAGTGCCCTTTTCATGAGCAGCTTGGCTGGGGGAACCCCGGTGAGCGAGTGGGGTCTGGTGCGGTAGCTGAGCAGGACCCGGGACAGGCGGGTCTGCAGGGAGCCTTCCGACACGTGTTTCAAGCTTTGCTTGATGGTTTGGACTGCTCGTACTGCCTGGCCGTTGGATGTGGGCTTGAACGGGGCAAATGTGACGTGCTTGATCCCATTGTGGGTCATGAATTCCTTGAATTCAGCGCTGGTGAAGCACGATCTGTTGTCGCTGACAAGGACGTCAGGCAGACCGTGCATGGCAAACATAGCACGTAGGTTTTCAATGGTGGCGGTGGCAGTGGACATGCTTTCAGACATTATTACACACTCAATCCACTTAGAATAAGCATCCACAACAACCAAGAACATTTTGCCTAGAAACGGGCCAGCGACGTCAACGTGGATCCTAGACCACGGTTTGGAGGGGCATGACCACAAATTTAGCGGTGCCTCCCTGGGTGCATTGCTCAGTTGAGAGCAGGTGTTGCATTGGCGCATGCAAGACTCCAAATCTGAGGCGATGCCGGGCCATCATACATGGGATCTGGCTATAGCTTTCATTATTACTATGTCTGGGTGGGAACTGTGTAGGTTGCGTATGAATGTTTCCCTACCTTTCTTAGGCAAAACCACGCGATTACCCCACAAAAGACAGTCCGCCTGTATGGACATTTCGTCTTTGCGCCACTGGAACGGCTTGATCTCTTCATGCACCTCCTGGATCAGATCCCATGGAGGACACAGTTTTTTACAAGGGACAGTAAAGGATCCTGGCTGGTCCAGGTCCTGATCTGGCGGGCCGTAATGGGTGACTTTTCGTTTTTAAATGCATCCATCACCAAGAACAAGTCTGCAGGCTGTGCCATTTCCACCCCAGTGGTGGGCAATGGTAGCTGACTGAGAGCATCAGCGCAGTTCTCTGTGCCTGTGGCGAATTACATAGTTATATGCAGACAGCGTGAGCGCCCATTTTTGGATGCGAGCAGAGCCATTGGTATTGAAACCAATGGACAGGTTAGGTGAGTGGGCAAATGCATGGCAGATGCAGTATAATGTGGATAATTGTGAGGTTATCCACTTTGGTGGCAAAAACACGAAGGCAGACTATTATCTGAATGATGGCAGATTAGGAAAAGGGGAGGTGCAACGAGACCTGGGTGTCATGGTTCATCAGTCATTGAAAGTTGGCATGCAGGTACAGCAGGCGGTGAAGAAGGCAAATGGCATGTTGGCCTTCATAACTAGGGGATTTGAGTATCGGAGCAGGGAGGTCTTACTGCAGTTGTACAGAACCTTGGTGAGGCCTAATCTGAGGAAGAATGTTCTTGCTATTGAGGGAGTGCAGTGAAGGTTCACCAGACTGATTCCAGGGATGGCTGGACTTACATATGAGGAGAGACTGGATCAACTGGGACTTTATACACTGGAGTTTAGTAGGATGAGAGGGGATCTCATAGAAACATATAAGATTCTGATGGGACGAGACAGGTTAGATGCGGGAAGAATGTTCCCGATGTTGGGGAAGTCCAGAACCAGGAGACACAGTCTTAGGATAAGGGGTAGGCCATTCAGGACTGAGATGAGGAGAAACTTCTTCACTCAGAGAGTTGTTAACCTGTAGAATTACCTGCCGCAGAGAGTTGTTGATGCCAGTTCATTGGATATATTCAAGAGGGAGTTAGATATGGCCCTTACAGCTAAAGGGATCAAGGGGTATGGAGAGAAAGCGCGAAAGGGGTACTGAGGTGAATGATCAGCCATGATCTTATTAAATGGTGGTGCAGGCTCGAAGGGCCGATTGGCCTACTCCTGCACCTATTTCCTATGTTTCTATGTTTCTATGCTCTCTGAGAATAGCGATATGAGCGGCTTATAGTCAGTTTCTAACTCAAACTTAAGCCCAAAAAGATACTGATGCATTTTTTTTACCCCATAAATGCATGCCAGAGCTTCTTTTTCAATCATGCTGTAGGCCCTTTCAGCCTTGGACAAGCTCCTAGATGCATAAGCGACCGGTTGCAATGTTCACGATTCGTTTGCTTGTTGTAACACACACCCGACCCCGTACAAAGACGCATCGCAAGCTAGCACTAAACGTTTGCAAGGATCATACAGGACAAGCAGTTTGTTAGAACGTAACAGGTTTCGGGCTTTCTCAAAAGCTGTCTCTTGTGATTTCCCCCATACCCAATCATCTCTCTTGTGTAACAACACATGTATAGGGTCTAGCAAGGTGCTTAACCTGGCTATGAAATTACCAAAATAATTGAGGAGTCCCAGGAACGACCGCAGCTCCGTCACGTTCTGTGCTCCAGGAATCCATCAAATTCGCAATGTCCTGCAAGGTGCCTTAGTTCAGCGACATAGCTCGCCACTTCCTGGCCTTCAGACTGTTGATATGTGTAAAATCGATCCCTTGCCATCAGAACGCTCTCCTTCAGATTTAGGTGCTCCCAGACCAGCGTACATAGTTCTTCATACGATTTGGTTGTTGGTTTCACTGGAGCAAGAAGATTCTTCATGAGGCCATTGGTTGTTGCCCGGCAGACGGTGAGGAGGATCGCCTTTCATTTGGCAGCGTTCTCATTCCCTTCCAGCTCGTTGGTCACTAAGTATTGGTTGAGTCGCTCCACGAAGGCCTCCCAATCATCTCCTTCTGAGAATTTCTCCAGGATACCAACATTTCTTTGCATTTTCGCGTGATGGTGCGTTATCTCGTTGCCAGTTGTTACGTCCATAATATAATAATGTGATTGAGTACTGTAGACATGAGTAAGTGTGACCTTTGTCTCTTTATTCTAATTGCAGAGTGCTGGTACAGCATGGGAGGCCTGCTTATATGCAGTGCTCCCAAGGGATGCTGGGATCCCTTGGGACTCCAACAGATACACCCTCTGGTGACGGTAGAATGCTGGTTACATAGAGTTGCATACATAACAGAAACGTATAAGACTATGAGGGGGCTTGACAAGGTGAATGCAGAGAGGATGTTACCACTGATAGGGGAGACTAGAACTAGGGGGCATAATCTTAGAATAAGGGGCTGCCCATTTAAAACTGAGATGAGGAGGAATTTCTTCTCTCAGAGGGTTGTAAATATGAGGAATTCGCTGCTTCAGATTGCTGTGGAAGACGTTGAATGGATTTAAGACAGAGATAGACAGTTTCTTAACAGATAAGGGTTATGGGGAGCGGGCAGGGAAGTGGACCTGAATCCATGATCGGATCAGCCATGATCGTATTAGGCTCGAGGGGCCATATGATCTACTCCTGCTCCTATTTCTTATGTTCTTATGTACTCTCACTCTGAATTAAAGTCCCGCTCCAGAGACATGAACACATAATTCAAATTGACATTTCAACACAGTACTGAGGGAGTGCTGCACTGTCTGAGATGCGATCTTTTGGACGAGACATTAAACCAATAAGACATTTATCTTCTCAGGTGGACATAAAAAATCTCATGGCACTATTTCGAAGAAGAGAAATGGAGCTCTTCCAAGTGTCCTGGCCAATATTTATCCCTCAGCAAACATCACTTAAAAAGATCATCTGGTCATTATGACATTGCTGTTTGTGCGACCTTGCTGTACAAAAATTGGCTACCACGTTTCCTACATTACAACAATGGCTACACTTCAAAAATACTTCATTGGCTGTAAAGTGCTTTGGGATGTCGTAAGGTTGAGAAAGGTGCTATATAAATGCAAGTCTTTATTTTGTTTCTATATGATTGGTCGCTTTTTTTGCATTTGACAACAATTATTTAAATATTTTCAATCCTAGTCATGTATTTGAAGGCCGTTATCAATCTGTCTTGTTCAAATCAGGGGGCGAGAGGTGGAATTTTAACATAAATCAGCGGGTAATTGGGGGCGGGATGGGGTCGGGGGGGAATTAAATGGGGAAAAATAAGAAGCGTTTCAGGAAGTCAACTCCAAGCTACCGACTTCCATGATTTACCCAAGGTGGAACAAGGGGCAGCCAATCCACTCCCAGGAGGTGGGTTGGCATTTTAAATGTGGTAATGAGGCTGTAAACCTCAGATTTAACTTGCTTTGCAGGTTTTACTGTGGCTGGCCGGGGATCCTGCACCTCAGGAATCCCTGCAGATGCAGCGAAGGGAGGACAGTCTCGGGGAGCTCTCCTTGTGGGCCGGGACACCCCCACCCCGCAGCTGAGCCACCCATGGTGCTGCGGACTTGGTTCTGGCTGCACTCCCCAGAGGAACCATCACCCTCACCAGTATCCAGAACTGAAAACCGCTTAGCGGGAGAAATGCACTCAGGGGGACCCATGCCCTACCTGCCTGGTTCTCCTTGGCTGTCTGGCGGTCACCCATTCCCTCTCTGCCGGCACACTCTTAAGCTGCGGGGTGACCGCCTCCTGAAACGTGCTATCCACGAAGTTCTGAGCCGCGCAGATGCATTGCAGTGACGTCAGCTGCCGCTTAAGCTCCGAAACCCAGAGCTCAAGCTGCTCTAGCTGGCAACACTTCCCGTACAAGTGGTCATCCATGCCACGAGAAGCTGGACTTCCACATGGCACTGTATGTACATTCCATGAGACTGAGCTGCCCTGCCATGACACTATTTATTAGATTATTAACTAAAGTATACCCCTCTGCCCTAACTTAGAGAGAAGAACGGTGATACTCACCAACCAATCATCTACCTGCTGTCCTGTGACCTCCCTCCTTGTATTTTGGGGGGGAAATATGCCGTGGCAGGTACACCGCCGCCGCTGCTCTCGATTAGGTCCGCGTTGTTCCTCGCTCTCTCCTTTGTGTCCCGCCGCTGCTTCTGCCTCCGCGCTGCCTGGACTCCTGGGGGTAGAAATTGCCCCCCGCCCGAAACAGAGCGCTCCCACCACGTTACGATAGTTTTTACTGCAGCTGCGGTTGAGGTTGCCTTTTGAACGACATTTGGCTCTTTGTTTTTTTTTTGTTTCGATCTGGAAGTCGCTCTTCATGGGGGCGGTGACTACACCTGAGGGGCAAAGATGCGGCGGTGACAGCAACTGAGGGGAAGTTAGGTGCGGAGCGGAGTCACTGCCACAATGCCGTCATCATGGCGCCACGTCACCACGGCTCTCCCCTTCACTTAAAGGGGGAGCCTTCGCAATCTTAAAACTTTGGCCCACTGGGCCACGAGGGAAGGTTTCGGCTGGGCCAGCAGCTTGGCACCCAATAGGGGGTGCCAGGCTACCTGTTGGCGGCCCGGCCATACCCAGGGGCACAATTGTCTGGCCGACATGGCAGTTGGCCAACAAAAAAAACATGGCAGCAGCGACAGTGCACCATCCCCTTTAAGGGAAGCCACACTGCCGCTGCAGAAACCACAGCCTCACTGACCACTGGGAAAAAGCATATTTTTGCACTGTCAGGCAGGCCGAAGATTTTCGGAGGGAATGTTGCCGTCAGGGGGTTAGATCAGAGGTGCGCAAGTTGATGACGCGCTTAAGAAAGATTGGCAGCAGCGGAGCGGTAAGGGGAGGATCAGGGCACCGCCAAAAAATCTCGGGAGGGCAATTGGGCTAGCAGCAGCCATTCCACCAAAAGTCGGCGGCCACTCCACTCTGTCGCATGGCCATGGATCTGCGGTGGTCACAGGCCTTAAGGAAAGGGGCAATTTCGGCCCCCTGCTGTTTTAAGTACTGCTGCTGCTGCTGATACTGTTGCGTATGGAGAAAGAGTCAGACTGAACACTGTGAGCTCAAAGTAAAGTGTGACCTTAGTCTTTTATTGCAGGTCTCCAGAGTGCCCCTCCAACCTGTGAAGCCTCCTTAAATACCTGTGCTCCCAAGGGATTATGGGATCCCTTGGGAGCACAGGGGGTGAGCCCTCTGGTGGCTGTACAGGGTAAATACAAGTCCACAAATACAACAGATACCATCTCCAATTACTACTTTTTTAATGATTATTCAAGGAATTGGATACACGTAATAATTATTGTAAAAGTATGCTATGTTACTGCTAATATTTGGTTGATCTATTGCTGTTTAATAAATTTGTTTGCCAGTTAAAATCTAAATAGAAGTGCAGTTGTTGGGAATAATTTTCCGAGTACATGTTGACATCCCAACTGTCAACCAGCTTTTGTTGAAAAATTGTGAGTGGATTGCCCGTGAAAAACCCCACCTTCTACACAGTGTGAGACTACCCTACTTACTTTAGAGAAAAGTGTGAAAATTAAAAGTGAGTTTGCTGTTACTTACATAGGATTACATAGGATATACGACACAGAAAGAGGCCATTCAGCTTCATGTAGCACTCAAGCCTCCTTCCGTTTTTCCTAATCTATCTCCATCAGTATAACTTTCTATTCCCTTCTCCCTCATATGCTTGTTTAGACTCCCCTTAAATGCATCTATACTATTCACTTCAACCACTCCCTGTGGTAGCAAGTTCCACATTCTCACCACTCTCTGGGTAAAGAAGTTTCTTCTGAATTCCCTATTGGATTTCTTATTGACTATCTTACTATTTACAACACGTCAAGTAGATTTCTTAAAGAGAAATGATTGTAGCACTGTTTGTATATGTATTATTGTAGCACTGTTTGTACATGTATTATTGTAGCACTGTTTGTACATGTATTATTGTAGCACTGTTTGTACATGTATTATTGTAACACTGTTTGTACATGTATTATTGTAACACTGTTTGTACATGTATTTTTGGAGGGCATTTGCTATTGCATTTTGCTCCATGCATTATTTTATGCTTCCTCTCCACAGGGAAAATTAGGTTTCATAATTTTCCTTGTGAAGAGGAAGCATCAGCTGAACAGGACACAGAGTGTTTACTACATTGTATTATTTTTTGCTGTTTTTGCAACAATTTCCTTCATTAATTTGGTTGCTGTTACAATTTAAATATGAAGTGGTGAGAATGGTATTTCTTGGGGATTCTGTGTACGTTACATTTTAGACAAGGAAAAAGAATTAATGAGAGCTGAGCACATTTGCGTTCTTTTAATTCATTCTTGGGATGTGGCTGTCACTCGCAAGGCCAGCATTTATTGCTCATCCCTAGTTGCCCTTGAGAAGATGGTGATTGACCGCCTTCTTGAACCGCTGCCGTCCGTGTGGCGTTAAGTCACGACAAATCAGTATCTGAGATGTTTTCTCCAGACCATCATAACTGCAGTTATAATCTCCTCTGCACTCATCTGGACATGCCAGAGGAGCCCTGTCTTTGACACCTCCTCTGCACAAGATAGGCTACCACAAATTAGCTCTGTCTGCTGCAGGATGACCTGCAGACTATATCGAGGTCAGAGACAGCTGCTCCAGTAGCAGTGAAGGTTACCGCAGCATGAAACTTTTATGCTATTGATTCTTTCAAGCCACCACAGGGGATCCTCCGCCTTATCAATCAATCTGCAGAGCACATACATATTAAGCAAGTAGCAAGCACTATGTTTGCAAGAGGCAACGCTTTCATAATTTTCCTCGTGGAGAGGAGGCATCAAGAGCACAGAGCATTTACCAGAAAGCAGGGTTCCCCTGAGTGCAGGGTATCTCAGATGTGAGAGTCACAATTCTTCACATCAACCCCATAGCCTACATGAACAACAAGGGTTTGGATTCAGTGAATATTCGTGTAGTACCTGACCACAGAATCAACATTATGGATGTTAGTAGCCATAATCCTAGAAATATTCATGATGCCTTCATTACATAGAAGTTCCCAGTGCCTGCGTACTTGAAGGAGAACAAAAGTTGAGTCGCTTTGTTCTTAGGAAACAATGGGCCAACTTAACCACTGTTTTGCCATTCTCACAAAAGCAGGGCTCTACAATTCCCAAACTATAGTCTGTTGTATGTTTATTATAATTCTCCCATTCTGAAGTTAAGACTCTAAAGGGGAGAAATTGCATAGCATCCCGTTTGGGTCGATAACTTTAGCAGCAACGCAAAAGGCTCGCCGGGCGCTACGCAACGGACTCCGACACGAACGTCCGGTTTAGTGATCCAGAAAGGAAGTGGAGCACTAAACAAGAACATAAGGACATAAGAAATAGGAACAGGAGTAGACCATACAGCCCCTCGAGCCTGCTCCGCCATTCAATAAGATCATGGCTGATCTGATCATGGACTCAGCTTTATTTCCCTGTCCACGCCCCATAACCCCTTATCGTTTAAGAAACTGTTTATTTCTGTCTTAAATTTATTCAATGTCCCAGCTTCCACAGCTCTCTGAGGCAGCAAATTCCACAGATTTACAACCCTCTGAGAGAAGAAATTTCTCATCTCTGTTTTAAAGGGGCGGCCCCTTATTCTAAGATCATGCCCTCTAGTTCTAGTCTCCCCCATCAGTGGAAACATCCTCTCTGCATCCACCTTGTCAAGCCCCTTCATAATCTTATACGTTTTGATAAGATCACCTCTCATTCTTCTGAATTCCAATGAGTAGAGGCCCAACCTACTCAACCTTTCCTTATAAGTCAACTCCCTGATCCCCGGAATCAACTGAGTGTACCTTCTTTGAACTGCCTCCAAAACAAGTATATCCTTTCGTAAATATGGAAACCAAAACTGCATGCAGTATTCCAGGTGTGGCCTCACCAATAGCTTATATAGCTGTAGCAAGACTTCCCTGCTTTTATACTCCATCCCCTTCGCAATAAAGGCCAAGATACCATTGGCCTTCCTGATCACTTGCTGTACCTGCATACAATCCTTTTGTGTTTCATGCCCAACTACCCCCAGGTCCCGCTGTACTGCAGCACTTTGCAATCTTTCTCCATTTAAATAATAACTTGCTCTTTGATTTTTTTTCTGCCAAAGTGCATGACCTCACACTTTCCAACATTATACTCCATCTGCCAAATTTTTGCCCATTCACTTAGCCTGTCTATGTCCTTTTGCAGATTTTTTGTGTCCTCCTCACACATTGCTTTTCCTCCCATCATTGTATTGTCAGCAAACTTGGTTACGTTACGCTCAGTCCCTTCTTCCAAGCTGTTAATATAGATTGTAAATAGTTGGGGTCCCAGCACTGATCCCTGTGGCACCCCACTAGTTACTGGTTGCCAACCAGAGAATGAACCATTTATCCCGACTCTCTGTTCTCTGTTAGTTAGCCAATCCTCTATCCATGCTAATATATTACCCCCAACCCTGTGAACTTTTATCTTGTGCAGTAACCTTTTATGTGGCACCTTGTCAAATGCCTTCTGGAACTCCAAATACATCACATCCACTGGTTCCCCTTTATCCACCCTATTCGTTACATCCTCAAAGAGCTCCAGCAAATGTGTCAAACATGACTTCCCCTTCATAAATCCATGCTGACTCTGCCTGACCGAATTTTGATTTTCCAAATGTCCTGCTATTGCTTCTTTAATAATGGACTCCAACATTTTCCCAACCACAGATGTTAGGCTAACTGGTCTATAGTTTACTGCTTTTTGTCTGCTTCCTTTTTTAAATAGGGGCATTACTGTCATGTATGTACATGCTGTTTGTAGCCACCAGATGGTGTTATTGCTGGAGGCCACTGAGCAGCAGGCACATGGTGCTGCTCTGGTATAAAAGACCAGCCATTTTGTGACTCAGACACTTTGGGCCAAAATAAAGCAGAAGCAAGGTTGCACCTTGCTTAATTAACCAGTACTCAGTTTGAACCTTTATTGCATACATAACATTTGGCGATGAGAATACAAGAACCTTTGTTTGCAAAATGAGCACGATTGGATTTTTAGAGCGATTCGTGGAGGGAGAAGATTGGGCAGACTTTGTGAGCCGTTTGAACCAGTACTTCGTGGCCAACAAAATGGACGGGGTCGACGATGCAGATCGGCACCGTGCAGTGTTCCTCACTGTGTGTGGTTCAAAGATCGACAGTCTGATAAAGAATCTAATTATGCCTAGTGATCCAACAAAGAAAACGTACGAGGAGTTGTGTACATTGGTACAGGAGCACCTTAAGCCAGCCGACAGCATCATCATCTTGAGATACAGGTTTTATACACACATTCGATCGGAGGGCCAGAGCACGGCGGAATTCATTGCTGACCTGAGACGTCTAGCGGGACCGTGCAAGTTCGGGATGGTGTTGGCAGACATGCTGCGGGACTTCTTTGCTTTCGGTATCAACCACGAGGTGATCCTGCGCAAACTTCTGGCGGTGGAAGAGTTGGATTTAAAAAGGGCCAGCCAGATCGCTCAATCGTGTATGACGACGGACAGGAGTCTAAAGCAAATAGCAGTGAAGAACCGAACCTCCGCAAATACTATAAATGCGATTGATTCGGCGTTCGGCAGAGCAACACATGGCAGGGCCTATCTGGCTGCGTTCGCGAAACCTGTGGCTGCCCAAAATCTGCCAGCGGGAATGTATCCGACTTCTCCGTGTTGGCGTTGTGGAGGAAATCAGGGCACCAGCAGTGCCGATTTAAGCAATATAGTTGCAAAGGCTGTCTGAGAGTGGGGCATCTCCAGCGCAAGTGACCGCAGATGAGCAAGCGAGCTACGACACACCACGTGGATCCAGATACGTAATCCGAGATGCCAGAGGAGGAAGTGAATGGATTGTACTCTTTCATAACCAAAAGAGTGAACCAATTTTGATTGATGTGAAGTTTAACGGGATACCGGTATCGATGGAACTGGACACAGGGGCGAGTCAATCGATCATGAACGAGAGGGCATTTAATAAGCTGTGGGATACTAAGACTGTGAGGCCCAGGCTGAGCCCTGTTAACACCAAGCTGCGCACGTACACCAAAGAACTGATAAAGGTGATTGTCAGTGCACAAATTAATGTGTTGTAAAAAGGTGCGGTTCACGAGTTATCACTGTGGATTGTTCCAGGCAACGGCCCAACGCTGCTCGGAAGGAGCTGGTTGGAGAAAATCAGATGCGACTGGAACAACATAAAGGCATTGTCGTTGGAGGAAGATATATGTGCCCAAGTATTGAGCAAGTTCCCCTCGCTGTTCGAACCGGGCATCGGCAACTTCACGGGAGCCAAGGTACAGATCCACGTGGACTCAGATGCAAGACCCGTCGATCATAAAGCTTGAGCAGTGCCGTATATGATGAGGGAGAAGGTCGAAATTGAACTGGACAGACTCCGGTGTGAAGAGATCACATCACTGGTCAAATTTAATGAATGGGCCAGCCCCATTGTTCCTGTGCTGAAAAGTGATGGTACAGTCAGAATCTGTGGAAACTACAAGACTACGATCAACAGGGTTTTGAAACAAGATCAGTACCCGTTACCGAAGGCTGATGACTTGTTTGCAACGCTAGCTGGAGGGAAGTCATTCACAAAACTGGACTTGACGTCGGCCTATATGACGCAGGAGTTGGTCGAGACGTCAAAGAGACTTACATGCATCAACACGCACAAAGGACTGTTTATTTACCACAGGTGTCCTTTCGGATTTCGCTCGGCTGCAGCAATATTCCAGAGGAATATGGAAAGTCTACTAAAGTCTGTTCCCAGAACCGTCAAGTTCCAAGATGACATCCTGATCGCCGGTCATGACTCCAAGGAACATCTGAACGACCTGGAAGAGGCTCTACTGCATTTGGATAGAATGGGACTCAGACTTAAATGCCCAAAGTGTATCTTCATGGCACCAGAAATGTATTCCTCGGGAAAAAAATCGCCGCTGATGGCATCAGACCTACTGACATGAAAACCAAAGCCATCAAGAATGCACCCAAGCTGCAGAACATGATGGAGCTGCGTTTGTTCCTGGGTCTACTCAACTATTTTGGTAACTTCCAACCTAAATTGAGCACCTTACTTGAACCATTGCACATGCTATTGAGAAACCGCAACAACTGGGTGTGGAGCACATTGCAAGACATAGCCTTCGAGAAAGCCACCAATCTGCTGGTACATTATGACACATGTAAACGTTTAATTTTGGCCTGTGACGCATCGTCATATGGAATTGGTTGCGTGTTACAACAAGCCAATGAGTCGGGGAAACGTCAACCTGTCGCGTATGCATCCAAAAGTTTGTCTAAAGCAGAAAGAGCCTACAGTATGGTAGAAAAAGAAGCTTTAGCGTGTGTACGATTAAAAAGATGCATCAATACCTGTTCGGTCAGCGGTTCGAGTTGGAGACTGATCACGAGCCGCTCATTTTGTTGTCTTCCGAAAGCAAAGATATCAATACCAACGCTTCATCCCGCATCCAAAGGTGGGCGCTGACATTATCTGCCAATGATTATGTCATTCGCCACAGACCTAGCACAGAGAATTGTGCCGATGCTGTGAGCCGGTTGCCGTTGCCCACACTGGAGTTGGAAACGCCACAACCAGCAGATTTAATGTTAATCATGGTACCGGGATTAGCCAGGATCCGATATTATCGGTGGTAAAGGGTTGCATCCTCAAAGGGGATTGGTTTGCCATACCTAATTAAATGTGCAAGGAGGCCAAACTGTACATTCATCGCAAGGACGAACTGTCTGTTCAAGCAGATTGCATATAGTGGGGCAATCGAGTTGTAATGCCTAAGAAAGGGAGAGAGAAGTTTGTGCGTGAGTTACACAGCACACATCCTGGTATAGTGATGATGAAGGCCATCACCAGGTCCCATGTATGGTGGCCAGGAATTGATTCTGAGCTGGAAGCATGCGCGCATCAGTGCAACACTTGCATGCAGCTCAGCAAAGCACCAGCGGAACCGCCGCTGAGTCTGTGGTCATGGCCATCCAAACCTTGGTCCAGGATCCATGTAGATTTTGCAGGTCCCTTCTTTGTAAAGATGTTTTTAGTGGTGGTGAATGCTTTTTCGAAATGGATAGAATGCATAATTATGTCATCCAGTACGTCCACGGCAACCATAGAGAATCTCAATGTCATGTTCGCGCCACATGGTCTGCCTGACATAGTAGTGAGCGACAATAGGTCATGCTTCACCAGTCAGGAGTTTCAGGAGTTTGTAAAACTTAACAGCATAAAATATATAAGGTCAGCACCGTTCAAGCCTGCATCCAACGGGTAAGCAGAGCATGCAGTACAAATTATCAAGCAAAGCATGAGGAGAGTAACCCAAGGGTCACTGCAGACCCGCTTGTCCTGCATACTGCTGAGTTACAGGACAAGACCCCACGCACTCACAGGGGTCTCGCCTGCTGAACTCATGATGAAAAGAGGTCTGAAGACCAAATTATCTCTTGTACACCTGGATTTAAGTAATCATGTTGAATACAGAAGACTGAGTCAACAAGGGTACCACGATCGCGCAACTGTGTCATGCGAGATTTCTATTAATGATCCTGTATATGTGTTGAATTATGGTCAGGGTCCCAAATGGATCGCTGGTATGGTCATGGCCAAGGAGGGCAACAGAGTATTTGTTATTAAGCTCAAGAATGGCAAATTTGCAGGAAACAAATGGATCAAACAAAGCTGAGGCACACAGACGAGCCAGAGCAGTTGGACAAAGAAACCATCGACGACCAACCAACCTACCAGCAACCTTCAGTGGACTCAAGGGTCATCAGTGAACCTGGAATTTCCATCACGGACTTGTTCAATAAAAATGGACTTACAATTCCTGACATGGCCAATTCCACCCCCAACAAGTCAGCCATCCAGCCACCAGCCAATACAGACTCCGCACATTCACCCAAGGCTGGAATCGAACTGAGACGGTCAACCTGGGAGCATAAAGCACCAGACGGTCTCAACCTGTGAAAGACGGTGCTAAGATCTCAGAGGAGGCTATTGTCATGAATGTACGTGCTGTTTGTAGCCACCAGATGGTGTCATTGCTGGAGGCCACTAAGCAGCACACAACTGGTGCTGCTCTGATATAAAAGGCAAGCCATTTTGTGAGTCAGACACTTTGGGCCAAAATAAAGCAGAAGCAAGGTTGCACCTTGCTTAATTAAACAGTACTCAGTTTGAACCTTTATTGCATACATAACAATTACATTTGCAGTTTTCCAATCTGCTGGGAACTCCCCAGAATCCAGGGAATTTTGGTAAATTACAATCAAGCACTACACCGCTTCCCTTGGAGGACTAAAGCCAGCAAGAGGGATGGTAGTGGTGCAATGTCAAGGGCAGCGCTGCTGGGAACAGAGGCTCCTTCCCTCCCTTAAAGGGAAGGGCCATTGCTGCAGGCTCTGCATTGAAACGAGGTACCTCGTTGCCGACAGCAGCCACGATCCGCCACGATCAGCATCACCACTCTAGTCGAGTGCAGGGCTGATCGATCGCAGCCGAAGAAAATCCTGAAAAATGGACGTTAGGCATTAAGAACATTTTTTTTCCACACAACCATCATCCCCTTTAAATAGCGCTCACCAAGCACTTGGCCTTCCTAACAACGTCTCCTGCAGCTGTCGGCGTCGTCACCCGGCAATGCTGCAGGGGGCTGTATCGAAGTTCGGGTTCGGGATGATGCGTAGCACAATGACGTCATGATCGCCGGGCGCAGGATATCGCGGCACTAGGGGGTTACCGCCACCGCAAATCTCGATGGTATTGTCACCACGCTCGGTCCCAACGGTGATAGCGTCTCCATTATCACTCTCTAGAGGCGCCAACAGGAGGCGCAAAGGAGGTGAATTTCTAGGAGTAGGTGACTGCATTAAAAAGGTGAGTATCAGAATTGGATTTTTTTAGGTGAATAATATTTTCACTTTCTCATCTATTAACAATTCAATGCTTTGACAGAACTCAGAAGGATTAATTCTGTGCCCCTATGCTTGCTACAGAGAGAGACGCTTGCATGGAGAGCTTTGCGGGAAATCACAGGCCTATTAATTTTAATGAGGGGAAAATCAAGGGCTGTGCATTGCAATTTTCCATAACATGCTACCTGCTGAAAGCAGTCCGAAGATTATTTGGGATCATTGGAACTAACTATCTCCATTGCAGCCTTTCTTTGTCTATTTTAGTGATATTACTTTTAAGTGGATATATACTTTAAAAAGCTAAGGGGAAAGAGCAGGGGCCTGGGACTAATTGGTAGCTCTTTCAAAGAGCCAGAACAGGCACAATGGACCAAATGGACTCCATGCTGTGCCGTATAATCCTATGATTCTATACTCTGGTCATTATTGAATTATTTCTCTTTCTCTCTTCCTCTTCCCTCCTGCTTTACTAATGTTTAATCATCATAACATCCCCTACACGAAGAGGTGACTTTATATTGCAACTTCAGTATTACAACAGAGCAAATTCTCCTTTCACACTGATGTTAACATTGCAGTATAAATCTGGAGTCAATTCCTCACCTGACTCCCAAAGGCAACACTGAAAGACCCTCAAAGGATGTACTCTCACACTGCGTGTGTTTGACAGTGCAGGGAGCAACGCCAGCACAGCATCAAACACTGAGCCGGTATAATTCCTGTGCACTCGCCGGGGCCTGTTGATTTGCCGGGGCCTGCCGGCTCACTGACTCTTTGAGGCCCGCTGGGGCCTGCCGACTGTTCTGAGGTTCGCCTGCCCATCGGGGCCCGCCTGCCCACCGACTGGGTCAGAGGCCCACAGGGGCCCACGGATTTGCCGGGGCCTGCCGATTTGCCGGGGCCCGCCGGCTCGCTGACTGTTCCGAAGCCCACCGGCCCTTCTAGTGCCCCTTGCACACTGATTGGCTGACTGACTGATAGTCGGCCCAACGAATCGGCGCACACACATACTTTTCCCAGCAACAGCACTTAAAGGCGCAGTCCACCTAAACACGTGACCTCCCCTCATCCGGCAAAATCCCTCATTCGGACCAGGCCAGGTCCCGAGTGTTATACTCATAATAAATGGTCAGACTGAGTACTGTGCGCGATGAGCAAGTGTGACCTTAGCTCCTTTATTGTAGTTCCAGAGTGCAGGTACCTCGTGGGTGGCCTGCTTATATACTGTGCTCCCAAGGGATGCTGGGATTCCTTGAGACTCCAACAAGTAGGCCCTCTGGTGGACAGGTGTGATGCAGGTTACAAGGGGTTAAATACATAAAATCACTCCCCCATGAAGTCAACAATACACTTATTTACAAGGTGAAACGATTTGGGGCTTTGCGCTCCTTTGTTGATCGTCTCTGTACAAATGCAGGTGTCGGTGGGTTGGTCAGTTCTTCATTGGGCTGTTGGGCAGCTGACCTTGCCGGGCTGCTGGGGATGATGAGTTCTGTTTTGTGATAAACTGTGATGTCAGTTGCCACTTGTGCGTGGGTTGGAAGGTCAAAGTTGGTGGTGTCCTCTTCAGGTTGTACGTAGCTGTTGGTGAACCGCAGTTTAATTTGATCCAAGTGTTTTTTGTGCGTTTGTCCATTGGTCAGTTTGACCTGAAATACTCTACTCCACTCTTTGGCTGTGGCCGTGCCAGCGAACCACTTGGGACCATGTCCATAAATGAGCACAAAGACAGGATCATTGATTTCAATATCGCGTGACAAGTTTGCACGGTCATGGTACACACTTTGTTGATGCTGCTTGTCCTCCACGTGATCATGTAGATCAGGGTGGATCAGAGAGAGCCTTGTTTTAAGCGCCCTTTTCATGAGCAGCTCAGCTGGGGGAATCCCTGTGAGTGAGTTGGGTCTGATGCGGTAGCTGAGCAGTACTCGGGACAACTGGGTCTGCAGGGAGCCTTCCGACACGCATTTCAAGCTTTGCTTGATGGTCTGGACTGCCCGTTCTGCCTGGCCATTGGATGTGGGGCTTGTACGGCACAGATGTGACATGTTTGATCCCGTTGTGGGTCATGAACTCTTTGAATTCGGCACTGGTGAAGCACGGCCCATTGTCGCTGACTAGGACATCGGGCAGGCTGTGCGTGGCAAATATAGCTCGTAGACTTTCAATGGTGGCTGTGGATGTGCTTACAGACATTATTGCACATTCAATCCACTTTGAGTAAGCATCCACGACAACCAAAAACATTTTGCCTAGGAATGGGCTGGCATAGTCTACATGGAGTTTGGATAGCCAGGACCATAAACTTAGCGGTGCCTCGCTCAACTGCGGTGCATTGCTCAACTGAGAGCAAGTGTTGCACTGGCGCACACATGACTCTACATCTGAGTCGATGCCTGGCCACCACACGTGGGATCTGGCTATGGCTTTCATCATCACGATGCCTGGGTGGGTGCTGTGCAGTTCACAAATAAATGTGTCTCTGCCTTTCTTGGACAAGACCACACGATTGCCCCACAAGAGACAGTCCGCCTGCAGGGACAGCTCATCTTTGTGTCTGTGGAATGGCATAATCGCTTCCTGCATCTCCACTGGGACACTGAACCAGCTCCCATGGAGGACACAGTTTTTTACCAGGGACAGTAAACGATCCTGGCTGGTCCAGGTTCTGATCTGGCGGGCCGTAACGGGGGATTTCTCGTTCTCAAATGCCTCCATGACCATAAGCAAGTCCACTGGCTGTGCCATTTCCACCCCGGTGATGGGCAATGGTAGCCGACTGAGAGCATCTGCGCAGTTCTCTGTGCCCAGTCTGTGGCGAATTACATATTTGTATGCCAACAGCGTGAGCGCCCATCTTTGGATGCGGGCAGAGGCATTGGTATTAATCCCTTTGCTCTCCGAGAATAGCGATATGAGTGGCTTGTGGTCAGTTTCAAGCTCGAACTTGAGGTCAAACAAGTACTGGTGCATTTTTTCTACCCCATAAATGCACGCCAGAGCCTCTTCTTCAACAATGCTGTAGGCACTTTCGGCCTTGGACTAACTCCTGGATGCAAACGCAACTGGTTGCAAAATTCTCGATTCATTAGCCTGTTGTAACACACACCCGACCCCGTATGACAATGCATCGCAAGCTGACACGAATCATTTACATGGGTTATGCAGAACAAACAGTTTGTTAGAACACAGTAAATTTCTGTCTTTCTTAAAGGCAGCCTCTTGTGAATTCCCCCATACCCAGTCGTCTCCCTTGCACTGTAGCACATGCAGGGGTTCTAGCAGGGTGCTTAACCCAGGTAGGAAATTACTGAAGCAGTTAAGGAGTCCCAGGAATGACCGCAGCGCGTTCTTGATGGTCTCCGTCTTGGCCTCAGTGGGTCTGATGCTGTCTGCTGCGATCCTCCTTCCTAAGAATTCGATGTCCTGTGTCAGGAAAACACACTTTGAGCATTTCAATCTGAGCCCCACGCGATCCAACCGACTAAGAACCCCCTCCAGATTCTTCAAGTGCTCCATGGTGTCCCGACCTGTAACCAATATATCGTCCTGGAAGACCACTGTGCAAGGAACCGACTTTAGCAGGCTCTCCATGTTCTGCTCGAAAATCGCTGCAGCCGACCGAATCCCGAACGGGCACTGGTTGTAGATAAACAGACCTTTGTGCGTGTTGATGCAGGTGAGGCCTTTCGACGACTCCTCCAGCTCCTGCGTCATGTAGGCCGAGGTCAGGTCCAGCTTGGTGCACGTCTTCCCTCCAGCCAGGGAGGCAAATAGGTCGTCTGCTTTGGGTAGCAGGTACTGGTCCTGCAGCGAAAAACGGTTAATCGTTACTTTATAGTCCCCGCAAATTCTAATTGTACCATCCTCCTTGAGTACCGGAACAATTGGACTTGCCCAGTCGTTGAATTCCACTGGCGCGATAATGTCTTCATGTTGCAACTCGATTTCCACTTTTTCAAGCATCGTGTAGGGTAACGCCCGAGCATTGTGGTGGATGGGTCGCGTACCGGGAACCAAATGGATCTGCACTTTTGCCCCCGAGAAACTACCAATGCCTGGCTCAAATAACGAAGGGAATTTGCTTAGAACCTGGGTACATGCGGTGTCATCGACTGACGAGAGCGCTCGGATGTCGTCCCAGTTCAAGTGGATTTTCCCCAGCCAGCTTCTGCCAAACAACGTGGGGCCATCCCCTGGCACAATCCACAGCGGGAGTTCATGTACTGCTCCATCATAGGATACTTTGACTTCAGCACTGCCAATTACAGGGATTAGTTCCTTTGTGTAAGTCCTTAGTTTGGTGTGAATGGGGCTGAGCTTGGGCCTGTGTGCCTTCTTCCACCACGGCCTGTCGAAGGCTGCTTTACTCATTATGGACTGACTTGCCCCCATGTCCAGCTCCATAGACACTGGACTACCATTCAGTTCAACTTTCAACATTATTGATGAGCATTTGGTCGTGAACGTGTGTACCCCGTACACCTCTGCCTTCTCCGTACGAGTTTCCAATTCCATCTGATTCACGGTGGACCGATCTTCCTCTGCAACGTAGTGGTTTGCAAGGTTTGCAGGGTTTGCAGCTCGCCTGCACATTCGTTGGAGGTATCCCATTGTTCTGCAACCATTGCACGCGTAGTGCTTAAAGTGTCATTGATGGGACCGATGATCACCCCCGCAGCGCCAACAGGGTGTTAACTGCCTCGCATTAACAGATGATGGCAGACTCTGGGTGAATTGAGGTCTGCCCTGTACATTTCTGCTCAAAACCAACATTATTTTATGTACAGTACTGGCTGAAACTTCTTTGTTCTGCGAAATCTGTTTGGTGTTGTCGCTGGTGGACATAAATGCCTGGGCTATCGTTATGGCTTTACTCAGATTCGGAGTTTCTACAGTCAACAGCTTGCAAAGTATTGTCTCATGTCCGATGCCCAGTACAAAAAAGTCCCAGAGCATTTGTTCCAGGAATCCCTCAAACTCACAATGTCCTGCAAGGCGCCTTAGTTCGGCGATGTAGCTCGCCACTTCCTGGCCCTCCGATCGTTGACACATGTAGAACCGATATCTCGCCATCAAAACACTTTCTTTAGGATTTAGGTGCTCCAGGACCAGTGTACACAGTTCTTCGTAGGATTTCTCTGTTGGTTTAGCCGGGGCCAGGAGATTCTTCATGAGACCATAGGTTGTTGCCCCACAGAGAGTTAGGAGGATCACCCTTTGTTTGGTGGCGTTCTCGTCCCCTTCCAGCTTGTTGACTACAAAGTATTGGTCGAGACTCTCCATGAAGGCCTCCCAATCGTACCCCTCTGAAAACTTCTCTAGGATGCCGACTGTTCTTTGCATTTTCGCGTGGTTCGTTACCTCATCGCCAATTGTTATACTCATAATAAATGGTCAGACCGAGTACTGTGTGTAATAAGCAAGTGTGACCTTAGTTCCTTTATTGTAGTTCCAGAGTACAGATACCTCGTGGGTGGCCTGCTTATATACTGTGCTCCCAAGAGATATTGGGATCCCTTGGGACTCGAACAGGTCGGCCCTCTGGTGGACAGGTGTGATGCAGGTTACAAGGGATGAATACATAACACCAAGGGTGCCAGATAAGGGAAGTTCAACAGATACACACACACAATCAGGTCTGTGTGCTTAAAACATTTAAAATATAATGGCTTGGAGCAGAGAACTGCACATATGTATAAGTATGTATATGTAAATCTCTTTCCTTGACAGGAAAATTCAGTTTGGAGTCATCTGTATAGAAGAGCTACTGTCTGGCTGGAACATATACTGTACCAGTCTCAGACCGGTAGCTGCACTTTGATTCAAAACTAATTCTCCTTAGCTCCCTCAAGCTTGCCTTTTCTTACAACCTGCAGCCATTTAAAACCGAAATTTTGGAACCTATACAAAATAATTCATGCTTTATCTCTTCATCGCTCCTACTCATTTAAACCATTGTAGAGTCCCGCAACATTGAGCTTGGCCTTTCATCTGGATTTTTCAATAATAATGGGCCTGAAATTGAGGTCAGAGGCTTCCTTTGTACGAATGCCTCTGACCCGAAAAAAATCTATGAAAGTATCTGGTGATCTTGGTGGAACGTAAGATCCCGGTCGGAGGTCCAGATTCGCTGCGCAGCGCATGGGGCGATGTCCTTCAGGTACATAAGTCCAAGCTGGAGTCACATGGGCCTGGACAACCAATCATGCTGCAGTATTCTCATTGATAAAAATGGAAACTCCGTTTGTACGAGTTCCCATTACTATCAATGAGAAAAACTCCATAAACACCCAAACATAGCATAATAAATAAATAAAACACCTCACATATTTAAAATTAATTGAAATTAAATGTAATTAAATGGTTTAGAAAAATAAATATTTTTGGTAATTTTTTTTAATGTGTTTTAATAGTGTTAAAAATAAACTTACCTTGATGAACAGGGTTTTTACTACAAAAATGTGTATTTAAATTACATTTTTATATGCTTTAAAGTTCTTACACTGGTAAAGTAGGCTATACGCCTGCTTTCACCAGGTGTAAAATTTTGAAGGACATTTGCTGGGCATCAGTTGGGCAAATAGCACAATCTCGCCCATGCTTTGTCCTTCTCCCGGGGACGCGGAGGATCTGTTAGGAGAAATCGTTGACAGATCGGAAAAGCCGCATTTCTGTGCATGCTTATTGTGCCCCGAAAACTAGCTTTTGTGAGGCCTCGCCGGGTCCGTGCTTATTTCATACAGACCCGGCAAGGCCGGAATTTTAGGCCCAAATATTTTTAAATTATAAATGGAAGGAACTAACATCACCTAAATGGTGATCATAATAATTAAACAAAGGTACAGCAAATGCAGGGGCATTTGATGGGTTTACCTTACGGCGAAAGAGCTCAGAATGCCTTTTTAATTTCTTCTGGAGCCAAGTTGGATGCGGGATATAAAATGAGATATGTATGCTTGCTGAATGCTTAAGATTTAAAGCGATTAAAGGATGATCATTTTTAATAAACCTTTACAAACAGATGCTCCAAATACCTAATTAATTTCAACTTGATTCATGTGTGACCGGTTGCACTGACAGAGGTACAAGTGCAGCCTTGCATAGTACCTGTGTAACACTCCTAGTTACTAGGCACTACAACCTCAGAAGAACACGCAGTAATCATTTATAGCTTATTTATGTTTAGTGTCTTATATTTCAATTATAAAGTTGCCTGAAGGCATGAAACATAGAAATCTTTTACACATGGCAGAATTTACTTTGATTCCATAATTTTTTTTGACAGTACATTACCAGAATGACATTGAATATACGAAAACATTTTACTCATCTTGGTTAAATATAATTAATCATGTGTAGTTATGAAATTAAATGTTGAGATATTGGAGGGTGGCTGCAATAAGATCTGGTAATTTCTATTTGTCTTTTGTATATTATTTTCTTTCTATTTGCCAGTTTCCCCTTTTTCTCTCCTCTTCTGTAGGCACTGACTCTTGTTGGGACACAGATTGATAAACGCCAGAAGTACTCCTCTACCTCAACCCAGACCATGGTGAGGTATTTGACCTTGCAAAAACTTCACAGCTCAGCTCAATCCTGTTCTTTCCCAACAACCACAAAGGCACGCTTTCCAACAGGAATCAATGGCAAGGAGTGGAAAACCTGATTGATTTCTTTTTACACCTAGCTAGTTAAGGTGTGTTGACGTCAATTGTAGTACAGCAGTTGCTGCCCCAATTGAATTCAGCTAACCCAGCACAGATTAGGAATCAAATCTGGCACTTCTGGCCTTTCTAGTTTAGGACAACACAGGGTGATGCCTTTACCCATTAGTTCAGTTAGGAAGTTGCATTTTACATTTTCTGCACTAAAAGACTTTAGAGCGATGAAATTCTACTCCCCTGCTCCCAAACAGAACATGGAAAAAGGTGCAAAAGAGGAAAAATAGACACTAATCTTGTTTTCCCATTGTGCTCCTGGAATCGCACTGCACCTGAATTTCCTCGATGACCTGAAATTACATTGCAATTGAGTGGCAAAGAATTTGCACCCAGATTTCCTCTTTATAGCACTGAGTCCAAATCAGGGCAAACTATTCCCACATAAACTTGATGCTATTGAATCCTGACCTGCTATTTATGCACTATTAATTTGAAGGGATATGCTGGTATTGTCAAGATGATTCTTTATTTTTTACTTTTTGAATAAAATAATGATCTTACTGCTTCAGGACTTCTTGTAGAATGTTACTGGTCTTTTCCACTTAGTGATGGAGGCTATGTTTAGAATCTTGCCACCATCCCCTAATGCAATATGTTTTATTTGGAGGCTGACAACAGGAAATCTGCGCAATTCCCTTTGATAGCCGCTGAAGCCATTTACCTGGCCCTCTCCTGAGCTACTAAGAACTGCTTCCCTACCACTTTTCTTCTCTCTGAATCCTCCTTTTAGACCATCCTTTAAACCCTTCTTTTTAACCAAACCTTTGGTCACCCCTCAGGTTCAGCATCTGTTTTCCCTACTGTGGAAGGGAATGTTTTCTATTTTAAAAGGTACTATATAAATGCAAGTTGTTTGTAGTGTTGTTATTTCTACTTATCAGTGAATTGGTAACAAGGGGTATAAATTAGCATTAGGAGCTTAAAAAGGAGGTGAAAATAACTTATTTCATGCTAATTGTTATTAGAATAGGAACTGCACTACCATAAGTGGCTATTAAAGCTGACTTAATCATAACATTGAAGATAGAGTTAGATAAACACATTGAGAAAAAAATTATTAAAGGGCATGAAGAAACATCAGGGAAAATGGGATTAGAGTTGATAGATCAAATGCAGAATGTGAAGGCAGTACTGGAACAGGGATAACGTACTGAATGGCCTCCTTCTGTGCTGAATGCCCTATAATTCAACCAGAGGGTGGTGGAGATCTGTAACTCACTGACTGAAAGGTTGGTTGTCATGTATCCTACATGGCTACTGTTTGACTATCACAAGGTATGCCACCAGAGGGCACAGCAGTGGGAGACTTATAGGTTACCTGTATAGGTGTGTCTAGCCTAGTATAAAAGGCAGGCCACCAGGTGTGATCCTCACTCTGGAGTTATCAATAAAAGGACTAAGGTCACTACAGTTCAAGTACAACACATTGCCTCGTGGAGTCATTATCAGAGCATCCAAGGACGTAACAATTGGCTACGAGATTATGGACTTTCATGCGAAAATGGTTACCCTTGGTACATTGCAACAGTTCGGCGATGGTGATGATTGGGACACCTTTGTGGAGAGGCTCAACCATTTCTTCACAGCAAAGGACCTGGCAGGAGACAACCGGGCCACACTGACTGGCAAGCGCAGAGCTATCCTGCTAACCAGTTGTGGGCCCACCGTCTATGGCCTCGTCAGGGACTTGCTGGCACCAACGAAGACAATGACCAAGACGTACGAGGAGCTTGTAACACTAATCCATGAGCAACTCAAGCCCAAGGAGAGCATCCTCACAGCCAGACACCAGTTCTATACCCACCGACGGCCCGAAGGCCAGGAAATCACGAAATATGCTGCAGACCTCAGTAGGCTGACAGCACTGTGTGATTTCAGCGACCACCTCACCGAAGCGCTGTGGGACATTTTTGTCATTGGAATTGGCCATGAGGGCCTTCTTCATAAGCTACTGTCGGCAGATACCACAGTCACACTGCAGAAGGCCATCTCTGCGAGCCAGGCATTCATGACCTCGACCTGCGGCTCGAGGCAGGTGACTCACCCTCAGGACTCAAACCCAGCAAGTACTGTGCACAGAGTGGCGCCTTTTAGAGGCTGGACTGTAGAACGCGAACCTTCTCAGGGAATAGAGAAGGACTGAGTCCCTTAACTCAGAGTCCGCCGAGGGGGGCTAATTCAGTAGCTCCATGCTGGCGTTGTGGAGGGAATCACAGGGCTCGCCAGTGCCGTTTTAAGGACTATGTATGCAAAGGCTGCAGCACAAAGAGCCACCTCCAGCGAATGTGTAAAAGAAATATGACTCACTGTGTCGATGAAGAGTCTGCAGATGGCCATGAATCCAGTGCAGATTATGAAACGATAGGCAGAGAGGCAGCTCAGCCACACAGTGAGGTATATAGCATGTTTACCTGCACCACCGAGTGTTCCCCGTTGAGGATGAAATTCGAGATAGATGGCGTTCCAGTCTTCATGGAAGTGGACACGGGGCGAGCCAGTCAGTAATGAATCAAGAAGCTTTTGAGAGGCTATGGGACAATCAAGCTGAACGACCCAAGTTGGTCCTGGTTCAGGCAAAGCTGCGCACCTACACCGATGAACTTATCCCAGTCGTTGGTAGTGCGGATATTAAGGTACTCCATGATGGCACAGTGCACAAGTTACCTCCGTAGATTGTTGCAGGTGATGGACCAACGCTGCTCAGAAGAAGGTGGATCTATGTCCTCTGAGCTCAGAGGCAAAGCAAGCCATCACCTGAGGTTGGATGCGGCACCAGAGAGCAGACCAGCACAGCACCCGAGACACAGACCGTCCAGCATGACTGCGTGGAGATGATCCAGCTGGGACGACCCAAGTGCGCCTTCCAGGCTCCAGTGACAGGACTCGGAGAAAGAAAATTAGATCCAGAGGTGATTTCCCAGCTTCAGAGGCAGAATCGGGGAAGAAGAGTATCACCGCAGTCAACATCGTGGATGGAGGAAAGATGGTGCCCGAAGCATGAGGTGAGGCGCTGAAGAAAAAGATCGCGGCGGCCAGACCACGAGGTGCAGCGCTGATGGAGCAACACGTGGCACTAAACGGAGAAGAGGATTGGGGTAAAGAAAACAAGGCTCTCTTAAAGGAGGCCTGCAACCCATCACACTTAAAGGGACAGTTCCACACACTCAAGTAATGTAATAGCAACTGTGAGTTAGAGATAAAATGTGTAACTGATAATCAAAGTTGTGTACGTGCAATAATGAAGGAAAAGCCGCGCGATCGCGATTGGAGCTACAGGATATTCACAATAAGTAATGAAACGTTGTGTGATGTAGGACTTTAACTGCCAATGCAGTGGCCAAACACCTATCGGGAGCACACAGGTCCAGCGAGCTACCCAACACTGTAGCCTGCGTCCCTAGGACCAGAGTTATGCACCATGGAGTGTGGCCACAAGCAGCCAACACACACGAGCTGCAGAGCAAGCGATCTCAGGAGGGCAACAGCACCAGTATCGATACCCTGCCCCTGATCGGCTCCACCTCTCATGCACCCGATGGCACCAACCGCCACGAGCCTGAAAGAACAATCTGTGCCAAGGCGCAGCCCCCAGACCCCATCACCAACAAGGCCATACCTGGGAACGAAGGGTCACCCGCAACAGTCCTCCCAAAGGGGACTGGGACCAGCCAGGATCACAAACCAAACAACGCCCAGGCCAGCGAGTCAGCAGTTCCCTGTGCACTGATAAACGACAGCTCCTCAGGGAGTGGCAGCGACCCGGGGCGCAAAGAAAGGACAGGGAGGTCACAGGCATCTGTGAACCTGCCCAACGCTAGGAGCAACAGCAACGGCCCCAAGAGTAGGCAACTTGAGCCAACCGGGTTCCCACTGCCAGCACTGGGCACCGCGCCACCACCAGTCTGCCTGGACACCATCCAGCAGTTCTGGAACTAGCTTGTCCTTACGGTTACTGACCCCCAGTACATATCGATAATGTACCTCACCAGTCAAATGTACTTGTCTCGTAACTGAACCACAAATGTAATGCAAACTTGTTTTTCTGGACTTGAATGTATATGAATGAAATGAGCCTCCGGCATAATCTATATGTCGGGGGGGAGAATGGAGTGGTCAGGGATACACACAAACAGCAACCACCAGCACTCTACTGCCAACGAAACACCAACCACTCACCCAAAATTGAAACGACCCACCAAGGGTCAACCAGATAGAGCTAAGCCCAGAGCACAGTCAATGCAGAGGCGATTTGCACTAAAGACGTCAGGGAGAGTGATGTCATGTATTCTACATGGCTACTGTTTGACTATCACAAGATTTGCCATCAGAGGGAACAGCAGTGGGATACTTGTAGGTTACCTGTACAGGTGTACCTGGCCTAGTATAAAAGGCAGGCCACCAGGTGTGATCCTCACTCTGGAGTTCTCAATAAAAGGACTAAGGTCACTACAATTCAAGTACAACATATTGCCTCGTGGAGTCATTATCAGAGCATCCTAGGACATAACAGTGGTAGAAGCAGAAACCCTCACCACATTTAAAAAGTACTTGGATATGCACTTGAAGTGCCGTAACCTATAAGGCTATGGACCAAGTGCTGGTAAGTGGGATTAGGCTGGATAGCACTTGGTCAGCCAGCAGGGACACGATGGGCCCCAATGGCCTCTTTCTGTGCTGTAAAGTTCTCTGATTCTACGATCGGAATTCTTGGTGGTTGCACCCTGTCCTAGCAAGATGCCAGAACAGAAATATAGCAAAGTGCAAGAAATGAGAATATGGGGTAGATTTTATAAATTGGTGTATACAGCATGAAGCTTTGTGCGAAGGATGCACTTATTGGGAATTCAGGTGCAGTGATTTGTACCCTCCGTACGATTTTCTATCCATTAAGGCCAAATTCTCAATCCATGGTTCCTCCTAGGACGCTTTGCGCTCAAAATGATAATTCATAATCTACCATGTGGCTTTTGATAAGAAATAAAATGGTCTGTAGATAGTGGATAACCCTAAAGGCACTCCTGAATTGGTATAATTTATCAACAATCTTCAGTTAATGATTAAGGGGACAACCGAAATTGCAAAAGTGTGTTTTTGCTACTGATCCAGGATACTCAAGGAAACCTTCGGACTCCCCATTGCTGATCATAGCATCTCTCTCCCTCCCTCCCTCCCCTTACACCCCGCTGGCCTGATTGTCAACTTCCCCGCTCCCTCACTGGCCTCTCTCACTCCGAACTCCCCCACCCCTAACCCCACCCCCAACCCTACCCCACCACCCCCAACCCAACCTCCTACCCTCCCACCCCCGACCCAAACCCCCCCACTTCCACCCTCCCGCCTCCAACCCCCAGCCCTCCACCCCCAACCCAACCGCCCCCCACCAGCACCCAACCCCCTACCCCCAACCCCAACCCAACCCCCCCCCCACTCTCCCACCTCCAACCCACCCCACCCCCAACCCAACCCCCCCAACCCCAACCCCACCGCAGCACCCCCAACCAACCCCCTACCCCTCCACCCCCAACCAACCCCCTACCCCTCCACCCCCAACCCAACCCCCGCCACCCCCACTGTCCCACCTCTAACCCACCCCACCCCCAATCCAACCCCCCCACCCCTAACCCCACCCCCAACCCCACCACACCACCTCCAACCAACCCGCTAACCTCCCAACCCCCACCTAACAACCCCCACTCTCCCACCTCCAATCCGCCCCACCCCAAACCCCACTCCCAACCCCACCGCACCACCCCCAACCAACCCCCTACCCCTCCACCCCAAACCCAACCCCCGCCACCCCCACCCTCCCACCTCCAACCCGCCCCAACCCCAAACCAACCCCCCCCACCCCCAACACCACCACACCACCTCCAACCAACCCGCTATCCTCCCAACCCCAACCTAACACCACCCCACTCTCCCACCTCCAACCCGCCCCACCCCAAACCCCATTCCCAACCCCACCGCACCACCCCCAACCAACCCGCTACCCTCCCACCCCCAACCTAACACCCCCCCCACCGTCACACCTCCAATCCCCTTGCCCCCACCCCCAACCCAACCCCCTACCCTCCTACCCCCAACCCAACCCCCCCCACCCCACCCTCCCACCTCCAAACCCCTAGCCCCCACCCCCAACCACCCACCCCAAACCCCAACGCACCACCACCAACCCAACCACCTACCCTCCCACCCCCAAACTCACCCCCCCCACCCCCACACCTCCAACCCGTTACCCTCCCAGCCCCAACCCAACAACCCCCACTCCCCATCCCCAACCCAACCAAGAAGACTGGGATTGGTGAACCAATAAATCTTTTAAGGAATATTAACCAGACATATCCTTTCACCTTAACTCCTCATGCCTGCGATATGGTATTATAGTAGGTATGGAACCAGACGAGCGACTCAGAGGTCATAAGTTCAAAACCCAGCATAACAACTTATGAAAGTGATGAAAACTCCAATTTGAGGACACCTCTGAAGATTTTAGGCCACTGTTAAGTCAGTTCTCCTACAACCTAACGAGCAAATGCCTGATGCTGGTGACAGAGGGACGATTTTCCCAATTCACAGTTCTGGCAAGAAGTTTCAGTTCCCGGCACATTTCGGGAAGTCTAGTGCCCCACCACTGAAAAACATGCTTACAGTTTCGGAGATATGCATGGCTGTTAGCACATATTCAGCGAACTGGCATTTAGGTTCCCAATATATGAAATGTTGCATTTCCAAAATAATTCAAACAGTAACATCAACAGGATCAGAGAAAAAGCTGGAAAACTCAGCAGGCCAGGCAGCATCTTCTGTTTAAATTAGTTCTGGGATGTGGGCATCGCTGGTAAGGCCAGTATCTATTTCCTATCCCTAATTGCCCTTGAGAAGGTGGTGAGCCGCCTTCTTGAACCGTTGCAGTCCTTGTGGTGAAGGTACTACCACAGTGCTGCTCGGGTGGAAGTTCCAGGATTTTAACCCAGCAGCGATGAAGGATCGGTGATATATTTCCACATTAGGATGGTGTGCAGCTAGGAGGGGAACTTGCAGGTGATGGTGTTCCCATGCATCTACTGCCGTTGTCCTTCTTAGTGGTAGAGGTCGTGGTTTTGGGAGTTGCTGCCGGAGAAGCCATGACGAGTTGCTGAAGAGCATCTTATAGATGGTACACGCCGCAGCCACAGTGCGCCAGTGGTGGAGGGAGTGAATGTTGAAGGTGGTGGATGGAGTGTCAATCAAGCGGACTTTAGGGAGTCAGGAGGTGAGACACTCGCCGCAGAATGCCCAGCCTCTGACCCACTCTTGTTATCACAGTATTTATGTGGCTGGTCCAGTTAAGTTTCTGGTCAATGGTGACCCTCAAGATGTTGATGGTGGAGGATTCAGTGATGGTAATGCAGTTGAGTATTAAGCGGAGCTGGTTAGCCTCTCCCTTGTTGGAGATGGTCATTGCCTGGTATAGCGCAAATGTTACTTGCCACTTATCAGCCCAAGCTTGAATGTCATCCAGGTCTTGCTGCATGCAAGCATGGACTGCTTTGTTTTCTGAGGAGTGCGAATGGAACTGAACACTGTGCAATCATCAGCAAACATCCCTACGTCTGACCTTATGATGGAGGGAAGGTAATTGATGAAGGAGCTGAAGATTGTTGGGCTTAGTGCACTGTCCTGAGGAACACCTGCAGCGATTTACTGGGGCTGAGATGATTGATCTCCAACAACTACAACCATCTTCCTTTGTGCTAGGCATTCCATTGGTGGCCAAGCCTTCTGTTACCTAGGCCCCAAGCTCTGGAGCTCCCTGCCTAAACCTCTCTGCCTCTCTACCTCTTTCCTCCATCAAGATGCTCCTTAAAAGATACATCTGACCAAGCTTTTTTTCATCTGCGCTAATTTCTACTTATGCAGCTCGGTGTCAAATTTTTAACTTATGATACTCCTGTGAAGCACCTTGGGACGTTTCACTACATTAAAGGCGCTATATAAATGCAAGTTGTTGTTGTTGTATGGCTCCAGCCAGTGGAGAGTTTTCCCCCTGATACCCATTGACTTCAGTTTTACTAAGTCTTGTTGATGCCACACTCGGTCAAATGCTGCCTTGATGTCAAGGGCAGTCACTCTCACCTCACCTCTGGAATTCAGCTCTGTTTTCCATGTTTGGACCTTGGCTGTAATGAGGTCTGGAGCAGAATGGGTCTGGCAGAACCCAAACTGGGCATCAGTGAGCAGGTTATTGGTAAGTGCCACTTGATAGCACTGTAGACGACACCTTCCATCACTTTGCTGATGATTGAGAGTAGACTGAAAGAATGGTAATTGATCGTATTGGATTTGTCCTGCTTTTTGTGGACAGGGCATACCTGGGCAGTTTTCCACATTGTCGGGTAGATGCCAGTATTGTAGCTGTACTGGAACAGTTTGGCCAGAGGCATGGCTAGTTCTGGAGCACAAGTCTTCAGTATGATAGGGATGAGTATATTCATGGAGCTTCCTCCTCCCATTCATGACTGGATGTGGCAGAACTGCAGAGCTTTGATCTGATCCGTTGATTGTGGGAACGTTTAGCCATGTCTATGGCATGCTGCTTCTGCTTTTTGGTCCTGTGTTGCAGCTTCCCCAGGTTGGCACCTCAGTTTTAAGCACCTCTGGTGCTGCTCTTCTGCGCTCCTCATTGATCCAGGTTTGGTCCCCTGGTTTAATGGTAATGGTAGAGACAGGTTCGTGATTGTGGTGGAATACAATTCTGCTGCTGCTGATGGCCCACACCGCCTCATGGATGCACAATTTTGAGCTGCTAGATCTGTTCTGAATCGATCTTATTTAGCACGGTGGTAGTGCCACATAACACGATGGAGTGTGTCTTCAGTGTGAAGATGGGACTTCATCTGCACAAAGACTGTGTGGTGATCACTGCTTCCAATGCTGTCATGGACAGATGCATTTGCGACAGGTAGATTGATGAGGTCAAGGGCAAGTAGGTTTTCCATCGTGTTGGTTCTCTCACCACCTGTTACAGGCCCGGTCTGGCAGTTATGTCCTTCAGGACTCGGCTAGCTCAGTCAGTAGTGATGCTACTGAGCCACTCTTGGTGATGAATATTGAAGTCCCCCACCCAGAGTACATTCTGTACCCTTGCTACCCTTAGTGTTTCTGTAGGTGGTAATCAGCAGAAGGTTTCTTTACCCATGCTTGACCTGAAGCAATGAAACTTCATGGGGCCCAGAGTCAATGTTGAATACTTCCAGGGCCACTCCCTCCCGACTGTATGCCACTGTGCTGCCACCTCTGATGGGTCTGTCTTGTTGGTGGGACAGGACACACCCAGAGATGGTCATGGAGGAGTCTGGGACAATTGGTTGAAAAGTATGATTCTGTGAGCATGACTATGACAGGCTGTTGCTTGACTAGTCTGTGGGACAGCTCTCCCAGTTTTGGCACAAATCCCCATATGATACTGAGGAGGACTTTGCAGGGTCGACTGGGCTAGGTGTGCTGTTGTTGTGTCCGAAGCCATTGCTGAGGTTGATGCCGGGTGATCCATCCGGTTTTATTCTTATTATTGTTTCTTGTCACGGTTTGTTACAACTGAGTGGCTTAGGGCAGTTAAGAGTCAACCACATTGCTGTGGGCCTGGAGTCACATAGAGGCCAGCCCAAGTAAGGACGGCAGATTTCCTTCCCTGAAGGACATTAGTGAACTAGATGGGTTTTTACGACAATCCGGTAGTTTCATGGTCACCATTACTGACATTAGCTTTTTATTCCAGATTTATTTCACTGAATTTATACTCCCCAGCTGCCATGGTGGGATTATTAATCCAGTAACTTAATCTCTATGCTACCGTTCCCGCAATCCATCTATGGAGCGAACAAAGGTGTTAGGTATAGTCCCTTCCCCAGAACTTCTGAATAAGAATCTAGACCCAAAACGTTAAATGTTGTTTTCTTCACCAATGCTGCCTGACCTGCTGAGTATTCCAGTCTTTTCTGTTTTTGTTTCCGATTTCCAGCTTCCACAGTAGTCTGCTTTTCGTTTCAGCAACAGTCTCTTTTAAATAGACCGAATCTTTCTTAATACATTTGATCAGATAGGTTCACTGATCTATCCAGTAATTAGAATTGGTTACTGGAGAATGAAGTCATCCTTTCACCAACAATCTTACCCAATATATTAGCTTTCTGAAAATTTTATTTTATGGCTCTCCAATATAAAACAAATAAAATTACAGTAGATTTATGTTTTGAGTTCCCATTTAGGATAACAAGGAATACTTAATGCTAATGATAGCTAAAATCATTTTTAATACTTTATTGATGAAAATATATATGTGTACTGTATAACTGCATACAACATTGACTAAATTTAAATATTTTTGTTAGTGTCTTGTCAATGCAGTTAAGGCATAATATGCACATCACAAAACATTTTAATTCAAGGGGACAATCCCTTGCAGGAGCCCAGTCAGTTATATATCATCCTGCCTCCTGTGCTTGGGGTTTTGGGAGCTAATGCTTGGAAAGACTTTGTCAGCTGATTTTATCTGCTCAGTGCCCTCATTAAGCATCATTTATCATAATAAAACAAACCCCTTGGGCACAGCTTCAAGAACTGTAAATGTTCCATAGTCCAAATAGATCTTCAGGAACTGTGAACTGCTCTGTGCTTCAAGTGTCTATCAACAAAGGCCGCTAACTACCTGCCAGATATTAAATTTGAATCTTAACGGATTTAAAGCCTAAATATTTCTAGTCATTGTCTGAGCACTTCTCAAAATGTGCTAAGTCTATGAGACATTTTGAATGAACAATTTATAAAATATCATTGGCAGATCTGAACTTTAATTACAGATTTCTTTTCCCTAATTTCTGTGTTACACTAATAATAACCTAATTAAGCTTAAATTATACCAAATCATTTTTGTCTGATATATTTTTAGCATGGGAATTGTAAAGGATATGTAACTGATGTTCACCTTACTGTGTTAGATGTCTATTATGCAACTTAATGAACAAAATTAGAAATGTTATGGACAGTTTTGGATTTTAATGGACACTTTTGCACGCATTATCGTACAGTATATGAGCAGTACTTTTATCTAATTTTATAATTACTGACTTAAATATGGCATCCAACATTCTTATCCATATCTTTATTTCGTTGTCTATTATGTAATGCTTCAAAACATCCAATATTATGTTAAAATTAAAACAATTTTGCTATCAATAAGCCAGTAGGTGGCACTCATCTCTGATTTATTTGGAGATGTGTGTTGCTGAACAATTTTAAAAATATGCAATTTAAACTGACTGATATATTACAATTATAATCCTATACAATGCAATAGTTTATGATGAAGAAAATCACAATAAACAATCTTGTACCAACAGTTTAAATCGTCAATTAAAGCACTGTCTTAGCTACAGGACAATACATTAAGGGACTGTAAAAGAGTAACTTATTGGGCCGAGAATTCTGACCTCACCGGGTCCTTACGAAGTGTGCACTGACCCGGTGAGGCCTCGCAAAAGCCGGTTTTCGGGGTGCGATGCTCATGTGTCGAAAAATGGCTTTTCCAATCTGTCAAGATTTCTCTGTACAGTTCCTCCGCATTCCCGGGAGAAGGACATCTGCATGGGAGACATTGGGCTATTTGCCCAAATCATGCCCAGCGAATGTCCTTCAAACTTTTATGCCTGGTAAAAGCAGGCATATAGCCTACTTTTACCAGCGTAACACTTTAAAAACATATAAAAATTAAATTTAAATTTAAATACTCATTTTTATACATACGTACCTGAAAGACATCTTCCTATGCACTGCGTAGCGAATCTAGGCCTCCGACCGGGATCTTACGTTCCTTCGGAACCACCAGGTACTTTCGTAGATTTTTTTCGTGTCGGAGGAGTTCGTACAAAGGAAGAATACGACCGCAATTTTCCCCCAATGTTTATATATTTCGGGAAAGGTTTTAACTGCTGATTGTTTTTTGTTGGTTTGCAGTTGGTATGGTTAGTTATTTGTTCACTTGTTATATATTCACAATTTTTTTATATTCAAAATAAATTATTTACAAATGAAAGAAATAATAATACTTTACAGTCTGATTCAAAAACTCATGTTTCAAAGGATCAGTTGCTGCTGAAGCCTTTATCCATGCCTTTGTTACCTCTAGACTTGACTATTTCAATGCATTCCTGGCCAACCGCCCACGTTCTACCTCCGTAAACTTGAGGTCCTCCAAAACTCTGCTACCCATGTCCTAAATCGCACTATGTCCCGTTCACCCATCACCCCTGTGCTTGCTGACCTACATTGGCTGCCAGTTAAGCAACGCCTCGATTCTCATCCTTGTTTTCAAATCCCTCCATGACCTCGCCTATCCCCATTGCTATAATCTCCTCCAGAGATATCTTCGCTCCTCTAATTCTAGCCTCTTGAACATCCCCAATTTCAATCGCTCCACTATTGATGGCCGTGCCTTCAGCTGTCAAGGCCCTAAGCTCCTCCCTAAACCTCTCTGCTCTCTACCTCTCTTTCCTTCTTAAAGATGCTCCTTAAAACCTACCTCTTGCTTTTGGTCATCTGCCCTAATACCTCCTTATATCTAGCTGATACTCCAGTGCAGTCAGAGGTGCGTCTTTTGGATGAGACGTTAAACCGAGGCCCCATCTGCTCTCTCAGGTGGGTGTAAAAGATTCTATGGCACTAATTCTAAGAAGAGCAGGGGAGTTATCTTCAGTGTCCTAGCCAATATTTAACCCTCAATCAACATAACAAAAACAGATTATCTGGTCATTATCACATTGCTATTTGGAGGAGTTTTCTGTGTGCAAGTTGGCTACCGTGTTTCCCACATTACAACAGTGACTACACTCCCAAAGTACTTCATTGGCTGTAAAGCACTTTGAGACGTACAGTGGTCGTGAAAGACATTATATAAATACAAGTCTTTCTTTATATTACTCGGTGTCAAATTTTGTTTTATAATGCACCTGTGAAGCTCCTTAGGACATTTTGCTACATTAAAGGCGCTATATAAAAACTAATTGTTGTTGTTCTAATGCAATATTCAAAGCCCGCATTTTAAGGCTGCAATACAATAGTCATAATGGTAGCAAGTCTTCATAAGTGGATATTATGATTGAAATCATGTCATCTGGCTACAGAATAATTTTATGCATACAAAAACTCAAAGCCAGAGTGTGCAACATTTTGACTTGCTTACTACACCTTCTTTAGTGCTAACAATGTAGTTATTTCACGTAAACTATAGAGAGCGGGTATAATCAGATAGCTGCACCAACACTACGTGGCTACATACATTTCCTGTCTTCTCCACATAAACTTACCATCAATCCAATACAATGTTACAAGGATCAAAGAGACAATAGACCCGCAGGAATCACTTCTGTAGATGCCATTCCGACTTATGGGGCCAGAAAGTGTTGCAAGTTTCAACTTTGCTAGCAAACTGTGAGAGCTTCTTAAGAACATAAGAAATAGGAGCACGAGTAGTCCATACGGCCCCTCGAGCCTACTCCACCATTATTTAAATTAATTTGCATGTAATTTATTTTAGCTCAATTTCCTGTAATCCCTAAGCATGTGGCATCTTCAGCCCACCCACCTAGAGTGGGTATAAAGGAAAACTCCATGAACAAAGGAACTCTGGTTCCAGAGTGTGGGACCATTGGGAGGGTGGTGATGCTCTCCAGAGCAGCAGAGGAGCAGCCTTCATAAAAGCCAAGTCTGGCTACAGATTTCAGCAACAGTGTAGGAGAGAAAAAGGTAAGAAGGAATGTGCTTGACTCACTGAGTTCATGGTCAGGTAACTGCATTGAAATGCTCTTGTGTGATTTTGTCCCACTTTTCAAGAATATCTTCCACTGAAGGATCTGGAACAAACAGCCAAAGGAAGAACAAGGGCATTGCAAGGAGAATCAAGAAAAGTGCATACAATTTTATTTAGACTGAAACAAAACCATAATTGAGGAGATCAAACAAAGGAGAGAGAAACTGCTGATTCTCAATGGAAGTTAGCTACAAAACAATGTGTCTCTTGCCAGGTGGAGAGAGGTGGCACTGGCACTGAATGCCAACCCTCTCACCCAGAACAGCAGACCAATGCTCCAATATGTTCAATGACCTGACCAGGGTAGGTAATGTATCACATCAGCCACATACTCTTTTCTACCCTGGACAACTTGAGCAAAAGCATACTCTTCGCTCTCTAAAAATAAGAGCTGAGCAACTAACCATTCACACAGCACTGTGGTTAAGAGGGCACTAATTTTGGACCTTACAGTATATGTCATCATCATCTGTAAAAGCATTCGTTTGCATATAAAACCTTAAAACCCCATACTTTACTTTAACACCATTCTCTTACATCGACTGTCCAATGCTATTTGGAAACAACCCTCAATTGCTAGTCTTCATCTAATTCACATGTTGCTGGAGAAATGTGTGCCCAATGTCTGGGAGAGGCAGGGGAGCCCGACATTCGAAGTTCAAATCTTATGAGGAACAGGCCATGAATCTGCTGAGGAGGCATTCTAATCTAGTCGGGGGAGACGGTAATGTCGGTAAACCAGTGCCAGGTTAATGACTGCACATCTACACAATCGCTGCATCATCCCTGTGAAGCAGCACACAGCCACAACGTTCCACACCATTCATACCAAGGGGTTTATGCCAACGCATTCTTAGCTTCTACCCTCCTTTCCTGCAGATCCACTACAGCAACAGAGGGAAGACAATGAGAAAGAGGAAGAAAATGATGATGAGGAGGAGGAGGATTAGAAGGAGCAGGAGAAAAGGAAATTCTTTGCCATAGACTATGAGGACGAGGATGTTGAGCAGGAGAATAATGAAGAGGGAGAGGATGTGAAAATCAAATCCACCCATCAGCCTTTCGATCAAGATCCTCCCCTGTGTTCTTTTGTTCCAACCTCCTAGATCTCAACCCCTTTGTATATTTTGGGGGAATATCTTGTGGAGTGAATTCTCCTTAAATGCTGCCTCACTTTCCGTAGCTCCATCTTCTTCTGCTTTCCCCACTCCGTGGTAATGGCATACAAAGGTATGTCCATAGGGAATTCCATACCTGTATGGTATTTCCTGGGCCCAAGTTGAAGGTTTAAAAATAACAAGTGATTGATTGGTTCCAACCTGGGTTTATGGGGAGAATTAACTTAGCCGAGTTATATTAGTAGCCAACCCCGTAAGAAAACATAAATCAGAAGGGGATATTTCGGTTGTGACCGAGTTACAGATGGTAGCCAACCCTATCAGTGAAAGAAATAAGAATGACGTGTGCACCGGAGAATTTATGTTCTGCAATCCATACATATTTGGGAAAATCATTAGCGTAATGCATCCCCTTGATTAAGCAAACAGAAAACATAGAACAGCAAGGGGAGCCAAGAGAAGTGTTTAAAAAAGGAAAATTGGAAAGCTGTGGTTGTGCTCTGGCAAGGACAGCAAATTATAAAACTATAGAAATAATTAAAAGCAGATAGCAGTTGCATTAAAACTTTGAAAACCCAATTAGACCAAACCACCCAAACCAAGAGCGATTGCATCAAAAGCCCAATTAGATCAAAAAAACAAAGAAAGCACTGCCCCAGCCATGTCAGTAGATTATCCAAGCCGAAGGTTCAAGGAAATCCAGAGAATTAGTAACATGTAAAGCCTAGCATGAAGGGCAGGAGAGTTTAAATAAAATATGGGACAAAAGGTAAAGGAGTTAGCCAGTACCTTAAGTAGGGCCCTCAAACAACAACACGGGAACCAACATAGCACTGGAGACAGGACAGACCCAGATACACCTGTCAAAAGAAAATTCAGGAGCTGGAGGAAAGTTTTAAGCAAAAGGAATGGTGCATGCCATAACCCCTAACCTCACTTACCCACAAGATAGCAATAGCAATATTTCTTCATGGGAAGAGGTAAACTCTAGCGAACTAGCAAAGGCTGTCAAGCAGTATGAGCATGACTGAAACAGGGAAAGGAAGGAGCAGGGTCCGGAGCCAGGACCTCATGATATACACCAAACTCCCCAAATGGTGATGAGACCTATATGAGTAGTAAAAAAAGGACACGACAGGCACTGACATACAGTTCTCTGACATTCCCTGCGCGCCTTGTGTGAAGGTGTGTGTGAATGTGTGAAAGTTTGCTGACCTGTGAATGTTTAACAGAGTTATATATTGTTAAACCCTCTCTGGACTTGTATTTGATGTTGGAAGTATTTTAAGTATTTTAATAAATTTATTTTCTACAAATGTATGTTATTTTAGGTTTGTTCATTGTTTACTCTATGTACGCATACACATGTGTATTATTTTTGAGATACGGATACACTACTCATAAGAATATAAAAACCATAAGAAATAGGAGCAAGAGTAGGCCACCTTGCCCCTCGAGTCTGCTCCGTCATTTAATAAGATCATGGCTGATCTGATCATGGACTCAGCTCCACTTCCCTGCCTGTTCCCTATAACCCTTTATTCCCTTATCACTCAAAAATCTGTCTATCTCCGCCTTAAATACATTCAATGACTCAGCCTCCACAGCTCTCTGGGGCAGAGAATTCCATAGATTTACAATCCTCAGAGAAGAAATTCTTCCTCATCTCAGTTTTAAATGGGCGACCCCTTATTCTGAGACTATGTCCCCTAGTTTTAGGTTCCTCTATGAGTGGAAATATCCTCTCTGCATGCATTTTGTCGAGCCCCCTCATTATCTTATATGTTTCGATAGGATAACCTCTCATTCTTCTGAACTCCAATGTGTATAGGCCCAACCTACTCAATCTATCTTCATAAGTCATCCCCCTCATCTCCAGAATCAACCAAGTGAACCTTCTCTGAACAGCCTCCAATGCAGGTGTATCCTTCCTCAAATAAAACTGTATGCAGTACTCTAGGTGTGGCTTCACCAATAGCCTGTACAGTTGTAGCAGGACTGTTCTGCTTTTATACTCTATCCCCCTTGCAATAAAGGCCAACATTCCATTTGCCTTCCTGATTACTTGCTGTACCTGCATTTTAACTTTTTGTGTTTCATGCACAAGGACCCCTAGGTCCCTCTGTACTGCAGCATTTTGCAATTTTTCTCCATTTAAATTATAATTTTATTTTCTATTTTTTCTGCCACAATGGATAACCTCAAATTTTCCCACACTATACTCCATCTGCAAAATGTTTGCCCTCTCACTTAGCCTTTCTATATCTCTTTGCAAATTTTTTGTGTCCTCCTCACAATTTGCTTTCCCACCTGTAATATATGTGGACTTGTATTTACTCTGTACAGCCACCAGAGGGCTCATCCCCTGGAGTCCCAAGGGATCCCATAATCCCTTGGGAGCGCAGGTATTTAGGAAGGCTCACAGGTTGGAGAGGCACTCTGGAGACCTGGAATAAAAGACTACGGTCACACTTTACTTTGAGCTCACAGCGTTCAGTCTGACTCTTTCTCCATACACAACACCACCCATCTTTGTATATCAACAAACTTGGCTACATTAAACTCAGTCCCTTCATCTAAGTCATTAATATAGATTGTAAATAGTTGAAGACTCAACATTGATCCCTGCGGCACCCCACTAGTTACTATTTGCTAATCAGAAAATGACCCATTTACCCCGACTCTGTTTTCTGTTAGTTAGCCAATCCTCTATCCATGCTAACGTATTACCCCCAACCCCGTGAACTTTTATCTTGTGCAGTAACCTTTTATGTGGCACCTTATTGAATACCTTCTGGAAATCCAAATACATCACATCCACTGGTTCCCCCCTTATCCACCCTGCTCGTTACATCCTCAAAGAGCTCCAGCAAATTTGTTAAACATGATTTCCCTTTCATAAAACCATGCTGACTCTGCTTGATTGAATCATGCTTTTCCAAATGTCCAGCTACTGCTTCCTTAATAATGGACTCCAGCATTTTCCCAACGACAGATGTTAGACTAACTGGTCTATAATTTCCTGCTTTTTATCTGCCTCCTTTTTTAAATAGGGGTGTTACATTTGCAATTTTCGAATCTGCTGGGACCTGTCCAGAATCCAGGGAATTTTCGTAGATTGCAATCAATGCATCCAGTATCTCTGCAGCCACTTCTTTTAAGATCCTAGGATGTAAGCCATCAGGTCCAGGGGACTTGTCTGCCTTTAGTCCCATTATTTTACTGAGTACGACTTCTTTAGTGATAGTGATTGTATTAAGTTCCTCCCTCCCTATAGCCCCTTGATTATCCCCTATTGGGATGTGTTTAGTGTCTTCTACCGTGAAGACTGAGACAAAATATTTGTTCAATGTCTCTGCCATTTCCTTGTTCTCCATTATTAATTCCCCAGTCTGATCCTCTAGCGGACCAACATTTACTTTAGCCGCTCTTTTCCTTTTTATGTACCTGTAGAAACTCTTACTATCTGTTTTTATATTTCGTGCTAGTTTACTTTCATAATCTAACTTTCCTCTCTTTATCATTTTTTTAAGTCATTCTTTGCTGGCTTTTAATAGTTACCCAATCCTCTAGACTTGGCCACATTGTATGCCCTTGTTTTCACTTTGATACCATCCCTTATTTCCTTAGTTAGCCACAGATGGTTATGCCTTCTCTTACAGTCTTTCCTTTTCATTGGGATATATTTTTGTTGCGAGTTGTGAAATATCTCCTTAAATGTCCACCACTGCTCATCAACCGTCCCATACTTTAATCTATTTCCAGTCCACTTTAGTCAACTCTGCCTTCATACTTTTGTAGTCTCCTTTATTTAATCTTAGGACACTGATTTGAGATCCAACTTTCTCACCCTCCAACTGAATTTGAAATTCAACCATGTTATCGTCACTCATTCCGAGAGGATCCTTTACTCGGAGATCATTTATTAATCCTGTCTCATTACACAGTACCAGATCTAAGATAGCCTGCTCCTTGGTTGGTTGCGCAACATACTGTTCAAGGAAACTATCCCGGATACACTCTATGAACTCTTCCTCAAGGCTACCCTGGCCAATTTGCTTTGTCCAATCAATAAGAAGATTAAAATCGCCCATGATTATTGCCGTTCCTTTTTTACAAATGTCCATTATTTCTTGATTTATACTCCATCCAACAGTGTAGCTGCTCAGGTCTGAGTTAAAATTACAGTGGAGTCGCAATGATATCATCAGCCTGCAACATGTACATGTAAAGAAGGACCCTGTTGTCTCTCGGCACGTGTCCTTGCTGCCTGCTCAGAAGTGTAGGTTAACATTGCAGATGTTGCAATCATGGCAGCTTTCGGGCAGGTAAGAGCCAGCCCACCCGCCAGGTTTCTGCTCAGTGGGTAGGGTTAAACTCACCCCCTAAATTTGAATCATGTTTTTGGCTTTTAACTGATTTAAACTGTGAATATTCCTTCAGTTTGCAACCTGGGAATATCACTTAAAAAATTTTCATCTTTGGATCAATTTTTTTAAGATGCATGAAACTGTGAATATGGTTGTTTAATTAATCAAGCAACAACTTTTTATTGCTGAATGTAAATATATATATTGGGCATTATTAAATTCTAAGGAGGAGAAATTGGGTGCATTTGTGCCTCCCGTTAGCACCCCCATGTGCGAATGCCTTTGCGACCGGGCACGGCGCTGGCATCGACTCCCGCCACATTGGCCGTGAGTTTAGCAGCAGCACTACAGCGTTGCGCCCTTATCTCCTGCGGCCGGAGATCATGACGTCATCGCCGTACGCATCGGCCCGTTAACACCCCGGACCCGAAATTCACTTTTGCCCCCTGCAGCAATGCCGGGTAGAAACACCAGCAATGGCAGGAGGTGTGGATCAGGCGGCCGGCCGCTACCAGTGCGATGATTAAAGGCGAGGTGGCCGAGATAAGTTTAAAAAAAAACATACCTTTGTCGTTGCCATTTTCTTCGCAGGTTCCTGCTCGTGGTCGTTCAGCCTGGCACTCTGCTTGAGTGTCAGGCTGATCGCACGGGATCATCGCTGCCTTAGTGGTCCATGTGACTTTTAAATTACAGACCCTGCAGCGATGACCCTTTTAAGTGAGGGCAGAGCCCTTAGAACATGGCAGCATTGCATGGCCCAGGATGCAGCACTGCTGCGGTCTCCGCCCCGTCTGCGTCCTTTAGCACTCCACTTCCTTCCTGGAGTGCTAAAGCCAATAATTTTGAAAGCTGGGAAGCATTAGCGCCTGGCACTAGGTTTCCCAGCTTTCAAAAGTTACCAACCCCAAGTGGGGAAATAATGAATTTCAACCCCTATGTTTCTTAATTTGAGTGGATCTCTGTGGAGGGGCCACCATTTTAGAAATTGCCCTGCCTCAGTTTTGGACTTAGCGCTGATGACTTGTGGCATAGGCCACTATGACCCGCCCCCACTTCCGCGATGATAAGGCCACTTCTGCCCCGCTCCCAAAAAAAGCACAAAGTGCTGAATTTCTCCGGATTGAGGTGGCCGTTCGTTTTGGGTGGTGGGTAATTTCATCCCCCTTATCTCCAGACATCGCCAGCCATCAAATGTAACAGCGTGGTGATGATTTAGAATAAAGGCTTTGGCTTTCAAGGCTCAGCCTTAATCCATTCCGGATGATTTGGTATCTTCTGAAACAGAGAGCTCAAATGAAGGTAAGTATGGGAATTATCTCCAAAAAAAATTGCAAGCACTTGTGCCTCTAATGTAAAACCACCAAGTCTGAGCTTTATTTGTTTCCGAAATTGGAATTGATATGATAAATTGATGAGTTGCTGTTTCAAGCACTCAAGAAGGGAACATTTACCTGAAGTTTAAAGGGAAGAGAGGAGTGCAGTCTCGGTGGTTCTTGCCCAATGATGTGTATCAAGGAAGAATGTCTTTGGGGGAAAAAATTGAACATTGACTAGTCCTGCCGGTCCAATAATACTGCTATTTGGATTTGGGATAATTTTGAAATGATATAATGGAGTCAGGCAGAATATTTTGGGAATCAAAAGGTGCTCTAAAATAAACACACAAAATGTGTTAATACCTTGTGGGAGTGTTTAATCTATGTTTTCTATCTTTAATATAGTATTGGACAGTAAAATTCCTCCAGGGCTCAAGAATGATATAGAATGGTAATTAATGGGCTGTATAAAATTGAATGAAAGGATGTGATTGAGGATGGAAAATGAAAACAGGAAAATTATGCCACCAAGTGAGATTTTTTTCTAAAATCATTTTCTTAGGTGAATTGGAATAAATCACATGGGCACCATGTACATTCTAGTGAAAGTCAGAAAAATATAGGTACGAATAATTAATTGATAGACTTCTCTTGCCTATACTGAATAATAAGAAAACCACAGTTGATAGCCTAGCCATTGCCTGAGGCATTGGGACCATGCAAGGGGAGATGAGCAAGGATCTCCAGACCCCACCTACAACCCCCACCCCAACAATCTGTTGATAAATTCACCTGAAAGCCCCAAAATGGCTTGTATCGGATGTCACATGTGGCATGATATTGGGATACCGGTGTATATGTGCAAATGTGATTTGTTGTGTGTGAGACAACTAGCATGCAGAAATGCATGATGAAGATGCACTGAAGACCGGGTCCCAGACATGCTCAGTTACTTGACAACAGCACAACATGAAATGGTTAATGTGCCTTAGGAGAGTGAGAATTCTTTTTAAATCAAGGCACTGACACATACTCCATAGAGAAACTGACTAATTAATGAAGCAATCAGGATGGAGTTAAACACACTGGTCCCTGTCAGAGGAAGTTAAGTTAAAATAAAGAGGGACATAAAATTTGGATTTACAAAATTCAGGGTAGAAATCCTTTGAGTTAACAATAAAATTGGGACAATTACAGGTTCGGGAGAAATAATACTTACCAAAGATTATCCACAAGATGAAATGGTCAAGTCAAATGTGGAGAAAGGGGGAAGCTTTTTTCTTCTGTCGGAACAAAATGAGCTGAGCCATGAGACTAAGACAACACACACCACTGTAAAAGATAAAGATTGGTCTATACATTACAGTGCAATAAACAAAGCTAGGACAGCGTTGGAGGCTGACAAGATTAGAATCTGGTGTAAACATCTCGAGTGTGGCAGCAGCTTGGCAGAATATTGTTATGTTCACGCACAGCCCAAGGCAGCTGAATAATGTAAGGGTAGACCCTATCCCCTCCAATAGTTAGAGTGCTCTCCGGAGAGTCAGAGGTCCTTAACGGTGAACCATAACAGATAGAGGGGCCGAAATTCAGCATCCCGAAAAGGCCTCTTACTGTTGGAAAGTGGCAGCCAGGCAGCGGAGTCAAATGGCCGCCAATTTGGGGTCGAATGGCCACCGCCAGTGAAATTCACCTCAGGGGTTTTTCCGTAATCAAAGCGCACATTGCTGATCTTCTGTACCCCCATCGAAATTCATCTTGAGAATTCGTAGATCTGCCGCATGGTGCCCCCGACAGCTTTTTCTGGCGATGCACCTTGCTTTCAGTATGTGGAACATGGCAGTATGGCGGTTATTCAAGGGGAGGGCCCACTGCCACGGTCGCCATTTTTTTTTATGGGCCAACTACCAGGTCAGGCCGACAATTAGGCCCCTTGCCAATAGGCAACCTGGCACCCGCTCTTGAGTGCCAGGCCGCTGGCCTGGCCAAAACCCTCCCTGGTGGCCCAGTGGGCCGAAGTTTTAAAATGGCGAAGGCTCTCCCCTTTAACGTCATGACGTCATCACCGCCCCGCTGATGATTGACAGCGGTGGTGACTCCATCCCGCCTCCACTTCCGCCCCTCTCATGGTCGATCTTCTGCTTACCACCCCACTTCCGCCCCCATTATGACTGACCTCTGGTCCACCTGAAAAAAATGATAAAGAGGTAAATTTCTGCGGCGGAAAAAAACCTTTAAAAACGGTAGGTGCACCAGGTTTCTGGCGGGCCTGAATTTCTACCCCAACAGGTCTGATCAGCTTGAACGGGACTTCGTGGAGGAAACATGTTGTATTAATTGCTCACCATTTAATGTAATACTGTAGAACAGTTGTATAAAAAACAATACTGTTATTAGTCATTGTATATTAAAGCTTGTTGTTTAAAACCACTTGACTCTGAGTGACATGGAGGTTATTGTTGCAGGACAACAATGCAAACATTATTGTTGCAGGACAACATAACCGCAGAAAATCCGCTAACAACACCCTTGATGTTGATGATGGGCAGGAGATCCAGAATTTAAAGAGGAACAGCAAATGTGACAAAACGCGTGAAGCCCGGTTCCATCCAAAATTCCTTATCCATCTCCAGCTTGCTTTTGCCCCACAGGAATTTTATGCATTTGTCCTTTTAAGACAAAATCAACTTAGAAATTAAAAGAAATATATTTTAGAATTACATGATTAAATCTGTGTTTTGCTTCCCCAATAGTTAGCATAGCCGCTCTCTTGTTGTTTCTCTTTGGCCTTCTCTTTCTGTCTGTCTCTTTCTCTGTCTAACTCTGTCTGTATTGTTGTGTCTGTCTGTCCCTCTCTATCTTTCAGCTTGACACACTTGCTGAAGTCAAACTTTTTAAAAGTTCAGTTGAAAACCTATTCAAATTCACCATGCTGTTTATATTAAGTTGATTTTCAAAAGCACACAAACTGAAATACACGGCTCAATTTTCCCCAAAGCTTTTTTTTTGGCGTACTTGAAAAGTTACGCCCGTTTTTTCGGGCCCAAGTACGCCCACATTTTTTTTCTAAATTTCCCGGTTGGATTTCTTCATTTTGGCACAGCCTAACCTGTCCTTTAGTTTTGGGGGTGGACCCTTGATTGGCGCCAAAAAGATCGGGTTGCCACGGTAACCAGGGACACAATGCTGGCTGAGGCTGGAAAGTGAAACATACAGTCAGCTCGCAACACATTAAAATACATTGTATCAACTTAAAAACACATTAAAATATATTGCAGCAACTTACCTCCAATTATTAAAGTTCCCCCCCAGCCCCCCTCTCGATGCCAGTGTCAATCCCCGCCCCATCCCAAGCCGAAGGGCCTCCCGGTCTGCTTCCCCCGCCCGACCCTAGCCCCGAGTGCCTTGCCAGTCTGCTTCGCTAGATGCCCCGAGTGCCTTGCTGGTCCCGCCCCTAGCCCAGGCTGAGTGGCCTCCCGGTCTGCTCCCCTGCCCTTATCCCAGGCTGAATGGCCTCCTCCCTTCCGGTCTGCGCACCTAACTACACCCGAAAGACTTCCCCCCACCCCCGCCATCTCTCCCTTCCCCCTGCTCTCTCTCTCCCCCTCTCACTTACCTTTCCTGCTGCTGCTGTCCGGGCATCTGCTGCACTTACCTGCGCCGACTTCCTTACCTGAATCGATTTCTCTAACTTTCCAGAGACCACATACGGTGGTCTAAGAAGAACTGGAGTAACCCTCAGCTGGCCAAACTTGCTTAAATGGCCAGAATTGGCACGGGTGGCAGTTTACACCCTTTAGCTGAAAATAAACTTACCTAAAAAAAACGTAACTGAGTTACACTGGTGCAAATTGATCGGGGAAACTGTGTTTTTTTTAAACTTAGGCAAAAAAAAGCAGCCTGCTCAAAAAAAACGGTGCAAATCACTGGGGGAAATTGAGCCCACAGTTATAGTTAAAGACATAATTTGACTTTTCCACTGTGAATATTTTTTCAGTGTGTCAGTCAATAAAGTTTTTGATATTTTCCCTCTAGATGAAGAAAACCCAGATTGTCTTAGAGGCCGATAAAAAGTATCTTTTCACTTAGTCTACCAAAGTGCAACTGATCTATCCTGGGAAATTGTACATTACACATGCTCTGACTACAGTATCTGTCTTCAGCTAACAGTCAGAGCTCTGCTCATCATATTCATTTCAAATCCAGGCTTTTGAGAGAACTGATGCTTCTTAAACAAGTACATTAATGAAAGTACTCAAAAGACACAAAGGACAACTATTTTGTCAAGTTTAATATTTTTATTGTGAAATACATTTTTAATGTGATGTTTTTTATGTGACAAACTGTATTTTGGATAGTTAGCAATTTCAATTACTGAGAAAAATGGTCGATGAATTTGTTTCAAAAGGTGATTTGTGATTTACCTATTTTCTTTTATTGATAAGTTATTCTTCCTAGCCATTCAAAATTGGTTGTTTTCATAAATTCTCATTGGCTGCTTGTTAGCCACTTTCTTTGCTTTAGATTTGTATGTTCCCACTTCTTCTGTTTTATTTTGGTGCTTTGTCACTTTGAGCCAAGTGTAAGGGGAAAAATCTGACAGGGAAAATGTTACAGGAGGTAAGTGACAAGCACTGTGCACTCTAAATGTGAAACTTTAAATGTATTATAACAATGTAAGTTGATAGTAGCAGTGATCAAGTTTAATTAGATAGAGCTCTAAAATTACAAGGTGCGTTTGGTGATTATAAAAATGTTTGTGAAGTTTTCATAAGGCACATATGAAAGGGACACTCTTCATATTGACACTTGCTCTAAAAATTTCAATTAATTTTAACTTTGCGAGGTGTTTTATTTATTTATAGGCCCCAAGTTTCGGCCCGCGCCGAAAACGGCGCACCTCCGAGCTGGACGCCTGTTCTTCGCGCCTAAAAGTGCGCTAGAAAAATACTTCGATATTCTCCGGCTCCTCGGAGCTCGATCTCAGCTTGGCGCGGCGCGCTCTTCACAGCGGGGGGTGGAGCCAAACACTCGCGCCAATTCTGTAAGTAGTGGGGGGCGGGTCCAATTTAAATGAGCCAACGTGGTGCCGGCAACCCTGCGCGTGCGCGTGCGCGCAGTGTCAAACAAACATTGGCACTCGGCCATTTTTAAAAGGACTCAGCTTCCATCGAGCCACTGACGCCACCCCTTAAGCGTGGCCGAATGGCCTCAACCCCCTTGAAAAGCTGCGTGCGTCTGGTGCTGATCCTTCGGCTGCCGGCCAGCCACTGACGCCGCTCCTATCCCATGGCCGAATGGCCTCAACCCCCTTGAAAAGCTGCGTGCCTCCGGTGTTGATCCTTCAGCTGCCGGCCAGCCACTAACAGAATGAGGCCTGCCTGCAGCACAGCAGCTCAGCTCGAAGGCTGCTTGCTGCCGCTGTTGGGGCTGCCATCAAGACACTGACGCCACACCCCTGCCTGTCTCCAACATGAAATGCCTGCCTGAAGCACTTTCACACAGGTAGGAACATGGTTTATTTAATCTTTTCTTTGCTTATAAATTTTTATTCAGGTTGGATTTATTTGTATAATATTTGTATAAGTATAACTAAGGATTGATTGTAGAATTTAATGACTTCCCTTCCCCCCCCCCCACCTCATTCCCTAAGCCTAATTTGGAACCTACGCCTGATTTTCTAAAGTGTAGACAAGGTTTTTTCGAGCGTACAAAAATCTTCACTTACTCCGTTCTAAGTTAGTTTGGAGTAAGTTTTCACTGCCGAAACTTTGAAAACAGGCGGAAGTGGCCGGACACGCCCCCTTTTGAAAAAAAAATTCTGTTCCAAAGTGAAACTGTCCTAACTGACTAGAACTGGAGCAAACTAAATGCCGAGAATTTGAATTTTTAAGATACTCCATTCTACACCAGTTGCTCCAAAAAATCAGGAGCAACTGAGGCCGAAACTTGGGCCCTATAATGTTGTGTTTTGGTGTTTTAGGGTATTTTTCTCTGATAGTGATGGGAGTCCGTACAAACAGAGCTCCCATTTTTATCAATGAGAATACTGCCCATATGACTCCAGCTTGTACATACGTACCTGAAAGAAATCTTCACATGCGCCGCACAGCAAATCTAGGCCTCCGACCGGAATCCTACATTCCTACAGGATCACCCAGTACTTTCGTAGATTCTTTTCAGGTCGGAGGCATTCGTACGAAGGAAGCCTCCACCACAATTTTCCCATAAATAACTCACTCAAGCAGAAAGTTACAACTTTACCTTATGCATTCAACTCTAACAGAGTGATAATGCTTTCTGAACTTCCAGGCAATTCCCAGCAACAACCTGCTTGCATAATCTATCTAGCTCTTATCTTCATTGAATACCTGCTGTTGTATTTAAGTACATGTGTTTTTTAGATTTGACAACTGGATGTTTTATCTTGTTTATTTCTAATTATAATGCATTCTTGCACTTTACTCTGTAATCACCGTTCCATCACATTAAATTTGGCCCCTAATAAATTTATAGCTGATCCAAACAATCATTCAGTGCATCCTATCACTTCCTATTCATGGTAATTTACAGAGCTCCTGGTGTACTTACACTTACAATCATGATCAAGCATAAAATGTTCACCAATTATTCATCTTTCCTTTGCTTAGTACACTCAACACTCAGTCCAACTCACATCAGTCATTTTTATCACACAATTTTTTGTAAAGGTCACAGATGAATAATGAAATATTTTTTATTTAAATTAGTTGTAGAATAATTGATTGGACCAAAGTCACAATTGCTACAAATTAATCATTGTTTTTTCAGCAGACTATAGAAAAACTGAGTCAAATGGTATTTTGTAAGACAAAAATGGTGATTATAAAGTATGGTTTTGTCAATGATTGAATGTCATATATCCCTCATCAAGGTGTTTTCTGGAGGCCATGCAGTTGAACATGCAGTGAGAAATGGAGAGCCCCTCTGCTATATCTACTGGTCAGGTGGGCAGAGTGGTGGCAAATGGAATTTAATTCAGAGAAATATGAGGTGATGCACTCTGGGAGGGCTAATAAGGAAAGGGTATACAGATTAAGCGGTAGGTCACTTAATAGTGTAGATGAACAAAGGGACTTTGGAGTGCTTGTCCACAGATCCCTGAAAGTAGCAGGCCAGGTGGATAAGGTGGTTAAGAAGGCATATGGAATGCTTGCCTTTATTGGCCGAGGCATAGAATATAAGAGCAGGGAGGTTATGCTTAAATTGTATAATACTTTGGTTAGACCAGCTCTAAGTCCATAACCCTGCAGGTTACTGCACTTCAAGTGCCCATCCAACCATCTCTTAAAAGTGGTGACGGTTTCTGCATCCACCATTCTTCCAGGCAGCGAGTTCCAGATCCCCACAACTCTCTGCGTAAAGAAGCCTCCCCTCAAATCCCCTCTAAACCTTCCACCAACCACCTTAAAACTATGCTGCCTCGTAATGGACCCCTCCACCAATGGAAATAGGCTCTTACTATCCACTATGTCCAGGCAATATTTTGTACACCTCAATGAGGTCTCCTCTCAACCTCCTCTGTTCCAATGTGAACAAACCCAGCCTATCCAATCTGTCCTCATAACTAAGATTCTGCATTCCAGGCAGCATCCTAGTAAATCTCCTCTGCATCCTCACTGGTGCAATCATGTCCTTCCTATAATACGGCCAGGGTGATCTCCTGGACTAGTTTCGATCGCCTGGATGGAGTGGAGAGGAATTTTCCCAGATTTTTCCCTCCCTAAATTGGCCTGGGTTTTTATCTGGTTTTTGCCTCTCCCAGGAGATCACATGGCTCCGGTTGGGGTGGAGTGTAGAATGTTTCAGTACAAGGGGTGTTGCAGTTGTGTGAGGTGGACTGGTTGGGCTGGGTGCTCTTTGTCTTTCCGTCATTGATCATAGGTTTATATGTAATCTTCAGGGCTGCTGACCAAGGTCCATGTGGCTCTTTGTCAGCCGGCAGGGACACAATGGGCCGAAATGGCCACCTTCTGTGCTGTAAATTTCTGTTTCTATTTTTTCCAGAGCCCTGCCCAGAAAAGCCATTTGTGACTTTCTCGTCAGGCTAACCTAACCAAAGGAGGCCTGAAAAGATCAGCCTTTTTACTTTGTTTTACTTTCTTAGTCAGGCCAGAAGTAGCCGGAATGCTCTTCAGGGCCCCTCAATGAAGGTTTAGACCTCTCTCTGCCCTGGACTTTCTTCCTCTCCCCCCACCCAATCGTGAACACCAGCTCAACCTCTTCCCCACAACATTCCTCAATGTCGAGGATTGTAGCTATGGTTTCTGATGGTGCCATCTTGCTACCGAACATTGTGCTCTTGTCCACCAGTCAGCAGTCTGGGTACAGTTTGCTGCTCGCATCAGCTTCCATCTAAGTTCAGGTTTGAGACCTGCTCCCTGAAAACCCATTGTTGGTATGACATTCTGCACACAGTGCTCCTCCTCCCTGTTCTCTCAGCTTCTCCTCTCTCCTGTCTTCTTTGCTGCTTCGATAAGCAGCCCGACCAGGCCACTCATAACTGCAGTGAAAATATTTTGAAGGCAACCAAAATCCAGCAAAAATCTCTTCTCAGAAGTCAGAATGGAGTTTATAATTCAGAAAACAGCCCCAAAATGCCCAAGTTAGCCAGCAGCCTAGAAGGACATACCATCAACTAATCTGTAATGGTGTATGAGCCCTATAAATAGCGCTGTTGAAGGAACCTTCCTGCCTCTTAGCATCACGGGTTTCTGAGCAAGTTTGTCACATGGCGAGTCAGGCACTGGGGCAGACCAATTTCATAAAATGGTGCTACAACAAATCTTACTTAAATGTTTTACTGACTGTTTAATATACTTGTCTGTGTACCTGTTAATGTACTTCCTATTTAGAAACTGCGTGCCATTTTGGTTTCCATATTTACGAAAGGATATTCTTGCTTTGGAGGCAGTTCAGAGAAGGTTCACTAGGTTGATTCCAGAGATGAGGGGGTTGACATGAAGAAAGGTTGAGTAGGTTGGGCCTCTACTCATTGGAATTCAGAAGAATGAGAGGTGATCTTATCGAAACGTATAAGATTATGAGGGGGCTTGACAAGGTGGATGCAGAGAGGATGTTTCCACTGATGGGGGAGACTAGAACTAGAGGGTATGATCTTAGAATAAGGGGTCGACCATTTAAAACTGAGGTGAAGAGAAATTTCTTCTCTCAGAGGGTTGTGGATCTGTGGAATTCGCTGCCTCAGACAGCTGTGGAAGCTGGGACATTGAATAAATTTAAGACAGAAATAGACAGTTTCTTAAACAATAAGGGAATAAGGGATTATGGGGAGCGGGCAGGGAAGTGGAGCTGAGTCCATGATCAGATCAGCCATGGCGGAGCAGATTCGAGGGGCCGTATGGCCTACTCCTGTTCCTATTTCTTATGTTCTTGTCATTTGACTGTACTCAAATAAATAAGGATCATTTAAAAGTAGAAGTGAGACTTTTTATGGAAGATAAATCATAAAGCAACATGTTTGCAGAACGGCAATTTAAAACTAATGAACAACATAACTAGAAAGATTAGTTGATCCTGATATTTTCTGACATGTCATCACATCAAGTCACATCCCAGTGCAATCATTATTATTTTCAAGACTCCAATTACCTGCTAGTGATGCAAGGATAACTAGCACAAAAAGCATTGAATCCTGTGAAGCTCATGATTTTTGAGACATTCTAGCATTTATCAGGTCTGATGGATCACATATGTGTATTCCTAGCCAATTGCTTTTAACCTGAAAGTCAGTGGCAGAAAATTCATTGCCTTGTCTGAACTCTTGTTTTCCTCCCTTGGGAACACAGCAGATGGTAATGTGCTGTATGGCACAAGATAATACATTTCTAACTTCTGGCTACAAGTGATTAATTGAATAACACTAGAATAGGTAAGACATATATATGTTAACTAGTACTATCATAATCAGTCAAAAATTGTACATATTGCAGTAGGTTGAATCATGTCAAAGTAAATCCTGCCAAATATGAAGAGTTTTATCTCTGGGCTGTTTAGTAATTGTTGAATGATGATTGCAGTAGCTGTTGAATAATGACGATTGCTTATTTTTATGCTTCAGTGAAGTGCTGAATTAGCAAAATGTGTCACAGAAGAACTGTGCAAAAGTTATGTACATGAAATGTAGTGATAAAAACAGTATATTTTTTAACTGGAAACTCCAACACAACTGTTTATGAAAGAGATTGATGGTTATAGGAATAAGCATAATAATAGATGATCAAATAATCTACAGAACAATGAAGGTTTGAATTCTGATGAGAGGATGCCAAATACTCAGGGTTAATAATGGACATGGAAACTGTTCAGACTGATATTGTAGTCTTGCTCAATTACTTTCAGCAATGGGAAAAAAAATCTTTTGTTATCTGTGGTTATTCACCTCTATCAAGTGACTCACAGAATTGATTAGAATGCATGATCATGAACCTGTCTTTGGTTGTAGCAAGGAGCAAGCATAATGGGTCAATTTTTTCCACGTTCTTTTTGTAGTTGTGCACAATATTACAATGTGTCAAGTGTTCACAATGGCTTCCAGGAGTCCAGAGAAGACCAGCAAAAATGGCTTCCTTCTTTCCTTAATGCACAGATAATGGCTATTTCTACCATGTCAAGATGACTATGGCAGAATTCTACTGTGATTAAGTTAAAATATGCTAGAAATGGTTTGAAAGGGCCTTGTATATGGGCGGTAAATATTATAGTGCACCACAGAATGCACCAGTGCCTGAGAAAACAATCAACAGCTGACACTGGCTTCTGGAACTATACAAAAAGTATGTTATAACAAATGTTCTCTTATAGGTTTCATATTAGCGCATAAACAATGCATATAATATCAGAAATCATGGTGCTATAATAGGAATGCTGCTGTGGTCTAAAGTTGCAGCACTATTTTTTTAAATTAAATTCATAGAAATTTTAATCACAAAAGTGCACTTTCAATCCCAGACAACAGCAAAGTGCAAACTAAACCACACTGTGTTAATGTAGACCAATCCAACTGAGTGTTGGAATTAGACCAATCTTTTTGTCTTTACCTATATCTATTAATTGGTCATGTAATTCACTACTCTATTGATTACAGCCTGGACCTGATTGAGAAGCCTCAACGTCTGCCATTATTCTTCAGCTTTCTCCATTTCTTCCTCTTACAGCTCATGATCACTCATAATAGTGTGATAATACCTGGCTTAAACTTATCTTGCTTCTCATTTCCTTCATCACTATTTCTGTTTATTCATTTATAACATCTTTCTATGATCTATTTTAATCATCCTCATATATATCTCAATCTCCATGCTTATTCTGTTAAGCCTTCTTTGATTATTTACTTATAGGCAGGATTTGAGCCTGAGCACCTCCTGATCTCACAGATTCATGGATCAGAAATAATTTTGTTTACCTCCCCTTCACAGTAATCTTCCTCACTCCTAATCCTTATGTAGACCAAGCACGGACCTCTGAATTGCTTATTTCTATATAAAGTTGTTATTCTTGACCCAAATATTTTCAACAGCACCAACAATATTTTCTTCCATTTGTTTTGTTTTTCTTTTCTTTTTACCTCTTCTGCTACTAATGAGCCTTTTCAATTTCTTCATTTCAGCTTCCTATATTTTTTGTTCTACTTTTTTTTACTGGCTATATAAAACTTACGAGTCCCTTCTTTGATATTTGCATTGTTACCCCTTTTTTCCTCCTTTGAGTATCTTCTTCCATAATAACTGTCTGGTTCATGCATAGCAACAATTAGCCTTACCCCATGAATTCATCATCTTTGGGAATTGTTTCTTCTGTTGGGACGTTTCACTACGTTAAAGGTGCTATATAAATACAAGTTGTTGTTGTTGATGCTAATGAATAAATAATGATTGAGAAATTATCCAACTTCCTCACACAATTTTAAATAGAAATTTTTATCTGCAAGTACTATTCAGTGAATTTGAAAAAAAGTACTTGTAACAAAGGCATAGTGTGGTAAAAGTAGTCATCTTAAATAAAGAAAAAAATTACAACTTAATAAAAAAATCAATTGTCTCGTTAGCAGCCAAATTCCCAAAACACAGACTTAGCTCCTCAACCTCTTCTTGTTTTGCTACAGCTATTTTGCAAACAGTTTAAAAGCTTTCTTCCGTTTCACAAAACTCCAATAACAGGAGGATTCAAGTATCAAATTCCCTGACTTGAATCTACCTCAATGCCCCAATTTTAACTCTGGGCCAGTTTTCGGCAGGTGAGTTTTGGTGTCAATTCAAAACTCACCTGCTGCAGCACAGAAACAATGCTGGGGTATTTTAATCCCGGACCTCATTATGGCCGAGACATTCAATTGTGCAGCACCATTTTCCAGGTGAGAAACGGGCGCTGAAGGGTCCAATATGGCATGTGCACATTCAGTCCACGCCAGATGTGCATCATACGCTGTATTTGTTAGGGTGCCCTGGAGTTGTTGTTCAAGGGTGGATAATGTTGCAGGCTGCACTTAGATGAGACCCAAATTGGCAAAAGGGCCTGAAACAGGCATTAAACCGCCATGTACAAATTGGGGGTCTAATGCCTGTTTCAGGCTCTTTTGCTAAATTGGATTTAGTCTCAGTGCAGTTTGAAATATTATCCAGTGACATCATCGAACCACAACTTTTCACTATAAAGTAGGCCTTCACCTGCCATGGGTGGGCAGCCCTTCCATTCTTTTCTCAAGTAAGTTATGATGGTGAGGGGTGGGAACGTTCCCGTGGTAGTGGAGGTGGTGGGGCTTTGTTTCATACATTTGGGGAAACCGCTCAAATTCAGTAAGATATACCTATGTTGAAGCAATATGGCCTCAATAGGTTTATCAGGTTTGATTCAAGACTTTGTTTTTTAAGATAGGAGTTATCCATCAAAGCAGAATATGCAACATGTTTAATAATTCCCCTCTGAGTATGACAGAGAATATCAATAACTAGTCCAAGAAAACCATCGACATTTTTGAAATTTTAGTATGATGTTTTTACATGGGCTATGATGGATACTTTTAGACAAATTCTATGAGGGAGGTCTGTCGGTCTACATTTCTAAAATGAAGACATTTTGCTACTTCTGACCGGTGAGGAAAAGCAAATCTTTTCATGAAATAAGATCCGACCATCCCTAGGGACTCTGTTGAACTCCTACCATTACTGCTGGAGTTTCCAATATGCCTTATCAGTGGAGGAATCTCTGCCCACCCTTTCCAAAGCAGCTGTCACCAGGGTGGGCGAGAGGCAAAGGGAGGGTAGAACCAGGAACAGAGACTACTTACATTCACAATTCCTGCTAGCTTGCTTCAGTCAGTGCCCAATGTACCTCAGGATGTTAGTAGGCTGATTGAGTTGAGGTGCTCCAGCCTCCAGGTTCACAAAAGTGGGACCCACCACTAAGGTCCAGGCCAGGGAAATTATGTGGACCCCTGAAGGGTTGACAGGGTGTGGCTGGGATCTGCGGGGGTGCGGGGGCGGGGGGGTGGAGGGCGGAGGGGTAGCGTCTGGTCAGGCAGACACAGGATTTTTCCAGATGCATGGAGCATTCAGGCACTGGAGGTGTGCCCGTAGAACGAAAAAAGACTTGGATTTATATAGCGCCTTTCACGACCACCAAGCGTCTCAAAGAGCTTTACAGCCAATTAAGTACTTTTGGAGTGTAGTCACTGTTGTAAAGTAGAAAACGTGGCAGACAATTTGTGCACAAGCAAGCCCCCACAAATAGCAATGTGATAAAGACCAGATAATGGCCCTGAAATCCCAGTCCTCTGCTCCCCACGGATGCTCGCCAGAAAATGGCTAAAAAGATCCACACCTATCTTATCCTGCTGCGCCCATCAGAGATCCCGGTCCTGAGGCCTCCTCATCTTGCACAACGGACGAGTTCACGTTGGGACGTCCGTAGAAGTCACGTGGGCCTGGACATCCAATCACGATAAAATATTTTCTCATTCATAGTAATAGGAGTTTCGTAAGTCTGAAACTCCTATTACTATGAATGAGAAGCATCCCCAAACACCCAAACACTACTTAAAAGAAATGTTAAAAACGCCTCACATAAATTCATTATAGAAATTAAAGTTGATAGAAATGTTTTTCAAAAAAAAAATTTGCCGATTTAAGAAAAAAAGTTTTACTTATAGTTTAAAATAAACTTACCTTAGTGGGAAGGGTTTTTAACATTAAAATGTGTTTTTTACATTTCATTTTTATATGTTTTTGTATGTTTTAAGAGTCTTATGCTGGCAAAAGTAGGCTATGCACCTGCTTTTATCAGGCACAAGAGTTTGAAGGACATTCGCAGGACAAGAGATGGGCAAATAGCGCAATATCTGCCGTGGGAATGTTCTTCTCCCCGAGATACGTGCACGTTGTGCGCCGAAAACCAGCTCTTGCGATGCCTTCTCACGTCTGTACACACTCCCTATAGATCTGGGGAGGCTGGGATTTCAAGGCCAATCTGTTTTATTGTTATGTTGATTGAGGGATAAATATTGGCCAGGGATCTGGGGATAACTCCTCTCCTGTTATTCAAAATAGTGCCATGGGATCTTTTGTGTCCATTTGAGAGAGCGGACAGGGCCTCGGTTTAACGTCTCATCCGAAAGACGGCATCTCCAACAGTGCAGCACTCCCTCAGCACTGCACTAGAGTACCAACCTAGATTTTTTTGTACTCAGGTCCCTGGAGTGGGACTTGAACCCAAACCTTCTGTCTCAGAGGCAAGAGTGCTACCCATCATCATCATCATCATAGGCAGTCCCTCGGAATCGAGGAGGACTTGTTTCCACTCCCAAAGTGAGTTCTTTGATGGCTGAACAGTCCAATATGGAAGCCACAGACCCTGTTACAGCTGGGATAGACATTCGTCGAGGGAAGGGGTGGGTGGGGCTAGTTTGCCGTGCACTCCTTCCGCTGCCTCTGCTTGGCCTCTCCATGCTCTTTGCGCCGAGACTTGAAGAGCTCAAAGCCTTCCGGATGGACTTCCTCCACCTCGGGCGGTCTGCGGCCAGGGTCTCCCAGGTGTCAGTGGTGATGTCGCACTTTACCAGTGAGGCTTTGAAGGTATTCCTATAACGTTTCCACTGTCCTCCTTTGGCTCATTTACATGAAGGAATTCTGCATAAAGCATTTGCTTAGGGAGACTTGTATCTGGCATGCATACTATGTGGCCTGCCCAGCGAAGCTGGTCAAGTGTGGTCAATGCTTCAATACTGGGGATGTTAGCCTGGTCGAGGACACTGATGTTGGTGCACCTGTCCTCCCAGGGGATTTGCAGGATCTTGCGGAGACATCATTGGTGATATATCTCCAGCGACTTGAGGTGCCTTCTATAATCGTCCATGCCTCAGATCCATACAGGAGGTGGGGTATTACTACAGCCCTGTAGACCATGAGTTTGGTGGTAGATTTGAGGGCCTGGTCTTCAAACACTCTTTTCCTCAGAAGGCCGAAGGCTGCACTGGCGCACTGGAGGCGGTGTTGAATCTCGTCATCAATGTTTGCTCTTGTTAATAAGAGACTCCGAGGTATGGGAAATGGTCCACGTTGTCCAGGGCCGCGCCATGGATCTTAATGATTGGAGGGCAGTGCTGTGCAGCGGTGACAGGCTGGTGGAGGACCTTTGTCTTTCAGATGTTAAGCATAAGACCCATGCTTTCATATGCCTCAGTCAATACATTGACTATATCCTGGAGTTCAGCTTCTGAATGTGCACAGACGCAGGCATCGTCCGCATTCTGTAGCTCAACGACAGAGGTTGTGGTGATCTTGGACCTGGTCTGGAGGCGGCATAGGTTAAACAGCTTCCCACTGGTTCTGTAGTTTAGTTTCACTCCAGCGGGGAGCTTGTTGATTGTGAGGTGGAGCATGGCGGCAAGGAAGGTTGAGAAGAGGGTAGGAGTGATAACGCAGCCCTGTTTGACCCCGGTCCAGACGTGGATTGGGTCTGTAATGGATCACGGCCTGCATGTGCTACCCACTGAGCCACAGCTGACAGCCGCAGTCGCACTTGCATCCACAAATAACTGCCCCCCCACAAACTCCAGCAGGGTCAGCACCGGAGGGCGCTGGCAGACATGATCCTGCCGTAATCGCTGGGATCACGTCCTGAGGAATTTCAGGGCGATGCTTTGATAATGATTATAAATTCTGTAGGTGTAAGGGGAAAATGGGAAGACTTCTCCTCCCATGAGCGGGCCCCCTGATATAGAGGGTCGCCGCTCACCCCAACCCGCATAGCAGTTCTCGAAGTTAGCAGACAGAGACGGATGGCAAGGTACAATGATCTTTAATTATGAACGTCCGGGAACACCTCTCATCACAGCCGCCTGTGAGTGGAGATGCTCCACGAACAGCACAATCATACAACTTTTATACGTTTCAAAAACCCCTCCGTTCCCTGGTAAGACTTCCCTAGATCTCTAATTGGACTACCCTATCAGTGCTACTTCTCTAATTGGATGACCTTATCAGTGCTACTTTGGATTGACAGACCAAGACCCTCGTGACCACCTTAGGCCGTGACTAGAATGACTTCATTAGGTCAGAATTTGTTGATTCTCCTTGGTGCCCATGAGTCTGCCTCTAGCCTCTTCGCAAGGTCTTATCAATGTCTGTTTAGGTTCTCACATTGTATCCTGTCGGAATATTATTGAATTAATAACTTCTGGAGCCTTGGTACAAGGCCGAAGAGAGGCATTTTACTTTCTTATGGGTCGATGCAGGAACCAGCACTTTAACCCTTGTCCCGCTGGTACCCCTAATGCCAAATTTCTCTTACAATTCCCCCCTTTTGGCCCTGGGCTATACACCAAGCTGGCCATATTTCCCGATAACTATCTCCCTGTAGACAAGTTCCAGATAGGTCCGTTCACCTGGGTAGCCATCTCCCAAGCTTCAGGACCTCCTGAGACCTTTCCCGCAGTTATATAAGGTAAGTCCTTCCTGTAGGACTGCTTAAATTTTCATCCCTTATGGCCTTAATCATAGCACGTGCTCTACCATGTCATTTGACCTGTTTAATTCGTGCACATGTTAATCCCATCATGACCATCAGAACCAGGCCTTGTATTACTACAAGTACATGTAATATTATTTTTATCCATGGGTGAATTTGAATATTAAGTCCAATGTCCCACAGCTTTGAGTACCAGGGCTGATCAGCCAGCATTGCGTTAGTGTCTCTTTGTAGGTTTGTCTATTTCTTCCATCAGCTGGATATAGTGTCGTCTTTGGTCTTGGATTCATTGCACCAATCGTTCCTCACTTAATTCGGGTACCTGTTTTTCTTGCGGTTCCCATACCACCTCCTTGTATCCTTCTCGGAAGGTATCCATGAACATTCCGTGGATAATTTCCATTGTCTCGGGATGTATGTGGTATCCATTTATGTCTATTTTTCCCATAGGCCTGAAACAGAAGATAGAGTTGGTGATGACACCGGGGGTGACTCCTCCCCTGGCCTTAATCGTCGGGTTGGCTGCTCCTGTGCTCACACACCAATCTCCATTCCCTTGTGGAGCAGCGATTGTTTCGGAGTCATGTTTGAGAGGAGTGATACTCAGAATGCATCCGTTTGTTTGGTGAAATCTGCAATCATCATTCGTCATTCGTGGCATACCTCGACATAAAATCACTTGATTATTTTTATAGCAATCGGTTATGTCAATGCCTTTTATACTAATTTAATCACCTGTCTGGAGGGGTGATGGTAACGTAACTGTGTTCAGTTTCTTCACCGATACTGTCGGTTTGGTATAAGGGGCCTCCCTTTGTTAAGTCATACTGTGGTATTGCGCCTGTAGGGCTTGGTTATCCATGTCCCCAGTAAACCCCTTAAGATTTACGTTAAGTTGTTAACCCGGTCGTCTATTGTATACAGATCTATGGAATTCATCATCGTAACCCCTGTCGCATAACCCGTGCCTTGTGTTTCCAGTATTCCCTTTTTTGTTCGACCTTGTCCTGTTCCCTTTCTGACATTAAATCTCAGGGTAGTGGATTCTGGGCCTTCGAGGATCCGTTGTGTCAGGTTCTGGGAAAGACTTATTGTTTCATTCCTACAGAAGCTAGGAAGAAATATTTCCTTTAGGTTTAGGTTAAGTAGTCGATGACGCACCCCAAATTATATCCTTTCTTTAGATTCTTTCATTACTAGCCCCCCTTTGGTTCCAGTCTTTATGGACGGGTTTATTGGGGAGCTTGCGTGGTTGTGCTGGGAAGCGTTGTTGTCCCCCGGGTGGTTGTCGGGGCAGCGGTAGGACTTTCTTTGGGCGTGTTTGGTGTCCCAGCCGGACCTTTATTTCGGGTCCACTACATTGTCATCTTTCCTCCACACTCCATCCGCCCCCCTTTTTAGGTTGTATTCCTTCTTGTTTGCGCTGCGCATGATCAATACCCGCTTCTCCGTATTATTACCGTGTCACGCTTCGGGACATACACCTTATATTCCAGAGACCTCCCTTGGTCTTCATTTTATCCCACTGGCCAGTTTTCCCTAAACATCCTGGGGTCCCACCACCCTTTTTGCTCTGTTCTGTTCCCATCCTTCTGTTTGTTGCAGGGTGGATTTGGCTGCTTGTTTTGCAGCTTGGTCCGCCCAGGCATGAGCTTCTAGAACTGAAATTCCATCCAGTTGAATTTCTGCGCCCTTTCCCTTTTGGTCCTATGAACTTGCTCCTGTCCTCAGAATCTACTGCCGCCCTGGCATCGGCAGCCTGCTGCATTACAACCTTACTTAATACACTATACATAGCCATGCGTTAAAATAAGTTTTGTCCTTGCTCCAGTCCTTGGCTGCTGGGATGCATATTTCGTCAGTTAAATTAAACAAAGCCCCATCTCATGTAGTTGTGTCTTTCCTGCGTGTGCTATATCTCTCGTAGTCCGTCTGTATTATCCAGTGCTTGCATGGGCCTTAAAGTCCCCAGTATCCTGAGTCTCCAGAGTCGAAATAGCCGCTGCGGTCCCATCTTGGTGAGTGTTTTATCTGCAAATTTTAAACAGATAGCCTGGTCGTCACCAGGTGTTAGGTTCTGGTCTACTCATCTTTTATCCATGCATGTCGAGGTCACCCTGTGAAATCGGAGGTAAGGGTTAGGTTGGGTTTGTGGACTACACTTACCCACCATGGGGTACATTGGCTCTATTGCCATAGGTGATGGTGCTATGGCTGCACACTGCACTATCCATCTGGTCCCGTTTTTAAAAAATCTCTTCCAGCTTATTTATCTTCGCCTTTAACTCTTGAATTTATTTTGTTTGAGTATCTTTCTTTTATTTGTATCAGGCGAGTATTATTACATAGGCTAGTTCTGTTTTATTTTTATTCTAACTATCTCACCATTTCCTCTATCTGTCAGGTGAGTCTTTTTTATTCTATTAAGAAATCCAAATTAATAATGTCCAGTATAAAACAGCTGTCAATGGAAAGGGTTAACTCCTTTACAGGTTTGTAAGAAGGCCTGATGTCATTACGTGACTTCGCGTAATAATTTTTTTTTAAGTCTTTGTGCCTTCAAAACTTGCTTAGAAATTAGGAATCCGTTAAAACAGCAGAAATCATTAGTAAAGCCGTCATAATAAAAGTCTTCTCATCAGGAAAGACAGCATTTTAGATTCAACTCAAATTTTTTCTTAACTTCTAATTCAAGTACTTACGAAAGATTTTTTTTTTTTAAATTGATTTAAAACGAGACCACAAATTTATAATAGCTATTTTGTTTACTGAAATCCAATTTTAAAATTCAGTAAGATTTTCTAATTCCCAGTTTTTTTTCTTTCTGTGCTGAGTTCACATAGCTTAGATCTTTTCTCCTCGTTATTTTCAAAACCCTCCTGCTTGTTTAGACTGTTTGGGACTTTTCTTGATAAACAACATCCATTTTGGAAATCTTTCAAACTGCAGTGAAACTTTCTCGTAATTTAAAATCATTATCAATGGAGAGTGTCTTTTACCTCTTCAAATTCTTTTTTTTCAATTAAATCAATATCTATTTCACAGCCGATATTAACTAGTATTTAGTAAGTTATGTCCTTTTCCATCGCAAACACCCTTTTTTTTCAGCACCTATTTAGTACGTTACGCCTTTTTTTTCAGATCTCCTTTCTTCAAATTAGGTTTTGTATTTTACACGGAGGGCTCGTGTCTCCGTAAATTTGTTAATTTAAAATCATCAGATAATCGAAGACACTTTTTCTATCAAATTCGTTCAATTTGTTTTCTTTCAAAGTTGCGTCTTTATCTTTTTTTCTTTTCTCCATAACTAGAACGGAGTCTAGCATGTAAGCTTTGAGGACTGCTTTTCGTTATCTCAAATGTTCCAGTTTCAAGGCCGTTACAATGGCCTTTTTTCTAAACTGCTGAAGCTTGCCGTTTTAAATTTTTTTTTTCAAAAGTCCCTTTTACACCTTCGCAGATAGCTCGCCACTCGCCCAGGAGTTTGACCTGATCCCTGAAGGTATTTCTAGATTGTTTCCAAACCTTTTAGTTTTATTCCTCCTTTTTTTTTTTAAAAAGAGATCAGATTTAATTTAATATTTTTGGGGGGAATCTATCTCAGTATTTTGCTGTGCCTTCTCTTAATACCTCAAAATCCCAATTCAAATTTTGTAATGCCAATCTTTTATTTAAAACTTTTTTTTACTGAGCTAGAAGCTTTCGCGTCAAGGTTTTACACAAAGGAAAATGGGAGCGTACTTCCCCAGCCCACAGCCTCGAGAGACCCACGCAGGCCTTTTTTTTTTAAAGGCATTCTTTATCTCATTCCTAGACTAAATTTATGTCTTTCAACCCAATATACTCAATGATCTTTTATTGTTTGGCCAGCTCTATTTTTGGATCCATATGTCACTTAAGATAGTCACTATCAGCTTTTTTATGGCATTACTTAGTTACGCAAGTTACAATTAATCATTGGTTTTATTCGCCTTTTTACTAGCTGGGTTACCCACCTTACCTTGGGGAAGGTGTAGGGGTCTTGGGCATTCTCTTTAATTCGTGTTAGGTATGCAGGACGTTATCTATATATCTATATGTCTTCCCTCGGTGCCGTACACTCGTACTGCCACGCTTCGGGTCAATATGCTCGTCTCTGCGGGAGCGTCGTCTCTATGTCCTCAATCTATATATCTATATGTCTTCCCTCAGCGCCGTACACTCGTACTGCCACGCTTTGGGTCACTATGTCTTGTCCCTGTGCCATGCGCTCATACCGCTTTGGGTCAATAGACCTTCCCCTATATCTTCCCTTGCGTCGTACCCTCGCACTGCCATTCTATCTACATGCGCGTGACTTAGGGTATACCTTTGACTCCCTTCCACTTCCTAGATCGTCCTTGTCCTCCCTCTCCATCCCTCCTGGACTTGCTACAAATGGTTCTTTGTACAGATGTCCTTCCGTTGCGGTTTACAATGCCACAGCTCTAACTTGAAGGTGGTAAATTAAAACATACTCACCCCAACAGCTGGGTCATTGTTCCATTCGGGAAGTCCGTACCCTGTTCGCAGCGCCAAATGTAAGGGGAAAATGGGAAGACTTCTCCTCCCATGAGCAGGCCCTCTGATATAGAGGGTCGACGCTTGCCCCAACCTACGTAGCAGTTCTCGAAGTTAGCAGACAGAGACGGATTGCAAGGTACAACGATCTTTAATTACAAACATTCGGGAACACCTCTCATCACAGCCGCCTGTGAGTGGAGATGCTCCACGAACAGCACAATCATACAACTTTTATACATTTCAAAAACCCCTCCGTTCCCTGGTAAGACCTCCCTCGATCTCTTATTGGACTATCTTATCAGTGCTACTTCTCTAATTGGATGACCTTATCAGTGCTACTTTGGATTGACAGACCAAGACCCTCGTGACCACCTTAGGCCGTGACTAGAATGACTTCATTAGGTCAGAATTTGTTGATTCTCCTTGGTGCCCGCGAGTCAGCCTCGAGCCTCTTCGCAAGGTCTTATCAATGTCTGTTTAGGTTCTTACATTGTATCCTGTCGGAATATTATTGAATTAATAACTTCTGGAGCCTTGGTACAAGGCCGAACAGAGGTTTTTTGCCTCCTTATGGGTCCGTGGAGGAACCAGCACTTTAACCCTTGTCCCGTTGGTTCCCCTAATGTCTAATTTCTCTTACAGTAGGTGATAATATTCTTCCCCTAATGATGAGGACCATGAGGAGGCCCATGGGGGCAGTCATGGTGGAGGAGGAAGGTGACCATTGAGATGATGGTAATAGCTTTTTTATTTCTCTTCTATTTCTAAACTCTAGGAGCACCAAGAGAATAATTAAGCATGGATTGACACTGCTACAAGTGCTGCTGCAACTATTAATGTGATCAATACTGAGCACTAAGTAAAGAGTCAGGACTGAAATTTGTTTGTGGAGCTGAATAGACATTCGCAGATAACAAGTTCCATCTGCAAATGCTGATGTGTGGTGTCAGGCGGTGCAAAGGATGAAGAGATGATGGGGGAGAAAAAAAGTTTATCGAGAAAAATTATCCAGTAGAATGACCAGTCTGCCATAACGTAATGAAAACTTTGCCATGTGGTATAAGAACAACTTGTTTATTAAAGTTGAAACATTAAGGTCTCTATTAATATTTTTTTCTAATGACAAAAATACTTGCATGTACTATATATAATTAATTCTGTTTGACAGCAGCAAACTATTATTTCTATGAAGAAAAGTAAAACAATTATAATTAAAAATGTTCAAGCTGCCTGATGCTTCATTTAGTAATATTGAAACCACAACTGTAAGCAGTTTTTGTCTATAGACGAGTTTGATTGTGCCAAGTGACTTTATTTTGCCTGAAGGAGTTGGCATGGGGCCCAAGCTACTTTCCTGGTCTAGCCTTATTTAAATTAATTTGACAAGCTGCCAGTGTGAAACACACTCCCAATAGACAGCTCACCGATTAGGAGGGCGGGAAATTCAGCGGGGCAGCCGCTAGTTAAAAGAAAGGTGCTTTATATCATGGGGGCCAGCAAGCAGCAAGCTTGTACAGTATGAAGCAAAATGCCTTCCAACTGAGATACAGAGATTCTCTGCTATGGCGCTGGAGGTACTGAGAGACCAACAGGAAAGAGCTCACGGCAATTTTTCACTTCCAATGCAAAAATGATGCCGAGGTTGTAACTATGTCATTTTGACCCCAATTACCATATATTAGAAACATAGAAATTTACAGCGCAGAAGGAGGCCATTTTGGCCCATCGTGTCCGCGCTTTCCGACAAAGAGCCGAACGGCCCTTGGTCAGCAGCCCAAAAGGTTACATATAAACCTATGAACAATGACAGAAAGGCAAAGAGCACCCAGCCCAACCAGTCCGCCTCGCACAACTGCGACAGTCCTTATACTGAAACATTCTACACTCCGCCCCAACCAGAACCATGTGATCTCCTGGAAGAGGCAAAAACCAGATAAAAACCCAGGCCAATTTAGGGAGAAAAAAATCTGGGAAAATTCCTCTCCGACCCATCCAGGTGATCGAAACTAGTCCAGGAGATCACCCTGGCCGTATTCTAGTCCCTGCAGTACTTAGCATTATATCTGCTCCGTCCAACAAAAGATCATCCAGTCTAATCCCAATTACCAGCTCTCGGCCCATAACGCTGCAGGTTACTGGACTTTAAGTGCCCATCCAACCATCTTTTAAAAGTGGTGAGGGTTACTGCATCCACCACTCTTCCAGGCAGCGAGTTCCAAATCTCTACAACCCTCTGCATAAAGAAGCCCCCCCTCAAATCCCCTCTAAACCTTCCACCAATCACCTTAAAACTATGCCCCCTCGTAATAGACCCCTCCACCAATGGAAATTGATCCTTACTATCCACTATGTCCAGGCCCCTCAATATTTTGTACATCTCAATGAGGTTTCCTCTCAACCTCCTCTATTCCAATGAGAACAAACCCAGCCTATCCAATCTGTCCTCATAACTAAGATTCTCCATTCCAGGCAGCATCCTAGTAAATCTCCTCTGCACCCTCTCCGGTGCAATCACATCCTTCCTATAGTACGGTAACCAGAACTGCATGCAGTACCCCAGCTGTGGCGTACAATTTAAGCATAACCTCCCTGCTCTTATATTCCATGCCTCGGCCAATAAAGGCAAGCATTCCATATGCCTTCTTAACCACCTTATCCACCTGGCCTGCTACTTTCAGGGATCTGTGGACAAGCACTCCAAGGTCCCTTTGTTCATCTACACTATTAAGTGGCCTACCGCTTAATGTGTATACCTGTTCCTTATTAGCCCTCCCAAAGTGCATCACCTCACACTTCTCTGAATTAAATTCCATTTGCCACTGCTCTGCTCACCTGACCAGTAGATTGATATCCTCCTGCAGCCCATGACTTTCCTCTTCATTATCAACCACACAGCCAATTTAAGTGTCTTCTGCAAACATCTTAATCATACTCCCTATATTCAAATCTAAATCCATTTATACCACAAAAAGCAAGAGACCCAGTACTGAGCCCTGTGGAACCCCACTGGAAATATCCTTCCAGTCACAAAAACATCCATCAACCATCACCTTTTGCTTCCTACCTGCAAGCCAATTTTGGATCCAACTTGCCACTTTGCCCTGGATCCCATGGGCTTTAACCTTCATGACCAGTATACCATATGGGACCTTATCAAAAAAGCCTTGCTAAAGTCCATATATATACTACATTGTATGCACTATCTGCATTGACTCTCTTGGTTACCTCCTCAAAAAATTCAATCAGGTTAGTCGAACACGATCTTCCCTGAACAAATCCGTGTTGACTGTCCCGAATTATTCCTTGCCTTTCCAAATGCAGATTTATCCTGTCTTTCAGGATTTTTTCCAATAATTTTCCCACCACTGAGGTTAGGCTGACAGGCCTGTAATTACTCAGCCTATCCCTTTTTCCCTTCTTAAACAAGGGTACTACATTAGCAGTCCTCCAATCCTCCGGCACCATGCCCAAATCCAAAGCGGACTGGAAAATGATGGTCAAGACATCTGCTATTTCCTTTTTTACTTCGCTCAACAGTCTGGGATGCATTTCATCTGGGCCTGGGAACTCATATACTTTCAAAGCTGCTAAATCCCTTAATACCTCCTCTCTCACTATATTTATTTCATCCAGAATATCACAATCCTCCTCGATAGCAGTATCTGCATTACCCCTTTCCTTTGTGAAAACAGATGCAAAGTATTCGTTAAGAACGCTACCAACATCTTCCGCCTCCAGACAAACATTACTCTCATGGTTTCTAATAGGCTCTACCCTTTCTTCAGTTACCCTCTTACTCTTAATATATTTATAGAACATCTTAGGGTTTTCCTTAATTTTACTGGCCAAGAATTTCTCGTGCTCTCTCTTAGCATTCCTAATATCCTTTTTAATTTTGCCTCTTAACTTCCTATATTCCTCTAAAGATTCTAAAGTATTTAGCCGTTGGTATATGACATAAGCGTCCCTTTTTTTCTTAATCCTCCCCTGTAAGTCCCTAGACATCCAGGGGACTTTAGAAAAGCCTTTTTCTTTAAGGGCACATGTTTTGCCTGAGCCTTCTGGATCTCCTCCTTGAATGCCTGCCACTGTTCCGACACTGATTTACACACAAGTAGTAATTTCCAGTCCACCATGGCCAAATCACTCCTTAACTTAAAATTAGCTTTTCCCCAATTCAGGACTTTAATTCCAGGTCTATTCTTGTCTTCATCGATAACCAACTTGAATCTGACTGAATTATGGTCACTGGCACCCAAATGCTCTCCCATTAATACCCCTTCAACCTGCCCAGTTTCATTCCCCAAAACAAAATCCAAGACCGCCCCCTCTCGTGTTGGGCTTGCTACATACTGACTAAAAAAGTTCTCTTGAATGCATTTCACAAATTCCACACCCTCTATATCCTTCACACTAAATTTGTCCCAATCAATATTTGGATAGTTAAAATCCACTACTATTACTACCCTATGGTTTTTGGACTTCGCAGCATATTTGTTCCTCTATCTCCCTCCCACTGTTAGGGGGTCTATAATACACACCCATCAGTGTGATCACCCCTTTTTTATTTTTCAATTCGACCCATATGGCTTCATTTGATGATCCCTCTAACATATCATCCCTCCTCACCACTGTAATAGTTTTTTTAATCAGTACCGAACGCCCCCCCCCCCAACCCCTCTTTTTAACCTCCTCTCTATCTTGTCTAAAACACCTGTAGCCAGGAATATTGATCTGCCAAACCTGCCCCTCTTTCAGCCATGTTTCTGTAATGGCTATAATGTCATACTCCCAAGTGTCTACCTGTGCTCTTAGCTCATCCGCCTTATTCGCTATACTCCTTGCATTAAAGTATATACCATTTAGCACAGGAAGATCTCCTTGCTTACTACATACTAAGCCCTGTTTCCTTTGTCTTACAGATTCGCTTTCTAGATTCTTGCTATCCAATTTCTGCTTTACTTCCTTCCCTTTTGAATTTGTTCTCAGATTCCCATCCCCCTGCCGAGCTAGTTTAAACTCTCCCCAACAGCACTAGCAAAACTCCCCGCGAGGATATTGGTCCCGGCGCTGTTGAGGTGCAACCCGCCCGGTTTGTACAGGTCCCACAGAAGCAGTCCCAATGTCTCAAGAATTTAAAGCTCGCCCTCCGATACCAACTTTCCAGCCACATGATCATCCTCTCTATTCTTCTATTCTTGTACTCATTAGCACGTGGCACCGGTAGTAATCCGGAGATTACTACCTTTGAGGTCCTACCCTTTAATTTTCTTCCTAGCTCCCTGAATTCTTCCTTTAGGACCTCATCCCTCATTTTACCTATGTCGTTGGTCCCAATATGGACCACGACCTCTAGCTGTTTACCCTTCCCCCCCCAGGATGCCCTGCGTTCGCTGTGTGACATTCTTGACCCTGGCACCAGGGAGGCACAAAACCATTCGAAGTCACGTCTATGGCCGCAGAATCACCTGTCTGTTCCCCTAACTATAGAATCCCCCATCACTAGAGCTCTTTTGTTCTTAGTCGCTCCCCCCTGTGCAGCTGAGCCACCCGTGGTTCCTTGGAATTGGCTCTGGCTGCACTCCCCAGAGGCACCATCGTCCTTACCAATACTCATGTGAATATCGATTTGAAAGCGAGATGGACTCACGGGGGGGCTTCTGTGCTACCTGCCTAGCGCACTTATTACGTCTGGTGGTCACCCACTTCCCCTCTACTTGCACGCCTTTAAGCTGCGGGGTGACCACCTCCTGAAACATGCTATCCACGCAGCTCTCAGCCTCGCAGATGCACTGTATTGACTCCACCCACTGCTCCAGCTCCAAAACACGGAGCTCGATCAGTTGAAGCTGGAGATACCTCCTGCACACATGGTTGTCTCGGCTGCGCGAAGCGTCCAGGACTTCCCACATGCCGCAGGATGTGCACTCCACGGGACTGAGCTGCACTGCCATCCCTCTAGTTAGCCTTATCTAGTTTAAAATCTACTTTAAAAGAAAGAAAAGAGAGCTACTTACCAACTCACCTCACCGACCTCTGTGGCCTCCCGAACTCACCGACCTCTCTGGCCTCCCGACCTCTCGGCCTCCGAACTCCTGACCTATTTAAAAAGAAATAGAGAAAAGAGCTACTTACCAACTCACCTCACCAACCTCCGACTCCCGGCCTCCCGACTCGCCAACCTCACAGGGCCTACCGACTCGCCAATCTCACAGGGCCTACCGACTCGCCAACCTCACAGAGCCTACCGACTCGCCGACCTCACAGGGCCTACCGACTCGCCAACCTCACAGGGCCTACCGACTCACCGACCTCACAGGGCCTACCGACTCGCCGACCTCACAGGGCCTACCGACTCGCCGACCTCACAGGGCCTACCGACTCGCCGACCTCACAGGGCCTACCAACTCGCCAACCTCACAGGGCCTATCAACTCGCCGACCTCACAGGGCCTACCGACTCGCCGACCTCACAGGGCCTACCAACTCGCCGACCTCACAGGGCCTACCGACTCGCCAACCTCACAGGGCCTACCGACTCGCCGACCTCACAGGGCATACCGACTCGCCAACCTCACAGAGCCTCCCGACTCACCGACCTCACAGGGCCTACCGACTCGCCAACCTCACAGGGCCTACCGACTCGCCGACCTCACAGGGCCTCCCGACTCACCAACCTCACAGGGCCTACCAACTCACCGACCTCACAGGGCCTACCGACTCGCCGACCTCACAGGGCCTACCAACTCGCCAACCTCACAGGGCCTCCCGACTCGCCAACCTCACAGGGCCTCCCGACTCGCCGACCTCACAGGGCCTACCGACTCGCCGACCTCACAGGGCCTACCAACTCGCCAACCTCACAGGGCCTACCGACTCGCCAACCTCACAGGGCCTACCGACTCGCCGACCTCACAGGGCATACCGACTCGCCAACCTCACAGAGCCTCCCGACTCACCGACCTCACAGGGCCTACCGACTCGCCAACCTCACAGGGCCTACCGACTCGCCGACCTCACAGGGCCTCCCGACTCACCAACCTCACAGGGCCTACCGACTCACCGACCTCACAGGGCCTACCGACTCGCCGACCTCACAGGGCCTACCAACTCGCCAACCTCACAGGGCCTCCCGACTCGCCAACCTCACAGGGCCTCCCGACTCGCCGACCTCACAGGGCCTACCGACTCGCCAACCTCACAGGGCCTACCGACTCGCCAACCTCACAGGGCATACCGACTCGCCAACCTCAAGGGCATACCGACTCGCCAACCTCACAGGGCCTACCGACTCACCGACCTCACAGGGCCTACCAACTCGCCAACCTCACAGGGCCTACCGACTCGCCAACCTCACAGGGCCTACCGACTCGCCAACCTCACAGGGCCTACCGACTCACCGACCTCACAGGGCCTACCGACTCGCCGACCTCACAGGCCCTACCGACTCGCCGACCTCACAGGGCCTACCAACTCGCCAACCTCACAGGGCCTCCCGACTCGCCAACCTCACAGGGCCTCCCGACTCGCCGACCTCACAGGGCCTACCGACTCACCGACCTCACAGGGCCTACCAACTCGCCAACCTCACAGGGCCTACCGACTCGCCAACCTCACAGGGCCTACCGACTCGCCAACCTCACAGGGCCTACCGACTCACCGACCTCACAGGGCCTACCAACTCGCCAACCTCACAGGGCCTACCGACTTGCCAACCTCACAGGGCCTACCGACTCGCCAACCTCTGGGGTCTCCAGATGCCACCGACCTCTGCGGCCTCCCAAATCACCGACTTCTGCGGCTTACCAAACTCACCGACCTGCCGAACTCGGACTCTCCCGCTCTCGGACTCTTCCGAACTTGGACTCTCCCACTCTCCTGGAACTTGGACTCAACTTGAACTCCCGACCTCTCGAACTCTCGGAACTCCGGTCATGTGTTATATGCTGCATAGCATTGGTACTGAAAGGGGCCTAATCATATTAATGAGACTATTGCCTATTTCCGGCAGGTGTTCTGGCCACCTGGATTGAGGTCCACCTAAAATAACACTGGTAGGAATGCAGAGGAAAGTCGGTGCTTGTTACATGCGTTATTTTGGTTCCGCTACCTTTCCATTTATAAGTGCAAACGGGGTGGTAGGGGCTTGAAACTCACCCCCGATTGTATTGTGTGAGGGGATGTTTGCTAAGAGAGTAAGGAAAGAGGTTAGGAGAATTATAGCACAGAATGCTTTGTCGTTCCGTCAGAGACTATTACACCTTTTAAGTGAAGCATGGATAAACATTTGGGGCAAAGAAAGATACAGGACTACAAGAGAGAGCCTGATGGGTGAGATTTGTTTTGGATTGCTCTAGCAAAGAGCTGGCACAAACATTATAGGCCAAATGTATTTTTTCTGTGCTGTAATGTTCTATGAATTGTAAATCCAAAACATTATGGCCTAGAAATTTGCTGATGCATTTGACAGGTGTAAAGCGGGTGCCTAAGTATCTAATTTGGCAGGCGGAGTGGGTACATATGTTCCACACGAAAGAGGGCCACCTGCCATATTGCTGAAGACTGAAGTATAGGTGTCCTGGGCCAATGCCTGAAACAGACATTAACGGGCCGAAATTCGGTACATCCTGGCGCGGAGGTCCTGCCCCAGCAGCGAAATTGTGTTTACCGCACCCAGAGAGGAAATGGAGCACAATGTCGCGTGCTCCACTTCCTCTCGGGGACAGGACTGGGGCGCTAACTGTGGGAATTTTGCATGCTGGCAGGAACACAGTGCCCTCCTCTTCCACTAAAGGGGAGGGCACATTGCGAGCTCTGCAGTGGGGCAAGGTGCCACCACTTCTCTGCCGGGGAGCGAGATGCCATGGCAGAAGCCCAGCACAGAAGCGGAATGCCGGGCTGCAACATCGCGACATGGACCCCACGAATTGGACAAGGCAAGACCGCGACCGGTAAGTCAGCCATTTTTAAAAAAGTGTGCACCTGACTTCTGCTTTAATTTCTGCCCCGTGAGCAGAGTGCGGCCGATTTGTGACCTGCAAAGTGGCGCGGGCATTGCCCACGGCGGCCTCGACCTGCAGCAGCCTCACGGGGCACTAATGAATTTTCGCTCCAGGGCGAAAATGGGTCGCTGCACACGGCAATGACAGCACACCGCTCCTACCGGTAACTCTATCAGTTTGCTCCTCTGCTAACTCCTGCGGTAGTGGCCCTGCACCCCGGGTGAGAAGTCACTCGCGCCCCGTTAGTGCCCTCCGGGGGTGCTAACAGAAGGCGCAAACGACGCGCGTTTCGCCTCCTAACTCTTTTACATATGCAAATAGGGGTCCTAACCTAATTGTAATTGAGTCAACAAGCTGCCATTGTGAAACACACTCCCAATAGACAACTCACCGGTCAGGAGGGCGGGAATTTAAGCATGTTTCAGGACCCGTTTCTGAAATTGGGCTGCCCAATTTAAAAAAAAATCTCTGCTATTACAGTAAAATAAAACATTTAATTGTAACTTTTAATGTAAATATTGTAAAAATAAAGTGCAGAATTAAAAGTATGAAGTGATACATTTTGGTAGAGTGAATGAGGAGAGGAAATAGAAACTAAAGGATGCAATCCCAAAGCGGGTGTACGAACAGCGAGACCTGGGGGTGTATGTACAAATCATTGAAGGTGGCAGGGCAGGTTGAGAAAGCGGTTAAAAAAGCTTACGGGATCCTGGGCTTCATGAATGGAGGTCTGGGGTTAGATTTTCGGATTTCGGCGAAAACGGTAGGATTTCGCCAAAATTACCGCTTTCACTACGCTACCGTTTTTCGGCTGAACTTCGGCCTTTATGTCAGTGCCATGGGTGCATCGGTAAAGTTGGCGTTGCACGAGGATTCACAGCGCAAACTGCGAGTTTCGGCAACTTTAGTCCAGGGCCAGTAGTGCTGCGAGGGGTGGGTGGGTATTTGCAAAAAACATTCACAAAACCCTTACCTATTAAATCGCTGAAAAAGAATTTAAAAATAAAAAATGTAACTTACCTTTTTTGCAGGTCATCATTCTTATCACTGCTAGCAGGGCTGCACCGACAGGTTTGACCCTGTCGGTATTCTGGACGCAGAGTATGGCTCTGGAGCGAGCCAAAGGTGCGATGGTAACACAATCTGCGGCGTTGCACATCGTTTCACGTCAGCGCTCCTCTCCCCAGCGGTACGTGGAAGGGCCGCCCCAAAATGGTGCCCAACGATCCCGCCGACTGGATTTTTGCCGCGGAGGGTCAAATCGCGGTGAAAACCCGGTCGCAATGTCAGTGAAAATCTAGCCCATAGAGTACAAAAGCGTGGAAATTATGATGAACCTGTACTGGGCATCAACTGGAGTATTGTGTCCAATTCTGGGCACCGCACTTTAGGAAGGATGTGAAGGCCTCAGAGAGGTTGCAGAAAAAATTGATGAGAATGATTCCGAGGATGAGGGACTTCAGTTATGTGGATAGACTGGAGAAGCTGGGGTTGTTGTCTTTAGAGCAGAGAAGGTTTAGAGGAGATTTGATAGAGATGTTCAAAATCATGAGTGATCTGTACAGTATTTTCTCATTCATAATAGTGGGAACTTCGTAAGTTGGAGTTCCCATTATAAAGATTGAGGACAGCCCCCAAACCCCAAAACACTAATAAAAAATAGAAAAAATAAACCACATATTTAAGATTAATTTAAATTAAAGTTATTAATGTACAATAAAAAAATGTTTTTCCGATTTTTTTTTTAAAAAGGTTTTTTAATTATGGTTGAAAATAAACTTATCGTAGTGGGCAGGGTTTTTAATAATAAAATGTTTTTTTAATTTTATTTTGTTAAGTTTTTGTATGTTTTAAAACTCTTACGCCTGTAAAAGAAGGCTATGCGCAAAAGTTTTCAGTAAATACTGCAATCTTGCCCATGTGAATATCCTGGCTGAGGGGATATGGAGGATCTGTCAAGCTCCAGCTTGACCGATCAGAAAAGCCGGTTTTCAGCGCATGCGCATTGTGCGCTGATTCCCGGTATTTGCGATGCCTTCCCAGGTCCATACACGCTCCATACGGACCTGGGGAGTCCGGGATTTCTCGGCAACTAATCTAACACTGGTAAGGTACATCTATCACACTCTCAGTCAGCAACCTATGTTTTCCCTGAGGGGTTGTAAGTATATCCATAGACTCAGCTAGCCAGTATTCTGCACTTCACTTCATCACCCTGGTCTTACAGATATATAGGGCCCAAGTTTCCACACGATAAAAAACGGGTGCCCCTCTGAGCTGGGCGCCCGTTTTTCGCGATTAAAACGGCGCCTAAAAAAAACCTCTCGATTCTGGAGCATTCTGCAGCTCCTTGTCTGCTTGGCGCGGCGCCCAGGGGGGCAGAGCCTACACTCGCACCGATTTTGTAAGTGGGAGGGGGCGGGTACTATTTAAATTAGTTTTTTTCCTGCCGGCAACGCTGCGCGTGCGCATTGGAGCGTTTGCGCACGCGCAGTGTTAAAAAAAACATTGGCACTCAGCCATTTTTGTAGTTCTTTGTAGCTGTTTAATTTTTGAACATTTTTTAATAAAAGCACATTGCCATCAGCACATCAGCACTTGCAGCCTTCTCACTGTCTCCTTCCCCCCCCGCACCACGGGAAGAACGGGCACCTCCTCCCCCCCCCCCGCGGGAAAGAACGGGCGCCTCCTCTCCACCCCGCCCCCCCCCGCGGGAAGAACGGGCGCCTCCTCCCCCCCCCCCCGCGGGAAGAACGGGCGCCTCAGGCTGACTGCAGCATTCTCCCTGGCTGAAGCACTTTCACACAGGTAGGAAGATGGTTTATTTAATCTTTTCTTTGCTTATAAATGTTTATTCAGGTTGGATTTATTTGTATAATATTTGTAGAAGTATAAATAAGGATTTATTGTAGAATTTAATGACTTCCCTTCCCCCCCCACCTCGTACTGGACGCCTAATTTGTAACCAGCGCCTGATTTTTTAATGTGTAGAACAGGTTTTTTCAGTTCTACAAAAATCTTCACTTGCTCCATTCTAAGTTAGTTTGGAGTACGTTTTCACTGTGGAAACTTTGAAATCAGGCGTCAGTGGCCGGACACGCCCCCTTTTGAAGAAAAAATTCTGTTCCAAAGTAGAACTGTTCTACCTGACTAGAACTGCAGAAACAAAAATGTGGAGAATTGCAATTTCTAAGATAGTCCGTTCTCCACCAGTTGCTCCTAAAAATCAGGCGCAAATCATGTGGAAACTTGGGCCCATAAAGTGGAAAGCGTCAGGGGAAATGCTACATTGTAATAAGCATCAGGGGGCCGAAATTCCCCTGTTCTGCGCCTCCCGTTAGCACCTCTGGGGCGTGCTAAACTGTTTTCGCCTGGGGGAAGGGCACTACCGGCTCCCGTGAAGTTGCAGAGAAGTTAGCGGAGGCGCGAACACAATAGCGGCGCGCCCCGGGCTGTTGCACCTCCGGCAATGCCGTCATCGCCATGCGTGGCGACCCCTTCCCGCCCTGTGGTGAAAATCAACCAACGCCCCACAAGGCTGCTGTGGATGATACCACCGCCTGCCACACGGGTCGCGAACCAGGCCGACCTCCGCTCCAGGGGCAGAAGTTAAAGGGGAGGTACGCTGTGCCGTGCGCCGCCATTTTTTTTCTTCAACCGACTCACCAGTCGGCCCACTCTGCTTTGCTCTGACATGGTCCAGGCTACCACCTTGCAGCCCGGCACTCCATTTCGGTGCCGGGCTATGGCCACCCTGGTGACCCAGTGCAGGTCTTGAAATGGCCGTGCAGAGTTTGCAGCATCCCGCGCCTTGATGAAGGGGAGAGGCGTTGAAACGCATCAGCACTACACCGAGAAGCCACGTAGCGCTGCTAAACCTGTCCAAGTAGTGCCCCTGACACCACCCCAACAGGAAGAGGAGCGTGCAACATAGCATTCCACTTCCTGCAAAGGTTGGTGACCGCAATGTTGAGGTGGGGCGGGACTTCTGCGTCAGATGCAGGAAGTCCCGCCTCCCCTCGGTTACCGCCACCAAACAGAGCCTAACCCAATTTCGACCCCCAAATATCTCTTAGATGTGTTCATGGTGGACGTTCAGTTATCAACACTCTGCGAGCACCCAAATGTATCAGAACCTACTGAATTCTGGCCCTATTGATGTAAATTATTCTTTTCCTTTTAATGGATTCTGTCTTCATCCTTGCATGATTGCTCTTTAATAGCTAATAAAGAACCCTTTATAATATATGAGTTTCTTCACACAGACAAAACAGTAGTAGGAATAAGACATTGGGCTGTCAATTTGCTATTATCCATTTATTGACCGGTGATAAAAGTTCGAATTACCCCATTTATTCTATGTGGTTTTTTCAATAAACCAGGCCTTTGCATAAACTATCACGGCCAGTTATTTTTTACTTACTTTCTTTTGAATTAGTACAACCTTACAGCATACACTTGTTTATGATTGTTGAAAAATATATCTCTCAGGATTTAGTTGCATTGAAACACAGGTATTTCAAACTGGTATCCATGGATTACAGGGTCCCTGTGAAGGTATACAAGTGCACCTGCAAGGTCATGAAATCTCTGCCTGTCTGAGGCAGGCATACCATAACTCATGAGTACAATGTCTTGAGGTTTCCGTATTCTATACCTTTCTGCATTTGTTCATTTTTTTGCAAATTATTTCTGTTCCTCTATACTGATAATAAAAAAAACATGTTTTGCAATGATACCATTGTTTTCCTAGGTTGGCTGTATCTGTCTTTCAGAAGTTAGGTTACGACTGAGTCATTGGGAGTAAATCACTATTTGAAGAGTTCCCACACATAGAAACATTTGAATGCTGTCCTACCATCGCTGAAACCTGTAGTCAAATCCATATCAGGTTCATGGTTTGAAAGTCTGTTTTCCTCTGGGCTCTGTCGGCTTATTTCTAAATGGAGAGTGCTACATGAAATAAGTTTGGATAGTTTTAATCCAATGCCCAGTGTGCATGACCCACAGCATGAAGATGCCAATTATTCAACAGTAAAATGTTATCAATTTTTATTAGGATATTTGTGGTGAAAATGGAAATATCGGGAAAAATATTGTGGTCCGAGGTTTCCGATGGGCGCATGCCTCTGACCGAATTTTTTTCTACGAAAGTACCTGGTGGTCCCGAAGGAATGAACACTTGTGGTCCGAGGCCTAGATGCGCAGCCCAGCGTAGAGGCCCATGCATCCCAAGAGCTTAAGCGCTTCCTGGGATCACGTGGGCCAGACCACCAATCACAATGTAATATTCTCATTCATAGTATAGGGAGCTCCGAGCTCCCATTACCATCAATGAGAATATCCCTAATAACAAAGAAAATGCACACATAAATAAAAAGAACACTTCATTTTTTTTTAAAGTAATAGAAATTACATTAAATTCAATGTTTTATTAAAAAAAATATATTTTTGAATTTTTTTTAAGTGTTTTAATAGTGTTAAACATAAACTTACCTTTATGGGCAGTGTTTTTAATATAAAAATAAGTAATAAAAATGTTGTTTTCTATCTTTAAAACTCTTACACTGGTAAAAGCTAGGCATAAGAGTTTTAAGGGCATTTGCTGGGCAGAAGTTGGGTAGCCCAAATCTCCGCCCAAGAAGGCCCTTCTCCCGGGGAGGCACACGATCTGTCAAAAGCAATTTTGACAGATCGCAAGTGCCGGGTTTAGGCACATGCGCTTCGCGCGCCTAAACCCAGAACTTGCCGGGCCTCTTCAGGCGTGTGAGCACATCGTATGCACCGAGAGGCCACAATTTGGTAGGGTAGATGAAGTTTTACTTGTCACATACATGGCAGGTAATAACCATCTCGAACAAGATAAAGTCCAACCATCTACCCTGATTTTCAATGGCACCACTGTCACGGAGTCGCACTACACCAACATCTTGAAGGTCACCTTTAATTGGCTACAACAACAGGGTAGGGGTGTCACAAATGGCTCACCTCTTGAACTTCTCCACCTTCTACAAGGATAAAGTCAGGAGTTTGATAGAATACTCACCAATTGCCTGGGTGGGTGCAATAGCACTCAAGAAGCTTAATCCCATCCAGGAGAGAGTATTTGCTGGTTTGGTGTCTGCCACTGGACTCAATATCCACACCCACCACCACCAGTGCACCAAGAACATAGTTGGCACTGAGATTTTGTCCAACAAATAATATATAACATGGAAGGGATGGAGGAGACCCTGGAGCTGGTAGCCAGGAACACTGGTGGCAGAGGGCTCCCAGTGGTCCTGGAGCGCCACACCGCACCCCAAGGTGTCGCACCCCATTGACAACCACACACGAAGGGCAGCAGCAACACCTTGCTTCTGGCTCGGAGCACGTTCCCACCTCGGGACCGTCCTCTCCCGTCTTCGTCCAGCAGCGCTTCGGCCGTCACCGCCCCACCCCGCCCCCCCAATGAAGCATCGCCTGAGGACCTCCTCTGACAGGTGGCTTGGAGTCAGGAGGGGAAGGGGTAGAGGTGGGGAGGAGAAGCTGGGGGAGGGGGCGGGATGGGGGAAGGGTTGGTTTGTACAGAAATACTGATGATTTCAGACAAATGTTCAGTTTAAATGTTTTTTATTTAACAAAACCTTGTTGCGCATTGGCTCAGATAGCAGCACCATTACACGCTGATGATTCCTTTACATCAAAGGGTATAATCACACTTAACTTCAATCAACTTAAACTTTAACTGTCACCAAGGTGATGCCCACCATTGATGAATGAACTGCACACCGAGCAGTGTGTCAGCCTTGTAAATAACACCAACGTTCTTTCAGGCAAAGCGATCATTGATGAGCTCCTGACATAAGGCTCTTGCAGCTATCATGCCACCATGGGCCCTTTCATGCTGTCTACAAGGGGGTGGGGGCATGGTTTCAGCATCAGCCTGATTGTTTGGGCCGATGTCAGCGTCCGCCTCCTCGTCCTCCTCTTCCTCTCTCTGGTGAGGTGGACTGTCAGACTCATCAGACAATTCTTGTCCCCTCCTGATAGCCAAGTTGTGCAGCATGGAGCACACCACCATGAATTTAGCTACCTGCTCAGGGTGGTATTGGAGCTCGCCTCCTGAGTGGTCCAGGCATCTAAAGCGCTGCTTCGGTACTCCAATGGTTTTCTCCACGATATTACGAGTTGCTCTGTGACTCTCGTTGTATCGCCTCTCGGCTTCGGTGTGGGAGTCATGCGGGGGGGTCACCAGCCAGGTGGCAAGACTATATCCTTTGTCACCAAGCATCCAGCATTGACCTTGTGGCTCATTGTTAAACAGGTCAGATACAGTGCTCTGATGCATCATGGATGCTGCCCGCAAATTGAGCATTCACTGCCAGTATAATTTGCTGGTGGTCGACAACCAGTTGGACATTCAGGGAGTGGAATCCCTTGCAGTTCCTTAAAACCTCAGCATCCTGAAAAGGTGCCCGCATCACCATGTGCATACAGTCTATTGCTCCCTGCACCTTGGGGAAGTTTGCAATTCTGGAGAATCCTACAGCCCTCTCACTCTGTGCCTCCCTGGTCATAGGGAAGCTGATCAAGTCCCTCCTGCATGCGTACAGGGCTTCAGTAACCTGTCTAATGCAGCGATGTCTGGCATGCTGAGAAAGTCTGCAAATGTCTCCAGCTGTGGCCTGAAAAGAACCCGAGGCATAGAACGACAGTGCCGCGGTGACTTTGACCTTGACGGACAGTGCAGTAATGATGGTGCTGGCAGGCTGCAGATCTGTCCTTATCAGCTGGCACACCTCAGTGATAACCTCTTTGTGGAAGCGCAGTCTCCGAAGGCAGGCGGTGTCGGGCAAGTTGAGGTAAGAATGCTTCATCTTGTACTTGCAGGGGGTGTAATGTCTGGTCCTCCTCATCTGTCTGTCACGTCTTACATTGGGCACAAAATGCAGTAGAGCATTCCTTCGGCGATGTCAAATCTGCTGCATGTAATTGGTCACCAAGAGAGGGTGAGAAAGGATAGGCTCCATTGCAGTAGCTCTCTGATTTGCACCGATTGGTCACAAACAAGGAATGCCCCGACGAATACACCTCTTCAATTCCAATTGGTCACAGTATGGTCAAGATGTTTTTACAGATGTTCACATCAACTCCAACGACCTGCAGAGCACATCCGAACTCCACCGAGGTTGAAGCGCAGCAGCCTTTTAAAAGGACGCGACATGTGATCGAGAACATGGCGTCCATAACGCTGTGATTAGTTCCGGTTAGTTCCACTTTTCCTAGGCGTTTTTTTGGGTGAGCAATATTGTGGGCGATATGTGTGCGAGGTGGTGAAATTGATGCAGGACCATTTCATGGCAGCTAGTTTCGGTAAATACGCTCTTTACAACAAAAAAAAGTGGCCGGGCATTAATATTGAATCTCGGCGTTAAATCTGTGCGGAAAGTAACGCTGGACGATATTATGGGCGTTGAATTCGCCGATTCTGCTGATTCCGCCCCAAATAAATGGGCAGGCGATAATATTTTCTCCCGCCATTAAGCACATGGGGAAAGTAAGGCTCGGCGATAGGTTTCTGAAAAATGCTCGCCAGTTTCCATTTTGTGCCAAAATGGGCGATATAGGGTCGTTATACATCATTTCAGCGGTAAAGTGGGTATTAAGTGGGCATTAAGCATGCAAAAAAAAGTGGAGGTTCTAGTCCAAAGTACTTACACTGGCTAAACTCAGGACATAGTTGACGTATTTACTGAGATGTATGAAAGCACGGGCCTTACCCTAAACATCCGTAAGACAAAGGTCCTCCACCAGCCTGGCCTCGCCGCATAGCACTGCCCCCCCAGTCATCAAGATCCATGGTGCGGCCCTGGACAATGTGGACCATTTCCCATACCTCAGGAGCCTCTTATCAACAAGAGCAGACATTGATGACGAGATTCAACACCACCTCCAGTGCGCCAGTGCAGCCTTCGGCCGCCTGAGGAAAAGAATGTTCGAAGACCAGCCCCTCAAATCTGCCACCAAGCTCATGGTCTACAGGGCTGTAATAATACCTGCCCTCCTGTATGGCTCAGAGACATGGACCATGTACAGTAGACACCTCAAGTCGCTGGAGAAATACCACCAATGATGTCTCCGCAACATCCTACAAATCCGCTGGGAGGACAGACACACCAACATTAGCATCCTCGACCATGCCAACATCCCCACCATTGAAGCACTGACCACACTTGATCAGCTCCGCTGGGCAGGCCACATTGTTCACATGCCTGACACGAGACTCCCAAAGCCAGCACTCTACTCGGAACTCCTTCACGGCAACCGAGCAAAAGTGGGAAGAGGAAACGTTACAAGGACACCCTCAAAGCCTCCCTGATAAAGTGCAACATCCCCACCGACACCTGGGAATCCCTAGCCAAAGATCGCCCTAAGTGGAGGAAATGCATCCGGGAGGGCGCTGAGCACCTCGAGTCTCATCGGTGGGAGCATACAGAAATCAAGCGCAGGCAGCGGAAAGAGTGTGGGGCAAATCTGTCCCACCCTCCCTTACTTCAACAACTATCTGTCCCAATTGTGACAAGGACTGTGGTTCTCGTATTGGACTGTTCAGCCACCTAAGGACTCATTTTAAGATTGGAAGCAAGTCTTCCTCGATTCCAAGGGATTGCCTATGATGATGACTTACACTGCATAGTCAGTTGTCAGCTGACAGATAGATCTGGATGTATAAAATATTTACATTGTTGAAATTTGTGTCAAGGCAATTTGACAATACACTACTTGTATGTGAGATGAGTATGTCAACTTTAGGCATACATACCATATTGCATTATTTCAGTTTAACCAGAGTACATTGCAAAACCAAACCTATATATATATATAGAAGGAGCAGCTGCTATTGAAATATATGTAGCTAAATTTGAAGTGACCTTCCAATTCAGTGCATATCTCTAATCTCTACTGCAAAACTACATTTCTCATGACAAATATAGTTCCAGTCAGATTCATTCAGAATAGCAATATATCGTCAACAAGACCTTGAGGTTAGTTCAACTTGCTTTGAGTTTTTTGAAAGACTTGGATTTATATAGCGCCTTTCTCAACCACCGGACATCTCAAAGCGCTTTACAGCCAATGAAGTATTTTTGGAGTGTAGTCACAATTGTAATGTTTTGGAAAATTTTTACCATACTGCTATACTACTATCAGTGCTTAGTAGTTTCTGATGTGCATTGATATGAAAGTGGCAGTATAAGTTGGGAAGTCAGGCCAGAAATCTGATTCCTGACTCCACTGAAAATAAGAGGTGGCTCGTGGGTAGTCTCACACTGCTTGGGATTCAATCTGGTTGTATATAATTCCAGCCTTAGCACAAAGCCAAGATTAAAAACTGCCCAGGCACTCCATTAAACTTTGAATGAACAGTATTATCACTGTTCTTCTAACATAAAAAAATTTAACTGGCCAAGGAACACTGAGCTCAGCAAATAGTATAACTCTGTTCTACTGGCTATGCATCATTGTTACAATTCTAGCTCTCTCCAAACTCTCTTTATTCATGTTCTCAGCAAAACGGCAACTCCCATAGGAGGAAACTGAATGATCTCAAATTTACACCTTTGTGCATGCCATAAATTGATGCAGAGTGCCACAGAATTAACAATTACTCTTTTACTGCAATATTTCAAACTGGAGTACTCTTTTATTGCAGTAGTTCACACTAAGATTGCATAGGCTGTCAGCCATGCACTCACATCCACTGAAAAGCCTGAAAAGCCCATGCTGTCAGCCTTAAATAACCATTGCTATTTATTTACAGGAATTATAATCACACAGAAGCAATATACTAAAGGAAGAAACACGCAGTAAAATTACTTAGACAACAATAACACTTGAATCAGTCCACAAGAGTTTAAATATCTTCTTCAGAGCATATTTTATACAGTTTCACAATTTGCAAGACTTTAAGAGGACACAGATTTTTCTGGACTTCCTGATACAATGCTTGTGCATAGGTGAGGCAATATTCTTGCCCACGAAACAGATTCTAAGTGTTTGTAAAAACCCAAGGTTGAAACTGGACACTGAACTTGAAAACTGGACTAATGATGTCTATTACTATGGTGCATGTACGTCACAAGTCTTAAACTGGAGACTTTAAAGCTTAGATTTACCTATTTTTGCACCAAGTCCTGCTCACCCATCATCCCTGTGCTTGCTGACCTGCATTGGCTCCCTTTAAGCAATGCCTTGATTTCAAAATTCTCATCCTTGTTTTCAAATCCCTCCATGGCCTTGCCCCCTCCCTGTAATCTCCTCCACAACACCCCCCCCCCCACCCATCTAATTCTGTCCTCTTGAGCATCCCTGATTATAGTCGCTCCACCATTGGTGGCTGTACCTTTTGTTGCCTAGGTCCTAAGCTCTGGAATTTCCTGCCTCAACCTCTCCACCTCGCTACTCTCTTTCCTCCTTCAAGATGCTCCTTAAAACCTACCTCTTTGACCAAGCTTTTGGTCACCTTCCCTGATTTCTCCTTATGTGGCTCGGTGTCAAATGTTTTATCTCATAATACTTCTGCGAAGCGCCTTGGGATGTTTCACTACATTAAAGGCGCTATATAAATACAAGTTATTATTGTTGTTGTCGTTTCTGCCAGAATGGTTATTGGCAGGTTTTAGACAGACTGAAATAAAAACAAACTGTTTACACCCAATTTTCCTCTGTCAGGTCATTATCACAACTTCGAGTGTAATTTTGGATTGATCTGAAAGCAGACTAGTGGTGCGACAGGAAAATAAAGTATAAATTAAGATTAAAGTGGGGTAGGAAGAAAAAAAATTGAAAACCTTTGGAAAGCCTCAAAATGGAGCCATTAGCAGTCTATGGCAAGGCTAAAGAGTAGGGAACTAAGAAGTGATAGATACAAATGCAGGAAAATAAAACCTAAGATACAGGCATGAACCTGCTGGCAAGTGATGATGCAGTTGATTTCCTGCTCTTCTTCCAGACACGTCAATAGTGGTGCAGGGGAAAAAAAGAATTACATTCATTAATTGGCACAAAGGCTCATGAGAACCTAAGAGAACTAAAATATCCACTGTCCCTCAAAGGATCAATAATTTGATTAGCTTGAGTTCTAAGAACATTCCAATAGCAAGCAGCAGGCATCTGGAAGATTTTCATGTATTTAACCTTTCAAGATGAGGACATTTCTGATTTAATTAACTTGATGCACTTATTTTAACTTGTTCTTTGATTATTTAGTAAAGCCAAGCATGTTTATTATCTATATATAAAACAGCAAGATGGAATGTCCTGAATTCTCCTCTTGGGGGCAGTTTTGCTGCAGGGTGGTCCTAACACCTGCCGATGTGAAGCCACCTCTAAATCACTGCAATTTCCTCCAAAAACCTTGGTTAGCCATGCAGGGCAATTTGGAGGTCATACAACTGCCCTTCATTGGCTTGCCGCTCCTGTGAGGGTAGAGAATACAGCACTGTTTTAAAAAGATTGCAGCCAGTTATTTGGGGTTCATTCTCAGGAAGTGGCCATTGCTGGCAATACGGGCATCTGTTGCCCATCTCTAGTTGCTCTGAGAAGGTGGGGGTGAGCCTTCTTGTTAAATGGCTGCAGTCTATGCCGTGAAGGTGTTCCCATAATGCTCCCATGTATGCAGCATCAATTCTCAGCAGGATCTCAGAAGGCGGTTGCAGCCTCAGCTGGAACAGGCCCCCAGATTTGTCAATGAGTCAGTGGAAGTGTTACTGGCAGAAGTGGGAATCAAGAGGGACCATGTGATGGGCACTGAGAACAGGAAGCCCATTAAGAGACTGTCTGGTGGGAGGTGATAGAAGCAGTGGCCACATTTGTCCTACCAGATTGCAGCAAGGCAGGCGACTTCGGGTGCACACTGGAACCCCACTCCTGTCTTCATCTGCCTCTGTCCAAGTAATTTTATGTTGATGACAATTGTTAAGCCTGCCCTGCGAGGTTCCCGGCCAATTAAAAGGAAGTGGGTCTGATTAAGTCATCTGATGACACGTCATCAGCTGGTTTTGTAAAAGGGACTATGTCCACATTCATTTTGACAGTTAGTTTTACTGTCAATGTTCTGCAGCGTTGAGGTGCTGCAAACACTGACCAGCACTGCACAAAGGTGCATGGCTGCACCCAAGCTCTCCCATGACTCCCTTCATAGGCTTATGGAGGGAGTCACAGCACGCCCAATGGGCAAAAGAGACCTCCCATATACACCAACACAGCCTTGTTGCACATTGCACAGGAGGGCACAAGCAGGGATGTTGTGAGGAGGACCTGGCTGCAGTGGCACAAGCCTGTCAGTGATCTCAGTAGATCACAAAACGTTACTGCAAAGCCACACTCAACCTCATTCTGCTGTGCCCCTCATCACATCGCCATCATTCTGCCTTCCCTACCCTACTCCTGCACCTCCTTACTCACATCAACTTACCTTGCACCTCCACCCATCTCTATCTACATTATCGCTTCCCCATCTCACTAGCCACCCCTTACTCACCCTTATCCTTGTCCAATCATACCAACTAAAAACATACAAGGATAGACTATTGGGTGTTATCACCAATGTTCATGTAAAGTTTCTGTTAATGTGTTGTCAAACATTGAAATCTTTATTTTCAACACTTTGCCTCTTGATCTATGTGCACCTTTGGAAGTGGCTTAGTGAGTTGCAGTGAATGGTGAGACATAACGGTAACCCCCCCACCCAATGGTGATGAATGTGAAGGGAATTGCTTGGGAATGTAGGGATGCTTTATGATGTTGGTGTGGGGTGGTACCAACCTTGCGCATCATGTAGCAGCCAGGGTGTACAGCATCAAGTGAAGTAAATCTGACCATGCTCCATCCCGGGCAGTTATGTGGTCGGGTGCTGATGCCCTCTGTCCTGTGCAGAATCAGATGATTGTGGAGAAGGTTGGTGTTGTTGTTGGTACTGCTGGTGTGCCTGGTGATGCTGGTGTTGGGGCCGATCATGGTGGGATTCTGAGGACCAAGGTGAGATTTTTTCAAGGGCATCGATGCTGATGGAATAGATGGCAGCTGAAGTTGAGATCTGTCAATGGCGAGAGAGGTTGCTCCAAGGAGGTGACACTGGATAGAAAGTTCACTGAAAAAAACTTCAAACCTCCATAAAGCTGAAGAGTGTATTCCAAATCCTGAAGACTCTAGCTTTTAAGATTAAAAATTGAACAGCTGTGAAATGGTAGCTTTTATACCACTTTTGCAGCTAATAACTATTCACAGCAATGGAGCGTCCTTGAGAACCCAACACACTTATCTGACGTGATCCCCAAGTGCCGGGAACTTCGTAAAAAACTTGGAGAAATTGTTAGGACCTGGTAAAATGCTGCTTAAATACCTTTAAGCAGCTTCTTAAGTTTCTCAAATGCCTGACCCGTTGCTTAGTGTTGGGTCTGCAAACTGCAGGCCGAGCCGGCACTTGGGAAATTAACAAGGAGGCAGAAGAAATTAATATTTTGACAACGGACCCGCCTTCAAACTCGCACTCACAGCGCCGGTAAGATTCCGGCCAGTGTGTGTAATCTCCACCGCCCCACAAACTGTCAAACAGTGCTAGAGGAGCTTCAATGATATAAAGGTGAAGACATACAAACCGTGCTACCGAAAGCAAACTGGGGGAGGACCATCATCACGGAAAACCTGAGTCCACAGGAAGAGGAGGCCTTAGATATAGTCGGCAAATAGATAGGAGAGGGTGAGGGTGGAGCTGCATTGACAAGAGAAGATAGGTAAAGGTGAACCTCTTCCATGTGTTCATCCTCTTCCGCTTCATAACATCAAAATAAAGGTATTGCCATAGAGAAATCCATTTTTAGAATGCTGTACTTCAAACTGAGCTGAGTAAAAGTAGTAACAAAAGCCCTGAGCAGCTCTTACTGCCATTGATGTTGGGGTAGATTTGAGGTAGGAACGGGATGGAGTGGTTAGCCATATCCCTTTGCCCCATTTAAATGTGGCAGAATAGGCTTCTGGTCGGCATTAAAGGGAACGAGTGATTTTGGGGGGATGGGAATACGGTTGCAGTTTTTTTCCTGTAGATTTGAATGTGTTTTCTCCTCTGTTTACCACCTTAAAGCTGCCACAAAATGGGTGATAACTCAGAGGAGAATTGAGACCAATATTTGAAATTGCTTTTAAATCAATGTCACCAAAATACTGAACGTTACACTTACAAAAATAATTTGCAACAGCTCCCAGAACAATTTATTTTCAGAGGCTAATTAATTGGATATTATAGGATAGGTAAAGCATCCAACTGTGACATCACTAACATGATCTTCAGCTACAGCAAAAGATCACAAAACGGAACCAAAACCTGTTCTTGATGCAACAAAAGTGAAATGAACAGCATCGTGAAAGATCCTAAAAGTTGATCAGCACTGCCAGAAAGCTCTATGATGGGATACTCATTATTAGGATATTTTCAGATGTTCAGAAGCATTCTTCATGATCACTGGAGTGAAACTAGCCATGTTTTCAATGTGATTGACCCACACATTTGATTCCTAATGGATCAGTTAGAGTATAACCTCCATTTCAATATAGATCATTATGCATTGCTATCTAAATGCTGAGGCCTTATTGTCAACCTTAACAAAACAGATGTGATACTCCTGACATTCAGCACAAGGACCTTGACATCTGGGCCAAAAACTAGCATTTGAAGATAATCCAGCAGTTTATTTATCAGCAGAATCATCACAGTTGATGGTACCATTGGTAAGGAGTTAATGAATTATGTGAGAAGGACAGGCATTGCATTCAGAAGATCGATGGATAGAATATTTGAAGAATATGATCTGAAACTGAAAGTAAAGATGAAGATGAATCAAGCTGTGCAGCTTACCATTCTTCTGCAGGTTTATAAGACTAAGGGGCCGAAATTGGCCAAGGCCCACCCAAGTGCTGCCCAAAGTACTGCCGATGGCCGGCGAGAGACTGGGAGGTACTTTGCCTGGAAGATTCCTCCAAAAGAGGTGGCAGTACCACCCGGCAGCCAAACAATGGCTTATGCCATCAATCTGGGCAGCAGCGGGCGGGAGCTCTCAATCTCGGCGGCAAAGGCTCTTGCCACCAAGAGTCGCCGAGGATGGAGTCGGGCCCAGAGAAGGTGGAAGACCTGCAAATAAAAATCATCCAACGGAACGACCTAAAAGTACCTTCCTGGCTCCAGTGGCAGGACTCCTGGGGAGGAAGATCGAATTCACAGGCACTCTTCCAGCTTTTGTGGCAGAATTGCGGGAGAGAAGGATCAAGGCAGTTGACCTCGAGGACAGAGGCAAGATGGCATCCCTCTGCAGCGAGGTGCAGCAGGCTAAAACAAAAGATGGCTGTGGCAAAACCACGAGGTGCAATGCTGAGAGACCAACACGTGGTGTCTAACAAAGGATTTGATTAGGGTAAAGCCAGCAGGGTTCTCTTAAAGGAGACCTGCAACCAACTGAACTTAAAAAGAGACATTGTATGCATTGCAATCAATGTAACAAACCGATTAAGATTGTGAATAAAATGTTGTTGCGAGATGTCAACATTATTCCCAATGTAAAGAACAAAATGTTGTTGCGAGATGTCGGGAATAGAGAGTCCCCAAAAGTAGCAAGCAAGCGAATTCAGGAGGGTGAAGGTGCTGATCCTGATGCCCTGCCCCAGGTGTCCCCACAATTTATAGGCCAGCGACCTCAGGAGGGTGAAGGTACTGACCCTGATACCCTGCCCCAGGTCTATCCCACGCTGCAGGCACCTAATGGCACTATTCGCCACGGACCTGGAAACGAAAACGGCGCCAAAATTCGCAGTCGGCCGCCACTGCCCACCACCCGGGTGGAGACAGCGCAGCCCCTAGACCCAGACACTACCTCGGCCAGGTCCGGGAGCAAAAGGTCAGAACTAACGAGTTCCCCAAACAGGACCTGGAACAGCCAGGTTCCCAACACCATTAGAGAGCAGGCAGAAGATTCTGCAGCCCTCAAAGGAAGACAAGGAGGCCACACACATCTGTGGCTCTGCCCACCACCAGGCAATGGCAAAGACCCTGTCCTGGCAAGGTGAGCGAATCAAGCCTACCCCACTAGCAGGGGCGCAGCGCCGCCATCAGACAATTAGGACCCCGTCCAGTTGCTCTGGAACCTGCATCCTTGCATACCTGTGCTGCCACCTCAGTACTGACCATGACTGAACCATGAATGCAATCTACCCAATCCTGGCACACGACTGTAAAATGTAACGAATGTAAGTCACTGAACCAAGGTGTCACGATACAAACTGTTTTTTTTCTTCCTTTCATTGTACTTGTGTCTGATCCTGTATGTTAATGTAACGGGCCAGCTGCATGATCTTGCTGTCGGGGAGGGGGGAGGTGGGTGAATGGATGTATGTAGCCATGGACACAAAAATGGATCACACCCAGAAACCACTGGAACCTGCACTGCATCATCGAACTATCCAAACTGGTAACCACTACCCAACATTGTGGCAAAAGGACTTGGGCATTAAGAGGGAGAGAGTCAAGCCAAAGCACAACCAAGGTGCAAGGGCTATTGGCACTTAAATCTGGGGAAAGCTAAGCCAGAGCACATAGTGCAAAGGTCATTGACACAAAGGACTTGGGGGAGAGTGATGTTATATATGCAGTCTATAAACATACTTTCTGTGTAGTCACTATAGTTGCATAAGATGGAGACTTGTTTACCTGATGTACTGTCAATAAGGTTTACACTGTGCATATACTATGCTGGCACCACTAGAGGGTGTAACTGGTGGAGACCGGGGTTTCCTGCCCCGGTGGCAGGGGCTGTATACTCTGGAGTTACGAATAAAAGACCAAGGTCACTACAGTTTGAGTACAACGCATTGCCTTGTGGAGTCATTCATAGGTACATCACAGACATAACACTGACCTCAATGTATAGTGTGCGCAGTCTCTCCTCAATCAGTCTGTGTAGGGCCCCATGCTCTTCATAGGCGAGCACAGATGCAATGTAAACCATTTGCAGCCTCAGCTACACCCTGCGCAGTTAACCTTCCTGCTCGTTGTTGAGACCCACCCCAATCTTGTTACCTCCTCAGTCTTCAGATGCATGTGAAAGACAGTAGCCTCACTTTAACTGTTAGGTGCTGACCCCCAAATTCCAGTGCGCGGAGCTATTCCAAGTGACATTGACATATGAAGATGCCAATACAGCAACATCTACTCAACTATGCAAGGCACTTCGGACAGATGGTTAGAAGCATACTAACTCAGACGGTTCTGTTTCTTATTGCACGCCAAGCTAGCGCATAACCGGAGTGAGAAATTTGGACAGGAGAAGGGGACCCTGACCTCCAGGGCCTCGGCAAGGTGGAGGGACATATTTCCGCACTCAAGGGCGCATAAGTGGGTGCAGTCGCGGCGTGTGAGGGCGAGTCATCTGGGGACAGTGTCGGTATGTTGAGGACCTCTGCATCTTCTATCAGACCACTTAAGCCTGACATCACAATCCTTCTCCACTTTCCATGAAACTGGCATTTCAGAACGACTTTTCCATTCCTGACCCCCTCCCTGCAGATAACCACTCTTTTCTGACTTTGTGCTTTTAGATGATGAACCAAGGGTCCAGGAACCTGTACATGAGCCGTCCAGTGCCGGCGAGGGTGGAGATGATGAAAAGGCAGAGGAGAGCTCTCTCCCAGTGGCTTCAGCGAGCGGAGACACCACCTCAGTCGAGGATGGCATGGTCGGGGAGTTGGAGGTGGGTGATGCTCCGGGACCCAGTGGCCTGCAGCAATGCCAAGGGGGAGGGGAAACATGGAGGCCAGCTTCGCGGAAGGTGAGTACGCGTTTGAGTGATGCTCAGCAGCACTCTGATGAGGACCCCAAGCTAGAAATTGTAGCAAGACAATCGTTGCGGATGCACAATGATCTGTTGGGTGCATTGGCAAGGGGGCCCGCAAGACGCAATGCACTTGCTGTGAGGATGGAGGAGTCCGCCTTCCGCCTCAACATTTGCACTTGCGTCTCAGCTGCCCATCAAGCCCATCCTTGGTAGATACCAACGGATGTTGGAAGCTACAAGTGACCATGGGGTCCCAGACATGATGGCGCAGCCATGGCTAATATGACGGTAGCCACTGAACACCAGGCCAAAGCCATGCAAGACCTGCATTCTGCCACATTTTCAGTGTGTGGTGGCATCAATATGTTGTCTGCTTTGTTGCAGGCTCACTCTGCTCTGATTCAGACTCACTCTGCTCTGATGCAGAGTCAAACTGCTCTGATGCAGAGTCAACTTGATGCCATGCAAGCACTGACTGCTGCCATTGCATCTGGGTTCCCATCAGTACACCAGGGAGCTAACAGTGCTGAAGCAGGCCAGCAATCTGTGCTCCACCAGATTGCTCTGGATGCTGAGGTTCTGCCCCAGGGAAGTGGCAGTGTGTCGGTCAAGATGGACCTCTCTCAGGACGACAACATTCTGCCTTCCACCTTTGCACCTGTCGCTGTGTGCAACCTATCCAGCGGAGACTGCTGCCGCCAATTCTGAGGTGGTGCAGTCTGCAGCCGGGCCTTCCAGGGCCTGAGCTGGTCGGGAATGTGCTGCTAGGCCATCAGTAGTGTCTCATCATCATCATGGGCAGTCCCTCGAAATCAAAACTTGATTCCACTCTAAAAGTGAGTTCTCAGGTGACTGAACAGTCCAATACGGGAATTACAGTCTCTGTCACAAGTGGGACAGACAGTCATTGAAGGAAAGAGTAGGTGGGGAGTCTGGTTTGCCGCACGCTCCGTCCGCTGCCTGCGCCTGCTTTCTGCATGCTCTCAGCAATGAGACTCGAGGTGCTCAGCGCCCTCCCGGATGCTCTTCCTCCACTTAGGGCGGTCTTTGGCCAGGGACTACGGCACCGACAGAGCAACATTCCTCCAGCCCTGCTGCAGGTGATGAGACCCCATTGAGGAGGAACAATAGGCGTGGGAGTGAGGAAAAGGGATGGGGTGGGAAATCTTTGCGGAAGTCCCACTAAGGACTGATAGCATCATGGCCATAGCTGGTGACCTTATTTGAATATTAAAGGATGTATATGGTTGCACTTGCCTCTGGGTGATTATGTTTGCAGGGATGTTGTTTCATAATTTGCTGCTGTTGATGGCTCTGTGTTTTGCTTGTTTACAGCACGCTCTTGTTGATACTAATAAAGGTGAATTTGCGACCTTAATTATTGTGGTGTGATTTATATACACGGAGGCTTGGCAGGTGGGCGCGATGCCTTCAGCACATCGCCAGGTGAATAGCTGCGCAATGAGTCTCTGACGAGCAGCCCTGGCAGCGGCAACAGTCAACTCCGTGGCTGATGCTTCTCATCTTCCTCATCGTCCTCTTCCTCCTGAGGTGCAGCTGCCTTCCCTGGTGGCAATGTCTGGCCCTTCACGATGGCCAGGTTGTGCAGCATGCAGCACACAATGATGAAAAAGGACATTCTTTCAAGGGTGTACTGAATTGTCCCTCCAGAGCAGTCAAGGCAGCGGAAACGCTGCTTTAGAACCCCAATAGTTTGCTTTATTATGGTCCTGGTTGCGGCATGGCTGTGGATGTAGCGCTGCTCAGCAGGGGCGGTGAGGTTGCGTAGGGGAGTCATCAGCCAGGTGGCTAGACCATATACTTTGTTGCCGAGCAGCCAGCCGCACCCTTCATGCGGTGGCTGGAACAGTCGTGGCACAGCGCTCTCCCGCAGGATGAAGATATCGTGGCAGCTGCCAGGATAGCAGGCATTCACAGCGAGGATCATCTGTCTGTGGTCACACACCAACTGGACATTGAGGGAGTGGTAGCCCTTGTGATTGCGAAACACCTCTCCGTTATAGGGTGGCGCCCGCAATGCCACATGCATGCAATCAATGGCTCCCTGAACCATGGGGAAGCCCGCTCTCCTGGAGAAGCCACAGGAGCGCTCCTCCTGATTCTCTCTGGACATGCTGAACTGTATGTCGTCCCTTCATCAGCTGTAGAGAGCATTGGTCACCTGGCGAATGCAACAATGTACTGCAAACTGCAAAGTGTTGCATATATCGCCTACAGGAGGAGCCAGGAAGGACCCAGTAGCGTAGAAGATCAGCGCTACTGTCACTTTCACCTGGCACTGACAGCGAAGTCCTGGTGCCGATTTCAGCTTTGAGGTCTGAGTGCAGGAGGGGGCAGATTTCCATGACCACTTCCTTGCGGAACCACAAACCTCTTATGCACTGCTCCTTGGACATATCAGGATACGAACAATGCGCACGGTAAACCCTGGGGGTGGGGGGCGGTAAGGCCTCCTGACCAGACGTCTATGGCCTCTCCTCAGGTGGGACCCACATTGCCCATATCCTGTCTGTGTAGCCAGAGCCTGCAGCCACGCCTTCAAAGCAATCGCTGCAGCATGACGTGGTGTTCCATCGCTCCCCCCATCAAACTGCTGAAGCTAAGAGCAAGATGGTATTCATTAATGGATCCGAAATGGTAGTTGTCAAGGTAACTACTCAGCAGCCGCAGCACGCTAACACCTATATACTCTGCTAGGAGAATACATAGCACTCACCGCGACCTCTGTGCCCCAGTTGCTATTCCCTTTATACACCAACCCGGCATCTCAACCCTGAGTTGTGAACCCCAGCTTTCTGTGGCGAGTTCACTGCCAACAGGTAACTGAGGCTCAAAAACTGAAGTTTGCGGCACTGCGCTAGCAAGGCGTTGCACGTGTACTGACATCATGATTTCACTGGCGGTAGAAGGCAAGGCGGTACTTCTTTGCACCACTGCAAAAACTCAACCAAAGGTTTCAGCAGGTGGTGACATTGCCGAACATGGGTGCTAAGCCGCTAGCGCTGTGGTACCGCCTCTCCAGGGCGATATCAGCAGGCGGTAACCACCGAATTTTGGAACTTAAAGGTTCCATGAGAACCATCTTAGATTATTGCTGTGAGTCTGATAGCAAGATCACATAAAAGTGCTCAGATGAACCAACATTTTCAGCATTGTACTGAGTTTTAGTTAAGGGACTTCTTTGGAATCAACAACATGAGGTTGTCAACATGTGTTTTGTATTGAAAACCTTGGAATTGCATGTATAGCCACAATGGTAAGTAAAAACATTGTAGTGCTGCAAAATACCAGAAGACAAATATAACGTAGCAGGAACAGATCACCCAAGATGGCAGAGCACAGTCACAGCCAGCATTGCTAATTACAAATCCAATGAGTACTCAATGCATACACCAGTGGATGGAATGGAAGCAGTGACTGCAAGCACAGACCTTCGGAACATTTGCCTACCTGTACTGCTGCAAAAAGTGTAATTCAAGAAATATCTTCTATAGCCATATGCAGCAGCACACCCTCTAATGGGCACTGTCATTCATGATGGACTATCAAATTAGGAAAGATAAAGCAGTCTTCAGTAAGTTACTTGCAAATGGCTTTTGTTCTTTGAACTTATGTAAGGCAATTGTTGGTACAACAGACAATGTCACTGGCATTTAAAGTATTTTAGAGCAAGTGAAGCAAAAAAGTTTGCATGGTTTAATGATTGAATAACTTAGCAGTGACATACTAAATTTTTAATCCTTATTTTTCACCACTCTTCTAATTTGTTCACATGATCCTCATTATGCTTTGCCTCCCAGACATGTGAGACTGAAGGTAGGACACCTTATGCAATCTGTGACTGGGATTTATTGGGTGATACGAGCAGCTAATTTGTCTGCCTATGTCATTTGGAAGCTGTTTCATTTGGAATTGGAATTGTGATCCTTGACAAAAGGAAAATCTATCCTTTTGAATAGACGCTACAAAGAATAAAGTACTGGCCAAGCAGTACTCATGTTACTGTCTTTATCTGACAGTCCTGTTTGAAATACTCACAAGTTGATACAGTTATAATCCTTACAGAAGGCATGCAGTTTCTAGTTTGTGTAAGGGCACCCACCGAATGATACACTCTTAAATATGCAAAGCACTGACAAAATAGTTACAGTTAAACTGGCTGCAATACACTTACCTTTGAATATGTGGAAGATTCATCATAAACTAAAGGATTTGTTACACAGCAGCTGAACTAAGTCCCTAATGTGATAAGTTACATAAGTACTACACAATAACCCTGAATTTTCAAGAACAGTAAAATCTGGACTGCACTTGCCTTTATTGTCTACCGAGAAGGTTAGTCTTAATTTCAATATGCTGCCTGTGCATGGAAAACATGTATGCTTACTGGCTGGGGGTTGCAACAGTGGACAAGGCAGTAGCCCTTAAAGGGCTGATGCTCACCATTAAAGGGAAGTTCTTTAGCTTTCTGCATTACCACGGGGGAGCATACTTGCTGTGAAGAGGTGTACAATTATTTCATTGACAAAATGTGCGCCATCGAGGCTGTGGGGAAGATTGATTCCAAGGAGGCCCTCTGCAGGAGGTCGAACAAAAGAGAGCCCTCTTTGGAGCTGAAAGCCACCCACACATTAAAGGAGGTTCAGGCTAGTGAGAGGAGGTTCCAGAACAATTTAATGCAGCCTCCCAGCTTGCTGTAAGGATTATGCTAAAGATAATGATTAGATTGACAGTAGAGTTCCACTTGCTAATAGCTCTGTTGCCGTTGGCACACAAAATCGCCCCTCAAGAAATTCAGTGCATAATAGTGTATCTGAGATTAGGCACCTAATATTTTGGCCATCAGCAAGGCGCTGTACTGCCAGCAAAGCCATGTAAAATAACACTAGCGAGTTAGGATCCAGCTATTCATAAATTTTTTTTGTGGTATTTAGCATAATCAAGCAAAATGCATGCATTATAAAAGGAGGAGAAATAGTTCACCGACAAATTTCAGGATTGTTTCAGATGGAATAGTCATCATGGATGCTCTTTGACATTGTTACATTATAAGCTCGCCTTGACTCTGACATCCTAATGCATGTCAGCATCATACTTCAAATGAGTTGGAAAAAATGCAGATTTATTGAAACGTTACAGTGGTCTCACCAGCTTAATTATCACATTAAGAATCAATACACTAAGAACTTTTATTAGGATCTTTATCTTATCTTATTCTAAAAACAAATGAGCTTATTCACCAGCACATTGTGCCGATTGAAATCTCTGCATTTGACAATATGTTTTGAAGAATTGAAAGTTTCATACAAAATTGATTTTATGTATTTGTGTTTGAGAAGGAATTTTGAAAATATCTGAGGATGAGATCTGACTTTGCTCTTTAAGAAGTATCTCCTTTAATGTGGTTGCTTATACCTTGGGATCTTTGACAAGGTTTTTCAAAACCAAAAGCACTACTTCATGGGTTTCATCAGAACTAGGCTCCGAACTTGGGGGGGGGATCTGTTTGGTGAATGCTGTGGAGTTTTGATTCCACCACGTGCGTGTTTTTTTTTCAAATGATCCCTGCCCGGATGCCAGGCTTGACAGGCTTGGCTCCCTGTCGGGCGGGAAACACTCCAGCAGAGGCCGGACACAGGACCAGGTCGGGAATAGATCGGGGGCAGAGATGGGGGAGGGTTGGTGATCGGGGGAGGAGGAATGAATCGGACGGGAGGATCGGTGACCATGGGGATGGAGTTGGTGATAGTTGGGGGGGGGGGGGGGGGTCGTTGATCGCAATGGAATCGGAATTATCATGGAGCCCATCGCAGGGGGTGCGATTGTGGGGAAGGGTTTGATCAGGGTGTTGGCGGTCCAATCGCAGAGAAGGCAGCAGGTTAGCTTGGGGTCTGAGAGAAAGCGCTCCTGCTCCTTCTCGCCCACAAGCAGCACTGGAAAGGCACTTACCTCTTCCATGTAGCAGCCATCACCTCCCTTCAGCTGACCGGCCAGGGTCAAACCTGGCAGAGAAATGAAACCTGAGGCATGCAGCCTCATTAAAATATTTAAATGAGCCACCCGTTTCCCATCCCTCCCCCAGTAAAACTGGAAGTGGAGGGCTTGGGTTTGCGATTTAAACAATTTTCACATCCCGCCCAACCCAAACCCACCTGTTTTTGAAGATTAAAATTCTCCTCTCCCAAATGTACCGGAACAGTACAGAGTCATCAGAAAGAACTGAAATATAATTAGGAAATAAAGTTCTAAGTAGGGAAGATAGTAATAAAGTAAATGTTATTTGAAATATAGTGAGTGAGAGGCACCAAACAATGTGATATTAATAGTCCACCCAATAGTAGTTTGGCATCAGGCTGGTGGGGAGATGATGGGAGGTGAGGAGGATGAGAGGCAAAAGAATGGGTGGTGTGGTATATTCACAAAGCATAACACACAACACAGCTTTCTAACTTGGCAGGCAGTTCTCGGAAGTCTCCGGAACCTCCTGCTTCTGTTTGCTATTAACTCTGTAGTTTAAACTAGCGTGCTCGTTTTTTTACCTCAGATTTTGTAGCTATTTTCAAAGGCAGAGAAGCTTCCAAAGTGTCTCTGTCAGCTGGCTGAATCCTTCACCAACAAAATTTCAGCTTTAAATCATCCGAAAAATCCCATCTCACTGCTAAATGTGGTATATTCACAGAGCACAGCACACAACACAGTTTTCTAAGATGGCAGGCAGCTTTCAGAAGTCTCCGGAACCGCCTACTTCTGTTTATTATTAACTCTGTCATTGCAGTACACAAAACGTCCACATCCACAGTGTGGTGCTACAAACATTACAAGCTTACAGACATTACAGGTGGTAAAGGAGAGACATTTGTGGATTTGGGCTGAGGTGGAGAGGGGGAGAAGGGCAATTTGGGCTGAGGGAGAGAAGGTGAGGGAATGGGGCTGAGGAGGGAGGGGAGGGCATGAGGAAGACAGGTGAGTGGGGTGGAGCAGATGGGGATGGGAGAGCAGGGAATTGGAGGAAGGGAGAGTATAGATGCTGGGCGTGAGGTATGGGGATGGTTATTGAGGAGCAAATAATGGACAGATGAGCAGAAGGAAGAGGGATTAGGCACCAATGGATATGAGTGGATAGGGAGTGTGAGGGCACACTGTGAGGCAGAAGGCATTTGATTTTGATAGGAGTAAGTGTGGTGGGAAAGGGAAAAAGTAATGGAGAGGTGGTGGGAAGGGTAAGTAGTAAGGAAGACAGTAGGAAGGAGCCACATTTTCACCATATCTGGCACTGGGAAATGTGATCTGTAGCCCTTGTCAGTTGCCTTCCCTGCAATGTCACCCATCATCTCCCATCCAGAAGGAAAGAGGAAAAGAAGATAAAGAGAGAGAAGCAGAAAAAAGCGAAAATCAAAAGTGAGAAAATGAAAAAGAAACACACAAAAGCAAAAGAGACAAAGGGGTCGAAATTGGTGGAAGTTGCGCCCGAAGCCGCCGAGGTTCTGCCGGAAATGTCGTTTTTTTGGTCGATTCCTCTGGAACCGTCCATCTGCCGTCCATGTTCCACCCGGTGGGAGATTGGTCGCGGAGGTTCCGCCAGCTTCACGTCCTGCCGCCCGGAAGCTGGAAATCCAGCTTTTTCCTCAGGGAAGATGGACTCAGATCGACCTGTTGCCCGCCAGAAGGACCGCTGGCAAAAAGCGGGTGTGAGCTGGCTGCGAGTCAGGCGGCTGGGAGAATGGCTCAGATTGCTGCATCGCTGCACATCGCAGGTATCGTGCAGATGCTGCAGCATTATCAGTGGCACTGTTAGAAAAAACTTTACTGGATGTTGTTTTATTTTATTGATAATGCTTTTCTTTAAGTGGTATCTGATAAAAGCAACTAAAATGTGTGCAAGCTTATGGTAACCATGTTTTTTAACCTTGCTGAAACACTTTCATTTAAAACCAAAATGGCCAAGGCCAAATAATGATCAATAACAGAAAAGTATACAGCATGTCACATTTTGTAAAGCCAAGCTCATTCATTAATTCTGTGACACAGTCCTTGTAAAAGTTCTCAGAGAAGAACCAGAGATAACATAGGTCAAGGGACAGACTTAGAATGATCTATTGTAACCCTGAGACAGCTGCAGATTCTCACAACATTTGTATGGGAGGGAAAGGGTATAAAGTTACAGATATTTGACTTTGGGGGCAGCGCTAATGCAGAGGAATCTGAGGAAGGACTACGATCGACAGAACACAGCAAGAGACAAGCGTCACAGTGACTCAGTGGCTTACCGTTGAGGTTTCAACGAAGAGACTGTCACTATCGCTTTGGTAAGTATTATTTATTTGTACTGCAAGGAAACTACTTAATAAAATCTGTTCTGCTTAATCACAAAATACCTGTACCCAGCATGCATTGTTGTGTCACGGACGTAAGTCTATTCTGAGAGATGTAATAAAGCTGACAGATTGAATAAACTTCACAGCACATAAAGAGTAATGTGGTGGACCTTAACTCTGCACAGAAAGAGTTCAGTTACTCCATATGACTCCATTGAAGGCAAGGTGTGGTAGAGGAAGCGACAATGAATAAAGGAAGCGAAAGATGGTAAAGGCTTATTGGAGATGCTCTCCAAGAGTTTTGAGACCATTTAATGCGGGACATATTTAGGGACATATTGTGACTGTGCAGATGGTATGGGATTATGTCAGGGTGAATAAGCAAAAGTTAAGGGATGTAAAGATGTGGCACATCGCTGCAACTGATACTCAGAAGAGCATTATATGAGGTATCGAAGACAGGAAAATACATTGAATGGACTGCAATGTAACTGATTAACATGTCACCTCATTGATGGCGCTCCGCCATGTTTGGCCTCGGAAAAAGTGGATTGAAGTGCAAGCCTTAAGGTCTGCTTTGCAAGTAGTTCGTGAGTATTTATTTGTACTGCAAGGAAACTACTTCATAAAATCTGTTCTGCTTAATCACAAAATACCTGTACCCAGCATGCTTTGTTGTGTCATGGACATAAGTCTATTCTGAGAGATGTAATAAATTTGACAGATTGAATAAACTTCACAGCACATAAAGAGTAATGTGGTGGACCTTAACTCCACACAGAAAGAGTTCAGATATGTTACTCCATATGACTCCGTTGAAGGCAAGGTGTGGTAGAGGAAGCGGCAATGAGTAGTGAAAGATGGCAGCCTTCCTGCATTGCTCACCCTTCCTTGTCGTGTCGCAATGGCCTGATGACAGGACCCATTATACAGTGCAGTCATATGTGGATGGCAAGATATTTGTGATAAACAGATTACCCGAGGGACAGATGTGTGTTTCTCACAAGGCACCACATATGACATCAAAATGAGACACTGACCAGGAGAGGGGGAACAATGTGACACTGACCAGGAGAGGGGGAACAATGAGACACTGACTAGGAGAGGGGGAACAACGTGACACGGACCAGGAGAGGAGGAACAATGAGACATGGACCAGGAGACGGGGAACAATGTGACACTGACCAGGAGAGGGGGAACAATGTGACACGGACCAGGAGAGGGTGAACAATGTGACACTGACCAGGAGAGGGTGAACAATGAGACATGGACCAGGAGAGGGGGAACAATGTGACACTGACCAGGAGAGGGGGAACAATGTGACATGGACCAGGAGAGGGGGAACAATGTGACACTGACCAGAAGAGGGTGAACAATGTGACACTGACCAGGAGAGGGTGAACAATGTGACACTGACCAGGAGAGGGTAAACAATGTGACACAGACCAGGAGAGGGTGAACAACTTGACACTGACCAGGAGAGGGGGAACAATGTGACACTGACAGGAGAGGGGGAACAATGTGAGTGTATTTACAAGCGCAGAGTTACAAAGGTGACATAACATTGTAACATTTAGGAACATTTCCACCACCAATACCCACTCCTCTACCCGCCACCACCTCTCTTTCCCCTCCCTTGAATCGAGGCCCACACTCCTCTTCTTCACCACGGCGTGCCGCTCCCCTGCCCCTCACTGCCTCTGCTTGATGAGGTTGTGCAGGAGGGCAGCCGGATCTCTGCAGATGTGTGCGTCTTGGCGAGAAGGTAGGGGGCGTGAATGAAGGCGCCGGGATCTCCTGCTCCTCCAGATCTGTCTGCCTTGAGGGTGTGGGCTCGGGGGCTTGCATGATGTGCCCAGAAGCCATCGCTTGTCTCATCGCCTCAACAAAGCTGTGCGCTCTGACACACTAATAAGCCGGTCCATCCTGTCACCATGGTGCTGAGTGAAGATCGCGAAGCTGGCAGCTATCCCAGCCATGGTCTGGAGCACATCGCAACCTATGTCCATGCTCGTCCTGGATAGCTGGACCATCTCCTGAATAATAGCGAGCCGTCCTGCACCCTCAGCTGATTGCTCGGTCCTGGTGGGTTCAGGTGCCGTGGTTGCCTTCGGGCCACGGCCTCTGCACTTGGAAGCATTTGCTCATGTGGAGTCCGTTTCAAACCCCATGAACTCGGAGCCTGACCCCGAAGTTCTCTGGACAGTTGGCACACATGGCAGGAGGCTGGTGTCATCCTCTCCCAGCTCCTCGAGCTCAAGGGATTCAAACACGGACCATTCTCCCTCCTCTCTCTCGTCTTCTTCATGGCTCTGGCTGGCGGAGTTGGGAGCAGTGGATATGGGTGATCTGGGGGGGGGGGGTGGGGGAAGAAGCCGCTGTCTTCCGCTGGGGACAATGTCGGGGTGGGAGACATTGGGGTCTGAAGGCTCCTTTGAATGCCTGAGGAGGATGGTGTGCATTGATCCGTGATGTCCGATTCATCATCTGCAGAGGACAGCATTGCAGTCTGTAGGGGTTGGGGTGGTCAAGCTGACAGGTGAGCCATGCCGCCTCACATTGTGCCAGCAAGGAGTTCCATCTCTACATGGGCACACCAATAATGGCCCACAAAGTGTGCGTAAAACCACGATTGCCTCACCATTGCATGACCTTTCATGCCATGAGCATTGCTCACACCGGAGATTAGTATAACCTTACCATGCCATAGCACTGGATCTGCATCACCCTTTGTGGTTGCACGGTGGTGATCACCCACCAATGCCAACGCAAGCTCCTCCAGACTGCTCAATTCTATCAGCTCTGCTGGGCCCACTCCCGTGGCAGGCAGGCTTGCTGCCTTGGATGTATTTTTCTTCTGCACAAAGAAACGTTGCAGCCTTTAGCCCCTTTGTTGATGCCCCCACACACATCTGGTGCAGAACCTTTTTGGAGTTGGACAGGACGGGTGCACTAAATTTGTACTCACTCTTGTTGACGCCACTAAATCGTTCCAACGTTGCCTGCATTGGTCCCCATCCCACACAATGTTGCCTGTTGAGGACACAGCCTCACCAATCTCCCTCCAAATGCGTCTGTATTGGGGTGATGGAGGCTTTCCACGACCATTCCGGGTGAGGTCTATATACCTGCGCTCCACTACTGATAATAGCTCCTCCAATTCCTCTTCATTAAACCAGGGAGCCTGGTTTTGACAGTCTTCATTGAAGCTTTTTTCGCACTCATCCTCAATGATTAAAGGAATGGCTGCTGAAGACTTTGTGGCTCTCAATTTACAACACTCTCCCCTCTGAACTCGCAGGTGCAAGAGAGTGCTGTGCCTTTAAGCGCATGCGCAGATGTCCCATGAGCCTCAAATGCGTCCAAACTGACGTAAGGTGGGTGAAAAGACTACAAAAAAAAACAAATCTCGCGCATGCACGTTGCAGGGCCTCCGCAGTTCTCCGATTCGAGAGGCGTGCACCTGCCGCCCACTGATGCCACCGCCCACTGATGCCCACCCGCTCCCGCTCCTGCTGCCTGCTGCCTGCCGCTGACACCCAAACAACCTCGCCGAAACTGGCTCCCTACGGGACCCGGCGGCAGCGGGTGCAAAAAGATAGGTGCTGCCCGGGGACTGCTGAAAACTGGACGGGCCTTACCGGTCATCAATTTCGGGACCGAAGAGAGATACATTAGCATGAATCCAACAGAGACAAGTAAGAGAATTTCTACCCCTACTCCTGGGCCATCTGCAGTGCCAGGCAGTGAAGATGCTAATCTAACCCTATATTTCAAATTAGTGCTAAAGAGAGCAACCATAGAATAGTACTTTAAAAGTGATTGCAAGCCAGCTAAAATGAATGTATCCTCTGACTTACTGTGAGCAACACCATGAGAGATGTATTAAAAACATTTCTGATGATTATTTCCAGTTTTAGAAATGGGAGTGCTAAGCTCATCATCTTTTATTGTATTCAGCAGAAACAATAAAATGGTGACTCATTTCTTGCTTTCCTACAGTAAGTTCATGAAAAAGGAATTTATTATTGGAAATGCCATGACTCTGAACAATCATGATGCACTTAACATAATCCCATTTTAGCATATCCGAAGTGGTTCTTGGCCACTTAATCATTGAAAATAATGGTCTAGGGTCATACAACCAGCTGCATACTTTGCAATTCTACAGGAATTATGGCTCAGCAAAGCAGTAGCAAAGCACATTTTGATAACAGGACCCATGGATCAGGTTGTTGATGTCACAATGTGCAAGAAGGCTTCTGGTCGGCACACCATAGTGGAATTAGTTTTGGATTGCTCCAGCAAAGAGCTGGTCCATCAGAAGACACTTTAGGAGGTGGTAACTAACCTGGTGAACTCTACTTCCACCACCACACACACCTACATAAGCAAAAAAGCACCACAGTCAGACAATAAAAATACATAAAGGAATTAGTAGTTTGTGATCCCTGTAACTGTTCAGTAAAATCTATACCGATAGGCTCAATCTACTGCCATTGTTGACATATTCACAGGTAACTTAAATTGGTCTCTTTTTGCTAAAGTCCTTGGTTTGTGTGAAATCAATTCCTGCCTGGTCATTATTTTACCATTGGATAAAAGTCACTAATTTCTTGTTGTATATCATCAACAAAGCAAATGTGTCTTTTTGCAGATTTTTCATTAATGTTCACTGTTTGAAAACAGCAGAAAACTTCAAATAATATTAATACAAACACCAAGTGCTGTCAATTCATTTTAGCTGGCTTGCAATCACATTTAAAGCACCATTCTATGGTTGCTCTCTTTAGCACCAATTTGAAATATAGGGTTAGATTAGCATCTTCACTGCCTGGCACTGCAGAGGGCCGAGGAGTAGGGGTAGAAATTGCGATGCGTTGCGCCTGTTTTTCGGCATAAAACAGGCACGAAGCATACCAATTTAGCAGTGGGATGACCTGCACTCAATCTGCACAGGCGAAAGTCCTACTGCTAAATTCGTTGGGACCACTTATTAGGCATCCCAGGCAGGAGTGTTCCCCCAAGTCTACAGTCCCAGCGATCAGCCCCCCACACCCTGTTCCCTGATCCAACCCCCCTCCTGCAAATTACATAGGCCGGTGGACTGAAATTCATTTTGCTCACAGGATAAACTGCCTGTAATTTTAACATAGACAAAAGAAAGGTGATGTACTTTGGTAGGAAAATCATAAACATCAGCTAGACCTTGGAAAATAATTGCTGAATCTTTGTTTCCAAAAACGGGTGGGTTGGGATCAGATCAGATGTTGGCTGTGGCTCAATGGGTAGCACTCTCGCCTCTGACTCAGAAAGTTGTGAGTTCAAGTCCCACTCTAGAGCACAAAAATCTAGGCTGACACTGTAGTTCAGTACTGAGGGAGTGCTGCACTCTCAGAGGTGCGTCTTTTGGAAGAGATGTTAAACCGAGGTCCCATCTGCTCTCTCAGGTAGACGTAAAAGATCCCGCGGCATTATTTCGAAGAACAGGTGAGTTATCCCCAGTGTACTGGCCATTATTTATCCCTCAATCAACATCACTAAAAACAGATGATCTGGTCAATATTACATTGCTGTTTGTGAGAGCTTGCTGTGCCAAAATTGGCTGTTGCATTTCCTACATTACAACACATGACTACACTTCACTGGCTGTAAAGTGCTTTAAGACATTCGATGGTTGTGAAAGGTGCTATATAAATGCAAGTCTTTCTTTAAAACTTTAAAAAATCTCAAACCTGACCCCATTCCACCCCTAGTTTTAACTGCAGGACGTCTCTTAAAATTTTTCTCCAGGTCTCCCGTCCGCCAGCCAGCCTGGCTGCCTGACAGGTGGGAGAGACTGCAGGAGAAGAACTGCAGGAGAAGAACTACATGAGAGTAAAGAGAATAGAAAGATATGCTGAAAGGCTGAAATGAGCTAGATGGAACGGGAGGAGACTCGTGCAGCATATAAACACCAGCACAGTCTAGTTCGGCCGAATGGTCTGTTTCTATGCTGTACATTCTAATTACTTTTGAGATTGTTGTTTTTAGAGGCCAGATGATCTAGATCTTGAACTTGCTAAAAGTGACAGATAATTTATATATAAGTAGATTATTTAATTTGTGGGCAGAGAATAAATTCTTGTGGAAGAATAAAATTAGTGATTCTCAAGTGAGATGGAAGATATCTTTTCTCAGGGAGTATTAGGGGGAATGGAAATGTGAAGTCGATCCCTTTCAGAGGCAACTAATGAAAAATTAATTAACTTCTATTAAAAGGAACTGGATAAGTATCTGGTTAAAATAAATTTGAAGATCATAGTGGAAGTTCAATTATCCATCAAAATGGAGGGAAGGCCCAGAATTATAATGGAAATTAGCAGGCAATCGACTTCCCCTATGCAGACAGAATCCACATATTTCAATTAAAAAAATAAAATATTCTTGAAAAAAGTACTGGAAGAACAACTCCTGCTAGTTTCCCAGACCAAAAGTCCTGACTCCTGCTCGTCCCCTGATCTGAGGCTGAATATAAGAACCACATGAACAGTAATTTAAATTGTTCTTAGGACATAGGTGGTACTGGTAACTGGCAGTATTTATTGTACATCCCTTATTGCCCTAAGCATATTAATAGTCAACCACATAGTGTGGAACTGGAATCATGGGTAAGCCAGACCAGGTAGGGGTAGTAGGTTCCTACTGTTGCTTCTCCCGACTCAATGTTCAGTTAAATTATTTACCTTTAACCTCCTTCCTTTCCTCCGTCCAGGTGAAACAGCGATTTACTTGTACTTCCTTTAATTTACTATACTGTATTTGCAGCTCACGATGCGGTCTCCTCTACATTGGGGAGACCAAATGCCGATTGGGTGATCATTTTGAGGAGCACCTCTGTTCAGTCTGTAAGCGTGACCCCGAGCTTCTGGTTTCCTGTCACTTTAATTCTCCGCTCCATCTCACTCGGACCTCTCTGTACATGGCCTCTTACGCTGTTCCAATGAAGCTCAACATAAGCTCGAGGAACAGTGCCTCATCTTTCTATTAGGCACGGCCTTCCGGTCTCAACATTGAGTTCAACAATTTCAGACCATAACCATTGCCCCCAATTTTTCGGATGGCAGCTGTTGCTGATGATTCTGATCTTCCAATTTACACCTCCTGTAGACCCATCTTTTGTTTCTTTACCTGTCCCATTACCATCTCCTTTCACCTTGCCCCATCATCCCTTTTGTCATTTAATCTCTCCTGCCTTCCACCCTATCACAGTCCTTCCCTTTATTCTTTTCTCTCCCCTCTTTCCCCGCCTCTGTACTTGCTTAAAACCTGTTACATCTCCAACTTTTCCCATTCTGACAAAAGATTATTGACCTGAAACGTTAACTCTGTTTCTCTCTCCACAGATGCTGTTGAACCAGCTGAGGATTTCCAGCATTTTCTGTTTTTATTTCGGATTTACAGCATCTGCAGCATTTTGCTTTTGGATCATTGACCGAGGTCATTGCTGCAGAGCCTGGAAAGCCCAATAAATACGGCCACGTGATACCTGCTTACTTGCCTAACAGAAAGACTCTTGCTGAATGCATTTTGAGCAGCGATTTAGGTGTCTACAGTTTGCAAGTCTTTACTGCAAATTTAGAAGCCATTCTCATCTCATTGCTACGACCTATCACACCCATTAACTCTGTTTCTCCCTCCACAGATGTTAACTGACCTGAATATTTCCAGCATTTTCTGTTTTTATTTCAGATTTCCAGCATCCACAGTATTTTGCTTTTGTTTTTAAATTATTTACCTTCTTGGTTGGGCCTAGTAGACGACCCCTAGGCCTGGTTGCCCGGTTCAGGCTGCCTCAGGCCAAACCAGTCTTGGAGTAAGGATCTTTGGCATTTGAAAAGGACCTAACGCCTGCTTCAGGCATGAGTAAAGGACACATATTTTTTGTCCTTATCTAATATGGTAGGTGGTGCAACTCTGGCCGGAATTATGTGCACAATTCCAGCCCGCCATATTGGGACCTTAGTCGTCCGAGTACCGCCCAAAAAACAGGTACTGCGCGGACCAATTTCTAGGCCAAATGCTACTAAACCTATAGAGATATTTATGGCATACAGATGTGCAGTTATTTTGTGTTAAATGTTATCACTAATTAAAGCATCGGCTGCAAATGTGTCCCAGCTGCTCCCATTCCGTTGGCATTACTTTGCCAGGAGTGTGGTGCAAACCCTGATTATATGCATAAAGGGGGCATCCCGCACAATTCCTGTGAAGTAACACCGCTGGAAAAGCAGAAGCTCCGAGGAATTTCCCAGCCATCATATTGCCTATGCCTGTTCAGTAAACACAAGGGATATCTGAAGATGAGGATGAATTTCTGTTAATGCAACGCAACAATTGGAAAGCAGATAGGATGAACATCATTGTGGCCAGCACAAGATGATTATCCCAGTGCTGCAGTTCAGACACAGAAGCCGTCAATCAATTTCTGATGCTGTTTGTCTGCTGCCTACAATGCCTTTGTCAACAAATGTCTATAGCCATTGTATTTTAATGTTTAATTTTACTCTACACCAAACAATTTCCTGATAAAACAAAGTTCATCTATGAACTGTTTGATCCAGGCAGCTCAAACACAATAGCAGGAGAAATGTGTTGTCCTGTTTAAATTATTTGCAATCATAAGCCATTGTTGCTTGTACAATTAGAAAATAATCAGTTTTATCTTAGATTATAAAAGCTAGCGTTTCACAAAAAATATCATCAGGGTAGATTTGGACTTTGTGTGATAGTGCAAAATAGGTGATATCAAATTGGCAGCCATTTTATATCTCTTATTTCTATTGACACCCATTTTACATTATCGCATAAAATCAAAATCTACCCCATCCTGCTCTTTGACATTTTACAAATTTTAATTCCATTCCTCTAATTGTTTCAATTGTCCATTGTAATTTAGTTATCCTTTCTTCAAGGGGAGAGGGCAAAACCTGGTAACTGCAGGCCAGTCAGTCTAAGTTCAGTGTCAACCACTGTCAACCGTGAGGAGTTATGGAGCATCCTCCTCCATTTCGGCTACTCTCAAAAGTTTGTCACCATCCTCCGTCTGTTCCATGATGACATGCAAGCCATGATCCTGACCAATGAATCCACCACTGACCCAATCCACATGCGGACTGGGGTCAAGCAAGGCTGCGTCATCACACCAATGCTCTTTTCGATCTTTCTTGCTGCAATGCTGCATCTCATCCTTAGCAAGCTCCCGCCGGAGTGGAGCTAAATTATAGAACGGATGGGAATCTGTTCATCCTCCGCCGCCTCCAGGCCAGATCCAAGGTCGATAATGATGATGAGTGGTGGGAAAACTACTAGAGACCATTGTCAACGACAAAATTAATTCTCACTTGGAGAAGCATGGGTTAATAATGGACAACCAAGACGGATTTGTTAAAGGCAAATCGTGTCTGACTAACCTGATTGAGTTCTTTGATGCAGTAACGTAGAGGTTTGATGAGGGTAATGCAGTAGAGGTTGTACATATGGACTTTCAAAGAGCATTTGATAAAAGACTTATTCAGAAAATAGAAGCACATGGTATTAAAGAGACATTGGCAACTTGGGTACATAATTGGCTAAGGAATAGGAGGCAGAGATGAAAGGGGCATGGATGTTTTTCTGATTAGAGAGAAACATGCAGTGGGTTTCCCCAGGAAATGATAGTGGGACCATTACTTTTCTTGTTATATATAAATGATCTGGACTAGATTATAAGGAGCACAATTTGGAAATTTGCAGATATTATAAAACTTGGCAACGTAGTAAATAGTAAAGAGGATAGTAGCAGATTTCAGTAGGACATAGTGTTGAAATGTGCAGACACATGACAATTGCAATTTAATGTAGATTGTGAAGTGATGCACTTTGGGAGGATCAACATGGAGAGGCCATACCATCTAAATGGTACTAATTTGAGAGAGGTGTAAGAGTTGAGGGATCTGGGGGTACAGATTCACAAATCTTTGAAGGTGGCAGGAGAAATTGATAATGAGGTTAAGAAAGCATCTAGGATACCTGGCTTTGTTAATGCGGGCATTGAATACAAAAGCAAGGAAGTCATGCTGAACCTTTACAAATCACTGGTTAGGCCTCAGCTGGAGTATTGTGTACAATTCTGGGCACCAAGCTTTATGAGGCCTGTCAAGATATTGGAGAAGCTGGGATTGTTCTCTTTCGAGCAGAGAAGGTTAAGGGGATAATGAGGGGTTTTGTTAGAGCAAATAGGGAGAAATTATTTCCTCTGGCAAGTAGGTCAGTAACCAAAGGTCATAGATTTAAAATAATTGGCAAAAGAATTAGAGGGGAACTGAGGAGATTTTTTTTCTTCACACATAGCGTTGTTAAAATCTGGATGTACTACCTGAAAGGGAGGTGGAACTTTCAAAAGGCAATTGGACATATACTTGAAGAGGTCTAATTTGCAGAGTTATGGGGAACAAGCTAGAGTGTGAGAATAAATTGGCAGAGTGACTATTTGTACTACTCCTTTTCTGTTCTTTCTGAGCCTGTGTCCTCTGGACTCCGCCCCTGACGCCTGCCGCCCAAAACTGGAACCGGAAGTGGGGCCCCGCAATTGACCACATTGTCCCTCCAAGTCTGCGGGTGGTGGGGGAGAGAGGCAGCGGGCGGTTGAGAGCGAGAGAGCCGGGGGAGAGAGGCGGTGGATGGGGGAGAGAGAGAGAGCTGGGGGAGAGAGGCAGCCGGGGGAGAGAGGCGGTGGGGCAGTGAGGCAGCGGGTGGTCGGGGGGGAGAAAGGAGGCAGGCGGCCAGGGGGGAGAGAGGCGGCGGGTGCCTGGGGGAGACAGGCGGTGGGGGGAGAGAGGAGGCAGGCGGCCAGGGGAGAGAGAGAGAGAGGTGGCGGGCGGTCAGGGGAGAGAGAGAGGCGGCAGGCAGTTAGGGGAGAGGGGTGGCAGTTGGCCAGGGAAGAGAGGCAGCAGTGGGGGGAGAGAGGTGATGGGCTGCCGAGGGAGAGAGGTGGCGGGCGGCCGGGGGAGGGAAGAGAGAGGGGGGAAGAGAGAGACACGGGGTGGGAGGGATCGGAGGGGAGAGAGGGAACTTAGGGATGACGGATCACATTCTTCCAACCCCCTTTACACCCACACCCGATTTCTCGGAAAGCTTGGTGCATGTGTTACAGGGGATATCATTGGGGTTGATGAAATCCAGAAGTCACGACACTATCACAATTCACTTCATACCCCATAAACCTGTTAACAATCCGTACACAATGCCCCATCTATGGGTGGGGTGGGGCGGGGTAAGGACTTCTGCTTTTGCTGAGTTGTTGGAGATCTGTCCTCTCTGGCTTCTGAAGTCAGAATGGATCGAATTACAATTTGCAAAATCAGTCAGAATTTTGGCTGGGCAGTTCCAGTTACACATTCCAGAGAAACTTCAGGGTGTGGCTTATCCTCCAAGGGTACCAATCAGCAATATGTCATGTGGTAATGGAGAGCAAATCAGAGACAATGCAGCCATTTTAGTAGTACAAATAAACGCATCCATAAATTGGACAGCTCTTTCAAAGAGCCAGCATAGGCAAAATAGGCCGAATGCCCTCCATCTGTTATATAGTATTCCATGATTCAATTTAGCCTGATGTGGTTTGCTTTTGAGTCAAGTGCAGTGCCCTATAAACTAAAAGAAACTCTGCTAATAGAACACAACTAAGAGTACTGTTGGAAAACGTTAAATATCATCTTTATGAACACAGGCATATTATAGCTTTCAGATGTGACATGAACAGGCGTGGGAACTTCTGGCTCTTTTGTCATTTTTAGATTGCTCTTGAATTTTCTTGACTCATGTTTAAAGTAGAGATCTGAATCATTCATTTGAAATATAAGGATTACTGGAAGAATCCAATTTTAGCCCAGTCTGGATTTAGATAACCTTTTACTTTTAAAAAGAAATGACAGTATTTCTGAAGAATGTTCCAGGTTCCCTCACTAAACATTTCTGCATTTCAGCATATGGCAGGCGGTATTACTTTAATTTAAAAAAAGCTATGAATCTGAAATGAAAATGTAAAATGGGTCTCCACCCAAACATTTATCTCTTCTCTTGCAGATGCTGATAGAGTCACTGGGGTCTATCTAGTCTTTGTGCGATAGTGTAAAACGGGTGATAGCGAGTCAGCAGCCCATTTCACATCTCTCCTGATTTTTATTTCCATTGACTTCAATGGTAGAGATTATCTAACAATGATTGGACAGTGAAGCAAGTAAAAGCAGTCCCATTGAGCTGGATAACAGAGGGAGCCATTAGAGGAGGATAGAATGGCCATCTCAATGACCTGCCATTGCTGGCTTACCCAGTCAAATACTGTCTACTTACCTGCGAAAAGCCAAGTAATGGATTGTTGTGATTTTAATCAAAGTAACAAAAACGATTCCTCTTTCTATCACCTTTCATTCGGAGAGACCTCTCGATCTAACTAATTTCAATATGTAACTTGAAAAATAGCAGTGCTATGTGCAAGCTCCCACTTTTGAGCCCACAAAACAACACTAATTTGGGGCTGGAGGTTTATACTAAACTTTATCCTAATTAACCTCAGAGGATTAGAGAATATTTACACAAAGCTTTCCCATGGAATGCTAAATGGATTTGGCTAGAATGTATAATAGGGTATATTTACATGACTGTGCAAGGAGTGGGCCTGTTCGCTGAATTGTTTGTTTTCTTGCCATACTTTCTTATGTTACTAGAACAAGGGGAAAAAAAATCAGAGAAAAAGAAGTGACGCGTTCAATGACAAACTCTGGGTGATTGGATGAGTGAGGATCTGGAAGATTGGATAACTATGTGGGTGGGAACTGGGTGACTATGTGGATGATGTCCTACAAATGAGAGACTCACTGGATGGATTAGTCACTGTTTGGATGAGACATTGGCAGTGACTGTTTGGGTGAACACACTGCAGGTGGGTAATTTGCATTTGACCAAATCCTCTCTCATTTATTATTTGCTTTGTGATTTATGTAATAGAAAGCTTTATTTTTTTCACTAAAGCTTTAGTAGTCAACCATGAATCTCAGTTATATGCCAAGTCATGCACATGCTATGGCTTTTAGAGCACAGGATGGGTAACTTTTTGTCAGGCAAACATTCACAACTTGATACCAATTATGACATACTGTTATTTTACCCTTAAGAATGATTTATTGTAGTCTATAGCATTTACTTCTAAATGTTCAAGTGCATACAAACCTATAGAAATACAAAAAGATAGACAGCAAAAGGCAAGCTGGTTCCTTATGCCTGTCCCAAACAGTCATGACATAACTAAGAAAGAAAGACTTGCATTTATATAGCACCTTTCATGACCTCAAGACATCCCAAAGCACTTTACAGCCAATGAAGTACTTTTGGAGTGTAGTCACTGTTGTAATGTAGGAAGTGCAGCAGGCAATCTGCACACAGCAAGGTCCCACAAACAGTAATGTGATAATGACCAGATTATCTGTTTTAGTGATGTTAATCGCTCTTCTTTGAAAAACTGCCATGGGATTTTTTACATTCACCTGAAAGGGTAGGCAGGGCCTGATCATCATGCTCAGGACTCCCAGTGTACCTTCCAACTTAAATACCCTATGCTAATTGAGTGAAAAAAATCAGGAAACATCTCAGATAAATCCTTGGGGACTCCTGAGGTAATGGTGTGGGGCGGGAAGAGAAGCCATTGCTGAAGATGGTCTAGCTACAATTGTGTAGGTAAGAATGGAACCAAGTGTGGGCATTCTCACTGAGAGATGTTGGAGGAGGATGGTGTGGTGTACCTTGTCAAAGACCACAGTGAAGTTGAGATGAGGAGAGAAAGCGCACCATTGTCACAGTCACCGGCAATTGTATTTGTGACTTTGATTTGGCCATTTTAGTGCTGAGCCAGGGTTGGAAACCTAATTGGAGAGATTCAAACATAGAGTTGTGGGAAAGATAGGCATGGATTAGTAGGTGACACATTCAAAGGGCGTTTAGATATTGGGTGGTAGTTTGTAATCGAGGAAGGATCGTGGCTGTTTTTTGAAGAAGGGGATAATGATGGTTTTGAAAGGGAGGGGGTCAGTACCTGAGGAGAGGGAACCAATTACAATGTCAGCTAGCATGGGGGTCAGGAAGGGAAGTTGGATGGTCATCTGTTTAGTGGAAATTGGGTCAAGGGAGCAGGACGTTAGTCTCATGGACAAGCTAAGCTTGGAGAAGGCACAAGGGATTATGAAGAAGGCATGAGGGATTATAGAGGTACTAGAAAAAGACAGGGGATCAGGGCTCGAGCAGAAAGAGTATGGAGGGAGCTATGGTATGTTGGGCAAGGAGATGGTGGGAAAGCAGCAGAAGGAGCTAAGCGGATGGTCTCAATCTGAGTGGCAAAGATGTCCATGAACTCCTCGCACTTGTTGTTGAAGATGAGTGCAGACAGGGGGAAGGGAGAAAGGTTTAAGGAAGCAGTTGGAGAAAAGAAGTCAGGGCTAACACGGATAAAGAGGATTAGCTTAGAAGAGATACCATCCTACTTTGCAAACACAAATTTACTTTCTTAAAATGGAGCACAGAACACTTATTTTTGTGGCCTGAACCTACACAGAAGGGATTGCCATGTTACTAAATATAGGCTCTTCAATTTTGAGGTAAAAAGGTCAAATAGAGAAAACATCATCATTTGATTGACTCGTGCACTGTTGATCCTGTCATTTGCTGTCATATAAATAAATCTATCAGATATTGTTGTCCATAAATAAATGTATCTTTCTTTTCTACATTGCACATTTCATAAAGCTCAACCCATTAGCAGCATGATAAATTTATGTTTTTACATTGTGTCCATCAATATGAAAGTTCCTATTATTTATAACACTAATAAAACATTTACCAATGTATCAGATCCTTTTAATAAAACATAAACAGCCACACAAGGTTACTTATTGGATTCTTGTTCATTTCCACAACAAAATAGCTTTCTTATAGTTTTAATTGATGTAAAAAAATAATCATTTCAATTTTCTCAAATTGATTGGCTCCTCTATACTTTACCGAAACAGTGCACCTCAGCCTGCCACAATTCCTCTAGTGGTCCTGTCAGAATGTCTTTCAGAGAAAGGTAACCCCATCCCAGCATGAAGCCTTTTATAATACTATAGAGTTATCGTAACTGAATAAAGACTTGTCAGATTATACCTACAGGTGTTCAAAGACATCAGACAGAGATGTGCACCAACCCAAATGGACTAGAATTCAACCTGTCACATCAAGTCCATACAAAGAAAGAGAAAGAAAGACTTGCATTTATATAACATCTTTCACAACCACCGGAGGTCTCAAAGCACTTTACAGCCAATGAAGTACTTTTGGAGTACACTGTGGTGGCTCAGTCTTTGAGTATATTCAAGACAGAGATCGATAGATTTTTGAATATTAAGGGAATCAAGGGATATGGGGACAGTGCAGGAAAGTGGAATTGAGGTAGAAGATCAGCCATGATCTTATTGAATGGTGGAGCTGACTCGAGGAGCCGAATGGCCTACTCCTGCTCCTAATTTTTATATTCTTGGAGTGTAGCCACTGTTGTAATGTGGGAAACAGTAGATACAGTACAACAAAATGTGAGATCAGCACAAACTGTGGCACTATCAGCTAAATTGCTCTGAAGCTATACTCTATAGGATAGATTTTGGATAAAACTGGACTACAGTGCATAAATTGTAAGATTGTATCAAAGCCTTGGATACTATGGGGCTTAAATTCAATGCCCATAAAACAGACAGAACAAAAACAAATTAACAGCAGGAATGCCTGCCCCCAATTGGCAAGTATGCCTGGGTTACTGCAAAATTCAGCATTTGCAAAATTTGTTTAAAATAGTCAGAGCTTGTTACTACTTTTGCAGGTACTACAGTGGCCTAACAAGCAGCCCTTACAGAGATGATAGAAGGATGTGGAAGAAACTGGCAAATAAGTTTTGTTTAACTTACCTTAATGTGGATCCAGGAGGAGCATGAGTACTCCATAGAGAAACCATATTCTCCGGGGGTGAAATTGCCCCTTTTTACAGACCTAGCGCCTCCGGAGGGCAAGACAGTTTTCACCCAGGGAGAAGGGTGCTACCGCTTGTGATACCACCACTGCTTCCACCATCTCCCAGGAAATTGCCCAGGAGTTTGCAGAAGTGCTGCCAAGGCAGCGCCGTGCCCCACAGATAGTGCTCCGGGCCGCTGCACAACCGGCAATGACATCATTGCCGTGCACGGCGACCCCTCACCGCCCCACACCAACCCTTTACTGCCCCACAGGGGAAACATTACTGTTATGTCTGTAATGCACTTATGAATGACTCCGCGAGGCAATGTGTTGTACTCAAACTGTAGTGATCTTGATCCTTTATTCATAACGCCAGAGTGGGGCACAAGCTTGGTGAGCAGCCTTTTATACCGGGCCCTGCACACCTATGCAGGTGACCCTCAGGTCTCCCACTGCAGTGCCCTCTGGTGGACAGCCTAGTAAATACACAGTGTAAACCTTATTGATAATATATCAGGTAACAAGTCTCCATCTTATGCAACTATACAGTGACTACACAAAGAGTATATCTATAGTCTGCATATATAACAGTTACAAAACTGCCCCTTGCTTTAGTGATGCCTCCCTGGACCTCATGCTGCGAGGTGTAAGGGCCTGCTCTTATTCCCTGCTGGCAGGAGGAAGAAGCCCGCCTCACTGATGAAGAAGATATGGCTGGAGATAGCAGAGGAGGTCAGCAGCAGGAATGTGGTGCCACGTTCCAGGATACAATGCAGGAAGTGATTTAATGACCTCAGAGGGCAGGAAAGGTGAGTACAATGCCACACTCAGCTACATCATCATGTGCGTATTGCCCCCACCCCCTCACTCTACCTTCCCAAGCCTACTCCTGCATATTACTCCATACACCAATGTATCTTGCAGATGCACCCTTCCCTCTCTGTCTATGCACCTCCTCACATCCCCATCTGAACATACACTACACCACTAATGCTCACCCTCATCTTAATGCATGTCATGCCTCTGGCTCATAGTCACCCTCAACAGAGGTTATCCATCCTTCCATTCCACTCATTCCATGACTCTCACTCAAAGATCTCTTGTTTCCCTCCTTGCAGAAGAAGAAAACACAGTATACCAGGGAGAAGCAGAAAAGCCTCCATCATCACCATGCTCACAGCTGCAGAGGAAGATGCACTTGAAATAAGCAGAGTGTCAGCGTGCCTGGCAGTGAGAGATGGGGAGCTCCCAGTTATTTGGTGGCAGAATTAAATATCAAACAGCCACATGGCACACTCATGGTGACTTGATAGCAGCAGCCAGTAAAATATGATAATGCGCATGATGTTAACTTAAAACATTTTTACCATGCCAGTTCTAATTCATGTCTTTAATCTCCTGTAGACCCATCAAGTCTCACCCAGATGGTGGAGCTGGAGGAGGAAGATTATTCCTCAGAGGAGGTCACGAACTCTGGGGGTGCACCGTCATAAGAACATCCAAAATAGGAGCAGGGGTAGCCCATTTGGCCTCTCGAGCCTGCTCCGCCATTTAATATCATGGCTGATCTGATCATGGACTCAGCTACATTTCCGTATCCACTCCCCATAACCCTTTATTCCCTTATCACTCAAAAATCTGTCTATCCCTGCCTTAAATATATTCAATGACCCAGCCTCCACAGCTCTCTGGGGCAGAGAATTCCATAGATTTACAACCCTCTGAGAGAAGAAATACCTCCTCACCTCAGTTTTAAATGGGCGGCCCCTTATTCTCAGACTATGTCCCCTAGTTTTAGTTTCCCCTATGAGTGGAAATATCCTCACTGCATTCACCTTGTCGAGCTCCCTCATTATCTTACATATTTCGATAAGATCATCTCTCATTCTTCTGAACTCCAATGTGTGTCAGCCCAACCTACTCAATCTTTCTTCATAAATCAACCCCCTCATCTCGTGAACCTTCTTTGAACAGCCTCCAATGCAAGTATATATTTCCTTAAATACGGAGATCAAAACTGTACGCAATACTCCAGGTGTGGCCTCACCAATATCCTGTACATTTATAGCAAGACTTCTCTGCTTTTATACTCTATCCCCCTTGCAATAAAGGCCAACATTCCATTGGCCTTCCTGATTACTTGTAGCTGCATACTCACTTTTTGTGTTTCATGCACAAAGAGCAGGCACCTCACAACTTGAGCCGCCTCGGGGAAATCCCCTCCGTGCCTTTCAGTTCCGCGCGGAGGGGTTTCCTGTACGGGCTGCTCCTGCACACCCTCAACTTTGCCATCCTCGCCGGCCGTCCGGACACGCCATGGCGTACCATCTTGCCGTCCGGAGGAGACGGGGGTCCCCGATGGAGGGCACTCTACGCAGGGGTCCTCCCACTATTCAACGGGGACTTGGCCTGGAGGGTGGTGCACGGAGCAGTGCCGTGCAACAAATTTTTAAGCCGGTTCACGGACTCCCAGGCCGCCTGCAATTTCTGCGGTCTGGAAGAGTCCGTGTTCCATGTTTTTATGGAATGCACAAGGTTGCAGCCCCTGTTTTATTATTTGAAGGGGCTGCTCCTGAAATTCTGGCTGCACTTCAGTCCCACTCTCCTGATCTTTGGGCACCCTGTGCGGAGGGGAGCGGGTAGGTCCGAAGGCCTCCTCGTAGGACTGCTCCTGTGCACGGCCAAGGGTGCCATCAGCCGGTCCAGGCAGCGGGCGGTCGAGGGGGTCGTTCAACCTGACTGCCTGCCTCTCTTCCGCTCTTACATCCGGTCCAGGGTGTCCTTGGAGATGGAGCACGCGGTGTCCACCGGTACGCTCGCGGCCTTCCGCGAGAGGTGGGCACCGGAGGGACTGGAGTGCATCATCACGCCCGGCAACCAAATTTTAATTTGATTTTACGTTTTAAAGTTTAATTTGTTTTCATTGCCGGTACTTTTAGTGTCCCCCTCCCCTTTTATAGGGGGCACTGGAAAAATTTGATTTTAGCGCCCCAAAAAAAAACCAAAAAAAAAAAGAAAAAAAAAGGGGCCTTGAAAATGTCTGCTGTGTCACCCAGGCGGGTGGCATGGTTTTAATGTTTATGTTTTGCAGGTAAACTCCAAAAAGAGTTTCATGCACAAAGACCAGGATGTATGCACACCATCAACAACAACAACTTGTATTTATATTGTGTCTTTAACTGAGTAAAATGTCCCAAGGCACTTCACAGGAGTGTTATAAGAAAAACATTTGACACTAAGCCAAATAAGCTAGAGCTTAGGATCTAGGCAACTGAAAGCACAGCTACCAATGAGCAATTATAATCAGGGATACTCAAGATGGCAGAATTAGAGGAGTGGAGATATCTTCGGGGGTTGTTGGCCTGGAGGAGGCCAAGATTTGAAAACGAGGATGAGAATTTTGAAATCGAGGCGGTGCTTAACCAGGAGCCAATGAAGGTCAACGAGCATAAAGGTGATGGATAAAAGGGACTTAGTGTGACTTAGGACACGGGCAGCCAAGTTTTGGATGACCTCAAGTTTATGCCGGATCGAACATGGGAGGCCAGCCAGGAGTGCGTTGGAATAGTCAAGTCTAGAGGTAACAAAGGCATGGATGTGCACTGATACACACATGTTGGTGGGACCATCAAAACAGATAATTGTGTTGTCACCTGGTGTCTCGCAGATCACATGTGAGCAAGAGCAGGTGATGGAGACAGGGACAGCAGAGGGTGCAGGACGCTCCAAGCTCTGCTCAGCTGGACACAAATGCTGAACTTTGGATTTATGACGAAGAGGATGATTCTTGAGGACCAGCAAAAAATGCATGAGGCTCTGCCAGGATTTCCACCTGCAATGTGCACACTTGCAGAGAGAATGGAGGAGTCCATCTCAAGCCTGACTGGCATGATGTGTTCGTCCATGTATAGAGTGGCCACCTGCATAGGGCATCAAATGCGATAGGAAAACGAGTGCACTCTCTGAATGCCTCCTTAACTAAGATCAAAACCTAGCCTTGGCCATTCAACGCCCCACTGATGTGCAGCAATGTGCTCTCCAGCTCATTGCTCGCAGGGAAGTGTGGGTGGGCAATGAGAGGGATGATGGCAAAAGGGGACACAGTAGTGGGAACTCTGCTCAGACCGCCTCCACTTCTCAACTGTTGCCCCACCCTCAGTCAGTGCGCCACAAGCTGCCTCATCTCCCGATGACCAAATCTGCCCTGCACAGATGCAGGTGGTATAGTCTTTGGCGGGGCCCTCATGGGGCCCGAAACCCAGAGGATATTGGTCAAGAGCATCTGAGCAGTCAGAGCAGGGATGTGAACAGCCTGCTTCTACATCTGCTGAAGCCATAGGGGTTTCACGTTGTGGGAGTTATCGGAAAAGAAAGATGAAAGAATATTAGTGTGTTCGATATATCACAGTAATAAGTTAAAATATAAGTTTTGATCCACATATAAAATTAATCCTTTGCATCACTTTCCAGTCTCGACCATTTTTGCCTGCAGCCTGGCAACTTCTGAGTTCTGTTGACTTAAATCTGAGCAATGAGTGTCTGTGAAAGGGATGCTTTGTTGATTGCAGGACTGCATTGTGCTGGGGACGGGGTGTTCAGCATGTGGCTGCCAGATGGGCACAGTGAAGCAACTAAAACATGTCATGAGGAGTCTATCCCGGGCAGCAATATGCGCTGCTGCTGGTGCTTTTGATGCTGCTGTTCATTTTGATCCTCATCTAAGGTACAAGATAAAACAGCATAGGCAGCACCCATGCTGATCTAATATATGAAAGATTTAAAGTGGAAATCAGATGCACAAACCTTCAATGTAGTGAGAGTGACCTCCAAAGTTGTAGAAATCACCTGCAAAGTACTGAAAGCAAATTCTCAGCACAAGTGCTGTGAGCAAAAGCCTTTCACATAGGCAAGGAAGCAGGTGTGAGGTCTCAGTACTTAGGCGATGTTTTGCCTGGCGCTTGTTAAGCCCCCTCAGTTGCTGCTATGCTCTCACCTTGCTTTCTCTGACGAAGTCCAGGATGGTCAGGAATCCCTGGACCCGCAGTTAAAAACCTGTTAACTACTCTTAACTACCTCTTAACTGTTTTCAATTGGTAACCGGCCTCTCCAGAGAGGCTTTCTCGCACGCTGCAGAACACGCTCCAGTGAAATGCAAAAGTCGGCGGGTTGGAGCGTTTTACTACCCACCCGTTCCCAACCTCACTCACTCTTTGATGTTAAAATTCCCTTCACTGTGTGCAAAGCGACGTGTTTTTAAAATGTAAAACTATGATGTGCCTTGACAATGGTGAAAATCACTACCGAGCCTTGCAGTTATTACCATTTAATGTTTACTAAAATATCTATCATGTTGAATTTATTTCTCAATCCCTGCAAGGTTATAATAGACATACTGCTACAGACAGAAACAATATTGTTGCAATGCTTTCAAGCTTTACATAAATTGCAAAACAATACTCACTCAAAAAGTAACACAACAAAGAAATGTTTGAAACCAAAACCCTCTAAAGAACCATAAAAAATTGGTTGCACATATGCAAAAGCATTACAGAAATTGTTCTCAATGTAAAGCTTCATACTTGATCTCGTAGATCGAACATCAATACAATTATAGGATGATGGCAGTGGAGGTCAGAACGGAGCAGGTCGGGAGCAGCGAGGCCCATAAAAGGAGGCCCAGCAGTCAGAGGAGCCAGCTGGTGCAGAGGCAGAAGGTAAACAAAGAAGTAAAAAGAAATCGAAGTGTGACATCACAGCCAAGCGGGTAAGTGATTGGCTGGTGGATTGGTGAGTAATTAATTTTTTTCTTTTTCTTTTTATTTCCTTATCAATAGGTAACCTTTGGCATTGTTGCCAAATTAAGTTAATTTAAGGGTTGTGACATGGCAGGAGAGCCCAGGCCCATGTCATGCTCCTCATGTGCTATATGGGAAGTCAGGGACACTTCCCTGACTATTATGTGTGCAGGAAATGTGTCCAGCTGCACTCCTGACAGACCGCATTGTGGCACTGGAGCTGCGCATGGATTCACTCTAGAGCATTCGCGATGCTGAGGATGTCGTGAACAGCACGTTTAGTGAGTTGGTCACACCGCTGGTAAAGGTTACACAGGCAGATAGGAAATGGGTGACCATCAGGCAGAGCAGTGGAAGGAAGGTAGTGCAGGAGTCCCCTGCAGTCATCTCCCTCCAAAACAGATATACCGTTTTGGGTAATGTTGGGGGAGATGAGTCATCAGGGGAAGGCAGCAGCAGCCAAGTTCATGGCACCATGGGTGGCTCTGCTGCACAGGAGGGCAGGAAAAAGAGTGAGAGAGCTATAGTGGTAGGGGATTCTATTGTAAGGGGAATAGATAGGCGTTTCTACAGCCGCAATCTAGACTCCAGGAAGGTATGTTGCCTCCCTGGTGCAAGGCTCAAGGATGTCTCAGAGCAGCTGCAGGGCATTCTGGAGGGGGAGGGTGAACAACCAGTTGTTGTGGTGCATATAGGTACCAACGATATAGGTAACAAAACAGGATGAGGTCCTACAAGCTGAATTTAGGGAGCTAGGAGTTAAATTAAAAAATAGGACCTCAAAGGTAGTAATCTCAGGATTGCTACCAGTGCCATGTGCTATTCAGAGTAGAAATAGCAGGATAGTTAAGATGAATACGTTGCTTGAGGAATGGTGCAAGAGGGAGGGATTCAAATTCCTGGGACATTGGAACCGATTCTGGAGGAGGTGGGACCAGTACAAACCGAACGGTCTGCACCTGGGCAGGACCTGAACCAATGTCCTAGGGGGAGTGGTTGCTAGTGCTGTTGGGGAGGGTTTAAACTAATATGGCAGAGGGATGGGAGTCTATGCTGGGAGACAGATGGAAGTAAAATGGCGGCAGAAGCAAAAGGTAGAAAGGAGATCAGGAAAGGTGGAGGACAGAGAAATCAAAGGCAAAAATCGAAAAGGGCCACACTACAACATAATTTTAAAAGGACAAAAAGTGTTAAAAAAAAACAAGCCTGAAGGCTCTGTGTCTCAATGCGAGGAGCATTCGTAATAAGGTGAATGAATTAACTGTGCAGATAGCTGTTAACGGATATGATGTAATTGGGATTACGGAGATATGGCTCCAGGGTGGCCAAGGCTGGGAACTCAACATCCAGGGGTATTCAATGTTCAGGAAGGATAGACAGAAAGGAAAAGGAGCTGGTTAAAGAGGAGATTAATGCAAAAGTAAGGAAGGACATTAGCTTCGATGTTGTGGAATCTATATGGGTAGAGCTGCGGAATACCAAAGGGCAGAAAACGCTAGTGGGAGTTGTGTACAGACCACCAAACAGTGGTAGTGAGGTTGGGGATGGCATCAAACAGGAAATTAGGGATGCGTGCAATAAAGGTACAGCAGTTATCTTGGGTGATTTTAATCTACATATAGATTGCATTAACCAAACTGGCAGCAATACGGTGGAAGAGGATTTCCTGGAGTGTATTAGGGATAGTTTTCTAGACCAATATGTCGAGGAACCAACTAGAGAGCTGGCCATCCTAGACTGGGTGTTGTGTAACGAGAGAGGATTAATTAGCAATCTTGTTGTGCGAGATCCCTTGGGGAAGAGTGACCATAATATGCTAGAATTCTTCATTAAGATGGAGAATGACACAGTTAATTCAGAGACTAGGGTCCTGAACTTAAAGAAAGGTAACTTCGATGGTATGAGACGTGAATTGGCTACGATAGATTGACGAATGATACTGAAAGAGTTCACGGTGGATAGGCAATGGCAGACATTTAAAGATCACATGGATGAACTTCAACAATTGTAAATCCCTGTCTGGCATAAAAATAAAACGGGGAAGGTGGCTCAACCGTGGCTAACAAGGGAAATTAGGGATAGTGTTAAATCCAAGGAAGAGGCATATAAAGTGCCCAGAAAAAGCAGCAAATCTGAGGACTAGAAGAAATTTAGAATTCAGCAGAGGAGAACAAAAGGTTTAATTAGGAGGGGGAAAATAGAGTATGAGAGGAAGCTTGCAGGGAACATAAAACCTGACTGCAAAAGCTTCTATAAATATGTGAAGAGAAAAAGGTTAGTGAAGACAAATGTAGGTCCCTTGCAGGCAGAATCAAATGAATTTATAATGGGGAACAAAGAAATGGCAGACCAATTGAACAAATACTTTGGTTCTGTCTTCACGAAGGAAGACACAAATAACCTTCCAGAAATACTAGGGGAGCAAGGGTCTAGCGAGAAGGAGGAACTGAAGGAAAGCCTTATTAGTCAGGAAATTGTGTTAGGGAAATTGATGGGATTGAAGGCCGATAAATCCCTCGGGCCTGATAGTCTGCATCCCAAAGTATTTAAGGAAGTGACCCCAGAAATACTGGATACATTGGTGGTCATTTTCCAACATTCTATAGACTCTGGATCAGTTCCTATGGATTGGAGGGTAGCTAATGTAATCCCACTTTTTTAAAAAGGAGGGAAAGAGAAAACAAGGAATTATGGATCAGTTAGCCTGATATCGGTAGCGGGGAAAATGTTGGAATCAATTATTAAAGATATAATAGCAGTGCATTTGCAAAGCAGTGACAGGATCAGTCCAAGTCACCATGGATTTATGAAAGGGAAATCATGCTTGACAAATCTTCTAGAATTTTTTGAGGATGTAACTAGTAGAGTGGGCAAGGGAGAACCAGTGGATGTGGTGTATTTGGAATTTCAAAAGGCTTTTGACAATGTCCCACACAAGAGATAAGTATGCAAAATTAGAGCACATGGTATTGTGGGTAATGTATTGATGTGGGTAGAGAACTGGTTTGCAGACAGAAAGCAAAGAGTGGGAATAAATGGGTCCTTTTTAGAATGGCAGGCAGTGACTAGTGGGGTACCGCTATTTACAATATACATTAATGATTTGAACAAAGGAATTGAATTTAATATCTCCAAGTTTGAAGATGACACTTGTTATGTATGTGGACTTGTATTTACTCTGTACAGCCACCAGAGGGCTCATTCCCCGGAGTTGCAAGGGATCCCATAATCCCTTGGGAGCACAGGTATTTAAGAAGGCTTCACTGGTTGGAGAGGCACTTTGGAGACCTGCAATAAAAGACTGAGGTCACAATTTACTTTGAGCTCACAGTGTTCAGTCTGACTCTTTCTCCATACACAACAACTAGCGACGAGATACAGATAGCGAACCCAAAGATGCAGAGAACAGTGGGCATCCTGGAGAAATTTTTGGAGGGAGATGATTGGGAAACTTTTGTGGAGCAACTCGACAAATATTTTGCGGCCAACGAGCTAAATGGGGAAGAGAGCGCTGCCAAACATAGAGCGATCCTCCTCACTATCTGTGGGGCACCAACGGCGGCAGTCGGGAGCAGCGTCGAGGAGGTGCGTGGAGAGGCCTATAAAAAGCACAGCAGGGAGTCCGGGGCTAGCGTCGGCGGCAGTCGGGAGCAGCGTCGAGGAGGTGCGTGGAGAGGCCTATAAAAGGCACAGCAGGGAGTCCGGGGCCCAGCGTCGGCGGCAGTCGGGAGCAGCGTCGAGGAGGTGCGTGGAGAGGCCTATAAAAGGCACAGCAGGGAGTCCGGGGCTAGCGTCGGCGGCAGTCGGGAGCAGCGTCGAGGAGATGCGTGGAGAGGCCTATAAAAGGCACAGCAGGGAGTCCGGGGCTAGCGTCGGCGGCAGTCGGGAGCAGCGTCGAGGAGGTGCGTGGAGAGGCCTATAAAAGGCGGGACTTGTGCAGCTACAGGGAGAAGGCAAAAAAGAAGTAGAAAGAAATCAAAAGGTGACGTCACAGCCAAGAGGGTAAGTGATTGGCTGGTGATTGGTGAGTAGTTTTTCTTTTTTCTCTTCTATATCAGTGAGTAACTTTTAACATTGTTGTTGCCAATTTAAGTGTATCTAAGGGTTAAGTCATGGCAGGAGAGCTCGGTCGGGCGTTATGCTCCTCCTGTACCATGTGGGAACTCGGAGACGACACCAGTGTCCCTGACGACTACATCTGCGGGAAGTGTATCCACCTCAAGCTCCTGACGGTCCGCGTTGCGGAGTTGGAGCTGAGGGTGGATTCACTCTGGAGCATCCACGATGCTGAGAATGTCGTGAGTATCACGTGTAGCGAGTTGGTCGTACCGCAGGGAAAGGGTTCACAGCCAGATAGGGAATGGAAGACCAACAGGAAGAGCAGTGCAAGGAAGGTAGTGCAGGAGTCCCCTGTGGTCATCCCCCTGCAAAACAGATACACTGCTTTGGGTACTGTTGAGGGGGATGACTCATCAGGGGAGGGCAGCAGCAGCCAAGTTCATGGCACCATGGCTGGCTCTGCTGCACAGGAGGGCAGGAAAAAGAGTGGGAGAGCAATAGTGATTGGGGATTCAATGGTGAGGGGAATATATAGGCGTTTCTGCAGTCGAAACCGAGACTCCAGGATGGTATGCTGCCTCCCTGGTGCAAGGGTCAAGGATGTCTCGGAGCGGGTGCAGGACATTCTAAAAAGGGAGGGAGAACAGCCAGTTGTCGTGGTGCACATTGGTACCAACGACATAGGTAACAAAAGGGATGAGGTTCTACGAAATGAATTTAAGGAGCTAGGAGCTAAATTAAAAAGTAGGACCTCAAAAGTAGTAATCTCGGGATTGCTACCAGTGCCACATGATAGTCAGAGTAGGAATCGCAGGATAGCGCAGATGAATACGTGGCTTGAGCAGTGGTGCAACAGGGAGGGATTCAAATTCCTGGGGCATTGGAACCGGTTCTGGGGGAGGTGGGACCAGTACAAACCGGACGGTCTGCACCTGGGCAGGACCGGAACCAATGTCCTAGGGGGAGTGTTTGCTAGTGCTGTTGGGGAGGATTTAAACTGATATGGCAGGGGGATGGGAACCAATGCAGGGAGACAGAGGGAAACAAAAAGGAGGCAAAAGCAAAAGACAGAAAGGAGATGAGGAAAAGTGGAGGGCAGAGAAACCCAAGGCAAAGAACAAAAAGGGCCACTGTACAGCAAAATTCTAAAAGGACAAAGGGTGTTAAAAGAACAAGCCTGAAGGCTTTGTGTCTTAATGCAAGGAGTATCCGCAATAAAGTGGATGAATTAACTGTGCAAATAGATGTTAACAAATATGATGTGATTGGGATTACGGAGACGTGGCTCCAGGATGATCAGGGCTGGGAACTCAACATCCAGGGGTATTCAACATTCAGGAAAGATAGAATAAAAGGAAAAGGAGGTGGGGTAGCATTGCTGGTTAAGGAGCAAATTAAGGCAATAGTTCGGAAGGACATTAGCTTGGATGATGTGGAATCTATATGGGTAGAGCTGCAGAATACCAAAGGACAAAAAACGTTAGTGGGAGTTGTGTACAGACCTCCAAACAGTAGTAGTGATGTTGGGGAGGGCATCAAACATGAAATTAGGGGTGCGTGCAATAAAGGTGCAGCAGTTATAATGGGTGACTTTAATATGCACATAGATTGGGTTAACCAAACTGGAAGCAATACGGTAGAGGAGGATTTCCTGGAGTGCATAAGGGATGGTTTTTTAGACCAATATGTCGAGGAACCAACTAGGGGGGAGGCCATCTTAGACTGGGTGTTGTGTAATGAGAGAGGATTAATTAGCAATCTCGTTGTGCGAGGCCCCTTGGGGAAGAGTGACCATAATATGGTGGAATTCTGCATTAGGATGGAGAATGAAATAGTTAATTCAGAGACCATGGTCCAGAACTTAAAGAAGGGTAACTTTGAAGGTATGAGGCGTGAATTGGCTAGGATAGATTGGCGAATAATACTGAAGGGGTTGACTGTGGATGGGCAATGGCAGACATTTAGAGACCGCATGGATGAACTACAACAATTGTACATTCCTGTCTGGCGTAAAAATAAAAAAGGGAAGGTGGCTCAACCGTGGCTATCAAGGGAAATCAGGGATAGCATTAAAGCCAAGGAAGTGGCATACAAATTGGCCAGAAATAGCAGCGAACCCGGGGACTGGGAGAAATTTAGAACTCAGCAGAGGAGGACAAAGGGTTTGATTAGGGCAGGGAAAATGGAGTACGAGAAGAAACTTGCAGGGAACATTAAGACGGATTGCAAAAGTTTCTATAGATATGTAAAGAGAAAAAGATTAGTAAAGACAAACGTAGGTCCCCTGCAGTCAGAATCAGGGGAAGTCATAACGGGGAACAAAGAAATGGCGGACCAATTGAACAAGTACTTTGGTTCGGTATTCACTGAGGAGGACACAAACGACCTTCCGGATATAAAAGAGGTCGGAGGGTCTAGTAAGGAGGAGGAACTGAGGGAAATCCTTATTAGTCGGGAAATTGTGTTGGGGAAATTGATGGGATTGAAGGCCGATAAATCCCCAGGGCCTGATGGACTGCATCCCAGAGTACTTAAGGAGGTGGCCTTGGAAATAGTGGATGCATTGACAGTCATTTTCCAACATTCCATTGACTCTGGATCAGTTCCTATGGAGTGGAGGGTAGCCAATGTAACCCCACTTTTTAAAAAAGGAGGGAGAGAGAAAACAGGGAATTATAGACCGGTCAGCCTGACATCGGTAGTGGGTAAAATGATGGAATCAATTATTAAGGATGTCATAGCAGTGCATTTGGAAAGAGGTAATATGATAGGTCCAAGTCAGCATGGATTTGTGAAAGGGAAATCATGCTTGACAAATCTTCTGGAATTTTTTGAGGATGTTTCCAGTAGAGTGGACAAGGGAGAACCAGTTGATGTGGTATATTTGGACTTTCAGAAGGCTTTCGACAAGGTCCCACACAAGAGATTAATGTGCAAAGTTAAAGCACATGGGATTGGGGGTAGTGTGCTGACATGGATTGAGAACTGGTTGTCAGACAAGAAGCAAAGAGTAGGAGTAAATGGGGACTTTTCAGAATGGCAGGCAGTGACTAGTGGGGTACCGCAAGGTTCTGTGCTGGGGCCCCAGCTGTTTACACTGTACATTAATGATTTAGACGAGGGGATTAAATGTAGTATCTCCAAATTTGCGGATGACACTAAGTTGGGTGGCAGTGTGAGCTGCAAGGAGGATTCTATGAGGCTGCAGAGCGACTTGGATAGGTTAGGTGAGTGGGCAAATGCATGGCAGATGAAGTATAATGTGGATAAATGTGAGGTTATCCACTTTGGTGGTAAAAACAAAGAGACAGACTATTATCTGAATGGTGACAGATTAGGAAAAGGGGAGGTGCAAAGAGACCTGGGTGTCATGGTACATCAGTCATTGAAGGTTGGCATGCAGGTACAGCAGGCGGTTAAGAAAGCAAATGGCATGTTGGCCTTCATAGTGAGGGGATTTGAGTACAAGGGCAGGGAGGTGTTGCTACAATTGTACAGGGCCTTGGTGAGGCCACACCTGGAGTATTGTGTACAGTTTTGGTCTCCTAACCTGAGGAAGGACATTCTTGCTATTGAGGGAGTGCAGCGAACGTTCACCAGACTGATTCCCGGGATGGCGGGACTGACCTATCAAGAAAGACTGGATCAACTGGGCTTGTATTCACTGGAGTTCAGAAGGATGAGAGAGGACCTCATAGAAACGTTTAAAATTCTGACGGGGTTAGACAGGTTAGATGCAGGAAGAATGTTCCCAATGTTGGGGAAGTCCAGAACCAGGGGTCACAGTCTAAGGATAAGGGGGAAGCCATTTAGGACCGAGATGAGGAGGAATTTCTTCACCCAGAGAGTGGTGAACCTGTGGAATTCTCTACCACAGAAAGTTGTTGAGGCCAATTCACTAAATATATTCAAAAAGGAGTTAGATGAAGTCCTTACTACTAGGGGAATCAAGGGGTATGGTGAGAAAGCAGGAATGGGGTACTGAAGTTGCATGTTCAGCCATGAACTCTTTGAATGGCGGTGCAGGCTAGAAGGGCCGAATGGCCTACTCCTGCACCTATTTTCTATGTTTCTATGTTTCTATGTATGGCCTCATGAAGAATCTGCTCACTCCAGCGAAAGCCATGGAGAAATCATACGATGACTTGTACACACTGGTCCAAAAGCATTTGAACCCGAAGGAAAGCATTCTGATGGCGAGGTACCGCTCTACACCTACAAAAGGTCTGAAGGCCAGGAAGTGGCGAGTTATGTCATCGAGCTGAGGCACCTTGCAGAACATTGCGAATTTGAAGGACATTTGGAGCACATGCTCAAAGACTTTTTCGTACTTAGCATTGGCCACGAAACCATACTTTGCAAGCTTTTGACTGTAGAGACCCCAACCTTGAGGAAGGCCATAGCGATAGCCCAGGCGTTCATTGCCACCAATGTTAATACTAAGCAAATCTCTCAGCACACAAGTGCTGCTAAAAGTACTGTGAACAAAGTGATGTTGTTTTCAAATCGTAAAGTACAGGACAGGTCACACATACCTGCAGCTACACGTCCGCAGATTTCTCAGTCCACCATCAAAGGTAATGAAGGCAAGGCCATTAACACCTTGTTGGCATTGCGGGGGTGATCATCGTTTCCATTCATGCCGATTCAAAGGATACATTTGCAAGGGCTGTGGAACAAAGGGACATCTCCAACGAGTGTGCAGGCAAGCTGCAAAGCCTGTTAAACCTGAAAACAACCATGTTGCAGAAGAGGACAGATCCACGGAGGATCACTACGGACCAGAGCCTCAGATAGAGGAGGCAGAGGTACATGGGGTGCACACATTCACCACGAATTGTCCCCTGATAATGCTAAATGTTGAACTAAATGGACTCCCGGTGTCAATGGAGCTGGACACGGGCGCGAGCCAGTCCATCATGGGCAAAAAGACTTTCGAAAGGTTGTGGTGCAACACGGCCTCAAGGTCAGTCTTAACTCCAGTTCGCACGAGACTAAGAACTTACACAAAAGAACTGATTCCTGTAATCGGCAGTACTACCGTAAAGGTCTCCTACAATGGAACGGTGCACAAGCTACCACTCTGGATGGTACCGGGCGATGGTCCCACGCTGCTCAGCAGGAGCTGGCTGGGAAAGATACGCTGGAACTGCGACGACATCCGAGCGCTATCGCTCGCTGACGACACTTCGTGTGCCCAGGTCTTAAACAAATTTCCTTCGCTGTTCAAACCAGGCATCAGGAAATCCCAAGGAATAAAAGTGTAGATCCACCTCATTCCAGGAATGCGACCCATCCATCACAAGACGAGAGCAGTACCGTACATGATGAGAGAAAGGGTAGAGATCGAGCTACACCGGCTGCAATGAGAGGGCATCATTTCACTGATTGGGTTCAGCGAGTAGGCCTATTGTCTCAGTGCTCAAGGGAGACGGCACCGTCAGAATCTGTGGTGATTAGAAAGTAACTATCAATCGTTTCTCCCTGCAGGACCAATACCCACTACCAAAAGCCGACGACCTCTTTGCAACGCTGGCGGGAGGAAAGACGTTTACGAAGCTGGATCTGACTTCAGCCTGCATGACGCAGGAACTGGAGGAATCATCGAAGGCCCTCACCTGCATCAACACGCAAAAAGGTCTTTTTGTTTATAATAGATGCCCGTTGGAATCCAATCAGCAGCGGCGATATTCCAGAGAAACATGGAAAGTTTACTGAAGTCGGTCCCGCACACCGTGGTCTTCCAGGACGACATCTTAGTCACATGTCGGAACACAGTCAAGCACCTGCAGAATCTGGAGGAGGTTCTTAGTCGACTCAACCACGTGGGGCTCAGGTTAAAACGCTCGAAGTGCATTTTCCTGGCACCTGAAGTGCAGTTCCTGGGAAGGAGGATTGTGGCGGACAACATCAGGCCCACCAACGTGAAGACGGAGGCAATCGAGAACGCACCGAGGCCGCAGAACGTGATGGAGCTGCGGTCGTTTCTGGGACTCTTGAACTACTTTGGTAACTTCTTACTGGGTCTCAGCACCCTGCTACAACCACTGCATGTCTTACTATGAAAAGGGGGTGAATGGGTTTGGGGCAAAAGCCAAGAAAATGCCTTTGTAAAAGCGAGAAAATTGTTATGCTCAAACAAATTGCTTGTGTTGTATGATCCATGTAAGGGTTTGGTACTAGCATGTGATGCGTCGTCATATGGCGTCGGGTGTATATTGCAACAAGCTAATAATTTCGGGAAACGGCAAACGGTTGCTTATGCATCCAGGAGTCTGTCTAAGGCTGAGAGAGCCTACAGCATGATTGAAAAAGAAGCGTTAGCGTGTCTATGGGCTAAGGAAAATGTATCAATACCTGTTTGGGCTAAAATTCAAATTGGAAACTGACCATAAGCCACTTATATCCCTGTTTTCCGAGAGTAAAGGGATAAATACCAACGCATCGGCCCGCATCCAGAGATGGGTGCTCACGTTGTCCGCATACAACTACGCCATCCGCCACAGGCCAGGCACAGAAAACTGCACCGATGCTCTCAGTAGGCTGCCATTGCCCACCACAGGGGTGGAAATGGCGCAGCCCGCAGATCTAGCCATGGTTATGGAAGCATTTGAGAGTGAGCAATCACCCGTCACTGCCCGGCAGATCAAAACCTGGACAAACCAGGACCCCTTATTATCTCTAGTCAAAAGCTGTGTGCTTCATGGGAGCTGGTCCAGTATCCCAGTGGAAGTACAGGAAGAGATAAAGCCGTTCCAGCGGCACAAAGATGAAATGTCTATACAGGCAGACTGCCTTCTGTGGGGCAATCGAGTAGTGGTCCCCAAGAAGGGCAGACACCTTCACCGATGACCTCTACAGTACCCACCCAGGCATCGTAATGATGAAAGCGATAGCCAGATCCCACTTGTGGTGGCCCGGTAGCGATGCGGACTTAGAGTCCTGCGTTCACAGATGTAATACATCTCGCAGTTAATCAATGTGCCCAGGGAGGCGCCGCTAAGTTTATGGTCTTGGCCCTCCAAACCGTGGTCTTGGGTACACGTCGACTATGCAGGCCCATTCTTGGGTAAAATGTTCCTTGTGGTTGTAGACGCGTACTCCAAGTGGATTGAATGTGAGATAATGTCGGCCAGCTTGTCCGCTGCCACCACTGAAAGCCTGCGGGCCATGTTTGCCACACACTGCTTAGCTGATGTCCTGGTGAGCACCAACGGGCCATGTTTTACCAGTGCTGCATTCAAAGACTACCCTGAGCAACCCACCTTGGACCCTACCTTTTTTGATGCCCCAACACACACACCAGTGGCAACCGACACCACGGTTGACCACGAAGCAGAACCCATCATTACAGCAGCCCTGCAGGGTCCAACACACCAGGCAGCCCAGCAAGGCCAGCTGCACAGCAGCCCAGTGAGGGCCCAACAAATGATTCAGCAACACTAGCTTTCACACCGAGACGATCAACCAGAGCAAGAAGGGCCCCAGATCGACTCACATTGTAAATAGTTACACTATTGACTTTGCGGGGGAATGTTGTTATATATATATATAGGCTTGTATTTACTCTGTACAGCCACCAGAGACTCATTCCCTGGAGTCCCAAGGGATCCCATAATCCCTTGGGAGCACAGGTATTTAAGAAGGCTTCACAGGTTGGAGAGGCACTCTTGAAACCTGCAATAAAAGACTGAGGTCACACTTTACTTTGAGCTCACAACGTTCAGTCTGACTCTTTCTCCATACACAACAACACTAAGCTGGGTGGCAGTGTGAGCTATGAGGAGGATGCTAAGAGGCTGCAGTGTGACTTGCACAGGTTAGGTGAGTGGGCAAATGCATGGCAGATGTAGTATAATGTAGATAAATGTGAGGTTATCCACTTTGGTGGCAAAAACAGGAAGGCAGAATATTATCTGTATGGTGACAGATTAGGAAATGGGGAGGTGCAACAAGACCTGGATGCCATGGTACATCAGTCATTGAAAGTTGGCATGCAGGCACAGCAGGCAGTGAAGAAGGCAAATGGCATATTGGCCTTCATAGCTAGGGGATTTGAGTATAGGAGCAGGGAGGTCTTACTGCAGTTGTAAATGGCCCTGGTGTGGCCACACCTTGAATTTTGTGTACAGTTTTGGTCTCCTAATCTGCAGAAGGACATTCTTGCTATTGAGGGAGGGCAGCGAAGGTTCACCAGACTGATTCCCAACATGGCAGGACTGACATATGAAGAAAGATTGGATTGACTGGACTTATATTCACTGGAATTTAGAAGATTGAGAAGGATTTCATAGAAACATATAAAATTCTGATGGGATTGGACAGGTTAGATACAGGAAGAATGTTTCCAATGTTGGGGAAGTCCAGAATCAGGGGTCACAGTGTAAGGATAAGGGGTAAGCCATTTAGGACCGAAATGAGGAGAAACTTCTTCACTTAGAGAATTGTGAACCTGTGGAATTCTTTACCACAGAAAGTTGTTGAGGCCAGTTCATTAGATATATTCAAAAGGGAGTTAGATATGGCCCTTATGGCTAAAGGGATCAAGGGGTATGGAGAGCAAGCAGGAATGGGGTACTGAAGTTGATTGATCAGCCATGATCATATTGAATGGTGGTGCAGGCTCGATGGACTGAATGGCCTACTCCTGCACCTATTTTCTATGTTTTTTCTATGTTTCTATATGTAGCTAATACTTACCTAGAATTGAGTTACAAGAGACTAATTCAACTGAACAGTTTAAATAACATCATAAATTGAATGAGCAAAGGTTTTACCTATTCTTACAAGAAGATTACACAGTGGTTGTGCGGAGCACAGTAAAGGAAATGTGAAGTATATGAAAGGGAATTGAAGAGAATTGCATGACCTCTATTACAGTATGTGTGCGGTTGAAGAGATTGGCACAACCTGTATTACAGAATGTGTGAGTTTGAAGAGAATCTAAGGCCGTGATTTTGTCGACCGAGGCGGGTTCGCTGTGGCTGGGGTCTGTAGTGAAGTCCTGCACAAAGGTGCCCAGCTGCACCCAGTCTCTCCTATGACTCCCTCCATATGCTTAGGAGCAGTCACAGCACACAGAGAGGTTCCCTTCTATTCCAATGGGCGGAAAAGATATCCCCAGGACACAATGCAGCCTGGTTGCACATTGCATAGGAGGGCACAAGCAGGGATATTGGCTGCAGTGGCGCAAGCCTTTCAGTGATCTCAGTCGATCACAAAACGTTACTGCAAAGCCACACTCAAACTCCTCCTGCTGTGCCATTCAGCAAATCTCCATCATTCTGCCTTTCTGACCCTACTCCTGCACATCCTTACTCACACCAACTTACCTTGCACCTCCACCCATTCCTCTCTCACTAGCTACATTATCACTTCCCCATCTCACTAGCCACCCCTCCCACTCACCCTCATCGTAATCCAAACCATGCAACTGACAACACACTTGGGTGTTTTTGCCAATGTTCATGTAAAGTTTCTGTTAATGTGTTGTCAAACATTGAAATCTTTATTTTGAACACTTTGCCTTCTTTGACAGATTTGTGTGCACCTTTGGAAGTGACTTAGTGAGTTGCAGTGAAAGGAGAGACATAACAATATCTCCCACCCCCTGCAATGGTGATGAGTGTGAAAGCAATGGCTTGGGCACTGTAAAGATGCTTTATGGTGTTGGTGTGGGATGATGCCAACCTGGCACATCAAGTGGCAGCAGGGTGTACAGCGTTAAGTGAAGTAAATCTGGCCATGGTGATGCCATCCCTGGTGCCCCGGGCAGCAATGTGGTCGAGTGCTGATGCAATCTGTCCTGTGCAACATCAGTTCATTGGAGAGAGGTTTGGTAGTGTTGTTGGTGAAGCTGGTGTGCCTGATTGTGTTGGTGTTGGGGTTGATAATGGTGGGATTCTGAGGACCAAGGTGATGGAATAGATGGCTGATGGTGTTGAGATGACAGAAGCGATCTGTCAATGGTGAGAGAGATTTTTCCAATGAGGTGATACTGGATAGAGAGTTTGCTCCAAACACTTGCTAGCTGCATAATCTATCTTCCAAATGCAATAAGCAACAGCTTCTAATGGTGGAAATTGAACACCTATGTAATGGGAGCTTTTATAGACTATTTGCAGCAGTCAAATTAAGAAATCATCCCAGCAGGGAAACCATTGGCAAACTCTTAAAATCTAAAGGTGAACTTAAAATAGTTTTTAAGTGCCTGTTAACAAGCTCTTAATAAAATTGCCTCCCCCACCGCTTGGTGTCGGGTCTGTTCAGCGCTGACAGACCCGATACCTGGGAGGTTAGCGTGAAGGTGGGCCCTAACCTACTGTCAATCATTTCAAATTTCACAGCAGACCCGGCTCCAATCCCATTCTCAGTGCCGGTAAAATTCCAGCCTATGTGTGTGTTTGAAGAAAATCACACGACCTTTCCAATTCCAATTCTTTATTAAGAATCTAATGGCATCACCGAGAAACATCAAGTAGTCTTCAGAGCCAGTGATTTTGTCAGTTTGATGAAACATTGAACAGCAGAGGAACTGGATGGAATATGTTTCTTTTTATGCTTCTTCATATCCCCCAAGGCTAGAATTTTTCATGCAGAATTTCAAGCAAGTTCTATCTAGATATAGATATGTGTGTTGATGTGAAGTTGGACAAAAAATCTAGGATTAATTTTCCATACCCTTGGGTGAAAGCAGAGAGATAAATTTTAATTCTATAAGGATATACTAGAGAGAGACTCAGTCCCTGAGGTGGAAGAGCAACAATCCAATGCCTACTTCACTTGATTCTTTTAAATATGCTATTTTCATTTTAAAACACCAATGGAGAAAAATTCAGTATCTCAGCACCTCCCGTTAGCGACAGCAGATGACGCTACCTGGGTGCTAATGCAGTCGTGTCAGAGCAAGGCGAATCCAGCGACACATGGCAAATCCGAACTCTACCCCGTCCCCCCCCCCCCCCTGCCATTGCGCGCTCGCTGGCCGCCCGATCTGGAAAATTCATTGTCGCCACTTACCTTAGCACCTCACCCAGACTGTGACAGGGAGAGCTGGTGTGTAGCTCCAGGAAGCTGGCTCCAGCGATGTTATTTAAAGGCATCAGCATTAATCACTCCCAGCTATCAGGGCAGGTTCGCTTCAGTGGTTTGTTGTCAGTTTCACCCACTAGAGCAGTTCCTATGTGTACAAGCTTCATTTGTATCAGCAGTCTTCTGGCAACTACAAAGTAGCTACATTCACACAACGAAGTAGCTACATTTATTATTCAAAATTTCAAACTGCTACACTTGGCAACATTAATGGGGTCTGCACTAGCAGTCGACCTCACCATCCAGGATCTATGGCAGAGGGAGCATAGGCAGCGAGAAATATGGGAACATGTGCACAGAGGGCTGAGGAGGGACATCAGGGCTCACACCAGGAGACCTTATCCTCAGAGGGTATTCCAACAGTACTTCTTCAACTTGAATTAAGTGACAATCAGTGTATTAGATGACTCTGCATCACCAAGGTGATGGTCACAGAAGTCTGCCTGGAATATTGTGTTCAGTTTTGGTCTCCTAATCTGAGGAAGGACGTTCTTGCTATTGAGGGAGTGCAGCGAAGGTTCACCAGACTGATTCCCGGGATGGCAGGACTGACATATGAGAAGAGACTGGATCGACTGGGCTTGTATTCACTGGAGTTTAGAAGAATGAGAGGGGATCTCATAGAAACATATAAAATTCTGATGGGACTGGACAGTTTAGATGCAGGAAGAATGTTCCCGATGTTGGGGGAGTCCAGAACCAGGGGTCACAGTCTAAGGATAAGGGGTAAGCCGTTTAGGACCGAGATGAGGAGAAACTTCTTCACTCAGAGAGTTGTTAACCTGTGGAATTCTCTTCTGCAGAGCGTTGTTAATGCCAGTTCATTAGATATATTCAAGATGGAGTTGGATATGGTCCTTATGGCTAAAGGGATCAAGGGATATGGAGAGAAAGCAGGAAAGGGGTACGGAGGTGAATGATCAGCCATGATCTTATTGAATGGTGGTGCAGGCTCGAAGGGCCTATTGGCCTACTCCTGCACCTATTTTCTATGTTTCTATGTTTCCAAACAGATTTCCAGCCTCACACCATGATGACTTAAACCCCAGATCCCTTTTTCTCACCACATCCCCATCATATCTACCCTATGTCATGCCATATCACAACGTCCTCCTGGGCACAAGGGTGAAATTAGAGACCACAAAATATTGCAAACTCCATTAATAAATTAGGCATAAATATATCACACATATCACATTCATTCTAATAACTAATGACCCTTGTGCCTGCCATAGTTGAATAGCTGTCATTGTGTACAAGGTGTGAGATGTGGGTGTGAGGGTTTGCAGATAGAGATTGTTGTTGAGTGAGTGCTGGGGGTGTGGTGCTTTGGGCAGTGTGAAGCTTGTGGTACAGATGGTGGTATGTAGCATTTATTGGAGCATTCAATCACCCGAATCACACGATTGAGCTAGATCTGCCATGAGCACACCTGCTTCACTCCTCCTGCTTCACTCCTCCTGCTTCACTTCTCCTGCTTCACTTCTCCTGCTTCACTTCTCCTGCTTCACTTCTCCTGCTTCACTTCTCCTTCTCCTTCTCCTTCTCCTTCTCCTTCTCCTTCTCCTTCTCCTTCTCCTTCTCCTTCTCCTTCTCCTTCTCCTTCTCCTTCTCCTTCTCCTTCTCCTTCTCCTTCTCCTTCTCCTTCTCCTTCTCCTTCTCCTTCTCCTTCTCCTTCTCCTTCTCCTTCTCCTTCTCCTTCTCCTTCTCCTTCTCCTTGTTGTGCTTTTCCTTGCTGAGGCAGCTGCACACCATCAATGCTGAGACTGAGATGCTGCAGTATTGATAAATCTTCACTTTAAGTATTGGGAAGAGCCTGTGGCAATGATGCGTTGTGATTAGATTGCACCCGATATTGGTCTACCTTTAAGTGTAACGCCAATGAGCTTTGCATTTAAGACTTGAATTAGTGCTCCAATCATTTCTTTGAGCAGTGGGAATAAATTTTCCATGCAGTCTAAAGCATTACCACCTGGCACTAATTCTCCAACTTTCATAATGATACCACCCATTCCTGGGCTATAATGAATTTCGAGCCCTTTATTTCTGTCTTTTATAATGCAATTTAGACCATAGCTAAATTCAAGCGATAAAGGAACATTTATCAATAACATAATAAGCAATTATTAGGCTGAAAAATCAATTGTTAATGTTAATTTTTAGTCTATTGATTTAATGCGATGATTTTTTTGGAATGATTATGGATCTGACCCCAAAATCCAGTCGATCTGAACATGAACTGCTTTTGGCTTTTGCAACAGAATTTCTGATAGTCTTGTCAGAAAATGAAAGTATATTTATTTTGATACTGTTTGGTATGTTGTACAAAATTACACAGTACAACTGATCAATTCTTAATTAAGATAGACACTATTTTAAATTACATTGTACTTGTACTGATAAGGGTAAATTCAGCAATGCTTTCTTTGGCCCACGCTCTTTTCAAGCATAACTCCCATCTCGAAGTACAGAATTTCTGAAATTACCCTATAGTTCCCTTAGCATCTGAATAGAAATGTAAACATTTTTCTCAGTGTACAACTAAGAATAAATTCTGCCAGCTGTTGTTCAGGAGTTTCAGGTAGGGAAAGCTTTTCCCTCCCACGTTTCTATGATGGAGCCATGACTGTGGGGCTCACTGTGTACCTTCCGACATATCATCCTATAATGGAGGTAGAACAGGTGCAGGATAACTAGGAAAATACAGAAGCACTCAGGGTAATACTACACCAAGGAAGAAGACCAACTAGGAGGTACACATCGACCAGAGTGTACAGTGGTACTTGCCTCTGCTGTGGTATCGTGAGTCTTTTTGGAACTCAGATGACTTTCATCTTAGGGCTTCTCAGTCCTTGCCGGGCTTCTCAGGAGACTGCATTGCCACTGCAAGTCCATAAGCAGTCTGGTCCTGTATCCTGACCCTTTACGTAAACAGGGATCTGAGAGCAGGGAGTGAGAAAGGTGATACAAATTGACAGCAGGAGATAGAATGACATCACAAAGACAGATTCTAGCAACACAAATTGAGCTGGATGCTGGAACTGATGACCAGTAGGGCAGACCTGATGGTATATCAGTTTCATCTTACCGATCCTGAGAGAAGTGGCCTTAATAGACTGGAAACAGCTACTTGTGGGTAAATCAGTGTCGGAACAGTGGGAGGCATTCAAGGAGGAGATCCAGAAGGTTCAGGCCAAACATGTGCCCTTAAAGAAAAAGGCTGGGAAAAATAATTCTAGAGCCTCCAGGATGTCTAGGGACTTACAGGGGAGGTTTAAGAAAAAAAGGGAAGCTTATGTCACATATCAATGGCTAAATACTTTAGAATCTTTAGAGGAATATAGAAAGTTAAGAAGCAAAATTAAAAAGGATGGCCCCAAATTTCCTGAGCCGCTTAGAGCGGCGTATTTCGATGTGGTGCGCCACCTTGCTGGGGGAAAAAAAGCGGCAAAAATCTACCTTTGAATTTGGCCGCTCCCTCGTCGTCCGGCTCCATCGGCGCGCGCAGCAGAGCCTGGGGGGTTGGGGGGGTGGAGCGGGGGGGGGGGGGGCGGGGTGGCGCGAAGCTTCGGCCGCGTTTGCTTAGCGCAGCCAGGAGGGGGAGTGGGGCTTGGGCCTAGCGTTTTGTGGAGTGCTGGCAGGGGCACGCATGAGCGTTTGAGCGTGCGCGCATGCGCAATGGGCGTTTCCATTTGTGCGCATGCGCAGTGCAACAGGAAGCTTGGCAATAGCCAATTAAAGGAAGAACGTCCTCAGAATAATTGGTTATGGAGCATATATAAAGGTGAGGTCTGAATATTGATTTTTGTGTGGCTGAGGGAGTGGAAAAGAGTGCTGGATAGGTGTAAGAGAGGTGTAAGTGTGATCTTTGAACATTACCTGCGTTTGAGTGCAATAGACGAATGGCGCAACAGCGTGCAAGATGAACCAAGAATTTCCTCCATGAGGAAGTGGAGAAATTAATGAGTATGATTGAGGAGAAATGGTTGGAGCTAGATATCAGCAAGAGTGGTCCATCAAAGGTCTTCCCAAGGAAATGAGAAAAAGATGGAACCTCGTTGCAGAAGAATTCTTCGCTGGGGTCAACACTGGAAGATCTGGAAGCCAGTGCAAGAAGAAATGGCAGGACATTGGTCAAGTAGTGAGTGTAAGTAATATCTTCATCTTTAAATTGAATTGCAGTGAAAAATGTGAGCATCTGTATGTGTCCCACCCATCAGAAGCGCACCATGTCTGACAATTAATATTTTCATCTTTGCAGAAGAAATTGGTCCACAACAAGAGGGAGAGAACTAGAACAGGAGGAGGTCCGCCAAATCTGCACCAACCAGCACCCCTGGAACAGAGGGTTGCTGCCTTGCTGACTCGCACCGGCAAAAAAAGAATCAGCTCTGCACAAGCTGGGCCCACACACGAGGGTGAGGGTGAGTCATTAAAATGCACAGTCGCCCTTCAAATCAACCTGCTGACTGGCCTGCTACACATGAGACTACTTATGCCACCCATCCTGCCCCCTCCTGTGCTGCTAACCATTTGACTGTTGTGTTGTCTTTTGCAGAAGAAGAAGACACACCTCAAGATCCTGAGCATCCAGACGTGTGCGCTCCAGACCAAGGTAGGTGGGGGGAGGAGGGGTCCATGGAAATGTGTACTCAGGAGAATGCAGACCGCGATAGGGATCAGGACATATCACAGTGAATCACACTGCCAGAACCCGCCATTAGCTCCTCGGCAACCTTCCATGGGTTCACACGTTCCGAGGTCGTGGGTCCGAGTGGCGGTCGGGAAATGCATCGTGGGACATCCAGTCCCCCACCATTCAAGCCTGCGCCTCACACTGGAGGCGTGCCACTAGGCAGACCCACAGTGAGGGGAAGGAGAAGCCGACCAGTCTCTCCTGAGAGGCAGCCTTCAGCAGAGGTTAATCAGGTTGTTTCATTGGGTGAGGAGACCTATGCCCTCACAAGAGCACTCGTCGCGGCCGTGATGAGGTCGCGACACTGTCGGCTGAGATCTCTGAACGAAGACAGGAAGTCAGGGCGGGCATTTCAGAGGATCTGCAGACGGACGATGGCAGATGCCATGAGGGAGCTGGCTTCTGCAATAAGGGCACAAAGGACAGAGACTCAAATGCCACTCCCACTTCACTCCACACACCAGCCACCGGTCAGACCCAAGCCGGGCCCCCAACCCCCCCCAACCACTATCACCGACCCTATGAGGAAGTGCACTTTCCCCGAGATGTGGGTGAGGGATGAGTGCAGACTTTCTTTCCTGTTGTTGCTGTTGTTGTTGTTGTCGGTATCGTTGAAGTGCACTGTAAAATTTACAATAAAATATATTTTGCATCTAACCTGAATAATCCTCCATTAGAACCACACAACATTTAGGGTCAACTGTCAAGGTCACCCCTACACTCATGCGTGCCTTCCGCCCCTCGCCCTGGTGGGAGAGCTAGCCAGTGCGTTCTGCAGTCGGCAAGGTAGGACTGCTCTATTTTAAGTAGCTGATTTATCTTTCATTTATTTTTGATGATTTGGGCAGCTGTTGTGCTGAAGATGTTGTAATGTCGTGCTAATGTTGTGAAGGTCTTTAGTGCTTTGGAATCCTCTAACTCACCTCCCCCACCCCCACACACACCCTATCTCTGGCTACCTGCGCTGATTTCTTAAATGTAGGTAAGGTTTTTCTATGCATACAAAAGTAGCCACATACACTGGCCTAAGTTAGTTTGGAGTAACTTTCAGCTGGACAAATTTGCTTCTATGGCCAGAAGATGCATAAGTGGCTGGTCACGCCCCCTTTTGAAGAAAAAAATAAACTCAAAAATATCCTAACTAACTGACTTACACTGGAGCAAGTTAAATGAGGACATTTGCAATTTTTAAGTTACTCCAAAAAAAGCTACTTAGTCCAAAAAAAACATGGCATCTCTTGGGGAAATTTGGGCCCGATATTAGGAATGCTAGGAGAGAGCAGGAGAAATTCTTGGCCAGTAAAATTAAGGAAAACCCTAAGATGTTCTACAAATATATTAAGAGTAAGAGGGTAACTAAGGAAAGGGTACTCTTTGTTTGGAGGCGGAAGATCTTGGTAGGGTTCTTAACGAATACATTGCATCTGTTTTCACAAAGGAAAGAGGTAATGCAGATACTGCTATAGAGGAGGAGTGTGATATTCTGGATAAATAACTATAGTGAGAGAGGAAGTATTAAGGGGTTTAGCAGCTTTGAAAGTAGATAAGTCCCCAGGCCCAGATGAAATGCATCCCAGGCTGTTGAGCGAAGTAAAAGAGGAAATAGCAGAGGCCTTGACCATCATTTTCCAGTCCACTTTGGATAAGGGCATGGTGCCAGAGGATTGGAGGACTGCTAATGTGGTACCCTTGTTTAAGAAGGGAAGAAGGGATAGGTCGAGTAATTACAGGCCTGTCAGCCTAACCTCAGTGGTGGGAAAATTATTGGTAAAAATCCTGAAAGACAGGATAAATCTGCATTTCGATAGGCAAGGATTAATTAGGAACAGTCAGCATGGATTTGTTAAGGGAAGATCATGTTTGACTAACCTGATTGAATTTTTTGAGGAGGTAACCAAGAGGGTCGATGAGGGTAGTGCATACGATACGGCATAAATGGACTTTAGCAAGGCTTTTGCTCAGGTCCCACATGGTAGACTGGTCATGAAGGTTAAAGCCCATGGGATCCAGGGCAAAGTGGCAAGTTGGATCCAGAATTGGCTTGGAGATAGGAAGCAAAGGGTAAAGATTGATGGATGCTTTTGTGACTGGAAGGAAGTTTCCAGTGGGGTTCCACAGGGCTCAGTACTGGGTCTCTTGCTTTTTGTGGTATATATCAACGATTTACATTTTAATATAGGGAATATGATTAAGAAGTTTATAAAAGACACTAAAATTGGCTGTGTGGTTGATAATGAAGAGGAAAGTCATGGGCTGCAGGAGGATCTCAATCTGCTGGTCATATGGGTAGAACAGTGGCAAATGAAATTTAATTCAGAGAAGTGTGAGGTGATGCACTTTTGGAGGACTAATAAGGAAAGGGTATACACATTAAACGGTAGGCAACTTAATAGTGTAGATGAACAAAGACCTTGGAGTGCTTGTCCATAGATCCCTGAAAGTAGCAGGTCAGGTGGATAAGGTGGTTAAGGAGGCATACGGAATGCTTGCCTTTATTGGCCGAGGCATAGAATATAAGAGCAGGGAGACTATGCTTAAATTGTATAATACTTTGGTTAGGCCACAGCTGGAGTACTGTGTGCAGTTCTGGTCGCCGTATTATAGGAAATGCGTGATTGCACTAGAAAGGGTGCAGAGAAGATTTACTAGGATGCTGCCTGGAATGGAGAATATTAGTTATGAGGACAGATTGGATAGGCTGGGTTTGTTCTCATTGGAACAGAGGTGGTTGAGAGGAGACCTCATCGAGGAGTACAAAGTATTGAGGGGCCTGGACATAGTGGATAGTAAGGGTCTATTTCCATTGGTGGAGGGGGCTATTACGAGGGGGCATAGTTTTAAGGTGGTTGTTGGAAGGTTGAGAGGGGATTTGAGGAGGGGCTTCTTTACGCAGAGGGTTGTGGGGATCTGGAACTCGCTGCCTGAAAGAGTGATGGATGCAGAAACCCTCACCACTTTTGAGAAATGGTTGGATGGGCACTTAAAGTGCCATAACCTGCAGGGTTACGGACCTAGAGCTGGTAATTGGGATTAGATTAGATGACCTTTTGTTGGATGGCGCAGATATAATGGTAAGTACTGCAGGAAATAGAATACGGCCAGGGTGATCTCCTGGATGAGTTATGATTGCGTGGATGCGGTCGGAATTTTCCCAGATTGTTTTTTTCCCTAAATTGGCGGTTCTGTGTCGGCCGGCACAGACACGATGGGCCGGAATGGCCTCCTTCTGCGCTGTAAATTTCTATCTTTCTATGTTTCTATGTAATGCTCTCAGAAACTGCTTTCCATCATTCTATTCAAATAATCTGCAAGAGCACCACTTTGGAGGCAGTGACTGGTCTTGAGCCCTCTCTGTTGGCGGAGGTCAATGTAGATAGAAACATAGAAACATAGAAACTAGGTGCAGGAGCAGGCCATTCGGCCCTTCTAGCCTGCACCGCCATTCAATGAGTTCATGGCTGAACATGCAACTTCAGTACCCCATTCCTGCTTTCTCGCCATACCCCTTGATCCCCCTAGTAGTAAGGGGGATCTAACTCCTTTTTGAATATATTTAATGAATTGGCCTCAACAACTTTCTGTGATAGAGAATTCCACAGGTTCACCACTCTCTGGGTGAAGAAGTTTCTCCTCATCTCGGTCCTAAATGGCTTACCCCTTATCCTTAGACTGTGACCCCTGGTTCTGGACTTCCCCAACATTGGGAACATTCTTCCTGCATCTAACCTGTCTAAACCCATCAGAATTTTAAACGTTTCTATGAGGTCCCCGCTCATTCTTCTGAACTCCAGTGAATACAAGCCCAGTTGATCCAGTCTTTCTTGATAGGTCAGTCCCGCCATCCCGGGAATCAATCTGGTGAACCTTCGCTGCACTCCCTCAATAGCAAGAATGTCCTTCCTCAGGTTAGGAGACCAAAACTGTACACAATACTCCAGGTGTGGCCTCACCAAGGCCCTGTACAACTGTAGCAACACCTCCCTGTCCCTGTACTCAAATCCCCTCGCTATGAAGGCCAACATGCCATTTGCTTTCTTAACCGCCTGCTGTACCTGCATGCCAACCTTCAGTGACTGATGTACCATGACACCCAGGTCTCGTTGCACCTCCCCTTTTCCTAATCTGTCACCATTCAGATAATAGTCTGTCTCTCTGTTTTTACCACCAAAGTGGATAACCTCACATTTATCCACATTATACTTCATCTGCCATGCATTTGCCCACTCACCTAACCTATCCAGCCTCATAGCATCCTCCTCACAGCTCACACTGCCACCCAACTTAGTGTCATCCGATGTTTGTGGTGCTACTGCCTGCTCCAGGTAACACGGCATTGTTGAATCATTCTTAGATATTGGCACTAATTATTTCATTGCGCTCCACCAGTTCCCTGCCAAATCACCCATTTTACTTTTGACAATTCAATTTCCATTTACATCTATAAATGCGGTACTAATTACATTTACATAACAGCAAGGAGGACTAAGGATTGTAATTGAATAGCAAGGCATGCTGTGTGTGGAAAATTGATCAAAAGTAAGTGCAAAAAACAAACAAAAACAGAGAAGGGTTTAAAAATTAGAAAAAGAAAATTAAGGGAATGAAAGCCTAAACAATAAATCATGGAAAGAAGGATAAAAAAACAGATGAAGCTGAAAAACAAAATATTGCAAACGAAAATAGGAATGAAAACAAAAAGAAGAAAATAAAGGAAGAAAACTGAAACAAAATTTAAAAAATTAAATGAGCAGCACTAAAACTAAGAATACTAAAATCAAAGGGAAATTCTAGCTGAAGGAATACTAAAATATTGAAGATATCAGTTATTGGGGAAGCAGCCCTGGGCGCTTACATATTGAATACCAGCAATAAAAACATACACATTTGGTTAATTTTTATGTGCAACAGTCATGTAGTAGAGGAGCAGGCTTATTGTAAAACAGAGAAAAGTAGGCCATTTGGCCCTTCGAGCTTGCAACACCATTCAATATGATCATGGCTGATCATGCACTTCAGTACCCCATTCCTGCTTTCTCTCCATACCCCTTGATCCCTTTAGCCGTAAGGGCTATATCTAACTCCCTATTGAATATATCTAACGAACTGGCCTCAACAACTTTCTGTGGTAGAGAATTCTACATGCTCACAACTCTCCTAGAAATAGTGGATGCATTGGTGATCATTTTCCAACTATGATCTATCAACTCTGGATCAGTTCCTATGGACTGGAGGGTAGCTGATATAACACCACTTTTTTGAAAAAGGAGGGAGGGAGAAAATGGGTAATTATAGACCGGTCAGCCTGATATCAGTAGTGGGGAAAATATTGGAATAAATTATTAAACATGAAATAGCAGCGCATTTGGAAAGCAGTGACAGGATCGGTCCAAGTCAGCATGGATTTATGAAAGGGAAATCATGCTTGACAAATCTTCTAGAATTTTTTGAGGATGTAACTAGAGTGGACAAGGGATAACCAGTGGATGTGGTGCATTTGGACTTTCAAAAGGCTTTTGACAAGGTCTCACACAAGAGATTGGTGTGCAAAATTAAAGCACAGGGTATTAGGGGTAATGTATTGACGTGGATAGAGAACTGGTTGGCAGACAGGCAGCAGAGAGTCGGGATAAACGGGTCCTTTTCAGAATGGCAGGCAGTGACTAGTGGGGTGCCGCAGGACTCAGTGCTGGGACCCCAGCTATTCACCTCAGTCCTAAATGGCTTACCCCTTATCCTTAGACTGTGAACCCTGGTTCTGGACTTCCACAACATCGGGAACATTCTTCCTGAATTTAACCTGTCCAATCCCGTCACAATTTTATATGTTTCTATGAGATCCCCTCTCATTCTTCTAAATTCCATTGACTATAAGCCTAGTCGATCCAGTCTTTCTTCATCCTGTCATCCTGGGATTCAGTCTGGTGAACCTTCGCTGCACACCCTCAATAGCAAGAATGTCCTTCCTCAGGTTAGGAGATCAAAACTGTACACAATATTCAAGGTGTGGCCTCACCAAGGCCCTGTACAACTGTAGTAAGACTTCCCTGCTCCTGTACTCAAATCCTTTCGCTAAGACGGCCAACATGCTATTTGCCTTCTTCACCGGCTGCTGTACCTGCATGCCAACTTTCAATGACTGATGTACCATGACACCCAGGTCTCGTTGCACCTCCCCTTTTACTAATCTGTCATCATTCAGATAATAATCTGCCTCCCTGTTTTTACCACCAAAGTGGATAACCTCACAGTTCTCTACATTATACTGCATCTGCCATGGATTTGCCCACTCACCTAACCTGTCCAAGTCACCCTGCAGCCTCTTAGCATCCTCCTCACAGCTCACAATGCCACCCAGTTTAGTGTCATCTGCAAACTTGAAGATATTACATTCAATTCCTTCGTCTAAATCATTAATGTATATTGTAAATAGCTGGGATCCCAGCACTGAACCTTGCAGTACCCCACTAGTCACTGCCTGCCATTCTGAAAAGGACCCGTTTATTCCTACTCTTTGCTTCCTGTCTGCCACCCAGTTCTCTATCCACATCAGTACATTACCCCCAATACAATGTGCTTTAATTTTGCACATTAATCTCTTGTGTGGGACCTTGTCAAAAGTCTTTTGAAAGTCTAAATACACCACATCCACTGGCTCCCCCTTGTCCACTCTACTAGTTACATCCTCAAAAAATTCTAGTAGATTTTTCAAGCATGATTTCCCTTTCATAAATCCATGCTGACTTGGAACAATCCTGTCACTGCTTTCCAAATGCGCTGCTATTACATCTTTAATAATTGATTCCAACATTTTTCCCACCACCGATGTCAGGCTGACCGGTCTATAATTCCCTGTTTTCTCTCTCCCTCCTTTTTTAAAAAGTGGGGTTACATTAGCTACCCTCCAGTCCATAGGAACTGATCCAGAGTCTATTGAATGTTGGAAAATGACCACCAATGCATCCACTATTTCTAAAGCCACTTCCTTATGTACTCTGGGATGCTGACTGTCAGGCCCTGGGGATTTATCGGCCTTCAGTCCCATCAATTTTCCTAACACAATTTGCTGACTAATAAGGATTTCCTTTAGTTCCTCCTTCTCGCTAGACCCTAGGTCCCCTAGTATTTCCGGAAGGTTTTTTGTATCTTCCTCAGTGAAGACAGAACCAAAGTATTTGTTCAACTGGTCTGCCATTTCTTTGTTCCCCATTATAAATTCACCTGATTCTGACTGTAAGGGACTCACATTTGTCTTCACTAATCTTTTTCTCTTCACATATCTGTAGAAGCTTTTGCAGTCAGTTTTTATGTTCCCTGCAAGCTTAATCTCATATTCTATTTTTCCCCTCCTAATTAAACACTTTGTCCTCCTCTGCTGAATTCTAAATTTCTCCCAGTCTTCAGGTTTGCTGCTTTTTTTTGGCCACTTTATATGCCTCTTCCTTGGATTTAACACTATCCCTAATTTCCCTTGTTAGCCACGGTTGAGCCACCTTCCCCATTTTATTTTTATGCCAGACAGGCATGTACACTGGTTGAAGTTCATCCATGTGATCTTTAAATGTCTGCCATTGCCTATCCACCATCAACCCTTTAAGTATCACTCGCCAGTCTAGCCTAGCCAATTCACGTCTCATACTGTTGAAGTTACCTTTCTTTCAGTTCAGGACTCTAGTCTCTGAATTAACTGTGTCACTCTCCATCTTAATGAAGAATTCTACCATATTATGGTCACTCTTCCCCAAGGGGCCTCACACTACAAGATTGCTAATTAATCCTCTCTTATTACACAACACCTAGTCTAGGATGGCCAGCTCCCTAGTTGGTTCCTCGACATATTGGTCTAGAAAACCATCTCTTATACACTCCAGGAAATCCTCCTCCACCATATTGCTACCAGTTTGTTTAGCCCAATCTATATGTAGATTAAAGTCACCCGTGATAACTGCTGTACCTTTATTGCACGCATCCCTAATTTCCTGTTTGATGCCATCCCCAAGGAATAGATTGACCCACAACTGGAATTTTCCACATTACTGAATATGACTATGAAAAGATTTGTATCAAGAAGAATGGTATATTTTAATTTATCATTAATTTTGAAGATGAAGATGCTTTGGAAGATTCCTATCTAGCAACAACTCCCTGCGAACCATAAAGGTAAAATACTTTGCATCAAATGTGTTCGTGAGGCTGCTGGAGACAATGGCCATGCCATTCCCAATTCGTCGCCCAGCTCGCTGCAGTGTATTCTAACTAAAATGCAGGAAAATCAGAAGGAAGTCATCAACAGTGAGATCGGCGCACCAGACAGCAGCATTTATGGTGTACGATGCCAATCTCGCCAGTGCAGGAGGGGATATTTGTGATGTATGGGATCTCAGGCTGAAAATCAGATTCAGCTAGGAAGTACACGGGAGTGCCTATTGCCCTGGTTCTTTCCAATGCCAAGCAAACTCTATAAATATTCACTGAGATTCGATGAGAAAAAGTTGCCAGATTCTTGACAAGATAGTGTGGCTATTTTTTTTCCGAAACTTGAATGCTGGTTATCTCAGGCCCAAGGTGATGAGGAAATCATTAAGATGGAAATTCTGCAGGTTGTTAGAATCCCAAGAGAAACAGCAGAAAGGAAAAAGTCAAACATCAAGGGAGCTGAGGTAAAGTAAAAGAAAATGGTAAATAATAAATATTGTACATATTCCTGCATCAAATATTTTCATCCTTCTTAACGGAACTTTTGTGGGGCCTGAGGATACAGCTGGAGGACTTTGCCCAAACTTTATCTCTTGGTATAACACTTTCAGCATTGTTTACTGATCCTGTTGTTTAATTTACAAGAAAACAGATTGATTGCTCTGATTGTGCAGTCCCTCGCTATACTACAACAAGTGAATAAGATGTGCTGAAAGTGTATATAGGCCCCGAAATTGGTGGCCTTACTGCCGCCGACTGCCGCCGAGTTCTGCTGCTGTTTTCCTCTCTCTCCCAGTTTCCACTTGGGCTGGAGCGGGCGGGAGGAGAGCCTGCTAACATCATTGTTGGCCAAGTCATGTAAGTGGCCTCCCACCGGCCGAGATGCCAGATTGGTGCAGGCGGGAGTAGGCGCCAGCAGGGGGAAGGACCACTGTGTGGAGGCTGTTCTTTCCCCGACTGTAGGTATGAAGACATGAAAGAAAAGGTTAGTGAATATCTTTAAAAAACAATTTTTACATCGACTTACCTGGATGGGGTCCCCTGAAGGTGTTCCGGTGTTTATTTTTTGGTAATGTTTTTTACTTTTCAGAGTTCCCCCTCCCTGGGCCCAACTCTATCCTCGGCGGCACTTGGGCAGCAAGCTTATTTGCCGTTGAGATTGAGCGCTCCCGTCCGCTGCCGTCCAGATTGAGGGCGTAAGCCGTTGTTTTGCCGCCAGGCAGTACCGCCACCTCTTTCAGAGGAATCTTTCAGGCAAAGTACCGCCCGGTCTCTCGGCGGCCATCGGCGGTCCTTTGGGCGTCAAATGGGTGGGCCTTGCAGCTCATGAAAACCGGAGTCTATGAGTCGTCTTCCCTACTTCCCATGGGCCAGGGAAGCAAAATAACATTGGTTGGCAGATGGGAGTGCTGACTTTATGGGCCAGACTTTCGGCTTCATTGTCGCCGATTTTCTCGGCGTGACAGCTGTATTTTTGCCTGGCGAGAGTTTGCACGCAAATTTTTTCCTTGGTAGCGCCCACAACAGCAGTCGTCCCCAGGGACCAAACCGCCCAAGTGCAATGCCGAGAATAACCGCCAGGGCATAAGTTGGGGCTCAACCGCCAGTGTCCAGATCGCTGAGGGGGTGACCCTGCAAAGTAGGGTAAGTGAAAGGTTATATAATTATTTATTTAAAATGTTACCACGCCGATTAGGCTTAAACCGGTCTTGGGAATGCTTTGTATGTGTTTTTTTTTATCATGATAATTTTTTCTTTAGGTTTTTCCCCCTTCCGTAGAACCAACCGCAGCCTAAATTTTTGTACTTACCGTCTATTCCGGTAATGACCGCCCACTTGGTTAACTTTCCACTTATCCGCCGAGAGACCATCGAGAAAGAGTGTGCACCGCCAACTTTTTTCGCCGGGCGATCAGTTCCACAAACCTTTACCCTCAAAATGGAAATTCTCGCCCGCTTTTTTCACTGAGCAATCCTTCTCAGCGGGCACTCGGGTGTTGAGGGCCTTTATGGAAAGTTTGGCCCTTTGTCTTTTCCGCTGCTGCAGCCCCTGGCCCGATGTTGAATGAAGCTGTGTCCCAGTTAATGTTGATGTACATGTTCTGCACTGCATTCTGATGCCCCCTCCATGCCAGCAATGTTTCACTGGTACAAAATCCATCAGAACAACTTCTCCCCCCCATCCCCTCCCCCTCCACCCCACACACACACACTGGCCCCCACCCCTTCCCCCAAGTTCCCCACTCCAGTTCTGGGGCTTTGGGTTCCACCTTGCAATATTCTGGCTACCCTTGTCCCCCCCATTTCCCCCCCCCCCCTCCCATTTCCTGCTCTGCAGCCTTCCCACTACAAGAACTAGTGATTATTACTGTCTGAGCGCACGGTCCGATATCTTTCTCACATTTCTTTCCCTCGTTCCCACGAGCCACTTCTAGTCAGGAGTGCAGTTCCAGACCAACAACAACAACAACAACAAGGGGATCATCCTGCTTCAGAATACAGGTGTTTTCTGAGCCCTAAAACAAACCAGGGCTCCCTTCCAGTTTGAAAACTCTCCAATCTGTCTCTGAATTCTGGCATCTGTGTATGTTACAACAGCCCCATCATGGCCTCTTTTTACCTACCCCCCTCCCATCCCCCTCCCGCCGCCCCCCGCCCCCCTGCCCCACAGGGCTCAATACCCATCTCTGACCTTATGCATGTTCACTGCTAGTTTACTACATGTTTATCGAAACACAGTAAATGAACATGTCAGAGAGGCATACAGAAGAGTAAGTAGAAACAGATGGCATGACAGATGTACAGAGAAGTGTCGGACAACACTGAGATGTCGAGATGACAGATTGTTTGTTGAAGCAAGAACAGGGAAGTCAGGTCTCCTCTGACATTGCTGGAACCACCAGCAAAGCCTCATAACATCAGGGTAAAGAGTTTGGCCTAGAAATTCGCTACCTCCCTGTTTGGGCGGTAATTGGGGTTACGGCGATAAACTGGGGTTACCGCCCCGAAAGGAAGTTCAACGCTAAATCAAGCGCTCCACTTCCTTTCTGGGGTGGGAGCGGGGCGCACTGCTCAGCAGCGCTATGCACTGGGCTGCGTAGTGCTGCCTTATACAAGGGTCTCTTCCCTGAATTAAAGGAAAGGGCCCAATCTGGATACTCTGCATATTGGGAACCTACCTACCTGGACCACCGGGAGACCAGGGGTGCTACGCGACCAGCCCAGCACTCAAGCAGGGTGCCAGGCTGAGCGATCAGGGCAGCGACCTCACAAGTAAAGCGGCACAAAGCGGAAAGGAAAACTGGAGATTTTTGTCAGCAGCAGCCTGCCACCTCCCCTTTAAATTTCAGCCTGGTAGCGGCCATCCGTCCGCTACGCATCCCCTAAAGCTGTCCCTGTCATCGCCCGGCACAGCTTCAGGGGGTGATACCCAATTTAGGGTCCGGGGCACTAATGGGGCAATGCACGCAGTGATGATGTCACGATCTCCGGATGCAGGAGATCGGGGTGCAACACCGTAATTCCACTGCTAAACTCCCACCGAATTTAGCGGGAGTTGTTAGCAGCACTGTGCCTGGACACAAAGTCATTTGCACCCCGTTAGCACCACCGGGAGGCACAAATTACCCCAATTTCTCCACCTATATCTTGTATGCCCGTATATAAATCATTTTTCTTCTTCAATTTTTTGAGCTATAAAGGAATGACCTATATACCACATTTTACAGGAATGTTCATCTTATGAAACAGAGCAATTATTTTGACCAGTTAACTAATTTTGCTGACACCCAAACTATTAGGTTGTACTCTTTACAAAGAGATCTCAGCCAAAACACAACAGCAAAGCAAGAACCATTAGTCCAACTAGTCAATACAAAATTGAACAAGGATCAAAATTAATTGAGCACAAAAACTTGCCCATCACTCCTAAACAGTTCACACATAGCCTTGCAACTAATTCCGAATGCATTGCAATGCAGCCAGTGCTTGTGGACACAATACTCAATTAGCATGTAATCAAGCTTTATACTTTACAGAAACAAAACATTTTAAAGCTTTTTGAATATAATCTTACAGTTTTGTACAGTGATTGGGATCATTTTAACTTTTGCTGATGGCATAAAATGTGTGATAGCAGATCGCTGCCCAATGTATAACCCAACTAACTTTACTTTCCATTGAAGTCAATGGAAAGGAAAATCGGCGTGGTATATAATCCATTATCACCCATTTTACACCATCAATGAAAGTTAAAATTATCCCTATGGGCTCAGTAGAAATTTGTACAGGGTTTTATTAATAGGTATGGATCAAGTTTAAACCCCTCTTCCCTTTGGCATGACCACCACACTGGTAACCATATCCTAGGCTTGTTCTTCAGTTCCATATTATTTTAGTTCCTGGAAGGATCATTTCATCATTTCTCTTCCATTTCTGTGACAACTATACATTATGCATTCCCTGTGTATTGTATTTATCTCGCGGGCACCATGATACATGATGCAAGATTGGGCTGTGTGCCCAGAAACACATTTCATCCTATGAATTCCAATTAAACAGATGTGTGCACAACTGTAATTTTTGAGATAAAAAACACATACAAAAAAGGAATAACATTATTATTAATAACAATGATCAATTAGTTTTTATTTAAAACATTTCCAAAAAGTTGCACAGTAACTATAATGTTCATTCTTTATTTTTGGGATATGATCTAAAAATAATGGTGCCTTTCTGACAGCACTATTATTATACACCCATTTTAACAACCTAATGGTATCCCCTGTTAAACTATACATGCTTAACCTACTGAAGCCCATCTTAGGGCATTGAGCTGTGAGAAAAAAATAAGACTATAACAACATAAGAAATAGGAGTAGGAGTAGGCCATACAGCCTGTCGAGTCTGCTCCGCAATTCAATAAGATCATGGCTGATCATCGATCTCAACTTCACTTTCCTGCCCGATCTCCATATCCCTTGATTCCCCGAGACTCCAAAAATCTATCTATCTCAGCCTTGAATATATTCAGAGATTCAGCATCCACAGCCCTATGGGGCAGAGAATTCCAAAGATTCACAACCCTCTGAGTGAAGAAAGTCTTCCTCATCTCTGTTTTTAATGGCCTAACTCTTAACCTAACACTGTGCCTCTAGTTCTAGACGCTCCAGCCAGGGAAAACAACCTCTCAGCATCTACCCTGTCAATCCCCTTCAGAATTTTGTATGTTTCAATGAGATCACCTCTCATTCTTTTAAACTTCAGAGAGTATAGACACATTCTACATATTTCTCATCATAAGACAGCCCTCTCATCCCAGGAATCAATCTAGTGAATCTTCATTGCAGCGCCTTCAAGGCAAGTATATCCTTCCTTAAATAAGGAGACCAAAACTGTGCACAGTACTCCATTGTAGTACTACAATTGTAGCAAGACTTCCTTACTCGTATACTCCCACCCCCTTGCAATAAAGGGCAACATGCCATTTGCTTTCCTTATTGCTTGTTGTACCTGTATGCTAGCTTTCTGTGTTTCTTGCACAAGGGCATGCAAATCTCTCTCAACACCAATATTTAAAAGTCTCTCACCATTTAAAAAATATTCTGTTTTTTTATTCTTCCTACCAAAGTGATAACCTCACATTTTCCTACATTATACTGCATCTGCCACCTTACTGCCAACTCACGTAGTCTATCTTTATCCCTTTGTAGACGCTTTGTGTTCTCCTCACAGATTACTGTCCCACCAGCTTTGTATCGTCAGCAAATTTGGATACATTACACTCGGTCCCTTCATCTAGGTCATTAATATAGATTGTAATTAGCTGAGGCCCCAGCATTGATCCTTGCAGCACCCCACTAGTTGCAGCCTGCCAAACTGAAAAAGACCCGTTTATCCCTACTCTCTGTCTTCTATCCATTAACCAATCCCCTATCCATGCTAATACATTACCTCCAATCCATGATCCTTATCTTGTGTAATAAGCTTTTATTTGACATCTTACCGAATGCCTTTTGGAAATCCAAATATACTACATCCAAATATACTACATCCCTTTATCTACCCTATTAATAACATTCTCAAAAAACTCTAATAAATTTGTTAAGCACAATTTCCATTTCATAAAGACATGTTGACACTGCCTTATCATGGTATGAATTCCTAAGTGCCCTGATACCACTTCCTTAACAATGGATTCCAACAGTTTCCTGAAGACTGATATTAGGCTAACTGGCCTATAGTTCCCTGTTTTCTCTCTCCCTCCTTTCTTGAATAGCGGTGTTACATTTGCTACCTTCCAATCCGCTGGGACCATTCTAGAGTCTAGGGAATTTTGAAAGATCAAAACCAATGCATTTACTATCTCTGCAGCCACCTCTTTTAGAACCCTAGGATATAGGCCATCAGGTCCAGGGAATTTGTTGTCTTTTAGTCCTAATAGTTTCTCTCGTACTTTTTTTCTACTTATATTAATTACATTAAGTTCCTCACCTTCATTAGACCATTGGTTCCCCACCATTTTTGGTATGCTTTTTGCATCTTCTACTATGAAGGCAGATACAAAATATTTGTTTAACATTTCTGCCATTCCCTTATTCCCATAATAATTTCTCCTGCCTCAGCATCTAAGAGACCAATGTTTACTTGTGTTACTCTCTTCCTTTTTACATACTTGTAGAAGCTTTTACAATCTGTTTTTATATTTCTTGCTAGTTTTCTCTCATTGTCTATTTATTTCCTTTTTATCAATTTTTGGTCATCCTTTGCTGATTTCTGAAACTCCCAATCCTCAGGCTTACTACTATTCTTCGCAACATTATAAGCTTCTTCTTTCAATCTAATTCTATCCTTAACTTCTTTAGTTAGCCACGGATGGATCACTTTTCCTGTGGAGTTTTTGTTTCACAATGGAATTATTTTTGTTGAGAATTATGAAATATTTCTTTAAATGATAGTCACTGCTTATCTACTGCCATTTCTTTTAATCTATTTTTCCAATCTACTTTAGCCAACTCACCCTTCATACCTATGTAATTGGCTTTATTTAAGTTTAAGATTCTAGTTTCGGACTTAGGCAAGTCACTCTCAAACGTAATGTGAAATTCTATTGTATTATGATCACTCTGCCCCAGAGGATCCTTTACTATGAGATTGCTAATTAACCCTGTCTCATTACACAATAGTTGAAGAGTCTGGGACTGTTTTCTCTGCAGAAAAGCAGGCTTAAGGGAGATATTATTCAAGACTCTTAAGGGAATAGATAAATTGAACCTCAATAATTTTAAGATTGCTGCAAACTCTAGAATAAACTATTTTTAATATAATCTTTCATTGTTATTAAGAAATAACATATAATCCAGTCTTAAACACGTGGATTTGGTGGAAATTTGGGGACATGGGCTCATACTGAGAAAAAGGGAAGTTGCACCAACAGTTTAGGGAAGTTACACCAACAGCCCATTTCACACACGGGATAGTGAACGCGTGGAATGAACTGCCCTGAAAAGCTGTGGAGGCAGATACTGCGGAAAATTTGAGAGAAATGTATTGATATTTGAGGGAATGGGTGATTGGGAGGTAAAGTTTGGGGATCGGTTAAATAGACTGCAGTCTTTTCCACTCTTATACTTTTTAATGTGCCTGCATGTCACAGTGGAGTCCATCTTGGATTATCAATTTCTATTTGTTACCTTTCGTAAAGCTTTAGTTCTTTTGCAGAAATTATTCATTTTTCAAATCTTGTCATCTTGTCACGTTTTGAGATTTTTGATTTCTTTTAAATGGAAAGGATGTTAGAGAAGAGCTATATTTCAATATTGTTTTTTTTTAAAAACGGTGGTATTCATCTATTTTTTAAAAAAGCATTGAGTTGAAAAGTTGTGGTGGTTGGGAGAGGCTGTCTGAAATAGGGCATCCACTCTATTGTGAACCCAGGAAGAAAATAGGTCCTTTTTTTTATTTGTTCATGGGGTATGGGCGTTGCTGACAAGACCAGCATTTATTGCCCATTCCTAATTGCACTTGAGAAGGTGGTGATGAGTCGCCATTTCAGAGAGCAGTTAAGAGTCAACCACATTGCTGTGGGTCTGGAGTCATATATAGGCCAGACTGGGGAAGGACGGCAGATTTCCTTCCCTAAAGGGCATTAGTGAACCAGACGAGTTTTTATGACAACCGGTAGTTTCATGGTCACCATTACTATCACTAGCTTTTTATGCCAGATTTTTTTTAATTAACTGAATTTAAATTCCCAGCTGCCATGGTGGGATTTGATTTCACCTCTCTGGATCATTAATCCAGCAACATATCCACTATCCTACTGTACATAAACACACTGTCAGTCATGTTTTTAAATAGAAAGCTGCTGGGGCAATCTTTCATCCAAAATCAGAAATATAAGATGCAGGAAGATAATTAGAAGTTGTTTTATTTAATTCAAGCAAGGTGATCCATTGGTATGGGAAAGTGTAGCATGTTCATTCATTTATATTACTATGTGGAGACAAATTAGAAACAATGTGGAGCAGGACAGAGTTGAGGATTTCAGGATCCCAGCCGTGAAAACAAAACTGCTTGCATCTCACAAACTGTTATATTAAATACTGAAAGGCCTGCACTATAGCTGAAAGTATGGAGGTGTCTGCTTACAGCCTGTCTGGTGTCATCTCACTTGGCATCAGCACTCTGCAGTCTACCTCGGAGAGTTTGGCCACCTCCGAGGATGTTGCAGCTGGGCCCTCACCAGCCTTTGCAGCTCTGGTGGAAGCTCAAACAATTGACATGCAATCAATAGAAATGAAAATTGGGAAAGATGTATAAGAACATAAAAACATAACAATTAAGAGCACGAGTAGGCCAATCGGCCCCTTGAGCCTGCTCCGCCATTCAAGGAGATCATGGCTGATCTTCTACCTCAACACCACTTTGCTGCCCGATCCCCATATCTTTGATTCCTTTAATATCCAAACAGGCAGCTCATCTGATATTGCCTGTTTTACAATATCTTCTTGGGATATGGTGTTGCTGGCAAGGTCAGCATTTATTAACCACCCTTGTTGCTCTTGAAAACGTAGTGGTGAACCTTCTTATTGAACCTCTGCAGTCCATGTGATGATGGTACTACCACAGTGCTGTTAGGTAGGGCGATCCAGTGATGACCCACCCCGTTCTAAAGCCACCTTGACTACAGTTTATTAGGGTATTGTTGCACAGCTAATCTGCGAGTGTAATCTTGATAAATCACTTTAATTAAATTACATGGAACTGAAGTAAGACTAATAGACCTGCATCTGCCTGTGTTTATCCTGTCATTTTCCCATGCCTACTAATTTGGTATCATCAGCAAATCTTTGTGCCTATATCCATATTGTTTATATTAATGGAAAACAGTAAAAGTTCCACCATGTATCATTGGAGCACACCATAACCTGCTAATTCACAAAACACCCATTTAGCCCTAATCTTTGCTTTCTGCACCCAGCTGTCTTTCTATCCATAGGAGTAGGAGTCGGCCATTCTGCCCCTCAAGCCTGTTCCACTGGTCAGCTCGGATCTGTACCTCAACTCCATTCACCCAGCTTTGTTCCATATTCCTTGACGCCCTTACCTAACAACAATCTAGCGATTTCAGTCTTGAAAATTTGTATTGACACAGCATCCACTGCTGTTTGGGGAGCAAGTTCCAGATTTTCAAAGCCTTTGTGTTTCATGTTTTCACTCCTAAATGGCCCAGCACTAATTTTAAATTCTGCTCTCTTGTTCTAGATTCACCCACTAGAGCAAATTGTTTTTCTGTATCTATCCATGTGGTAACACTCCCTTTATAACCATGCCCCTGGAATTCCATGGGAGGTCTACTGGTCTCAAGCCGTAACTCCAATGGGAAGCTAGTCGAACCCCCACAGAATTTCAGGAGTGTGTCTTAATTTTTGTAACTAGTATCTTATGTGGGACCTTATCAAGATTCTTCTGAAAATTCATATAAACAACATCTAATGAGTATTCTTCCATAGTATTTTACTGGACTTCATCACCTCTTCCCCTCCCCCCACAAATGTCTTTTAACTACACAGATAACTCTTAAGATTTTGTTTAACATTCTTAAAGATGTGCACTATCCAAGTAGCAAGTTGTTTAATGCAGCAAGGTTATGTGTGTTTATTGTGTTCTCTGTAGCCTTAGTGAGCAGGAGGCATCGATCGTTTGTTACCATTTGCTTACATCCTCTTTTCGTCCTGTGTTTTTTTCATTGAATCACAGAACACACAGGAAAAGCTAACAATGTTTTATCAGGATAACAATCATCAAGAAGCGATGAAATATGTATAACAGAGACTGCAAACTACTTTATCCGATATACTGGAAGATGATTGCTATTATCATCCATCTTTCATGAAAGAGTAATATAAAGTGTGTAGTTTGGTTGTGTAGTTAAAGGACAACATGACTCAAATGGGTCGATGGATTTCTACTGTTTGCCTCTCTTTCCAGGTGTTCTACAATAGGCGGCCCAATGATTTGCTAATGTGTTGTCTAAATTTAAATTGGCTGAACTACATGGTAATGTAAAAAATATTCATGACCCTGTACCAAACTCTCAACACTCTTAGCAAAATGTTATTAGGAAGACCTGCATCATAAAAATGTCAACTAGAAATAAAATTCCTGCTTAGAATGAACTTTTTGTAGAGGTTGGTTGACCCAACTCTAAGTACAGTAGACCTTTTATTTAGTACTGATTTTGGCAATTGTAGCAAGAAGCATGTTGCAGAGAGGGATTTTTTTTAATGATATGGAACCAAAAGTATCTATCAATAATATCTTATTATATTTCAAGCTTTAGTTTATCAGACAGTGTTCTAGTGAGAGGCTATTATGCTAACTAGATGGATTTGTTGAGAGGAAAAGATAGAAATCGATAATGCTAAGTGAAAAGAAAGAGAGGTGACGCATGATGAACTATTCGACATAATAATGATGATTATCTCATAATGACAAGCTAACTGATGTGTTAATTCAGAAAATAGAGATTGTAGTGCATTTGTTTCACAATGTGTAAAAATCATTTTGTCTTGCACAGAAATGTTGCTTGCATTTGTTCTGTAAATACTGAGTTGCACTTTTAAATGAGACATAGGGCCAGAAATTCGCTACCATAACGATCGAGCTAAAAGTTTTTTTTAGGAGCTAAGTAAATTTAGGGCTATTTTGCTAGTTTTGCCAGTGGTGTTACAGCATCCTTAAAAAATAAGGGCCGATTTTTTTGAGTACCATTTTTGTGATGTCATTTGTGGTCAAACCCAACGATAACGCTATTTTTTGCGAGTTTCGCCAATAAGGATATTGATACGTCCTTACTATACAGTATAAATGCACACGAGGCCCATGCTTGAGAGAAGGTCAGTCTGTGACCTGTCCTTTATTCCTTAGCACTCAAGTGCAGGAAGTGGGTGGAGCTTCCCCTTTTATATCTGAAGGTCTAGGTTAGGAGTATCTCCCACAAGTTCACCACCTAGTGGTCAGTGTTCTAATGGTGTACAACTTAGGTCAGTTTATACATGGGTTACAATGCTGGTTGAATACATGACAGAAATTTTTAAGGACAGTGCTAAATTCTGCTTTTATAAAGCTTGCCTTACATTGGGGAATTGGATGGAAATCCACGATAATGGCACCATCTTGGGTTCTCTTCAACATAAATCCAATCACTGATTTGTTTACAGTAGGTCCGCTGAAGCTAGCTCGTGTGCTCACACTCCGAATTAGCTGGTATTTCTGTTAATTGCCACTTTGAAGAAAATAATAACTTTATTTTACGGGAAACTATTTTTAATTCTCTGCAATTTCAAAGCAGCAATGTTCCTCTTTTCAAACACCAGGCTGTTCCAAAAAGAACAGGTACAACTGTGATTTCAGAAAGTCAGTATAGATCAGCACCCTTTGCAGGTTGGGTGTTGATATGGGTTTTGTGTGAAAAGTTTTTGAAAGTTGTAAAACGTCAACGGTGCCATCTACAAAAACGGAGCTGAGTTAAAGCTTTTGGAGGGAAGGCTGCGTTTACAGATTGAGCTTTTTGTGAGTTTATAATTTGTTTTTAAGGACATTTAAAGACATTTAAAGAATGGGGGCTATTCTATCTTTGCCATATGTGGTGCGTGTTTATGCTCTCCTGGCTTTTCATCGAAGAAGATTATGGCAGCATTATCAGTGTAATCAAAGAGGTCGCATACTTATGGGGAGGAGGCCTTACCCCAAACGAGTTTACAGGGAGAGGCGCTCATACTTGCACCTGACTGAGGGACAGTGCATTAGAAGGCTGCGCTTTCGAAAAGAGGTGGTCGCAGAGATATGCCAGCTCATCAAGGCAGAAGCGGAAGGAGGACTGCACAGCCCGTCGAGGTCAAGGTAACTGCGGCACGTGCCTTCAATGCCTCCGGCTCCTTTCAGGCATCAACTGGGAACGTATGCTACATCACGCAGCAGGCTACACGTAGCTGCATTCGCCAGGTGACTGCTGCACTGTTTGCACGCAGGGACGACTTTATTAACTTCCCAATGACAAAAGAGGCACAGAATGAGAGGCTTTGCATGAATTGCTGGCTTTCCTAAGGTACAGGATGCCATTGACTGTACGCACATCACCCTGCGAGCACCTTTAGAGGAACCAGAGGTTTACCGAAACCAAAAGGGATTCCACTCCCTGAACGTGCAGATCATTTGCGACCATACGCAGCATATCATGACAGTAGATACAAAATATCCAGGGAGCATCCATGATGCTTTCATCTTGCATGAGAGCGTTTTCTCAGCTGTTTGAGCAGCAGCCAGAAGGGCAGAGCTGGATGCTGGGGGACAAAAGTTACAGGCTCGCCACCTGGCTCATGACCCCGCCCCCTCCACAAAACACAGACAGAGGCGAGCGTTGCTACAATATGTGCCACATAGCCACACGCAACATTATCGAGAAGACAATTGGAGTGCTAAAGCAATACTTCCGATGCCCAGACCACTCTGGAGGCTACCTGCAATACTCCCCTCAGCCGGTTGCTGACTTCATTGTGGTGTGCTGCATGCTACACAACTTAGCCATCACGAGGGAACTGATGCTCCCATTGGAGAACATTGCAGAACCAGCTCAGGCAAGGATGGCTGGGGGGGGAGGAGGAGGAGGACGAGGAGGACGAGGAACCCATGGCACCACTACAACCCACAGGACGACGGAGGTGGAGGCCTCATGGACGTTACGCCATTGCAAGAGCCTTGTGTCAGCAACTGATACTTCAGCACTTTGCGTGAAGGCTGAACGGCACGTTCCATCATTGTCTCCCACCATGTTGACTATTTCCACCTGCTATTCTACGAATCAGACACTACCATAAGTTTGGTTTAGTTGAAAAAATAATTTGCAGTTTATTAAACATTTGTACACTTGTACTTAACTTTAGCAAAAAAATATATTAAACTTTAAACGTTTAAATTAACATCACTTAAATAACAATAAAAGAAGTACAAAAGAACAGCAAAACAACAACAACAAGAGCAAACAAACTTCAGTTGCAGCCACCTCCCTCCCCACCCCCTTATTTAAAGACCGCCAAACCACTTGCCCCTCTTGCCCTTGCCCTTGGCATTAACCGTGGCCATTACCACAAGCTTAGCACAACTCCTGGTGAACCCAAGGTTTTTGTTCGTGTCTCGGGTACGGCGCTCTGCTTGTTGGGGGACAGACCCAGCAGACGGCAATCCGGAAGGCCCAGGTTCGGCCTCTTCAGCCTGTGGATCAACCTGCGGGATTGGAGTAGGAATGGTATCACTTGCTACCATCAATTGCCGCTGGGCAATGATAGCCTGGGTGTGTTCCCACGTTGCAGCGACTATCTCTGGCATGTCTGCAAATAATGCTGCTATTCCTCCCGCCATGCCCTCCTTAATGTCAACAGATAGTGCTGCTATTTCTTCCTTCATCTCACCCATGGCCTCAAGGAGTGATTTTGTATGCTGAACGCTCTCCCCACTCATTCCCATGAGCTCTACCACCTCCCGTGGAGCCTGTATTTCAGGAGAACACTGTTCAGGTCTCCTCCTCCTCTGTACAGACGGGCCTGCTACTGGCCTGGGTGTGCCCTGGGACCCGCGCCTCGTAGGGTGGATAACCCACATATCTACCCTCATGCGTAGAGCTGTTGAAAACGCTCAGTACAGCCGTGGCCTGCAACTCCTCCAATTGCAATGTCACCGTCTGATCAGCCTCCTCCTCCTCCACCCACCCCCCCTCCCCCCACCTCTATAAAAATATTGTTGGGCTCATGCTCCTCCTCATTCTCCTCCTTGTCCTCCTCCTGATCGCTCTGTGGAAGTTGTTCAGTATGGCCGCGCTCGTTGTGCTCATATACTTCTGTTTCTTGGAATGTGGTGGGGTCTTGTCATTCATTATTGGATGTCTGTGCAACATCTGCAAAATATAACAGAACAGACAAATGGTTAGCAGCAGGGGAGGGGCAGGGTGACAGGAGTAGACTCAAATAGCGCAGGCTCATTTGAAGGACCACGACGAATGATAGTACCATCGCATAAACCGAAGCGCAGCCAATGGAGAGTACATCGCACAAACCAAAGTGTAGCCCACTTGTGCCAACCCAGACTGGATTTTGTAGGACTTATCCTCTCTCTGCAACCTGGGCCCAGCATCCGCACAGGTGGTCCATCTTTGGCACCCACCGATAATATCTGCGATTCTATTTTCCAAGGCTGTTAGTGGGTGCACTCTTGGCGGACCTCCACCAGTTTTCGTCCACTCTCGGTTGATGTCGGACACCTTCTTCTGCAAAGATGGCAATAGAAATTTTTAAGAGAGGGGACTTCTACTATCGTGGCACACACAGATAGTCACAATTCAAGTAACTGTTGTTCATAAATAAAAACATTACTTACTCTATCTACTTGGCACTGCTGGCCAGTCTTCCTGATGGACCCAACTGAGGAGACCTGTTCAGCAATGCATTCCCAGGCTTGAGCTATTGCTGCTGGTTTAAGTTTACCAGGACCCTTCTTGCCAATCTGGCACCATCCTCTCTCCACAGCGCCTCCCAGGGCCTCATTGGCATCTTGGTTGAACTTCCTGGCCCTTTTCCTTTCTGAATCAGACTCCATTTTTCATTTTGCAGCTCCTGTGTGGAAGTATTCAGAAATCTCCTGCAAGTTACAATGGTCTTTAAAAATGGCTGATCCAGACCAGGAAGTCTACTGCGCATGCGCGGGCACACTCACCACATGAAAAACGGGCGATTTTTTTTTTTTGCGCATGCACAGTACAGGCGTTATTTTTAACCCCCAAAAATTTAGCTCCATTCTTAAAAATGGAGGTATTTTAGCTCTATGCCAACATTTTTAAAACTTTTGGCAAAACTTAGGCATTTTTTTGGTGCTTTTTCGGCATTAAAAAACGGGCCGTTAATTGGAAATAGTGCCAAAAAACAGAGCTATTTTTCAATGTGGAATTTCTAGCCCAAAGTTTCCTACCTGTATATTAGCTACTGAAGTGACAACCCACCCATTATACGTATACATTTTCAACAGCCCTTCCACAATGTTTGCTGCATCGTGGCCGGAATTTTGTTCACCTGGGTGGGTCGGCTGCGGGCAGTCACCGTGGCAGGTCGCGACCCCGTTCCTGTTTGCATGACACTCCCCAGAATGACTTTCCCTTGATGGCGCCTATTAGGACTGCCCTGCGCGTTACCCCGCCCTATTAAATGGTGCGGGTCTGATGACTTCATCGATGACTCATTTTCAGATGGGATATTTAAAGGAGCATTGGCCACATTGCATTTGAAGGTTCATCTAGGATTGTGCAGGCACTGTATTGGAGCAATTGACTGTTGCTAAACCTTGGAAACATGGCTGCACAGAGGCAGAGGGCTGCACCCAGGTTCTCACTAACTCCCTCCATAAGCTTGTGGAGCGAGTGGGAGCCTGCAGGAAGGTCCTCTTCCCTGCTGATGGGTGGAAGAGACCTCCCCAGAAGACAAAATAAGCTTGGCTGGAGATAACAGAGGAGGTGAACAGCAGGGATGTTGTCCGGAGAGCTTGGGTGCAGTGCCGGAAACACTTCAATTATCTCATTAGATCAGGAAAGGTGAGTACAAAGCTACACTCAACTTCATCCTGCTGTGCCTCTAATCACATCCACCTCACTCTGCCTTCCCAAGCCTGCTCCTGCACATCATTACTCACACCAACATACCTTGCATGTCCACCCATCCCTCTCTCTCTATCTACATTATCACATCCCCATCTGACTAAACACCTCTCACACTCACCCTCATCCTAATGCAATCATACCAACTAACAACACACAAGGAGAGCATATGCCATTGGCACCCCACTACATCATAGTCTTCCTCTAACTATTTAATCTATCCGTTCCTTACACTCATTCCATCACTCTCACTCAAACTTCTCTTCTTTCCCTCCTTGCAATAGAAGAGAGCCCACAATATGAGGGAGAGGGAGAGAACCATAGGTGGCCCCTCATCAGTGGCGACATTAACTGCAGTAGAGGAGGTCATCCTGGAAAGGTCAAGAGTCACAGCGCAGCTGGAGGTGGGAGATAGAGAGAGGGGGACATCTCAGCAACCTGGTGACAGAATTACATCTTACAGCCACATGGCATACATCAGTCACTCATATGGGGACTGATGTCAGCAGCTAATGAATGTTCATCATGTGCACAATGGTATCATTACCTATTCTTGATATGACATTTCTAAGTCATCTCATGACTGTCCTACAGGTTCATCAAAAGACACCCCCCCCCCCAACAGTCCAGCAGGAAAAGGAAGAAGAATTTTGGGGAACTAGGTGAATTAAGGGACATGGGGATAGTCCAGGAAGGTGGAGTTGAGGTAGAAGATCAGCCATCATCATGTTGAATGGTAGAGCTGGCTCAAAGGGCTAAATGGCATACTACTGCTACTATTTCTTATTTTCTTATGACTCCTCAGTGGAGCCTCCAGCCTCTGTGGGTGCACTGTCAGCAGATATAAGCACACCCAGCACCAGCACAGATACGCACACCTCTGTAGGTCCCACGAGAGTGTTATCACCTGGTGTGTCACAACTCACAAGTGAGCAAGAGGAGATGGTGGAGACAGGGACAGCAGTGGCGACTCCTTGCTGGAGGGCGCTGGATGCTCCCAGCTCTGCTCAGCTGCATGCAGACGCTGAGCCTCGGGGGCCATCCAGAAAGAGGGTGATCCTGGAGGTGCAGGAAGAAGTGCAGGGGGCTCAGACAGGTTTTGCAACTGTTAGCGCGAATGTACCCTTCCAAGAATCACTTGTCTCTCATGGTCGGTCCATACATCAAAATGGTTTATTACGCCGGCGGGGAGATGGAGCAACTGGTGGGTCCAGGTACCTCTCTCCACCGAACAAAGGATTTCATGGATTTTTATATGTTTTACAACAGTTTACTACAGTTACATCAGCCAATTTCGGCCTATTGATTGTAGATTACATATAGATTCAATTAGACCAATAGAAATAGTCTCTAAACATTAGGTGACTGCGTGATTGCCTCATGTGTTGCTAAGGGATGTGTTGCTAATAATTACTCATGTATCTTGTGACATGATCCAGGCGTCCCTTATCTTACTGTCCTTGGGTGCTGTCTTTGGGTAGCCTCCTTATCTTAGTCCTGTTACAGAGTCGTATTGTCCGAACATGCATCAGAGCATCTTGTCTGAGGCCTGGCTGATTAGAGACATCTGCAAAGCTTGCTTGTTATTCCTATGTGTGAGAAGCAACAGTTATCAGTTTCCAGGAATGCAGTCTCTTTCAGCTAACAGAAAATCCCTTGAGGCTTTGCTAAATCACGGGCAGCCATTTTTATAATATTAGAGTTACATATTTAGTTCTAACCTTATGCTACAGGTGCCGTTGCCCTAGGGGAATATCTTTCTGCTATAACAATCCCCCCTTTCGGTCAAGGGGCTAGTCCTAGCCCCCTGAAACTGACACTAATTTATATTCTGTTATAGTTTTGTATCATCCGGTACTCCCTGCTTTGACGTGCTGGCCAGTCACGCGATTTCAGGAGTCCCAGTTGTTTTTAGATCAAATCAATATCGTTCGAATTATCCCTTTCGCCTATTACGCGAATTTCCTTGCTTATCTGAGCTTTGGTGTTAAACCTCCGTTGTTGTGCATAATGTCTGCAAGACCGGCAAGCCATGACGCCCCATGTCAATGCTAAAACTAGCTGTACTCCGACCAGTATGTGTGATAGAATTCGAATCCAGGGGTGGATGTTAACATTCATCGCCCAGTTCCAAACCCGTCTCCACCAACTCTCACCCTGCAGCTCTGTATCGGTGTCCTTTCTCCAGTATCTCAATCTTTGTCCGCAGTTGGTGGTAGAGATTGTCCGACTCTAAGTTTTAATTCCCTTAGTACCTCTGCTAAATGGGAAATAGGGACCTGTTCTGGCTCGTCATAGTCCTGCAAGTGATCATGTAGTTGATCAGTGGCGTCAATGATTTCGGTACCTCGCTGTCTAACATTGGATAATGCGGGCTTGCCCTATAGTAATGGGTCGTAGAGGTGTAAAGCAGAAGTTTGGTTGCAGGATCTAGCATTGCAAGCCGTTATACTGATATGAGTGTTCCGTGGTGGAGACACAGTATCTCCCCTTTCCTCCATACTCGGCCCCCCGAGCAAAATATGTAGGGGCAGGTACTATTTCCAAAACGCATCCATCCGTTCGATTAAAACCGCACTCATCTAATTCTCCCTGTCCCACCGGGTGGGGGCACACTGTGATCTCGCCCCTCTGTTTGCACCCTGTCAGGGAGACGCTGTATAGTGTGTTGTCTCTACGGATAGCGGAGACTGCGGTTAAGTAGTAATGGAGGGAGGCATTGTCCCGCACAACCCCAATATTCTCCAGTTGATAAAGGGGAAATGGACCTGAGTCTGGTGTGACTATAGGGATCATCAAGACAATCCCCACTCCCGCGGCTGTGCCCATTTGGCAGTTTGGGATCACTGGGTATACCCTGGTTAGTCCCTTTCGAGTGCAGTTATCCAGTGTCCCCTTCAGCTTGGCGAGCTGAGTCAGATGTGAGCTGTCTATCCAGTCTGGTACCTCCCCCCTTTGGATCTGATCGAGGTTGTGTCGTGTCTGTCCCACCATCCACAGACCATAAGCGTGACAGAGTTGCCCTTGTCGGAGCTTTCCGGCATCTTCCTTTTCTCTGTCAATTAGACGATTAATTGTTTTGGCACGTGTCTCGATTACTGAAATTTCATCTAATTATATCTCTGTGCCTTCCCTTCCTAAGTCGGCTTGGTCTTTCTGATTCTGCTCTGCCCGCTCTAACAGTTCCCTCATTATCTCTTTAAGTTGTTCCACCTTTTCATTCAGCCCTTGTATATCCAGTAAGTTTACGATGGAGGTCCCGGTATTAAAGCCGGTAGCAGCATCATTGATTATTCCCCTCTTATTCCTGTGCACCTGCTCTTGTCCTCGGAACCTACTGGCACCCATTGCATCGGCAGCCTGCTGCATTACAACCTTACTTAATACACTATACATCTTCCTTGCCTGTTCTGTACAATACTCCAGCATTCGTATGCCTGAACTACTGATCAGAACAGGCACAATTCCATGCTTAACATTATGTGTTAAAATAAGTTCTGTCCGTGCTCAAGTCCTTGGCTGCTGGGATACATATTCCGTCAGTTAAATTAAACAAGATCCCATAGTTCAGGTAAGTGTGTCTTTCCTGTTTCCACCACTTTCGCTGATCCTCCGGTGAGTCGTGGGGTTTCCAACCTGATGTAATCATCAGACTTATCAGCTTTTTGTGTTTTTTTCCGCCAAGTGGCGGGTAAGGGACCCTTCGGGTCCCCACTCGAGTTCTGGTGTTATATTGGCCATAATACTTAAAGTAGTTAGAGGTCTTTAAACTCTCAGCGGTCCGTCTGCACCAGCGTGACTTGTAGTAGACCACCCTGCCCTAGAGGTCCACCTCCCCTGACGCAATGTGGAGCAGGCTTTTTCTAGCTATTAAATTTAGTGATAGCTCGTTAAGGATTGGGAATAATTAGAGATCTAACTCTCAGCAGTCCTCCTGCACCAGTGTGACTTGTAGGCTTTTTCTATACACTGTCAGGTTACGAATCTGCTATTGCACAAACCCGCGCAATTCCTTAACACGTTCTAAGCAATTCCCGCAGTGCCCTATTCCCCCTTTAACGACTAGCTATCACCGTTTTGCCTGTTGGTCCGACCCTCCTTACAGGCGGATATTGCGTCGGCCTCCGGACACCACCTGGTCCCTTTCCCCCGGGATTTATTGCCCATACTCATCCGGATTCTCCAGGGGTGTCCCAACGGCCTCTGCAATATCCTGTTCGTGACGCCATTGTTAGCGCGAATGTACCCTTCCAAGAATCATTCGTTGCTCAGGGTTGGTCCATACATCAAAACGTTTATTACGCCGGCAGTGAGATGAAGCAACTGGTGAGTCCAAGTACCTCTCTCCGCCGAACAAAGGATTTCATGGATTTTTATATGTTTTACAACAGTTTACTACAGTTACATCAGCCCATTTCAGCCGGACATTATCCAATCATATTGATTGTAGATTACATATAGATTCAATTAGACTAATAGAAGTAGTCTCTAAACATTAGGTGACTGCGTGATTGCCTCATGTGTTGCTAAGGGATGTGTTGCTCAGAATTACTCATGTATCTTGTGACATGGTCCAGGCGTCCCTTATCTTACTGTTCTTGGGTGCTGTCTTTGGGTAGTCCTGTTACAGAGTCGTATTGTCCTAACATGAACCAGAACATCTTGTCTGAGGCCTGGCTGATTAGAGACATCTGCAAAGCTTGCTTGTTATTCCTGTGTGTGAGAAGCAACAGTTATCAGTTTCCAGGAATGCATTCTCTTTCAGCTAACAGAAAATCCCTTGAGGCTTTGCTAAATCACGGGCAGCCATTTTTATAATACTAGAGTTACATATTTAGTTCTAACCTTATGCTACAGGTGCAGTTGCCCTAGGGGAAAATCTTTCCGCTAGAACAGCAACCACAATGTCTGCAAATGTGCAGAGAATAAAAGAGTCCATCTGCAACATGAGCACCACCGTGGCACAGGTGTTGGTGACTGTAGGCTCTTCCATGGAAAGGATGGCCACCTGCATGGAGTAGCTAATGCAGCAATCCTATAAGCTCACGCTATCTATGGAGTATAGATGGCAGAGGCTCATCAACCTCCTCTCTTGGAGGGATGTTAATGTAGACTTGGGTCTTCATGTCCACACTGCTGTGCCGCAAGGTTCAGCTCCTTGCTGGCAAGGAAGTGCGGGTGGCCCATGAGAGGGATGATGGTGAGAGGGGACATGGATTGGGAGCTCCTCTCAAGGTGCTCATACTGATCCCCCGTTGCATACCCCTCAGTCAGACTCCACATGCCTCCTCTGATCGCAATGACTGAGTCTGCCCCTGCACAGTCGCAGAAGGAGCAGACTTTGGCGGGGCTCTCACAGGCTCCAAGACCCAGAGGACGTCTGTGCAGTCACAGCAGGGCAGTGAGCAGGCAGCCTATACCTCTGCTGAAGCCACAGGGGGTGCACCTCATTGAAGCATGGGTAAGAGGAAGATGAAACACAAGTAGATGCACAAGGATAAGCATGTGGGTGTTTTAATAATTGCTTGTGTTAAGCTTCCGTTAATCTGATGTCACATACTGAACTATTTTTTTTCAATAATTTCCAGATATGGCCAATTTTGTCTGCAACTTTGGAAGTGGTTTAGTGAGTTAGAGTGAATGATGAGACATAATGTTACCTCAGAAAGTGTGAAAGGAATGGCTTGGTCATTGTAGGGATACTTTATGGTGTTGCTGTGGGGTGATGGCAACCTGGTGCAGCATATGGCAGCCATATGAGTATAATGAAGTTAAGTAAATCTGACAATGATGAGCCCATACCTGGCCTCCTGGGCAGAAATGTGATTGGGTGCTGGTGGGATCTGGACCGAAGGTTCCTCGTGCTACTCCTCCTCCTCGTCTATCGGCTGATGCTCCTCCTCCACGGAAGTGGTTGTGTGCTCAAAGCCTTGCTCCTTATGCATCGCTAATTCTCACTGCTGCGCTGTGTTATGCAGGGCACAGCAGACCACAATGTTTCTGGAGACCCTGGCTAGTGTGTACTGAAGTGCTCCTCTAGATCAGTCACGACATCTGAAGCACATTTTCAGCATGCCTATTTTCTGCTGTATGACACATCTGGTGGACATGTGGCTTTCATTATATCTCTCCTTGGCCTCAGTACTTGGCTTTCTCAAGGGGGTCATGAGCCACATCTTCAGTGGATAGCCTTTGTCTCCAAGCAGCCAGCCGATAAGTCTGTTTGGAGAAGTGAAGAGCTGAGGGGTGGTGGACTGGCACAGGATGAAAGAACCATGGCAGCTGCCAAGGAATTTGGCACAAACATGCATAATAATCTTCCTATGGTTGCAGATCAACTGCTTTGTTTGACAAAGATTCTTAGGTGATGATGGTGTGCCCTGATGGCCACATACGTGCAGTCGATAATGCCCAGCACCCATGGGAAACCAGCCATAGTGGCAAAACTGAGCGCCCACTCAGTAACACTGGCTTCATCAGTGGCAAAGCTGATATAATTGGCTGACTTGTCAAACAGTGCATCGGTGATCTGTGTGATGCATCTGTGGGTAGCAAACTATGAGATGCCGCAAATATTTGCTGTAGATCTGTGGAAGGAGCCTGAGGCGAAGAAGTTGAGGGCGCTGGTGACTTTGACAGCCACTGGTAAGGAGTGTTCACCCGTTCCTCTGGGCTGCAGGTCTTGCTCCAGCAATGTGCAAATGTCTGCGATGACCTGGCGCGATAGCCTGAGCCTCCTTTGGCACTGCTGCCCAGTCATGTTGAGGAAGCCCATCCTCTGCCTGTATACCCTATGTAGGGGGTATCGCCTCTGGTGTGGTGCAGCCCTGCGCTGATGCCCTCTGTCCTGTGCAGCATCATGTGGTTGAGGAGAAGGTTGGTGATGCTGTTGGTTGGTGCTGCTGGTGTTGGGGCTCATCGTGGTTTGATTCTGAGGACTAAGGTGAGACAGTGTAAATGGCATGTAATAGATGGCAGGTCAAGTAGCGATGAGAGAAGCAAGCTGTCAATGGTGTGATAGATTGTGCCAATGAGGTGACAGTTGTTTGCAAATTTGATGAAAAAACTTGCAATCTCTAGAAACCTAAATCTGTGCTGACAATGCACTCAGCAGCAGCATCTGCCTTAGGAAAGTTACCAGGTGTCAGGTAGGAGTATTTATTGTGCTTTCCATACTGTGCACTAATGAGCTGGATCAATGGCCACCGAACTTCCGCCTCAGGTTCACAGACGTTGTTCCCGAGCTGCGTGATTCCCATGGTCATGCAGTGAAATTGGAAAGGTGGGATTAAAAAGAAGCTTAAAGGTCTGACAACTACCGAAGAATGATGTAAATTAGCTCAGTCGCTTCTGCCGTTTGGGTCGTGGCCGCGTTGGCAATTGCATCCAAGTGAAAGGCGCGAGGAGGCGGGATGACGGCGGGTTCCTGACCCGCTCCAATTTATTTCAACTTTCACTCCCAAACCGCCTCCAATCCCGCACCCACAGCAGCGGGAAAATTCCAGTCCATGACTTTTGGTTTTCACAAATTAAGTCATGGAGGTGCAGTGCCAAGCATTTGTAAGATGCTTTGGCCTCATAATTCTGGCGTAAGTAATTAATTATGCCTTGCCATGCCAATGGTTTGCCATGGGGCCAATATACACTTGGGATCGCATTGGAGAAGTGGCCTGCCATGACTCCTGTTCCGTTTCAGGATGCGCTGAAGAAGCGCCCGTTCTCCCAGTGGCAGCCACATGCAAATGATGGAGTTAGGTTGAGATGGCATCACGTGTCCTAATTTCAGTTCCTTTCCACCGGGAGAATGTGCAACACTACTGTTTGCCAGGCCCCGTTCATCGAGGTGGAAGCACTTGGTTAAAGGGATACTGCTCATTTGAGATTGCTTGTAGAGACTTTTAATAATACTTTGGGATTCATTGCAGGCATTGCAAGATTTTACTTTTATACTCAGGAAGCCTTTCTGTTTCAACACAATTGCTGACTAAGATCTTAGAGTTGCATAATGTTCCTCCCAGTGGCATTCCCACCTTATAAGATGTATTTTCTGGAGGGAGCGGAGCAGAAGGAGACTGTAAGGGAAGCCAGATTAATCAGCCAGAATCAGAGGAGAGCCAGAACATCCAGCAAGCATATTTCCCAAGACCTTTTCCAGGAGCTCTGTCTCAAGATTCTGCACTTCACTTATGAAGCCTTAGAGCTGTTCATAGCTGCAGCCAGATCTGTAACCAAGGTTCACAGTCGACACAACTCTTCTCGTGGCATGGAAAGTGATCACAGCACTCAATGTTTATGCCACAGGCTCATTCTATAGAGTCAAAGAGGACTTCTGAGAGATCAGCCAATTTGCTGTGCAGTTCTCTATAATGCAGGTCACTAGAATCATATTATAGAATCATAGAATGGTTACAGCATGGAAGAAGGCCATTTGGCCCGTTGAGCCCGTGCCAGCTCTCTGCAAGAGCATTTCAGCTAGTCCCACTCCCCCGACCCTACCCTGTAGCCCTGCAAAAAACTTTCTTTCAGCTACTAATCCAACTCCCTCTTGAAAGCCGTGATTGAGTCTGCATCCACAACCCTTTCAGGCAGTGCATTCCAGACACTAACCACTCGCTGCTTAAAAAAGTTTTTTCTTATGTCACCTTTGGCTCTTTTGCCAATCACCTTAAATCTGTGTCCTCTGTTTCTCGACCCTTCTTCGAATAGGAACAACTTCTCTCTATCTATTCTGTCCAGACCCCTCATGATTTTGAACACCTCTATCAAATCTACTCTCACTCTTCTCTGCTCTAAGGAGAACAACCCCAGTTTCTCCAGTCTATCCACTTAACTGAAGTCCCTCATCCTTGGAACCATTCTTGTAAATCTTTTCCACACCCTCTCCAAGGCTTTCACATCCTTCCTAAAATGCGGTGCCCAGAATTGGACATAATAATCCAGTTGAGGCCGAACCAGTGTTTTATACAGGTTCATCATAATTTCCATGCTTTTGCACTTTATATCTCCATTCATGAAGCCCAGGACCGGAAAGCTTTTATTATCTGCTTTCTTAACCTGCCCTGCTACCTTCATCGATTTGTGCACATCTATCCCTAGATCTTTCTGTTGATGCACCCCTTTAGGATTATACTCTTTATTGTATATTTCCTCTCCTCATTCTTTCTACCAAAATGTATCACTTCACACTTTTCTGCGTTAAATTTCATCTGCCACGTGTCTGTTATTCCACCAGCCTGTCTATGTCCTCTTGAAGTCTATCACTATCCTCACTCGTCTCCCACTAATGACCTCTTTGACAGGGTAGCTCAATTTATACAATTCGACTGTGCTCCCACCCAGATGATTGAGAGGGACATCACAATTTTCAGAATTGCTCAATTCCCCAACGGTGTTGGAGTTGTTGATTGCATACATAAGAACATAAGAAATAGGAGCAGGAGTAGGCCATTTGGCCCCTCGAGCCTGCTCCGCTATTCAATAAGATCATGGCTGATCTGATCTTAGCCTCAACTCCACTTTCCCTCCCGTTCCCATTAACCCTTGACTCCCTTGTCATTCAAAAATCTGTCTATCTCGACCTTAAATACATTCAGTGCCCCAGCCTCCACAGTTTTCTGGGGCAGAGAATTCTAAAGATTTACGACCCTCTGAGAGAAGAAATTCCTCCTCATTTCCATTTTAAATAGGTGACATCTTATTCTGAAACTATGCCCCCTACTTCTAGATTCCCCATGAGGGGAAACGTCCTCTCTGCATCTACCCAGTCAAGCCCCCTCAGAATCTTATAAGCTTCAATAAGATCACCACTCAGTCTTCTAAACTCCAATGGGTATAGGCCCAACCTGCTCAACCTTTCCTCATATGACAACCCCTTCGTAGAATCATAGTATCATGGGACTAGAACCTCCACTTTTGTGCTTATTGCCCAAAAATGGCCTTTATTTCTGGCGTGGGCGGTAAAAACGGGTTTTCAGATCGCCGGCTTCTCACCCATTCTCAAAGCACCTAGTCTCCATTTTTTTAAATGGGCGTTACCGCAAGCGATATGAAATGGGCGGTAGCGTTAAATTTTTTTGAACTTCTGCCGTAAAGTGTGGCCGTCCTTAGCAACGACATGGCAACACTCGATTCATGCGATTCAGGAGGTCAAGGGTCATCATGACATGCGCAGAAGAGGAAACAGAGAGAGAGGGAGCTCAGAGGCACTGAAAGCGTGTGTGGCTTTGGTGTGTGCTTGTCTGGCTGTTGTGGGAGGCACGACGGAGATTCAGCAGTAGCAAAAAGCCTACTAAGCACCAAGAACATAGTTGACAACAAGTTTTTGTCCAACAAATAAGATATAACATGGAAGGGATGGAGGAGGCCCTGGAGCTGGTAGCCAGGAACATTGGTGGCAGAGGTCTCCCAGTGGTCCCGGAGCGCAGCACTGCACCCCAAGGAGCCACACCCCCATTGCCAACCACAAATAGGAGCCAGCAGCAACATCTTGTTTCTGGCTCGAAGCACATTCCCACCTCGGGACCGTCCTCTCCTGTATCCGTCCAAGCAGCGTTTCAGCCATCACTCACGCCTCCTCCCCCCGCATGAAGCATCACCTGAGGAGCTCCTTGGCCAGGCAGTTTGGAGTCAGGAGGGGAAGGGGAAGGGGTAAAGGTGGGGAGGAGAAGCGGGGGGGTGGGGGGGGGAGGGTTGGTTTGTACAGAAATACTGATGATTTCAGACTAATGTTCGGATTAAACATTTTTTATTTTAAAAACCTTGTAGCGCATTGGGTCAGATAGCTACACCATTACACGCTGGTGAATTCTTAACATCAAAGGGTAAAATGACACTTAACTTCAATCAACTTAAACTTGCCCACCATTGATGTATGATCTGCACATTCAGCAGTGTGTCAGCTTTGTAAATAACACCACTGTTCTTTCAGGCAAAGCGCTCATTGATGAGATCCTGACATAAGGCTCTTGCAGCTATCATGCCACCACGGGCCCTTTCATACAGGGGTTCGGGGGCATGGCTTCAGCGTCAGCCTGATTGTGTCGGCCGATGTCAGCTTCCGCCTACTTGTCGTCCTCTTCCTCTCTCTGGTGAGGTGGACTGTCAGACTCATCAGGCAATTCTTGTCCCCTTCTGATAGCCAAGTTGTGCAGCATGGAGCACACCACCATGAATTGAGCTACCTGCTCAGGGTGGTATTGGAGCTCGCCTCCTGAGTGGTTCAGGCATCTAAAGCACTGCTTCAGCACTCCAATGGTTTTCTCCACGATATTACGAGTTGCTCTGTGGCTCTCGTATCGCCTCTTGGCTTCGGTGTGGGTGTCACGCAGGGTGCTCATCAGCCAGATGGCGAGGCCATATCCTTTGTCACCAAGCATCCAGCCTTGATCTTGTGGCTCATTGTTAAACAAGTCAGATACAGTGCTTCATGCAGGATGTGAGCATCATGGATGCTGCCCACAAATTGAGCATTTACTGCCAGTATAATTTGCTGGTGGTCGACAACCAGTTGGACATTCAGGGAGTGGAATCCCTTACGGTTCCTGAAAACTTTTGCTTCCTGAAAAGGTGCCCGCATCGCGATGTGCGTACAGTCTATTGCTCCCTGCACCTTGGGGAAGTTTGCAATTCTGGAGAATCCTTGAGCCCTCCCACTCTGTGCCTCCCTGGTCATAGGGAAGTTGATCAAGTCCCTCCTGCATGGCGTACAGGGCTTCAGTGACCTGTCTAATGCAGCGATGTGTGGAATACTGAGAAAGTCCGCAAATGTCTCCAGCTATGGCCTGAAAAGAACCCAAGGCATAGAACGACAGTGCCACGGTGACTTTGACCTCGACGGACAGTGCAGTACTAATGGTGCTGGCAGGCTGCAGATCTCCCCTTATCAGCTGGCATACCTCAGTGATAACCTCTTTGTGGAAGCGCAGTCTCTGAAGGCAGGTGGTGTCGGGCAAGTTGAGGGAAGAATGCTTCTCCTTGTACTTGCGGGGGGTGTAACGTCTGATCCTCCTCATCAGTCTGTCACATCTTACATTGGGCACATAATGCAGTGGAGCATTCCTTTGGTGATGTCGAGTCTGCTGCATGTAATTGGTCACCAAGAGAGGATAAGAAAGGCCTCATTGCAGTAGCTCTCTGTTTTCCACGATTCCACCCTGAGTATATCCCGACAAAGACACCTATTCAATTCCAATCGGTCAATGTATGATCAAGATGTTTTTAGAGATGTTCACATCAACTCCAATGACCTGCAGATTACATCCGAGCTCCGCCGAGGTTGAAGCACAGAAGCCTTTTAAAGGACGCGACATGTGATCTAGTATATGGCGTCCATAACGCTGTGATTAGTTCCGGTTAGTTCCACTTTTTCTGAGCGTTTTTTTGGGCGAGCAATATTGTGGGCGATATGTGTACGACGTGGTGAAATTGACGCTGGGCGATTTCATGGCAGCTAGTTTCAGTAAACATGCTCCTTACAACAGAAAAAAATGGGCGGACGTTAATATTGAATCTCGGCGTTAAATCAGTGCGGAAAGTAACGCTGGGTGATATTACGGGCGTTGATTTCGCCCATTCTGATGATTCCACCCAAAAAAAGTGGGCAGGCGGTAATATTTTTTCCCGGCATTAAGCACATGGGGAAAGTAATGCTCGGCAATAAGTTTCTTAAAAATGCCCATCAGTTTCCATTTTGTGCCAAAATGGGCGCTATCTAGGAATTATACGTCATTTCAGCGGTAAAATGGGCATTAAGTGGGCGTTAAGCATGCAAAAAATGTGGAGGTTCTAGCCCATGGAAATTTACAGCACGGAAGGAGGCCATTTCAGCCCAAGTATCTGCGCCGGCCGACCAAGAACTATCCAGACTAATCCTACTTTCCAGCTCTTGGTCCATAGCCCTGTAGGTTACAGCACATTAAGTGCACATCCAAGTATTTTTTAAATGTGGTGAGTGTTTCTGCCTCAACCACCCTTTCAGGCAGTGAGTTCCAGACTCCCACTACCCTCTGGGTGAAGAAATTTCCCCTCATATCTCCTCTAAACCTTCCCCCAATTACTTTAAATCTATGCCCCCTGGTTGTTGACCCTCTGCCAAGGGAAATAGGTCCTTCCTATCCACTCTATCCAGGCCCCTTATAATTTTACACACCTCAATCAGGTCTCCTCTCAGTCTCCTCTGTTCCAAAGAAAACAGACCCAGCCTATCCAATCTTTCTTCATAGCCAAAATTCTCCAATCCAGGCAACATTCTTGAAAATCTCTTCTGCATCCTTTCCAGTGCAATCACATTTTTCCTGTAATGTGTTGACCAGAACTGCATACACTACACCAGCTGCAGCCTAACCAGTGTTCTATACAGTTCAAGCATAACTTCCTTGCTCTTGTAGTCCATGCCTCGACTAATAAAAGCAAGTATTCCATATGCCTTCTTAACCACCTTATCTACCCGGCCTGCTACCTTTAGGGATCTGTGGACCTGCACTCCAAGGTCCCTTTGTTCCTCTACACTTTTCAGTGTTGTACCATTTAATGTGTATTCCATTTCCTTGTTAGACCTCCCTGAATGCATTGCCTCACACTTCTCTGGAGTGAATTCCAGTTGCCCCTTTTCTGCCCACCTGACCAGTACCTTGATATCTTCCGGCAATCCGCAGCTTTCTTCTTCATTATCAACCACACAGCCTATTTTAGTGTCATCTGCAAACTTCTTAATTATACCCTCAACATTCAAGTCCAAATCATTGATTATACACCACAAAAAGCAACGGACCCACCACTGAGCCCTGCGGATCCCCACTGGATACAGCCTTCCAGTCCCAAAAATACCTATCAACCTTTACCCTTTGCTTCCGCCCTCTGAGCCTATTTTGGGTCCAACTTGCCACTTTGCCCTGGATCCCATGGGCTTTTACTTTCGTGACCAGTCTGCATGTGGGACCTTATCAAAAGCTTTGCTAAAATCCATCTACACTACATCATACGCACTGCCCTCATTGACCCCCCTTGTTATCTCCTCGAAAAATTCAATCAAGTTAGTCAGACACGACCTTGCCTTAACAAATCCATGCTGATTGTCCTTGATTAATCTATGTCTTTCCAAATTAAGATTTATTCTGTCTCTCAGGAATTTTTCCAATAATTTTCCCACCACTGAGGACTGCAATTACTCAGTCTATCCCTTTCTCCCTTTTTAAACAAAGGTACAACATTAGCAGTCCTCCAGTCCTCTGGCATCACACCTGTACCCAGAGAGGACTGGAAAATAATGGTCAGAGCCTCTGCTATTCATCTCAGGAATCAACCTCGTGAATCTTCTCTGATCTGCCTCCAATGCAAGTATATCCTTCCTTAAATAAGGAGACCAAAACTGTACGTAGTACTCCAGGTGTGGTCTTACAAATGCCCTGTACAGCTGTAGCAGGACTTCCCTACTTTTATACTCTATCCCCCTTGCAATAAAGGACAACATTCCATTTGCCTTTCTGATTACTTGCTGTACCTGCATGCTAACTTTTTGTGTTTAGAAACATAGAAACATAGAAAATAGGTGCAGGAGTAGACCATTCGGCCCTTCGAGCCTGCAACGCCATTCAATGAATTCATGGCTGAACATGCAACTTCAGTACCCCATTCCTGCTTTCTCGCCATACCCCTTGATCCCCCTAGTAGTAAGGACTACATCTAACTCCTTTTTGAATATATTTAGTGAATTGGCCTCAACAACTTTCTGTGGTAGAGAATTCCACAGGTTCACCACTCTCTGGGTGAAGAAGTTTCTCCTCATCTCGGTTCTAAATGGCTTACCCCTTATCCTTAGACTGTGACCCCTGGTTCTGGACTTCCCCAACATTGGGAACATTCTTCCTGCATCTAACCTGTCTAAACCTATCAGAATTTTAAACGTTTCATGTACAAGGACCCCCAAAATCTCTCTGGACCACAGCATTTTGTAATCTTTCCCCATTTAAATAATAATTTGCTTTTTCCATGGCATTACATGTTCCAAATGCGAACCTCCATATTTATATGAACCATAAAGGTTTCCATTCCATGAATGTGCAGCTCATTTGCAGTGATATGCACACCTACTTGCACATGGATTTACAGCTGTCATTTTTTATTTTGTCAATCCAGGGCCATAGATCTACTTCAACAGCAGGGACCAGGATGACTGCTGGGTGACAAGGGATGCCCGCTACTCATATGGGCCATGATGTCTCTGTAGGACCAGCATGGTTGCAGAAGTGCGTTACAATGAAGCGCGCATAAAGCCAAGGATTAAAATTGAGCAAGCCATTGGAATGGTCAAAGGAAGATTCTGGTGTCTGGATAGGCCCGAAGATGCCTTGCAATATACACCCATCTCATGAACTATGGTAGCATTTTGCAACTTTGCAATCAGGAAAGGACTATTGCTAGATGTTCCAAAGGATGTCAGAGAGTCTGATGATGACACTGCTGATGCTGAAGACCCAGCCCATGAAAAACAGGAATCAGGTGCAGTGCCAATAGCTGTTTGACAGCTGAAAGACAGGGTCATTCGACACAACTTCACAGATGAATAGAGCACTGTCTTCACTAAGGAAGACACAAATAACCTTCCGGAAGTACTAGGGGACCGAGGGTCTAGCGAGATGGAGGAACTGAAGGAAATCCTTATTAGTCAGGAAATTGTGTTAGGGAAATTGATGGGATTGAAGGCTGATAAATCCCCAGGGCCTGATAGTCTGCCTCCCAGAGTACTTAAGGAAGTGGCCCTAGAAATAGTGGATGCATTGGTGATCATTTTTCAACATTTGATAGACTCTGGATCAGTTCCTATGGACTGGAGGGTAGCTGATGTAACCCCAATTTTTAAAAAAGGAGGGAGAGAGAAAACAGGGACTTATAGATCGGTTAGCCTGACATCGGTAGTGGGGAAAATGTTGGAATCAATTATTAAAGATGAAGTAGCAGCACATTTGGAAAGCAGTGACAGGATCGGTCCAAGTCAGCATGGATTTATGAAAGGGAAATCATGCTTGACAAATCTTCTAGAATTTTTTGAGGATGTAACTATTAGAGTGGACAAGGGAGAACCAGTGGATGTGGTGTATTTGGAATTTCAAAAAGCTTTTGACAAGGTCCCAAACAAGTGATTAATGTGCAAAATTAAAATACATGGTATTGGGGGGTAATGTATTGACGTGGATAAAGAACTGGTTGGCATTCAGGATGCAAAGAGTCGGAATAAAGGGTCCTTTTCAGAACGGCAGGCAGTGACTAGTGGGGTACCACAAGGATCAGTGCTGGGACCCCAGCTATTTACAATATATATTAATGATTTAGATGAAGGAATTGAGTGTAATATCTCCAAGTTTGCAGACGACACTAAGCTGGGTGGCAGTGTGAGCTGTGAGGAGGATGCTAAGAGGCTGCAGGGTGACTTGGATAGGTTAGATGAGTGAGCAAATGCATGCCAGATGCAGTATAATGTAGATGAATGTGAGGTTATCCACTTTGGTGGCAAAAACACGAAGGCAGAATATTACCTGAATATTGACAGATTAGGAAAAGGGGAGGTGCAACGAGACCTAGGTGTCATGGTACATCAGCCATTGAATGGTGGCATGCAGGTACAGCAGGCGGTGAAGAAGGAAAATAGCATGTTGGCCTTCATAGCGAGAGGATTTGAGTATAGGAGCAGGGAGGTCTTACTGCAGTTGTACAGGGCCTTGGTGAGGCCACACCTTGAATATTGTGTACTGTTTTGGTCTCCTAATCTGAGAAAGGACATTCTTGCTATTGAGGGAGTGCAGCAAAGGTTTACCAGACTGATTCCCAGGATGGCAGGAATGACATATGAAGAAAGTCTGGATTGACCAGGCTTATATTCACTGGAATTTAGAAGAATGAGAGGGGATCTCTAGAAACATATAAAATTCTGACGGGATTGGACAGGTTAGATGCAGAAAGAATGTTCCCGATGTTAGGGAAGTCAAGAACCAAGGATCACAGTCTAAGGATAAGGGGTAAGCCATTTAGGACTGAGATGAGGGGAAACTTATTCACTCAGAGAATTGTGAACCTGTGGAATTCTCTACCACAGAAAGCTGTTGAGGCCAGTTCGTTAGATATATTCAAAAGAGAGTTAGATGTTGCCCTTATGGCTAAAGGGATCAAGGGGTATGGAGAGAAAGCAGGAATGGAGTGCTGAAGTTGCAAAAATGATCAACCATGATCATATTGAATGGTGGTGCAGGCTCGAAGGGCCGAATGGCCTACTCCTGCACCTATTTTCTGTGTTTCTATGTTTCTAAGTCTCAGCCCATCAAAGCTCTACTGACCAAGATCTCTATGATAAGTGAAATCTTTGTTCCTCACAGAGAGCTATCACATCCTAACCCTGAGCCTCAACATCAACACATTAGCTGTTCCCATTGTAATATCAAGTCGTCTTTACATCAAATCATCATAGGCAGTTCCTCGGAATCGAGGAAGACATGCTTCCACTTTTAAAATGAGTCCTTAGGTGGCTGAACAGTCCAATACGAGAACCACAGTCCCTGTCACAGGTGGGGCTGATAGTGATCGAGGGAAGGGATGGGTGGGACAGGTTTGCCGCTGCCTACGCTTGATTTCTGCATGCTATCAGCGATGAGACTCGAGGTGCTCAGTGCCCTCCCAGATGCACTTCCTCCACCTCGGGCGATCTTTGGCCAGGGCCTCCCAGGTGTCAGTGGGGATGTCGCACTTTTTCAGCGAGGCTTTGAGGGTGTCTCATTAACGTTTCCTTTCCCCATCTTTGGTCGTTTGCTGTGAAGGAGTTCCCAGTAGAGCGCTTGCTTTGGGAGTCTCGTGTCTGGCATGTGAACAATGTGGCCTGCCCAGCGGAGCTGATCAAGTGTGGTCAGTGCTTCAATGGTGGGGATATTGGCCTGGTCGAGGACACTAATGTTGGTACGTCTGTCCTCCCAAGGGATTTGTAGGATCTTGCGGAGGAATCATTGGTGGTATTTCTCCAGCGACTTGAGGTGTCTACTGTACATGGTACATGTCTCTGAGCCATACAGGAGGGCGGGTATTACTACAGCCCTGTAGACCATAAGCTTGGTGGCAGTTTTGAGGGCCAGGTCTTCAAACACTCTTTTCCTCAGGTGGCCGAAGGCTGCACTGGCGCACTGGAAGCGGTGTTGCATCTCATCGTTAATGTCTTCTCTTGTTGAAAAGAGGCTCCCGAGGTATAGGAAATGGTCGACATCAAATATTTCAGTGATTTATTGCAACTATTTAGAAAAGCATTATGCAGTTGCAGCTCACAAAGAGCATGTACTTCCTGCCTGACATATTGGAAGCTTAGGTTGATGTGTCTACAAAATAAAGCTAAATATCAACTAACTACATTTTTAATATCAAGTGAATAATTTGCATTTGATTAAAATATTTGCTAAATAACTGGAATTTTCCCAGATTTTCTTTTCCCCAATTGGCCTCGGTTTTTATCTGTTTTTTTGCCTCGCCCCGGAGATCACATGGCTCCGGTTGGGATGGTGTGTAGAATGTTTTGGTTGTGTGGGCCAGACTGGTTAGGCTGGGTGCTCTTTACCTTTCTGCCATTGTTCATTGTTCATAGGTTTATATGTAACCTTTATGGCTGCTGACCAAGGGCCGTGTGGCTCTTTGTCGGCCAGCGCGGACACGATGGGCTGAAATGGCCTCCTTCTGCACGGTATGTTTCTAACTGAGTTATGCTATTTGGACTTTTAAAAGTATATATTTGTATAAGCAAATTAAACGTTGATAGGTTGTCACAGTAATTGCCTATTTGGATTACACTTTTGCCGAGTAGAAGTATTGTAATGCATATGAAATTGATTAGAAATAATAAAGCTTGGTGTTAAGCAAATTCCCCCAGTGACATTTCTCATTGTACCCAATTTATTTCATCCTTGGCTACAAATCCTTAATTGTCAGTAAGTTGAAACTGGGGGCTGTTGGTACTTTTTGGCAGTAATAATGACATTTGTCAGCTGTTTTCTTAATTAATATAATTTACACCAATTCCAGAATGTTAATTGCAGTTTCAAACAAATATGCAAAATGTTTTTGTTCTATTGCAATAATTTGAACACCTGAAGAGCATCACTGCAACTGAGTAAAAATAATTTGTAATGGCATTTCATGAGAGTCAAGCAAAGCTAGCAAAATTATTTCTGTTAGTCACAAAATTACTATTCCATTTCAGACCATTAGCCGATACGATGGTAAAGCCTTCTATTTTCTAGACATGCACTAACATCTGATTCCACTACCAAATCTGGAGCCAAAAGTAGGATGAAAGCCACACGGTCATATTTTAACTTGTTGATGTCAGTGGAAACAAAACTAAATGAAAGTGATGGATTTGCAATGCATGCGTGCTATGGTGATAGCAGCCAAAATGATATATAATTGCACTTTGTTTACCATATGTGTAGTTTCATCTGCAATAACCCAGAATCAAAAGTATATTTAAATGGTATGGGTGCTGTCCAATACTTGCTTGTGTCAACAAACATATGCTGTATCTGGAAGTGTTTGTTTTGTCATGACTTTGTGTTGTGCCAGCTTCAGTGTTGCAACTAGCTGGCTTAATTATTTAATGCCCCATATTCAATTCTATTGAAGGCTGTTCGAATTATCTTTCCATGTTAATGCTGCCTTTACAGCCAGTCAATTGTGAGCAGCTCTGACCTGATTTCGTCACTTGAATTACAACATGTGATTGTTTCTGAGGGTTTTATTAACCCTAAATTCTGAAGTCAATGTCATGTATGTAACCACAATGTAACACCACTGTATTACTGTATACACTCAACCTAAACACACACCTTGACCACAAGGAGACACTCCTTATCTGATCACACAGGTATAAAAAGGGAGGTCCCACGCAGGGTCATCACTTGAGGTCCTGTGAATAAAGAGTTAAGGTCACAGAGTGATCTTGTTCCCAGAATGCCCCTCGTGTGGTTTCATATTGTAGAGTAAGGACTTTACACTGGCGATGAGAAACGGGAATTCACGACCCACAAGAATGGCCACCGGTAGCACAGAGGAACGGTGCTGTGCTGGGGAAGACTGGGACGATTTTGTCGAGAGGCTTCAGTAAAGCTTCATTATGAAAGAATGGCTGGGGGATGCAGCGGCCAACAAGCGAAGGGTTCATCTTTTGACCAGCTGCGGACCAAAGACTTACGCATTCATGAAGGACTTACTAGCACCCGAAAAGCCAGCGGACAAAACCTTTGAAGAACTTATCAAATTGGTCGGGGAGCACCTCAAACCAGCGAGTAGCATACATATGGCCCGACACAGATTCTACACCCACCAACGCCAGGAAGGACAGAGTATACCGGACTTTGTAGCGGACCTCCGGCGTTTCGCCAGCCTTTGTAAGTTCACAGATGCCTGCAGGGGGAGATGCTAAGGGACTTCTTTATCGAGGGCATTGGTCATGCGAGGATTTTTCGCAAATTAATTGAGACCAAGGATTTGACCTTGGAAGCGGCGGTGTTGCTAGCTCAAACTTTCATGGCGGGGGCGGAACAGACGAAAATAATATACGCTACAATTCTGCCTCTAACGCGGCGAGGGATCAGGGAGTCAACATCATCAATGCGACTCAGAGCTCCGCAGGCAGGCAGGGACAGTTCGACACTCCCCAGGCAGCAATAGACCCCAGAGTAGGAATTCAACAGAGACAATGGCAGGCTGAACGGACCTTCTCACCATCACAGTGGACAATGCGGCCCGGGATGGGGCTATTGACACCCACTAATAGGGTACTTAAGAGCAGTCCAAGGGACAGTCAGCGCGGAATGCCTCCCCATAGTCCCTTTGTTCCCAACAATGGAAGCTTTAACTCATGCTGGAGGTGTACGGGAAAATACTCAGCTAGATCTTGCAGATTTCAACAGTTTGTCTGCAGGACTGCAATCTCAATGGCCATTTAGCTCGAATGTGCAGGAAGTCTGCAACCAGACTAATATATGAGGCGGATGGACCAGAAGAGGGTTCTTTGAGGCAGGATGACTTTTGGGGCGAATCGATGGACGCCGAGGTTCAGCGGGTCCATGTGGCGAATATTCACAGTTCATACACCAAAACGCCACCAATGATGATGAGGGTTTTGTTAAATGCTATCCCTGTACGCATGGAGCTAGACACTAGGGCCAGCCAGTCACTCATGGGCGTTCAGCAATTTGAGAAGCTATGGCCATTTAAAGCCAGTAGACCAAAATTAGCACGTGTTGAGACACAATTACGGACTTACACTAAAAAAATCATTCCGGTGCTAGGCAGTGCAATGTTGGCTGTTACACACAGCGGGGTAGTGAATCGGCTGCCGCTCTGAATTGTCCCGGGCAATGGTCCCGGACTGTTGGGGAGGGGCTGGTTAGCCGAGATTAACTGGAAATGGGGGGATGTACATGCAATGTCATCTGTGGACGAGGTTCGTGCTCACAAGTTCTGCAACAATTCGATTCACTATTCCAACCTGGCGTCGGGACTTTCAAAGGCATTAAAGTAGTGATACACATCACCCCGGATGCCAGGCCAGTGCACCACAAAGCCAGAGCGGTGCCGTATGTGATGCGGGAAAAGATCGAGAGCGAATTAGACCGGCTGTTGAGAGAGGGCATCATCTCGCCTGTTGAATTCAGCAACTGGGCGAGCCCTATTGTTCCTGTCCTAAAAGCGGATGGCTCCGTCAGAATCTGTGGCGACTACAAGGCCACCATCAATCGGGTGTCCCTACAAGATCAATACCCGCTCCCGAGAGTGGAGGACCTTTGCACCACGCTGGCAGGCGACAAGTTGTTCACCAAGTTGGACCTCACTTCAGCCTATATGACCCAGGAACTGGCCGACGAATCTAAACTACTGACCACCATCACCACGCACAAGGGACTGTTCGTTTATAACAGGTGCCCGTTTGGCATTCGATCAGCGGCTGCGATTTTTCAAAGGAACATGGAAAGCCTGCTTAAATCCATTCCTGGAACGATCGTATTCCAGGACGACATCCTCATCACGGGTTGAGACACCGAGGAACACCTCCACAACCTGGAGGAGGTGCTACGCCGACTGGACCGGGTAGACCTGCGACTCAAGAAGTTTAAATGTGTGTTCTTAGCTCCTGAGGTTGAGTTTTTTGGGCAGGAGGGTTGCTGCAGCTGGGATTCGGCCCACCGAATCCAAAACAGAGGCGATTCGACGTGCACCCAGGCCCTGCAACACATCGGAGTTGCGTTCATTCCTGGGACTGTTGAACTATTTTGGGAACTTTCTGCCGAACTTGAGCATGTTGTTGGAGCCGCTACATGTGCTCCTGTGTAAGGGTTGCGATTGTTTTTGGGGGGACTGTCAGGAACAGGCTTTTGATCGGGTGCGAAACCTACTTTGTTCAAACCAGTTGTTGACCCTGTACGACCTCTGTAAAAAATTGGTTCTGACATGTGATGCATCGTCCTATGGGGTTGGGTGCGTGTTGCAGCAGGGCAATGCTGAGGGTCAACTACAACCTGTGGCTTATGCCTCCTGGTCGCTCTCTCAAGCAGAACGGGGATATGGGATGGTCGAGAAGGAAGCGTTTGCATGTGTCTACGGTGTAAAAAAAATGCATCAGTACCTCTTTGGCAAGAAGTTTGAATTAGAGACGGACCACAAGCCATTAACATCTCTGTTATCAGACAGCAAAGCTGTCAATGCCAACGCATCAGCTCGCATACAACGATGGGCTCTCACGCTGGCTGCTTATGACTACTCCATCCGGCACTGGCCCGGCACTGAAAATTGCGCTGACGCGCTCAGCAGGCTTCCACTGGCCACCACCGAGGGGGCAGCGGAGCAAAGCGCTGAGATGGTCATGGCTGTTGATGCCTTTGACAGCACAGGCTCCCCCATCACAGCCCGCCAGATCAAAATCTGGATAAACAGAGATCCCTGATTAAGAAATGTGTCCTGACTGGGGATTGGGCGCCGCACACGGAACATACCCTGAGGAGGTCAGACCGTTCCACAGACGGATGGATGAGCTCTCCATCCAAGCCAACTGCCTACTATGGGGCAGCCAGGTAGTTATGCTCCAGAAGGGCAGGGAGGCATTCATCGGGGAACTCCACAGCGAGCACCCAGGTATTGTGCTGATGAAGGCCATTGCCCGGTCACATGTTTGGTGGCTGGAATTAATTCAGACCTGGAACACTGTGTTCGCAGGTGCACGACCTGTGCCCAGCTGAGTAATGCCCCTAGGGAGGCCCCGCTCAGCCCATAGCCCTGGCCCACCAGGCCATGGTCACGCATTCATGTTGACTACGCGGGCCCGTTCATGGGTAAGATGATCCTTATCATGGTAGATGCGTACTCGAAATGGATCGAGTGCATCATTCTGAATTCATGCACGTCATCCACCACCGTGGAAAGCCTCCGTGCGATCTTTGCAACCCATGGCTTGCCGGATATCCTGGTTAGTGATAATGGCCCATGTTTCACAAGCTACAAATTCCGAAAGTTTATGTCGGGTAATGGCATCAACCACGTCAGGACTGCACCGTTCAAGACGGCCTCCAATGGCCAGGCGGAACGTGCGGTTCAAATCATTAAGCAAGGTATGCTCAGGATTCAAGGACCCTCCCTACAATGCCGCCTATCGCGCCTCCTGCTGGCCTATAGATCCCGACCGCACTCGCTCACGGGGGTCCCACCCGCAGAACTTCCAATGAAACGTACACTCAAAACTCAGTTGTCCCTCATTCACCCAGTCGTGACCGACATAGTTGAAGTCAAGCGCAAGTCACAAAACGAGTACCATGACCGTAATGCGAGGGAGAGATGTATAGAAATAAATGATCCTGTATTCGTCCTCAATCACACCATGGGGCCCAAATGGTTTGAGGGCACTGTAATTGACAAAGAGGGGAATAGGATCATCGTGGTAAAACATCTGGACCAGGTAAAAAAAAAGGTTCAGCATCGACTCAGAAGTACCTGAAGAAGACCATGAGATGGAGCTCACAACACCGCCAGTGAAAGAGCAACAAGAGCAATCAGAAGAATGCACAGTCCCTGCGGTCAGCCCGGACAGGCCGGAATCACCACAGGTGACAGACACTCATGTCAGTGTCCAACAACCAGAGCCCCAACTGCGGCGCTCCACGAGGGAGCGTAGACCACCTGAAAGACTAAACCTATGATCCCAATAAGACTTTGTGGGGGGGAAGGTGATGTCATGTATGTAACCACAATGTAACACCACTGTATTACTGTATACACTCAACCTAAATGCCGGATGAACTTGTGGGAGACACTCCTTATCTGATCACACAGGTATAAAAAGAGAGGTCCCACGCAGCATCATCACTTGAGGTCCTGTGAATAAAGAGTTAAGGTCACAGAGTGACCTTGTTCCCAGAATGTGCCTCGTGTGATTTCATATTGTAGAGTAAGGACTTTACAGTCAAGATTATCTAACTATCTGGAGAAGTGTGTATGTGAGAATATAGAATTATGTTATGTCTTACTCAAGTTTTGTCCTCCATACTTCGAGCACTACATTTGTGATATGTAAAGTCTGTGTCACATCTGCACCTGAATAACTCAAATTTTATAGCCACAAAATGGCAACAAATCACAACTCCATTAGCAGAGAATAAAAGTCAATGGAAATAAAAATCGGTAGTGGTGTAAAATGGACTGCTCGCTATCATTTATTTTACAGTACTGCACAAAGTCAATATCTACCCGCTTGTTACATCCTTAACCACTCCTTTCGTCCTGCATTAAAGAACGTTCAAACTGTTCAGATAACTTCGAGATCAGACATACTGACAATGCAAATTCAAAAGCTACTTTTAAAGCACACTGCAGACCAAACTGTCAAATGTGATAAAGGTGATTGATTTAATGGCAAACATAATAATTACCTTCAATTCATTGCTCATCCAAGTGATCAACCCATACTGATTTTCTTTAAAAAGATTTACTAACTCTACTAATCCCGGGAGATGGTGCCATGGTGGCTCCTGCAAAGCTGGCCGAAGGCTACTGTTCCTCACATTGGGGCCCTTAAAATGCTGGTGATTTCCGGGTGCTCAAGCCTGTGAGCAGCTGCCAGGGCAACCCAGCCCAGCTGACTTGCTAGCACCATAGAGTGCTGAAGGAGGAGATGTGCTGATATCCTGAGAGATGACAATATGTGCTGCTCCCAGAGCACCACTGCCATTCCCATATGGCTGGGGCTTCTGCATAAAATTAACATCTTATAAACTACCATCTAAGTTATGTCACATTTGTTAAGTTCTCAGTTGTGTCAAAACAACAAATGTCTTACTGATAGAGTACAGTTTTATAAGTGTGGAGTCCCATTCCCTCAGAAGAAAATTAATGTTCGAGGATTTTAAAAAATAAACATTATTTTTAAGTTTATCTGTCTGCCTCTTTTATCTCTCTCCTTTAATCCCTTCTGCATTTCCCAATCTTTATTTCACTTTCTGTACATCATTTAAATCTAATTTATATTATCTGCTTTATACTTCCTGGTTTGAACTCTGCATGTCTCAGTGAGGATTATTCAATCTGATTGGCTGAAAAGTCTCGCTATTACTTGACCTGCTTACACATGCCATAGATCTCTGTAGAGGGCGCTGCGCTGAAACAGACACTGGATTAAAGGAAATCTTCGCTGACAAGCCCACGAAAACTCTGTGTACAACTGTTAGTGAGGTGAACGGTGAGCGTGCTTCTTTTCCCGCTGACAGCAAAATCTGGACCCATGTTAATTAATTTGATTCTTGAGAATGTATAGGACAATTGTTACAAAGAAGCCACACAGTTTAAGCTCGTTATTGAAATTCACTGATGATATCAATGTGGGGGGGGGGGGAGGGGAGGAAGGGGAGGAAGGAAGGGGAGGAAGGGGAGGAAGGAAGGGGAGGAAGGGAAGGGAAGGGGAGGAAGGAAGGGGAGGAAGGGGAGGAAGGAGAGGAAGGAAGGGAAGGGGAGGAAGGGGAGGAAGGAAGGAGAGGCAGGAGAGGAAGGAGAGGAAGGAAGGAAGGAAGGAGAGGAAGGAGAGGAAGGAAGGAAGGAGAGGAAGTGGAGGAAGGAGAGGAAGGAAGGCAAGGGGAGGAAGGAGAGGAAGGGGAGGAAGGAGAGGAAGGGGAGGAAGGGGAGGAAGGAAGGAGAGGAAGGAGAGGAAGGAAGAAGAGGAAGGAAGGAGAGGAAGGAAGGAAGGAAGGAAGGAAGGAAGGAAGGAAGGAAGGAAGGAAGGAAGGAACGAACTAACTTTCACAATCACTGGATGTCTGAATGCGTTTTGCAGTTAATTATGTACTTTTGGAGTGTAGTCACTGTTGTACTGTAGGTAACTATAATGTAATGTTGTAATGTGAGGACAAACGCACAAGATTCCGCAATGAGTTCCACGTCTCTGGTTCATCGGAACATTTCCCGAGCAATGTTCGAATAAAACCGGTTAACCGAGGTTTCGTCTGCGTGATTCCGTGGTCGCTATACAATACGGGCAGGTGTCAATTCCTTATATCAGGGAGTCCACCTTGAGAAAGAGAAGTCTTCTTTTTACTCCAACATACTCTAACCAGAGAGGTAGAAAGGAGGAATCTAGAGGTATAGGATACATACATTGTTAAAGGTGAGAATGCAGATTGAAAATTACTATGAAAAATGCTAATTTTCTGGGGGGCTTTATATAAAAACTCATTGAATACAAAAGGCAAGGAAGTGATGCTAAATTTGGACAGCACATTAGTTAGATCACGCCTGAGGAATTGCGTACACTTTTGGACATACCATGACAGGGAGGATATTTGAGTCACGGAAAGGAAATTGGTGGGCGTAGTGTATAGGCCCCCGAGCAGTAGCAATGCTGTTGGTCGGAGTATAAACCAGGAAATAGTGGGGGATTGTAAAAAGGGAAAGCAGTAATCATGCGTGATTTTAACCTCCATATTGATTGGACAAATCAAATTGGTCAGGGTAGCCTTGAGGAAGAGTTCATAGAGTGCATAAGAGACGGGTTCCTTGAGCAGTATGTAACGGAACCAACCGGGGGCAGGCTATCTTAGATCTGTCCTGTGTAATGAGACAGGATTAATAAACAATCTCCTAGTAAAGGATCCCCTTGGAATGAGTGATCATAGCATGGTTGAATTTCAAATTCAGATGGAGGGTGAGAAAGTTGGATCTCAAACCAGCATACTAAGTTAAATAAAGGAGACTATGAAAGTATGAGGGAAGAGTTGGCTAAAGTGGACTGAGAAAATAGATTAAAGTGTAGAATGGTTGATGAACAGCAGCATACATTTAAGAAGATATTTCACAACCCTCAAGAAAAATATATTACAGTGAGGAGAAAAGGTGTGTAAAAGAAAAGATAGCCATCCATGGCTAACTAAAGAAATAAAGGATGGTATCCAATTAAAAACAAGGAGATACAAAGTGGCCAAAATGAGTGGCAGGAAAGAAGATTGGGGAGCTTTTAAAAGCCAGCAAAGAATGACTAAAAAAATGATTAAGAAAGGGAAGATAAACTATGGGCTCAATTTTGGCCAGGAGTTACTCCATATTTTTGGGAGTAACTTGGTTTTTCCAGCGTAACTTAAAAAATCCCCATTTTCCCCAATCAATTTGCACCAGTGTAGCTGAGTTAGTTACAGTTTCTTTAGTTTAGTTGTTTTTCTCTCAAAAGGAGGCAATTCGGCCTGGGATAGAGGCAGGAAGCGGAGAGGACCTGCACCTAAACCACCAAGCCTTACAAACCACCAAACCTTGTAAACAAAAAGTTCTAAGAATTTAATAAGAATTAAAAAATTGAAGTAAGTCCGACCTTCATCTTCAAACTCAGCCTGGGAAGGCAGCGGGCTGGCCGGTGTGGGAGGCCACTCAGCCAGGGCTAGGGGCGGGCAGAAGAATTGATGGTGCTCCTGCCTGCCGATGATTTCTGAGTGGCCTCCCTGTGCGTTTTCTAAGATTAAAGTGATTAAAGCTTCAAATCGATGCATTTACCAAAGTAGGTTATCTAAAGAAACATTCTGCTTAAACTGACTGCATCACCTGTTAATGCACACACAGCTCCCCAATAAGCAATGTATTTTCCAATTTAAGTCCATAAATAGGCATTTTCCAACCAAATTATTAAAACTTCACGTAATGTTTCTCCTCTACCCTCTTCCCCCATACATTTGCATTTTATCAAACACACTGCCACCTGCCAACCTCTTCAGCGAGCAATTTGACACAGTCTGGCTCATATGCTTCAGGCAGCACTGTTTCACGTAGATCAATGGAACTAAGCAGTCCATGCACTTGCCACTCCATACCCCTACTCGGGTCCCACATAGCGACTGCAGCAAGCACACGGAGAGGCTGGGGGCGAGGAGCTACTGCGCGTGCGCGAACACTCCACTGCGCATGTGCAGACGTCCCGGCACTGTTTTCGGCACAGGACACTGGCTCAACCCCCAACTCGACTGGCCACGCTGCGCGCCCACAGGGAAGAGGCCGGACAGCGGCCAAAGTGGGAAGGAAATTTTTCAGCACGCTTCGGAACGGAGAAAATCCGCACAAATCCGGTAAGTGCGCTGAAAAACGGGCTGGGCCAAAATTGAGGCCTAAGAAAGTAAACTAGCATGAAATATAAAAACAGATAGCAAGAGTTTCTATAGGTATATAAAAAGGAAAAGAGTGGCTAAAGTAAATGTTGGTCCCTTAGAGGACGAGACCGAGGAATTAGTAATGGGGAACATGGAGTTGGCAGAAACTCTGAACAAATATTTTGTATCAGTCTTTACAGCAGAGGAAACAAACAATATCCCAACAGTAGATAGACGAAGGACTACAGGGGGGAGGAACTTAACACAATCACAATCACTAAGGAGGTGGTACTCAGTAAGATAATGGAACTAAAGGCAGATAAATCCCCTGGACCTGATGGCGTGCATCCTAGGGTCTTAAGAGAAGTAGCGGCAGGGATAGTGGATGCATTGGTTGTAATTTACCAAAATTCCCTGTATTCTGGGGAGGTCCAAGCAGATTGGAAAACTGCAAATGTAACGCCCCTATTTAAAAAAGGAGGCAGACAAAAAGCAGGAAACTATAGACCAGGTAGCCTAACATCTGTGGTTGGGAAAATGTTGGAGTCCATTACTAAAGAAGCAGTAGCAGGACATATGGAAAAGTATAATTCAGTCAGGCAGAGTCAGCATGGATTTATGAAGGGGAAGTCATGTTTGACAAATTTGCTGGAATTCTTTGAGGATGTAACGAACAGGGTGGACACCATGGATGTGGTGTATTTGGACTTCCAGAAGGCATTTGACAAGGTGCCACATAAAAGGTTACTGTACAAGATAAAAGTTCACAGGGTTGGGGGTAATATATTAGCATGGATAGAGCATTGGCTAACTAACAGAAAACAGAGAGTCGGGATAAATGGTTCATTCTCGGGTTGGCAATCAGTAACTAGTGGGGTGCTGCAGGGATCAGTGTTGGGACCCCAACTATTTACAATCTATATTAACGACTTGGAAGAAAGGACCGAGTGTAACGTAGTCAAGTTTGTTGACGATATAAAGATGGGAGGAAAAGCAATATGTGAGGAGGACACATAAAATCTGCAAAAGGACATAGACAGGCTAAGTGAGTGGGCAAAAATTTGGCAGATAGAGTATAATGTTGGAAAGTGTGAGGTCATGCACTTTGGAAGAAAAAAATCAAAGAGCAAGTTATTATTTAAATGGAGAAAGATTGCAAACTGCCACAGTACAGTGGGACCTGGGGGTACTTGTGCATGAAGTGCAAAAGGTTAGTATTCAGGTACAGCAAGTGATCAGGAAGGCCAATGGAATCTTGGCCTTTATTGCAAAAGGGATGGAGTATAAAAGCAGGGAAGTCTTGCAACAGTTATACAGGGTATTGGTGAGGCCACACCTGGAATACTGCGTGTAGTTTTGGTTTCCATATTTACAAAAGGATATATTTACTTTGGAGGCAGTCAGACAAGGTTCACTAGGTTGAATCCAGAGATGAGGGGGTTTACTTACGAGGAAAGGTTGAGTAGGTTGGGCCTCTACTCATTGGAATTCAGAAGAATGAGAGGTGATCTTATCGAAACATATAAAATTATGAGGGGGCTTGACAAGGTGGATGCAGAGAGGATGTTCCAACTGATGGGGGAGACTAGAACTAATGGACATAATCTTAGATTAAGGGGTTGCCCATTTAAAACTGAGATGAGGAGAAATTTCTTCTCTCAGAGGGTTGCAAATCTGTGGAATTCACTGCCTCAGAGAGCTGCGGAAGCCGGGACATTGATACATTTAAGACAGAGACAGACAGTTTCTTAATCGATAAGGGATTAAGGGGTTATGGGGAGCGAGCAGGGAAATGGACCTGAGTACATGATCGGATCAGCCATGATCTTATTAAATGGCTCGAGGGACCATATGCTTACTCCTGCTTTTATTTCTTATGTTCTCATGTTCTTATATTCTTATGAAACAGAAAAATTCACTCGTTTGTCATCAGGAATGAAAGGTTAAAGTTATGAAGAAAGACTCAGAAATTGAGGTTCTTTTTATTGGAACAAAGAAGATTAAGATAGATGTTTTCAAAATGAAAACGGGAACTTTTTAAAAAAGGAGGGAGAGAGAAAACAGGGAATTATAGACCGGTTAGCCTTACATCGGTGGCGGGGAAAATGTTGGAATCAATTATTAAAGATGAAATAGCAGCAGCGCATTTGAAAAGCGGTGACAGGATCAGTCCTAGTCAGCATGGATTTATGAAAGGGAAATCATGCTTGACAAATCTTTTTTTGAGGAAGTAAGTAATAGAGTGGACAATGGAGAACCAGTGGCTGTGGTAATTTTGGACATTCAAAAGTCTTTTGACAAGGTCCCACACAAAAGATTGGTGTGCAAAATTAAAGCACATGGTATTGGGGGTAATATACTGATGTGGATAGAGAACTGGTTGGCAGACAGGAAGCAGAGAGTCGGAATAAATGGGTCCTTTTCAGAACGGCAGGCAGTGACCAATGGGGTGCCGCAGGGTTCAGTGCTGGGACCCCAGCTATTTACAATATACATCAATGATTTAGATGAAGGAATTGAATGTAATATCTCCAAGTTTGCAGATGACACTAAGCTGGGTGGCAGTGTGAGCTGTGAGGAGGATGCTAAGAGGCTGCAGGGTGACTTGGACAGGTTAGATGAGTGGGCAAATGCATGGCAGATGCAGTATAATATGGATAAATGTGAGGTTATCCACTTTGGTGGCAAAAACAGGAAGACAGAATATTATCTGAATGATGACAGATTAGGAAAAGGGGAGGTGCAATGAGACCTGGGTGTCATGGTACATCAGTCATTGAAGTTTGGCAAGCAGGTATAGCAGGCGGTGAAGAAGGCAAATGGCATGTTGGCCTTGATAGCCAGGGGATTTGAGTATAGGAGCAGGGAGGTTTTACTGCAGTTGTACAGAGCCTTGGTGAGGCCACAACTGGAATATTGTGTTCCGTTTTGGTCTCCTAATTTGAGGAAGGATGCTCTTGCTATTGAGGGAGTACAGCGAAGGTTCACCAGATTGATTCCCGGGATGGCAGGACTGACATATGAGGAGAGACTGGATCAACTGGCCTTGTATCCACTGGAGTTTAGAAGAATGAGAGGGGATCTCATAGAAACATATAAAGTTCTGACGGGATTGGACAGGTTAGAAGCAGGAAGAATGTTCCCATTGCTGGGGAGTTCCAGAACCAGGGGTCACAGTCTAAGAATAAGAGGTAAGCCATTTAGGACTGAGATGAGGAGAAACTTCTTAACTCAGAGAGTGGTTAACTTGTGGAATTCTCTGCCGCAGAAAGTTGTTGAGGCCAGTTCATTAGATATATTCAAAAGAGAGTTAGATATGGCCCTTACGGCCAAAGGGATCAAGGGGATGGAGAGAAAGCAGGAAAGGGGTACTGAGGTTGAATGATCAGCCATGATCTTATTGAATGGCAGTGCAGGCTCGAAGGGTTGAATGGCCTACTCCTGCACCTAATTTCTATGTTTCTATGAACAGGGGAACATAAATCAGGAATATCACTAGAAGAACGAAGGGGGAAGTTCAAATTTTTTTTCACACAGCAGTTTATTGGATCATGGAAAATGTCTAATGAGGGAGCGAATATATCATAATTCAAACAAAATTTGGATAAGTATTTCAAATGGAAGATAATAAAAGAATATTTAAAAAATGACAGGAAAACTGAATTACAGGAAATAGCTCTAATAAGGATAATGTCCTCCATCTGTGCTGTAATTTCTATGGCTTTATGATCAGGTCAGTACCTTTTGTAAATTGCACAGAGAAAATCACTTCCCATGCCTCAGAAGGACTCTTCTGAGAATTGGCAAATTTTACATTGTCATACAAAGCAAGTGCCTCTTAAGATTAGTAATATCCTGAAAGCTTATATGCATATTCATAATGAGAGCAATCTTCATTCTCATTTTAAGGGATTGAATGGGCAGTAATGGGCAAAAGATTACAGCACGGTACTTAATGGCCTCTTCCCATCGATATTCCTCTTCACGATTTTCAGAGCAGGCCAGGACACAGGCAAGCAGCACTCCCACCTAAAAATGAAATTCAACTTACAATCAGGGTTCTACGTCATATTTAAGTCTTTTGGTCTTGTACCCGGTGGAACCGAGCGTTGAGGGGGCCAGGCTGTTGGTCCTTAAAGGGTCTGCAGCTGGCATGAATGTCCCTCTTGGCCCCATAAAAGTCTTTCCACTTCTGGGATTGATTCCTCATCTTTAATGTTTTTGGTTAGGCTCTGCGGAGAAACCGTTGGATTTCCCGCCCCCAATTAGTGAGCTGCCTGTCAATGCTTGTTCAGCACTGGCAGCTCGCTGATATTATTGGAATGACATGATCAGATGGGTGTAGCAGGCACCACCCACCCAATTTACATGCTAATCGAAAATCACCCCAATATTTTTTAATTTTCATGATTTCGCACAGTACATAACAGTGACATGGCATGCGAATATTACAAAATGGTTAAGCTTGACTGTGATGGAGGCCATAGTTGAATAGCCTGCTGACTCTGAAATGTAAATTCACCTTTCTGGTGCTACTAACAGAGAAATGATCTGAAAGTGAATGCAGCTCTGAGAGAGGCCTATAGCACGATGTAGCCCTGATTCTCCAAACCACATTCCATTCCTGTCCTACTACCTGCTGAGAGTGCAAAGTGCAGAGTTTACCTGCCAGTGAGTAGGGTCAATAAAAAGAATGGTCACAATACATATCTATATTTATAGACAAATATTTGTACATAGTTGATGGCTACATTAGTGAAGATTTGACTGATTGGCCCCGATTTTAATAACGGACAGGTTTTTGGCACATGGGTCGAGAGCTGAGTGTGAAACTCACCCACTGCAGGAAATTTGAGACCATTTTAATAGAGGCTATTTTAACTCACGTGCCTCAATTTCACAGCAGTCACCAGCACCATTCTCTTTTCAGCGTTTGTAGAATCAGCAACTTGTCTCATGTCTACTTTTGCACTTCTTTATATTCCCACGTTCTACCCTACGTAAACTTGAGGTCATCCAAAACTTAACAGCCTGTGTCGTAACTTGCACCAAATCCCGTTCACCCATCTCCCCTGTGCTCGCTGACCTACATTGGCTCCCAGTTAAGCAACGCCTCAATTTTAAAATTCTCATCCTTGTTTTCAAATCCCTCTATGACCTCCCTATCTCTGTAATCTCCTCAAGCCCCACAAACCCCCAAGATATATGCACTCCTCTAAATCTGCCCTCTTGAGCAAGCCTGATTTTAAGTGCTCGACCATCAGTGGCCACCCCTTTAGCGTTGTTGTCACACTCCATTTAACATCTCTCCAGCCTACTTGTTTCCTGCTCCCTCTCAGCATATGCATAACAAGCAGAAACCCCAGACAGGAAGCAAAGAGTAAGAATAAATGGGTCCTTTTCAGAATGGCAGGCAGTGACTAGTGCGGTACCACAAGGTTCAGTGCTGAGACCCCAGCTATAGTTACAATATACATTAATGATTTAGATGAAGGAATTGAATGTAATATCTCCAAGTTTGCAGACGAGCTGTGAGGAGGATGCTAAGAGGCTGCAGGTTGACTTGGACAGGTTAGATGAGTGAGCAAATGCATGCCAGATGCAGTACAATATAGATAAATGTGAGGTTATCCACTTTGGTGGCAAAAACACGAAGGCAGAATATTATCTGAATGGTGACAGATTAGGAAAAGGGGAGGTGCAACGAGACCTGGATGTCATGGTACATCAGTCATTGAAAGTTAACATGCAAGTACAGCAGGTGGTGAAGAAGGCAATGGCATGTTGGCCTTCATTGCTAGAGGATTTGAGTATAAGAGCAGGGAGGTCTTACTGCAGTTGTACAGGGCCTTGGTGAGGCCACACCTTGAATATCGTGTACTGTTTTGGTCTCCTAAACTGAGGAAGGACATTCTTGCTGTTGAGGGAGTGCAGTGAAGGTTCAACAGACTGATTCCCGGGATGGCAGGACTGACATATGAAGAAAGACTGGATCGACTAGGCTTATATTCACTGGAATTTAGAAGAATGAGAGGGGATCTCATAGAAACATATAAAATTCTGACGGGATTGGACAGGTTAGATGGAATGTTCCCGATGTTGGGGAAGTCCAGAACCAGGGGTCACAGTCTAAGGATAAGGGATAAGCCATTTAGGACCGAGATGAAGAGAAACTTCTTCACTCAGAGAATTGTGAACCTGTTGAATTGTCTACCACGGAAAGTTGGTGAGGCCAGTTTGTTAGATATATTCAAAAGGGAGTTAGATGTGGCCCTTTTGGCTAAAGCGATCAAGGGGTATGGCGAGAAAGCAGGAATGGGGTACTGAAGTTGCATAATCAGCCATGATCATATTGAATGGTGGTGCAGGCTCGAAGGGCCGAATGGCCTACTCCTGCACCTATTTTCTATGTTTCTATGATATCTGCACTTCCCTTTACAGGAGACGCTCACTAACTCTGGCCCTCTCCTTCTGCAGAATAACACAAGGGAAAGGAGTAAAAGCGGGGCAGGGCCAGCCAAACTTATTGTGAGCTTGGAATCAGTGGCCCCTCTAGAACTGTCAGATTTGTACAAAAGGGCTTTTATGAACAGAGTCCCCAACTATTACTTAGGACTTTATTTTCGCCACCATTGGCGGCAGTTCTTTTGGCGTCTGCTGATTTTTTTTGAGCAATCTTGACTTTGCAACTTTCCTCAAAGTTTGTACGCCAGTGGCGACAGTCAGCACCGGATTTTTTGTACCCCAAATTTTTTGCCGCAGGTCTGGTTGATAACTGATTTCTGCGCCGTTTTTGGCCATTTTTGGCCATTTAACCGATTTTCGCCAACACCAATTTTTTTCAGGATGGCGCATAGTGGCCTTAAGTAGCGATCAGAAAAACCTTATGTTAACTTAAGGAAATCAGCGCTAAGTATATTTCTGAGCTTTTGGAACGAGGGAAGAAGACAATTTAAAACATAAATTCATGATCATTTTTGCAGCGGGAACTTGGAAAATAACTCGGAAAGTTAATTTTTCCCACAGAATGTTAGAATTGTAATTTTTTCCATGTTATGTGAGAAGGAAAATTGCCCACCACAGAATCTCTGCTCACGAGTCTCCAGGCACGGGTCGGAGGAGTGCCAGCCAACCGGCGGCAGGATCGCTCCCTTGGCCGGCGCAAGCACAGGAGCTCAGCTCTTGGATTCCACCCCGCCCCACCCGGGCTCAGCTTGTAAAGAAGCCTGGGGGGGCGGGGGGTGGAATACAAGCGCCGAGCTCATGTATTTTGTCCGGACGAGGAAGCGATCCTGCTGGCATGCACTCCGAACTGTGCATCGGAGATGGCACAACACAGCAGCAAACTTACGCATTTTGACAAAAGCTCTTCGTGCCATAAATCACTGTGCGTCGCATCTCCAGAGACAGAGCTTAGTGTTGCGCATGCGCGCAGGTCAGGGTGTGGTCCATTCTACTAGAGCGTCACCCAGAAAAGGTGTGTGTGCTGTGCTTCAGTAAGTACTGTCTCACAATAACAAAAATACAAAAAATTAAGAATAATGATTATGGGTGCACATTTTACTATGCCTCATGTAGTAAGATTGGTTTACATGCATGCCATGCAAAGGCAACAGATAATAGGAGGCCACCATCTAGAAACCAGATCGCTCGGGCATTAATGGGGAGGAGGCTATACCCTGGTCGAATCCATAGGGACAGGTGCTCATACCTACACCTGAGTGAGACAGACTGCATTCGCAGGCTGCAATTTAGAAAGGAGGTCATCACTAAGATCTGCCAGCTAGTCAGGTCAGCCATACAGCCAAGAAGTGGCAGGAAAACTGCTCTACCTGTGGGAGTGAAGGTCACTGCAGCACTTGCCTTCTATGCTTCTGGCTCATTTCAAGCAGCATCTGGGGACATGTGTTGCATCTCGCAGCACGCCACACATTGCTGTATTCAACAGGTGACTGCTGCACTGTATGCCAAAAGAGTCCAGTTCATCAATTTCCCTATGACCACGCAGGCAATGTGAGACAGGGCTGTTGGATTCTCCAGAATTGCTGGCTTCCCAAAAGTACAGGGTGTGATCGGCTGTACCCACATCGCCTTGAGAGCACCTTTGGACGACTCCGGATTTATCACAACAGAAAAGGGTTCCATTCCCTAAATGTGCAGCTCGTCTGCGACAATCTACATCGGATCATGGCAGTGGCTGCCAAATATGCAGGTAGCATCCATGATGCTTTCATCCTAAGTGAGAGCGTTATATCTACGATGTTTCAGGAGCTGCCAGAAGGGCAGAGCTGATTGCTCAGGGACAAAGGGTACCGGCTCGCCACCTGGCTTATGACTCCCCTACACAATCCCCGCACTGAGCCAGAGCATCAGTACAACATGTCACAGACTAAGGATAAGGGGTAAGCCATTTAGGACCGAGATGAGGAGAAACTTCTTCACCCAGAGAGTGGTGAACCTGTGGAATTCTCTACCACAGAAAGTTGTTGAGGCCAATTCACTAAATATATTCAAAAAGGAGTTAGATGTAGTCCTTACTACTAGGGGAATCAAGGGGTATAGCGAGAAAGCTGGAATGGGGTACTGAAGTTCCATGTTCAGCCATGAATTCATTGAATGGCGGTGCAGGCTCGAAGGGCCGAATGGCCTACTCTTGCACCTATTTTCTATGTTTTTATGTTTCTATGCCGCACATAGAGCGACATAGAGCATCATAGAGCGGACAATTGGCATACTGAAGCAGCAGTTCCGATGCCTGGACCACTCTGGAGACTACCTGCAGTACATCCCTCACCACGTCGGTCAGTTCACTATCATGTGCTGCATGCTGCACAACTTGGTCTTCATGAGGTGCCAGGCACTGCACATTGAAGATTCTCCTGAGGGGAGGCTGACAACGAGGACGAGGAGGAGGAGAAGGAGGCAGACCAGCAGCAGGAGGAGGAGGATGAACCCATGCCGCCACCTCAACCCGCAGGACGACGGCGGAGGAGGCGGCCTCGTGCACCTATAGCCATAGCTAGAGACTTGCGTCAGTGGCTAATCCGTGATCGCTTTGCTGCCTGAAGGCTAAATAGCCCGACAATGTTGACTCTGCATCTGTTAGTGTGAAAAAATAATAGTGTACATAATGTTGTGTTGGTTTATGTTGCTTTAATTCAAAAACTTTAATAAAACATTTTGTATCAAACTGTAAACCTTTCAATGAAGAAAACAACAAGTAGCAGCAACAAACAAACAAACAAACTCTAGCTGTATCCATCTCTCCTCCCACCTTATTCAAAGACCTTAACGCTGTGCGCCCCTCTTGCCCCTGTTGTTGCCCCTACCCCTACCCGTGCTCATTGTCTCAGACTTCTGCTTCCTCACCCTGACCACAAGGTTTTTTCTGCTTTCTACGCGAAGGCTCATTTGTTGTTGGTCGGGTTGGACAGGGACAGACCTAGCAGACAGCATTGTGAAAGGCCCGGGTTCCTCTTCGGACTCTTCTTCAGTCTGTGGATCAACCCGCAGCACACTACCCGAGGTTAGTCTGGGGATTGGAAAGTGAGTTGATGCTGGCAATTGCTGTTGGCCAATGACAGCCTGGGTATGTCCACTTATTGCAGCAGCTTTCTCCGACATTCCCTCCTTAATCTGTCCCGACACTGCATCAGCTGCCTCCGACATTCCCTCCCTAATCTCCGACATTCCCTCCCTAATCTCCGACATCCCCTCCCTCATCTGTCCCGACACTGCTCCCATTCCTCCACAGTGTTGCTACTTCTACTGACAGTCCCGCTAATTCTCCCCTCACCCCACCCATGTTGTCCAGGAGCGATCTCGTTAGCTCAATGCTCTCCCTACTCATTCCCATGAGCTGTCCTATGTCCCCTGCATCCTGCATTTCAGGCTGAGCTCTCCTTCCCACCCTCCTCGGCCTTCTCCCAGGTGTGGCTTGCTGCAGCCCACTGGGACCCGCAGCCTCAGACTCTACTCCACGAAATGTTACGTCAGTTGTATTGCTCAGCAAAGGGCTTGGCGTCCTCAGGGGGTTCACTGGCTCCAATTGCAATGTAACCATCTCATCACTGGGGTCTTCCTGCTGCCCTTCATTCTCCAGCTCATCCTCATCCTGAATATCTGGACTGACGGCTTCCTGATCTTCTGCTTCAGCTTCTGTCTCTTCCTGATGTGCAACATCTGCAAAACATAACAGAGCAGATGTTTGGTTAGCAGCAGGGGAGGGGGCAGAGGGGGCAGGGTGACACAGCGCAGGTTCTTTTCAAAGACCACGATGCCAACCCAGACTGTGCAATTTGCAGGACTTACCCTCTCTCGGTAACCTAGGTCCAGCCTCCACATTGGTGGTTGATCTTCTCTTACGAGATTGAATCGTATCAGCGATCCTCTGTTCCACGGCTGTTAGTTGCAGCTTACTTGGTGCACCTCCTCCAGTTTTTGACCTTTCTCGGTTGATCAGTGACACCTCCCTCTGCAAAGATGAAAATATAACTTATTAAGAAAGGGTCCTTCTGCTGTGGTGGCCACACACACGCACACACACATTAGTCACATCTACAATTGTAATTGCAGTGCATAAATAAAAATATTACTTACAGTAACTGCTTGGCTAAGTTCCTGCCACTTCTTTTTGATCTGCATGCTGCTTCTCGGGGTCATGGCCACTGCATTAAACTCTTCTGCAACTTGTTCCCAAAGTTTTGCTGATAGAGAGGGTTTCAGTTTCTTTTGTCCCATTCTCTCTTTGTTCTCCAGTAGATCCCATCTCCTCTCAATGATGTCTGCCAGGGGCTCAATTTCTTCTGCTCGAAATCTCTTGACCCTTCCCTGTCTCCATCCCCTTCTCCTTCTCCTTCCCCTTCCCTTGGATCCATTTTCTACAGCTAAAATGTAAATGTCCAGATCCAGCTCCGAGCACAATGTGTTCGCACAAGCTGTTGATCCAGACCAGGAAGTTCGCTGTGGATGCGCGAAAACACCTGTCACGCAGAAAAAGTTTTTTTATTCCAGCGCTGCTCACTTACTTTTCGGTGCACACTTGAAGCTCCACCCCCAGATTTAACTTTGGGTACCGCAACATCAAAGTAAAATTTTCCTTTGGCGAAAGTTGTATTTTTTTTTCCGGCGCAATCGAGCACAAAAAAATCAGCCGTACATCCTCCTGGGTGCCAAAAATCGGCAAAGAGGAAAATAGAGCCCTTAGACTCATGAACCTCAGGTGAACTCATAATCACACAGCTTGCCTGAATCAAGCTACATTGGGATGCCTAACATCTTCTATTGTCCAGCCTCTCAGCCATCCTAACTCTTGTCCCTTTTCTCTTTTGTCTATGTCCTTCTCAGCAGCCACAGCCCACAGAAGAAGACACCTCATAGAGTGCTTCATCTCCCCGCCCCCAATGAGCCAGCACAGTGATTGGCATCTCGACTGGGTTAGCAGCGAGGTAGAGGTAGTGCATGTGGTGAAATATCCAACACAAATGAGCAGCAAAAGGTACAGTGGCAGGGACAGTGCAGGAGACAGCTCACCAAAGGGTGAGGTCCTGTCCCAGCATTGTTCAGCTGGACAGAAATGAAGACTTCAGGGGCACAACTATGAGACAAAAACTGCTTGCCTCCCATAAGCAATTATATTATGTATTGAAAGGCTTGCAAAGGAGTCTCGCACTGTGTCTGAAAGCTTGGAGGATCCCACTGCCAGCCTGTGTACTACTATCACTCATGGTATTCGCAGTCCGCTATCTACTTTGGAGAGTGTGGCCACCACCAGGGATACTGCAGATCAGCCCTCACAAAAGCAGCCAATGTCACCAGCCTTTGCAGCTTTAGTGGAAACTGAAACGGCTGCCAACCAGGCTCTGGGTTACACGTTGGAGGGACAGGTGTCCACCTTGGAGAGATTGATGGGCCAAATAGATATGGCCTTCCAAGGAGTGACTCACTTTCTGCAGTCTGCTCTGCTACAGATCAGTGGAAGTAATGGGAGTGGCAGTGGCATTATAGGATTGGCACGAGATGGTCTCTCTCAGGATGTCAGAATATCTGCTTCCTCCGTCAATATCAATCGCAGTGCCAGAAAGCCAGCCGGGTCAGACTGATCCAGCAGCAGTTGAAGTGCATCCATCTGTAATGGGGCCCTCTCAGGTTTCAGTTCGCTACCAGGGAGGTTTTCAGCCAGGCCAACGGCCCGGCACCCAAGAGGGGGTGCCAGGCTGTCTGTTGGCGGCCCCGCCGAACCTGGGGGCATAATTGCTGGGCTGACATGACAGTCGGCCTACAAAAAAAAACATGGCGGCAGCGTTAGTAGGTCCTCCCCTTTAAGGGGAGCCGCACTGCCACTGCAGAAAGCCGCAGCCTCACTGGACCACAGGGGAAAAGCTTGTTTTGGCACCACCGGGTGGGCCAAAGATTTTCACGGTGGAATTTTACCTTTGGGGGGTGTAGATCGGCGGCGTGCTCTGTGATGATGCACTTAGCACGGATTGGCAGCAGCGGACCGGTAAGGGGGGGTAATCGGGGCACCGCCAGGAAAACACGGGAGCGGAATTTTGATAATAGTGGCCATTCTCCGAAAAGTTGGCGGCCATTGTACCCCACAGAGTGGCCGCCGCTTTCCGGTATTGGCAGGTCTTAATGAAAGGGCCAATTTCGGCCCCTATGGGTTGCTCACTTGCGTGGCAAAATAATTCACTACAATATTGTGCTTGGAAATAAAATGATCACCTTTATTTTTGGGGGGACTTTGCTCTATAGTTTCTTTTCTTTGCAGCTTGTTAGTCTGCATTGTCAGACTGTCACTGATACAGAGGTTGGTTGAATTTAAAAAAAAATATTTGTTCTGCAATGTGGGCGTCGCTGGCAAGATCAACATTTATTGCCATCCCTAATTCCTCTTGAGAAGGTGGTGGTCAGCCGTCTTCTTGAACTGCTACAGTCCTTGTGGTGAAGGTATTCCCACAGTGCTGTTAGCGAGGGAGTTCCAGGATTTTGACCCAGCGACGATGAAGGAATGGCAACATATTTCCAAGTCAGGATGGTGTGTAACTTGGAGGAGAATTTGCAGGTGATGGTGTTCCCATGCAACTTCTGCCCTTGACCTCGGTGGTAGAGGTCGCAGATTTAGGAGATTCTGCCGAAGAAGCCATGGTGAGTTGCTGCAGTGCATCTTACAGATGGTGCACACTGCAGCCATGGTGCACCTCTGGTGGAGGGAGTGAATGTTTAAGGTGGGGGATGGGGTGCCAATCAAGCAGGCTGCATTGACTTGGATGGTGTCAAGCTTCTTGAGTGTTGTTGGAGCTGCACTCATCCAGGAAAGTGGAGAGTATTCCATCACATTCCTGACTTGTGCCTTGTAGGTGGTGGAAAGGCTTTGGTGAGTCAGGAAGTGAGAAACTCGACACAGAATACCCAGCCTCTGATCCGCTCTTGTTGCCACGGTATTTATGTGGCTGGTCCAGTTAAGTTTCTGGTCAATGATGACACCCAGGATGTTGATAGTCGGAGATTCAGCGATGGTAATGCCGTTGAATATCAAGGGACGGTGGTTAGATTCTCGCTTGTTGGAGATGGTCATTGCCTGGCACTTGTATGTTGCAAATGTTATTTACCACTTATCAGCCCAAGTCGAAATGTCGTCCAGGTCTTGCTGCATGCAGGCATGGACTGCTTCATTTCCTGAGGAGTTGTGAATGGAACTGAACACTGTGCAGTCATCAGCGAACATGCCCACTTCTGACCTTATGATGGAGGGAAGGTCATTGCTGAAGCAGCTGAGGATGGTTTGGCCGAGGACACTGCCCTGAGGACCTCCAACAACGATATCCTGGGGCTGCAATGTTTGACCTCCAACAACCACAATCATCTTCCTAAAGCACAGAAACAGTCCATGCTGGTGTTTATATTCCACTCGAGCATCCTCCCGTCTTTCCTCATCTAAATCTATCAGCATAAACCTTTATTCCCTTCTCCCGCATATGCTTGTCTAGCCTCCTCTTAAATGCATCTATACTATTCGCTTCAACCATTCCCTGTGGTAGCGAGTTCCACATTCTCATCACTCTTTCCATAAAGAAGTTTCTTCTGAATTCCCTATTGGATTTCTTGGTGACTATCTTATATTGATGGCCTCTTGTTATGCTCTTTCCCACAAGCGGAAACGTTCCTTCTGTATCCACTCTATCAAAACCTTTCATAATTTTAAAGACCTCTATTAGGTCACCCCTCACCCTTCATTTTTCAAGAGAAAGGAGACCCAGCATGTTCATCCTATCCTGATATGTATACTCTCGCATTTCTGGTACAATCCTTGTAAATCTTCTCTGCAACCTCTCCAGTGCTTCTATATCCTTTTTATAATATGACGACCAGAACTGCATGCTGTACTCTAAGTCTAGCCAAGGTTCAATACAGGTTTAGCATAACCTTCCTACTTTTCAATTCTATCCCCCTAGAAATAAACCATAGTGCATGGTTTGCTTTCTTTATGGTCTTGCTAACCTGTGTTGCAACCTTTAGTGATTTGTGTATCTATATGGCAAAATAACATAAGAAATAAGAGCCGACATAGGCCATTGGCCCCTTGGGCCTACTCCGCCATTTAATAAGATCATGGCTGATTTGATCTTGGGTTCAACTCCATCTCCCTGCCCGCTCCCCATAACCCTTCACTCCCTTACCGTTCAAAAATCTGTCTATCTCCACCTTAAATATATTCAATGAGATCCCTTTGTTCATCTACCCCACTTAGACTTGCATCCTCCAAGTAATAAGTGACCTCCCTATTCTTCCTACCAAAATGTAAAACCTCACATTTATCTGGGTTGAATTTCATTTTCCAATTATATGCGCATTCTGCAAGTTTATTACTGTTCTCTTGTAATTTGTAGCAGTCCTCCTCAGTATTGACTATCCCCCTCAATTTGGTGTCATCCACAAATTTAGAAATTATGTTTTTGATTCCAACGTCTAACTCGTTAATGTAAATTATGTACAGCAGTGGTCCCAGCACTGATCCTTGTGGAACACCACTATCCATCTTCTACCATTGTGAATAGCTAACCTTTACTCCTACTCTTTCCTTTCTGTCTTGAAGCCAGCTGACTATCCATTCTACTACTTATCCCATGACTCTGCATTCTCTGACCTTGTTCATCAATTTATTATGGGGTACCTTATCGAAGGCCTTTTGAAATGCAATCCATCCGGACCACTCGTTAAGTATGATTAGTTCATTTAATATATCCCCTCTTTTTATTTTAAATGCACCTATCTCATTACTAAATTCATCATCCAATGTCATGTCCACCTGTTCTATCTCCCTGGTAAATATTGAAGCAAAATAATTATTTAATATTTCTGCCATCTCTCTCTCGTTACCTGTGGTATTATCCTTTCTATCTTTTAATCAGCCTATTTCCATCCCAACTCTCCTTTTATGTGCCTGTAAAATATTTAACTATTTTGTTTTATGTTCCTTGATAATTTAATATCATAGTTCCTCTTTGCCTTCCTAATTGTTTTTTTGACTTTACTCCTAGGGCTAGATTTTTGGCTTTTGAGATTTTGGGATGATAATGGCGACGGGGCGGTCCTGATACTGTCTGGAAAATGTTTGCGCCCTCGTCTGCAAATTTCGGCAAAAAATGAGGTTCCAAAATCGGGGGCGCTAAATCAGGCGTTACACAAGGAACTTTGTGCGCCCCAGCCAAAAATTGGGGCGTTATAAAAGGTCACCATTTTGCGCATGTGCAGACACGTTTCAATTTTCCCGGGCGCAGTCTGGACTTTACGGCGCGGGGGTTTCCTGCGTGCATGCGCAGATGACCCGGCTCGCTTCTGAGACTTTGGCAGAGATGGCACAGCAAGAGGGCAGGCAGTGTGCCAGAAGATTCTCTGCAGAGGCTGCTGAGGCCTTAGTGCAGGCCATTGAAAGGAGGTGGTCTGCACTCCACCTGGTTGGAGGAGGGAGGCCGTTGCCCAGCATTTTTAAGAGAATGTGGTGGGATATTGCGCAGGAGGTGTCAGTGGCAGACACGGTGGCCAGAACTAGCACACAATGCCTCAAGAAGTTCAACGACCTCATGAGGATCATCAGGGTGAGTACCCTTCACATTTATGTAGGCCTGCCATGCTTCCAAGATCAATGTCTCACACAATGTTAAGTCTTTGATGGAACTACCCCTTCTCAATGTGTTGCAGGCCAGGGTGTGGATTGTAGAATGCTGCAGAAAGCTAAGGGCTCATCTCCAGCCATTGCCTCTGCATTCAGGATGCACCTATCCTCTTGTATCCTCCCGACTGTCAAGCCTTCTTGCACTCCACTCCCACTGCTGATATACGTTTCATTAACATCACCCTGAGCCACTAAGCTACCTGCCTCGCACCTACTCCCAATCTTTCAAAAACCTCACTCAACAGCCACACAGATTGAGGTGAAGACGTTTGCACATCCACACAGAGGCAGCTATTGAACTATGGAAGACATATGTGGCACAACAGGAGGTGGATCGTTACTGAACCCTTCTTATTGTTTTGATTGCAGGCCAAGCTCGCCCACAACAAACGGGAACAATGGCATACCGGCAGAGGACACCCTGAGCTGCTGGAGCTCACTGATGTGGAGCAGCGAGTATCGGCACTCATGGGCACCTCAGTTCGGACAGTGGCCAGGGGTGATGCCGAGCCCACTTCGGGTAGTGAGGGTATGTAAAGTGAGGGCACGCGACTTATGTGACTTCATTGACCCCTAATATGAAGTGTACATGTCCAATGCCTCCTGCCCCTCATCTATTTAACACTTCTTGGGACCGAAAATGCCCTCCGCCCGAAACAGGGTGGTCACACCACTGTTGGCCGTCCGTTATCACCGATATGATTGTGGTGGTAATAAGATCAAAATTGCCCTTTTTTTTGTCATAAACAGAGCGGAGTCTTAATTTCCAGTGGTAATGGCTGTTTTCAGTGGTGTGGAGTTTGCACTGAGAAATTCCCCCTTTAGCCAGCTGATGCAAAACCATCACGCTTACAATGCAGCTGCTCCCTGGCCTGCTTAAAGGGCAGGTTTTGCAGCCGTGTCTTCAGTTCCTCTTGAGCTTTCTTTGCACAGGATGGCCGCTGCCCTGGAAGCTCAGAATGCTCTCATGCACTCTGGGCAACAGGGCACTGAGCCCTCTGACTGCTTTTGTCTCTGAAGGCTTCCAGAGTGTAGCTGCTGCCATGCAGTGTTAGCTGGAGGCTAAGCAACATCTGACTGCTGCCATTGCGGCTGTGTCCACGACGGTCCACCGGGGGCCTAAGGTTCCACCACAGCCCATCGACCTGTGGTCCAGCAGATTGGTGGGGGAGGTGGGGTGCTGCCCCGGGGGGGTGGCTATGGCTCCTCGGACCAGGATACTGATGATGCCTCTCCAGTTCACACCAGCCCCGAGCTGATAGATGCCACTGTTCAATCGCTGCCAAGCATGGCATTGCCTCAGCCACTTCCGACTGAAGGTACACAGGAGGATGCAGCCCATTCTTCAGCCGGCCCTTCCAGGGCCAGAGCTGGTCAGGGGCTTCCAAGAAGGACATCTGCAGCTTCCTCGACACACACACAGCCGCCTTCCCAAAGCCATGAGGCAGACAAAGGGGAGACACTGCGGCATACTGTAACAATAAATCTGCGTAAGAGGTGTAAGAAGGGGTTGGACAAGGATGATAATGGATAATGTAAGTGTTTTTGAGACCCATTGTTTGGGTTTTAATAAATGTTTATTTAGTGTTTGGAATTTGTGATCAGGTCTCTCCTGACAGTGTGCGGGAATGATGTGTGAGAGGGCTCACAGGTTAGGCCATGGAAATAGTCAGCTGTAGGCTGGTGCTGCCCAGCATCTGGCTCCGCTGCAGGCTGCCCCTGGGCTGCTCGCCCATTATCTGCTGGAGTGGGTCGGCGAACCTGACTCTCCTCCTTGGGGGAGGGCCTTGCTGGGGGGCTTTGTGTGCCAGCTCTCTTGCTTGCCCTGTGTGGCCATCTCCCTGGCCCTCTCCATCATACTCCACTATGATGCCCTTGCCCTTGCCCGCTCCCTCTGCATCCCTTGCCCCTGGCGCGGCTTTCTCCTCCATGCCTCGGCATCACACACAATGCGCAGGAGGCGTTGGCCGGCAAGCACTGCTCCCATCTTCAAATCAACCACAAGCTCAGCCTCCTCGAAGTGGCCTCCCTGCTCTGCAAGTGGAAGGCGCCTCCAGCACTGGCAAAGTAATGCACACTGAAGCCTTGCACTGCTACTTAAATAATGCAACAAAGTCACCGACAATAAATCGAACTAAATCACCAACCCCTTAAGCCACTCCGGCGGTCCGAATCTCCAACGATGCTCCACTTGAGAAATCCTACTCTTGGCACCGCCGAGCAGCCAGATGACTTCTTCAGGGGAATAGTGCTTCTGGTCCGGGACCTCGGCAGTGCGCGGAGTATTGACGCACTTAAAAGTGCTGCCAATCACCACTGCGGAAATGGGGGTGGGGAGAGGTGCAGATCTGCAGACTGTGGCTAAGCCATGTCAAGGCAATATCTATCGCGGTGGCCATTTCACGAAAACTTGGCCGCCACTGGACTCCGCAACGTGGCCGTCGGATTGAGGTGCAAACGAGCCTTTCTCAGAGGGGCAATTTTGACCCTCTTCTCTTTCCTCTCCACCTGTCTCCCCTCTCCTTCCACGCTCTGACTTTCCCTCCCCTCTACTTCCTTCTCTACAATTCCCTGTTCCCTGTCTCCCCCGTGTGAATGATTTTTCTGCAGGTTTTCCATTTAATCTTTTAACCATAATTTATTTTTAATTCAGTGTATCATATCTTTAAATAAGCAGTTACTTAAAAAATCGGTTTAATGAACACGCCACTATATCCCTCATATCAGAAATGGAAGTATGCACATTTGCAAAAATAAGTTTAAATATTGATTAGAATTACTGATGTAGTTCATTTGAAATTAATAAATTATCAACGACAACTTTAGAACAAGTATTAAGATGCCTTAGTTCCTGATATAAATATGTATAGTTGAGCAGGTCTTTATCTAACTGTATTTTTAAGTAAGTCTTGAAGCTATTTTTATCAGTAATAGCTTCCCGTAATTATACTTTGCCACAGTTATATCCAATACTCCTGTGATCAAACAAAATTACATTTCAAGGGCTCTAGGTTATATATGACGGTATTCTTTCACCTTCAGCTCCTAATTTTATTGCACTCCAGACTGGTGTGGTGGAAGTCTACTCTGTACTCAATGAATTAGTTCCTAATGGGTACAGATTCATAGTAAAGAGCCACCCGGAATTTAGTACTGAATGCGTAATTTCACAAAGAAGGGCTAATGTGGAAAATGGGAAAAAGTTACATTGATACAGTGGGATTGCTTTTCTGAGATACTTATGAAGCTTAATACTGGAGTTAATCTGACTGCTTACAAATCCTTGGTGCTGACACTGAGTGCATAAATGAGTAAGTGCTGTGTCCCTCAGCAATGACAACCCTCATCTTGAGAATGCTGGAAATCTAAAACAAACACAGAAGCTCTGTAAACACATAGCAAGTCAATCAGTATATGTGCAGAGAACAGACAAATAGTTTCATATTTTCTTTTTAAATGTAATTATTCTTGATTACATGCCCGCCATCACTTCCTGTTCAAATCCCTGCAGCCTGGTTTCCACCTTGCCCAAAGTACTAAGACTTCCAAGGTTAAAGTCATCAACAACATTCTTTGTGACTACAACTGGAGTGTGCTACCTCCCTCTTTGCCTTTTGCTTTTCTTCCTGCTCCTCCACACCTTCACTGGATTCAATATGGTCGACCACAGCATTCTCCTCCATCGTCTCTCCTCATTGGTGCACCTCCATGCCATTGCTTTCCCTTGGTTAAATTCTTAGCTGTCCCAAATGCTGCCACCACTTTGCTCCCTCCCTCTCTCCATCCACCTTCAGTTACAACTTTCAGTTGTCTTCAACCCCACATTCTCGAACTCTCTTTCAAAATCTTTCTTTCCTCCTTTTAAAGTCTCCTCAAAACCAGTCTCTGACTATATCTTGAGTCACTTCTTATAACTCCTTTATCACTGCTCGGTGTCCAATCCCATCTCTGTAAAGCATTTTGGCTTGTTTTATTATATTAAAGGCACAAAATGTAAATTGTCCTTCTGTTAAAAATATTCCTGCTGTAATCACAAGGATATGTTTCCATGATACAATAAATATTACCTGTAGAGAAAGCCTAATTACCATAGAATGGCACTGGCCAGCCTTTCTAGAATTTTGATTTGTATCAATTATAGGCTAAAATACAAAGTTTAAAGGGTAAAATTCTTTACACATTATCTGCGGAACATCATGCAGTTAGTGCTAGTGCCACGATCACCTGCAACTCTCAAACATCCATTTATTTAAGATGTCAGTTAAAAAAGGCGCATAATTTTTCATTCATTTTCTGTTATTCCAGTACTTTTGAAACATTAAGGTGTGTAGATATGACTACTGTTCATGTAGAATTCGATCTCTCACTTTAATCGTGCTGTTCCCAGATGCTGTTATCTGTAGAAGGAAATGAAGCAAGCTCGAACAAAATGTTCCTGTGTTCAATCACTGAATTTTGATGTTTAAATGTTTTTAAAAGATTGGCAATGAACAATTGCAATTTAAGGTAGAAAGTGTTTATTTGCAGGAAAAGTTATAACAGCTTCAAGTGGTAGAGGGAACAAGAAAGGTTGAGAGGAGATTTGATAGAAGTGTTCAAAATCATGAGGGATCTGGACAGAGGGAGATACTGTTCTCACTGTCGGCAAGGTCGAGAACCAGAGGACACAGATTTAAGGTGATTGGCAAAAGAACCAAAGTCAACGTAAGAAAAAAACGTTTTTACGCAGCGAGGGGTTAGGATCTGGAATGCACTGCCTGAAAGGGTGGTGGAGGCAGATTCAATCACAGCTTTCAAAAAGGAGTTGGATAAGTACATGAAAGAAAAAAATTTGCAGGGCTATGGGGAAAATGCGGGGGATGGGACGAGCTGAGGTGCTCTTGCAGAGAGCCAGCATAGAGTCGACGGACTGAATGGCCTTCGTCTATGCTGTAACCATTCTATGATTCTATAATTCGAAAGTGTTGGGGATGAGTTTACTCTAGTTGCCCTGAACTACAAGGATGTTGATCGTGATACTTAATAGAGCTACCTAAATATTTTAAATGTTTGTCGTTTTTTCTAAACATGATGAAAAACTTAGTGGAAGATGCAAATGCCAGATGATGTTAGAAGCAACAAGTGGCAGCTATTTACACAGTTCAAGAAATCATCAACAGACACGTCAACGGTCATTTTCAACCGCTGCCCAGCCGGTAACCTGGCCGAGTGGAGTGCTCACCCTTTATTTCCATTGATTTCACAGATTCTACAACAGGCAGGTGGTCCATTCTTTAGGTTACCAGGTAGGCAGCTAAGTTGAAAATTACCCTCAGTAGATCTTCACCAATTTCTATTCTATCCCGTCCTTTCATAATATTAAACACTTCTATCGTATCGCCCTGTATGCTGTATTGCTCCAGTGAAAAAAGGGTACATTTTTCACTTCTTTTTCCATATTTGTATTTCCTCATAACAGGCTGCAGCCGAGTGAATCTGCATTGTATCCTCTCCAAAGACTCGGCATGAAGCCCAGTGCTGCTCACACTCCTCTAACTGGTCTGGCTTCACAGCATTATTATGGGCTGCTGCCGGCCTGCACTCAAGCTCTCCCCATTCGCCTCCCCCTCCCCCCCGCCCCCCAAGTTCGCCTCCCCCCCAACCCCTATTTTCCGCCTCTGCTCCATTTGCCTCCCCCATATGCCCCCTCACACCGCCATTCACCTCTGTTCGTCCGCCCCCACCCCGCCCGTTCATTTGCCCCAGTTCATCTGCCCCCCACCAAAGGATGGCTGCCGGTGTCAGAGTCGGTCCAAATTAGTGACCTCCAAACCATCGAGCTGCCATGAGACGCTCAATCGGCATCCATTGCTCGCTGGTTGAAGGCAGGTAAGGCCTGGCGCCGATCCCAGCACAGGCCTGCACGCAGACCACTTGTTCCGCTGAGCTGCCATGCTTCTATTCGTTGAATATGTTTCAGTGGTAAAGAAATTTGTGTTAGATAGAAACGTAGAAACATAGAAAATAGGTGCAGGAGTGGGCCATTTGGCCCTGCACCGCCATTCAATAAGATCATGGCTGATCATTCATCTCAGTACCCCCTCCTGCTTTCTCTCCATACCCCTTGATCCCTTTAGCCGTAAGGGACATATCTAACTCCCTCTTGAATATATCCAACAAAATTGCATCAACAACTCTCTGCGGCAGGGAATTCCACAGGTTAACAACTCTCTGAGTGAAGAAGTTTCTCCTCATCTCGGTCCTAAATGGCTTACCCCTTATCCTTAGACTGTGTCCCCTGGTTCTGGACTTCCCCAACATCGGGAACATTCTTCCTGCATCTAACCTGTCCAGTCCCATCAGAATTTTATGTCAGTAAATCCACTATTCTGCGTAACAGATTCAGTGCTGCATATTCCAAACAAAACCAATCCTGCACATTTGAGAAAGTAACCAGCAAAGATTCCCCCAGCTTTGCTTCCCACCTCATATGCACCTTTCAACTAAGAATATACGGCACAAACTGCTGTGATTTCTAAAAGCAATCAATAGTGAGGGAGTAGAATTCCATGGGGTTCCTTCTGTAAAGTCCTTACTCTACAGCATGAAACCACACGAGGCACATTCCAGGGACAAGGCCACTCTGTGACCTTAACTCTTTATTCAGGACTCCAGAAGTGATGACCCTGCGTGGGACCTCCCTTTATATACCTGTGTGATCAGATAAGGAGTGTCTCCCACAAGTTCACCCCCTGTGGTCAAGGTGTGCATCTAAGTTGAGTGTATACAGTAATACAGTGGTGTTACATTGTAGTTACAAACATGACATCACCTTCCTCCCCGCCAAAGTCTTACTGGGATCATAGGTTTAGTCTTTCAGGTGATCTGCGCTCCCTCGTGGAGCGCCGCAGTTGGGGCTCTGGTTGCTCTTGCTGCACGTTCACTGGCGGTGTTGTGAGCTCCATCTCATGGTCTTCTTCAGGTTCCTCCGTGTCCATGCTGAACCTTTTTTTTACTTGGTCCAGATGCTTACGGCATATCTGGCCATTGTTGAGTTTTACCACGATGACCCTATTCTCCTCTTTGCCAATTACAGTATCCTCAAGCCATTTGGACCTCATGGCGTGATTGAGGACGAATACAGGATCAATTATTTCTGCACATCTCCCCCTCGAATTATGGTCATGGTACTCGTTTTGTGACTTGCGTTTGCCATCAACTATGTCGGTCAGGACTGGGTGTATGAGGGACAACCAAGTTTTGAGTGTCCATTTCATGAGTAGCTCTGCGGGTGGGACCCCCGTGAGCGAGTGCGGGCGGGATCTATAGGCCAGTAGGAGCGCGATAGGCGGCATTGTAGAGAGGGTCCTTGAATCCTGAGCATATTTTGCTTAATGATTTGGACTGCCCGTTCCGCCTGGCCATTAGAGGCCGGCTTGGACGGTGCAGTCCTAATGTGGTTGATGCCATTGCTCATGAAACACGGGCCATTGTCACTAACCAGGATGTTCGGCAAGCCATGGGTTGCAAAGATCTCACGTAGGCTTTTCCATGGTGGTGGATGACGTGCATGAATTCAGGATGATGCACTCGATCCATTTCGAGTACGCATCTGCTACAATGAGGAACATCTTCCCCATGAACGGGCCCATGTAGGCAACGTGAATGCGTGACCCTGGCTTGGTGGGCCAGGGCCATGGGCTGAGCGGGACCTCCATGGGGGCATTATCCAGCTGGGCACAGATGGTGCACCTGCGAACACAGTGTTCCAGGTCTGCATCAATTCCAGGCCACCAAACGTGTGACCGGGCAATGGCCATCATCATCACAATGCCTGGTTGCTCGCTGTGGAGTTCCCTGATGAATGCCTCCCTGCCCTTCTGGGGCATGACTACCCAGCTGCCCCATAGTAGGCAGTCGGCTTGGATGGAGAGCTCATCCATCCGCCTGTGGAACGGTCTGACCTCCTCAGGGCATGCTCCGTGTGCGGGCGCCCAATCACCAGTCAGGACACATTTCTTAATCAAGGATAGGAAGGGATCTCTGTTTATCCAGATTTTGATCTGGCGGGCTGTGATAGGGGAGCCTGCACTGTCAAAGGCATTGACAGCCATGATCATCTCAGCGCGTTGCTCAGCTGTCCCCTCGGTGGTGGCCAGTGGGAGCCTGCTGAGCACATCAGCGCAGTTTTCAGTGCCGGGCCGGTGCCGGATGGAGTAGTCATAAGCAGCTAGCGTGAGAGCCCACCGCTGTATGCGAGCTGATGCATTGGCATTGACAGCCTTGCTGTCTGACAACAGGGATGTGAGTGGCTTGTGGTCCGTCTCTAATTCAAACTTCCTACGGAAGAGGTACTGATGCATTTTTTTTACACCATAGACACATGCAAGCACTTCCTTCTCGACCATGCCATATCCCCGTTCTGCTTGAGAGAGTGACCTGGAGGCATAAGCCAGAGGTTGCAGCTGACCCTCAGCATTACCCTGCTGCAACACGCACCCAACCCCATAGAACGATGCATCACATGTCAGAACTAAACGTTTACAGGGGTCGTACAGAGCCAACAACTTGTTTGAACAAAGTAGGTTTCGCGCCCAATCAAAAGCCCTGACAGTCCCCCCAAAACCAATCGCAACTCTTATGCAGGAGCACGTGTAGCAGCTCCAACAACATGCTCAAGTTCGGCAGAAAGTTCTCGAAATAGTTCAACAGTCCCAGGAATGAATGCAGCTCCGATGTCTTGCAGGGCCTGGGTGCTCGTCGAATCGCCTCTGTTTTGGATTCGGTGGGCCGAATCCCAGCTGCAGCCACCCTCCTGCCCAGAAACTCAACCTCAGGAGCTAAGAACACACATTTAGACTTCTTGAGTCACAGGCCTACCCAGTCCAGTTGGCGTAGCACCTCCTCCAGGTTGTGGAGGTGTTCCTTGGTGTCTCGACCCGTGATGAGGATGTCTTCCTGGAATACGATCGTTCCCGGAATGGATTTAAGCAGGCTTTCCATGTTTTGTTGAAAAATCGCGGCCGCTGATCGAATGCCAAACGGGCACCTGTTATAAACGAACAGTCCCTTGTGCGTGGTGATGGTGGTCAGTAGTTTAGATTCGTCGGCCAGTTCCTGGGTCATATAGGCTGAAGTGAGGTCCAACTTGGTGAACAGCTTGCCGCCTGCCAGCGTGACGAAGAGGCCCTCCGCTCTTGGGAGCGGGTATTGATCTTGTAGGGACACCCGATTGATGGTGGCCTTGTAGTCGGCACAGATCCTGACAGAGCCATCCGCTTTTAGGATGGGAATGATGGGGCTCGCCCAGTCGCTGAATTCAACAGGCGAGATGATGCCCTCTCTCAACAACCGGTCCAATTCACTCTCGATCTTTTCCCGCATCACATACAGCACCGCTCTGGCTTTGTGGTGCACTGGCCTGGCGTCCGGGATGATGTGTATCACTGCTTTAGTGCCTTTGAAAGTCCCGACGCCAGGTTGGAATAGTGAATCGAATTGTTGTAGGACTTGTGAGCACGAACTTCGCTCCATAGATGATATTGCGTGACCATCCCCCCATTTCCAGTTCATCTCGGCTCATCAGCTCCTCCCCAACAGTGCGGGACCATTACCCGGGACAATCCAGAGCAGCAGCCGATTCACTAACCCATTGTGTGTGACAGCCAACATTGCACTGCCTAGCACCGGAATGATTTCTTTAGTGGAAGTCCGTAATTGTGTCTCAATACGTGCTAATTTGGGTCTACTGGCTTTAAGTGGCCATAGCTTCTCAAATTGCTGAACGCCCATGAGTGACTGGCTGGCCCCAGTGTCCAGCTCCATGTGTACAGGGATACCATTTAATAAAACCCTCATCATCATTGGTGACGTTTTGGTGTATGAACTGTGAATATTCGCCACATGGACCCGCTGAACCTCGGCGTCCATCGATTTTCCCCAAAAGTCATCCTGCCTCAAAGAACCCTCTACTGGTCCATCCGCTTCATATTTAGTCTGGTTGCAGACTTCCTGCACATTCGAGCTAAGTGGCCACTGAGATTGCAGTCCTGCAGACAAACTGTTGAAATCTGACAGATCTAGCTTAGTGCTTTCCCCCACACCTCCAGCATGAGTTAAAGTTTCCATTGTTGGGAACAAAGGGACTATGGCCAGGCATTCCACGCTGACTGTCCCTTTGACTGCTCTTAATCACCCTATTAGTGAACATAAGAACATAAGAACATAAGTGGGTGTCAATGGCCCCATCCTGCACCGCATTGTCCACTGTGATGGCGTGAATATCCGTTCAGCCTGCCATTGTCTCTGTTGAATTCCTACTCTGGGGTCTATTGTTGCCTGGGGAGTGTCGGACTGCCCCTGCCTGCCTGCAGGGCTCTGAGTCGCATCGATGATGTTGACTCCCTGATCCATCGCCGCGTTAGAAGCAGAATTGTGCGCGTATATTATTTTCGTCTCTTCCTCCCCCGCCATGAAAGTTTGAGCTATCAACGCCGCCGCTTCCAAGGTCAAATCCTTGGTCTCAATTAATTTGCGGAAAATTCCCGCATGACCAATGCCCTCGATAAAGAAGTCCCTTAGCATCTCCCCCCTGGGCGTCTGTGAACTTACAGAGGCCGGCCCAACGCCGGAGGTCTGCTACGAAGTCCGGTATGCTCTGTCCTTCACGATGTCGGTGGGTGTAGAACCTGTGTCGGGCCATGTGTATGCTACTCGCCGGTTTGAGGTGCTCCCCGATCAATTTGCTAAGTTCTTCAAACGTTTTGTCCGCCGGCTTTTCGGGTGCTAGTAAGTCCTTCATGAGCGCCTAAGTCTTTGGTCCGCAGCTGGTCAAAAGATGAGCCCTTCGCTTGTCGGCCGCTGCATCCCCCAGCCATTCTTTCGTAATGAAGCTTTGCTGAAGCCTCTCAACAAAATCATCCCAGTCTTCCCCAACACAGTACCGTTCCTCTGTGCTACCCGTGGCCATTCTCGTGTGTCATGAATTCCCGTTTCTCGTCGCCAATGTAAAGTCCTTACTCTACAGTATGAAATCACATGAGGCACATTCTGGGGACAAGGTCACTCTGTGACCTTAACTCTTTATTCACAGGACTCCAAAGACCATGACCCTGCGTGGGACCTCCCTTTAAATACCTGTGTGATCAGGTGAGGATTGTCTCCCACAAGTTCACCCCTTGTGGTCAAGGTGTGCATGTAGGTTGAGTGTATACAGTAATACAGTGGTGTTACATTGTGTTTACATACATGACAGAAACATTCTGATTTTTTTTTAAATTACCAAGAGTTGGGAGCCATGCTTTAGAAAGGTGACATCTTGAAAATACAGGTTACTTTGGAAATTTCCCTTATTTGGCCAAGATTCTTCAATATGCCAAAGGAATTGTTTGGGGTGTATCTGCTGGTGAATTATGCATAATCTATTCTCTTGATCTCTAAAATAGGGCAGTGAGCTGCTCCTGTGCATTTTAATGCTAAGTGCTCTGAGAGAAAGACCGCAAAACTGCTGCTGCCCTTAATAAGGATCTTTTTTTTAGCTTCACTATGGTTTGAACAGAATAATTAAGAATTATTAGCAAGAGCAAATAATTAAATTGTTCTATTACTCTTTTGTACAAATTTTACAGCCTGTTTTACTTCTCTTGCTCAACTCTGATTTACTTGCCTCTTTTTTCTCCAGTCTCTTATACCTAGCCATGTCTGTCTGTCATTTTGACTCTAATTTCTTTAGCCTCTGTTTCTTTCACTATTCAGTTTGTTGTGGTTTCTGTTTTTCCTCTCCCAGTGACTCTTTTTATTTTCCTCAGCAGGGTTCTTCTGCTCATGTACTGCCAGCATAAGTTCAACTGCTTTAACAGAACAGAGCATAACCTGCTGGAGAATTACTTTCACATGACGTCTAACCCAAATTAATTCAATAAGATAACATTGAAAATTTGCTTCAGTATTCTGAAAATGCAGAGCATTGCTGGGCAGTTGAATTTCAGTTTATAAAACTTTTAACAAACCTAGCCAGTATTGCAAAGAGAAAAAGTGGCCACGAAATTCCCCCGCTTCGCGCCAGCATTTAAGGCCGATCTTGGCAGAAAATGGCGGCTGCTTTGCTTCCGGCCACTTCTGGCATGGGCCGAGGTAGTTGCCATTTTGGGCAGGCCGGTAACACAATTGATGTCTGCGATTGCCAGAAGAATGCTAATGAGACAGATCCTCATGGCACAGGGTGCTATCGACTGCACACGTGGCTTTTCAGGTACCGCATATCAATCCTGAGATGTTCCGCAACCACAAAGGCTACCGCTCACTTAATGTGCAGTTGGTGTGCAACCAAGGCCAGCACATGATGATGATGAATGCCCGCTAGCCTGTCAGCAGTCATGTTACATCCTGTGCCAGTCCGCAATCTTCCAGCCACTACGTGGCTGCTCGGAGACAAGGGCTGATGACTCATCTCCGCAACCCTACCACTCGTTCTAGCAATGATATAATGACAGCCATGCTGCCATGAGAAACCTTATCGAGCAGACATTCAGGGTGCTAAAGCAAAGGTTCTGCTGCCTTGACTATTTGGGAGGAGCCCTCCAGTACTCACGCAGGTGTCCCATTTCATGGTGGTCTGCTACATCCCCCAAAACTTGGCCATTATGAGGGTGCAGCCCTTGCCACCACGAGTTCTGCGACCACCTCAGGAGGAGGAGTAGGAGAAGGAGAAAGAAGAGGAAGAGGAGGAGGAAGGGAGAAGGCAGGCACCAGATCCCCGTTCCAGATTGGCTGTCCATGAGTGCCTCATCAGACAGGTAGCAAGAATAAGGAGAGGCAATATGAACTAAAGGGTACAATTCTAAAGTGGGTGCATGAACATAGGGACCTGGGGATATATGTGCACAAATCATTGAAGGTGGCAGGGCAGGTTGAGAAAGCGATTAAAAAAGCTTACTGAATCTTGGGCTTTATAAATAGAGACATAGAGTACAAAAGCAAGGAAGTTATGATGAACATTTATATAACACTGGCTCAGCCTCAACTGGAGTATTGTGTCCAACTCTGGGCACTGCACTTTAGGAAGGGTGTGAAGGTTTTAGAGATGGTGCAAAAAAGATTTACGAGAATGGTTCCAGGGATGAGGGACTTCAGTTATGTGGATAGACTGGAGAAGCTGGGTTTGTTCTCCTTAGAGCAGAGAAGATTGAGAGGAGATTTCATAGATATGTTCAAAATCATGAGGGGCCGAGACAGAGTAGCTAGAGAGAGACTGTTCCCATTGGCAGAAGGGTCGAGAACCAGAGGATACAGATTTAAGCTGGCAGAAGATCAAAAGGCGACATGAGGAAAAACTTTTATGATCTGGAATGAACTGCCTGAGAGGGTGGTGGAGGCAGGTTCAATCATGGCTTTCAAAAGGGAATTACATGGGCTAAACTTTCACCTTCATTTTCGACGGGTTTTCGCCGATTTTCTCGGCAGTACAGCTGTTTTTGTTAGAGAAACCACAAGATGAAAACTTCCCCCTTAGTTTTTTAACGGTATCGCCCAAATCTCAAAACGCCCGCTGAAACCAGACTGCTGATGTGCACCGCCGAGAAAATCGCCAGGGCTTAAGTTTGGCTTCAATGGAACCCCACCCAGATCGCCGAGGGAACCGCCCTGTGAAAGCTGCTTAAACAGGGCAGAAGGTGAGTACTCTGCAAAGAAAGGTAAGTTAAAGGTTCTTTATTTATTTATTTTTAATTGTAAAATGGCGATTAGCTTAAAAGTGCCTTGGGAATGTTTTTTTACTTTTTTTTTGTGAAAATTTATTTTTAAAGTTTTCCATGGTCCCTTGGCCCAACCGTAGTCTCAGACTAAATTTTATTTTAAAATTTAAGAGCCGCCCGTTTTACTTAGTTTCTTCTTTAACCGCCTAGAAATTGCTGAGAATAATGCTGCAAGATCCATTTTCTCACGGACGATTATTTTTAATTTAATAATGGAAATTTTCACCAGCATTAGTTGCCAAAACGTTAGCGGTTTTTCTGGGAGGGCAATCAGGCATTGAGGGGCTCTCGGGAAAGTCTAGCCCATAGGATTATGTAGGATATACGGCACAGAAACAGACCATTCGGCCCAACTAGTCCATGCCAGCGTTTATGCTCTACTCGAGCCTCCTCCCGTCTTTCCTCATCTAAATCTATCCACATAACCCTACTATTCCCTTCCCTTCTCCCTCATATGCTTGTCTAGCTTCTCCTTAAATGATATTCGCTTCAACCAATCCCTGTGGTAGCAAGTTCCACATTCTCATCACTCCTTGGGTAAAGAAGTTTCTTCTGAATTTGTTGTGTATGCAGCAACTGTTAGACAGAGTGCTGTTTAACTCCAAGAGGTATGACCTTAGCTCTAAGGCCCAAAGTGACTAATGTACAAAATGGCTGGCCTTTTATATTTGGGCTGCACACACGTGCGTGCAGCCCAATGGCCTCCAACAGTGACGCCATCTAATGGCTAGTGATCCCAAAAGTACATACATGACAATACCCTCCTCTGAGATATTAACAGTCTTTTACAAATTGAGATGGTCTGGTGTTTTACGCTCCCGGGTTGACCGTCTCAGTTCAACTCCAGCCTTGGGTGAGTGTTCAGAGTCTGTTGTCACTGGTGGCTGGGTGGCTGACCTGGTGGGCGTGGCAGTGGCCATGTCAGGAATTGAAAGTCCATTTTCATTGAACATATCAGTGATTGAAAGTCCCAATTCACTGATGACCACTGAGTCCTCTGATGACTGGGGGTAGGTTGGTTGGTCGTCGATTGTCTCTTCCTCTGACTGTTCTGGTTCGTGTGTGTGCTGCAGCTTTGTCTGATCCATATGTTTCCTGCATGCTTGCCCATTTTTGAGCTTGACAATAAATACTCTGTTGCCCTCTTTGGCCTCCTTGGCCATGACAGTACCAGCGAGACGTGCGTAGTCTTGTCCTGTAACTAAGCAGTATGCAAGACAGGCGGGTCTGCAGTGACCCTTGGGTTACTCGCTTCATATTCTGCTTTATGATTTGGACAGCTTGCCCTTTGGATGCAGGTTTGAACAGTGCTGACCTTACATGTTTGATACCATTGAATTTCATGAATTCTTGAAACTCCTGACTCGTGAAGCATGATCCATTGTCGCTAACAACGATGTCAGGCAGACTAAGTGTCGCAAACATGACACTGAGATTCTCAGTGATAGCTGTGGATGTTCTGGATGACATGGTTATATACTCTATCCACTTCGAATATGCACCCACCACAACTAAAAACATATTCCCCAGGAAGGGACCTACAAAGTCTATGCGGATCCTGGACCATGGTTTGGACTGCCACGACAACAGACTCAGTGGCGATTCCGCTGGTGCTTTGCTGAGCTGCATGCGAGTGTTGCACTGATGCACACATGATTCCAGCTCAGAGTCAATTCGTGGCCACCATACATGAGACCTGGCGATGGCTTTCATCATTACATTGCCGGGATGTGTGCTATGTAGCTCACATACAAATTTCTCTCTCCCTTTCTTGGGCATAACAACACGGTTGCCCCACAGTATATAATCCGACTGAATAGACAGTTTGTCTTTGCGACAAATGTAAGGTTTGGTCTCCTCGCACATTTGCTTGGGCATGGCAGACCAATCACCTTTGAGGATGCACCACCGATGCATCTTCACCACCGATAAAATCGGGTCCTGGCTGGTCCAGGTCTTAACTTGTTGATCCGTGGCAGGGGTTCCTTCACTCTCAAAAGCATCCATAACTAACAATAGGTCCGCCGGTTGTGGCGTTTTCACCTCCAGTGTGGGCAACAGCAGACGGCTCAAAGCATCGGCACAATTCTCGGTGCCAGGTCGATGGCGAATGACATAATCATAAGCGGATAATGTCAGTGCCTACCTCTGGATGCGGGATGAAGCATTGGTATAGATACCTTTGTTTTCAGAGAACAGTGAAATGAGCGACTTGTGATCTGTCTCCAGTTCAAACTGAAGGCCAAACAGGTACTGATGCATCTTTTTAACCCCATACACACAGGCTAGTGCTTCTTTCTCTGCCATGCTGTAGGCTCTTTCCACTTTAGACAAACTTTTTGAAGCATACGTGACTGGTTGAAGTTTACCTGACAGATTAGCTTGTTGGAGTACACAATCAATTCCATATGATGAAGCATCACAGGCCAAAACTAAATGTTTACATGGGTCATAATGTACCAGCAGCTTGTTAGAGCAAAGCAGATTAGTAGCTTTCTCAAAAGTTCTGTCTTGAGACGCACCCCTCACCCAATTATCACCTTTTCTTAGCACCATGTGCAGTGGTTCTAATAAGGTGCTCAATTTAGGTAGGAAGTTACCGAAGTAATTGAGTAGACCCAGGAACGAACGCAGCTCCGTCACATTCTGCGGCTTGGATGCATTCTTGATGGCCTTGGTTTTCGTGTCCGTGGGCCTGATGCCATCAGCAGCAATTTTCCTCCCCAGAAATTCAACCTCTGGTGCCATGACGACGCACTTCGAGCGTTTCAGTCTGAGTCCCACTTTGTCCAGACAATGTAGAACCTCTTCCAGGTTGTTCAGATGTTCCTCGGCATCACGACCTGTGATCAGGATGTCATCTTGGAACACGACGGTTCTGGGAACGGACTTCAGTAAACTCTCCATGTTTCTCTGAAATATTGCTGCAGCCGAGCGAATTCCAAAAGGGCACCTGTGATAAATAAACAGTCCTTTATGCGTGTTAATGCATGTAAGTCTCTTCGACGTCTCGACCAGCTCCTGTGTCATGTAGGCCAATGTCAAGTCCAGTTTGTTGAACGGCTTCCCCCCGGCTAGCGTTGCAAACAAGTCATCAGCCTTCGGTAACGGGTACTGATCATGTTTCGAAACCCTGTTGATCGTAGCCTTGTAGTCTCCACAGATTCTGATTGTGCCATCACTTTTCAGCACAGGAACAATGGGGCTGGCCCATTCATTAAATTCAACTGGTAATATGATCCCTTCACACTGGAGTCTGTCCAGTTCGATTTCGACCTTCTCCCTCATCATGTAAAGAACTGCCCGAGCTTTATGATGGGCGGGTCTTGCATCTGAGTTCACGTGGATCTGCACCTTGGCTCCCCAGAAGTTGCTGATGCCTGATTTGAACAGCGAGGGGAACTTGCCCAGTACTTGGGCACATGTATCTTTCTCCGACGACAATGCCTTGATGTCGTTCCAATCACATCTGATTTTTTCAAGCCAGTTCTTGCCGAACATCATTGGGCCATTGCCTGGGACAATCCATAGCGGTAACTCATGAACCGCACCATCATACACTTTAATTGTGGCACTGCCAATCAGCATTATGAGTTCTTTGGTATACGTGCGCATCTTGACATTGACTGGACTCAGCCTGGGCCTCACAGCCTTGATATTCCACAGCTTGTCGAATGCCCTCTGACTCATTATCAATTGACTCGCCCCCGTGTCCAATTCCATCGATACTGGCACCCTAGTAAATTTCACATTGATCATTATCGGTTTACTCTTAATTACACTTCCTCCTCTGATATCTCAGATTGCGTATCCGGATCCACGCTAGTCTGACCATCATCCTCCATGTGGTGTGTCGCAGCACACTTGCTCATCTGCGGACACTTGCACTGGAGATGCCCCACTCTCAGACAGCCTTTGCAACTATATTGCTTAAATCGGCACTGCTGGTGTTGGTGATTTCTCCGACAACGCCAACACGGAGAAATCGGATGCATTTCCATTGGCAGACTTTGGGCATCCACAGATTTCGCGTACGCAGTCGGGTAGGCCCTGCCATGTGCCGCTCTGCCGAACATCGAATCAATCATATTTACAGTATTTGCCAAGTTTAGATTTTTCACTGTTATCTGCTTTAGACTTCTATCCGTCGTCATGCATGACTGAGCGATCGTGATGGCCCTGTTCAAGTCCAACGTCTCCACCGCCAGTAGTTTACGCAGGATCACCTCATGGTTGATGCCGATTACAAAGAAGTCCCGCAGCATTTCTGCCAACACAGCCCCGAACTTACACGGTCCCGCTAGACGTCTCAGGTCGGCAACGAATTCCGTCGCATTCTGGCCCTCTGAGCGAACGGGCGTGTAAAATCTGTATCTCGAGATGTTGATGCCTTCATCTACCAGTGTACACAATTCTTCATTCGTCTTCTCTGTTGGACTCACAGGCAGGAGTAGATTCTTTATCAGACCATAAATTTTTGGACCGCAAACCGTGAGGAACACCGCCTGGCGCCAATCTGCGTCACCGACCTCCTCCATTTTGTTGGCTATGAAGAACTGGCTCAAATGGCTCACAAAGTGTGCCCAACCTTCTCCTTCCACAAATTGCTCCAACAATCCAATTGTGCTCATTTTTGCATGTAAAGGTTTTTGTTGCCTCGTCGCCAAATGTTGTGTATGCAATAACTGTTAGACTGAATACTGTTTAACTCCAAGAGGTATAACCTCGGCTCTGCTTTATTAAGGCCCAAAGTAACTAATATACAAAATGGCTGGCCTTTTATACTTGGGCTGCACACACATGTGCGCAGCCCAATGGCCTCCAACAGTGACACCATCTAGTGGCTAGTGATCCCAAAAGTACATACATGACAGAATTCCCTATTGGATTTCTTGATGACTATCTTATATTTCTGGCCTCTAGTTATACTCTTCCCCACAAGTGGAAATATTCTCTCTCTATCCACTCTATCACTCCTCAGCCTTCTTTTTTCAAGAGAAAAGAGACCCAGCCTGTTTATCTTTTCCTGATATGTATATCCTCGCATTTCTGGTATCATCCTTGTAAATCTTTTCTGCGCCCTCTCCAGTGCCTTCCAAATCCTTTTTATAATATGGTGATCAAAAGTGTACCAAGGTTCGATACCAAGGTTCAGCATAGCTTCCCTTCTTTTCAATTCTATACCTCTAGAAATAAACCCTAGTGCTTTGTTTGCTTTGTTTGCTTTTTTTATGGCCTTGCTAACCTGTGTCACAACTTTTAGTGATTTGTGTATTTGTATTCCGAGATCCCTTTTTTTCCTCTACTCCACCTAGACTCGCCCCCTCCACGTAATAACGGACCTCTCTATTCTTCCTACCAAAATGTAATACCTCACATTTATCTGTGTTGAACTTCATTTGCCATTTATATGCCCATTCTGCAAGTTTATTAATGTCCTCCTGTAATTTGTTCCAGTACTCAGTTTTGACTATCCCACCTAATTTGATGTAATCTGCAAATTTAGAAATTGTGTTTTTGATTCCAAAGTCTAAATCTTTAATATAAATTGTGGACAATAGTCGTCCCGGCACTGATCCTTATACAACACCACTACCCATCTTCTGCCACTGTGAATAGCTACCCTTTACTCCTACTGTCTGCTTTCTGTCTTGAAGCCAGCTAGCTATCCATTCTGCAACTTGTCCCCTGACTCTACATTCTATGACCTTGTTCATCAATCTATTATGGGTACCTTATCAAAGGCCTTTTAAAAATCGAGATAAATTACATCTACTGTATTATAGAAACATCGAAACATCGAAAATAGGTGCAGGAGTCGGCCATTCAACCCTTCGAGCCTGCACCACCATTCAATAAGATCATGGCTGATCATTCACCTCAGTACTCCATTCCTGCTTTCTCTCCATACCCCTTGATCCCTTTAGCCGTAAGGGCCATATCTAACTCCCTCTTGACTATATCTACCAAACTGGCATCAACAACTCTCTGTGGTAGAGAATTCCACAAGTTCACATTTCTCTGAGTGAAGAAATTTCTCCTCATCTCGGTCCTAAATGGCTTACCCCTTATCCTTAGACTGTGATCCCTGGTCTTGGACTTCCCCAACATCGGGAACATTCTTCTTGCATCTAACCTGTCCAATCCCGTCAGATTTTTATATGTTTCTATGAGATCCCCTCTCATTCTTCTAAACTCCAGTGAATATAGGCCCAGTCGATCCAGTCTCTCCTCATATGTCAGTCCTGCCATCCCGGGAATCAGTCTGGTGAACAGCAAGAACGTCCTTCCTCAGATTAGGAGACCAAAATTGAACACAATATTCCAGATGAGGCCTTACCAAAGCCCTGTACAACTGCAGTAAGACCTCCCTGCTCCTATACTCAAATCCCCTCGCTATGAAGACCAACATGCCATTTGCCTTCTTCACCGCCTGCTGTACCTGCAAGCCAACTTTCAATGACTGATGTACCATGACATCTAGGTCTCGTTGCACCTCCCCTTTTCCTAATCTGCCGCCATTAAGATAATATTCTGCCTTCATGTTTTTGCCACCAAAGTGGATAACCTCACATTTATCCACATTATACTGCATCTGCCATGCATTTGCCCACTCACCTAACCTGTCCAAGTCACCCTGTAGCCCCTTAGCATCCTCCTCACAGCTCACACTGCCACCCAGCTTAGTGTCATCTGCAAACTTGGAGATATTACACTCAATTCCTTCATCTAAATTATTGATGTATATTGTAAATAGCTGGGGTCCCAGCACTGAGCCCATCATTGTCTATTCTCTCTTCAAAAAATTCAAAGAGGTTGGTCAAGCAGGACTTTCCCATTTGAAATCCCTGACTATTCATTACTATATTTTCTCTAAAACTCCACGGGAAAAATGATCCATCCATGGCTATCAAAAGAAGTTAAGGGTGGCATTAGATTGAAAGAAGAAGCTTATAACGTTGTGAAAAATTGTAGTACACCTGAGGATTGGGAGAATTTCAGAAACCAGCAAAGGATGACCAAAAAATTGATTAAAAGGGAAAAAATAGAATGAGAAATTTAGCAAGAAATATAAAAACAGATTGTAAGAGCTTCTACAAATATGTAAAAAGGAAGAGAGTAGCAAAAGTAAATGTTGGTTCCTTAGAGGCTGAGGCAGGAGAATTTATTATGGGGAATAAGGAAATGGCAGAAACGTTTAACAAATACTGTCTTCACATTAGAAGACGAAAAATGTATATCTAAAATAATGGGGAACCAAGGGTCTAATGAGGGTGAGGAACTTAATATAATTAATATAAGTAGAGAAAAAGTATGAGTGAAACTAACAGCCTACATCCTGGGGTTCTGAAAGCCGTGGCTGCAGAAATAGTGGATGTATTGGTTTTGATCTTTCAAAATTCCCTAGATTTTAGAATGGTCCCAGCAGATTGGAAGGTAGCAAATGTAACTCCGCTATTCAAGAAAGGAGGGCAAGAGAAAACAGGGAACTACAGGTCAATTAGCCTGACATCGGTCATCAGGAAAATACTGGAATCCATTGTTCAGGAAGTGGTATCAGGGCACTTAGAAAATCATAACATCATTAGGCAGAGTCAACATCGTTTTGTGAAATGGAAATTTGAGGATGTAACTAGCAGGGTAGATAAAGGGGAACTAGTGGATGTAGTAGATTTGGATTTCCAAAAGGCATTTGAAAAGGTGCCACATGAAAGGTTATTACATAAGATAAGGGATCATGGGATTGGATGTAATGTATTAGCATGGATAGAGGATTGATTAATGGACAGAAAATAGAGAGTAGGGATAAACAGGTCTGTTTCAAGTTGGCAGGCTGTAACTAGTGGAGTGCTGCAAGGATCAGTGCTGGGGCCTCAGCTATTTACAATCTATATTAATGACCTAGATGAAGGGACTGAGTGTAATGTATCCAAGTTTGTTGACGATGCAAAGCTAGGTGGGTCAGTAAGCTGTGAGGCGAACACAAAACATCTGCAAAGGGATAAAGATAAACTGAGTGAGTTGGCAGTAAGGTGGCAGATGGAGTATAATGTAGGAAAATGTGAGGTTATTCACTTTGGTAGGAAGAATAGAAAAAAATAATATTTTTTAAATGGTGAGAGACTTTTAAATGTTGGTGTTCAGAGAGATGTGGGTGTCCTCGTGCAAGAAACATAGAAAGCTAGCATACAGGTACAGCAAATAATAAGGGAGGCAAATGGCATGTTGTCCTTTATTGCAAGGGGGTTGGAGTATAAGAGTAAGGAAGTCTTGCTACAATTGTACAGGGCCTTGGTGATACCACACCTGTGCCAGTTTTGGTCTCCTTATCTAAGGAAGGATATACATGCCTTGGAGGCGATGCAATGAAGGTTCACTAGATTGATTCCTGGGATGAGAGGGCTGTCTTATGATGAGATATTGTGTAAAATAGGCCTATAAACTCTGGAGTTTAGAAGAATGAGAGGTTATCTCATTGAAGCATACAAAATTCTGAAGGGGATTGACAGGTTGTTTCCCCTGGCTGGAGTGTCTAGAACGAGGGGACACAGTTTCAGGATAAGGGGTAGGCCATTTAAGACAGAGATGAGGAGGAATTTCTTCACTCAGAGGGTTGTAATTCTTTGGAATTCTCTGCCCCAGAGGGCTGTGGATGCTTGAGTATATTCAAGGCTGAGATAGATAGATTTTTGCACTCCAGGGGAATCAAGGGATATGGAGATCGGGCGGGAAAGTGAATCAGCCATGATCTTATTGAATGGCGGAGCAGGCTCGAGGGGCCGTATGACCTACTCCTGCTCCTATTTCTTATGTTCTTATGATCTAACAGATCAACATGAATGCCACTTACATTGTGTTACTTTGGACCGTGGATGAAGAGCAAAATGATGACCAGCAGCACCAGCAAGAGCAGCAGGACATGCAACAGTCTGCTGCTCACAGACCTGCAACTCCACAGGAGAGAGGGCATCAGCAGAGAGGTGCAGCTCGCAGCTGGCCAAATGAGGCACACAGATCTGCAGAGGATAAGCTTCCTCGACATGCTCAATAAGTTCAGGGTGTCGCATGAGGTGCTGGCAGATATTTGCAATCTGCTGGAACAAGACCTGCTGCCAACTGGACTTGGTGACCACACTTTACCAGTGGCTGTCAAAGTCACCATTGCCTTCAACGTTTTTGCCTCTGGATCCTTCCAGGGCTCCGCCAGAGATATTTGCAGGATCTCGCCGTTGACAGCCCACATATGCACAAGACAGGTGACTGATGGCTTCTTTGCTAGATCCAGCAGTTATTTCAACTGCACCTGCGATGACGCCAGTCAGAATCAGCGGGCTCTGGCTGGCTTTCCACAGGTGCAGGGCGTCATCGACTGCACACGTGGCAATCCACGCACTATGAGATTACCCAGAACTGTTCGTCAACCGCAAGGGCTTCCACTCCATCAATGTGCAGCTTGTGGGCAACCACAAAAATATCTTTATGCAGGTGTGCACAAGATTCCCGGGCAGCTGCTATGATGCTTTCATCCTGCAGCAGTCCAAGCTCCCAAACTTCTTCTCACCTGGAAGCAGAGTTACCTACAGGCTGCTCGGAGACAAGAGATACTCACTTAAAACGTGGCTGATGACACCGCTCAGAAACCCAAGGAATGCGGCCCAGGAGTGATACAATCAATGCCTTATGACCACCAGATGTGTCATTGAACAAGCCATCACCATGCTGAAGATGTGCTTCAGGTGTCTGGCCTTTCAGTACACACCAGCCAGGGTCTCCAGAATGGTCATGGTGTGCTGTGCTCTGCACAACATTGCACAGCAGCAAAGTATGGACCTACAGGAGGAACAAGGCGCAGAACACAGGGCCTCTTCAGACGATTCTGAAGAGGAAGAGGAAGATGAGGAGGCAGGGGAGGAGGAGGGGGAGAGGGAAGAGGAGGCAGAAGGTGAAGCAGGCAATGCACCACCAACGATGCACACTTCTTTCTGGCTTGCCCTCATTATTGCAAGATTAATTTAGTTTCCACTGTACACCCATCTAACAACCACATACAAAGATCCCCCCAGCCCCCCACCCCATGACCGCCAATGCCACTAATACAAAGCAGTCCTACAAACAACCAAACCTCCCTTTCCATTGCTCGGCATCAATTCATGTCTTCCCGTTGATCATCACACAACTGAAAGGCTAGTTGCTAGCCAGCAACCAAGAATGGGCAAGACATGAAAGTGGTGCAAACAAATAATATTTATATGGCTCACATCTAAAACAGAAACTTAACGTTCTAACAATGTGTAACAGACCCATGGGCAACTACAAATCTTTACTATTCCTTTTCCTAGCATTCCTATGTGTTGCAACCCCTGTGGTTTCAGCAGAGGCAGGCTGCTCAGATCCTTGCTCTGGCAGCTGAGAAGCTCCTGACCGACGTCCTCTGGGTTTTGGAGCCCGTGACATACTGTCAAAAACTGCTCCATCTGTGCAGGGCAGACGCAGCCATCGGAAAATGAGGCAGCATGTGGGGTATTGACTGGGGGGGGAGCGCAACAGGTAAGAAGTGGAAGCACTTTGAGCTGAGACCCCACTTCCATGTCCCCATCATCCCTCTCATGGCCCAGCCGCACTTCCCTGCTAGCAATGTGCTGTAGAACACTTTGCTGCAGATCAGTGGGGCAATGAAAGGCCAAGGCTAGGGTATCATTCATCCTATTTACAGTGGCATTCATAGTGCAGGTCATTGGTGAAGGCCTCCAAGCACTCGTCTGATTGCCATATTTGATGCTCCATGCAGTTAGCCACTCTTTCCATCGATGAAGACATCATCACAAAGGCTTGCGACATCATGCCACTCATGCTTGAGACAGACTCTCGAATCTCTCTGCAATCGTGCACAGTGCATCTGGAACGCCTGCCAGTACATTGCACATTCTCTGCTGCTGCTCCAGAAGTATCCTGTTCGTTGACAGCAGAGCGTAGAGCATCCTGCGGCCTCTGATGAGAACTCTCCACTGCTGCCCCTGACTCCACCATCTGCTCTTGCTCACAAGTGATGTATGAGTCACCAGGTGAAAACCCAACTTTCTGCCTTACTGGTTCCACCGAAGTGTGAATATCTCAGCTGCTGCAGGATCTGCATGAGTCCTGAGACGGTGCTCCCTCAGAGGGAATGAGCTCCTATGAGGAAACGATGGTGGCAGCGGTGACCTGGACCACCTTCTGCTGGACCTGTGAAGGCCTGTGGGAAACAAAAGACATGAATGAGTACTGTTACGGCACGAATGCTTGAAGTTATCATTGTGCACATGATCATATTTCACTCACTATTGACATCAAGTCAACATGAGTGAGTGTTGTATTCCATGTGGCTATCTGATATTTAATTCTGTCACCAGGAAGCTGGGAGGATCCCATCTCCCCATCTCCGATGGCCTTGCACGCTGAAACTCCATTGATTTCTGGTACCTGCTCCTCTGCACTTGTTAGCTGTGAGATGGCTGGAGGGCCATTTCCAGTTCTCTGCCTCTCCCTGATGTTTGTGCTCTCTTCTCTTGCAAAGATGGAATGAAAAGACCTATGAGTGAGTCTAATGGCATGTGATGAATGGATGGACAGAGAGCATTTGTTGAGGGGACTACGTGGAAAAGGCATGACATTGCATAAGGATGAGGGTGAATGTCAGTGGTGGATGGACAGGTGGGGATATGAGGAAGTGTGTAGATAGAGAGGGATGGGTGTACCTGCAAAGCAAGTTGGTGTGAGGAGTGATGTGCTGGCATAGGCTTGAGAAGGCAGAGTGAGGGGGTTGGGGTGATGTGCATTATCAGACCCCACCCCCCGCTGTACATTAAAATCAAGGCCAACAATGTTTCTCTTGGTTCATTGCCCTACTCTTTGCTAAATAGCCAGAAGGCAAGTCCACCAAGCAAAGCAGATGGAATGCCATTTTCAACACTCCTCTGAAGACCCGCTTCCTTGTTGGGCAGAATCCACTTTCATTTTAACATGAATCCTAAAATATACTTACATTTTCACGGCTGGCCAAATCATTGTTATGCTGCATAATATTTTTTTGTATCATTAAACTAACATTTATGTGCCCCACTGGTCTCCCAAAAAACTGCTTCAAAGGATGAACAGATGTGAAGAATATGGCTCCAAGTAAAAGTTGTAGCACTGACACAGATCAAGTGAAGCAGTAGGAACACTAGACAGGATGTTTACAGTAAAAAATAACCTCTTCGAATTTCCTGTGGGGTGATATTGGAAAGTGTACCCAAAAGTACACCTATTGGTGCGCCCATTTTCCTGATATCAATTGAAACCCAAATTTCCTGTAAATCTTATTATACGCCAGACATAAAAATAGCTGTAAATAAGCGGAAATCAGCGTAAGTAATTGAGGCCCGAGGAAAGCAGCAAACTCACACTATATATTCCTTCCTTAAGTCTGAAGTTTCAAGCTATCGAACTATCATTCATGTGCATTAGGAACACCATGGCCCGGAGTGTGTACGGACCTGGGAAGACATTGTAAAAGCCAATTTACAGCGCACAATTCTTTTCCGATCTGTCAAGCTGGAGCTTGACAGATCCAACGCATATCGGGAACGATGACATTTGCAAGGGCAAGATTGCGGTATTTACCGATAGCTTGCCCAGCAAATGTCCCCAAAACTCTTGCGCCTGATAAAAGCAAGCGCAATGTCTACCTTTACAAGCGTAAGAGTTTTAAAACACACTTAAAACATAAAAAATAAAATTTAAAAAATACATTTTATTTTTTAAAACCCTGCCCATTACATTCAATTTATTTTAAAGCATAATTAAAACTTTTTTTTTAAATCAGAATTTTTTATTTAAAATACATAAATAACTTTAATTTAAATTAATGTTAAATATGTAGCGTATTTTTTCTATTTTTTATTAATGTTTTGTGTGTTTGGGAGGGGTTTCTCATTCATAATAATGGGAACTCGAACTTACGGAGTTCCCGTTATTATGAATGATTATATACTTTACCGTGATTGGCTGCCCAGAGCCATGTTACTGCAGCTCCAGCCCTGCGCACGTCCTGACGTGCACGTGCTGCGATGGGCAGTCAGTGGAGGCCTCAGGACCGGGAACTCACGTGGGCGCAGCAGGATAAGGTAAGTGCGCATCTTTTTTCCAAAATTCAGTCGAACGCCTGCGGGAAGGAGAAACCAGGATTTCTGGGCCCATTTTTAATGTGACTGATACTAAGGTCATAAAAATGCACGTACTGATACAGAAAATATAGTGTAGAATAAATGTTTTTAAATCATTATAAAACAGCAGAAAAATTACTTTGTTTTCTGCTACACCTAAAATTTTAAAAGCCTTTGAAAAGACGCAGAAGCTCTCTCAACCCATTATCAACCTTTTCCAAGGTTAAAGTCAGGAGGGGGAGGCTAAGAAGCAGTAGGGAATTCAAAGTGCAGATGCAAACTACAGGCAACTGACTAAAGCAGTCCCCTGTTTGATGGCTGCATGAGGTGCTTCTGAGGCAGACCCTCTGTGCCACACCATGACACCATCTCCATAGATTAGCATTGCAGAATACCTGCAAATAAGTGGAGCCAGGTTTTGTCAAGTGTTACTGTCACTGGGTGTGCCAGCCCTTTGCTGCATTATGGCTGTAGGTGTTCTTGCAGCAGATAGCACAACTCTGCATTGCCTCTCAGCTCCACCAGACCCAGCTTTATATAGATATCGTCAGATAGGAATGCTAGAGCCTGCAGATAGCGTTGCATCTTGGTAGATGTGGCCAATCATGGAGCATTAACTGTTAGTTACTCTGGTACGTCTTCTGGATGTCGCTCTGGTATGCCGGCACGGGCTCGAGGGGCCAAATGGCCTTCTTCCGTGCTTCTATGTCTTCTATGATTCTGTAACCATTCTATGATTCTTTCATGCAGTACCAATGAAGACATGATATACTCTTGTGGGCGGCGCCCCAAAAAACACCCATCGGGCCAGCTGTCACAACGTCCTTTGAGAAGAGGAACCATGGCACGCACCCATTTTCTGCCAGGCAAGGTCTTGTTTCCTTTGTCTGCAGTTGTGAGGGTCCCAGCAGGTGGGCACAGGACACTTCTTGTACGGCCGGAGCTGCCTGCCATCTATCTGTATATCCTCCTCTTCTTCCTAACCCCTCAAATAGGGGGATTCCTGCAGGAAAATCTGCTGGTACCAGTAACGGTGCCAGGGTCAAAAAGAAAATTGGTACAGAGGCTCATGACTACCTAAGTCCAGCAGGAAAAGAAATGGTCAACAAATAACTAAAATATGAAGGAACAAAGTTACTTACCTGTACCTTTTAAATTAGCTACATCCAGACTAAATACCTATCAATGTTGGATGCCTATTTCACAAACCAGGGGGAGAAATTGGCCCCCTTTGTGTCTCCCATTAGCATGTCCAGGGGGCGATAATGGTGCACTACCGGCTCTGTGAGCGGGCACGGCGAGAATACCGACGCCCGCAAACTTCCCGTGCAGGTTAGCGGTGGCCGTAAACCCTAACTCCATGATCCCCTGCGCCCCGGAGATCATGATGTCAGATTTTTGAGCAATGAGGGAGTGAAGGGTTACGGGGAGCGGGCAGGGAAGTGAAGCTGAGCCCATGATCAGATCAGCCATGCTCTTAAGGAATGGCAGAGCAGGCTCGAGGGGCCAGGTGACCCACTCCTGCTCCTAGTTCTTATGTTCTTATCCAATGCGCAGCGCCCCGGGTGCGAACTTCGCTTCCGCCCCTTGCAGCATCGCTGGGCATCAACATTGGCAGCTGCAGGAGGGGTTGTAAGCTAGGCCGGCCGCTTGGGGAACAACAGTTAAAGGGACCGCCAATGAGGTAGGGATTCATTTTTTATTCATCCCTCAGGTCATTACTTTCAAGTTTTCGTCTGCTGCGATTGGTCAGCCCTGTACTCTGTTTGATTGCTTGGGGCTGATCGTTGTGGATCACAGGTGCCATTGCCGAGCAAGGGATTCGTTTTCTTGCAAGGCCTGCAGCAATGGCGCTTCTCAATAAGGGAGGGAAGGAGCCTCTGATCTCGGCAACGCTGCAACACTCTGCTGGTCCGCCCCTCTTGCCTGGTTTAGTGCTCCATCATCATCATCATCATCGGCAGTACCTTGGAGTCGAGCATGACTTACCTCCACTCTAAAAGTGAGTTCTCAGGTGCCTGAGGAGTCCAATGCAGAAATTACAGTCTCTGTCACGGGTGGGGCAGACAGTGGTTGAAGGAAAGGGTGGTCGGGGAGCCTGGGTTGACACACACTCCTTCCGCTGTCTACGCTTGGTTTCTGCTTGTTCTCGGCGATGGGACCCGAGGTGCTCAGCCCCCACCCGATGCTGTTCCTCCACTTTGAGCAGTCGTGGGCCAGGGATTCCCAGGAGTCGGTGGGGATGTTGCATTTTGTTAGGGAGGCTTTGAGGGTGTCCTTGAAGCGTTTCCTCTGCCCACCTGGGGCTTGCTTGCCGTGTCGAAGCTCCGTGTAGAACGTTTGCTTTGGGAGTCTTGTGTCGGGTATGTGGTGGATGTGGCCAACCCAATGGAGCTGGTTGAACGTGGTCAAAGCTTCGATGCTGGGGATGTTGGTCTAAGCGAGAACATTGATGTTGGTGCGTCTCTCCTGCCAATGGATTTGCAGGATCTTGCGGAGGCAGCTCTGGTGGAACTTCCCCAGCACTTTGAAGTGTCTGCTGCATATTGTCCATGTTTCTGAGAAATATAGGAGGGCAGGTATCACTACTGCCCTGTAGACCATGAGCTTGGTGCCGGATTTGAGGTTCTGGTCTTCAAACATTCTCTTCCTCAGGCGACCGAAGCCTGCGCTGGTGCACCGAAGGCAGTATTGGACCATATCGCCAATGTCTGCTCTTGCTGACAGTAGGCTCCCGAGGGAAGTAGTAGCGCTTGATTTAATGCTCCACTTCCCTCCTGGAGCGGTAAAATGGAGGTTCGTATCCACTAGAATTGCTGCCGTAAACGATATCGCATGAAATGGGGCGCTATGCAATTTCTCAACCCGCTTTTAGAATTAACCTCTTGCATTGGGAAATGGCATGCTGGAGGGTAATGCCCACCCCCATGAATATATAAAATGAAGCATCCGCCTGTTTGAGGTGGGCACTACCTATTATTGTGTATGGAGAAAGAGTCAGACTGAACACTGTGAGCTCAAAGTAAAGTGTGACCGTAGTCTTTTATTGCAGGTCTCCAGAGTGCCTCTCCAACCTGTGAAGCCTTCTTAAATACCTTGGGGCTCCGGGGAATGAGCCCTCTGGTGGCTGTACAGAGTAAATATAAGCCTACATATATAACAACATTCCCCCCCCCCAAACTCAATAGTGTAACTATTTACAATGTGAGTCGATCTGGGGCCCTTCTTGCCCTGGTTGATCATCTCGGTGTGAAAGCTGGTGTTGTTGAATCATTTGCTGGGCCCTCGTTGGGCTGCTCTGCAGCTGGTCTTGCTGGGCTGCCTGGTGTGTTGGGCCCTGCTGGGCTGCTGTGGATGATGGGTTCTGCTTCGTGGTCAACCATGGTGTCGGGTGCCATTGCTGCGTGTGTTGGGGGATCAAAAAAGGTAGGGTCCAAGGTGGGTTGCTGAGCGTAGTCCGTGAATCTGAGTTTGATTTGGTCCAAATGTTTCCGGTGAATGAGTCCATATAAAAGTTTGACCTGAAACACCCTGCTCCCCTCTTTGACCATGACAGTGCCTGGAAGCCACTTGGGAGGACCTAGTCCATAATTTAATACAAATACAGGATTACTAACTTCAATCTTGCGTGACACAATTGCGCTATCATGGTATGCACTTTGTTGAAGCCGCCTGCTCTCTACCTGTTCATGTAGATCAGGGTGAACTAATAAGAGCCTTGTCTTAAGTGCTCTTTTCATGTTTTTTCTAAAGATGCTGTTGAAAAAGTGCATTTTTATATTCTCATTTTTAGCGGTTTTAACTTCTCACAGCTCAGTGCTGGAAAACCTGAAGCAGCACAGTTTGATATCTACATGCCTTTGGCTTCAACTCCTTTAACTACCCTAGCTGCGAACTTAGATTCAACCCACTGACACGAAACAAGTCAAGGTCAACTGTTTGGCCTTGAGCAGAATTTTCAAATCCATATCTGGTTTTCCACCTTCAGAACATTGCCCATATGCTTCAAACTGACTCCCTCCACTGCTTCATCACCTCAGGGATCGATTTCTGAAATGCTCTCCTCACTCGTCTCCCCTGAATTCCCCTGGGAAATTCAATCCTGCTCCACCCATTCCTTGGACAAAACAAGCATCAATTTCATGGTGCTATTTCCCACACCCTAAAGACCCCTGAAATACGTCTAATGCCAATCTGGCACTTTGGCTGGGTAAGAGACTGAGCTAAAGGGGTCAACACCTGAGAGTATCCAGCAATAGTGAGCAACAGCAGGTATTGGTGCCAGGAAAAGACAAGGAGAGAGCTCGCTAGAGGACAATGTCCTCTTCCAGCGCTGCTGAAGAGGACGGAGATACAACTTCAGGGGTCGAGCAGTGAGAAGAAAACTATTACCTCACATTTATTTATTTAAGAATTTGTATGGTCTGCCACCGAGTTTCACCACTATAGCTAAAAGTGTGGAGGAGCCAGCCTCCAGTCTGTGTGGTGTCATCTCCCAGGGCATCAGTACTCTGCAGTTTTACCTTGGAGAGTGTGGCCCCCTCCAGGGATGCTGCAGCCAGGCCCTCACAACAGGAGCCAATGATCACAGTGTTTGCAGCTTTGGTGGAAGCTCAAATGGCTATGATACAGACTTTGGACTGAAACCTGAGATTGACAGAGTAAACAAATTGGGGGTTTTAATGTATCATTAATCTTTGTACTCTGCTCTCCCGCAGATGAGTACAAGAGGAGAGGCCCTGAATCACAGCCCATAGGAGAGGCAGTGGCACATGTTGCCCTCTATCAGGATGGCAGCACCCACTCAACCAATACCAACCACGTTGCCAGGAAGCCAGCTGGGCCAGAGTGCTGCCATCCACAGCCGGTCCCCAGAGGCTTGAGCTGCCATAAGTCACCAGCTACAAGGGTCCCCTACAGGCACAAAATTCAACTCCAAGCATCTTTGAATTGCCAGGTTGTACAGAATCCAGCAAACTATAATGAGGTGGCCCACTTTGTCCTGGCCATACTGTAGGGAGCCCTCTGAGTCATCAAGACACCTGAAACTTAGTTTCAAAATGCCATTTGGTATGCTTTATGATGTTCCAGGCGGTTCTATGGCTTTTATTGTACCTGTGTTGTTATCATAGAATCATAGAAGTTTACAGAACGGAAGGAGGCCATTTCGGCCCATCATGTCCGTGCCAGCCAACAAGAGGCTATCCAGCCTAATCCCACTTTCCAGCTCTAGCTCCGTAACCCTGCACGTTACGGAACTTCAAGCGCACATCCAAGTACTTTTAAAATCTGGTGAGGATTTCTGCCTCTACCACACTTTCAGGCAGCGAGTTCCAGACCCCCACAACCCTCTGCATGAAGAAATTTCCCCTCAAATCCTCTCGAAACCTTCTACCAATTACTTTAAATGTATGCCCCCTGATTGTTGATCCCTCTGCTGAGGGAATGTCTAGGCCACTCATAATTTTATACACCTCAATAAGGTCTCCCCTCAGCCTCGTCTGTTCCAAGGAAAACAAATCCAGCCTATCCTATCTGTCCTCATAGCTAAGATTCTCCACTCCCGGCAACATCCTCGTAAATCTCCTCTGTACCCTCTCCAGTGCAATCACATCCTTCCTGTAATGCGGTGACCAGAACTGCACACAGTACTCCAGCTGTGACCTAACCAGTGTTTTATACAGTTCAAGCATAACCTCCCCCCGCCCACCCCCACCCCACCGCCCCAGCTCTTGTATTCTATGTCTCGTCTAATAAAGGCAAGCAATAAGTATGCCTTCTTAACCACCTTATCTACCTGGCCAGGTAAAAAACGGGATGAGGTCCGACGGGACGAATTTAGGGAACTAGGAACTAAATTAAAAAGTAGGACCTCAAAAGTAGTAATCTCACGATTGCTACCAGTGCCACATGCTAGTCAGAGTAAGAATCGCAGGATAGCTCAGATGAATACATGGCTTGAGGAGTGGTGCAGAAGGGAGGGATTCAAATTCCTGGGACATTGGAACTGGTTCTGGGGGAGGTGGACCAGTACAAACCGGATGGTCTGCACCTGGGCAGGATCGGAACCAATGTCCTAGGGGAAGTGTTTGCTAGTGCTGTTGGGGAGGAGTTAAACTAATATGGCAGGGGGATGGGAACCTATGCAGGGAGACAGAGGGAAGTAGAATGGGGGCAGAAGCAAAAGATAGAAAGAAGAAAAGTAAAAGTGGAGGGCAGAGGAACCTAAGGCAAAAAGCAAAAAGGGCCACATCCCACCAAAATTCTAAAGGGTCCAAATGCTCTCAGACCAATGTGCACAAATCATCGTACGATTTCTCTGTGGGTTACGCTGGAGTGAGCAGATTCTTCATCAGGCCATACGTTGGTGCCCCACAGACAATGAGGGGGATCGCCCTTCATTTGGCACAGCTCTCTTCCCCATCTAGCTCGTTGGCCACGAAGTATTGGTCGAGTCGCTCCACAAAAGTTTCCCAATCATCTACCTCCGAAAATTTCTCCAGGATGCCCACTGTTCTCTGCATCTTTGGGTTCACTCTCTGTATCTCGTCACCAGTTGTTGTGTATGGATAAAGAGTCAGATTGAACACTGTGAGCTCAAAGTAAAGTGCGACCTTAGTCTTTTATTGCAGGTCTCCAGAGTGCCTCTCCAACCTGTGAAGCCTTTTTAAATACCTGTGTTCCCAAGGGATTATGGGATCCCTTGAGACTCTGGGAATGAGCCCTCTGGTGGCTGTACAGAGTAAATACAAGTCCACATATATAATACCTATGTTGTTACCCCCGCTCCCTCTTCCCACACCCCACCATCACCTGGAAACTACACAATGATGCAAAATGGCAGATTTCTAGAGGGTCAGAACTTGTGTTTTTCCTCTACCAGCCATTTGCATTATGCCACTGCATCAAGCGGCAGAAAATCCTACTTTTTCTGTACTCACCACCATCATCCACTAAAGCATTTCAGTTAAAAAAACGTTGCTAATAAAAATATTTTTGTGGAATCCACAATTGTTTGAATTTTTGAAACTAAATGTGAGTCTCCTAGCATTGAGACTCACTCCATGCTACGTTTTCATAATCTTACTTGCCATTCTATTGTGATACTTTGCTTTGAACATATCTTAATTGCTATTCAAAAGCATCTCTCTTTCCACCACCAGCTCCTCCCCCACACCATAGTTGGAGCACACAGCAAATTATTTATATAATCATGATATCCAAACCAGACGGTGCTACCTCAGGTATAGCAAATGTCCTGCTGTTTTAGGTGAACTGGAGGAATTTTAACCTGCTTCAGGCATTAATAAGCCATACTGATTGCACCGTGCAAGGCATGACTTAATTTATCAAACCACATTCCACTTGACCTTAACTGTTTTTTCTAAAGATGCTGTTGAAAAAGTGCATTTTTATATTCTCATTTTTAGCGGTTTTAACTTCTCACAGCTCAGTGCTGGAAAACCTGAAGCAGCACAGTTTGATATCTACATGCCTTTGGCTTCAACTCCTTTAACTACCCTAGCTGCGAACTTAGATTCAACCCACTGACACGAAACAAGTCAAGGTCAACTGTTTGGCCTTGAGCAGAATTTTCAAATCCATATCTGGTTTTCCACCTCCAGAACATTGCCCACATGCTTCAAACTTACTCCCTCCACTGCTTAAACCAGATCCATGTCTTCATCACCTCGGGGATCGATTTCTCAAATGCTCTCCTCACTCGTCTCCCCTGAATTCCCCTGGGAAATTCAATCCTGCTCCACCCATTCCTTGGGCAAAGCAAGCATCAATTTCATGGTGCTATTTCCCACACCCTAAAGGCCTCTGAAATACGTCGAATGCCAATCTGGCACTTCGACATTGGAACTGGTTCTGGGGGAGGTGGACCAGTACAAACCGGACGGTCTACACCTGGGCAGGATCGGAACCAATGTCCTAGGGAGAGTGTTTGCTAGTGCTGTTGGGGAGGAGTTAAACTAATATGGCAGGGAGATGCGAACCTATGCAGGGAGACAGAGGGAAGTAGAATGGGGGCAGAAGCAAAAGATAGAAAGAAGAAAAGTAAAAGTGGAGGGCAGAGGAACCGAAGACAAAAAGCAAAAAGGGCCACATCCCACCAAAATTCTAAAGGGGCAAAGTGTGTTAGAAAGACAAGCCTGAAGGCTCTGCGCCTCAATGCGAGGAGTATTCGCAATAAGGTGGGCGAATTAACTGCGCAGATAGCAGTTAATGGGTATGATGTAATTGGCATCACAGAGACATGGCTCCAGGGTGACCAAGGCTGGGAACTCAACATCCAGGGGTATTCAACATTTAGGAAGGATAGACAGAAAGGAAAAGGAGGCCGGGTGGCGTTGCTGGTTAAAGAGGAAATTAATGCAATAGCAAGAAAGGACATTAGCTTGGATGATGTGGAATCGGTATGGGTGGAGCTACGGAATACCAAGAGGCAGAAAACGCTAGTGGGAGTTGTGTACAGACCAAACAGTAGTAGTAAACAAGAAATTAGGGATGCATGCAATAAAGGTACAGCAGTTATCATGGGTGACTTTAATCTACATATTGATTGGGCTAACCAAACTGGTAGCAATGCGGTGGAGGAGGATTTCCTGGAGTGTGTTAGGGATGGTTTTCTAGACTAATATGTCGAGGAACTAGGGAGTTAGCCATCCTAGCCATCCTAGACTGGGTGATGTGTAATGAGAAAGGACTAATTAGCAATCTAATCATGTTGTGCGAGGCTCCTTGGGGAAGAGTGACCATAATATGGTAGAATTCTTTATTAAGGTGGAGAGTGCCACAGTTAATTCAGAAACTAGGGTCCTGAACTTAAGGAAACGTAACTTAAATGGTTTGAGGCGTCAATTGGCTAGAATAGACTGGCAAATGATACTTAAAGGGTTGACGGTGGATAGGCAATGGCAAACATTTAAAGATCACATGGATGAACTTCAGCAATTGTACATCCCTGTCTGGAGTAAACATAAAACGGGGAAGGTGGCTCAACCGTGGCTAACAAGGGAAATTAAGGATAGTGTTAAATCCAAGGAAGAGGCATATAAATTGACCAGAAAGAGCAACAAATCTGAGGGCTGGGAGAAATTTAGAATTCAGCAGAGGAGGACAAAGGGTTTAATTAAGAGGGGGAAAATAGAGTACGAGAAGAAATTTGCCGGGAATATAAAAACTGACTGCAAAAGCTTCTATAGATATGTGAAGAGAAAAAGATTAGTGAACACAAACGTAGGTCCCTTGCAGTCGGATTCAGGTAATTTTATAATGGGGAACAAGGAAATGGCAGACCAATTGAACAAATACTTTGGTTCTGTCTTCACGAAGGAAGACAAAAATAACCTTCCGGAAGTACTAGGGGACCAAGGGTCTAGTGAGGAGGAACTGAAGGATATCCTTATTAAGGCGGGAAATTGTGTTTGGGAAATTGATGGGATTGAAAGCCGTAAATCCCCAGGGCCTGATAATCTGCATCCCAGAGTACTTCGGGAAGTGGCCTTAGAAATAGTGGATGCATTGGTGATCATTTTCCAATTGTCTATCGACTCTGGATCACTTCCTATGGACTGGAGGGTAGCTAATGTAACACCACTTTTTAAAAAGGGAGGGAGAGAGAAAGTGAGTAATTATAGACCGGTTAGCCTGACATCAGTAGTGGGGAAAATGTTGGAATCAATTATTAAGGATGAAATAGCAGCACATTTGGAAAGCAGTGACAGGATCGGTCCAAGTCAGCATGGATTTATGAAGGGAAAATCATGCTTGACAAATCTTCTGGAATTTTTTGAAGATGTAACTAGTAGAGTGGACAAGGGAGAACCAGTGGATGTGGTGTATTTGGATTTTCAAAAGATTTTTGACAAGGTCCCATACAAGAGATTGGTGTGCAAAATCAAAGCACATGGTATTGGGGGTAGTATGCTGATGTGGATAGAGAACTAGTTGGCAGACAGGAAGCAGAGAGGCGGGATAAACAGGTCCTTTTCAGAATGACAGGCAGTGACTAGTGGAGTGCTGCAAGGCTCAGTGCTGGGACCCCAGCTCTTTACAATATAAATCAATGATTTGGATGAAGGAATTGAGTGTAATATCTCCAAGTTTGCAGATGACACCAAACTGGGTGGCAGTGTGAGCTGTGAGGGGGGGCACTAGGAGGCTGCAGGGTGACTTGAACAGGTTAGGTGAGTGGGCAAATGCATGGCAGATGCAGTATAATGTGGATAAATGTGAGGTTATCCACTTTGGGAGCAAAAACACGAAGACAGAATATTATCTGAATGGCGGCAGATTAGGAAAAGGGGTGGTGCAACGAGACCTGGGTGTCATGGTTCATCAGTCATTGAAAGTTGGCATACAGGTACAGCAGGCGGTGAAGAAGGCAAATGGTATGTTGGCCTTCATAGCTAGGGGATTTGAATATAGGAGCAGGGAAGTCTTACTGCAGTTGTGTAGGGCCTTGGTGAGGCCTCACCTGGAATATTGTGTTCAGTTTTGGTCTCCTAATCTGAGGAAGGATGTTCTTGCTATTGAGGGAGTGCAGCAAAGGTTCAACGGACTGATTCCTGGGATGGCAGGACTGACATATGAGGAGAGACTGGATCAACTGGGCCTTTATACATTGGAGTTTAGAAGGATGAGAGGGGATCTCATAGAAACATATAAAATTCTGACTGAACGGGACAGGTTAGATGCAGGTAGAATGTTCTCGATGTTGGGGAAGTCCAGAAGCAGGGGACACACTCTTAGGATAAGGTGTAGGCCATTTAGGACTGAGATGAGGAGAAACTTCTTCACTCAGAGAGTTGTTAACCTGTGGAATTCCCTGCCCCAGAGAGTTGTTGATGCCAGTTCATTGGATATATTCAAGAGAGAGTTAGATATGGGCCTTACGGCTAAGGGGATCAAGGGGTATGGAGAAAAAGCAGGAAAGGGGTACTGAGGGAATGATCAGCCATGATCTTATTGAATGGTGGTGCAGGCTCGAAGGGCCGAATGGCCTACTCCTGCACCTATTTTCTATGTTTCTATGGCCTGCTACTTTCAGGAATCTGTGGACATGCACTCCAAGATCCCTTTGTTCCTCTACACTTCTCAGTGTCCTACCATTTACTGTGTATTCCCTTTTTTTGTTAGCCCTCCACAAATTCATTACCTCACACTTCTCTGGATTAAACTCCATTTGCTGCTGTTCTGCCCAGCTGACCAGTTGATTGATATCTTCCTGCAGTCTGCAGCTTTCTTCTTCATTATCAACCACACAGCTAATTTTAGTATCATCTGCAAACTACTTAATCATACCCCCTATATTCAAGTCTAGATCATTGATGTATATCACAAAAAGCAAGGGACCTAGTACTGAGCCCTGCGGAACCCCACTAGAAACATCCTTCTAGCCACAAAAACACCCATAAGCCATTACCCTTTGCTTCCTGCCTCTGAGCCAATTTTGGATCCAACTTGCCACTTTGCCCTGGATCCAATTTATTTTCGTGACCAGTTTGCCTTGTGGGACATTATCAAAAGCTTTGCTAAAATCCATATACACTGTATCATACGCACTGCCCTCATCGACTCTTCTGGTTACCTCCTCGAAAAATTCAATCAAGTTAGTCAGACACGACCTTCCCTTAACAAATCCGTGCTGACTGCCCTTGATTAATGAAGATTTATCCTGTCCTTCAGGATTTGTTCCAGTAATTTTCCCACCACCGAGGTTAGGCTGACTGGCCTGTAATTACTCGGTCTATCTCTTTCTCCCTTCTTAAACAAAGGTACCACATTAGCAGTCCTCTGGCACCACACCTGAAGCCAGAGAGGATTGAAAACTGATGGTCAAAGCCTCTGCTATTTTCTCCTTTGCTTCGTTTAACAGCCTGGGATACATTTCATCCGGGCCTGGGGATTTACCCCCTTTCAAAGCTGCTAAACCCCTTAATACCTCCTCTCTCACCATGTTTATTTCTTCTAATATTTCACACTCCTCTTTGATAGCAATGTCTGCATCGCCCCTCTCTTTTGTGAAAACAGATGCAAAGTATTCATTAAGAACCATAAATCTTCCGCCTCCACACACAGATTATTCTCATGGTCTCTAATAGGGCCTACCCTTTCTTTAGTTATCCTCTTGCTCTTAATATATTTATAAAACATCTTTGGGTTTTCCTTGATTTTACTTGCCAAGAATTTTTCATGCTCTCTCTTTGCTTTCCTAATATCCTTTTTAGTTTCACCCCATGCACTTTCTATACTCCTCTTGTGATTCTGCAATATTTAGCCGTCGATATCTGTCATAAGCCTCCCTTTTTTTATTTATCCTACCCTGTATGGCCCTAGACATCGAGGGGGCTCTAGATTTGTTAGTCCCACCCTTGGCCTGAACCCTCTGGATCTCCTCCTTGAATGCCTCCCACTGCTCTGACACTGATTTACCTTCAAGTAGCTATTTTCCAGTTCACTATGGCCAAATCACCTCTCAGCTTAGCAAAGTTGGCTTTTCCACAATTTAGAACTTTTATTCCTGGTCAATCCTTGTCCTTTTCCATAACTACCTTAAATCTAACTGAATTATGGTGACTATCACCTAAATGTTCTCCCACTGATACCCCTTTCACCTGCCCAGTTTCATTCCCTAAAACTAAATCCAGAACCGCTCCCTCCCGTGTTGGGCTTGTTACATACTGGCTTAAAGAGTTCTCCTAATGCATTTTAGGAATTCCGCACCCTCTATACCCTTCACACTCATTTTGTCCCAGTTAAGATTAGGATAGTTGAAATCCCCTACTATTACTGCCCTATAGTTGTTGCACTTCTCAGAAATGGGATTGCAGAGGGGTGTCATCAGCTATGTGCGGACATGGTATCCGTCGTCCGTTAGCATCATCCGCTGACATTCCTGGATGGGTGGAAAAGTGTGTATGAGGGGGGGAGGGGGGTTGGAGGGGGTGGATGAGTGTCGCAGTATGAAGGTCTTATGGCAACTGCCAATGAAACTGATGCACACTTACATTATCCTTCTGCGATGATCACATGCCAGTTGAACATTGATGGAGTGGACTCCATTCTTGTCCATATAAGCTTCTGCTGGCTGATCTTCTGGCATCCTGATAGTTACATGAGTCTATTATGTTCGGGACACGAGGGAAACCAGCCACTGCTGCAAATCTGGCTATTGGCGACCATCACGATAGTAATTATTGGTTTGCTCTGGCAAGGAAGGCACTGGTGATCTGTTTGATTACCTGTGCATTGCAGACTGGGAGTTATGGCAAGTCTCCCCTGCAGCAGCCTGGAGGAAACCTGTGGCAAAAAAGTTAAGGGCAGTGGTGATTTTGCGAGCCTCTTACAAAGCATGGTTGTCTTGATCCAGTAAGCAGCAGCTCCTGCTGCCGGAAGCTACACAGATCCGTAACAGATGGCGAACTTGAGCCTGCTCTGGACATGCACTACTCACAATGGCACACAAATCCTAAGGACCTAAGTGCCTGAAATTCAACTTCCACTAATGTCAGTCAGTTTGTGAAGTCAATCCTTTTATATAGCAGGACTTCTGACCCGCCAGTTAAAATCGCATCATCAGACTCCTATTTGAATTTATACATAAGGTATATGTATATACCGCCTGCTACCGGCTGCAAAATTGTGACCTGAGGCAGCTCCACAGTGAAAATGGTGGTCGGCGGGAACAGTGTGCTGAATCGATTTTCGTGATTTTAATCACTCACGTTCCCATTCTTGCCAGGTAGATTGGTTAAAATCGAGATAATAGTTTTGGAATCTTCTAATGCATTTCAGGCATTTATAAAGCACCTATAGCAGTAGCATAGTGGTAATGTTACTGGACCTGTAATCCAGAGGCATGGACTAATGATCTGGAGACAAGTGCCCAGATTTTCCGTAGCCTATGACTGCGTATGCACAGCATCGCAGTCGTAAGTGCCCAATAAGTTCCGGGTTTCTGCATGTGACGTGCATGAGCGAAAACTCGGAACTTGCGATCTGTCAAGTTTCAGCTTGACAAATTGTATAAATCCGCAGGAAATGGACATTTACTGGTGCAGGGTACTGCCCAGCGAATTCCCACAAAACCCTTACACTGGGTAAAAGCAGGTGTAAGGCCTTCTTTTACTTGCGTAAGGGTTTAAATAAATATTAAAATCATTCTTTTTTATTGATTTAATTATGCAAAAAGCTTTAAAATTAGTTTAGGTTACTTTTGGTCCCTTGAAAAATGTTTAAAATTATTTATCAAAAAATAACATTTTTGTTGTAAATGTTTAATTAAATTGTATTTTAGTTAATTTTGACTATGTGATGATTTATTTTTATTTCAGTGCTGTGATAGTGTATTTTTTATATGATTCCTATTATGCTTATTCGTAAATGGAATCCGCATAAGCATAATGGGAATCCCCCTTTGTGATAGGTTGGGCCGGCCCACACGATCCTAGGAATGTTTGCGAACCCGCATGCACCCTGGGATACGTGGACCTTTAATCAGGCGTAAGCCTGCAAGCCCAAGAGCACGAGGTTTTGACGGTAGGGAGGCGCCAGTTAGGGGTGGAGTTTACTTGCGGTTTGGAGGCATTTGCCTGCGGGAAGTCTCTGACCGCAATTTCCAAACCAAGAGTTCAAATCCCACAATAGCAGCTGGAGAATTTAAAATCAGTTCAAATAAACCTGGAATAAAATGCTAGCATCAGTAATGGTGACCATGTGTCTACCGGATTGTTGTAAAATCCATCAGGTTCACTGGAAGGAAATCTGCCGTCCTTCCCTGGTCTAGCTTATGATTATATGTGACTCCAGACTCACAGCAATGATCCATACGATCCTTGTTTGATGCCAATTCAGCCTGGACATAGACTTGCAGGATTGTGCTGAGAAGAAAAAGGGACACTTTGTCTTTCTTGTCTTTTATTTGTCCCAGATTAAGCTTGCGGTCCAAGGTGACACATCTGGCAAAGGAAGTTCAGAACCAAGCCAGTCTTCTGTGGCAGAGTCAGGGAGCTTACCCCTTGAGTCCAGCAGGTAATGATAGACCCGCCAATCTGGTTGTTTTATGGAACCTGCAGGGATACGTCGATCACTTGGGGTGAGTTTCTTCCTGCTCATCTCAAGGTAACACTACATGCCAATGCCCTATCAGGTCCCGACTGGACAAGCAGTGGAAAGCATACGAGTGCCAGTTCTCTGCCTTGATCGGCTGCACAGGTTTTGTTGCTTAAACTTCAGCAGTACCCTGTGCCCATTTGGGGGTTGCTAAGCTTTGTCTTTGTGAATTTGTAACAAAGATCTGTGGGCATGGATAAGTGGGGCGTGTCTCATGAGGGAGAGAGTGTGCATTCCATACCAGGCAAACAAAATATTTATCTTTGTGAATTTCTAAGTAGCTTGGTTTGGAGATGCTTAAATATGATGATGGATTTCCACTTGTCAGACTTCGGCTGATCAAAAGAAATGAAAAACATATCACATTATATGAGTTTATCATCCCTTCAAAAGCCAGTCCTTGCTATTCCATTCTCCACATTGCTGCTTTTCCCATACATATTGTCATTCTACCCTTTCCTTTAGTCTAGTCATCTTCAAGCAAAAATGTGATCAAAGTAAATGATTTCACTATAATCAAAAAGGGCAATAACTGAATGCAAAGATTGAGTAAAATTGCATTAATTTTTTATCTCTCCTACACTGGTCACATTTTCTTCACAATAATCAGTTTAGTTTACAATGAAAGTGAGATTCTTTCCAGTTGAAAGTGAATATTCTGATGCAGTGTGTTGTTGGTTTTGTTCAATGGTGTTAAATGTCTTTGCATTGTACTGCTTCATTCATTCTAGTTAACCCTAACAGTATTGTCTGACTGCTCCCAGTCAGGTATTAGTATACACACATGGAGCTCAGTGGATAGCAGCATTTAATAATTTATTATAACTTGAACTGACTGATGATGTGTTTTTTTGTGTAGTCTACTGCAGAGATTAAAAAGACGGAAAAAGACCCCTAACTGTCAACAGATCATTATAAATGAACCTGGGGAGAAAGAGCATCACAATTATTTTATTTGTTTGATACCACAATAAAGGTCCCAGATCTATAAATCTCATTTGCTTATAAACTGAAAATTGGTTGAATGTAAACAATCTTCTGATTTTTTCCTTTCCTTCAGAGAATATAAATGTAACTAGAACAAAAGGATCCTCATCAAATTGCTCACCATGGACACACATCCCTCATCATTCAACAGCTAACAGCAATAGCTTTCCAAATATTTTTAATTATTTTGAGTTTCAGTTCAATGACAATTTATTGAAGGACAATGACACATAAGCTGTGTGTGGAACTTGTTCCTCTGCTTTGCATCCTCATAGGGCTCAAATAAAACAGCAACCTGATTTGCATTGTAAGCTGACATTGACTTAATTCCAGCTTCCATCCCTCTTGTACTGAAGGCACTGATTTTTGCTGAGGTACGGTTCCGTGGATCTTTGAGCCCTCTGCTACTCTACTATCTTACAGGTAAGTCTAGACAACAAGCATCATGTTGAAGCACAATCCTGCTCTTCCTCGATGTCTGTGTGCACGCACATGTGTAGAAACACATCTACCTTCCAGCAGGGATAACCTGTAGAAGAGATAAATTTGGCAGACTTTTTTCCCCTCCTTCTCAGCTCAACTGATTGAAACTAATTATTCCCACCATTGCTCCAAATAAAATCAACTAACTCAATGAGGATTAGGAATCAAACCTCGGATCTTCTGGTCTGTGTGGTTGAGCACAACACCCAGTACTTTCTTAACTCTCTAAGCTAGCAGGGCGACTGCATTGGGTATTTACCAATCTCCAACTCCCAATCTCTCAGTCAGTATATGCACCATATGGTGAGACATTAGAGTGCTATGGATAAGTTTTGTCCTGAGCTTGATCCATTCTGAGACAGATGATCGATCCATGAAGATTCCCCAAAATCATCAAAGGTGTTGTGAGTCTAAAAATCGCATAAAGCATCAAAGATGTAAGATTTCCTAAAATCATTGGTGTGACTCTGCGGGTGCAAAATTCGGATCCATAGCGCCCATTTTTGGGGGGCGCAACGAGCACCCTTAGAGGTCGAAATGCTGTCCATGCAGACTTCTGGTGTGACTTGCATCAGACGCAATATTGGTAAGGGCATTATTGCGCATGCAGTGAGCATCTGCAGGAAGCATGCAGAGTAGGCAGATTATGATGTCAATTAATGTGTAAGAAGAAAAAAAAGGATTAGGTATAAGGATACCATCATCTTCTATCAATTCAGCCCCGCCGCTGGCCACGGCCTCAGCAATGGCCACTCCAATGTGGATAGAAGACCTCTCTCTTCTTCTCCATCTCCTCCATCAAGGCTTCCAGTTCAGCATTGGAAAAATCTTGGAACCCACTCACTCCCATGTTGTACATTATTACATGTTTTTCCATGTTAGAATGAATTCCACAATGACTTCCACCATCTGCTCCAGGTAAAATGCACTTCCCCTTTAAGAGGTGGAGGCTGGCTTTAAAAACTGCAGGCTACTTTTAGCTGGTGCTATCGTCTCACAGTTATCGACCCCCTGCTGAGGCGTGCAGCCGCCCAACAGCGCAGTTAGTGGAGATTTTTCAGAATCAATGATTGTGCCATCAATCAGGGAAGGATTTCAGGTTAAAACTGTTGTAGATGATAAAAGCAGAAAACAAATGTCTCAGATTCCTAAGTTTGATCGAAATTGGTTCAGTCAAAGCTCACAGGGCCATAATTGGCCTCATCTGAGCCTCCCATTAGCATCACGGTCGGGGGTGGGGGGGGGCTAACAGGGCACAAATCAGTTTTCACCCCCCCCACCCCGGGTGTTTTGGAGATGCTACCAGGTATCACCCCGCTCCTGCCGGTAGTGCCCTGCTCAGGTGCGCCCGGCAATGATGACATCATCGCCGTGCGCAACACCTCATTACGGCCCCCCCAATAAATTCAGCCTCTCCCCCTCAGGTACTGCCTGGCGCTGACAATGAAAATTTCAGCTGTCGAGTTGCAGGCAGGAGGCGGCTGGAGAAGCACTATTTAAAGGCGCCATCTTGTCGAAACCTTTTCTGTCGGCTATTATTATTTGCAGCTTGCTGACAGATAGGCAGACTACCTATTGCAAGTATTGTAGTGATTTTCATCTCAAGGACTGTTCTGGCTCTTAAACATTGTTTTGTTTAATTCAGGGCAGATTTGACTGCAATATTTATCTAGTTTCATTGAGGCTGTGTTGGCACTTGACCTCCTGCTGTAATGTTACCGTCGGAGGTTACTTAGACGGAGACAAATGCGAAGACAAAATGTAAGAAATCGTGAATTGGAAGAAATAACTTGAGACTAAAATGTCTCTTCAGTCTGGTGTTAGAATTAAAGGATTCATTCCATGGTACAATAGCAAAAGCGACTTGTACAGCGTGAACATAAATAACTGATAATAGGCACCTCCAAACATCTGAAGGCCACCAATGGCATGTCTGACTCTAACCTTGGAAGGATGTGAAGAGGAGGATTTCACCTAAGAGATGAGATAAAGAACCCGACATATCATAGGTTAAATGGTCATGCCAATATCCTACACCAGGCCCACCCCTAAAAAGAGAATAAAAGAAAGACCCAGAAGGCGTTTCAGGGCAGACGGTGAAGATAAGAACTGTCATGTATGTATGCTTGGGGTTACTAGCCAGCAGGTGGTGCGACTGTCGGAGGTCATTGGGCTGTACACACATGTGTGCGGTCCAGGTATAAAAGGCAAGCCATCATGTAATGTATTCACTTTGGGCCCGAATAAAGCAGAGCCAGGTTTGTACCTGTGTTAGTTTACAGTATTCAGTCTATCGAGTTATTACATACATAAAAAGAACTATTCATACCACCAGCCGTCTGTCTGATTGGAACTGATAACAGCTACTTGTCACGGTCGTATGTCGACTATGTCTATCCTGATTGAGTGTTGTGTTTGACTATATTTGCACTATTGCTCCCTTAATAAAATGTCTTATAACTCCCAAGATCCTTTGGGTATCTGTGTGTGACCTGTGATCCTAAATCTTACAAAAGGCAGAGAGAAAGGCAAAGAGTAAGAGATGCAGCAATACAAAGAGAAAGGCAAAGAGAGAGACAGAGAGAAAGGCACAGAAAGAGAAAGGGAGAAAGGCATAGAGAGAGAGAGAGGAAGAAAGACAGGAGAAACGCAAAGAGAGAGGGAAAAAGACAGGTCCAAGGACAGCAAGATGTGGCCAGAGGGAGAAGGCGCAATAGGGCTGGCAACAGGAGACCTTATTCTCCCAGAGTATTCCAGCAGCAGTTCGCCTACACCAATTTCATTGAGGAGCAGTGTGTTCGAAGACTGCGCTTCAGCAAGAATATGGTCACAGAGCTCTGCCATCTCCTGAAACCAGACGTTGAGCTTCAGATTAGGCTCTCTCAGTGGCAATCAAGGTCACCATCTCTCTCAATTTCTACGCCAATGGTACCTTTCAGTGTGCAACAGGAGACATCCCCAACATTTCCCAGTTTGTCAACCATTGCTCCATCCACGAGGTCACAGATGCTCTCTACAGTAGGAGAAGGGACTACATTTCCTTCCCCATGACCAGAGAAAAGCTAGCGCTAGATAGCACTATTTAAATTTGAAATCAGCCATTTTAGAAAGGGAGCTGAGGTACCATTGATTAATGCCCTTTGAAACCAGGCTTGTTGACTGTTCCCCCATATGGCATCACTTCTTCCTCTTGGAGTGCGATCAAGGAAATTTGGAGCAAATGCATTCAAACTCGTATAGACACATACACACACAGATCAGTAACCTGAATTCCAAAATATTTTATTCATTGCGCAGGAATATTCGCAATAAATTTCATTTCACACATGCTTTACACATCAATGCACACAACTTACGAGACACGACACCATCTTAGCCGAAATTGAAGTGCTTGTTTTCACCAGCTGAAGGAGGGTCAAGGCAGAAGTGTAAAGTCCTTACTCAATGGCACAAAACCCACACGAGGCACATTCTATGGACAAGGTCACTCTATGACCTGAACCTCTATTCACAGGACCAAGAAGTGATGACCCTGCATGGGACCTCCCTTTATATATCTGGATGACCAGGTAAGGAGTGTCTCCCACAAGTTCACCACCTGTGGTCAAGGTGTGCATTGCTTAGGTATATACAGTATTGCAGTGGTGTTACATAGAGGTTACATACATGACATCACCTCCCCCCAAAGTCTTATTGGGATCATAGGTTAAGTCTGTTAGCTGGTCTACGCTCCCTCATAGAGCGCCGCAGTTGGGGCTCTGGTTGTTGAGCTTGGTGTGGGTGTCTGTCACTTGTGGTGATTCCAGCCTGTCCAGGCTGACCAAAGGGACTGTGCATGCTGCTGAATGTTCTTGTTGCTTGTTCACTGGCGGTGGTGTGAGCACCATCTCATGCTCTTCCTCGGATTCCTCAGTGTCTATGCTGAACCTTTTTTTTACTTGGTCCAGATGCTTACGGCATATCTTCCCATTGTTAAGTTTAACCAATATGACCCTGTTCCTCTCTTTGTCTATTACGTACCATCAAGCCATTTGGGCCCCACGGCGTGATTGAGGATGAGTACAGGGTCATTTATTTCTATACATCTCCCCCTTGAATTTGGGTCATGGTACTCGTTTTGAGACTGGCGCTTGCCCTCAACTATGTCAGTCAGGACTAGGTGAATAAGGGACAACCGAGTTTTGAGTGTTCGTTTCATAAGTAGCTCAGTGGGCGGGAGCCCCGTGAGCGAGTGCGGTCGGGACCTATAGGCCAGCAGGAGGCGCGATAGGTGGCATTGAAGGGAGGGTCCTTGAATCCTGAGCATGCCTTGTTTAATGATTTGGACCGCACATTCCACCTGGCCATTGGAGGCCGGCTTGAACGGTGCTGTCCTGACATGGTTGATGCCATTGCCCAACATGAACTCCCGGAATTCGTAGCCCGTGAAACATGGGCCATTATCACTAACAAGGATGTCCGGCAAGCCGTGGGTTGCAAAGACCGCACGTAGACTCTCCACAGTGGTGGATGTCATGCACGAATTCAAAATGATGCACTTGATCCATTTCGAGTATGCATCTACCACAATGAGAAACATTTTTCCCATGAACGGGCTCGTGTAGTCTACATGAATGCGTGACCATGGCCTGGTGGGCCAGGGCCACGAGCTGAGTGGGGCCTCCCTGGGGGCATTATCCAGCTTAGCACACGTCGTGCACCTGCGAACACAGTGTTCCAGGTCTGAATCAATTCTTGGCCACCAAACATGTGACCGGGCAATGGCCTTCATCAGAACGATGCTTGGATGCTCACTGTGGAGTTCCCTAATGAATGCCTCCCTGTCCCTCTGGGGCATGACTACCCAGCTGCCCCACAGTAGGCAGTCAGCTTGGATGGAGAGCTCATCCATCCGCCTGTGAAACGGTCTGACCTCCTTAGGGCATGCTCCATGTGCGGGCGCCCAATCCCCAGTCAGGACACATTTCTTAATCAGAGATAGGAGGGGATCTCTGTTTGTTCAGATTTTGATCTGGCGGGCTGTGATGGGGGAGCCTACGCTGTCAAAGGCATCAATGGCCATGACCATCTCAGCGCTTTGCTCAGCTGCCCCCTCGGTGGTGGCCAGTGGGAGCCTGCTGAGCGCGTTAGCGCAGTTTTCAATGCCGGGCCGGTGCCGGATGGAGTAGTCATAAGCTGCTAGCGTGAGAGCCCACTGCTGTATGCAAGCTGATGCATTGGCATTGACAACCTAGCTGTCTGACAACAGGATGTTAATGGCTTGTGGTCCGTTTCTAATTCGAACCTCCTGCCAAAAAGGTACTGATGCAGTTTTTTTACACCATAGACACACGTGAGTGCCTCCTTCTCAACCATCCCATATCTCCAGTCTGCTTGAGAGAGTGACTTGGATGCATAAGCCACAGTTTGTAGTTGGCCCTCAGCATTACTCTGCTGCAACACGCAGCAAACCCCATAGGACGATGCATCACATGTCAGAACCAATTTCTTACGGGGGTCGTACAGGGTCAATAACTTATTTGAACAAAGTAGGTTCCGTGCCTGATTGAAAGCCCGTTCTTGACAGTCCCCCCAAAACCAATCACAACCCTTACGCAGGAGCACGTGAAGCGGCTCCAACAACGTGCTTAAGTTCGGCAGAAAGTTCCCAAAATAGTTCAAGAGTCCCAGAAATGAACGCAACTCCGATGTGTTGCCGGGCCTGGGTGCTCTTCGAATCGCCTTTGTTTTGGATTCAGTGGGCCGAATCCCATCTGCAGCAACCCTCCTCAACTCAACCTCAGGAGCCAAACACACACATTTAGACTTCTTGAGTTGCAGGCCTACCCGGTCCAGTCGGCATAGCACCTCCTCCAAGTTGTTGAGATGTTCCTCGGTGTCACGACCCGTGATGAGGATGTCGTCCTGAAATACGATAGTTCCCGGAATGGATTTGAATGGGCTTTCCATGTTTGTTTGAAAAATCGCGGCCGCTGATTGAATGCCAAACGGGCACCTGTTGTAAACGAACAGTCCCTTGTGCGTAGTGATGGTGGTCAGTAGTTTAGATTCGTCGGCCAGTTCTTGGGTCATATAGGCTGAAGTGAGATCCAACTTGGTAAACAGCTTGCCGCCTGCCAGCGTGGCGAAAAGATCCTCTGCTCTCGGGAGCGGGTATTGGTCTTGTAGGGACACCCGATTGATAGTGGCCTTGTAGTCACCACAGATCCTGACAGAACCATCCGCTTTTAGGACGGGAACGATGGGGCTCACCCAGTCGCTGAATTCAACGGGTGAGATGATGCCCCCTCTCAGCAAACGGTCCAATTCGCTCTCAATTTTCTCCCGCATCACATACGGCACCGCTCTGGCTTTGTGGTGCACTGGTCTGGCGTCTGGGGTGATGCGTATCACTACTTTGGTATCTTTGAACGTCCCGACGCCAGGTTGGGATAGTGACTCAAATTGTTGTAGGACTTATGAGCACGAACTTCGCTCCACAGATGACATTGCGTGCACATACCCCCCATTTCCAGTTCATCTCAGCTAACCAGCTCCTTCCCAACAGTGCAGGACCAAGGCCCGGTACAATCCAGAGCAGCAGCCGGTTCACTGATCCATTGTGTGTGACCGTCAACATTGCACTGCCTAGTACTGGAATGATTTCTTTGGTATACGTCCGTAGCTGTGTTTCAATGCGTTCTAGTTTGGGTCTACTGGCTTTGAGTGGCCATAGCTTTTCGAATTGTTGAACGCTCATGAGTGACCGGCTGACCCCCGTGTCCAGCTCCATGCGTATAGGGATGCCGTTTAATAAAACCTTCATCATCATTGGTGGTGTTTTGGTATATGAGCTGTGAATGTTTGCCACATGAACCCCTGAACCTCAGCGTCCATTGATTTGCCCCAAGAGTCATCCTGCATCACAGACCGCTCTTCTGGTCCATCCGCCTCATAAATTAGCCTAGTTACAGGCTTCCTGCACATTCGAGCTAAATGGCCACTGAGGTTGCAATTTCTGCAGACAAATTGTTGAAACCTGCAAGTTTTGGCAGAGTGTTTGCCCCCACACCTCCAGCATGAGCTGAGATTCCCATTGTTGTGAACAAAGGAGCTATGACCCGACATTCCTCGCTGATTGTCCCTTTGACTGCCCTTGAGTAGCCTGTTAGTGGGTGTCAATGGCCCCATCCCGGACCGCATTGTCCACTGTGATGGCGTAAATGTCCTTTCAGCCTGCCATTGTCTCTGTTGAAAACCTGCTCTGGGGTCTATTGCTGCCTGTGGTGTGTCGAACTGCCCTTGCCTGCCTGCGGGGCTCTGAGTCGTGTTTATGATATTGACTTCCTGATCTCCCACCGTGTTGGAGGCAGAATTGCGCGTGTATATTATTTTGGTTTCCTCCTCCCCCGCCATGAAAGTCTGAGCCACCAACACCGCCACTTCCAAAGTCAAGTGTTTGGTCTCGATTAACTTTTGGAAAATCCCCGCATGACCGATGCCCTCAATAAAGAAATCCCTTAACATCTTCCCCCTGCAGGCGTCTGTGAACTTACAGAGGCTGGTCAACCGCCGGAGGTCCGCAACGAAGTCCAGTATGCTCTGTCCTTCATGACGTCGGTGGGTATAGAATCTGTGTCGGGCCATGTGTATGCTGCTCGCTGGTTTGAGGTGCTCACCGATTCGTTTGCTGAGCTCTTCAAAGGTTTTGTCCACCAGCTTTTCGGGTGCTAGTAGGTCCTTCATGAGCGCGTAAGTCTTAGGTCCACAGCTGGTCAGCAGATGGGCCCTTCGCTTGTCGGCCACTGCATCTCTCAGCCATTCTTTCGTGACAAAGCTTTTCTGGAGCCTCTCAATGAAATCGTCCCAGTTCTCACCAACACAGTACTGTTCCTCTGTGCTACCGGTGGCCATTCTCGTGGGTCGTTGATTCCCGTTTCTCGTCACCAATGTAAAGTCCTTACTCAATGGTACAAAACCCACACGAGGCACATTCTATGGACAAGGTCACTCTATGACCTGAACCTTTATTCACAGGACCAAGAAGTGATGACCCTGCGTGGGACCTCCCTTTATATGGATGACCAGGTAAGGAGTGTCTCCCACAAGTTCCCCCCCCTGTGGTCAAGGTGTGCATTGCTTAAGTATATACAGTATTGCAGTGGTGCTACATAGAGCTTACATACATGACAAGAAGTAAAATAAGGACAAGTCTATGGATAAAAATAGTCAAAGTAGTTCCATATTAATAGAATCAAGCAAGCTAAAATGTCACCTTCAGTCTGCAATACCACATTTTCCCTGATACCCTCATAATAGTGTATAACAAATCCAGTTCAGCGAAGAGAATTGTTCTAAAGGTCGTAACGTTGTTGCATTTTTGAACGGGGTGATACTGCACTTGACAATGATATTTAATTTCATTGATGGTAATTTTAAGAGGCATTTCCCATAAAGTTATATGACTGAAAATGGACGGATTGTTAGGAGCTGTGCTGTATAATTTATACACATATATGTCAGATGCAAGGAAGCATAGGACTTCCCTCATTTCAGCTAATGGCTTTTTTCATTATTTAATGAAAAAAAGTTATTAGAGTTTCATCGGTGACTGGATGTTACGATAAATCAGTACATTAGTGTAGAAATTCCAATAGTAAGCATATGTTACATAGAAGCACAACAGACCTTGGGGAGGAGGAAGGAAAGCAGGCAATACATCTGAATCTCGCCCTCTTCTGATCTCGCAATCGTTTTGGCAGGGCTTACAAATGTGCAATTTGAGTTGTCACATAATGTGTGGGATGAGACTAATTAAAGGGGTGACTATCATGTGGAATTATTTAAATAGCTATCATAGACAAATTTCCACACTTTCCAGCATTGTGAGCCCATAAAAATAGGCACCTGGAGCTAAGACACAGTCTTGTCTTCAAGATATGTTGTGCTACTTTTGTTGCTGATTAGAAGCTAGTAACACTTTTTCAAGCAGTTTATCGGTATTCTGACTGTTGTTTTCCATTTTGCTTTGGGTGAGCCTTTTTCAAAATGTTCTTTTGTTTCTTTGATACCTTTTTTGCCAACCAGTCTACTGCTGTCAGCTGCAGTATTATTCGTGACAGCCTCATCTCAAAGACTGGGAATAGGACTGCCAGGCCTTTAATGTATATTGGAGCCCAAGATGTTGGCAGTGAATGTATCCACACACCAGCAGGGTGCCTTGAACATTATCAAATGGCCTCACAAAGCACTGATGCTCAAATTGCAGCTTTACTTTATATGCAGGCCCAGAGAAGTACCAAACCTTGGCCTCAGCAGCTGAGCAAAGGACTCAAACCATCCCTCCAACCAGCTGGTTCAGGTTCTACTTCTTTGCTGCCCCCTCCTCTAGCACCTCTTAACTCATGCTCAACGCTGTGCGTCAACCCTCCTCAATCCCATATATCCCCCACAGTTGAAATGGATGCTGCTGTGCTGGTTCTTACACAGAATCATAGAATCATAGAATCGTTACAGCACAGAGGGAGGCCATTTGGCCCATCGAGCCGTTGCCAGCTCTCTGCAAGAGCACTTCAGCTAGTAGGTACTTCCTTTAGGTATTTACCAAATTCCCTTTAGAAAGCATGATTGAATCTGCATCCACCACCCTTTCAGGCAGTGCATTCCAATTCAAACTACTCGCTGCATAAAAATGTTTTTCCTCATGTCGCCTTTGGTTCTTCTGCCAATCACCTTAAATCTGTGTCCTCTGGTTCTCGACCCTTCCACCACTGGAAACAGTTTTTCTCTATCTACTCTGTGTAAACCTCTCATGATTTTGAACACCTCTATCAAATCTCTTCTCAAACATCTCTGCTCTAAGGAGAATAACCCAGCTTCTCCAGTCTATCCATGTAACTGAAGTCCCTTATCCCTGGAACCATTCTTTGAAATCTTTTCTGCACCCTCTCTAAGGCCTTCACATCCTTCCTAGAGTGTTGTACACAGAATTGGACACCATACTCCAGTTGAGGCCAAACCATGTTTTATAAAGGTTCATCATAACTTTCTTGCCTTTGTACTCTACGCCTCTATTTATGAAGCCCAGGATTCCATATGCTTTTCTAACTTTTCTCAACCTGCCCTGCCAACTTCAATGATTTGTGCAGGTCTCTCTGTGCTTGTACCCTCGTTAGAATTGTACCCTTTAGTTTATATTGCCTCTCCTCATTTTTCCCTACCAAAATGTATCACTTTGCACTTTTCTGTGTTAAATTTCATCTGCCATGTGTCCGCCCATTACATCAGCCTGTCTATGTCTTCTTGAAGTCTATCACTATCCTCCTCATTGTTCACTATATATACTTCCAAGTCTTGGACTATCTGCAAATTCTGAAATTGTGCCCTGTACACCCAAGTCCAAATCATTAATATATATCAAAAAAAGCAATGAGCATAGTACCAACCCCTGGGGAACACCACTGTGTAGCTTCCTTCAGTCCGATAAACAACAGTTCATCACTGCTCTCTGTTTCCTGTCACTTATTCACTTTCGTATCCATGCTGCCTCTGTCCCTTTAATTCCATGGGCTTCAACTTTGCTGGCAAGCCTATTATGTGGCACTTTATCAAAATCATTTTGGAAGTCCATGTACAGCACATCAGCCGCATTGCTCTCATCAACCCTTTCTGTTAACTCATCATAAAGTCAATCAAGTTAACAAATCCATGCTGGCTTTCCTTATATTAATCCACACTTGTCCAAGTGACTGTTCATTTTGTCCCGGATTATTGTTTCTAAAAGCTTCAGCACGACTGAGGTTAAACTGACTGGCCTATAGTTTCTGGGTTTATCCTTGCACCCTTTTTTGAACAAGAGTGTAACATTTGCAATTCTCCAGTCCTCTGGCACCACCTCCGTATCTAAGGAGGATTGGAAGATTATGGCCAGTACCTCCGCAATCCGAGGATGCATCCTATCCGGTCCTGGTGACTTACCTACTTTAAGTACAGCCAGCCTTTCTACTAACTTCTCTTTATCAATTTTATCCCATCCAGTATCTTAACTACCTCTTCTTTTACTATGACAAGTAAATGACAGAGGCTAGTGTAAAGTGCTAGCTTGTTCACAAGCACTTGGGCCTGGCTCTGTGTCTTGGCAATTCCTAAGAAAAAGAGTGTGTTTGAATGGTAAACGTAAGGAATGCCTTCTAACAGAGGTGATGTGCCAAAATACTGTGTGCCATGCATGTATGCCTGTATGACATTTCAGTTTTGGAATCTGGGTTTAAATCCAGCTCAGACAATAAAGAAAGTCTCCTTTCCTGTCTAGTAAGGACTGGCCTATCAACAAGAGCAGGCATTGACGACGAGATCCAACACTGCCTCCAGTGCGCCAGTGCAGCCTTCGGCCGCCTGAGGAAAAGAGTGTTTGAAGACCAGTCCCTCAAAACTGTCACCAAGCTCATGGTCTACAGGGCCGTAGTAATACCCGCCTTCCTGTATGGCTCAGAGACGTGGATCATGTACAGCAGACACCTCAAGTCACTGTAGAAATACCACCAGCGATGTCTCCGCAAGATCCTGCATATCCCCTGGGAGGACAGACGCACAAACATTAGCGTCCTTGTCCAGGCCAACATCCCCAGCATTGAAGCACTAACCACACTTGATCAGCTCCGCTGGGCAGGCCACATAGTTTGCATGCCAGACACGAGACTCCCAAAGCAAGCGCTCTACTCAGAACTCGTCCACGGCAAACAAGCCAAAGGTGGGCAGCGGAAACGTTACAAGAACACCCTCAAAGTTTCCCTGATAAAGTGCGACATCCCCACTGACACCTGGGAGTCCCTGGCCATAGACCGCCCTAAGTGGAGGAAGTGCATTTGGGAGGGCGCTGAGCTCCTCGAGTATCGTCTCCGAGAGCATGCAGAAATCAAGCGCAGGCAGCGGAAGGAGCGCACAGCAAGCCAGGCTCCCTGCCCATCCTTTCCCTCAATGATTATCTGTCCCACCTGTGACAGAGACTGTGGTTCTCGTATTGGACTGTACAGCCACCTAAGAACTCATGCTAAGAGTGGAAGCAAGTCTTCCTCAATTCCGAGGGACTGCCTACGATGATGATGATGAATTGCTTCCCTAAATGATCGTAAATGACAATAACTTGTCATTTGCGTCTTTATAGCAACAACAATAACTTGCATTTATATAGCGCTTTTAACATAATAAAATATCCCAAGGTGTTTCACAGATACCACACAAAATTTAACACTGAAACATATAAGGAGATAATAGGGCAGGAACCTTTAGCTTTATATAGGCTACACTATACATTTTCTGAATTTACTCGAGTTTACAAATTAGGTGAAAATTATTTCTACCGGAAATCACGCTGTCTTAGCGACCAATTATTTAAAACAGCTTGCAAGTAACAATAAAGGCAACTCTGAATAGTCTGGCAAGATGACAGCATCAACATTATCATGTCTGCTTCTGTGTACAATCAGAGGGGCCTATGATGTTTTGATATTATTTTGATGCTGCCATTATATACTAATTACTGGAAATGATATACTAATTCATGGAAGCTCATGGTCTACACGGCCGTAGTAATACCCACCCTCCTGTATGGCTCAGAGACGTGGACCATGTACAGTAGACACCTCAAGTCGCTGGAGAAATACCACCAATGATGTCTCCGCAAGATCCTACAAATTTCCTGGGAGGACAGATGCACCAACGTTAGCATCCTCGTCCAGGCCAACATCCCCAGCATTGAAGCACTGACTACACTTGATCAGCTCCGCTGGGCAGGCCACATAGTTCGCATGCCAGACACGAGACTCCCAAAGCAAGCGCTCTTTTAACAGAATTCGTCCACGGCAAACAAGCCAAAGGTGGGCAGTGGAAACGTTACAGGAACACCCTCAAAGCCTCCCTGATAAAGTGCAACATCCCCACTGACACCTGGGAGTCCCTGGCCAAAGACCACCCTAAGTGGAGGAAGTGCATCCGGGAGGGCGCTGAGCTCCTTGAGTCTCGTCGCCGAGAGCATGCAGAAATCAAGTGCAGGCAGTGGAAGGAGCGTGCGGCAAACCAGACTCCCCGCCCACCCTTTCCCTCAACCACTGTCTGTCCCACCTGTGACAGAGACTGTGGTTCTCGTATTGGACTGTACAGCCACCTAAGAACTCATGCTAAGAGTGGAAGCAAGTCTTGCTCGATTCCGAGGGACTGCCTATGATGATGATGACTGGATACCAGTCTGACTAGTCCAAATTGTTCATGATATTCTGTACCTGCTTAAAATGACTGACATAAAGCAGGGGCTTTAAGCTGAATTCGGTAGAGAGAACTGATCTGAATTATAAGACTAAGTTGGTATTTCTTGAGAATTTGTGAGGATCAAGACAAAGAAGTCTAATGAACTAAAATAATAACGAACAACACACATTTATACAACAAGTAATACAATCATGCTGCAGCAGTGGCAGTGGCCTTGGTGGGCGGCAGCAGTGCAGCTCAATACCTGAGACTCTGTTTTCAGCCAACCTTTCACCCGCCTGTCCATGGAGACTGCAGCCCAAGGACAACACGCTCAACCATTTTAACCTCAGGCTTTTTCTTGACACTGGTCCACTGCAGCCCAGGAAGGGTGCTGAGGAAGAGAAGGACGAGTGGGAGGACGTGGAGGTGGAAGCAGAGAAGCAGGAGGAGGTGAAGGAAATGGAGGAGCAAGAGAAGGAGGAGCAACATCTGGAGGAAGAGGAGGAAGGAGAGATAGTCATTTTCATTGACTCCCAGGCAGAACATGAACAACTGGAACCCCCTCCATCCCTCCTCGCTGGTAGTGCACTTTAATCTCAAAATCACTGAAACAGCCGCAGTGCCACCCAGCTCACCTGATCCAAGCACTAGTGCTAATATATGCCCCTACAGCCAGGCGCGCAGCCAGGTAAGCTCTCCAGACGAATTGGACAGTTCCAGGGATGAGGAAGACTGGGAATGGGAGAATGAGGTTCCCCTTGCTGACTGGAAGGAAACTGAGCCGTAGAACCTCAAGGCCACGATGATTTTCACGTCCATGGTCAATGTCCTGCGGGATCTAGATCATGGCTGCAGGTCAATGTGAAGAACTTTGGAGAGACAACACATGGCATGCTTGGTGAAATTTAGTCTCTGAAAGTAGAGTTGATCGGACATTTCTTCAAAAGTCATGCGTGGCCAGTGCACTCTCTGGGGAGTGGGAGGTGGGTGTAATACCATGTGGGCTGGTGTCTCCATGCATGACGGCTTATTCTGAATACATCCTGCCTCTGCATCACCTTTTCCTCTTCTATTATGATGTTGAAGAGTGATATCCCCACTAATAACACGATTTCTGCTGGTTGCTCCTAGAGAAGGTTTGCTTAAGGGCTCCTTAAGATCTTGACCTCGCAGAATTTACAATACTAATCAGAATGTAGTGCAGGTCTCTGGATGAAAACTGTAGTGTATGAATAAAGAGTCTGACCAGATACTGTGAGCTCAAAATAAAGTGTGACCGTAGTCTTTTATTGCAGGTCTCTAGAGTGCCTCTCCAGCCTGTGAGGTCTCCTTAAGTACAGGTGCTCCCAAGGGATTGTGGGATCCCTTGGGATTCCAAGGGATGAGCCCTCTGGTGGTTAAACAAGGTATTTACAGGTTTACATATATAACAACACTCACCCCGCAGAGTCAATAGTGTAACTATTTACAAGGTGAGTCAATCTGGGGCCTTTCTTTCCCTGGTTGATCGTCTCGGTGCAAATGCTGGTTTTGGTGAATCGTTTGTTGGGCCTTCGCTGGGCTGCTGTGCAGCTGGCCTTGCTGGGCTGCCTGGTGTGGTGAGTCCTGCTGGGCTGCTGCGGGTGATGGGTTCTGCTTCGTGGTCAACCGCTGTGTCGGTTGCCACTTGTGTGTGTGTTGGGGGGTCAAAAAAAGTAGGGTCTAATGTGGATTGCTCTGGATAGTCCGTGAATCTGAGTTTGGTTTGGTCCAAGTGTTTCCTGTAGATGAGTCCATTTGAAAGTTTGACCCAAAACACCCTACTCCCAGGAAGCCACTTGGGACCTTGTCCATAGTTCAACACAAATACAGGATCATTAATCTCAATTTCGCGTGACACATTTGCGCTATCATGATATGTACTTTGTTGAAGCCCCCTGCTCGCTACCTGTTCGTGTAGATCAGGGTGAACTAACGAGAGCCTTGTCTTAAGTGCCCTTTTCATGAACAGTTCAGCGGGTGGAATCCCAGTGAGCGAGTGGGGTCTCGTGCGGTAACTAAGCAGGACTCGGGATAGGCGAGTCTGCAGTGAGCCTTCAGTTACCCTCTTCAAGCTCTGCTTGATTGTTTGCACTGCTCTCTCTGCCTGACCATTGGATGCTGGTTTGAACGGAGCAGATGTGACATGTTTCATCCCATTGCGGGTGATGAATTCTTTGAACTCGTCACTGGTGAAACACGGCCCGTTGTCACTCACTAGGAAATCAGGCAGGCCGTGCGTGGCAAACATGGCCCGCAGGCTTTCAGTGGTGGCAGTGGACGTGCTTGCCGACATTATCTCACATTCAATCCATTTGGAGTACGCATCTACAACCACTAGGAACATTTTTCCCAAGAACGGGCCTGCATAGTCGACATGGACACTAGACCACGGTTTGGAGGGCCAAGACCATAGACTTAGCGGCGCCTCCCTGGGTGCATTGCTTAACTGTGAACATGTGTTACATTTGTGCACGCAGGATTCTAAGTCCGCATCGATACCGTGGGATCTGGCTATTGCTTTCATCATTACAATGCCTGGATGGGTACTGTGGAGATCAATACCCGATTATCCCACAGGAGGCAGTCTGCCTGTATAGACATTTCATCTTGGTACAGCTTTATTTCTTCCTGCATTTCTAATGGGACACTGGACCACCTCCCGTGAAGAACACAGTTTTTTACGAAAGACAGTAAGGGGTCCTGGCTCGTCCAGGTTCTAATCTGTCGGGCGGTAACAGGTGATTGCTCACTCTCGAATGCTTCCATTACCATAACTAAATCTGCCGGCTGTGCCATTTCCACCCCTGTGGTGGGCAATGGCAGCCGACTGAGAGCATCGGCACAGTTTTCTGTGCCTGGCCTGTGGCAGATGGCGTAGTTGTATGCGGACAACGTGAGCGCCCATCTCTGGATGCGGGCCGATGCATTCGTATTTATCCCCCTACTTTCAGAAAAAAGGGATATCAGTGGCTTATGGTCAGTTTCCAATTCAAATTTGAGCGCAAACAGATATTGATGCATTTTCTTTACCCCATAAACACACGCTAACGCTTCTTTTTCAATCATGTTGTAGGCCCTCTTAGCCTTAGACAGACTTCTGAATGCATAAGCAACTGGTTGCAATTTCCCAGATTCATTAGCTTGTTGCAATACACACCCAACACCGTATGACGACGCATCACATGCTAGTACCAAACGCTTACATGGATCATACAACACAAGCAATTTGTTTGAGCATAACAATTTTCTAGCTTTTACAAAGGCATTTTCTTGGCGTTTACCTCATACCCATTCGTCTCCTTTACTCAGTAAGGTGTGCAATGGTTCTAACAGCGTGCTGAGACCCGGCAAGAAGTTACCAAAGTAGTTCAGGAGTCCTAGAAACGACTGTAACTCTGTCACGTTCTGTGGCCTCGGTGTGTTCTCGATTGCCTCCATCTTCGAATCGTTAGGCCTGATGTCGTCCGCCGTGATTCTTCTCCCCAGGAACTCCACTTCAGGCATCAGGAAAATGCACTTCGAGCGTTTTAACCTGAGCCCCATGCGATTAAGCCAGGTTCTGCAGATGCTCAACTGTGTCCCGACCTGTAACCAAGATGTCGTTCTGAAAGACCATAGTGCGCGGGACCGACTTCAGTAAGCTTTCCATGTTTCTCTGGAATATCGCCGCGGCTGATCGAATCCCAAACGGGCATCTGTTGTAAATGAAGAGACCTTTGTGCATGTTGATGCAGATGAGGCCTTTCGATGATTCCTCCAGTTCCTGCGTCATGTAGGCCGAGGTCAAGTCCAGCTTCGTCAACATCTTTACTCCCGCCAGCGTCGCAAAAAGATCGTCTGTCTTTGGTCGTGGGTATTGATGGATAGACTAAAAGGAAAAGGAGGTGGGGTAGCATTGCTGGTTAAAGAGGAGTTTAATGCAATAGTTAGGAAGGACATTAGCTTGGATGATGTGGAATCTATATGGATAGAGCTGCAGAACACCAAAGGGCAAAAGACGTTAGTGGGAGTTGTGTACAGACCTCCAAACAGTAGTAGTGATGTTGGGGAGGGCATCAAACAGGAAATTAGGGATGCATGCAATAACGGTGCAGCAGTTAACATGGGTGACTTTAATATGCACATAGATTGGGCTAACCAAACTGGAGGCAATACGGTGGAGGAGGATTTCCTGGAGTGCATAAGGGATGGTTTTCTAGACCAATATGTCGAGGAACCAACTAGGGGGAGGCCATCTTAGACTGGGTGTTGTGTAATGAGAGAGGATTAATTAGCAATCTCATTGTGCAAGGCTCCTTGGGGAAGAGTGACCATAATGTGGTGGAATTCTACATTAGGATGGAGAATGAAACAGTTAATACAGAGACCATGGTCCAGAACTTAAAGAAGGGTAACTTTGAAGGTATGAGGCGTGAATTGGCTCGGATAGATTGGCGAATGATACTTAAGGGGTTGACTGTGGATGGGCAATGGTAGACATTTAGAGACCGCATGGATGAACTACAACAATTGTACATCCCTGTCTGGCATAAAAATAAAAAAGGGAAGGTGGCTCAACCGTGGCTATCAAGGGAAATCAGGGATAGTATTAAAGCCAAGGAAGTGGCATACAAATTGGCCAGAAATAGCAGTGAACCCGGGGACTGGGAGAAATTTAGAACTCAGCAGAGGAGGACAAAGGGTTTGATTAGGGCAGGGAAAATAGAGTACGAGAGGAAGCTTGCAGGGAACATTAAAACGGACTGCAAAAGCTTCTATAGATATGTAAAGAGAAAAAGGTTAGCAAAGACAAACGTAGGTCCCCTGCAGTCAGAATCAGGGGAAGTCATAACGGGGAACAAAGAAATGGCAGACCAATTGAACAAGTACTTTGGTTCGGTATTCACTAAGGAGGACACAAACAACCTTCCGGATATAAAAGGGGTCAGAGGGTATAGTAAGAAGGAGGAATTGAGGGAAATCCTTATTATTCGGGACATTGTGTTGGGGAAATTGATGGGATTGAAGGCCGATAAATCCCCAGGGCCTGATGGTCTGCATCCCAGAGTACTTAAGGAGGTGGCCTTGGAAATAGCGGATGTGTTGACAGTCATTTTCCAACATTCCATAGACTCTGGATCAGTTCCTATAGAGTGGAGGGTAGCCAACGTAACCCCACTTTTTAAAAAAGGAGGAAGAGAGAAAACAGGGAATTATAGACCGGTCAGCCTGACATCGGTAGTGGGTAAAATGTGATGAAATCAATTATTAAGGATGTCATAGCAGCGCATTTGGAAAGAGGTGACATGATAGATCCAAGTCAGCATGGATTTGTGAAAGGGAAATCATGCTTGACAAATCTTCTGGAATTTTTTGAGGATGTTTCCAGTAGAGTGGACAAGGGAGAACCAGTTGATGTGGTGTATTTGGAATTTCAGAAGGCCTTCAACAAGCTTCCACACAAGAGATTAATGTGCAAAGTTAAAGCACATGGGATTGGGGGTAGTGTGCTGACATGGATTGAGAACTGGTTGGCAGACAGGAAGCAAAGAGTAGGAGTAAATGGGTACTTTTCAGAATGGCAGGCAGTGACTCGTGGGGTACCGCAAGGTTCTGTGCTGGGGCCCCAGCTGTTTACACTGTACATTAATGATTTAGACAAGGGGATTAAATGTAGTATCTCTAAATTTGCAGATGATACTAAGTTGGATGGCAGTGTGAGCTGCGAAGAGGATCTATGAGGCTGCAGAGTGACTTGGATAGGTTAGGTGAGTAGGCAAACGGATGGCAGATGACGTATAATGTGGATAAATGTGAGGTTATCCACTTTGGTGGTAAAAACAGAGAGACAGACTATTATCTGAATGGTGACAGATTAGGAAAAGGGGAGGTGCAACGAGACCTGGGTGTCATGGTACATCAGTCATTGAAGGTTGGCATGCAGGTACAGCAGGCGGTTAAGAAAGCAAATGGCATGTTGGCCTTCATAGCGAGGGGATTTGAGTACAGGGGCAGGGAGATGTTACTACAGTTGTACAGGGCCTTGGTGAGGCCACACCTGGAGTATTGTGTACAGTTTTGGTCTCCTAACTTGAGGAAGGACATTCTTGCTATTGAGGGAGTGCAGCGAAGGTTCACCAGACTGATTTCCGGGATGGCGGGACTGACATATCAAGAAAGACTGGATCAACTGGGCTTGTATTCACTGGAGTTCAGAAGAATGAGAGGGGACCTCATAGAAACGTTTAAAATTCTGACGGGTTTGGACAGGTTGGATGCAGGAAGAATGTTCCCAATGTTGGGGAAGTCCAGAACCAGGGGTCACAGTCTAAGGATAAGGGGTAAGCCATTTAGGACCGAGATGAGGAGAAACTTCTTCACCCAGAAAGTGGTGAACCTGTGGAATTCTCTACCACAGAAAGTTGTTGAGGCCAATTCACTAAATATATTCAAAAAGGAGTTAGATTTAGTCCTTACTACTAGGGGGATCAAGGGGTAAGGCGAAAAAGCAGGAATTGGGTACTGATGTTGCATGTTCAGCCATGAACTCATTGAATGGCGGTCCAGGGTCGAAGGGCCGAATGGCCTACTCCTGCACCTATTTTCTATGTTTCTATGTTTCTCTGTTGATCCTGCAGGGAGAAACGATTGATAGTTACTTTGTAATCACCACAGATTCTGACGGTGCCGTCTCCCGTGAGGACAGGAACAATCGGACTGGCCCACTCATTGAATTCGATCGGCAAAATGATGCCCTCTCATTGCAGCCGGTTCAGCTCGATCTCCACCCTCTCTCTCATCATGTACGGTACTGTTCTTGCCTTGTGATGGATAGGCCGCGCCCGCAGAATTAGGTGGATGTGCACTTTTACTCCTTGGAACTTCCTGATGCCTGGTTCGAACAGCGAGGGGAACTTATTTAGGGCCTGGGCACACGAAGTGTTGTCGACGGGCGAGAGCACCCGGACGTCGTCCCAGTTCCAGCGTATCTTCCCCAGCCAGCTCCTGCCGAGCAGCGTGGGGCCATCGCCCGGTACCACCCAGAGTGGTAAACTGTGCACCGCTCCTTAGTAGGAGACCTTTAGAGTAGCACTGCCGATTACGGGAATCAGTTCCTTTGTGTAAGTTCTCAGTTTAGTGTGAATGGGAGTCAGGACTGGCCTTGAGACCTTGCTGCACCACAATTTATCGAAAGTCTTTTTGCTCATAATGGGCTGGCTCATGCCAGTGTCCAGCTCCATTGACACTGGGAGTCCATTTAATTCAACCTTCAGCATTATCAGGGGACACTTTGTGGTAAATGTATGCACCCCATATACCTCTGCCTCCTCAGTCTAAGGCTCTGGTTCATCGTGATCCTCCGTGGATCTGTCCTCCTCTGTAACATGGTGGGTTTGCAGGATTAGCAGGATTTGCAGCTCGCCTGCACATACATTGGAGATGTCCCATTGTTCCACAGCCCTTGCAAACGTATCCTTTGAAGCGGCATGAATGGAAACGATGATCACCCCCGCAGCTCCAACAAGGTGTTAATGATCTAGCATTCATCACCCTTGATGGTGGACTCTGAGACAACTGCAGACATGCAGCTGCAGGCACATGAGGCCTGCCCTGTACGCTACAATTCGAAAACAACATTACTTTGTTCACAGTACTTGTAGCAGCACTCGTGTGCTGAGAGATTTGCTTGGTATTGTCACTGGTGGCGATGAATGCCTGGGCTATCGCTATGGCTTTATTCAAGGTTGGGGTCTCTACAGTCAAAAGTTTGCGAAATATTACTTCATGGCCAATGCCAAGTACAAAGAAGTCCCTGAGCATGTGCTCTAAATGTCCTTCAAATTCGCAATGTCCTGCAAGGCGTCTTAGCTCGGCGACATAGCTCGCCACATCCTGGCCTTCAGATCTCTTGTACTTGTAGAACCGGTACCTCGCCATCAGAACGCTTTCCTTCAGGTTAAGATGTTCGCGGACCAGTGTGTACAAATCAACATACGATTTCTCTGTGGATTTCGCTGGAGCAAGCAGATTTTTCATGAAGCCATACGTTGGTGCCCTGCAAACGGTGAGGAGAACTGTCCTTCGTTTGGCAGCGTTCACTTCTTCTTCCAGCTCGTTGGCCACGAAGTATTGGTCGAGTCGCTCCACGAAGGTTTCCCAATCATCTCCCTCTGAAAATTTCTCCAGGGTGCTCACAGTTCTCTGCATCGTTGCGGTGGGTTTCGATATCTGTATCTCATCGCCAGTTGTAGTGTATGAATAAAGAGTCTGACCATATACTGTGCGCTCAAAGTAAAGTGTGACCGTAGTCTTTTATTGCAGGTCTCCAGAGTGCCTCTCCAGCCTGTGAGGCCTCCTTAAGTACAGGTGCTCCCAAGGGATTGTGGCTTCTCTTGGAACTCCAGGGGATAAGCCCTCTGGTGGTTAAACAATATATTTACAGGTTTGCATATATAACAAAAACAGCCAAAGAAATGGCCCAGAAATTTAATTCAGCTTCAGCAGAGAAGCCTGGAAAGTTCTACAACCCTTCTAGGCCTGGAGCGACTGAATTACACCTAGATTCAGTAACTCCGCACTTACGCCGTTGTTTCAGTGCATGTTTCGAGGAAACTCCAGGCCATGAGGCGTTCATCAAAACATGGACCATAGTTTGGATGGCAGTCTGCATTTTCAGATTGTGTCTAGTTGTAACTATGCTTGTAAACCAGACACTTAATAATACCCTGCACTTAACTACACTCAGTTAAAACATTGTTGAATATGGTAACAAGGATATTTTAGGAGTCCTTACAATTTCTGGAGTGAAAAATCAGCTACTGTTTGCCATGTCTTTCCAGATTTACGGTGATCATATTAGCCTGTGCAAAATCCTGAGTGCTCACCTTAAATATTAAGGGATTGATTTCTGGATCATTGGTACAATACAGCTTTCAATTAACTGTGGGTCACCTGAAACAGAAACCTTATCTGGCCTCTAACTATTAATAAATGCACCTTTCCAAATCTTGATCTGAGTATCAAGTTATACAATATGTTCTAAGGCTTCCTTGATTCAACTGGGTCTGTAAAGATTCACTTTTAAACTGATTGGTTCACTACTTACGCTTTAGCAAAATAATCTGGACAAGCAAGTCCGTTGATTCCAGTTACCTCAACTCCCAGTTTTGCATGACATATATAAATATGTTTGGATGTATTGTTCCTATTTTATCTTGTTTTGTGTGACAGTGCAATCTCAGCAATAGACATGGCTAGTCTGAACTTACACCATAGACCTGTATTATAAGGTGCCTATCGTGTTCCACATATCCACGTTCACATTCAGCCAGCTCTTCAGAGAGCGATATATAGGCACTTTCTGACTATGAGGGAAGGAGAGAAAAATCAATAGCTGACTGATCTGTTTTTGCAGTCCTTCACTTCATTACAGCCTACAAGTATGGTAGTGTTATTGGATTAATAATCCAGAAAATGTCAGTTCAAGTCCCACCATGGCTGTTTAAGAGTTTGAATTAATGTTTTCTTTTAAAGCTGGAAATAAAAGAGCTGGCATCAGGAAGAGTGTTGTAAACTTGTTTGCAGCAAATCCACACTCACTCCATGAATCAATATCCACATACATAATTCTACATTTATTATATTAAATGACATCTGCCAGACCCGAGCTTCATCGCCTCCAGATCTGCTTGTAATCTATTTTAATTATCTAAGGTACTAACACCCACATAAATCTTTGTATCATCGGTGAACTTGCTGATGGTACTCCCAATGCCTTTATCCAGATCACTGATAAAGATGGGAAGAGCAATGGTCACAACACTGATTCCTGCAGGAAATCACTAGTAAGAGGCCTCCACGCAGAACTACTTCATTAATAGAAAACTTCTGCCTGTGAGAATAGAACCTATTCCTTACCCAACCCAAGATTTACCCACAGCGCTTTATTTTATTAAGTAATCTATTGTTTGGCAGCTTATCAAAGGCTTTTTCAAAATCAAGGTATAGAATGTCAACTGGACTACTTACATCCACCAACCTAATAAATTACTCAAAAATATCAACCAAGTTGATGAGACATGACCTTCGTTTCCAGGAGCCATGCTGAGAGTCTCTAATAAGCTGATCGATGTCAAGGTGGTCATAGAGTGTATCTTTAATGAGCCCTTCTAGGAATTTGTCTATGGCCTTTGTAATGTATTATCACATGGTTTAGTATGAGCATGCTCAGTTCCCTCTGGCCTAATAAAGCAAGCACAAGGACTAGAAACTCATCGTATCTCTGTCCTTCATTTGTTCCACTCACATATATTAGATTTTGGTACCAAGGGCAAGATGCCAAAGCCATTTTAGGGATCATGGAAGGACACAGTGTTTAACCTTCGAGTGGACGTTTAAGGTGAATTTGTGACACCTAAACTGAACTTTTGCGATGTTTTACCATTAATGCTCATGCAGAATAGTCTGTACTTTGACTTCGCATGTCTGTATACACAGCAACAGCGGCGTTGATTCTCACATGTACACAGGTAGCGTGCTGAGACATTGTTCGACAGGATCGGGACAATCATGGGCACGCCTAAGGCATTCACCGGAAGCCTCGGCATCTATGACCAACCTCGCAAACCATTCAGTTCTTACATTGAGTGGATGGAGATGTTTTTTAGGGCCAATAACATTATTGAGAACCAAGGTGCAGATGACAATGTTCAAGCTCAAAATAAAAGAATTGATAAATGGAAGAAAGACATTTTTTTAACAATGATCGGGCCAGGGAGCCGAAATCCACCGTCCCCGAAGGGACGGCTACCATGGAGTTTGGGCGGTCGACCGAAAATATTGATCGGTTGCTGCGGTCGGTTGATTTTCCCTCCACAAGCCATACTCAACTCAGGGGGGATTTGAGCAGTGTGCACTTCCGCCAGAAACGGCGCAGTGAAGCCGCTATAAAGGTGACATTCCAGCGATGAGCTCTGCAGCTTGCGGACCCTGGAAAGCCACCAGGACAGGGATTTTCAGCTGCAAAAAGATAAGACTTTTCCCAGCAGTGCCCTCCCAAGGTAGTCGAGTCGGTGCTCGAACTGGACACCGCTGCAGTGTTGCTGCAATCGAGGCCCTTTGGTCGGGAAATAATTTTATTAATTTTAGTATTTTTATTTAAGATTACTGTTGTGTATGGAGAAAGAGTCAGACTGAACACTGTGAGCTCAAAGTAAAGCGTGACCTTAGTCTTTTATTGCAGGTCTCCAGAATGCCTCTCCAACCTGTGAAGCCTCCTTAAATACCTGTGCTCCCAAGGGATTATGGGATCCCTTGGGACTCCAGGGGATGAGCGCTCTGGTGGCTGTACAGAGTAAATACAAGTCCACATATATAACAACACTCCCCCGCCAAAGTCAAGAGTGTAACTATTTACAATGTGAGTCGATCTGGGGCCCTTCTTGCTCTGGTTGATCACCTCGGTGTGAAAGCTGGTGTTGTTGAATCATTTGTTGGGCCCTCGCTGGGCTGCTGTGCAGCTGGCCTTGCTGGACTGCCTGGTGTGTTGGGCCCTGCAGGGCTGCTGTGGATGATGGGTTCTGCTTCGTTGTCAACCGTGGTGTCGGTTGCCACTGGTGTGTATGTTGGGGGATCAAAAAAGGTAGGGTCCAAGGTGGGTTGCTCAGGATAGTCCATGAATCTGAGTTTGATTTGGTCCAAGTGTTTCCAGTGAATGAGCCCATTTGAAAGTTTGACCCGAAATACCCTGCTCGCCTCTTTGGCCACGATGGTGCCAGGAAGCCACTTGGGACCTTGTCCATAATTTAATACAAATACAGGATCATTGATTTCAATCTCACGTGACACATTTGCGCTATTATGGTATGCACTTTGTTGAAGCCGCCTGCTCTCTACCTGTTCATGTACATCAGGGTGAACTAACGAGAGCCTTGTCTTAAGTGCTCTTTTCATGAGCAGTTCAGCAGGTGGAATCCCAGTGAGTGAGTGTGGTCTCGTGCGGTAGCTAAGCAGGACTCGGGATAAGCGAGTCTGCAGTGAGCCTTCAGTTACCCTCTTCAAGCCTTGCTTGATGGTTTGCACTGCTCTCTCTGCCTGACCATTGGACACTGGTTTAAATGGGGCAGATGTGACATGTCTGATCCCGTTACGGGTCATGAATTCTTTGAACTCAGCACTGGTAAAACATGGCCTGTTGTCGTTCACCAGGACATCGGGTAGGCCATGTGTGGCAAACATGGCCCGCAGGCTTTCAGTAGTGGCAGCAAACATGCTAGCCGACATTATATCACATTCAATCCACTTGGAGTATGCGTCTAAAACCATGAGGAACATTTTACCCAAGGACGGGCCTGCATAGTCGATGTGTACCCTAGACCACGATTTGGAGGGCCAAGACTATAAACTTAGTGGCGCCTCCCTAGGTACATTGCTTAACTGCGAGCATGTATTACATCTGTGAACACAGGACTCTAAGTCCTCATCGGTACTGGGCCACCACACGTGGGATCTAGCTATCACTTTCATCATTACGATGCCTGGGTGGGTACTGTGGAGGTCATTGATGAAGGTGTCTCTGCCCTTCTTGGGGACCACTACTCGATTGCCCCACAAAAGGCAGTCTGCCTGTATAGATATTTCATCTTTGCGCCGCTGGAACGGCTTTATCTCTTCCTGCATTTCTACTGGGACACTGGACCAGCTCCCATGAAGCACACAGCTTTTGACTAGAGATAATAAGGGGTCCTGGCTTATCCAGGTTTTGATCTGCCGGACAGTGACGGGTGATTGCTCACTCTCAAATGCTTCCATAACCATGGCTAGATCTGCAGGCTGTACCATTTTCACCCCCGTGGTGGGAAATGGCAACCTACTGAGAGCATCGGTGCAGTTTTTTGTACCTGGCCTATGGCGGATGGCGTAGTTGTATGCGAACAACGTGAGCGCCCATCTCTGGATGTGGGCCGATGCGTTGGTATTTATCCCTTTACTCTTGGAAAACAGAGATGTAAGTGGCTTATGGTCAGTTTCCAATTCAAATTTTAGCCCAAACAGGTATTCTCTTTACCCCATAGACACACGCTAACGCTTCTTTTTCAATCATGCTGTAGGTTCTCTCAGCCTTAGACAGACTCCTGGATGCATAAGCAACCTGTTGCAGTTTCCCAAAATCATTAGCTTGTTGCAATACACACCCGACGCCATATGACGATGCATCACATGCCAGTAACAAACGCTTACATGGATCATACAACACAAGCAATTTGTTTGAGCATAACAATTTTCTAGCTTTTACAAAGGCATTTTCTTGATTTTTGCTCCAAACCCATTCACCCCCTTTTTGTGGTAAGACATGTAATGCTTCTAGCAGGGTGCTGAGACCCGATAAGAAGTTACCAAAGTAGTTCAAGAGTCCCAGAAACGACTGCAGCTCTGTCACGTTCTGTGGCCTTGGTGCTTTCTCGATTGCCTCCATCTTCGCTTTGGTGGGCCTGATGCCGTACTCCGCAATCCTCCTTCCCAAGAACTCCACTTCAGGTGCCAGGAAAATGCAATTCAAGCGTTTTAACCTGAGCCCCACGCGGTTGAGTCGACTAGGAACCTCTTCCAGGTTCTGCAGGTGCTCGACTGTGTTCCAACCTGTGGCCAAGATGTCGCCCTGGAAGACAACGGTGTGCGGGACTGACTTCAGTAAACTTTCTATGTTTCTCTGGAATATCGCCGCCGCTGATCGGATTCCAAACGGACATCTGATATAAACAAAAAGATCTTTGTGCGTGTTGGTGCAGGTGAGGGCCTTCGAAGATTCCTCCAGTTCCTGCGTCATGTAGGCTGAAGTCAGATTCAGTTTCGTGAACGTCTTTCCTCCCGCCAGCGTTGCAAAGAGGTCGTCGGCCTTTGGTAGTGGGCATTGGTTCTGCAGGTAGAAACGATTGATAGTTATTTTGTAATTGTCACAGATTCTGACGGTGCCGTCTCCCTTGAGGACTGAGACAATAGGACTGGCCCATTTGCTGAACTCGATCGGTGAAATGATGCCCTCTCATTGCAGCCGGTCTAGCTCGATCTCTACCCTTTCTCTCATCATGTACGGTACTGCTCTCGCCTTGTGATGGATGGGTCGCACCCCCGGAATTAGGTGGATCTGCACTTTTGCTCCTTGGAATTTCCCGATGCCTGGTTCCAACAGCGAAGGAAATTTGTTTAAGACCTGAGCACACGAAGTGTCGTCAGTGGGCGATAGCGCTCGGACGTCGTCCCAGTTCCAGCGTATCTTTCCCAGCCAGTTCCTGCCGAGCAGCGTGGGACCATCACCCGGTACCATCCAGAGTGGTAGCTTGTGCACCGTTACATCGTAGGAGACCTTGACGGTCGCACTGCCAATTACAGGAATCAGCTCTATCGTGTAAGTTCTTAGTTTCGTGCGAACTGGTGTTAAGACTGGCCTTGAGGCCTTGTTGCACCACAGCCTTTTAAAAGTCTTTTTGCCCATGATGGACTGGCTCGTGCCCGTGTCCAGCTCCATTGACACCGGGAGTCCATTTCGTTCAACATTCAGCATTATCGGCGGATAATTCATGGTGAATGTGTGGACCCCATGTAACTCTGCCTCCTCGATCCGAGGTTCTGGTTCATCATAATACTCCATGGATATGTCCTCCTCTGCAACATGGTGGTTTTCAGGTTTAACAGGATTTGCAGCTCGCCTGCACACTCGTTGGTGCCATTGTTCCACAGACCTTGCAATTGTACACTTTGAATCGGCATGAATTGAAATGATGATCACCCCCGCAGTGCCAACAAGGTGTTAATGGCCTTGTATTCATCGCCCTTGATGGTGAACTCTGAGTCATCTGCGGACGTGCAGCTGCAGGTATGTGTGACTTGCCCTGTACGTTACGATTTGAAAACAACATCACTTTGTACACAGTACTTGTGTGCTGAGAGATTTGCTTTGTATTGTCACTGGTGGCAATGAACACCTGGGCTATCGCTATGGCATTACTCAAGGTTGGGTCTCTACAGTCAAAAGTTTGCGAAGTATGGTTTCGTGGCCAATGCCAAGTACGAAAAAGTCTCTGAGCATGTGCTCCAAATGTCCTTCAAATTCGCAATGTCCTGAAAGACATCTTAGCTTGGCGACATAACTCGCCACTTCCTGGCCTTCAGATCTTTTGTCGGTGTAGAACCGGTACCTTGCCATCAGAACGCTTTCCTTCGGGTTCAAATGCTCTCAGTGTGCACAAATCGTCGTACGATTTCTCCATGGATTTCGCTGGAGTGAGCAGATTTTCATGAGGCCATATGTTGGTGCCCAACAGATGGTGAGGAGGATCGCCCTTCATTTGGCAGCGTTCTCTTCCCCATCTAGCTCGTTGGCCACGAAGTATTGGTCGAGTCGCTCCACAAAAGTTTCTCAATCATCTCCCTCCGAAAATTTTTCCAGTCTGCCCACTGTTCTCTGCATCTTTGGGTTCACTATCTGTATCTCGTCGCCAGTTGTTGTGTATGGAGAAAGAGTCAGATTGAACACTGTGAGCTCAAAGTAAAGTATGACCTTAGTCTTTTATTGCAGGTCTCCAGAGTGCCTCTCCAACCTGTGAAACCTCCTTAAATACCTGTGCTCCCAAGGGAATATGGGATCCCTTGGGACTCCAGAGGATGAGCCCTCTGATGGCTGTACAGAGTAAATACAAGTCCACACATATATAACAATTACAGCATCTACTGTATTTATCTTTTAATAGTTTTATTAATTGCTTTGGCTCCATTCAACCTGCTGAATGCTGCTCAGAGGTTTGCACATACTTTTGTACAACTTTCAGGTCTGATTCTTTAATGGAGTCCTGTGGGTTACAGAGATCTGCTTGGCAGGGTTCACTCTGAGGATGAGAGGAGTGTTGGGAGGGCGACACCTGGTACACCTGGTCAGAAGCAGGGTGGCACGCAGGAGAAGGTGTTGCTGTCAGCACCATGCAGACAGCAGCGGGCAAGGGAGGCAGCAGCCATGATTTGTTAATTCTGTGCCAGACCAGTGTGCCCGCCATCTTCACCGGCCCGAATCAGGATTGCGGTTGGCTGCTTGGGGACAAGGGATATCCCCTGTCCACTTGGCTGCTCACTCCACTGCGGAACCCCAGGACAGTGCCAGAACATGCATACAATTATGCTGACTGTGCCACCAGGTGCATCATCGAGCAGTACATAGGCTTCCTTAAGCAGAGGTTCCAGTGCCTGGACCACTCTGGTGGCACCTTGCAGTACTCGCCTGAAGGGTCTCCATCATCGTCATGGTCTACTGCATGTTTCACAACCTGGCTGTCATGAGGGGACAGCTGCTGGAGGTCGAGCCAGCAGTACCACCTGAGGAGAAGGAAGAGGTGCAGGAGGAGGAGGAGATGGCGCAGGAGGAGGAGGCGGCGCATGAGGAGGAGGAGGAGGATCCCTGTCCCCCAGAGCTAGGAGGCGACGATCCATCGCCAACCTGGAAGGGCCGGGTGCAGACTGGCCAGCACCCTCCTGACATATATGGAGGTGCCTGACACCTCCCCTGCAATCTCCCTCCATGCATTATGTACTGGTGGTCTGCCAGGTCTCCTCATGTCAGGAAACAGTATTCTTCTTCTGTCCTCCACACGCTCCATATCAGTGAACCTGTTGGCTCTCCTTGCATCTCTTACACCAGCCATCCTTCCAGACTCCTTCCAAAACTCCTTCCCGACTCAAGACCTTGCTGCAAACTCTGGCCTTTAAAAAGGCCAGGAAGCTGCTGGGTCATTAGAAACCCTTACCTGCATGCTGAATTTCTAAGTGGTGATAACACTCAAATTAAGACAACCACACTGCTGAAAAATCCACTTTGGAGGGGTTCATTAGCTCTGGAACCCATTTGTTCAATTTTGGAGCTGAATATGGGGCGGCCCAGCCACGAAAAAATGTTGGCGCCAATGGCCACAAAAAGATGGGGGGAGCACCAGCTTTCCAGCGGTACTGAATTTCAACCCAAATATCTACGGAACATTGACAAACCTACTCACGCCAGAAAAAGCGAAGGATACATCATTTGAAGACATTGTCGAGAAATTCGAGGACCATTTCAACCCAAAGCTGAGAGCTATAAGCTTGGTAACAGAAACTAAAAACAAAGTGAAACCATCAGTGAGTACATTGTAGCTCTTAAGAACCTTTGCATTGTAACCTCGGCACAATTATGGATTTTGCGATGTAAGATAAGCTTGTGTGTGGACTGGTGGATGAGCGCACACAGTCAAAGTTGCTGAACACTCCAAACCTAACGTTTGACATAACTTGCAAAATTTCCCTATCTATGGAAAAGGTGTCTCAGAATACTAAGCAGCTCCATCCAACTCAAGTGACTCATGCAGCTGAGGTCTACAGTCACAAAGCCAACAACCAACCATAAGCTCTAAGACCGAGTCAAAAGCATGTCAGTGAGAGCAGGTCAGTGAATTGTTGTCTCTGCAATGGAAATCACTCACCACAATCCTGGCAATACAGAAATGCAAATTGTTTTCACTGCCAGAAGCAAGGGCATATTTCAACAGTTTGCAGGGCTAGATCTAAAGCAGGAAGTAAGAACCATTCTAGTGGCAATGCAAAGCAGCTACACAAAAGGGAGTATTTCACAATATTGAAGTGAACACATCTGATGTTGAAGAACTAGACATCTACAGCAGTCGTGAGAAAGACTTTTACAAAACTTTTGATCAACGAGCAATATATTGATATGTGTATCGACACGGCAGTGGACTGCGCTAACATAAGTAAGGACACATAAGAGAGTAAGTTTAATCAAGCACCGCTTATAGGACCCAATTTTGGCCATGACTTGCATCATTTTTTTGGAGTAAGTTGTTTTTTTCTGGCGTAAGTTAAAAAATGCCATTTTCCCCCCAAAATTTGCTCCAGAGTAAGTCAGTTAGGTACGATATTTTTTAGTTTAGTTTTGTTTTCAAAAGGGGGCGTTCCCAGACACTTACGCCAGTTTTGGTCATTTATGCCACTTTGGCCAGATAAAATTTACTCCAAATCGACTTAGGTCAGCGTATGTGGCCAGCTCTGAAAAACCTTGCGAGCAGTTAACAAATCGGCATAGGTTAGTACATTTAAAGTACCAAGACTTACAAAGCACTAAACAAACCACAAAAAGCAATAAGCAATCAATCAACAACAAATAAAAATTAGAAGTCCTACCTTTATGCCAGAATCAAGCTTTTTTTCTAAAGTCCCCCCCGCCCATAAAAACATTCTTTCACTTCCCCCCCCCCGTAAAAACACTCTTTCTCCCCCACCCCCACAAACACTCTTTCTCCCCCACCCCCGCAAACACTCTTTCTCCCCCCCAAAACACTCTTTCCTCCCCTCCCACAAAACTCTCCTCCTCCCCTGCCCCAGCAATCAAAACTCTCAAGCACAACCATCAATGAATAAAAAATAAAACTGAAGTCCTACCTCGGCCCGGAAACTCAGCGGGCCAGCTGGCCAGTGCGGGAGGCCACTCGGCCGAGGATAGGGTGCGGCAAGACCGGGGCATCCCTTCGGCCGGGGATAGGGGCTGCGAGCATCGGGTCCTGCTCACAGCCCGCAGGACACGCTGGGAGGGCGAGGAGCTTGCGCGCAGGTGCGGCATTATTTTCGGCCCTGGCCTGTTGTTCCGCTCTCCACTTCACAATGTACGCCACGCTGGGATTCCGGGGACTCGGAAGAGCGGCCAGGATGGGGCAAATATTTTCCGGCGCCGTATCCAGCACGCAAAGTCGGCGCAAAAGGGGTTGGGCAAAATTGAGCCCATAAACATAGAAATATAGAAAATAGGTGCAGGAGTAGGCCATTTGGCCCTTTGAGCCTGCACCACCATTCAATAGGATCATGGCTAATCATTCACCTCAGTACCCCTTTCCTGCTTTCTCTCCATACCCCTTGATCCCTTTAGCCATAAGGGCCATATCTAACCCACTCTTGAATATATCCAATGAACTGGCAACAGCAACTCTATGCAGTAGAGAATTCCACAGGTTAACAACTCTCTGAGTGAAGAAGTTTCTCCTCATCTCGGTCCTAAATGGCTCACCCCTTATCCTTAGACTGTGTCCCCTGGTTCTGGACTTCCCCAACATCGGGAACATTCTTCCTGCATCTAACCTGTCCAGTCTTGTCAGAATTTTATATGTTTCTATGAGATCCCCTCTCATCCTTCTAAACTCCAGTGAATACAGGGCCAGTCGATCCAGTCTCTCCTCATATGTCAGTCCTGCCATCCCGGGAATCAATCTGGTGAATCTTCGCTGCACTCCCTCAATAGCAAGAAAGTCCTTCCTCAGATTAGGAGACCAAAACTGAACACAATATTCCAGGTGAGGCCTCATCAAGGCCCTGAACAACTGCAGTAAGACCTCCCTGATCCTATACGCAAATCCCCTAGCTATGAAGGCCAACATGCCATTTGCCTTCTTCACCGCCTGCTGTACCAGCATGCCAACTTTCAATGACTGATGTACCATGACACCCAGATTTCGTTGACCTCCCCTTTTCCTAATCTGCCGCCATTCAGATAATATTCTGCTTTCGTGTTTTTGCCCCCAAAGTGGATAGCCTCACATTTATCCACATTATACTGCATCTGCCATGCATTTGCCCATTCATCTAACCTGTCCAAGTCACCCTGCAGCCTCTTAGCATCCTCCTTACAGCTCACACTGCCACCCAGCTTCTTGCCATCTGCAAACTTGGAGATATTACACTCAATTCCATCTAAATCATTAATGTATATTGTAAATAGCTGGGGTCCCAGCACTGAGCCCTGCGGCACTCCACTAGTCACTGCCTGCCATTCTGAGAAGGACCCGTTTATCCCGACTCTCTGCTTCCTGCCTGCCAACCAGTTCTCTATACACATCAATACATTACCCACAATACCATGTGCTTTAATATTGCACACTAATCTCTTGTGTGGGACCTTGTCAAAAGCCTTTTGAAAGTCCAAATACACCACATCCACTGGTTCTCCCTTGTCCACTCTACTAGTTACATCCTCAAAAAATTCACAGTACTTGTAGCAGCATTTGTGTGCTGAGAGATTTGCTTTGCATTGTCACTGGTGGCTGTCATGTATGTAACCACAATGTAACACTACTGTATTATTGTACACACTCAACCTAGATGCACACCTTGACCACAAGGGGTGAACTTGTGGGAGACACTCCTTACCTGATCATCCAGGTATATAAGGGGAGGTCCCACACAGGGTCATCACTTTTGGAGTCCTGTGAATAAAGAGCAGGTCATAGAGTGACTTTGTCCCCAGAATGTGCCTCATGTGGCTTCATACTGTAGAGTAAGGACTTTACATTGGCAACGAAAAACGGGAATTCACGCCCCACGAGAATGGCCACCGGTAGCACTGAGGAACGGTACTGTGTTGGGGAAGACTGGGATGATTTTATCGAGAGGCTTCAGCAAAGCTTCGTTACGAAAAATGGCTGGGGGATGCATCGACCGACAAGCGAAGGGTTCATCTTTTGACCAGCTGCGGACCAAAGACTTACGCGCTCATGAAGGACTTACGAGCACCCGAAAAGCCGGTGGACAAAACCTTTGAAGAACTTAGCAAATTGATCGGGGAGCACCTCAAACCGGTGAGTAACATACATACGGCCCAACACAGATTCTACACCCACCGACGTCGTGAAGGACAGAGCTTACCGGACTTCGTAGCGGACTTCCGGCATTTGGCCAGCCTTTGTAAGTTCACAGACGCCTGCAAGGGGGAGATGCTAAGGGACTTCTTTATCGAGGGCATCGGTCATGTGGGAATTTTCCGCAAATTAATTGAGACCAAGGATTTGACCTTGGAAGCGGCAGCGTTGTTAGCTCAAACTTTCAAGGCGGGGGAGGAAGAAACGAAAATAATATACACGCGCAATTCTGCCTCTAATGCGGCGATGGATCAGGGAATCAATATCATCAAGGCGACTCAGAGCCCTGCAGGCAGGCAGGGGCAGTCCAACACTCCCCAGGCAGCAACAGACCCCAGAGTAGGACTTCAACAGAGACAATGGCAGGCTGAACGGACATTTACACCATCACAGTGGACAATGCGGCCCGGGATGGGGCCATTGACACCCACTAATAGGGCACTCAAGAGCAGTCAAAGGGACAGTCCCCGCGGAATGCCTGGCCATAGTCCCTTTGTCCCCAACAATGGAAACTTTAACTCATGCTGGAGGTGTGGGGGAAAACACTCAACTCGATCTTGCAGATTTCAACAGTTTGTCTGCAGGAACTGCAATCTCTGTGGCCACTTAGCTCAAATGTGCAGGAAGCCTGCAACCAGACTAATATATGAGGTGGATGGACCAGAAGAGGGTTCTTTGAGGCAGGGTGACTTTTAGGGCAAATCGATGGACACCGAGGTTCGGCGGGTCCATGTGACGAACATTCACAGTTCTTACACCAAAACGCCACCAATGATGATGAGGCTTTTATTAAACGGTATCCCAGTACGCATGGGGCTGGACACGGGGGCCAGTCAGTCACTCATGAGCGTTCAGCAATTAGAGAAGCTATGGCCACTTAAAGCCAGCAGACCCAAATTAGCAGGTATTGAGACACAATTACGGACTTACACCAAAGAAATCATTCTGGTGCTAGGCAGTTGGCTGTCACACACAATGGGTTAGTGAATCGGCTACCGCTCTGGATTGTCCCGGGCAATGGTCCCACACTGTTGGGGAGGAGCTGGTTAGCCGAGATGAACTGGAAATGGGGGGGATGTTCATGCAATGTCGTCTGTGGAGCGAAGTTCATGCTCACAAGTCCTACAACAATTCACTATTCCAACCCGGCATCGGAACTTTCAAAGGCACTAAAGTAGTGATACACATCACCCCGGACGCCAGGCCAGTGCACCACAAAGCCAGAGCGGTGCCGTATGTGATGCGGGAAAAAAATCGAGAGCGAATTGGACCGGCAGTTGAGAGAGGGTATCATCTCGCCCGTTGAATTCAGCGACTGGGCGAGCCCCATCATTCCCGTCCTAAAAGCGGATGGCTCTGTCAGGATCTGTGGCGACTACAAGGCCACCATCAATCGGGTGTCCCGACAAGATCAATACTCGTTCCGGAGAGCGGAGGACCTCTTCGCCACGCTGACAGGTGGCAAGCTGTTCACCAAGTTGGACCTCACTTCAGCCTATATGACCCAGGAACTGGCCGACGAGTTTAAACTACTGACCACCATCACCACGCACAAGGGACTGTTCGTTTATAACAGGTGCCCGTTTGGCATTTGATCAGCGGCCGCGATTTTTCAAAGAAATATGGAAAGCCTGCTCAAATCTATTCCGGGAACGATCGTATTCCAGGACGACATCCTCATCACGGATCACGGGTCGAGGAACACCTCCACAATCTAGAGGGGGTGCTACGCCGACTGGACCGGGTAGGCCTGCGACTCAAGAAGTCCAAATGTGTGTACCTACCTCCTGAGGTTGAGTTTCTGGGCAAGAGGGTTGCTGCAGATGGGATCCAGCCCACCGAATCCAAAACAGAGGGGATTCAACGAGCACCCAGGCCCTGCAACACATCGGAGTTGCGTTCATTCCTGGGACTGTTGAACTATTTTGGGAACTTTCTGCCGAACTTGAGCATGTTGTTGGAGCTGCTACACGTGCTCCTGCGTAAGGGTTGTGATTGGTTTTGGGGGGACAGTCAGGAACGGGCTTTCGATCGGGCGCGAAACCTACTTTGTTCAAACAAGTTGTTGACCCTGTACGACCCCTGTAAAAAATTGGTTCTGACATGTGATGCATCGTCCTATGGGGTTGGGTGCGTGTTGCAGCAGGGTAATTCTGAAGGTCAACTACAACCTGTGGCTTATGCCTGTAGGTCGCTCTCTCAAGCAGAACGGGGATATGGGATGGTCGAGAAGGAAGCGCTTGCATGTGTCTATGGTGTAAAAAAAAATACATCAGTACCTCTTTGGTAGGAAGTTTGAATTAGAGACGGACCACAAGCCATTAACATCCCTGTTGTCAGACAGCAAGGCTGTCAATGCCAATGCATCAGCTCGCATACAGCGGTGGGCTCTCACACTGGCTGCTTACGACTACTCCATCCGGCACCGGCCCGGCACTGAAAATTGCGCTGACGCGCTCAGCAGGCTTCCACTGGCCACCACTGAGGGGGCAGCGGAGCAAAGCGCTGAGATGGTCATGGCTGTCGATGCCTTTGACAGCGCAGGCTCCCCCATCACAGCCTGCCAGATCAAAATCTGGATAAACAGAGATCCCCTCCTATCCCTGATTAAGAAATATGTCCTGACTGGGGATTGGGCGCCTGCACATGGAGCATGCCCTGAGGAGGTCAGACCGTTCCACAGATGGATGGATGAGCTCTCCATCCAAGCCGACTGCCTACTATGGGAAAGCCGGGTAGTTATGCCCCAGAAGGGCAGGGAGGCATTCATCAGGGAACTCCACAGCGAGCACCCAGGTGTTGTGCTGGTGAAGGCCATTGCCCGGTCACATGTTTGGTGGCCTGGAATTGATTCAGACCTGGAACACTGTGTTCGCAGGTGCACGACCTGTGCCCAGCTGGGTAATGCCCCCAGGGAGGCCCCGCTCAGCCCGTGGCCCTTGTCCAACAGGCCATGGTCACGCATTCATGGTGACTACGCGGGCCCGTTCATGAGAAAGATGTTCCTTATTGTGGTAGATGCGTACTCGAAATGGATCGAGTGCATCATTCTGAATTCTTGCACGACATCCATCATTGTGGAAAGCCTACCTGCGATCTTTGCAACCCATGACTTGCCGGACATCCTGGTTAGTGATAATGACCCATGCTTCACAAGCTACGAATTCTGGGAGCTTATGTCAGGCAATGGCATCAACCACATCAGGACTGCACCGTTCAAGCCGGCCTCCAATGGCCAGGCGGAACGTGCGATCCAAATCATCAAGCAAGGTATGCTCAGGATTCAAAGACCCTCCCTACAATGCCGCCTATCGCACCTCCTGCTGGCCTACAGATCCCAACCGCACTCGCTCACGGGGGTCCCGCCCGCAGAGCTACTAATGAAACGGACACTCAAAACTCAGTTGTCCCTCATTCACCCAGTCCTGACCGACACAGTTGAGGGCAAGCGCCAGTTCCAAAACAAGTACCATGACCATAATTCGAGGGGAAGATGTATAGAAATAAATTATCCTGTATTCGTCCTCAATCACACCCATGGGGCCCAAATGGCTTGAGGGTACTGTAATTGACAAAGAGGGGAATAGGTTCATCGTGGTAAAACTCAACAATGGTCAGATATGCCTTAAGCATCCGACCAAGTAAAAAAAAGGTTCAGCAATGGCACGGAGGAACCTGAAGAAGACCATGAGATGGAGCTCACACCACCGCCAGTGAACGAGCAACAAGAGCAATCAGAAGAATGCACAGTTCCTGCGGTCAGCCCGGACAGGCCGGAATCATCACAGGTGACAGACACTCATGTCAGTGTCCAACAACCAGAGCCCCAACTGCGGCGCTTCACGAGGGAGCATAGACCACCTGAGAGACTAAACCTATGATCCTAATAAGACTTTGCGGGGGGAGGTGATGTCATGTATGTAACCACAATGTAACACCACTGTATTACTGTACACACTCAACCTAGATGCACACCTTGACCACAAGGGGTTAGCTTGTGGGAGACTGCCCATACCTGATCATCCAGGTATATAAGGGGAGGTCCCTCGCAGGGTCATCACTTTTGGAGTCCTGTGAATAAAGAGCAGGTCATAGAATGACCTTGACCCCAGAATGTGCCTCGTGTGGCTTCATACTGTAGAGTAAGGACTTTACAGTGGCAATGAACGCCTGGGCTATCGCTATGGCTTCAAAGTTGGGGTCCCTACAGTTAAAAGTTTGCGAAGTATGGTTTCATGGCCAATGCCAAGTACGAAAAAGTCTCTGAGCATGTGCTCCAAATATCCTTCAAATTTGCAATGTCCTGCAAGGCGTCTTAGCTCAGCGACATAACTCGCCACTTCCTGGCCTTCAGACCTTTTGTAGGTGTAGAACCGGTATCTCGCCATCAGAACGCTTTCCTTCGGGTTCAAATGCTCTCGGACCAGTGTGCACAAATCATTGTACGATTTCTCCGTGGGTTTCATTGGAGTTAGCAGATTCTTCATGAGGCCATATGTTGATACCCCACAGACGGTGAGGAGGATCGCCCTTCGTTTGGCAGCACGCTCTTCCCCATTTAGCTCGTTGGTATTGGTCAAGTCGCTCCACAAACGTTTCTCAATCATCTCCCTCCAAAAGTTTCTCCAGGATGCCCACTGTTCTCTGCATCTTTGGGTTCACTCTCTGTATCTCGTCACCAGTTGTTGTGTATGGAGAAAGAGTCAGATTGAACACTGTGAGCTCAAAGTAAAGTGTGACTTTAGTCTTTTATTGCAGGTCTCCAGAGTGCCTCTCCAACCTGTGAAGCCTCCTTAAATACCTGTGATCCCAAGGGATTATGGGATCCCTTGGGACTCCAGGGGATGAGCCCTCTGGTGGCTGTACAGAATAAATACAAGTGTACATATATAACAATGTGGACAAATGGAATGTACAGTTCAACACAATGGCCAGTCAGTAAAGCTGCCTCTTAGTCTAGCGAGCTATAACAGGCCAACTCTCATGGGCAAAGACTGGTTGAGAAAGTTGAAATTAGAGAAAAACGTCTTCAGTTTATACGCTTCAAAAAAGCGACTCGACACAATGACGAACAAGTACGAAAGCATGTTCATAGACAGTTATGAGGGTATCACTGGTTATGACTCACACATCCGCATCAAGTCCAACTATTGTAAGACAAGGCCAGTCCCCTATGCGTTGAAAAGTCAGGTGGAGAAAGAGCTAGCAAAGCTGAGAGAGAATGGAGTGCTCGTAAAAACTGACAAAAGTAAATGGGCTACCCTGATGGTGGTAGTGCCCAAAGCAGAGAAAACTGTAAGCTTGTGCGTTGACTACCAAGTTACTATCAACCAAGCAGTTGACGATGAGCAGTACCCATTACCTACATCACAAGATTTGCATGCAGCACACTCGGGGTCAAAGGTTTTCTCCAAGCTTGACCTGTCACACGCTTACGCTCAGCTGAATGTTGACAAAGCGAGTCAACAGTTTCTCACTATCAATACACACCAAGCTGCCGTATAGTGTAAAGTTCTCCTTCAAAATCTTCCAGGCTACGATGGATAAGATTTTGAAAGGAGTTCCAAAGTGCTTATACAATCAAAACAAATGTGATGATCGCAACAAGCACTGAGAAAGGAAATCTAGACGTATTAGATATAGTGCTTCAGAGGTTGAATGCCCACAAGGACTGCAGCGGCTCAAAAAGGTGGCTCGTCACCACCTTCTCCGGGACAATTAGAGATGGGCAATAAATGTTGGCCTTGCCAGCGTGCCCACATCCCAGGAACGAATAAAACAAAGATGGTTTTGAAGGTAGTCAATGTTTTTTCTGTGTTGTTAACGTCTCCAGTATGTGGATTACTAATCAACTTGAATCGAATCTTCTGCCTTCTGTGTAAGAAGGACAAGAGCAGCTGGCACATGGGAACACCACCACCTCCAAGTTGCCCTCCAAGTCACACACCATGGAAATATATCGCCTTTCTTTCGTTATCACTTGGTCAAAGTCCTGGAAATCCCTAAATAACAGCACTCTGGGAGTACCTACACCACACGGACGGCAGCAGTTCAAAAAGGTGGCACACCACCACCTTCTCCAGCAGAATTAAGGATGGGCAATAAATACTGGCCTTGCCAGCGATGCCCACATCCTGTGAATGAATAAAAAAATGTAAATTCCTTCCCTGCCCCCCTCAGCAATATCAACAATCATCTCCCCTCCATCATTACCCAGCGTAAAGCCACACTACAACACCATTCATTCTCATTACAAACACACACTCACCTCTTCCTTGATCCCTTCACAGCTGCCTCTAGCACCATTTTCCTCTCACTTGGTAGCGTTTGCTGAATCACCAATTCTCTCACTTCACACTCAAGACACTTGCTTCCAATTCAACTTAGCCTGCTTAAACATATGCCCAATCACCCTTATGGATTCCAATTTTTCACTTATGTTACAAGTTTGCAAAAATTCTGGCAGGTTACTTAATCTATCCTTTTTTAAAAACAGTTAAACATTTTTAACATTGCAAAGCTGGATTCAAAGAATAGTCTGCTTATAACAATTCCATAGCTGAGAATTTTTTTGTGTAAGATTTACAAATACAGGTATACATTACTCAGTTGATTGTAAACTATAGATATAATCATTGCTTTCAGGCATTATTAGTAATTGTTTCCAAAATCCTATCCATTGATTTTTCTTTCAACAGATGATTTCCCAATAAAAGAAATGTACATGTAAGGCTCACTCTTTGCAACGGGTTCTGTGTATGAAATAGTTTTGTGCCTGCATCAACAGGCAGTGCAACAATACAATAGTAAATTTATCCAAAGACACACCTTACCACTCATCCAAATGTCAACACCAGCAACAACTTGCATTTATATTGCAACGTAAATATACAAGAGAAGACTGAAGGGACTTCACAGAGGCATGAGGAAAAATGGATGGCAAGCCAGAGGATGAGAGATTAAGAATGGTGACCAAAAGTTTGGCCAAAGAATTGGGTATTAGGAAGAGTTTTAAAGGAAGAGAGGGAGACAGAGAGCTCAAAGCACTTGGTGAAGGAATTTCAGAGAGCTAGGTAGCTGAAAGCCAAAAGTGGGGTGAAAGGAGAGGGGATTCACAAAGGCTGGGGTCAGAGGAACAAAGAGTTCAGGGGGTTGTAAAGCTGAAGGAGGTTACAGAAATAGTGAGCAGTGAGCAATGGAGCAATTCTCTCAATTAATTGGTTGGCAGAACTAGCATTAATTAGAAACATTAACAGCACTTCTTTTCTAGGTCATGTGCATATACAAGCCACATAGATGGTTGATTGATATGGCAAAACAACATTACAGCTAAAGTATTTTGAAATCTTTATTGAGATAACAGCCAGATCAGAAAGAGCATGGAAGAAGAGGTAACCTTCACCAATGATTTATCAACCTCGATTCTGTTTTCTTGACATTAGTGATCAATAATTTCACAAAGATAGTATTTTAGAGTGATTAGATCTTTGTAGCCTCCTACCAGAAGTTGCGGAATGATTAAGAGAGAAATGCCTCAGTGAGCGCAGTTTTTGTCTGTAATTTTGCTGTAGACTAAAATTAGTAAATACTTTGAATAAATATGACTAATTTACAGATCTTAGCTTCTAAAACATTTTTCTGCAACGAGTCATCCACACTTAACCTTAACTGGCTTATTTTGTGCATTTATTTTGCCTGTGCTTGAATTTGATCCACTGTGCATATATTAGCTGTCAAAAGTCGCAGACTAGAATAATTGCCAAAGACTCAGGTGTAGGGCTCCTTAAAAGTCTGTTGTGTGTTGTGATTATGTGTTGTGATTGCGAAAACTTCTTGTGGCTGTGTCTTCCAATTGAGGGCTTTGCACATTGAGGCCGGAATTTTGATTCCCAGGGTGCATCGGGTGCGGGCGATCTGCGTGGTGGCTCGGCTTTTCATGCTGCTCGTCAGAGCGACTGTCCCTTAATGGAGCCTATTAAGGCAGGCCTGCGCATTACCCAGCCCTATTAAATGGTGCGGGTCTGATGATGTCATCAATAATTGATTCGCAGCTGGATATTTAAAACAGCCGTGGCAACATTATCAAGTTTGGCAATTTGAAAGCTCATCTAGAAGTGTGTAGGCAATACATATCACCATCTGGTTATTGCTGAGCCATGCACACATGGCTTCACAAAGACAGCCGGCTGCACCCAGGTTCTCAGATGACTACCTATATATTCTTGTGGAGGGAGTCAGAGCATGCAGGGAGTCCTCTTCTCTGCTACTGGGCGGAAGGAACCTCCCCAGGAGACTAAAAGAGCTTGGCTGCAAATTGGCTGCGAATTGCTCCAGTCCTGGCAACATCCTTATAAATCTCCTCTGTACCCTCGTTAGTGCAATCACATATTTCCTGTAATGTGATGACCAGAACTGCACGCAGTAGTCTAGCTGTGGCCTAACTAATGTTTTATACAGTTCAAGCATAACTTCCCTGCTCTTATATCCTATGCCTCGGCTAATAAAGAAAAGTATCCTGTATGCCTTATTAGCCACCTTATCTATCTGTCCTACTACCTGGTTCAATGTTGATTGATTTTCCATGTTTTAGCACATCACAATTGGGGATATGGTTCTACACATGTATGATGGATCTGAGGTAGTGCAGGTGAAATTTGTTGAACCCTTTGACGTGACAGCAGTAATATTATTCGGCTTCAAAACCACAGAGTCAACTCATGATCATAGCTGCAAGATAAGTTTTGAATTTACTTGTACTTACTGCTTTAGTAAAACAAAGGAGCATCTGGCCGTTTTGTTGCAAGCAATCACTCCCTGATCAAAAGGAGCAACATTTGACAGCATGCTTCTCGGTTGGGTGGAGCATTCAGTTCAGCACCATTGATGGTGATAAGTGGCATATAATACTATTTATTGGATGCAGATTGGTACACTACCTTAATTTTTAGATTGACATAAAACCCGTATTTCTTTTGTACTGCTGCAGATCTGTTAATTGGCTACAAATGATCTTGGGTGTGCTTCAAAGTAAAAGGGCAAACAGGAGTTTACAAATGTGTTCACCACTGACCTTGGTCGAAGTGAGTAGGCTGCTCAGGTTGAAGAGTTTGCCAGATGGAGGAAAACTAATGTACCATATCTCCAGTTAAATCTTTTTTGACATCATTGATAACTGCTCCATGCAAGATCACAACTCTTCTGACCCGAGTGGAAATGTTAAATAGAAAGTAAACCCTCATACATATTCTGCTTAACATGCTATTATCTGGTTGGCAAATAACCTGAACATATTTTTCCACACATTCCGAAGGCGTTTAGACAGGGGCCATTTAGACTAGGGCTTCAGAGGCCCCTCTCCCGTGTAATAAAAATTCCACGAACCCCCCCGTAACATAACACGAGTATTTTTTCCGTTAAAAAGTTAGTTATACAATTAAACATATATATTTATTATTATTTTTGTTTTACTTACTTAATGTAACTTATTAGAAAGAGAAATTCCAATCATATATTAATCCCCACCCCCTTTAATCGATAACTGTAAATTTGATGCAATTTTATTTTTCTACTGCCGTCAAGTCAGAGGCAAACTAACACAGGTTATGACCTGATCCAGGCCCTAAACCCCAGCATGACTGCCACCCACTGGAGTGAGTGGGTGTAAAGAGGAAGCTCTCCTTTGGTGACTCTGTTGTTATTGATGGTGATAATCCCAATGTCCTGCCTGTTGACCCAGTCCTGCTGTATTTCTCTCTGCACCAGATCGCTCTGCCCCACCATGTCTGAACCATAACCACGCTCCCCCAACCCCACCCCACCTGTCACCGTTGCGCTGATTGGCTTTGCATCACCCATTCAATGTGCTGAATAAACCAAAACAACCAGATTGGCCACACCTAACCCAGAAGTGTGAGTTAGGCAAAGATTATTGGCCAGGAGGGCGGTGGATTGAGACGACGGATTAAACAGGGGTTTCATTTGGCTCAGACTTTGGAGCAAAAGAAGAATCTGATTAGTTAATTAGCACAGAATGAGGCCAATCGGCCTGTGCCTGCGTCGGCTCCTTGAAAGAGTTATCCAATTAGTCCCACTCCCCTGCTCTTTCCCCGTAGCCTTGCAACTTTCCCCCCTTTCAACTATTTAAAGCGCATGTAAAAAGGAGAATATGATAAAGGCATAAAAAGTACAGCTTCCACTTTTCATCTTATGTTTCCTTCGCCTAAAGAACATTTTCAGAAATTTCCAACCCATCAAAATGAGCCAAAAATAAATACAATCAGGATCTCACCCAACTCATGCCAACTAAAATGTCCTGCCCGTGTAAAAAGAAAGTGAGTGGAGATAAAAATTCATTTTACAAAATTAGTCCAAAAAAACAACGCCCCACACATTGAAAGTATTAGACCTCTAATTAAGTGATCCAACTGTGGATGGAATATAATTCCTGGAGCTATTGGTTCAACCCCTGCAGGTTTTTCCACTCCAAACAACGGCTGTGCTTTCTTTAAATTCATTCTATGATCACGTGGCATCCATCAGAAACATGAGCTCATTCTTGCCATCACTGTGAGCTGTTGGCTCTCTGTTTCCCCATTCCTTCGCTATAGTTTTTTGTCTCCTTCTGGGAGTGTACACACAAGCAGCTGTCTGCCTTTTCGTTGATTGACAAAAGGTTACATCTGGATTTCGATTGGTTTCAGAAGAAGCAATGAGAAATATGATTCATTTAACTTGGGACAGCGCTATTTTGGTGGATCTCTTGAAATCTTATCGCAGGCCCCTAAGAGACAATGGACGCATGGGTGAGACAATATGGGCAAAAAATTCAGATCTGTAGTGCCTGTTATTTGGATGCTACGAGTGCCCTTCGAGGTCCAAAATGGGGCATGCACACGCACACTTCAGATGCGAGTTGCACTGATCGCCATATTGGTGAGCGCATTACCGCGCACGCACTGAGCATCCAACAGAAGTATGCAGAGTAGACAGAGGGGTGCTGCCATTTGGAGCTCAACGCTCCAGCTAACTCCCTCTCTTAAGCTCGTAAAGCTGAACATTCAGCAGTAGGAAGGACTCCCGGCCAGCGCTATTTAAACGGATCATCAACTACTTACAGATTAGTTGCTGATTGATTTCTACAGGCTACAATTGTACAAGTGTTTGGTGCTTTCTAGAGGTATCTGAGTTGCTGAAGCCGACAGGGAGTGGTGTGGCAGGTGCTGAAGGACTTTGTTCTTCATTAAGGATTCTGCACAAAGTATTTGCTCCCAGACATGGGGTAGTAGTAGGCATTCCACTTGGAATACAGCATGAATGGGAGAATGAGCAGAGGAAGAGGAGGGGGAGAAGGGCATTCAGCAGGAGGCCATATCCGCCCAGGATGTTCAGGGAGCAATACTCCTACCTGAATCTCAGCGAGGAACAGTATGTGAGAAGCCTGCACTTCCCCCGACATCCTCACTGAAATCTGCCACCTGCAGCAGCCACAACTCCAAACTCACAGCATGGCAAGAACCACATTGCCAGTGGCTGTGAAGGTGACCGTATCCATGAATTTTTATGCGTCGGGCTCCTTCCAGGCTGGAGCTGGAGATATTTGCAACACCTCGCAGCTTGCGTAAGGGCCTCGCCATGCAAAGAGAGCCGACTACAGAGAGCAACAGGTGAACTGAACAAGCAACTTCACGAAGATTGCAGGCTTCCCCATGGTGCAAGATGCCATTAACTGCATGTAGTTTGGAGATACAACTGAAAGAGATTCTATTCCACCAACGTTCAGCTGGTGTGCAACCATACTTCACGAATCATTCAGGTCAACGCCTGGTATCCTGACAGCAGTCATGATGCCTTCTTTCTGCGGCAGTCCACTGTGCCATCCACATTTGAGCCACCACAATAAAATAGAGTATGACTTCTGGGTGACAAGTGTTATCCGCTGACGACATGGCTCATGACTCCGATGCACAACCCACGCACACATGGGCAGCATGCATACAATGAAAGCCACACTGCCACACAAAATGTGATAGAGTGGACGATTGGTGTGCTGAAACAACGCTTCTGCTGCCTGGACCGCTCTGGAAGAGCCCTACAGAACTTGGCAGGTGTCGAGTTTCACGGTGGTCTGCTGCATGCTGCACAACCTCACCATCATGAGGGCACAGCCCTTGGCACCGACTGTACAGTGAGCAGATAAGGAGCAGAAGGAGGAAGAGGAAAAGGTACAAGAAGAGGAAGGGAGGAGGCAACCCAGATAGCCACTTTCTGGTCAGTGAATGACTCATCCAACTGCGATACCAGTAAACGCAACCCCAATTCCCCATTCACCATCAGTCTCACACCTTACATTCTCTCTGTCACTGACCATCACAGCCAACACAAAATAAACATTCCAAACCAAATTTATAAATCAAAGCTTATCATATTGCATATAAACATAAACTAATCACCCTTGTACATTCCCTTAGTGCCTGTCTTCCGTGTGCCTTTGCTTGTCCGAGTGCTCCGATGCAGTGCTACCCCAGTGGCTGCAGGATGGCTGGTGGGAGGCTGCTGACTTTCAGTGGGGAAGACTGCAGTTGGCCTTGAAGGATGACCTCGAGCAGCTCTGGGCCTAGAAGGCCCGGCTTCGGACTTCACCATCTCAGCATGAACGGCAGCAGTCAGGACAGGCTGGCTGACGGCAGCAGCAAGGGCACTGGTGGAGTGCCAGAGGTGGGAGGATGAATGCTGTCATCCTGAGAGAGGACAGCAGGTTCGTGCTCCACGGAGCCACTGCCACTCACCCAGGGCGGCACCTTAGAAATCCTAGTAATCTGTTGGCGGACAGATTGCTGGACTGTTGTGACAACCCTGTAAGTCCCTTTGAACACTGGTATCCACAGCCATGATGGCAACAGTCTGAGCTTGCACAGCAGCAAACTGAGCTTGCATGACAGAAGTCTGAGCTCCACTGCAGCACCCAAACGTTGGGTGGCTTCTGCTGGTGCTGCAATGGAAGCTGAGACATCGACCATCAGAAGCTGCATCATGGTTGGGTCCACTAGGGTGCTAATGAAGTTGGCCACCACTTCCATGTTGGAAAGGATGGGCTCCAAGCTCTGTGCCACGGCCTGTGCAAAGTTGGTGCCGCACTCCTCCATGCTCCGTGACATTGCACACAAGCTTTCTGGCAGGCCTGCCAATACACCTCTCATTTCTGTGTGCATATCCATCAGCGTTCTTCTGTAGCCTGGCCCATTGAAGTGCTCTCCTGAGTCCTTTGCAGCAGAACTTGTGTGCAACCTCGCCCTCCAGCTAGCTGGCACTTGCACAATCTTGCCCCCTGCCCTGGCTGCAGGCCACATGACCAGTGTCTCACAACGTACAGATCCTGCCTATGCTATCCTCTAAATTACACGCAGAGTCAGTATCTGAGCTGTTGGGTGCGACTGTAAAATTGAGTGACAGTGTTTCTTCATCATCAGTGTCTTGTTGCACTTCTACCTGTTGCTCTTCCACCACTGCCTGGCCAGGTGGCAGTTCTTGGGTATCGGAAAGCAGAAAAGCACAAGGGTAAGACTATGGTGAGGGGAGGGGATAAATAGCAATGCTTACACCATCTGCAGCTTGTAAATCAGAAGAGATTATGGGAAGAGGGGAAGTGGGATGTGAGAGGAGGATTAGTTATGAGGATAGCGTTACCTACTATGGTTTCAGCCCCGCTGCTGGCCACATCCTCAACGATGGCCGCTCCAATGATGGCGAGCAACTTCTCCTCTGGGGGGGTAAGGACATGCAGGCACGCCTATCCCACGCCGGTTAGGTCCTGCTGCCTCTGGTTGATCACCACCTTGTCTTGCAAGAGAGAGGGAAGCGCATCAGTGAATGTCATGCAATCTGTTTGGTTGATGTGGATGTCATGGCTGAATAACTGGCAGTGTGTACAGCTGTGAGATGCGGGTGTGAAGCTTGCATCAAGGAGGGTAACCTGAAGCTATGAAAGTTAGGTATGAGTCCTGATTTAGAGAGATTGTTGGTAGGTGAGTGACAAGGGTGTGGTGCACTGAGCAGTGGCTGAGGCTAGTGGTGCAGTTGGTGGGATTATGGCATTTGAAGATGCAATCACTGACCTTGGCAAGTAGGAGGTCATTGAAATTCTTACAGCACTGCACCCAGGTCCTTGGGGCTTGATCGCCATGACTATCTGCTCCCATTGCCTTCTGAGTGTGTGTCTGGATGGCCCCCCCTAGCCCCCTGTGCATACAGCACATCTCTCCTGCTTTCCACCTCCTCCATCAAGACCTCTGTGCAGCGTCAGAACACCTCGGAGCCCACTCTCTCCCATGTTGTGCCATTCCTCACACTTTCCCAGGTCAAAATCTCTTCAACCATTACTCCCAGCACATGCTCCAGCCACAATGCAGCTCCCCTTTAAGAGGGGCAGGCAAGCTTTAAGTAGTAGCAGCAAGTTACGATGTTGAGCCCCATGCTCAGGTATGCAGCCAATGAACAGCGTGGTTAGTGCTGGTTGCATGCTGCAATCATGTTAATCAGCAGACAGCACAAAGTTGACGTGTTGCCTCCATCGGAAACAACGGATGTGGGTGAATCGCACATCGAAATCCCCGTGCCTGTTTTCGGGGGCGATCAAATTTATCCCCCCCAAGTCTGCTAACTGTGTCAATTCCTTTATAATCTCAATGCAGACTGGGTGGAGGTTATGTTTTCTCTATATATTTTCATTTGATTTATGAGAAGAATCAATCACCAATTGTGCTATTCATTGCTTTATGTTTCCAGAGGTGTATTTCATGCAATGTTGTAAAGAAGGCAATTGAGGAATATCCTAATCTGCTCATCAAGGAAAAATAATGATTAGCTTTTAGGAGCTGTATCAGCTTTTTTGCGATGCTGGTTATCATTTGCCAGTTTTCTAGATTGGCATGCATGAACAGGTCGGGCACAGCTTGGGGTAGCTCCCTCTACATTGTCCTATGAGTATGTCTGCCTCCTCTCATCTCCCACTACATTACAAAAATAGTGATGAATGAATTGAGATTGCCAAATGGTTTTCTTTATCCGTAATTATCTTGTGATCTTGTGCCTTTGATTTTGTGATCTCAGCTTTGCTAGCTACTAATGTTTCATTCATTGCAGCAATATTCCAACCATACATAGAATTACAGCACAGAAACAGGCCATTCAACCCAACCAGTCGAGCCTCCTCCCCTCCTCCCTCAGCTAAATTTATCAGCATAACCCTCAATTCCCTTCTCCCGCATAAAGTTATCTAGCTTCCACTTAAATGCATCTATACTGTTCACCTCAACTATTCCCTGTGGTAGTGAGTTCCACATCTCACCACTCTCTTTGTAAATAAGTTTCTTCTGAATTCCCTATTTGATTTCTTGGTGACTATCTTATATTGATGGCCTTCAGCTTTGCTCTTCCCCACAAGTGGAAACATTCTCTCTGTGTGTCCACTCTATCACAACATTTCATAATTTTACAGACCTCTATTGTACCAAAACAGTTCTTTGGCCAACAGTGCCATCCTTTGCTCAGAGCTTGTGGATGATCCTAAACCATTCTAATGTTTCATGATACCATTCTCAAATGTTCTTTTTAGCACTGTTAACCACAATTGGGAGTAATTACTATAGTAAAGAAAGAAAGACTTGGATTGACAATCACTGGATGTCTCAAAGCACTTTACAGCCAATGAAGTACTTTTGGAGTGTATTCATTGTTGTAATGTAGGAAACATGGCAGCCAATTTGCAGACAAGCAAGCTCCCACAAACAGCAATATGATAATGACCAAATAATCTTTTTTTTTGTTATGTTGATTGAAGGATAAATATTGGCCAGAATACTGGGATAACTCCCCTAATCTTCTTCAAAATAGTGCCATGGGATCTTTTACATCCATTTGAGAAAGCAGACAGGGCCTCAGTTTAATGTCTCATTCGAAAATCAGCACCTCCAACAGTGCAGCACTCCCTCAGTACTGCACTAGAATGTCAGCCTAGATTTTTGTGCTCAATTCCCTGGAATGGGACTTGAACCCACAACCTTCTTTCAGAGGCGAGTGTGCTACCCACTGAGCCACGGCTGACACTTGGTCAATGTATAATGATCCAACTAATGGAAGCAGAGAATGCACAAGGCACCCTTTCCACCCCATAAAAGTAAAAGGAAGAAATGCAATTCTGAATAGAGCTTCTTAGCCATCTAGGGTATTGCGGAATGACTGCCTTCGACGTTCAATATTGACCAACCACCAAATCACCTGCATTCAGATTCACAGTTCCGACTGCTAGCAACAACATGGCTGTAGTTTTGCCATCAGTCAACCGCCATAGGACTTTAAGATAGGACTTTAATTGATGATGGTCTGTACTGAACTGCATTCTCTTGTCCTTCAGACACTGTCACTTTGGTTAACCAGCAGTGAGTTTTCTGACTTCAGAGCTGCTCTCCATGTACATCATATACATCTTCAGCACCTGCCACACCACTCCCTGTAGACTTTAACAACTTTAAATAATTCTAGACACCGCCAAACACTTCTATAAGCGCAGCAAGAGCCAGTAGAAATCAATCAGCTATCTGGAAGTAGTTGATGATCCCTTTGAAGAGCGTTGGTAGGGTCCTTCCTGCTGCTTAATGCATGTTCAGCTGTGTGAGCTTAAGAGAGCATGTTAGCTGGAGCATTGAGCTCCAAAATGACAGCGTTGGCGTTAAATCAGCTTTACACACTGATTGACGTCACTATTCTGCATACTTCCAGCGCACGCTCCCTGTGTCTGTGCTATCGCCCTACTCAAGATGGCGTCGGGCGCAGCCCGCACCAGAAGTGTGCATGCGCACCACAGACACCATTTTGGAACCAAAACCACAGTCAAACACCAAAACAACAGGGCCACGGAGCCGGACTTTGCGGCCAATATGTCACAAAATCTGCTTTAGTTCAGGAGTGACGCTGCCAGGATTGGAAATCTGCTCTTTAGAACAAATCGACAGAACATTGAACGAATGAAAAGGCAATTTTATTAATCTAATCTTGTTGTGCTCAAGTGGCATTATATAACGGAATCATTATAAAGCTGTTTGGAATGTTAAATAAAAAGGAATAGTCAAATCAATTGTTTTTAGTTTTCAAAGTAACTATTTTATTCGAAAGACCTTTTTCTTCCATTTAGGAATTACATTACTGTCAATGTTGATTTTGTCTGCTGATTTGCTTACAAAATTACTATCTGTTCAGAGATTGAGATCAAAAGCCAAGTCTTTTAAGTTGTTTGACTGCCAATCAAAGCTAAGATTGCAGGGATCCTGGTGCAGAAGCTGATCATTTTGTTACAGAAAAGTCAGAACAAATCGATACAGATATGGGACTTTGATTACATTGTATTGCTCATAAACACTCTTTAGAACCTGTACGATAGTTTTCTTTAATGTTTGTGTTCATTTGAAAGATAATACTACTGTATTGCTTTTAGAACATTTCACAATACATTGGAGTTCCAAGGAAGCCCAGTTTTGCAGTAACAATTTCCTTCATGCCGTGTTAGCAAGCTCAACCATGCAATCACGGAGAAATGCTGAGCAGCAGCTATAAACTGTTCCACAGAGAGGAATGATCCCCAGGGGTCACTCTTGTGATAGATTAAAGAGTGGTTGTAGCGGAGTCTGGTCACAGATTAATTCTGCACCACCTTCTCCACTAGGATGACACATGGAGACCAGCAGAAAGGTGAATCAGAATAAAAACATTTAAAATGTGATTTAGATGAACAATCTCATCATCAAATATAGAGCACATTAATGAGGCAATAATTATCACTTTAAATAGCTCGGCCTAGAAATTGGGTCGCACCCGAATTCGGGCACGATATGGTTGCAGCAGCCATTGCACGCGCCCAAAGACACGGCAGTGAGACTGCACTAAATTGGTCTGCTGGCCTCATTCCTTTATTGAGCTGTAAGCGGCAGCCTTACCCCCAGATAGTTCCACTCCAGCAAGGAGCTTGGTGATTGTGAGGTGGAGCATGGCAGCGAGGAAGATTGAGATGAGGGTTGGCACCACAGACACCATTTTGGAACCAAAACCACACTCAAACACCAAAACAACGGGGCCACGGAGCCCTGCTTGACCCCGTTCCGGACGTGGATTGGGTCTGTAATGGATCCGTTGGTAAGGATCACGGCCTGCGTGTCTTCATGGAGCAGGTGAAGGATGGTGATGAACTTTTGGGGGCATCCGAAACGGAGGAGGACGCTCCATAGACCCTTGAGGTTGACAGTGTCAAAGGCCTTTGTAAGGTCGAAGAAGGCCATGTACAAGTGCTGGTGCTGTTCCCTGGAACTCCTTCACGGCAAACGAGCCAAAGGCGGGCAGAGGAAACGTTACAAGGACACCCTCAAAGCCTCCCTGGTAAAGTACAACATCCCCACCGACACATGGGAGTCCCTGGCCAAAGATCACCCGAAGTGGAAGAAGTGCATCAGGGAGGGCGCTGAGCACCTCGAGTCTCATCGCCAAGAGTATGCAGAAATCAAGCGCAGGCAGCGGAAAGAGCATGCGGCAAACCTGTCCTACTCACCCTTTCCCTCAATGACTATCTGTCCCACCTGTGACAGGGACTGTGGCTGTCGTATTGGACTGCTCAGGACTAATTTTTAGGGTGGAAGCAAGTCTTCCTCGATTTCGAGGGACTGCCTATGATGATGATACCCGCAGAGACAATGCGACGGGTGGGGTGATAGGGCGCAAAATCGTCTGGCTGGGATGCCAGCCGAGGTCAGCACGTATATCCTGCAATTGGGAGGAGGGAGAGAGTACGGGCCAGTAATGGCTCGCAGTTTTAATGAGCTCTTCCTGGCTCCACATTCAGGTAAGTATAACATTTGTACTTGCCTATTTTTTGGCAACCTGTAGCAGTCCCTTTAGGGATCGTTGGTTTGGCTGCAGCATGCCCAAGAAAACTGATCGCAGCATGTATGCCAAATGGTCTGCATCCAATTTGACATAAAAACCTGGCACACGCATTCACCACCTGATTTGCATAGGCAATGGAAATAACCCCTGTTTCAGACAGAAGCCCTGGACAACTGCAGGGCACCCTAACCAATATGGCGGCCATGCACTTCCAGCAAGAACCGAGGGCACACTGGCCACAAGGCATATTGGATTCTTCAGTGCTCATTTCTCAAGCGGGCCCTATGCTATCAAATTCCTCAGCTTATGTAACTCAGGCAGAAAGGTTGCCCTATGTCCCCAGGAACGGAGAGATATTGGGCTCAATTTTCCCCAGTGATTTGCGTCGTTTTATTGGCGCGCGCCGCTTTTTTTGGCCTAAATTTTAAAATCCAAGTTTCCCCAAAGATTGTGCGCCAGCATAACTCAGTTAGTTATAAGAACATAAGAACATAAGAATTAGGAACAGGAGTGGACCATCTAGCCCCTTGAACCTGCTCCACCATTCAATAAGATCATGGCTGATCTGGTCGTGGACTCAGCTCCACTTACCCGCCCTGTCCCCGTAACCCTTAATTCCCTTATTGCTTAAAAATCTATCTATCTTTGACTTGAAAACATTCAATGAGCCAGCCTCAACTGCTTCCTTGGGCAGATAATTCCACAGATTCACAACCCTCTGGGAGAAGAAATTCCTTCTCAACTCGGTTTTAAATTGGCTCCTCCGTATTTTGAGGCTGTGCCCCCTAGTTCTAGTCTCCCCCACCAATGGAAACAACCCCTCTGCCTCTATCTTGTCTATCCCTTTCATGATTTTAAATGTTTCTATAAGATCACCCCTCATCCTTCTGAACTCCAAGGAGTAAAGACCCAGTCTACTCAATCTATCATCATAAGTTAACCCCCTTATTTCTCGAATCAGCCTAGTGAATCGTCTCTGTACCCCTTCCAAAGCTAGTATATCCTTCCTTAAGTAAGGTGACCAAAACTGCACGCAGTACTCCAGGTGCGGCCTTAGCAATACCTTATACAGTTGCAGCAACACCTCCCTGCTTTTGTACTCCATCCCTTTCGCAATGAAGGCCAACATTCCATTTGCCTTCCTGATTACCTGCTGCACCTGCAAACTAACCTTTTGGGATTCATGCACAAGTATCAGTAATCGTGGCCGAGTGGTTAAGGCGACGGACTAGAAATCCATTGGGTTATCCCGCGCAGGTTCGAATCCTGCCGGCTACGATTCTCAGCATGTTTCATTCCATTTCACAATTTAACCAAGAAAAACACAAAAAAGAAAAAAAAGGGCCTTGTAAATGTCTGGTGTGTCATCCAGGGCGGGTGGCACGGTTTAATGTTTATGTTTTTTCAGGTAAACTCCAAAAGAGTTTCATGCACAAGGACCCCCAGGTCCCTCTGCACCACAGCATGTTGTAATTTCTCCCCATTCAAATAATATTCCCTTTTACTGTTTTTTTTCCCAAGGTGGATGACCTCACACTTTCCGACATTGTATTCCATCTGCCAAACCTTAGCCCATTCGCTTAACCTATCCAAATCTCCTTGTAGCCTCTCTGAGTCCTCTACACAACCCGCTTTCCCACTAATCTTAGTGTCATCTGCAAATTTTGTTGCACTACACTCTGTCCCCTCCTCTAGGTCATCTATGTATATTGTAAACAGTTGTGGTCCCAGCACTGATCCCTGTGGCACACCACTAACCACTGATTTCCAACCGGAAAAGGACCAATTTATCCCGACTCTCTGCTTTCTGTTCGCCAGCCAATTCTCTATCCATGCTAATACATTTCCTCTGACTCCGTGTACCTTTATCTTCTGCAGTAACCTTTTGTGTGGCACCTTATCGAATGCCTTTTGGAAATCTAAATACACCACATACATCGGTACACCTCTATCCACCATGCTCGTTATATCCTCAAAGAATTCCAGTAAGTTAGTTAAACATGATTTCCCTTTCATGAATCCATGCTGCGTCTGCTTGATTGCACTATTCCTATCCAGATGTCCCGCTATTTCTTCCTTAATGATAGTTTCAAACATTTTCCCCACTACAGATGTTAAACTAACCGGCCTATAGTTACCTGCCTTTTGCCTGCCTCCTTTTTTAAACAGAGGCGTTACATTAGCTGCTCTCCAATCCGCTGGTACCTCCCCAGAGTCCAGAGAATTTTGGTAGATTATAACAAATGCATCTGCTATAACTTCCGCCATCTCTTTTAATACCCTGGGATGCATTTCATCAGGACCAGGGGACTTGTCTACCTTCAATCCCATTAGTCTGTCCAGCACTACCTCCCTAGTGATAGTGATCATCTCAAGGTCCTCCCTTCCCACATTCCCGTGACCAGCAATTTTTGACATGGTTTTTGTGTCTTCCACTGTGAAGACGGAAGCAAAATAATTGTTTAAGGTCTCAGCCATTTCCACATTTCCCATTATTAAATCCCCCTTTTCATCTTCTAAGGGACCAACATTTACTTTAGTCACTCTTTTCCGTTTTATATAACTGTAAAAGCTTTTACTATATGTTTTTATGTTTTGTGCAAGTTTACCTTCGTAATCTATCTTCCCTTTCTTTATTGCTTTTTTAGTCATTCTTTGCTGTTGCTTAAAATCTTCCCAATCCTCTAGTATCCCACTAACCTTGGCCACCTTATACGCATTGGTCTTTGATTTGATACTTTCCTTTATTTCCTTGGTTATCCACGGCTGGTTATCTCTTCTCTTGCCGCCCTTCTTTTTCACTGGAATATATTTTTGTTGCGCATTATGAAAGAGCTCCTTAAAAGTCCTCCACTGTTCCTCAATTGTGCCACCGTTTAGTCCCTGTTTCCAGTCTACTTTAGCCAACTCTGCCCTCATCCCACTGTAGTCCCCTTTGTTTAAGCATAGTACTCTCGTTTCTGACACAACTTCCTCATCCTCAATCTGTATTACAAATTCAACCATATTGTGATCACTCATTCCGAGAGGATCTTTTACGAGGAGATCGTTTATTTTTCCTGTCTCGTTACACAGGACCAGATCCAAAATGGCTTGCTCCCTTGTAGGCTCTGTTACATACTGTGATTTCTTTTTGCTTAGTTTTGTTTCCATTATGGGGGCCCGATGTCTGCGCCAGCTTTTCACATTTATGCAAGTTTGGCCAACTTATATTTTTCCTCGGACGGCGTATGTGACCACTCCCAAAAAACCTTCTGGGCACTTAAGAAAAACCAGCGCAAATTTAAAAATCGGCAGAGAAAGACGCCATTGTTTTTAGGCGAAGAGGGAGTCAAGAACACATATATATGCATCATGAAGTTTAATTTTTCCAACTGAAAATGCAGAAAATGGAAGTTTCATGCAATTCTTTAATTTAGTATTTTTTAAAAAGTGCCACGCCACCTTCAAAGGTCACCAAACCGGGCTCGAGGGTCGGAGCATTGGCCGGCAGAATCGGTCCCTCGCCCAGACACAGGGGTTCTGGTCTCGGCTTCAAAAAATCCCGGGGGAGTGGGGGAGGGGGGGGTGTGAAAGCCGAACTGAAGGCAAGAGAAGCCTTGCGCTATGCAGCAAGCAGCATCAAATGAAGCCTGTGAGGGGTTTTTCCCGATCTAAGCATGCCTATTGCGCATGCTCAGACCTGGTGTGGTCCATACTAGGGCGTCGACCTTGGGGAGAGAGACAACATAGAAGCTTTTCCTGCCTGCTGTTTGGAGCTTCTTGCAAAGGTACAATTTAATCACGGGGGCAATACTAACAATGCCATACCTCATGCAAGCCTTCTGCATGATGGTGCTTCGGAGGAGACAATTGATTCGATGTCATCGCATGAGGAACCTCTGAGCACATAGGATGATAGGCAGGAGGCCTTACCCACCTCGGGTATATCGAGACAGGCATTCGTACCTGCACCTGAGTGACGCAGACTGTGTCAGAAGGCTACGTTTGTGCAAAAAAGTTGTAACCAAAATCTGTGAGTTAGTAAAAGCAGACCTGCAACCTAGAAGCATAAGGAGAATTGCTTTGTCAGTTGAAATGAAAGTTACAGCTGCACTTTCATTCTATGCGCCTGGATCGTTCCAGGCCACAACTGGAGATATGTGCGCCATTTCTCAACATGCAACACAAATCTACATTCGGCAGATGAGTGCTGCACGATATGCCTGAAGGAATGACTATATAAAGTTCCCTATGACTGCCCAGGCAATGCGTGAAAGGGCTGTGGGCTTCTCCAGGATTGCTGGCTTACCAAATGTACAGGGCTGCATTGATTGTACCCACATCCACCTTTGGAGGATTCCCAGATGTACAGGAACAGAAAAGGCTTCCACTCCGTGAATGTGCGGCTCGTGTGCGACGACATGCATCGCATCATGTCAGTTGATGCAAGATACCCTGGGAGTACCTATGATGCGTTCATCCTATGCAAGAGCGCTATATCTCTAATGAGAGGCAGACAAAAAGCAGGAAACTACAGACCAGTTAGCCTAACATCTGTCGTTGGGAAAATGCTGGAGTCCATTATTAAGGAAACAATAGCGGGACATTTGGAAAAGCATGATTCAATCAAGCAGAGTCAGCATGGTTTCATGAAAGGGAAATCATGTTTGACAAATTTGCTGGAGTTCTTTGAGGATGTAATTAGCAGGGTGGATAAGGGGGAGCCAGTGGATGTGGTGTATTTGGATTTCCAGAAGGCATTCGATAAGGTGCCACATAAGAGGTTACTTCACAAGATAAAAGTTCACAGGGTTGGGGGTATTTTTTAGCATGGATAGAGGATTGGCGAACTAACAGAAAACAGAGAGTCGGGATAAATGGGTCATTTTCCAGTTGGCAAACAGTGACTAGTGGGGTGCCGCAGAGATCGGTGCTGGGTCCTCAACTATTTACAATCGATATTAATGACTCACAGGAAATCATGTAATGTATCCAAGTGTAATGTAGCCAAATGTAATGTAGCCAAGTTTGCTGATGATACAAAAATGGGTGGGAAAGCAAATTGTGAGGAGGACACAGAAAAACTGCAAAGGGATATAAACAGGCTAAGTGAGTGGGCAAAAATTTGGCAAATGGAGTATAATGTGGGAATATGTGAGGTTATCCACTTTGGCAGAAATAATAGAAAAGCAAATTATAATTTAATAGAGAAAAATTGCAAAGTTCTGCAGTAGAGAGAGACCTGGGGGTCCTTGTACATGAAACACAAAAAGTTAGTATGCAGGTACAGCGAGTAATCAGGAAAGCAAATGGAATTTTGGCCTTTATTGCAAGGGGGATAGATTATAAAAGCAGAGAAGATCTGCTATAACTTTACAGGATATTGGTGAGGCCACACCAGAGTACTGCGTATAATTTTGGTCTCCGTATTTAAGTAAGGATACACTTGCATTGGAGGCTGTTCAGAGAAGATTTACTAGATTGATTCCAGAGATGAGGGGTTGACTTATGAAGATATGTTGAGTAGGTTGGGCCTATACACATTGGAGTTCAGAGAATGAGATGATCTTATTGAAACTTATAAGATAATGAGGGGCTCGACAAGGTAAATGCAGCGAGGATATTTCCACTCATACTAAAACAGCCTTTGAATAAGGGACCGCCCATTTAAAACTGAGATGAGGAGAAATTTCTTCTCTCAGAAGTTGTAAATCTATGGGGCTAGAATCTCCACATTCTTTGCATCCTTAATGCCCACTTAACGCCCATTTTACCGTTGAAATGAAGTACAACGCCCATATATCGCCCATTTTAGCACAAAATGGAAACTGACAGGCATTTTTCAGAAACTTATTGCTGAGCGTTACTTTCCCCATGTGCTTAACGCCAGCGAAAAATATTACCGCCTGCCCAATTTTTGGGGAAGTAATCATCAGAATGGGCAAAATCAATGCCCAAAATAGAAACATAGAAACATAGAAAATAAGTGCAGGGGTAGGCCATATGGCCCTTCGAGCCTGCATCACCATTCAATAAGATCATGGCTGATCATTCACCTCAGTACCCCCTCCTGCTTTCTCTCAATACCCCTTGATCCCTTTAGCCGTAAGGGCCATATCTAACTCCCCCTTGAATACATCCAATGAACAGGCATCAACAACTCTCTGCAGTAGGGAATTCCACAGGTTAACAACTCGCTGTGTGAAGAAGTTTCTCCTCAACTCAGTCCTAAATGGCTTACCCCTTAGCCTTAGACTGTGTCCCCTGGTTCTGGACTTCCCCAACATCGGGAACATTCTTCCTGCATCTAACCTGTCCAGTCCCGTCAGAATTCTATATGTTTCTATGAGATCCCCTCTCATTCTTCTAAACTCCAGTGAATACAGGCCCAGTCAATCAAATCTCTCCTCATATGTCAGTCCAGCCATCCCGGGAATCAGTCTGCTGAACATCGCTGCACTCCCTCAATAGCAAGAACATCCTTCCTCAGATTAGGAGACCAAAACTGAACATAATATTCCAGGTGAGGCTTCACCAAGGCCCTGAACAACTGCCATAAGACCTTCCTGCTCCTATACTCAAATCCTCTTGCTATGAAGGCCAACATACCATTTGTCTTCCTCACCGCCTGCTGTACATGCATGCCAACTTTCAATGACTCATGAACCATGACACCCAGGTCTCGTTGCACCTCCCCTTTTCCTAATCTACCGCCATTCAGATAATATTCTGCCTTCGTGTTTTTGCCACCAAAGTGGATAACCTCACATTATACTGCATCTGCCATGCATTTGCCCACTCACCTAACCTGTCCAAGTCACCCTGCAGCCTCTTAACATCCTCCTCACAGTTCACACCGCCACCCAGCTTAGCGTCATCTGCAAACTTGGAGATATTACACTCAATTGCTTCATCTAAATCATTAATGTATATTGTAAATAGCTGGGGTCCCAGCACTGAGCCCTGCAGCACCCGACTAGTCACTGCCTGCCATTCTGAAAAGGACACGTTTATTCTGACTCTTTGCTTCCTGTCTGCCAACCAGTTCTCTATCCACATCAGTATATTACCCCCAATACCATGTGCTTTAATTTTGCACACCAATCTCTTGTGTGGGACCTTGTCAAAAGCCTTTTGAAAGTCCAAATACACCACATCCACTGGTTCTCCCCTGACAACTTACATCCTCCAAAAATTCCAGATTTGTCAAGCATGATTTCCCTTTCATAAATCCATGCTGACTTGGACCGATCCTGTCTCTGCTTTCCAAATGCGCTGTTATTACATCCTTAATAATTGATTCCAACATTTTCCCCACTACTAATGTCAGGTTAACCGGTCTATAATTACCCGTTTTCTCTCTCCCTCCTTTTTAAAAAGTGGTGTTACATTCGCTACCCTCCAGTCCATAGGAACTGATCCAGAGTCAATAGACTGTTGGAAAATGATCACCAATGCATCTACTATTTCTAGGGCCACTTCCTTAAGTACTTTGGGATGCAGACTATCAAGCTCTGGGGATTTATTGGCCTTTAATCCATCAATTTCCCTAACACAATTTCCTGAATAATAAGGATTTCCTTCAGTTCCTCCTTCTCGCTAGAACCTCTGTCCCCTAGTATTTCTGGAAGGTTATTTGTGTCTTCCATCGTGAAGATAGAGCCAAAGTATTTGTTCAATTGGTCTGCCATTTCTTTATTCCACATTATAAATTCACCTGAATCTGACTGCAAGGGACCTATGTTTATCTTCACTAATCTTTTTCTCTTCACATATCTATAGAAGCTTTTGCAGTCAGTTTTTATATTCCCGGCAAGCATCCTTTCATACTCTATTTTCCCCCTCCTAATTAAACCCTTTGTCCTCCTCTGCTGAATTCTAAATTTCTCCCAGTCCTCAGGTTTGCTGCTTTTTCTGGCCAATTTATATGCCTCTTCCTTGGATTTAACACTATCCTTAATTTCCCTTGTTAGCCACGGTTGAGCCACCCTCCCCATTTTATTTTTACTCCAGACACGGATGTACAATTATTGAAGTTCATCCATGTGATCTTTAAATGTTTGCCATTACCTATCCACCATCAACCTTTTAAGTATTATTTGCCAGTCTATTCTAGCCAATTCACGTCTCATACCATCGAAGTTACCTTTCCTTAAGTTCAGGACCCTAGTCTCTGAATTAACTATGTCACTCTCTGTCTTAATAAAGAATTCTACCATATTATGGTCACTCTTCCACAAGGGGCCTCACACGACAAGATTGCTAATTAGTCCTTTCTCATTACACATCACCCAGTCTAGGATGGCCAGCCCTCTAGTTGGTTCCTCGACATATTGGTCTAGAAAACCAACCCTAATACACTCCAGGAAGTCCTCCTCCACCGTATTGCTACCAGTTTGGTTAGCCCAATCTATAGGTAGATTAAAGTCGCCCATGATAACTGCTATACCTTTATTGCACGCATCCCTAATTTCTTGTTTGATGCTGTCCCCAACCTCACTACTACTGTTTGGTGGTTTGTACACAACTCCCACTAGCATTTTCTGCCCTTTGGTATTCCGCAGCTCCACCCATACAGATTCCACATCATCCAAGCTAATGTCCTTCCTTAATATTGCGTTAATTTCCTCTTTAACCAGCAACGCTACCCCACCTCCTTTTCCTTTCTGTCTATCCTTCCTGAATGTTGAATACCCCTGGATGTTGAGTTCCCAGCCCTGGTCACCCTGGAGCCATGTCTCCGTGATCGTGATGCCAATTATATCATATTCATTAATAGCTGCCTGTGCAGTTAATTCGTCCACCTTATTACGAATACTCCTCGCATTAAGGCACAGAGCCTTCAGGTTTGTCTTTTTAACACACTTTGCCCTTTTAGAATTTTGCTGTAATGTGGCTCTTTTTGATTTTTGACTTTTACTTTTCTTCTTTCTATCTTTTGCTTCTGCCCCCATTCTACTTCCCTCTGTCTCCTTACAGAGGTTCCCACCCCCCTGCCATATTAGTTTAACCCCTCCCCAACAGCATGAACAAACACTTCCCCTAGGACATAGGTTCCGGTCCTGCCCAGGTGCAGACCGTCCGGTTTGTACTGGTCCCAACTCCCCCAGAACTGGTTCCAATGTCCCACGAATTTGAATCCCTCCCTTCTGCACCACTCCTCAAGCCATGTATTCATCTGAGCTATCCTGCGATTCCTATTCTGACTAGCACGTGGCACTGGTAGCAATCCTGAGATTACTACCTTTGAGGTCCTACTGTTTAATTTAACTCTTAGTTCCCTAAATTCAGCTATTAGGACCTCATCCCATTTTATATCTATATTGTTGGTACCTATATGCACCACGACAACTGGCTGTTCACCCTCTCCCTCCAAAATGTCCTGCAACCACTCCGAGACACCCTTGACCCTGGCACCAGAGAAGCAACATCGCCCAGCGTTACTTTCTGCACTGATTTAACACCAAGATTCAATATTAATGCCCGCCCATTGTTTTTTGTCGTAAAGAGCATATTTACCGAAACTAGCGGCCCTGCTTCAATTTCACCACCTTGCACACATATCCCCTACATTATTGCTCGCCCAAAAAACCGCCCAGAAAAAGTGGAACTGGAACTAATCACAGCGTTATGGACACCATGTTCTAGATCACATGTCGCATCCTTTAAAAGGCTGCTGTGCTTCAACCTCGGCAGAGTTCGGATGTACTCTGCAGGTCGTTGGAGTTGATGTGAACATCTCTACAAACATCTTGACCATACAGTGACCGATAGGATTGAATAGGTGTCTTCATCGGTACATTCCTTGTTTGTGACCAATCGGTGGAAAACAGAAAGCGATTGCAATGGGGCCTGGCCTTTCTCACCCTCTCTTGGTGACCAATTACATGCAGCAGACTTGACATCGCCGAAAGAACGCCCCACTGCATTATGTGCCCAATGTACGACGTGACAGACTGATGAGGAGGACCAGACATTGCACCCCCCGCAAGTACAAGGGGAAGCATTCTTATCTCGACTTGCCCGACACCGCCTGCCTTCGGAGACTGCGCTTCCACAAAGAGATTATCACTGAGGTATGCCAGCTGATAAGGGGAGATCTGCAGCATGCCAGCACCATCAGTACTGCACTGACCGCGACACTGTCGTTCTACGCCTCGGGTTCTTTACAGGCCACAGCTGGAGACATTTATAGTCTTTCTCAGCATGCCACACATCACTGCATTAGACAGGTCACTGAAATCTTGTATGCACGCAGGAGGGACTTGATCAGCTTCCCTATGACCAAGGAGGCACAGAGTGAGAGGACTCTAGAATTCTCCAGAATTGCAAACTTCCCCAAGGTGCAGGGAGCAATAGACTGTACACACATCACGACGCGGGCACCTTTTCAGGATGCAGAGGTTTTCAGGAACTGCAAGGGATTCCACTCCCTGAATGTCCAACTCCTTGTCGACCATCAGCAAATTATATTGGCAGTGAATGCTCAATTTCCGGGCAGCATCCGTGATGCTCACATCCTGTGTGAGAGCACTGTATCTGACTTATTTAACAATGAGCCACAAGGTCAATGCTGGATGCTTGGTGACAAAGGATATGGCCTCGCCACCTGGCTGATGATCCCCCTGCATGACACCCAAACCAAAGCCGAAAGGCGATACAACGAGAGCCACCGAGCAATTCGCAATATCATGGAGAAAACCATTGGAGTGCTTAAGCAGTGCTTTAGATGCCTGGGCGACTAAGGAGGCGAGCTCCAATACCACCCTGAGCAGGTAGCTCAATTCATGGTGGTGTGTTCCATTCTGCTCAACTTGGCTATCAGGAGGGGACAAGAATTGCCTGATGAGTCTGACAGTCCACCTCACCAGAGAGAAGAAGAGGAGGAGGAGGTGGACGCTGACATCGGCCCAGATAATCAGGTGATGCTGAAGCCATGCCCCCGTCCCCCTGTAGACTGCATGAAAGGGCCCATGGTGGCATGATAGCTGCAAGAGCTTTATGTCAGGAGCTCATCAATGAGCACTTTGCCTGAAAGAACGTTGGTGTTATTTACAAGGCTGACACACTGCTCGGTGTGCAGATCATACATCAATGGTGGGCATCACCTTGGTGACAGTTAAAGTTTAAGTTGATTGTAGTTAAGTCTCATTATACCTTTTGATGTTAAGGAATCACCAGCATGTAACGGTGCAGCTATCTGAGCCAATACGCTACAAGGTTTTGTTAAATAAAACACATTTAAACCAAACATTAGTCTGAAATCATCAGTATTTCTGTACAAACCAACTCTTTCCCCCCCACTTCCCCCCGCTTCTCCTCCCCACCTCTACCCCTTCCCCTTCCCCTCCTGACTCCAAGCCGCCTGGCCGAGGATCTCCTCAGGCAATGCTTCATTGGCGGGGGGGCTGGTGTGGTGATGGCCGAAATGCTGCTTGGACGGATACGGGAGAGGATGGTCCTGAGGTGGGAATATGCTCTGAACCAGAAGCAAGATGTTGCTGCTAGCTCTCATGTGTGGTTGGTAATGGGGGTGTAGCACCTTGGGATGCAGTGCCGCGCTCCAGGACCACTGGGAGCCCTCTGCCAACAGTGTCCCTGGCTACCAGCTCCAGGGCCTCCTCCATGTTATATCTTATTTGTTGGACAAACACTCAGTGCCAACTATGTTCTTGGTGCTTAGTAGGCTTTTTGCTACTGGTGAATCTCCGTCGTGCCTCCCACAACAGCCAGACAAGCACACACCACAGCCACACACGCTTTCAGTGCCTCTGAGCTCCCTCTCTCTCTGTCTCCTCTTCTGCGCATGTCATGATGACTCTTGACCTCCTGAATCGCATGAATCGAGCGTTGCCATGCCGTTGCTAAGGACGGCCACACTTTACAACAGAAGGTCAAAAATATTTAACGCTACCGCTCATTTCATATCGCTCGCGGTAATGCCCGTTTTCAAAAATGGAGAAACATAGAAACATAGAAACATAGAAAATAGGTGCAGGAGCAGGCCATTCAGCCCTTCTAGCCTGCACCGCCATTCAATGAGTTCATGGCTGAACATGAAACTTCAGTACCCCCTTCCTGCTTTCTCGCCATACCCCTTGATCCCCCGAGTAGTAAGGACTTCATCTAACTCCCTTTTGAATATATTTAGTGAATTAGCCTCAAGTACTTTCTGTGGTAGAGAATTCCACAGGTTCACCACTCTCTGGGTGAAGAAGTTTCTCCTCATCTCAGTCCTAAATGGCTTACCCCTTATCCTTAGATTGTGACCCCTGCTTCTGGACTTCCCCAACATTGGGAACATTCTTCCTGCATCCAACCTGTCCAAACCCGTCAGAATTTTAAACGTTTCTATGAGGTCCCCTCTCACTCTTCTGAACTCCAGTGAATACAAGCCCAGTTGATCCAGTCTTTCTTGATATGTCAGTCCCACCATCCCGGGAATCAGTCTGGTGAATCTTCGCTGCACTCCCTCAATAGCAAGAACGTCCTTCCTCAAGTTAGGAGACCAAAACTGTACACAATACTCCAGGTGTGGCCTCACCAAGGCCCTGTACAACTGTAGCAACACCTCCCTGCCCCTGTACTCAAATCCCCTCGCTATGAAGGCCAACATGCCATTTGCTTTCTTAACCGCCTGCTGTACCTGCATGCCAACCTTCAATGACTGATGTACCATGGCACCCAGGTCTCGCTGCACCTTCCCCCTTCCTAATCTGTCACCATTCAGATAATAGTCTGTCTCTCTGTTTTTACCACCAAAGTGGATAACCTCACATTTATCCACATTATACTTCATCTGCCACGCATTTGCCCACTCACCTAACCTATCCAAGTCACTCTGCAGCCTCATAGCATCCTCCTCGCAGCTCACACTGCCACCCAACTTAGTGTCATCCGCAAATTTGGAGATACTACGTTTAATCCCCTCGTCTAAATCATTAATGTACAATATAAACAGCTGGGGCCCCAGCACAGAACCTTGCGGTACCCCACTAGTCACTGCCTGCCATTCTGAAAAGTACCCATTTACTCCTACTCTTTGCTTCCTGTCTGACAACCAGTTCTCAATGCACGTCAGCACACTACCCCCAATCCCATGTGCTTTAACTTTGCACATTAATCTCTTGTGTGGGACCTTGTCGAAAGCCTTCTGAAAGTCCAAATATACCACATCAACTGGTTCTCCTTTGTCCACTTTACTGGAAACATCCTCAAAAAATTCCAGAAGATTTGTCAAGCATGATCTCCCTTTCACAAATCCATGCTGACTTGGACCTATCATGTCACCATTTTCCAAATGCGCTGCTATGACATCCTTAATAATTGATTTCATCATTTTACCCACTACTGAGGTCAGGCTGACCGGTCTATAATTCCCTGCTTTCTCTCTCCCTCCTTTTTTAAAAAGTGGGGTTACATTGGCTACCCTCCACTCGATAGGAACTGATCCAGAGTCAATGGAATGTTGGAAAATGACTGTCAATGCATCCACTATTTCCAAGGCCACCTGCTTAAGTACTCTGGGATGCAGTCCATCAGGCCCTGGGGATTTATCGGCCTTCAATCTCATCAATTTCCCCAACACAATTTCCTGACTAATAAAGATTTCCCTCAGTTCCTCCTCCTTACTAGACCCTCTGACCCCTTTTATATCTGGAAGGTTGTTTGTGTCCTCCTTAGTGAATACTGAATCAAAGTACTTGTTCAATTGGTCTGCCATTTCTTTGTTCCCCGTTATGACTTCCCCTGATTCTGACTGCAGGGGACCTACGTTTGTCTTTACTAACCTTTTTCTCTTTACATACCGATAGAAACTTTTGCAATCCGCCTTAATGTTCCCTGCAAGCTTCATCTCGTACTCCATTTTCCCTGCCCTAGGTGTTTTGAGAATGGGCGAGAAGCCAGCAATCTGAAAACCCTTTTTTACCGCCCACAATGGAAATAACACCCATTTTGGGGCAATAAGCACAAAAGTGGAGGTTCTAGCCCATGGAATTCTCTACCCCAGAGAGCTGTAGCGGCTGGGTCATTGAATATATTTAAGGTGGAGATAGGAAGATTTGTGAGCGATAAGGGAATAAAGGGTTATGGGGAGCAGGCAGGGAAGTGGTGCTGCATCCATGATCAGATCAGACATGATCTTATTGAATGGCGGAGCAGGCTCGAGGGGCCAAATGGCCGACTCCTGCTCCTATTTCTTATGTTCTAATGTTCTTATGTGTCTGCCATGTTTCAGCAAAGCTGGCTATTAGGAAACACAGCCTTGCCACCTGGCTCATGACGCCCCTACCCATAACCTGGACAGAAGCTGACTAGGTATACAAAATGTCGCACATTGAGACACGCAGCATAATAGAGAGGACCATTGGCGTCTTGAAACAGCGTTTCCGTTGCCTGGACCATTCCGGAGGCTACTTGCTATACTCCCCTGAGATTGTCGGTCAGTTCATTGTTGTCTGCTAAATGCTGCACAACTTAGCCATCATGAGGCAGCAGCAGCTGGTAATAAAAGACCCACCTGAGGTGATAGTGGCTGATAATGAGGAGGAAGATGCAGATGACGAGGACGAGGACGAGGACGAGGAAGCAATGCAACTACCTGAACCCGAAGCACGACGGCAGAGGAGGGCGAGCCATCGTGCCCCTTTAACGATTGCTCGAGCCTTGCGCCAGCAGCTCACCCGTGAATGCTTTGCTGCCTGAAGGCTCAGCGGCAACTATTCCAAATGGACCATGTTTACTGTTTGGACCTGTTCCATAATGTGTGTTGTGTTAATGGAACAAATAATGAAAATAATTCTTCTTTAGTTCAAAAGGTGGTGTTAATAATGGAACAAATAATGGAAATTATTCAGTTATAGTTTAAAATATATTTTAGTCAAAAGTTTAACAAACACTTGTTTGTACTTAACTTAACTTTAATAAAAATATTCTTGTATCAAACTTTAAAGTTGTCAGTTAAGATCACTTACAAACTTTAAGATCACTTAGAATACAGTACACTTAAAAACTTTAGGATCACTTACAAACTTTTAAACTTGTAAATTTACATAACTTACAAAGAACTTTAAATTTGAGAACAGTTACAACAGTAACAACAATAATAACAACAACAACAGCAGCAAAGAAAGGCTCACTCCATCTTATTCTAAGACCGCTGCTGCACTTGGTCTTGTTGACTCCAACCCTGCCCGCAGGCGGTGGGACAGCATTTCTTGGGTTGGTACCAAGCTTATTTTTTCGAACATATCGGGTAATGCTCACTTTTTGATGGGGGGTGGGGAGGGGGCAAGCGGTAATGTGGAAGGCCCAGCTTGGGCCTATTCAGAAGCTGGTCTGGAGATTGGAGTGAGAGTGGCAGTTAATTCTGTCAATCTGCGTGGGGTCTGGGTGTGTTCCCTTATTGCAGCAGCTAACTCTGACAATCCGTCCCTCATGTGTCCTGAGAGTGTCTCAACAACCTCCAACATTCCCTCCCTCATGTTCGCAGACAGTGTCTCAGCTACCTGTAGCATGCCCTCCTTCATTTTGAGCAACAGTGTATCAACTACATGCAACAGTCCCTCCCTCATGTTCACTGACAGCACATCAGCTACCTGTGACATTCCCTCCCTCATGTACACCAACATTGTATCCGCTGCCTGAGACATTCCCTCCTCATGTTCCCGGACAGTGTTCCCATTTCTCATGAGAGTGTTGTTACTTCTCCCGACAGTCCCGATGCCTCATCACCCACCCCACTAATGGTGTCCAGGAGTGATCGCTTAAGTTCAATGCTCTCCGCACTCATTGCCATCATCTGAACCACATCTGTTAGATCCTGCACCTCAGGGGAGTGCTGTCGAGCTCTCCTTCCCCTCCTCGCCCTGGGTGTGCCTCAGACTGTGGGAAGCCATGGTATGTCCCAGCAACACTCGTACCACTCAGGAAAGGGTCTGTCACCTCAATGGGCGGCAGCTGCACCTCCTCCAGAGTGAGTACAACAGTGGGGACTTCATCCATCACTTCCACCTCCCCCTCCTCCTCCCCCTCATCCCCATGCTCTTGGTCTGGAAGGTGGGATTGGAAGATGTTCTTCTCTTCAGGCTCGTCCTCGTCTGAAACTTCTTCTGCATCGTCAGGGTTGGCCTCAAGTTCTGCAAAATATCACAGAACAGACAAATGGTTAGCAGCAGGGGAGGGGGCAGGGTGAGTGGCATGAGTAGGCACACACAATGCAGGCAGCAGGTTCATTTGAAGGACCACGATGAATGATAGCACATTGCATCAAACGAAGCGTAACTGGCGGAGACATCCCCATGAACCGAAGCATGGCTAGCCCGCGCAGTACTTAACATTTAGCAAAGCCAGAATGTGGAATTTGCAGGACTTACCCTCTCCCTCGAGTGTGGGCCCAGCTTGTGCAGTGGTGGTTGCTTTTCTCCAGGCAGGACCCATCAAAGCAGCGACCCTGACTTTCAAGAGTGTTAGTGGGTGCAGATTTGCCGAGTCTCCTCCTGTTTGAGTTCTCTCTCTTTTGTTGTGTGCCACCTTCCTCTACATAGATGTTGGGTGGGACATATACAGTTGGTCACATTTACAATTGCAATTGCATTGAATAATTGAAAATATTACTTATACTAACTACTTGACCAAATTCCTGCCACTTCTTTTTGCACTGGTCTCCAAACTTCAGGGTGGTCACCATTGCACAGTAATCTTCTGCAAGTTGGTTCCAGCGTTTCAACATTTCTTGAGCTGAAACTTTTATGTGACCTCTGCTGGTGTCCAGCTCATGCCATCTGGCCTCAATTACAGTAACCAGTGCCGCCACTTCACCTGTAAGAAATTCCTGGTGCTTGAGCCGTGTTGCATCTTGTATTGCAGCTCCGATTTTTCCAATGAGAATTCAAGTTCTCACACACAACTGGCTCTTTAAAAATGGCCAAATGCAGACCGGAAGCTGTACTGGACATGCGCGCCCATAGCAATCACGTCAAAAACGTCATTTTTTTCATGCATGCGCAGAAGAAGGGACATCATTTTTTCGGCGCAAACATTAGGCTCCAACCCCCGAAGCTAAAGGACAGGCTGCACGGCGCCAATTTCAAAAAATAGAACGTGGAAACTTGCTACTTATTTTTTTGGAGTAGTCGGAGCTAAAAAAAAATGGGCTGAACTCTGGTAATACGCAAAAAAACGGCATTGGGGAAAATTGAGCCCATACTGGAGGTTCACCTGAAATCACAAAGCAGGATTCTTAATAGTGAATGGAGAATCTACTAAATAGTGCCACAAGTAGTACTATATCTTAGTTGAAAGGTATTATCCTGATATGCAGTTTGTAAATATGGTTTGAATATATGTTATAATAAAATAGGTATTTAATCTCCAGTTATTTCTTGCCTATTGTGTTTTGGGATGATTATTCTTCGTGTAAGAATCATGATTTTCCAGCTCTGATGTGCCTCTCTCTAGAGTTATCAATGGTTGTCATCTGAAAATTAGAACGTTCTCCCTAATACTGTAGCTGCTGATCTCCTGACACATGTATCTGCTTTGGCTACAACTTGGAAATGCAAACCCTGCAGATGTGTCACATAAATTCTGAAAACAGTAGGAAAGGAGGACCCAACAATCAGAGGAAGAAAAAACTCCAAGTATGTAATTTATAAAATGAAAGACTGAAACAGAATAATCCGTACTGTGAGAAACAGTGTATACATTGCATTGATGTGTGAATCATACCTGTGAGTTTTAAACAAAGCGGCAAAGAATTTCTCGCATTATACTCTATATTTGGGGTCATAAAACTTGCATAAAGGAGGAATTTGGTGCACAAGAATTTATTAGCCCGGATTTTACGCTCAGAATAACGATGAGGCTATCAGAGCTCACCGTTATTAAGGAATAAATCAGACAGCAACTTCTGGCATCACATGCACAGTTAAACGCTGCAATCAGGAAGTTCCTCTCTGGGTTTCCCTGCTCCTCCACAAGCTTCGCTACACCGGTACCTCACCCAGAGACTCGGCATTCACAAACATGCAATGGCATGAAGTGGTGGTACTTACCCACTAGATACACACTAAACATAGCAGAAAAAGTTAGGGCTTGTCCATTCTAGTGTAATTTAATTTTTAATGGCGTGGTAAGTCTTAATTTCTGCCCAACAACCTCTCTGGCACTGAAACTTTACTTTTACAAGTGTAGAGTCTCATTTCCTTAGAACCTAATTATTGTTGGAGATTTTAAAAAATTAACAAATTAAAAAAATGTTTTTACTTTTTCTTTCTGTCTCTTTTATCACGCTCTCTTAATTTCATCTTTCTTTCCCTCTCTTTGGGCCCAAGTTTCCACACGCACCTAGAACGGCGCAGTCCCGACCTGGACGCCCGTTTTTCACGCCACAAAGTGCGCCTAAAAAAATCCTTGGTATTCTCCACCTCCCTGCAGGTCCTCTGGCCCTCGGCGCAGCACAGCACGAGCTGTGGGGGGGCGGAGCCAGGTCCCTGCGCTGAAAACAGTGCCGGGACCTCTGCACATGAGCGCTATAGTGGGCACGCAAGTGCAGTAGCTCCAGGCGCCGAACTGTGTGGGAGGGGCCCGAAGCACGCAGCCCCTAGCCCTGGCCGAATGGCCTCACTGGGGCTGCATGAATAAGGCTCCTCCCACGGCCAGCTCCTGCTTCCCCCCCCCCCCGACCAGACCTGACACCCGCTCCCCACCACCCCCCTGCCTCCGGACCAGACCCGACACCCGCTCCCCCCCCGCCCTGCCTCCGGACCAGACCCGACACCCGCTCCCTCCGCCCCCCCGACTGACCCGACCCGACCCGACCCGCACTCCTGTTCCCACTCCCCGCCTCCCCGACTGGACCCGACCCGACCCGACCCGACCCGCGCTCCTGTTCCTGCTCCCCGCCTCCCCGACTTGACCAGACCCGACCCGACCTGAACCGCGCTCCTGTTCCCGCTCCCCGCCCCCCCGGACTGGACCCGACCAGCGCTCCTGTTCCCGCTCCCCGCCCGGACCCGACCCGACCCGACCCGCGCTCCTGTTCACACTCCCCGCCCCCCCGACTGGACCCGACCCGACCTGCGCTCCCGCCCCCCGACCCGACCCAACCCCTCCCCCCCCACTGGACCCGACCGGACTCCCGGACTGGATCCGACCTGACCTCCCCCCCTCTCCCTCCCTCTCTCTCCCTCCCTCCCTCTCTCCCCCTCCCTCCCTCCCCCTCTCTCCCTCCCTCCCTCCCTCTCCCTCCCTCTCTCCCTTTCCCTCCCTCTCTCCCTCTCCCTCCCTCCCTCTCCCTCCCTCCCTCTCTCCCTCACCCCCCCGACCGAACCGAACCTCCCCGACCCAACCCAACGCCGCCTACCTGTAAATCTGGTGCTGGGGACGGGCCCTGCCCGAAGTCTTGGGCCAGCCCGTTCAGCCTTCGGTCCCGAAAGGCCTGCCTGAAGCATTTTCACACAGGTAGGAAGATGGTTTATTTAATCTTTTCTTTGCTTATAAATGTTTATTCAGGTTGGATTTATTTGTATAATATTTGTATAAGTATAAATAAGGATTTATTATAGAATTTAATGACTTCCCTTCACCCCCCCCCCCCCCACCTCGTTCTGGACGCCTAATTTGTAACCTGTGCCTGATTTTTTAATGTGTAGAACAGGTTTTTTCAGTTCTACAAAAATCTTCACTTGCTCCATTCTACTTTAGTTTGGAGTATGTTTTCACTGTGGAAACTTTCAAATCAGGCGTCAGTGGCCGGACACACCCCCTTTTGAAGAAAAAATTCTGTTCCAAAGTAGAACTGTTCTACCTGACTAGAACTGCAGAAAAAAAAATGTGGAGAATTGCGATTTCTAAGATAATCCGTTCTCCACCAGTTGCTCCTAAAAATCAGGCGTCATGTGGAAACTTGGGCCCTTTATTTCACTTTCTGTATATGATTTTATATTGAATTAAATATTCTAACTGACTCTTCCTGATTTGACACATGTGGCTCAGTAAGGTTTCTTCAATCTGATTGGTTCTGGAGATCCCTTTTGTTGCCCTGTTCACGCAGTCTCAGATCCCCTTTAGAGCGCGCTGTGCTATTTCAGCACTTTAATCACAGTGAAAAAGCCCACAGTCAGTGGGCAAAGAATATGTGTAATGAATGGCACGCACCACAAAAGCCGAGCCAAAATAATTTTGAAATAGTAATCACATAAAAGATGAACTTGTATATCACTTACATTTTATAGATAAAGGACTGGAATTTTTTTTAAATTATTATTATTCATTCCTGGGATGTGGGCGTCATTGGCAAGGCCAACGTTTATTGCCTATCCCTAATTGCCCTCAAGAAGCTGGTGGTGAGCCGTTTTCTTGAACTGCTGCTGTCATTGTACTGAAGGTACTCCCACAGTGCTGTTTGGGAGGATTTTGACCCAGTGACGATGAAGGAATGGCGATAGATTTCCAAGTCAGGATGGTGTGTGACGTGGAGGGCAACGTGGAGGTGGTGGTGTTCCCATGTGTCTGCTGCCCTTGTCCTTCTAGGTGGTAGAGGTCGCAGGTTTGGGAGGTGCTGCCGACGAAGCCTTGGTGAGTTGCTGCAGTGCATCTTGTAGACGGCACACACTGCAGCCACGGTATGTTGGTGATGAAGGGAGTGAATGTTTAAAGTGCTGAATGGGGTGCCAATCAAGCGGGCTACTTTGTCCTGAATGGTGTCAAGCTTCTTGAGTGTTGGAGCTGCACTCATCCAGGCAAGTGGAGAGTATTGCATCACACTCCTGACTTGTGCCTTGTAGATGGTGGAAAAGCTTTGGGGAGTCAGGAGGTGAGACACCCATCGCAGAATACCTACCCTCTGACCTGCCCTTGTTGCCACAGTATTTATGTGGCTGGTCCAGTTAAGATTCTAGTCAATGGTAACTCCCAGGGTGTTGACGGTGGGGGATTTGGCGATGGTAAAGCCGTTGAATATCAAGGAACGGTGGTTAGACTCTCGCTTTTTGGAGATACACATTGCCTGCCATTTATGTGGCGCGAATATTACTTGCCAATTATCAGCCCAAACCTGAATGTCGTTCAGGTCTTGCTGCATGCGGGCATGGATTGCTCCATTATCTGAGGAGTTGCAAATGGCACTGAACACTGTGCAGTCATCAGCAAACATCCCCACTTCTGACCTTATGATGGAGGGAAGGTCATTGATGAAGCAGCTGAAAATGGTTGGGCCTAGGACAATGCCCTGAGGAGTTCCTGCAGTGATATCATGGGGCTGTGATGATTGACCTCCAACAACCACAACCATCTTCCTTTGTGCTCGGTGTGACTCCAGCCAGTGGAATGTTTTCCCCCTGATTCCCATTGACTTCAGTTTTACTAGGGCTCCTTGATGCCACACTCGGTCAAATGCGGACTCGATATCAAGAGCAGTCACTCTCACTTCACCTCTGGAATTCAGCTCTTTTGTCCATGTTTGGACTAAAACTGTAATGAGGTCTGGAGCCAAGTGGTCCTGGCGGAACCCAAACTGGGCATCGGTGAGCAGGTTATTGGTGAGTAAGTGCCGCTTGATAGCACTGTTGACAACACCTTCCATCACTTTGCTGATGATTGAGAAGTAGACTGATGGGGCAGTAATTGGCCGGTTTGGATTTGTCCAGCTTTTTGTGGACAGGACATACCTGGGCAGTTTTCCACATTGTCGGATAGATGCCAGTATTATAGCTGTACTGGAACAATTTGGCTAGAGGCGCAGCTAGTTCTGGAGCACAAGTCTTCAGCACAACAGTAGGGATGTTGTCGGGGCCTATAGCCTTTGCTGTATCCAGTGCACTCAGCCGTTTCTTAATGTCACGTGGAGTGAATCGAATTGGCTGAAGACTGGCTTCTGTGAAGGTGGGAACCTCAGAAGGAGGCTGATATGGATCACTTTTGGCTGAAGATGACTGTAAAGGCTTCAGCATTTTCTTTTGCACTCACATGCTGGGCTCCGCCATCATTGAGGATGGGGCTATTCATGGAGCCTCCTCTTCCTGTTAGTTGTTTAATGGTCCACCACCATTCACGACCGGATGTGGCAGGGCTACAGAGCTGTAATCTGATCCGTTGATTGTGGGATCGCTTAGCCTTGTCTATAGCTTGCTGCCTCCGCCTTTTAGCATGCATGTAGTCCTGTGCCGCAGCTTCCCCAGATTGGCACCTCATTTTTAGGTAAGGCTGGTGAAGCTCCTGATAAGCTTTTCTACACTCTTCGTTGAACCAGGGTTGGTCCGTTGGCTTGATGGTAATGGTAAAGTGAGGGATATGCCAGGCCATGAGGTTACACATTGTGGTTGAATACAATTCTGCTGCTGCTGATGGCTCACAGCACCCCTTGGATGCCCAGTTTTGAGCTGCTTGATCTATGCTGAATCTATTCCATTTAGCATGGTGGTAGTGCCAAACAACATGATCGATGGTGTCCTCAGTGTGAAGACAGGACTTCGTCTCCACAATGACTATGCGGTGCTCACTGCTATCAATGCTGTCATGGACAGATGCATCTGCGACAGGTAGATTGGTGAGGACGAGGTCAAATGGGTTTTTCCTTCATGTTGGTTCTCCCACTACCTGCTACAGGCCCAGTCTGGCAGCTATGTCCTTCAGGACTCAGCCAGCTCGCTCAGTAGTAGTGCTACCGAGCCAGTCTTGATGATGGACATTGAAGTCCCCCATTTAGAGTATGTTCTGTGCCCTTGCTACTCTCAGTGCTTCTTCCAAATAGTGTTCAGTATGGAGGAGTACTGATTCATCAGTGAGGGACAGTGGTAGGTGGTAATCAGCAGGAGGTTTCCTTGCCCATGCTTGACTTGAAGCCATGAGACTTCACATGGGGTCCAGAGTCAATGTTGAGTACTCCCATGGACACTCCCTCCCAAATGTATACCACTGTGCCGTCACCCCTGGTGGGTCTGTCCTGTCAGTGGGACTGGAGATACCCAGGTTTGGTGATGGAGGTGTCTGGGACATTGGCTGAAAGGTATGATTCTGTGAGTATGACTATGTCAGGCTGTTGCTTGACTGATCTGTGGGACAGCTCTCCCAATTTTGGCACGTCCTCATATGTTGGTGAGGAGGACTTTGCAGGGTCGACTGGGCATGCCGTTGTCGTGTCCGTAGCTGGTGCCGAAGTCGATGTCGGGTGGTCCGTCCAGATTTATTCTTATTATTGTTTTTCGTAGCAATTGTGTACAACTGAATGGCTCGCTAGGCCATTTCAGAGGGCAGTTAGAAATCAACCACACTGGGGTCTGGAGTCTCATATAGGCCAGAGTGGGTAAGGACAGCAAATTTCCTTCCATAAAAGACATGATGAAGCATTTGTTCTTTCACAACAATCCGGTAATTTCATGGTTACCATTACTGATACTAGCTTTTAATTCCAGATTTTTTTTTTTTCCATGTAATTAACTGAATTTAAATTCCCCAGCTGCCATGGTGGGCTTTGAACTCCTGTCTCTGATCATTCGTCCAGGCCTCTGAATTACTAATCCACTGGCGTTACCACTATGCTACTGTTCCTGTTAACCATATAAAGCCTGTTTCAGAAGGGCTAGGGTAATGTACAGTTTATTCAATGGAAAATATAGTATATAGCTAGAAGCACAAGGACAGCAGGCCCATGGGAACACCATCACCTCCAAGTTCCCCTCCAAGTCACACACTATCCCAACTTGGAAATATATCGTCGTTCCTTCATAGTCGCTGGTTCACAATCTTGGAATTTCCACCTTAACAGTACTGTGGGAGTACCTTCACCAAACAGACTTTAGCAGTTCAAGAAGGCAGCTCACCACCACTTTCTCGAGGGAGATTTGGGATGGGCAATAAATGCTGGCTTTACCAGTGAAACCCAAATCCCAGGATTGAATTAAAAAAAAGCTGAAGACAGATATGCTGTCATCATCATCATCATCATAGGCAGTCCCTTGGAATCGAGGAAGTTTTGCTTCCACTCCTGAAGTGAGTTCTTTGGTGGCTGAACAGTCCAATACGAGAGCCACAGACTCTGTCACAAGTGGCGCATATAGTCGTTGAGGGAAGGGGTGGGTGGGATTGATTTGCCGCATGCTTTTTCCGCTGTCTGTGCTTGATTTCTGCATGCTCTCGGCATTGAGACTCGAGGTGCTCAGCGCCCTCCCAGATGCACTTTCTCCACTTAGGGCGGTCTTTGGCCAGGGACTCCCAGGTGTCAGTGGGAATGTCGCACTTTATCAGGGAGGCTTTGAGGATGTCCTCGTAACGTTTCCACTGCCCACCTTTGGCTCATTTGCCGTGAAGGAGCTTCGCATAGAGCACTTGCTTTGGGAGTCTCATGACTGGCATGCGAACTATGTGGCCTGCCCAGCGGAGCTGATCGAGTGTGGTCAGTGCTTCAATGCTGTGGATGTTAGCCTGGACGAGGACACTGATGTTGGTGCGCCTGTCCTCCCAGGGGATTTGTAGGATCTTGCGGAGACATTGTTGGTGATATGTCTCCAGCGACTTGAGGTGTCTACTGTACATGGTCCATGCTTCTGAGCCATACAGAAGGTCAGGTATTACTACAGCTCTGTAGACCATAAGCTTGGTGGTAGATTTGAGGGCTTGGTCTTCGAACATTCTTTTCCTCAGGCGGCAGAACGCTGCACTGGCGTACTGGAGGTGGTGTTGAATCTCCGCATCAATGTCTGCTTTGTTGATAAGAGGCTCCCGAGGTATGGGAAATGGTCCACGTTGTCGAGGGCCGCACCGTGGATCTTGATGACTGGGGGGGCAGTGCTGTACAGCGAGGACAGGCTGGTGGAGGACCTTTGTCTTACGGATGTTTAGCGTAAGGCCCATGCTTTCGTATGCCTCAGTAAATACGTCGACTATGTCCTGGAGTTCAGCCTCAGAATGTGCGCAGACGCAGGCACCGTCTGCATACTGCAGCTCAACGACAGAGGTTGGGGTGATCTTGGACCTGGCCTGGAGGCGGCGAAGGTTAAATAGCTTCTGTAGTTTAGTTCCACTCCAGCAGGGGGCTTGTTGACTGTGAGATGGAGCATAGCAGCGAGGAAGATTGAGAAGAGGGTTGGAGCAATGAGGCAGCCTTGTTTGACCCCGGTCCGGACATGGATTGGGTCTGTAATGGATCCTCTGGTAAGGATCATGGTCTGCATGTCGTCGTGGAGCAGGCGAAGGACGTGGACAAACTTTTGGGAGCATCCAAAACAGAGGAGGACGCTCCATAGATTCTCGCGGTTGACAGTGTCAAAGGCCTTTGTAAGGTCGAAAAAAGCCATGTATAAGGATTGGCGCTGCTCCCTGCATTTTTCCTGCAGCTGTTGCGCTGCAAAGATCATGTCCGTTGTGCCCCGTAGGGGACGAAATTCACACTGTGACTGCGATGGGAACTCCTCAGCCACAGAGAGAAGATTGTTGAGAAGGACTCTAGCGACAGCTTTCCCAGTGGCTGATAGCAGGGAGATTCCCTTGCAATTGCCGCACTCGGACTTGTCCCCTTTTTTAAAGATGATCACAATCACTGCATCTCTGAGATCTCCCGGCATGTTCTCCTCCCTCCAGATGAGAGAGATGAGGTCATGTATCCGCACCAACAGCGCCTCTCTGCCATAATTTAGTGCCTCAGCAGGGATTCCATCCGCTCCCGTAGCCTTTTTGTTCTTGAGCTGTCTTATGGCTTTTCCTATCACATGCAACATTGGAGTTTCACTGAGGTAGTGGCGGGTCGCATGCTGTGGGTTGGAGTCGAGAACACTCGAGTCAAAGGCAGAGTCTCGATTGAGGAGATCTTCAAAGTGCTCCTTCCAGTGGACCCTGACTGCCTCGGTGTCCTTGATGAGTGTTTCCCCGTTCTTAGCCAGCAGTGGGGTGGGGCCTCGGGAATTTGGACCATAGGTGGCCTTGACTGCGACGAAGAATCCTCGTACATCATGGCTGTCGGCCAGTTGTTGTATTTCCTGTGCTTTCTCCATTCACCACCTGTTCTTTAGGTCCCGGGTTTTTTGTTGGACCTCAGCCTTGAGTTGCCTGTAATGTTGCTTTGCTGGTGGAGGGGGTTGGGTGATGTCCCGGTCGCCTGGTCGGAGGCACACCTGCTCACCGGGCATCGTCGTGAGTAACCCGGTTTCAAATGACTGAAAATGATGCTAATAAAACACACCAAACTATTTTCTCATTAGACTGGGGTACAGTGTTCAATTCCTTAATAACATTCTTTTTAAAGAAAATAATTCTTGAAAGTTCCTCCACGTTGTTTAAAAGTTTCTCCAGAAGTTTTAAAAGTTTCTCCCGGAGTTTTAAAAAAGTTTTCCCAAGTTATTTAAAAGTTTCTTCAGAGGTTTAAACAGTTTCTCCAAGTTGTTCAAAAGTTTCTCCCGAAGTTTTAAAAGTTTTCCCAAGTTGTTTAAAAGTTTCCCAAGTTGATTAAAAGTTTAAAATGAAAGTCAGTTGTAAGCTACCTCCCTTGGTGCTATTCCATGGGCGCTGCCAGCCCTCTGCAGCTGCACAAAGCCCTGGCTAGACCCCACCTGGAGCACTATGGGGAAGTAGAGGTCCAATCATCTCCGAAGGGGGCCCGAACACCTGGACGCCGCTGGGGAGAGGTCTGGACGTCGCTGGGGGCCCGAACGCCTTGGCCCGCTGCAATCCCGGGTCAAATGGCTGTACTTAAAGAATGAATAGCTTGCACAGAAAATGTCTCTAATGTTGGATTCAGTGGCACAATAAGTAGTGACCAGCTAACATTTGTTTCATTTTGGTAGCAGCTGTTAATTCTGTTATGTGCTGAATTTGCGGCTGTTCCACATTAAAATGCCAATGTCACATTAGCACTAAGAACACAACTGACACAATAGCATTATGATTGATAATCAGCATTTAGTCTTTGACTTTATCTGCACAATGACCTTATAGTACTGAGTGTGGTTTTATAAAGTCATGGCACTAGCCAAAACAACCTGACTATTCCAGGCTATCAATATTGGGGAGGCTGAAACTGAACCTCATTGTACCTATTTTCCGGAAAAAAAACGTTTCAATTTAAGGGGACACATCTGACACTATAATAGTTCAGGTATTCTAGAAGTAGCTCCCTGGTATCAGCTAAGAATATGCTAATCAAGGACCTAACAGTTGTTTTAGGAACCATTCAGAAAATTGGTTTGCCCTGAGTGGAGCAGATGTTGAGCCTGTGCTGCTCAGGATTACTTGGTCTATGTGCAATCTAACCAACGATCCTTAAAGGGACCACTGGAGTCCACCACCAAAAAGATAAGTATTTAAAAATATACCTACCATAATGTGGAGCCGGGAGGAGCTCCACAGCATTCCTGAGGGCTGATGCCATCTCTCTCCCAATCGCCTAACTCCCCCACCCCTCCCCCGAGGATCTACCTGTGGGCCACTGACAGTGGATGAGTACATGGAAGGATTTATAAACAATGGGAAAGATTCTGAATTCCCTGCATTGAGTAAAGCGATGAGGAATCTGTAGAGTACGTAGGCACCTTTAGTAATGACTCCACGAGGCAGGGTATGGTATTTAAACTGTGCAGACCTGCAGTCGTTTATTAGCAGCTCCTGAGTACTGACAACAAGCTGTGTGTTCCTTTTTATACTGGGTTACCTGCCGTTTGCAGGCAACCCCCTGGGTCTCCAGCAACAGCACCCTCTAGTGTACCAGTAAGGTGTGTACAGTACAAGGGTACATTCAATGTTGCATGACAGTGTTACAGACATCACACAGTGAACAGGCATGCCTACACAACAGAATCAATGGTGGTCAGTATGGACGAGGGCAATAGGTAAGCAGGACTTTTTTGAGGGATAAGATATGGGACTGGAGTTGCGGACAAGTTGAAGTTTATGTAAGATAGAGATCAGGATGCCAGCTAATTGGCAGCATGTGGACAAGGAACAGGAAGGGGCCAAGGATGAAACTGTAAAGCCCTGCCCCTCAGTACAGATTCACACGAGGCATGTAGTGAAGTCAAGGTCACTCTGGACCTGCACCTTTATTTCACAGCTCTGGAATGCTGCGCTTGCCTGAGACCTGTCCTTATATACCTGTCTCTTGCAAGTGCACCCCTGGTGGTAAGGTATGCTGGTGGTTACAGGTCATATCTTATTACAGTCATGTATAGCATGTTAGAATACAGTTATATATAATAATGTAAGATACATGACAGAAACCTTAGCAATGATAGATCTTCTGAACAGGAACAGGCAAGAGTGCCTGTGCAAAAGGAGCTGTTTAAAATGGCAGAAAGCACTGGGCTAGCAAATTACATTTGAGTGTTCAGGAGCTGATTTGTGAAGAGGTTGAGAGAGCAGGCTTTCGTTTGTAATATATAGTTCATTAGTGATGTCAGGTAGTGCAGTAATATAGCTGAATGTTTGATGTTTATTTTGAAAGGTAAAAATAGAAGTAAAGAGAAAGGGGTAAATTTCCTCACTGTTTTTGGCATACTTACCCAAGAAGCAATGGCACAGGAAATATTTTTAGTGAGGAAATTCAAGTGGAAGCCATTTCCATCTGATTTCAACCTTTAAAATGCTTTCCCGGCATTTCCTTGTGCTTTTTGAGCCTTCCCAGAATTTGCCCGTCAAGTCACCACTGGCTTTGTTTGCATATGTCAAAGTGAGAGTTAGTGACACAGCATCTCTGAGTTTCCTGGTTTTACAATGCTGATTCACTCGAGTTATATGAGGTGATGCAGGCAGAGGTGTGGAGTTCCTGACACAGAAGTCTGGAGATGTTTGAATACAGATTTATGCAGCTGGGAAATGCCTTTTAAAGCATTTTGTTTTGGCATTCAACCTACAGGCACCTGTACTTCTGCTGACTCCTTCTTACAGGGTCAGACCACTGACAGATATTCAAAACCCTTCCATCCCATCACCCTAAAACCAGGAGCAGATATGGTATTCCCTATGGACATACTCTTGAATGCCAATAACATGGATGGGGAGCATCATGACAGACTGAAGCAAAGAGGTCTCAGGCAGATAGAAGATATTGCTAAGACATGCAGTGACGTTATTAGTGAAGTGAAAGAGTCAAGCACTGTTCCTTTCTTACCCATTTGTCTTCCAGCCTGTTGCACAGACATTTCCAGGCAGTTTAGTTGTTAACACATGTTTTACACGGTTTTACACAAATGACTGAATCGGTGGAATGTAAATGAGCAGATCCAGGAAACCCACATGTAATTCCCTCTGCAGGCTACCAGTGGGTGCCATTTTTTTTATTAAAGTAGCAATGGGCCCAAGTTTCGAGCCGCGCCTTGAACGGAGCAGTCCCGACCTGGACGCCTGTTTTACGCGCCACAAAGTGCGCCTAAAAAAATTCCAGATTCTCCAGCTCCCTGCAGGTCGTTTGCAGCTCGGCGCAGTGCAGCAGGAGCTGTAGGGGGTGGAGCTAGGTCCCGTCGCTGAAAACAGTAGCGGGACCTCTGCACATGCGCGCTACAGTGGGCGCACATATGCAGTAGCTCCAGGCGCCCGAAACTGTGTGGGAGGGGCCGAAGCACGCAGCCCCTAGCCCTGGCTGAATGGCCTCACTGGGGCTGCGTGAATAAGGCTCCTCCCACGCCCAGCTCCTGCTTCCTCCTGACCCAACTCGACACCCGCTTCCCACCCCCCGCCTCCGGACCGGACCCGACTCCCGCTTCCCCCCATCCCCCCTGGACCGGACCCGACCCCGACCCCGTCACCGACCCGACTCACGCTTGCCCCCCCCCCCCCCCAACGCCCCCGGGCCGGACCGGACCCGACCCCCCGGACTGGACCCGACTCCCGCTTCCCCCCCCCACCGACTCCGGACCGGACCTGACACCGACCCGACTCCCGCTTCCCCGCCCCCTCCCCCCCCCCGACTGGACCCGACCTGACCTCCCGCTCCTTCCCTCCCCCCGACCTGAACCGAACCGACCTCCCTCCCACCACCCCCACCGACCCGCGCTCCCCCCGACCCGACCCGACCCGACCCAACGCCACCTACCTGTAAATCTGGTGCTGGGGACGGGCCCTGCCCGAAGTCTCGGGCCCGGCCCGGCCCGTTCAGCCTCCATCCCCCTTCTCCTCTCCCCCCCCACCCCCATCTCCTTCCCCCCCCATCTCCATTCCCCCCCATCTCCTTTCCCCCCTCCCCCCCTTCTCCTCCTCCCCCCCTTCTCCTCCTCCCCTCCTTCTCCCCCCTTCTCCTCTCCCCCTCCCCCTTCTCCCCATCCCCCCTCTCCCCCCCTCTCCCCCCCTCTCCCCCCCTCCCCTTCTCCCCCCTCTCCCCCATCCCTCCCCCTTCCCTCCCTCTGCTCCCCCCCTCTCTCCCTCTTCCCTCCCTCTGCTCCACCCCTCTCTCCCTCTACACCCCTCCTCCCCCTCCCCCCACTGTCAGAAACACAGACACTGACAGACAGAGAATGAGAGACACACACACACAGACAGACAGAGAGATAGAGACACTGATAGAGACACACTGGGGGGTGGGCATCCCAGCACGCTGTTGGAGGGCTCCCGGTGCTGCAGTCGGTAAGTAGAAAATGTTTTATTTATTGATTTTTTAAAAAATTATTTCTTATTAATTTTTTTTGATTGATTTATTGGTTGATTTATTGATGTTTTTATCATTTATTATTGATGATGGCTCTTTATTTGTAAAACTGAAGTGTTTAATGTTTGTAAACTTCCCTTTAACCCCCCGCCCCCCCGCATTCCCTACGCCTGATTTGTAACCTACGCCTGATTTTCTAAAGTGTAGACAAGGTTTTTTCGAGCTTACAAAAATCTTCACTTACTCCATTCTAAGTTAGTTTGGAGTAAGTTTTCACTGATGAAACTTTGAAAACAGGCGTAAGTGGCCCTTTTGAAAAAAAAATTCTGTTCCAAAGTGAAACTGTTCTAACTGACTAGAACTAGAGCAAACTAAACGGCGAGAATTTCAATTTCTAAGATACTCCGTTCTACACCAGTTGCTCCTAAAAATCAAGAGCAAATCATGTCGAAACTTGGGGCCAAAGTAACTCATTTTGACAAAATTCTGGGCCAAAATGTAGAAAAAAAAATCATCCATGATCAAATGATCTTGTAAACTTCACAATGTCACACCCCCACCTCCCTACCTCTTCTCCTTTCCACCCCACCTCCATCCCATCACACACACATACACATGTCACAGTTCAATAAATGGGTCACTTAGTTTTAAGGTCTGTCGGACAACTTAGATTACATGAAAGATGTTTGAGTCATCTTTCTGACTTCTCATTTAAGTAGCAGGCATTAAAGACATTGAAGCAGAAACTCACTTGAGGCAAAGAGAGTCATAAATCATTGGTAATTACTTGCCCCAAACACTGGACCTTTAACTATTGATGCTCTTTCCTAGCACTGATATAGCACTAATACAATACCTAGTCACAATATGATAAAAGGTGTGCCGCGCTGACAAAAATAGTCCTTATTAGTAATAGCTCATTAACATTTCAATTACAGATACTAAATTAATGAACTTGAGAATAGCAATTGCAATATCTATATCCCTGCTGCTCAGAATCACCCTGAGTTTCAGAATTTTTAAATCCTGTAGACTTTAACAAACTTGTGAGCATTTGTCAACTGAAATCATCCTAAACAATACATATTTTTCAAAACTAATATGTTTTCAACCATCTTCTACAACATCCTGTCTCCTTGGAAAGATGAAGGTAATAATAATTTACAAAATTGTTTTAAAAATCCCTGTGCAATAATGTAAACTGTCACATATTGTACTTGAAATGCACGAATGTGCATAACTGCTTCCAATTCTGTGATTTAACTTTTAGCACAGCATCCCATGAATTTGCAGGCTGCCTTATAACATTTATTCTGTGTACTATTTGCTTTACTCAGGTTGGGCATCCTGCCAGAACATGACATTAATGTACACATGGATGATGATAATAGTTAAGGAAGATAGGAAAAAAATACAAAGTAAGACTGGCAGAGCTACAGCAAACACACTGGTGCCAATGCTAATGCAAGACAAATAATGATGTTTATATTGGAAACCTTATAATAGATTAAATACAGCGTAGAAATTTATTCAGATGGTGGAAACCTTTGTTTTCGTAACTCGGGCTGAAATATTTGTTTTACACAAATACAGCTGCAGTTTAAACAATGGTCTGAACCTATAGCAAGATAAAAACAAAGTCACTGCGCTTCATTTCATACCAGCTCTAGATATATCGTCATTACATAGATTTCTGTTCTACCAGAAATCACAAACAGTACTTGTTGTGTATCGCGAAAAAGTCAGACTGAATACTGTGAGCTCAAAGTAAAGTGTGACCTTAGTCTTTTATTGCAGGTCTCCAGAGTGCCTCTCCAACCTGTGAAGCCTCCTTAAATACCTGTGCTCCCAAGGGATTATGGGATCCCTTGGGACTCCAGGGGATGAGCCCTCTGGTGGCTGTACATAGTAAATACAAGTTTACATATATAACACAAATATGTAACTATTTACAATGTGAGTCGATCTGGGGCCCTTCTTGCCCTGGTTGATTATCTCGGTGTGAAAGCTGGTGTTGTTGAATCATTTGTTGGGCCCTCACTGGGCTGCTGTGCAGCTCACCTTGCTGGACTGCCTGGTGTGTTGGGCCCTGCTGGGCTGCTGTGGATGATGAGTTCTGCTTCGTGGTCAACCATGGTGCCGGTTGTCACTGGTGTGTATGTTGGGGAATCAAAAAAGGTAGGGTCCAAGGTGGGTTGCTCAGGGTAGTCCATGAATCTGAGTTTGATTTGGTCCAAGTGTTTCCGGTGAATGAGTCCATTTGAAAGTTTGACCCGAAACCTGCTCCCCTCTTTGGCCACGACAGTGCCGGGAAGCCACTTGGGACCTTGTCCGTAATTTAATACAAATACACGATCATTGATTTCAATCTTGCGTGACACATTTGCGCTATCATGGTACGCACTTTGTTGAAGCCGCCTGCTCTCTATCAAGACCATAAACTTAGCGCCGCCTCCCTGGGTACATAGCTTAACTGCAAGCATGTCTTACATCTGTGAATGTAGGACTCTAAGTCCGCATCGATACCGGGCCACCACACGTGGGATCTGGCTATCACTTTCATCATTACTATGCCTGGGTGGGTACTGTGGAAGTCATTGATGAAGGTGTCTCTGCCCTTCTTGGGGACCACTACTCGATTGCCCCACAGAAGGCAGTCTGCCCGTATAGACATTACATCTTAGCGCCACTGGAATGGCTTTTTCTCTTCCGGCATTTCCACTGGGACACTGGACCAGCTCCCATGAAGCACACAGCTTTTGACTAGAGTTAATAAGGGGTCCTGGCTTGTCCAGGTTTTGATCTGCCGGGCAGTGACGGGTGATTGCTCACTCTCAAATGCTTCCATAATCATGGCTAGATCTGCGGGCTGCGCCATTTCCACCCCCATGGTGGGCAATGGCAGCCTACTGAGAGCATCGGTGCAGTTTTCTGTGCCTGGCCTGTGGCGAATGGCGTAGTTGTATACGGACAATGTGAGCGCCCATCTTTGGATGCGGGCCGATGCGTTGGTATTTATCCCTTTACTCTTGGAAAACAAAGATGTAAGTGGCTTATGGTCAGTTTCCAATTCGAATTTTAGCCCAAACAGGTATTGATGCATTTTCTTTACCCCATAGACACATGCTAACGCTTCTTTCTCAATCATGCTGTAGACTCTCTCAGGCTTATACAGATTCCTTGATGCATAGACAACCGGTTGCAGTTTCCCGAAATCATTAGCTTGTTGCAATACACACCCGATGCCATATGATGACGCATTACATGCTAGTACCAAACGCTTACATGGATCATACAACACAAGCAATTTGTTTGAGCATAACAATTTTCTTGCTTTTACAAAGGCATTTTCTTGGCTTTTGCCCCAAAACCATTTGTCCTCTTTTCGTAGTAAGACATGTAGTAGTTCTAACAGTGTGCTGAGACGCGGTAAGAAGTTACCAAAGTAGTTCAGGAGTCCCAGAACGACCGCAGCTCCGTCACATTCTGTGGCCTCGGTGCGTTCTCCATTGCCTCCATCTTCGCATTGGTGGGCCTGATGCCGTCCGCCGGAATCCTCCTTCCCAAGAACTCCACTTCAGGTGCCAGGAAAACGCACTTCGAGCGTTTTAACTTGAGCCCTACGCGGTTGAGTCGACTAAGAACCTCCTCCAGGTTCTGCAGATGCTCAACTGTGTTCCAGCCTGTGACCAAGATGTCATCCTGGAAGACCACGTTGTGCGGGACCGACTTCAGTAAGCTTTCCATGTTTCTCTGGAATATCGCCTCCGCCAATCGGATTCCAAACAGGCATCTGTTATAAACAAAAAGACCTTTGTGCGTGTTGATGCAGGTGAGGGCCTTCGATGATTCCTCCAGTTCCTGCCTCATGTTGGTTGAAGTCAGATCCAGCTTCATGAACGTCTTTCCTCCCGCCAGCGTTGCAAAGAGATCGTCGGCCTTTGGTAGTGGGTATTGGTGCTCCAGGGAGAAATGATTGATAGTTACTTTGTAATCACCACAGATTCTGACAGTGCCATCTCCCTTGAGGACTGGGACGATAGGACTGGCCCACTTGTTAAACTCGCTCGGGGAAATGATGTCCTCTCTTTGCAGCCGGTCTAGCTCGATCTCTACCCTTTACTCATCATGGACGGTACTGCTCTCGCCTTGTGATGGATGGGTCGCGCCCCTGGAATTAGGTGGATCTGCACTTTTGCTCCTTGGAATCTCCCGATGCCTGGTTTGAACAGCGAAGAAAATTTGTTTAAGACCTGGGCACACGAAGTGTCGTCAGCGGGCGATAGCGCTCGAACATCGTCCCAGTTCCAGCGTATCTTTCCCAGCCAGCTCCTGCCGAGCAGTGTGGGACCATCGCCCGGTACCACCCAGAGTGGTCATTTGTGCACCGCTCCATCGTAGGAGACCTTTACGGTAGCACTGCCGATTACAGGCATCAGTTCTTTCGTGTAAGTTCTTAGTTTTGTGCGAACTGGAGTTAAGACTGGCCTTGAGGCCTTATTGCACCACAATCGTTTGAAAGTCTTTTTGCCCATGGTGGACTGGCTCACGCCCGTGTCCAGCTCCATTGGCACCGGGAGTCCATTTAGTTCAACATTCAGCATTATCGGGAGAAAATTCATGGTGAATGTGTGCACCCCATGTACCTCTGCCTCCTCGATCTGAGGCTCTGGTTCACCGTGATCCTCCATGGATCTGTTCTCCTCTGCAACATGGTGGTTTGCAGGTTTAACAGGCTTTGCAGCTTGCCTGCATACTCGTTGGAGGTGTCCCATTGTTCCACCGCCTTTGCAAACGTACTCTTTGAATCGGCATGAATGGAAACGATGATCACCCCCGCAGCGCCAACAAGGTGTTAATGGCCTTGTGTTCATCACCCTTGATGTTGGACTCTGAGACATCTGCAGACGTTAGCTGCAGGTATGTGTGTCCTGCCCTGTACTTTATGATTTGAAAACAACATCACTTTGTTCACAGTACTTGTAGTAGCACTTGTGTGCTGAAAGATTTGCTTCGTATTCTCACTGGTGGCAATGAACGCCTGAGCTATCGCTATGGCCTTACTCAAAGTTGGGGTCTCTACAGTCAAAAGTTGGTGAAGTATGGTTTCATGGCCAATGGCAAGTATGAAAAAGTCTCTGAGCATGTGCTCCAAATGTCCTTCAAATTCGCAATGTCCTGCAAGGCGCCTGAGCTCGGCGACATAACTCACCACTTCCTGGCCTTCAGATCTTTTGTAGGTGTACCTCGCCATCAGAACGCTTTCCTTCGGGTTCAAATACTCTCATATCAGTTTGCACAAATCATCAGACGATTTCTCCGTGGGTTTCCCTGGAGTGAGCAGATTCTTCATGAGGCCATATGTTGGTGCCCCACAGACGGTGAGGAGGATCGCCCTTCATTTGGCAGTGCTCTCTTCCCCATCTAGCTCGCTGGCCACGAAGTATTGGTCGAGTCGCTCCACAAAAGTTTCTCAATCATCTCCCTCTGAGAATTTCTCCAGGATGCCCACTGTTCTCTGCATCTTTGAGTTCGCTATCTGTATCTCGTCGCCAGTTGTTGTGTATGGAGAAAGAGAATGATTGAACACTGTGAGCTCAAAGTAAAGTGTGACCTTAGTCTTTTATTGCAGGTCTCCAGAGTGCCTCTCTAACCTGTGAAGCCTCCTTAAATACCTGTGCTCTCAAGGGATTATGGGATCCCTTGGGACTCCAGGGAATGAGCCCTCTGGTGGCTGTACAGAGTAAATACAAATTTACATATATAACAGTACTTGTACTTAAATGCATTTCCATGCAATGATGAAGGCGGAGGTATATTTGTGTATGCAATGTACAGCAGGTTAGAATTAGCTTACACAATTTTCCAGGCATAAATTTACAGTTTAGCATCAGCACTTTTATTCTAGGACAATCATTTTATTTTGTGGATGGGAGTGAATTTATACCTCATCAAGCTGGGGGATATTGGAACTGGAATTAACAATTTTTCTGTGTTACTGCACCCAATGTTTGTACCAAATATTCCTAATTCAGGTATAACATAGGTTGGATATATGATAAAGTTCCTTCACCACCACTGCTGCAATGTGTTGACCCCAACTTCATCGATGTGAATCTCCATTTTTCACACAATCTATCCTTCTCTGAGTCAGAAGGCTACTTCGTGCTAAGTTACAGACTAGGAAGTACTTTGTGTGTGATAAGTAGTTGCACATAAAACTCATCATTTTCAGAACAGTGAAACTTGACTCCATCAATCTGGGCTGAATTCAGATCTTTGAGGCAAAACAGTTTTTAACTCACTGTGCCACCAAGTCTCCCAAGAGATACATACAAGGAGTTGCAAAGCATGTAGTGTTATATTTTTTCTTTTTGTTCAGTTGCTGGGTGTTTATTTTGAATCTGATTTTTTGCTTGAAGCCATTGTCAAATGTGAATATCAGAAAAATAGTCAATATCTCTTCACACAGGTACCACCCCATAAATTATTACAGTACTTCGATGTGAGATATCTAGAACATACTCAAAAACAATTCCCTACATATTTCATACTTGATGCTTTAAAATTAATGTATAAAAGCCAAATGTTCAATAATATAAGATTTATGGTAATTAGTAACATATTTAGCCACTGCATTGATCATAATACTATTGCCATCAGAGATTACCTGGATATTAATAAATTATTTTGTTTCCTGTTCCTGTAAATCATTTGATTTACTGAGTAGAGCATGAATACATTTGTGCCACAATTCATTGTCCCGATTATATTTGGAAAAGCTAGCGACTGTGAAAATCCATTTTGGTTTGACATGTTCTATGGAGAGTTGGAAAAATAAATGAACCTCACCAAGCGCTTGGCTAATGCATCTGTTACCTCATTGGCACATTTCAAAATAAAGAATTGACAAATTTCCACAGCCTCTCCAGCTGGAGACAAATGTCCCTCTGGCATAAAAGATCAACGTTGCATTGAATTTAAGAGAGACTGGGAAAGCATGGTTTTAGGTTCTAAATTAAATTTCAGCAGCTTACACAGTGAATAGCCAATGTATTCAGATGGTGGTCAGGTCCAAATGTAGTAGTCTTTGTAGCTGTATATATATTTATATATATTTATATATATATATATATATATATATATATATATATATCCAGGATGGTAGGCTATATGTGACCATCTATTTTCTGAATAGAATATGAACTAAAAATAGAAAATAGAAAAATGCTGGAAATACTCAGCAGGTCAGGCAGCATCTGTGGAGAGAGAAACAAAGTTAACGTTTCAGGTAGATGGGGCGGACAATAATCAAGGGAATAATGGAGGCATGTGAAAAAGGAACAGTAGTAATCATGGGGGATTTTAACCTACATATCGATTGGTCAAATCAAATCGCATGGGGTAGCCTTGAGGAGGAATTCATAGAATGCATACGGGATTGTTTCTTAGAACAGTATGTTACAGAACCTACAAGGGAGCAAGCTATCTTAGATCTGGTCCTGTGTAATGAGACAGGAATAATAAACGATCTCCTAGTAAAACATCCTCTCGGAATGAGTGATCACAGTATGGTTGAATTTGTAATACAGATTGAGGGTGAGAAAGTAGTGTCTCAAACGCGCGTACTATGCTTAAACAAAGGGGACTACAGTCGGATTAGGGCAGAGTTGGCTAAAGTAGACTGGGAACACAGACTAAACGGTGGCACAATTGAGGAACAGTGGAGGATTTTTAAGGAGCTTTTTCATAGTGCTCAACAAAAATATATTCCAGTGAAAAAGAAGGGCGGTAAGAGAAGGGATAACCAAGGAAATAAAGGAGAGTATCAAATTAAAAACCAATGCATATAAGGTGGCCAAGGATAGTGGGAAACTAGAAGATTGGGAAAATTTTAAATGACAGCAAAGAATGACTAAGAAAGCAATAAAGAAAGGAAAGATAGATTACAAAAGTAAACTTGCGCAAAACATAAAAACAGATAGTAAAAGCTTTTACCGATATATAAAACGGAAAAGAGTGACTAAAGTAAATGTTGGTCCCTTAGAAGATGAGAAGGGGGATTTAATAATGGGAAATGTGGAAATGGCTAAGACCGTAAACAATTATTTTGCTTCGGTCTTCACAGTGGAAGACACAAAAACCATGCCAAAAATTGCTGGTCACGGGAATGTGGGAAGGGAAGAACTTGAGATAATCACTATCACTAGGGGGGTAGTGCTGGATAGGCTAATGGGACTCAAGGTAGACAAGTCCCCTGGTCCTGATGAAATGCATCCTAGGGTATTAAAAGAGATGGCGGAAGTTAGTGCAGATGCATTCGTTATAATCTACCAAAATTCTCTGGACTCTGGGGAGGTACCAGTGGATTGGAAAGCAGCTAATGTAACGCCTCTGTTTAAAAAAGGGGGCAGACAAAAGGCAGGTAACTATAGGTCAGTTAGTTTAACATTTGTAGTGGGGAAAATGCTTGAAGCTATCATTAAGGAAGAAATAGCGGGACATCTAGATAGGAATACTGCAATCAAGCAGACGCAACATGGATTCATGAAGGGGAAATCATATTTAACTAATTTACTGGAATTCTTTGAGGATATAACGAGCAGAGTGGATAGAGGTGTACCATAGAAACATAGAAACATAGAAACATAGAAAATAGGTGCAGGAGTAGGCCATTCGGCCCTTCTAGCCTGCACCGCCATTCAATGAGTTCATGGCTGAACATTCCACTTCAGTACCCCATTCCTGCTTTCTCGCCATACCCCTTGATCCCCCTAGCAGTAAGGACCTCATCTAACTCCTTTTTGAATATATTTAGTGAATTGGCCTCAACAACTTTCTGTGGTAGAGAATTCCACAGGTTCACCACTCTCTGGGTGAAGAAGTTCCTCCGCATCTCGGTCCTAAATGGCTTACCCCTTATCCTTAGACTGTGACCCCTGGTTCTGGACTTCCCCAACATTGGGAACATTCTTCCTGCATCTAACCTGTCTAACCCCGTCAGAATTTTATATGTTTCTATGAGGTCCCCTCTCATTCTTCTGAACTCCAGTGAATACAAGCCCAGTTGATCCAGTCTTTCTTGATAGGTCAGTCCCGCCATCCCGGGAATCAGTCTGGTGAACCTTCGCTGCACTCCCTCAATAGCAAGAATGTCCTTCCTCAGGTTAGGAGACCAAAACTGTACACAATACTCCAGGTGTGGCCTCACCAATGCCCTGTACAACTGTAGCAACACCTCCCTGCCCCTGTACTCAAATCTCCTTGCTATGAAGGCCAACATGCCATTTGCTTTCTTAACCGCCTGCTGCACCTGCATGCCAACCTTCAATGACTGATGTACCATGACACCCAGGTCTCTTTGCACCTCCCCTTTTCCTAATCTGTCACCATTCAGATAATAGTCTGTCTCTCTGTTTTTACCACCAAAGTGGATAACCTCACATTTATCCACATTATACTTCATCTGCCATGCATTTGCCCACTCACCTAACCTATCCAAGTCGCTCTGCAGCCTCACAGCATCCTCCTCGCAGCTCACACAGCCACCCAACTTAGTGTCATCCGCAAATTTGGAGATACTACATTTAATCCCCTCATCTAAATCATTAATGTACAGTGTAAACAGCTGGGGCCCCAGCACAGAACCTTGCGGTACCCCACTAGTCACTGCCTGCCATTCTGAAAAGTACCCATTTACTCCTACTCTTTGCTTCCTGTCTGACAACCAGTTCTCAATCCATGTCAGTACACTACCCCCAATCCCATGTGCTCTAACTTTGCACATCAATCTCTTGTGTGGGACCTTGTCGAACGCCTTCTGAAAGTCCAAATATACCACATCAACTGGTTCTCCCTTATCCACTCTACTGGAAACATCCTCAAAAAATTCCAGAAGATTTGTCAAGCATGATTTCCCTTTCACAAATCCATGCTGACTTGGACCTATCATGTGGTGTGATGGATGTGGTGTATTTAGATTTCCAAAAGGCATTCGATAAGGTGCCACACAAAAGGTTACTGCAGAAGATAAAGGTACGCGGAGTCAGAGGAAATGTATTAACATGGATCGAGAATTGGCTGGCTAACAGAAAGCAGAGAGTCGGGATAAATGGGTCCTTTTTGGGTTGGAAATCGGTGGTTAGTGGTGTGCCACAGGGATCGGTGCTGGGACCACAACTGCTTACAATATACATAGATGACCTGGAAGAGGGGACAGAGTGTAGTGTAACAAAATTTGCAGATGACACAAAGATTAGTGGGAAAGCGGGTTGTGTAGAGGACACAGAGAGGCTGCAAAGAGATTTAGATAGGTTAAGCGAATGGGCTAAGGTTTGGCAGATGGAATACAATGTCGGAAAATGTGAGGTCATCCACCTTGGGAAAAAAAACAGTAAAAGGGAATATTATTTGAATGGGGAGAAATTACAACATGCTGCGGTGCAGAGGGACCTGGGGGTCCTTGTGCATGAATCCCAAGAAGTTAGTTTGCAGGTGCAGCAGGTAATCAGGAAGGTGAATGGAATGTTGGCTTCATTGTGAGAGGGATGGAGTACAAAAGCATGGAGGTCCTGCTGCAACTGTACAGGGTATTGGTGAGGCAGCACTTGGAGTACTGTGTGCAGTTTTGGTCACCTTACTTAACGAAGGATATACTAGCTTTGGAGGGGCTACAGAGACAATTCACTAGGCTGATACCGGAGATGAGGGGGTTACCTTATGATGATAGATTGAGTAGACTGGGTCTTTACTCGTTGGAGTTCAGAAGGATGAGGGGTGATCTTATAGAAACATTTAAAATAATGAAAGGGATAGACAAGATAGAGGCAGAATGATTGTTTCCACTGGTCGGGGAGACTAGAAACATAGAAACATAGAAAACATAGAAAATAGGTGCAGGAGCAGGCCATTCAGCCCTTCTAGCCTGCACCGCCATTCAATGAGTTCATGGCTGAACATGAAACTTCAGTACCCCCTTCCTGCTTTCTCGCCATAACCCTTGATCCCCCGAGTAGTAAGGACTTCATCTAACTCCCTTTTGAATATATTTAGTGAATTGGCCTCAACTACTTTCTGTGGTAGAGAATTCCACAGGTTCACCACTCTCTGGGTGAAGAAGTTTCTCCTCATCTCGGTCCTAAATGGCTTACCCCTTATCCTCAGACTGTGACCCCTGGTTATGGACTTCCCCAACATTGGGAACATTCTTTCTGCATCTAACCTGTCTAAACCCGTCAGAATTTTAAACGTTTCTATGAGGTCCCCTCTCATTCTTCTGAACTCCAGTGAATACAAGCCCAATTGATCCAATCTTTCTTGATAGGTCAGTCCCGCCATCCCGGGAATCAGTCTGGTGAACCTTCGCTGCACTCCCTCAATAGCAAGAATGTCCTTCCTCAAGTTAGGAGACCAAAACTGTACACAATACTCCAGGTGTGGCCTCACCAAGGCCCTGTACAACTGTAGCAACACCTCCCTGCCCCTGTATTCAAATCCCCTCGCTATGAAGGCCAACATGCCATTTGCTTTCTTAACCGCCTGCTGTACCTGCATGCCAACCTTCAATGACTGATGTACCATGACACCCAGGTCTCGTTGCACCTTCCCTTTTCCTAATCTGTCACCATTCAGATAATAGTCTGTCTCTCTGTTTTTACCACCAAAGTGGATAACCTCACATTTATCCACATTATACTTCATCTGCCATGCATTTGCCCACTCACCTAACCTATCCAAGTCACTCTGCAGCCTAATAGCATCCTCCTCGCAGCTCACACTGCCACCCAACTTAGTATCATCCGCAAATTTGGAGATACTGCATTTAATCCCCTCGTCTAAATCATTAATGTACAATGTAAACTAGGGGGCACAGCCTCAAAATACGGGGGAGCCAATTTAAAACCGAGTTGAGAAGGAATTTCTTCTCCCAGAGGGTTGTGAATCTGTGGAATTCTCTGCTCAAGGAAGCAGTTGAGGCTAGCTCATTGAATGTATTCAAATCACAGATAGATAGATTTTTAACCAATAAGGGAATTAAGGGTTATGGGGAGCGGTTGGGTAAGTGGAGCTGAGTCCACGGCCAGATCAGCCATGATCTTGTTGAATGGCGGAGCAGGCTCGAGGGGCTAGATGGCCTACTCCTGTTCCTAATTCTTATGTTCTTATGTTCTTATGTTCTTTCATCAGAACTAGAAAAATTTAGAGATGTAACAGATTTTAAGCAAGTGTAGGGGCAGGGAAAGAGGAGAGGGGAGGAAAGAACAAAAGGAAAAGTCTGTGGTAGGGTGGAATGCAGGAAAGATTAAAAGACAAATGGGATGATGGTGCAACTCAAAAGGGAGTGGTAATAGGGTTAAGTAAAAAAACAGAAGCTGGGTCTGGAGGAACTCTAAATGGCAATAGCAGAATCATTATCAACAGCAGCTATCCGGAAAAATGGGAGCAGTGGGTATGATCTGAAATTGTTGAACTCAATGTTGCGCCCAGAAGACTGTAAAGTGCCCAATCGAAAGATGAGGTGCTGTTCCTTGAGCTTACATTGAGCTTCATTGGAACAGTGTAGGAGGCCAAGGACAGAGAGGTTAGAGTGGGAGTGAGGCGGAGAGTTAAAATGATGGCGACTGGAAGCTCAGAATCATGTTTGTGCACTGAACGGCGGTGTTCCTCAAAGCGGTCACTTAATCTGCATTTGGTCTCCCGAATGTAGAGGAGACCACATCGTGAGCAACAAATACAGTATACGAAATTGAAAGAAGTACAAGTAAATTGCTGTTTCACCTGGAAGGAATGTTTAGGGCCCTGGACGGTGGGCAGGGAAGATATTAAAGGGCAGGTGTTGCATCTCCTGTGCTTGCACGGGAAAGTGCTGTGGGAAGGGGAAGGGGTGTTGGGGGTGATTGAGGAGTGGAGCAGAGTGTCGCAGAGGAATCGGTCTCTTCAGAATGCTGAAAGGGGAGGGGGAGATGTGCTTGGTTTTGGCATCATGCTGGAGGTGGCGGAAATGGCGGAGGATGATCCGTTGAATGTGCAGGCTGGTATGGTGAAAGGTGAGAACATTGGGAACCTCTCGTGGTTCTAGGAGGGAGGGGAAAGGGTGAGAGCAGAAGTGCGGGAAATAGGACGGACACGGTCGAGGGCCCTGTCAACCACGGAGGAGGAAGACATATCAGAAGCATTGGCATGGAAGGTGCTTTCCATCCTTTCACAGACCTTCCCTTTTGTTCTTTCCTCCCCTCCTCCCTTTCCCTGCCTCTGTATTTGCTTAAAACCTGTAATATATTTAACTTTTTCCAGCTCTGATGAAAGGTCTTCGACCTGAAATGTTCATTTTGTTTCTCTCTCCACAGATGCTGCCTGACCTGCTGAGTATTTCCAGCATTTTCTATTTTTATTTCAGATTTCTAGCATCCGCAGTATTTTGTTTTTGCAATAGAATATGAACACCTATTATGCATTTTACTACTCTTGGTGAAATGGTCTTGTAGCTCCATTCTGAATGGACATAATCCACCCCTATGCAACGTGTAGCTTTGCACATGCATTTCAGAATAAAAATCACTGTTTATCCACATCATCATCATAGGCAGTCACCCCTCAAAATCGAGGAAGGCTTGCTTCCACTCTAAAAGTGAGTTCTTAGGTGACTAACAGTCCAATACAGGAATTACTGTCCAATACGGGAATTATAGTCCTTGTCATAGGTGGGACAGACAGTCATTGAAGGGAAGGGTGGGTGGGACTGGTTTGCTGCAAGCTCCTTCCGCTGCCTGCGCTTGTTTTCTGCCTGTTCTCGGTGACGAGACTCGAGGTGCTTAACGCCCTCCCTGATGGTCTTCCTCCACTTAGGGCGGTCTTTGTCCAGGGACTCCCAGATGTCGGTGGGGATGTTGCATTTTTATCAAGGAGGCCTTGAGGGTGTCCTTGAAACGTTTCCTCTGTCCACCTGGGGCTTGCCATGTAGGAGCTCCGAGTAGAGCGCTTGCTTTGGGAGTCTTGTGTCAGGCATGCGAACAATGCAGCCCACCCAACGAAGCTGGTCGAGTGTGGTCAGTGCTTCGATGCTGGGGTTGTTGGCCTGATCGAGGACGCTAACGTTGATGCGTCTGTCCTCCCAGGGGATTTGCGGAGACATCGTTGGTGGTATTTCTCCAGCGATTTGAGGTGTCTACTATATATGGTCCACGTCTCTGAGCCATACAGGAGGGCGGGTATCACTACAGCTCTGTAGACCATGAGCTTGGTGGCAGATTTGAGGGCCTGATCTTTGAACACTCTCTTCCTCAGGCAGCCAAAGGCTGCGCTAGCGCAGGAGGCAATGTTGAACCTCGTTGTCGATGTCTGCCTTTGCTGATAATAGACTCCCGAGGTATGGAAAGTGGTCTTCATTGTCCAGGGCCACGCCGTGGATCTTGATGACTGGAGAGCAGTGCTGTGTGGCGCAGTCAGGTTGGTGGAGTACCTTTGTCTTACGGATGTTTAGTGTAAGGCCCATGTTTTCGTATGCTTCAGTGAAGATGCTGACTATGAATTGGAGCTCAGTCTCTGAATGTGCGCAGACGCAAGCATTGTCCGCGTACTGTAGTTCAATGACAGAGGTTGGGCAGTCTTGGATCTGGCCTGGAGACGACAAAGGTTGAACAGGTTCCCACTGGTTCTGTAGTTTAGTTCTACTCCAGCGGGGAACTTGTTGACTGTGAGGTGGAGCATTGCAACGAGGAAGATCAAGAAGAGCGTTGGCGCAATGACGCAGCCCTGCTTGACCCCGGTCCAGACGTGGATTGGTTCTGTGGTGGATCCGTTGGTCAGGATCACGGCCTGCATGCCGTCGTGGAGCAGGCAGAGGATGGCAACAAACTTTTGGGGGCAGCCGAAACGGAGAAGGACGCTCCACAGTCGCTTGCGGTTGACAGTATCAAAGGCCTTTGTAAGGTCAAAGAAGGCCGTGTACAAGGGTTGGTGCTGTTCCCTGCATTTTTCTTGCAGCTGTTGCGCCGTAAAGATCATGTCTGTTGTACCCCATAGTGGACAAAATCCGCACTGTGACTCTGGGAGGAGCTCCTCAGCCACAGGGAGAAGACGGTTGAGGAGGATTTTAGCAATGCCTTTCCCAGTGGTTGATAACAGGGAGATTCCTCTGTAGTTGCCGCAATTGAGCTTGTCCCCTTTTTAAAAGATGGTCACAATAGACCAAGAAGGATCCACGTTCAATTCCTGATCTGTGTTGAGCTTTCAGCAACTGCACGGGTGTGATTGCTGGCCTTACACTTTGGGCTAGGGAGAGGAAAATCACGCAGGATCCCCCTTCACCCACCTGAAACCAGCAACATCTTTCTTTCAGCATGCAGATGGGGGTCCGATGACATCATTACGCCCAACTGCTATTTTAACTGATGGTCAGAGCAGGGAAACTGTTGTGGTTTTTCCACCAGCTGAAGCTAAAAAGAAGAGGAGTCAGGGCCAGAACAGGCTCAAAGAAGTAAGATTTTTTTTTCTTATAGGGCCAGGAGAAGCAGGGAGTGCTCCTCCGGGACCCACAAGGAAAGCTTAGGTGTCCCCTGCCCTGCTCCCCCGCTTCCCCCTGCCCCTCCACCTTTGCTCCTTCCCAATCACGAGATCTTCCCAAAACCTTCTCTATGCAACTTACCTCAGTGCCAGGGCCATGCCCTTCAGTCTCGGCCGGCAGTCTCCTGGGCTTAAAATCTCCCAGGCCTCACGTTGCTGAGTGTAGGGTGTTCGTGCTCACCTCCATTCCGCCCGTCCGATTCCCACCGCCTTAAAATCGGCTCCTCAGAATTAAAAGTGGGTTGGTTCTCTGAAATGCTCCCAATGCATCATGTATGCGTTTTTAACATAGGATATGCAAGATTGCATTTAAAATATCACTTCACGAAGAGCTATCGAAGAAAAATTTAAATGGGTATCCTGTTGTAACCATGGAGGATCACCAAAAACTCCGGAAAATGAGCGTAAACTGCCATTTCTCTGGAGTTTTCACCAAATTTGCAGCAGGAGATCGGGAAAATTCCTGAGAAAATTATTGCCGTGAGTGTTTCAACTTGTTGCATTCCTGTCCATGATTACCTTTGTTGGTAATAGCACTAAGCTGCAAAGAAAACGCTTATTGGAATCTGAGTAAACGGAGCCTATAGACCTCACCTGTACACATTATATGGAACAACACAGCTCAAATGCAGTTTCTGCTTTCGGGATGCAATCTATTTCAGGGTTAAGTTGATGCTGACAACCTTGAGCAATTTATAATGTCACCTCAATCTGAAATGTAACACACTTCAGCTAGGCTTTTTGCACGCGTAACTTCGGATAGCCTTTTTCTAATTTTAATTTTCATTTCAAGTGTGCTAATGCTCAAAATTGTCTGCCAAGAGTTCTGAATTACGTGCTGCTGTGCAATGGTAAAATATAGCTTGCAATATTACACTCATCACCACCAGCAAGACACTATTGCTTCCTTCTTATCCATTCATTCTTGGAAGGGTTCCTTAGAATTATATAATTGTATATATGCTGGATTTTGTTTCAGGAAAAGTTAATTTTAGCAATTTTTATTCATGAGCCATAATTTATCTGGACTGTTTTAAAGCGTGGATACAAAGTATGCGCAGCCTGCAGTTATGCTATTTTTTAACAGGTTCTCCTGAATGAAGAAATTAAATGGCTTCTTTCCTGTGGTTCAAAGACAAAACTATTCAAGCCAGTATCCCCCCATCACACACTAAAGCATGGTCAGAATGCACTGTGAAGGATTTGGTAAAGTTCTCTTTCAGTGCTGTGGATGAGCTATTTCGCCAATGCATGATTGGGTTCCGAGAACTGGCAACTGGAAAACTCATCTGGTGACTGATCTTTCGGATTCTTAGCCCCTTCTGACCATGTCAACCTTTACACTTTTTGCATTTAATTGACTGAAAAAGCAATCTCTGGGATTCGTTTCCAGCCAAACACCAGTTTTTTGGAAGTTGTTCTACCTCCAAAATGGACATGTTGAACCCAGGGGAAGAAATGGTTAAATAAAAGGAGTTCAATTTTTTAAGGAGAAAAAGGCAAGAATATATAAATTAAATTGCCGTGGATAAGAAAAGTCAAGTTAAAATAGAAGGGGAAATATGATGGAAAGCAGGCTGGGTAAGCAGAAGTAAAGGGTTTATATATTTTAGATATATATTAAGTTTTTGTAGTTTTAATTCAATATTTAATCCTTGGCTAAACTAGGTTGGTTGGTCCCAGCTCATGCAACAATTGGGCAGTACCTTTAAAAGAGAAAAAAACAGCCATGGTTCCAGCTCCTAGTTGCTATCCAGTGATCTCTGATGAAAGAGCACATGTGTAGGCTGCTTTGGGTGAGGACATCATTGGGCCTGGCTGTGATTCTACTCTGCCGTCCACTGTTATATAGCCTGTTGGTACTGACTGTCTGGGCTCACACACATTGAATAATTTCTTTAGTGAGGTAATACTTAGAACATAAGAACTAGGAGCAGGAGTAGGCCATTTGGCCCCTCGAGCCCACTCCGCCATTTAATAAGATCATGGTGATCTGATCATGGACTCAGCTCCACTTCCATGCCCGCTCTCCATAGCCCTTTATTCCGTTATCGCTCAAAAATCTATCTCCGTCTTAAATATATTGAATGACCCAGTCTCCACAGCTCTCTGGGGCAGAGAATTCTATAGATTTACAACCCTCTGAGACAAGAAATTCCTCTTCATTTCAGTTTTAAATGGGCCGCCCCTTATTCTGAGACTATGTCCCCTAGTTTTAGTTGCCCCGATGAGTGGAAATATCCTCTCTGCATCCACCTTGTCGAGCCCTCTCATTATCTTATATGTTTCAATAAGATTACCTCTCATTCTTGTGAGCTCAAATGAGTATAGGCCCAACCTTCTCAACCTATCTTCATAAGACAACTCCCTCATCTCCAGAATCAACCTAGTGAACCTTCTCTCAACAACCTTCATTGCAAGTATATCCTTCCTTAAATACGGAGACCAAAACTGTATGCAGTACTCTAGGTGTGGCCACACCAATAGCCTGTACAGTTGTAGTAGGACTTCTCTGCTTTTATACACTATTCCCTTTGCAATAAAGGCCAACAGTCCATTTGCCTTCCTGATTACTTGCTGTACCTGCATACTAACTTTGTGTTTCATGCACAAGGACCCCTAGGTCTTTCTGATCTGCAGCACTTTGCAATTTTTCTCCATTTAAATTATAATTTGCTTTTCTATTTTTTCTGCCATAGTGGATAACCTCACATTTTCCCACATTATACTCCATCTGCCAATTATTTGCCCACTCACTTAGCCTGTCTATGGGCTAGACTTTCCTTTGTTGTGCAGATCGCCCAATGGGCATTATTTCCAGCATTGACAGTCAATATGGGTTTTGAGATTGCCGGATTATCGGCCATTTTCAAAACCCCAACTTTCCATTTTATAAAATGGGCATTAACACGAGCGATCTGAAATGGGGGATAGCATTAAATTTTTTGACCTTCTGCCCTAAAATGTCGGCGTCCATAGCAACATCATGGTAACAGTCGTTTCCCGTGTTTCAGGAGGTCAGGGGGTCATCATTACATGCGCAGAAGAGGAGAGAGAGAGAGAGAGAGGGAGCAGAGAGGAACTTAAAGTATGTGTGGATGTGGTGTGTGCTTGTTTGGCTGTTTTGGGAGGTAGGAGGGAGATTTTCCAGCAGCAAAAAGAATTCAGAGCACAAATAGCGTTGTTCCCACCGAGTTTTTTGCGGAATTTTTTTTTTTACAATGGAAGGGATGGAGGAGGCGACACAGCATGCTGGCGAAAGCAGTAAGGTGGGAGGGGAACAATTGGGAGGACGATAAAGAGTGAGGAGATTCTCGGACGAGGCAGGAGGTCGAGTCACACTGGGGTCAATTGACCCAGGGTGGGCGTGGGAAGCCCAACCCAAAGGTGTACCAGAGGATATGGGCCGACATAACCGAGGTGATCTCGTCGGAGACCAGTGAGGTGCATGTGGGCAACCAGTGCAGCAAGCGCTGGAACGACCTTGTCGGATCCGCCAGAGTAAATATTACATTTATTTACATGTACTTATATATTTATATAATTTGAATTGTAAGTGTAATGAGTGATTAAAATCAAATGTGATGTCTTGCACTTATACCGGGAATTTTTTACTCAAAGCCTGCGTTCACAGTGTACGTCTTTAGGTAAAGAATGATAATTTTCATAATAATCATGATTACATCTGTCGGTTATGTGTTGTATCAGTCTCTGTGACAGTACCTAGCAATGATCTCATGCAATGGTCTCATGCCATGTCGTGCTGGTGTTACCTTTTACAGAAGACGCTTTCGAGGAATAGGGCCGAGCAGAGGCGAACGGGTGGTGGGTCATCAGTCATCAGCGACCTCACCGACATTGAGGAGCGGGTGCTGGCACTTGTGGGGAGTCACCCCCGGTCGGCCACGCATGCAGCTGCAGAGCTTGATGTGATGCCACATGAGTAAAGTATACACCATTGCATCATATAAAGTCATTAGATGACAGCACCCACTCATATCCAACCAATAATATATGAAGATGAATGATAAGAGTGTTCTCTAAATAATGATGGCCTCATGAGAATCATTGCAATGCAGAATTTGATGATGGTCATGAAATGAGATGTCTGTGATAATTTTGATAGCGGTGGTGCTTTTGTCATGCATATGCTGTGTGTAGCGCTGGAATCACCTTGTGACCCTAGCACCCACTTCTCCTTTAATAACCTAATTTGTGTTTTGTAGCTCAGCCAGCAGCGTGGCCCCATGCAAGACCACCGAGCCCAGAAGGTGGGGGTGTGGGGCTGGATTCGCCAGACGATCCTCCATTTGGTGCTGAGGAGCCCCGATTATCGCCCATGGATCTGCAAGGACCCTTCTCCATGGAGGACAGTGCTGACTTTGAGGAACCTACATTGCCAAGCTCCATAATGCAGTCCACACCAAAAACATCTAGTGCTCCTGCGGCCATTCCCACCTCCACTGTGGAGATGCCAGGCCCAAGCACCTTGCCACAGGGCACCTGAGGTGTCTCCAGGATGGCGCAACCAAGCGGAGGTTGGTTCGATGTGGCAGGTCTGATCCACGAGTGGCAGATCTGAGTGGGGATATGGTAGAGTTGTCCAGGAGGAGTGTTAACATAGGTCAGCTGATCCTACAGACAATGGGGGGCATATCCCAACAGCTGGCCAGCATGTCAGCCACCATGGCGGAGGTCCTGGAGGTGAAAGCTAGGAACACTGGTGGCAGAGATCACCCAGTGGTCCTCGAGCGCAGCGCTGCACCCCAAGCTTCTGCACCCGCATTGCCAACGACACATGAGAGCCAGGAGGAAGATCTTTCTTCTGTCTCAGAGCATGTTCTCACCTTGGGCCGTCCTCTCCCATACCTGTCCAACCAGCGGTTCTGCCATCATCCCCCCCAATGAAGCAGCGCCTGAGGAGCTCCTCGGCTAGGCGGTTTGGAGTCAGGAGGAGAGGGGAAGGGGTAGAGGTGGGGAGGAGAAGCGAGGGGCGGGGGGGGGGGGGAAGGAAAGTGAGGTGCATGGATGCAGGTGTGGTCTTGGTCATATTTTTGTGTTGTTGGTGCTATTTTGTTGCGAGGTTTGGGGGAAGGGGGAAGGGGGCTACCTTGTTGTTTTGCATTTGTGTTCTGTGTTGTTGGAAATGTTGATCATTTGATTGATCTCAATGTTACAAATTTGTTGTGTGGTGGGGTGTTTTTTACAGTTATAATTATGATTTCATACAAATGTTCTCATTAAATATTTTTTATTTAACATAACCCTGTTGCGCATTGTCTCAGATAGCTGCACCGTTAAACACTGGTGATTCCTTAACATGAAAGGGGATAATTAAACTTAACACTAATCAACTTAAAGTTGAACTGTCACCAAGGTGATGCACACCATTGACGTGTGAGCTGCAGACACAGCACTGTTGCAGCTTTGTAAATACCAACAACATTATCTCAAGCAAAGCGTTCATTTATGAACTGCTGACGTAAGAGTCTTGCAGCTATGTAGCCACCACGGGCCCTTTCCTGCGGTCTAGAGCGGGGCGGGGGCATGGTTTCTGCATCAGCCTGATTGTCTGGCCCGATGTCAGCGTCCACCTCCCCATCCTCCTCTTTCTCTCTTTCCTGAGATGGACCGGCAGTCCCTTCTGGCAATTCTTGTCCCCTCCTGATAGCCAAGTTGTGCAGCATGGAGCACACCACCACGAATTGAGCTACCTGCTCAGGGTGGCATTGTAGCTCGCCTCCTGAGTGGTCCAGGCATCTAAAGCACTGCTTAAGCACTCCAATGGTTTTCTCGACGATATTGTGTGTCACTCTGTGGCTCTCGTTTTATCACTTCCTGGCTTCTGTCTGGGTGTTTTTTACCTCTAAGACACCTAAACTAAATTCCAATCATCCACAGTATGATAAGATGTTTGTTCAGATGTTCAAATCACCTTAGAAGTTGAAGCAGCCTTTTAAATGAAGCGACCTGCAATTTACAAAATAACGTCCATACCGCTGTGATTAGGTCAGGTGAGAGCAACTTTTTCACAGCGGTTTTTTCAGCGAGCAGTATTTTCGGCGATAGGCGTGCGAGGTACCGAAAGTAATGCTCGGCGATATTTTGGCCGTTTGTTTCGCAATTCAGATCTTTACGACAAAAAAAAGTATTATTATTTCTCGGCATTAATTACATGCCGAAAGTAACACTGGGAGATATTTTGGGCGTTAGTTTAGCCCATTCTGATCTTTACGCAAAAAAAAAGTGGGTGGGTGTTATTATTAATTCTCGGCATTAAGCACATGCCAAAAGTAATGCTGGCCAATAAGTGGGCATTATTTTCCATTTTGTGTCTAAATGGGTGATATCTGGCTATTATACCTCATCATGCCAAAAGTACTGCTGGACGTTAAGTGGGTGGTATCGATGCAAAAAAAGTGGAAAGTCTAGTCCTATATCCCTTTTCATATTTTTTGTGTCCTCCTCACAACTTGCTTTCCCACCTATCTTTGTATCATCAGCAAACTTGGCTACATTCCACTCGGTCCCTTCATTCAAGTCATTAATATAGATTGTAAATAGTTGAGGCCGCAGCACTGATCCTTGCGCAACCCACTTGTCACTGTTTGCCAACCGGAAAATGAGCCATTTATCCCGATTCTCTGTTTTCTGTTAGTTAGCCAATCCTCCATCCATGCTAATATATTACCGTGAACTTTTATCTTGTGCGGTAACCTTTTATGTGGCACCTTATCTAATGCCTTCTGGAAATCTACTGGTTTCCCGCTTATCCACTCTGCTCGTTACATCCTCAAAGAACTCCAGCAAATTTGTCAAACATGATTTCCCTTTCACAAAACCATGATGGCTCTGTTGGATTAAATTATACTTTTCCAAATATCCTGCTACTGCTTCCTTCATAATGGACTCCAGCATTTTCCCCACGACTGATGTTAGACTAACTGGTTTATAGTTTCCTGCTTTTTCTCTGCCTCCTTTTTTAAATAGGGACATTACATTTGTGGTTTTCCAATCCGCTGGGACCTCCCCAAGATCCAGGGAATTTTGGTAGATTACAACCAATACACCCACTATCTCTGCAGCATGGAGAGTAAATGGCTACAGGGACTGGTTTGAGCAAAAGTGCCTGTTTTCGTGTTGTAACTTCTATGTATTTCTATACTCAAGCACGTCAGAACCCAGGAGATATAGTGCGCCTGGGCACAGACCCGGGAAAATATCTCTATATATCTTTCTGTAAAAATGGAATACAAAACAAAAGTGTAAAATATGCTTATAGAAATTACTGCTTTACTAACCATAAATAATTGCCAGTTTGATTATCCTCTGCAGGTTGAGACTTGAAAGCTAGGCAAAACCCACTGAGAGCTTTAAATATGAAGATTGTGTTTGGACTAAATAGTCTACTTGGGCTAGCTTTCATTCATTGCAGATTGTATATACATAACTCAACATTTGACAGCATTTAAAAGTTATCAAGTGCTAAAAATTCAAAAACTCTCCAAAACCAAAACCAAGAACAAAATAGTTAACATAATCTATTTTCATATATTGTGTCAGGTTCAGTGTCACACTATAAAATTTAAGCAAGAACATGCATTAGGTTTTTTGTACACAATCTGCATTCATATACAATGCAGTCTTGAGATTCAGGCCAATTTTATAAATCAAATTGGCAAAGGTAGCCTTGAGGAAGAGTTATCGGACAAGTTCTGGTATGACCGTTTCTCCCTGTAAGTGCGTGGGGTGTAAGGTCTCGTCCTCCTCAGCAGTCTGGCATGACTTAGATTGGGCACATAATACTGTTGAATATACCTTCTGCCATCTCTAGTCTGCAGCATGTGCGTGGTCATAAAGACAGGCTGAGAAATGACAGGCCCCATTCCAATAACTATCAGTATTATACGTATTGTTCACAAACAATAATTTTTACCAAAGACACCTAAAATAAATTCCAATCATCCACAGTATGATCAGATGTTTGTTCAGATGTTCAAATCACCTTAGAAGTTGAAGCAGCCTTTTAAATGAAGTGACCTGCAATTTACAAAATAACGTCCATACTACTGTGATTAGGTCAGGTGAGAGCAACTTTTTCACAGCGGTTTTTTCAGCGAGCAGTATTTTCGGCAATATGTGTGCGAGGTACCGAAAGTAATGCTCGCCGATATTTTGGGCGTTAGTTTCGCAATTCAGATCTTTACGACAAAAAAAAGTGGGCGTGCGGTATTATTATTTCTCAGCATTAATTACATGCCGAAAGTAACGCTCGGAGATATTTTGGGCGTTAGTTTTGCCCATTCTGATCTTTACGCAAAAAAAAAGTGGGTGGGTGTTATTATTAATTCTCGGCATTAAGCACATGCCAAAAGTAATGCTGGCCAATAAGTGGGCATTATTTTCCATTTTGTGTCTAAATGGGTGATATCTGGTCGTTATACCTCATCATGCCAAAAGTACTGCTGGACGTTAAGTGGGTGGTATCGAAGCAAAAAAAGTAGAAAGTCTAGTCCTATATCCCTTTTCATATTTTTTGTGTCCTCCTCACAACTTGCTTTCCCACCTATCTTTGTATCATCAGCAAACTTGGCTACATTCCACTCGGTCCCTTCATTCAAGTCATTAATATAGATTGTAAATAGTTGAGGCTGCAGCACTGATCCCTGCGGCACCCCACTAGTCACTGTTTGCCAACCGGAAAATGAGCCATTTATCCCGACTCTCTGTTTTCTGTTAGTTAGCCAATTCTCTATCCATGCTAATATATTACCGTGAACTTTTATCTTGTGCGGTAACCTTTTATGTGGCACCTTATCAAATGCCTTCTGGAAATCTACTGGTTTCTCACTTATCCACTCTGCTCGTTTCATCCTCAAAGAACTCCAGCAAATTTGTCAAACATGATTTCCCTTTCACAAAACCATGATGGCTCTGTTGGATTAAATTATACTTTTCCAAATATCCTGCTACTGCTTTCTTCATAATGGATTCCAGCATTTTCCCCATGACTGATGTTAGACTAACTGGTTTATAGTTTCCTGCTTTTTCTCTGCCTCCTTTTTTAAATAGGGACATTACATTTGCGGTTTTCCAATCCGCTGGGACCTCCCCAAGATCCAGGGAATTTTGGTAGATTACAACCAATACACCCACTATCTCTGTAGCATGGAGAGTAAATGGCTACAGGGACTGGTTTGAGCAAAAGTGCCTGTTTTCGTGTTGTAACTTCTATGTATTTCTATACTCAAGCACGTCAGAACCCAGGAGATATAGTGCGCCTGGGCACAGACCCGGGAAAATATCTCTATATATCTTTCTGTAAAAATGGAATACAAAACAAAAGTGTAAAATATGTTTATAGAAATTACTGCTTTACTAATTGCCAGTTTGATTATCCTCTGCAGGTTGAGACTTGAAAGCTAGGCAAAACCCACTGAGAGCTTTAAATATGAAGATTATGTCTGGACTAAATAGTCTACTTGGGCTAGCTTTCATTCATTGCAGATTGTGTATACATAACTCAACATTTGACAGCATTTAAAGATTATCAAGTGCTAAAAATTCAAAAACTCTCCAGAACCAAAACCAAGAACAAAATAGTTAACATAATTTATTTTCATATATTGTGTCAGGTTCAGTGTTACACTATAAAATTTAAGCAAGAACATGCGTTAGGTTTTTTGTACACAATCTGCATTCATATGCAATGCAGTCTTGAGATTCAGGCCAATTTTATAAATCAAATTGGCAAAGGTAGCCTTGAGAAAGAGCCCCAGAGTATATTCGGAATGGTTTATCGGAACAATATGTTCTGGAACCAATCAGGGAGCAGACTATTTTAGATCTAGTAATGTGTAATGGAACTGGATTAACTAATGATCTCATAGTAAAGGATCCTCTTGGGACGAGGAGGAGGCGCGGTGAGTCAGAAGGCCTATAAAAGGCCCAACAGTCGGGGAGTGGCAGCATCGAGGAGGAAGTGTGGTGAGTCAGGAGGCCTATAAAAGGCCCAACAGTCAGGGAGCGGCAGCATTGAGGAGGAAGTGTGGTGAGTCGGGAGGCCTATAAAAGGCCCAACAGTTGGGGAGTGTCAGTGTCAGAGGAGAAGCCAGCTGGTGCAGCTGCAGCAGGGAGAGAAGGCAAAAAAGAAGTAGAAAGAAATCGAAGGGTGACGTCACAGCCAAGCGGGTAAATGATTGGTGAGCAGTTTTTCGTCTTTTTCTTTTCCTTTATCAGTAGGTAACCTTTATCATTGTTGCCAAATTAAGTTAATTTAAGGGTTAAGTCATGGTAGGAGAGCCCAGACACATGTCATGCTCCTCCTGTGCTATGTGGGAACTCAGAACGCTTCCAGTGTCCCTAATGACAACATGTGCAGGAAGTGTATCCAGCTGCAGCTCCTGGCAGATGGCATTGCAACTGGAGCTGCACATGGATTCACTCTGGAGCATCCGCGATGCTGAGGATATCGTGAATAGCATGGTTCGTGAGTTGGTCACACGAAAGGCAAAGGTTACAAAGGCAAAGAGGGAATGGGTGACCAGCAGGAAGAGCAATGGAAGGACGGTGGTGCAGGGGTCCCCTGCGGTCATCCCCCTGCAAAGCAAATACACCGTTTTCGGTACTGTTGGGCGGGATGACTCATCAGGGGAGGGCAGCATCAGCCAAGTTCATGGCATCATGGGTGGCTCTGCTGCACAGGAGGGCAGGAAAAAGAGTGGGAGAGCTATAGTAGTAGGGGATTCTATTGTAAGGGGAATAAATAGGTGTTTCTGCGGTTGCAACCGAGACTCCAGGATGGTATGTTGCCTCCCTGGTGCAAGGGTCAAGGATGTCTCAGAGCGGCTGCAGGACATTTTGGAGGGGAAGGGTGAACAGCCAGTTGTTGTGGTGCATATAGGTACCAACGATATAAGTAAAAAATGGGATGAGGTCCAAATAACTGAATTTAGGGAGCTAGGAGTTATATTAAAAAGCAGGACCTCAAAGGTAGCAATCTCAGGATTGTTACCAGTGCCATGTGCTAGTCAGAGTAGAAATAGCAGGATAGCTAAGATGAATACGTGGCTTGAGGAATGGTGCAGGAGAGAGGGATTCAAATTCCTGGAACATTGGAACTGGTTCTGGGGAAGGTGGAACCAGTACAAACCGTAAGGTCTGCACCTGAGCAGGACTGGAACCAATGTCCTAGGGGGAGTGTTTGCGAGTACTGTTGGGGAGGGGTTAAACTAATATGGCAGGGGGATTGGAATCTATGCAGGGAGACAGAGTGAAGTAAAATGGGAGCAGAAGCAAAAGATAGAAAGAAGAAAAGTAAAAGTGGAGGGCAGAGAAACCCAGGGCAAAAATCAAAAAGGGCCACATTACAGCAAAATTCTAAAGGGAAAAAGTGTGTTAAAAAGACAAGCCTGAAGGCTCGGTGACTCAATGCGAGGAGTATTCATAATAAGGTGGACGAATTAACTGCACAGGCAGCTATTAATGAATATGATATCATTGGGATTAAGGAGACAGGGTGACCAAGGCTGGGAACTCAACATCCAGGGGTATTCAACATTCAGGAAGGATAGACAGAAAGGAAAAGTAGGTGGGGTAGCGTTGCTGGTTAAAGAGGAAATTAACGCAATAGTAAGGAAGGACATTAGCTTGGATGATGTGGAATCTTTATGGGTAGAGCTGCGGAATACCCAAGGGCAGAAAACAATAGTGGGAGTTGTATACAGACCACCAAACAGTAGTAGTGAGGTTGGGGACAGCATCAAACAAGAAATTAGGGATGCGTGCAATAAAGGTACAGCAGTCATCATGGACGACTTAAATCTACATATAGATTCGGCTAACCAAACTGGTAGCAATACGGTGGAGGAGGATTTCCTGGAGTGTATTGGGGATGATTTTCTAGACCAATATGTCGAGGAACCAACTAGAGGGCTGGCCATCCTAGACTGGGTGATGTGGAATGAGAAAGGACTAATTAGTAATCTTGTTGTGTGAGGCTCCTTGTGGAAGAGTGACCATAATATGGTTGAATTCTTTATTAAGATGGTGAGTGACACAGTTAATTCAGAGACTAGGGTCCTGAAATTAAGGAAAGGTAACTTTGATGGTATGAGACGTGAATTGACTAGATTAGATTGCCGAATGATACTTAAAGGGTTGATAGTGGATAAGCAATGGCAGACATTTAAATATCACATGAATGAACTTCAACAATTGTACATCCCTGTCTGGAGTAATATATAAAACGGGGAAGGTGGCTCAACCGTGGCTAACAAGGGAAATTAAGGATAGTGTTAAATCCAAGGAAGAGGCATATAAATTGGCCAGAAAAAGCAGCAAACCTGAGGACTCGGAGAAATTTAGAATCCAGCAAAGGAGGACAAAGTGTTTAATTAGGAGAGGGAAAATAGTGAACGAGAGGAAGCTTGCTGGGAATATAAAACTGACTGCAAAAGCTTCTATAGATATGTGAAGAGAAAGAGATTAGTGAAGACAAACGTAGGTCCCTTGCAGTCAGAATCAGGTGAATTTATAATGGGGAACAGAGAAATGGCAGACCAATTGAACAAATACTTCGACTCTGTCTTCACGATGCAAGACACAAATAACCTTCCGAAAATACGAGGGGACAGAGGTTCTAGCGAGAAGGAGGAACTGAAGGAAATCCTTTTTAGTCAGGAAATTGTGTTAGGGAGATTGATGGGATTGAAGGCCAATAAATCCCCAGGGTACTTAAGGATGTGGCCCTAGAAATAGTGGATGCATTGGTGATCATTTTCCAACAGTCTATTGACTCTGGATCAGTTCCTATGGACTGGAGGGTAGCTAATATAACACCACTTTTTAAAAAAGGAGGAGAGAGAAAACGGGGAATTATAGGCCAGTTAGCCTGACATCGGTAGTGGGGAAAATGTTGGAATCAATTATTAAAGATGAAGTAGCAGCGCATTTGGAAAGCAGTGACAGGATCGGTCCAAGTGAGCATGGATTTATGAAAGGGAAATCATGCTTGACAAATCTTCTAGAATCTTTTGGGGATGTAACTAGTAGAGTGGACAAGGGAGAAACAGTGAATGTGGTGTCTTTGGACTTTCAAAAAGCTTTTGACAAGGTCCCATACAAGAGATTGGTGTGTAAAATTAAAGCACATGGTATTGGGGTTAATGCATTGACATGGATAGAGAACTGGTTGACAGACAGGAAGCAGAGAGTCGGATAAATGGGTCCTTTTCAGAATGGCAGGCAGTGACTAGTGTTGTGCCGCAAGGCTCAGTGCTGGGACCACAGCTATTTACAATATACATCAATGATTTAGATGAAGGAATTGAGTGTAATATCTCCAAGTTTGCAGGTGACACTAAGCTGGGTGGCAGTGTGAGCTGTGAGGCTGCAGGGTGACTTGGACAGGTGAGTGGGCAAATGCATGGCAGACGCAGTATAATGTGGATAAATGTGAGGTTATCCACTTTGGTGGCAAAAACGTGAAGGCAGAATATTATCTGAATGGCGGAAGATTAGGAAAAGAGGAGGTGCAATGAGACCTGGTACATCAGTCATTGAAAGTTGGCATGCAGTTACAGCAGGCGGTGAAGAAGACAAATGGCATGTTGGCCTTCATAGCTAGGGGATTTGAGTATAGGAGCAAGGAGGTCTTACTGCAGTTGTACAGGGCCTTGGTGAGGCCTCACCTGGAATATTGTGTTCAGTTTTGGTCTCCTAATCTGAGGAAGGACATTCTTGCTATTGAGGGAGTGCAGCAAAGGTTCACCAGACTGATTCCCGGGATGGCAGGACTGACATATGAGGAGAGACTGGATCGACTGGGCCTGTATTCACCTGAGTTTAGAAGAATGAGAGGGGATCTCATGGAAACATTTAACATTTTGACGGGACTGGACAGGCTAGATGCAGGAAGAATGTTCCTGATGTTGGGGCAGTCCAGAACTAAGGGTCACAGTCTAAAGATAAGGGGTAAGCCATTTAGGACCGAGATGAGGAGAAACTTCTTCACTCAGAGAGTTGTGAACCTGTGGAATTCCCTACCGCAGAGAGTTGTTGATGCCAGTTCGTTAGATATATTCAAGAGGGAGTTAGATATGACCCTTATGGTTAAAGGGATCAAGGGGTATGGAGAGAAAGCAGGAAAGGGGTAAGGAGGTGAATGATCAGCCATGATCTTATTGAATGGTGGTGCAAGCTCGAAGGGCCGAATGGCCTACTCCTGCACCTATTTTCTATCTTTCTATGTTTCTATAACATGGTAGAATTTCAAATTCAGTTTGAGGATGAGAAAGCTTGTCTGAAACTAGTGTCCTGAACTTAAATAAAGTCAATTAAAAAGGTATGAAGACAGAGTTGGCTAAAGTGGACTGGGAAAATCGATTAAAGGGTAAGACAGTAGTTGAGCAGTGGCAAACATTTAAGGAGATATTTCATAACGCTTAGCAAAGATATATTCCAGTGAGAAAGAAAGACTCTAAGAGAAGGATGAACCAACCATGGCTAACTATGGAAATAGAGGATGGTATCAAATTGAAAACAAAGGCATACAATGTTGCAAAGAATAGTGGAAGGCTAGAGGATACGGAAATTTTTAGAAACCAGCAAAGGACAACTAAAAAAATAATAAAGAGAGGAGAGAAAATGGTTTATGAGAGTAAATTAGCAAGAAATATAAAAACAGACAGTAAGAGCTTCTACAGGTATATAAAAAGGGAGTAGCTAAAGTAAACATTCGTCCCTTAGAGGATGAGACTGGGGAATTAATAATGGGAAACAGGGAAATGGTAGAGAAATTTAATAAATATTTTGTATCGGTCTTCATGGTAGAAGACACTGAAAACATTCTAACAATTGATAATCAAGGGGCTATTCTGCAGGGGGAAACATAAAACAATCACTATCACTAGAGAAAAAGTACAAGGCAAACTAATCGGACTAAAGGTGAACAAGTCCCCTGGACCTCATGGCCTACATCCTAGGGTCTTAAAAGAAGTGGCTGCAGAGATAGTGGATGCATTGGTTCTAATCTAGTTGGTTGTAAATTCCCTGGATTCTGGAGAGGTCCCAGCGGATTGGAAAACCTAAATATAACACCTCTATTAAAGAAAGGAGGGAGATGGAAAACAGGAAACTACAGACCAGTTGGCCTAACATCTGTCATTGCGAAAATGCTGGAGTCCATTATTCAGGAAGTAGTAGCAGAACATTTAGAAAACCATAATACAGTCAAGCGAGTCAGCATGGTTTATTGAAAGGGAAACCATGTTTGACAAATTTCCTGGAGTTCTTCGAGGATGTAACGAGCAGAGTGGATAAAGGGGAACAAGTAGAGGTGCAACGAGACCTGGGTGTCATGGTTCATCTATCATTGAAAGTTGGCATACAGGTGCAGCAGGCGGTAAAGAAGGCAAATGGTATGTTGGCCTTCATAGCTAGGGGATTTGAGTATAGGAGCAGGGAGGTCTTACTGCAGTTGTACAGGGCCTTGGTGAGGCCTCACCTGGAATATTGTGTTCAATTTTGGTCTCCTAATCTGAGGAAAGACTTTCTTACTATTGAGGAAGTGCAGCGAAGGTTCACCAGACTGATTCCCGAGATGGCCGGACTGACATATGAGGAAAGAGTGGATCAAGTGGGCCTTTATACATTGGAGTTTAGAAGGATGAGAGGTGATCTCATAGAAACATACAAGATTCTGACAGGACGGAACAGGCTCGATGCGGGTAGATTATTCCCGATGTTGGGGAAGTCCAGATCCAGGGGACACAGTCTTCGGATAAGGGGTAGGCCATTTAGTCCCCAAGCCCAGATGAAATGCATCCCAGGCTGTTGAGCGATCATTTTCCAGTCCTCTTTGGATCTGGGCATGGTGCCGGAGGATTGGAGGACTGCTAATGTAGTATCCTTGTTTAAGAAGGGAGAAAGGGATAGGCCGAATAATTACAGGCCTGTCAGTCTAACCTCAGTGGTGGGAAAATTATTGGAAAAAATCCTGAAAGACAGGATAAACCTGCATTTGGAAAGGCAAGGATTAATTAGGGACAGTCAGCACGGATTTATTAGGGGAAGAGCGTGTTTGACTAACCTGATTGAATTTTTTGAGGAGGTAACCAAGAGGGTCGATGATGGTAGTACATACGATGCAGTATATATGGACTTTAGAAAGACTTTTGATAAGGTCCCCCATGGTAGACTGGTCATGAAGGTTAAAGCTCATGGGATACAGGGCAAAGTGGCAAGTTGGATCCAAAATTGGCTTGCAGGTAGGAAGCAAAGGGTAATGATTGATGGATGTTTTTGTGACTGGAAGAATGTTTCCAGTGGGGTTCTGCGGAGTTCAGTACTGGGTCCCTTGTTTTTTGTGGTATATATCAACGATCTAGATTTGAATATAGGGAGTATGATTAAGAAGTTTGTAGACGACACTAAAATTGGCTGTGTGGTTAGTGATGAAGAGGAAAGTCATGGGCTGCAGGAGGATATCAATTACTGGTTAGGTGGACAGAGCAGTGGCAAATGGAATTTAATTCAGAGAAGTGTGAGGTGATACAGTTTGGGAGGGCTAATAATGAAAGGGTATACACATTAAGCCATAGGCCACTTAATAGTGTAGATGAATAAAGGGACCTTGGAGTGCTTGTCCACAGATCCCTGAAAGTAGCAGGCCAGATAAAGTGGTTAAGGCGGCATACGGCATGCTTGCCTTTATTGGCCGAGGCATAGAATATAAGAGCAGGGAGGTTATGCTTAAATTGTATAATACTTTGGTTAGGCCACAGCTGGAGTACTGCTTGCAGTTCTGGTTGCCGTATTATAGGAAGGACGTGATTGCACTAGAGAGGCTGCAGCGGAGATTTATGAGGATGTTGCCTGGAATGGAGAATCTTAGTTATGAGGTCAAATTGGATAAGTTGGTTTGTTCTCATTGGAACCGAGGAGGTTGAGCGGAGACCTCATTGAGGTGTATAAAATATTAAGGGGCCTGGACATAGTGGATAGTAAGGATCTATTTCTATTGGTGGAGGGGTCTATTATGAGGGGGCATTGTTTTAAGGTGGTTGGTGGAAGGTTTAGAGGGGATTTGATGGGGGTGGTTTCTTTACGCAATGGGTTATGGGGATATGGAATTCGCTGCCTGGAAGAGTGGTGGATGCAGAAACCCTCACCACTTTTAAGAGATGATTGGATGGGCACTTGAAGTGCAGTAACCTGCAGGGTTACGGACCTAGAGCTGGTAATTGGGATTAGACTGGATATAATGGTAAGTACTGCAGGAAATAGAATACGGCCAGGGTTATCTCGATCGCCTGGATGGGCCGGAGAGGAATTTTCCCAGATTTTTTTCTACCTAAATTGGCCTGGGTTTTTATCTGCTTTTTACCTCTCCCAGGAGATCACATGGCTCCGGTTGGGGTGGAGTGTAGAATGTTTCAGTATAAGGGGCGTCGCAGTTGTGTGAGGCGGACTGGTTGGGCTGGATGCTCTTTGCCTTTCCGTCATTGTTCATAGGTTTATATGTAACCTTTAGGGCTGTTGACCAAGGGCCGTGCAGATCTTTGACGGCCGGTGCGGACACGATGGACCGAAGTGGCCTCCTTCTGCGCTGTAAATTTCTATGTTTCTATGTTTCCACACTGACCTCTTCCAGCAGGACCTCCAGGGAGGCTTTGAAGAACCTAGGAGCTTTCCAGCAAATCATGCTGAAGCAGTATCTTCCTCCACCACTCCAAAATGCAATCTTGCAGAAGAGAATGCAACCGTGCTTTAAGAGTTGCATTCCCACTTTAAAGTGATCTCTGGCTGATCCGTCAGAAATTGCGCTCCGAAAGTGGGTGGAGTTCCCGTTGTGCCAGCGAATCAGATGGGAAGCCCACCTGTCAGATTCCAATGAGGCCAGAGAGTTAAAATATTTTGCGCCTGTTTTCTGGTGCAGTGGGCGAGATTCGAACTCACTCTGCGACCCATTCACCCAGAACCCATTGAGGGCCATTGTTGCCTTTAAAAAACTGAGACTACCTAAATAAATTAAGCGTTAACCTAGTGCAAGGCCATTATGGTGGGACAGCACATTGGAACTTAAATGCAACCCCATATGCTCGGTGCAAGGCTCTTCTGCTGCTTTTAATAACAGTTTTTTTTTAAAGCAGGTCACAAGGAACAGAACGAGTGCAAACACTCCTTCCATTCGTTCCTGCTATTGTCAGCTAATTGGTTAATCAGGCAGGTTTCTGGTCTTTTAATCAGGCAAATTTAATTATTTTTGCTGATCTCTTCTCATGTAGTAAATTGGGAGCAATTTTAATATGTGTGAGCGCGTGTACCTGAGTGTGGATGGGGGTGAAATCCCGGAAAAATGCGAGCACATCGAGAAGCCGGCTCTTTCCCACCAACTTCCGAAGTTAACTGCAGCGCGTTAGGCTGCGCCCGAGCAATACTCTCGGGAGAGGTTGGTTATCAATTTCAAGATGTTAATTGCTCAATTACTGCGATGTTAACGTGGGTTTAACTTTGGGTCCTTGGGTTTCCTGGAACTCACCAGCGAAGAAAGGGGCAATTGAAGGGGCTGAAGACATGACAGAGAAATATGCCAACCAGTAATCAGTACTCACAGCTGCTTTCTTTCCTGCTTGTGTGAAAGGGTTTGTTCACAGTACTTGTGCTATGACGTGTAGAATTTACCAATATTTCACAAAGATTCCTGGTACCTTTTCCCTGCAGAGGAGAAGAATCCCTTTCTGGACTTTTAAAATGGAAGGAAAAACTTCGGGACACAAATGAGTTTTAAAGGGGGAGACGAGGCCTGCCGGGGATAAAAGGGGATGCATTCATGGAGACCCCAGTGTTTGGACTCATAGGAAAGGGAATTTAATTTGGAACTATCTACCAGAAAGTTTGAAATCCTAAAGTGCACATGGAAGAAACTACGAACTTTAATCAAATTTGGGATTTTTAAAAGGTGAATGTTGGGTCTGCAAGGAAAGAGGTGGGGTTAATCTCTAAAGGGCCAGTTTGGACATTGGAGCTAATCAAATTGTCTGGGAACTGTGTACCCTCGAAACTTGCCCTTAGAAAACATTAGCATTCAAACAATTGACCATGGAAGAAACACTATCACCCCACCCAGAGGACCCAAATGTCACATACATATTCCAACACCTTTTCAACAGGCATAGAAATATCTGGCTCAAGCCAGACTAGCACAATGGACGAGAGCTCATCAATTTCGAAACGCCTATTAACGCCAGATTAAAACCACTAAATCAAGTTTCAGTTAGCTGGGCTGGGAAACAAAGGGCTGGGCCAGATTTGGTGGGAGATAAGGAAGTCTTTTTAGGGTATGTCTATTCCCAGTTTTACCAGGAAAATACACAGACTCGAACACAGACAGACACAAGCAGCCGGAGCTGGGGAGTGAAGAAATGGAATAGTGAAGGAAACTACAAGAAATCATCAAGGACCGACCGAGCACGAGGCCCACAAAACGGAAAGTTGTCAGCAACCAAATTGACAACCACTCTACAATCTACTTCTGAACAACCCAACGGGTGAGAAATTACCAAAAAGGACTAACTAAAACTATTCCTAACCAAAGAAAGTGGGTACTTACCCCATACATCCAAAACGCCACTTACCGCATCAACGGACGCACCTCAACCGAAAACTATGCAGTCCGAAGTCCTCTCCTCCGTCCGGGGTACAGCTCACCTAGAAGGCCAAGTGCAGCGAACCCCGAAACTGTGATTCACCGGCAACTGCCTAAAGGGATTGGTGAGCATAGCCCCTGAACCCCCAGAGCTATAACTTAGTTAGTTAGGGGAATTGGAAGGGGGAGGCTGGGATAACTTCTCTTCTTTACCCCGTTTAGAGTTTGAGCTGCATTCTTTTCCCCACAGGCTGTATTTTGACATTTTATTCAATGTGTTGTACCCCTCAGTGTGTATTGATATTACTATGCTGTGTGTGTTATTAAAGGTGTGCCTTTTATTTATTTTTAGACACAATAAAGTCATACCTGCTTCCTACCTTGAAACCGATTGTCTGTCCAAGTCTGTCACAGTCCCTTCATAATTCCAGTGTCTAGAACCAAGGGTGTGGGAGCGATTCGGAACCGCTCATATAAGGTCAGAAGGAAAAGCTGACCCCCTGAAAACCACCCCTTGCAGATGTTAATTTACACACTTGAGGTTTGGAGCTCTGATCTATCAGATTAGCTTGGGTGTGGCTTATGCTGTATTTTTTGGAACTCAGATGAGGACCAAGATGACCACCAGCAGCTGCAGGCGTACCAGCAGCAGAAGGACTTGCACCAGCAACAGCCTGTTGCTCACAGACCTGCAGCTCCACAAGAGTGAGGGTAGCAGCAGAGAGATGCAGCTTGCTTAAGGCCATATCCGGAAAACAGGGTCTACAGGCAGAGGATAAGCTTCCTCGACATGACGGAACACCAGTGTTTCAGGAGGCTCAGAGTGTCACGTCAGGTGGTGGCAGACATTTGCAGCCCACTGGAACTAGACCTGCTGCCAACTGGACGGTGGCCACACTTTACCAGTGGCTGTCAAAGTCACCACCACCCTTAACTTTTTTGGCTCTGGGCTCTGCCAGAGACATTTTCAGTATCTCACAGTTGGCAGTGCACAAATCCATAAAATGGGTGACAGATTGCTTCTTTGCCAGGGGCCAGCAAATATGTGAACTTCACCTGCGATGATGCCAGTCAGAATGAGCGGGCACATGGGTTTCTGGCTCTGGCTGGCTTCCCACAGGTGCAGGGCGTCATCGACTGCACACGTGGTAATCCGCGCACCATGAGATCATCCAGGAGTGTTCGTCAACCACAAGCGCTTCCACTCCATCAATGTGCAGCTGGTGTGCAACCACAAAAAGATGTTCATGCAGGTGTGCACAAGATTTCCAGATAGCTGCCATGATGCTTTCATCCTGTGGCAGTCCACCCAACCTGATCTCTTCGCACCTGCTGGCTGCTCGGAGACAAGGGATACCCACTTAAAACATGGCAGATGACACCTCTCAGAAACCTGAGGAATGAGGCACAGGGGCGATACAATAAATGCCATATGACCACCAGATGTGTAATTGAACTAGCCATTGGCATGCTGAAGGTGCCTTGACAGATTTGGAGGCACTCTTCAGTACGCACCAGCCAGGGTCTCCAGAATCAACGTGGTGTGCTGTGGCCTGCACAACATTGTGCAGCAGCGAGGTTTGGACCTGGAGGCGGAACAAAGACGCAGAGCACAGAGCCTCTTCGGAAGATTCCGAGGAGGAGGAGGAGGAAGACGAGAGGGAGGAAGACGAGGGGGAGGCGGAAGGCGATAAGGGTAATGCACGCTGCCCGAGATGCCCTCATTATTGCGAGGTTTATTTAGGTTTCACCAGTGCACCCATCTAACAACCACATGCAAAAGCCACTTTGGTCCCCCACCCCCACCTACACCAATGCCATTAACACAAAGCAGTCCTGCAAGCAACCAAGCCTCCCTTTCACAGCCCCCTATTGCTGGGCATCAATTCATGATCTAAGCTTCAAACATTTTGGCCTTGAGATTGGGGGACGCTGGAAACCTGCCGATAACATTGTCCAATGATAACGGCCGCCAGCCAAGAGAGGTATTTTGGTATTGCCTGCTCATTAACATCAGCATGGCAGTGATTTGCTCGTGCAACGTGCTGTTTACAGCGCTAATCTCAGAAAAAGGCCAAAAGTCGCCTCTGTCTCCAGCTCGCAGTATAGATGAGCGGGGAAGAAATGAGCGACCTAAGCAGTTATCGTACGTGCTCCTAAAATATTAGCTGTCACCCAATGTTTATCGATTTTTTCTGTTTGTTTTTGTCATGAATGCAGATAAAACAGATTTTATCACAGACCATTTTCAATTGTTGCAATGGAGTTCACCCATTGATTTGCTGCCCACAAACACTGTAGGTCTCCCGGAAAGCTGCCAGACCTGCCGAATATGGTGACCACCGTGATAGCCACCACCAGCTGGCGGAAGAGAGGCATTTTTTTCGCCATTTCATGTCGCTAACAGGTGGGAAAAAACACCCAAATTTCTCAGCCTTTGTATTTTAATGTACCTCTAAGAATTAGTTTCTAGCATTATTTACTTATATCATCTATAGAGTAAAAAGTTTTAAGATAGGAAATGTTATATTTATCTGATAACAACCATTAAATTATTTGAGGAATGTATATCTGACTTTGGTCAGTAATTGATGTCAACAGAGAAGATCAAAGATTTATTTTTCTTTCATAAATTGTACCTAGATGGGATGTCCCACCCGCTAATGTTGACCACAAAATCAAAAAATAAAATTTCCCCATTGATGCCCTATTATTCAATAAAAGCAGAAACATTACAGTGATCTGTGAACTCATGGTTACAATGTCCCCAGGTTTTATATCTATGTTTCACGGCACGTTTGATTAAATTACTTTTGAGTAATCACTACAGATTTATAAAGATTTAAGGTGCCATGGACCTTCAACAATTGCAATAAAATTAGAAGAAATTCCTCAAGAAAAAGCTATTCCATTACAAGATTATTTATTCCTTACCTTTGCTTTCTTTGTGATATTGGGAATCGTTTAACATTTCAACAAGTAAAACTGTAAAACATTTGTTTGCACTTACAGTATTCACAGTCTCTTTGAGAGTGTTTCACAAGTTTATTTTTATTAGGCTTCTGCAATCTGTCTAGAATCTCTTACTATAAACCATAAGTGAACACACCTCTCTACATGGTCAAAGTAGCATAAATGTTTTAAGTAACACAATGCACTCAACATATTGGGGCCGAAATTGATCGTCCACCCATTTTTCGGCAGTAGGCCGGTGGTATGTCATTTCATACTGCCGGGTTCCGGTGGGACGGAGTGTGCACGATTTTCATCAGTTTTTTCTCGGCGGTATGCCGAGCGAAATGCAGCAGGTAGGGTGGAGTGCGAATGGTGTGTCCTTTTCACTCGGGAATTTTCGGGTCCTGAGTTCTGCACACACGCATGCTGCTGCGAAGCTCCGCCCCCCCCAAGAGACACAGACTAGAATCGACACAGACCGCCAGCCTGAGAGCGATGTGCAGGTAAGTTGGGGTGTGGGAGGGGGCGGTTGCTTCTTGCGGGGAGATTGCTTCTTGTAGGGGGGGGGTGGGCGGGGGAAGATTGCCTCTTGGAGGGAGATCGCTACTTGAGGGTGAGATCGTTACTTGAGGGTGAGCGAGAACAGATCGCTGTGGGGGCAGGTGGGGGGGGGGGCGGAGAGACTGGGGGTGAGCGAGACTGGGAGTGACCGAGACTGGGAGGGTGACAGATAAAAATATTTTCACAGGTGACGATGCACACTGTCGACTGAAGATCGACTTAAAACCACCTTTTCCAGGGCGGTCTGTAGGGTTGGCGGTATGTCGGTGGTAAGTCATCAATTTGGCAATTTTGGGCGGTATGTCAGCGGTGTGCATGGGCGGACGGTATGCATACTGCCCGGCGGTATGTCGCTGATGAATTTCCCACCGGGCGGTATGTGGCCGGTATGTTGGTATTTTTCGATCAATTTCGCAATTTTGGGTGGTATGTCGGCGGTCCGCGGGAGGTATGTCCACCAATTTCGGGCCCATTATGGTAGAAATGTGATTCCATTTTGTTTAAGATTGTCAGTTCTGTTGTCTAGTTGAGTATGTTCTATTAAAATGCATCTGATTTAAAATTTGCTTTGAGAGATGATCAATTAAGTTCTTTATCAACGTAAGGAATTTGTAACAAATCGAACAGGCCAGTGGTTAATCAAATAATGAGAGCATGGCCCCAAAATTCAGGGGCTGTGAATAGTGTGCATTGTGGATGGATTTTCAGAATTTGTGGTGGTATCTGGATAATGCAATAAAAACATAATTCAACTTTACGGTTAGCAATTGATTACATTGCCAAAACTAGCCCTTTAAACTGTGAATAGTCTGATGACCTTTGCATAGCTGGACACCGGGAATTCACAGGTGTCTCTTGCACCCAGTGTTGCTAAAGTGCAAATGGAGGAAATGACATCATATGATGTATTTCCCTTATTTGCATGGACTTGTAGTACATCTGCTCATTTGTGGGCAGGTTCACTATGCATCAACCCCACCATGACTGGAATATCTGATGAATGGAAAAAGGGGAGAGGACACGGCCTAACTGGATCTCCCCTAAAATCAATTCTCGCCTGCCCAGAAAACACTCCATTGTCATCCTTAGGACTGTGGATTTTCAAAATCCTTGTGATTAGAGAGAGCTGAAGATGCCATGAGCTATTTTTTCTGGCCAAAGTCACCTTCTCTAGAAGTGACAGACATGTAATAGAAGCATTAGTCATATTCATTTATTATTCATTTAAATGTTACACAGTGTGGGTTTTTAGATCAAAAGCAGAAATAAGTGATGTCTCCAAATAGTGAAAATGGCAGCCAAATGACAGCAGTATTCATTTTACACATATGAAAGCACTTTAAAATTATATAAAACCATTACTATGTTTTAACAGTTATGTTATTGAAGTAATCATGACAGTTAACAAGAAAGATGATACACCTTGTATATATGTAAAGCTATTCGATGCACTCCAGGGATCCTGACATTACAAAATGATTTGCAGTGAACTGCCAAAAGCCAAGAGGTGTGAGGTACAAAAATACTGATCACACAGTGTGTCCTTAACACTCTAAACCCAATCAAACAGTAACCCATAAATCCATACCACAGCTAAACCAAAACCAGAATCCTTGTTCCACAGTTCCAAAAATAAACAGAGATGTTTATATTTTGGATGCAAAATGCAACGCACTCACATAATCTTGTAATGTTGTGTCTAAGTTGACAAATACCAATTGAATTCATTCCTCAATCCATTGCTTTTTCTGCTGCAGTGTGTTAGAATAATGAAGGCTGTCTGTAATGATGGTAATAAGCAATATGTTCGCTGTCTATTCTATCAATGTATTACAAATTAAATTAGACAGCAGCTGATTTAAAATGCCTGTGGGACTGGATCATTGTTCTGTTATACCTTCTTACAGGTTACTTTCAACGGCAGTGCCATATATGCAATCTCAACACAATAAAATAGGAGTTCGACAGATGATGAAAAGGACATCTTTTGCTGTAATGTGCTGATAGTGGGTTAAAAAGATCTTCATAATTTCTTGCCAAAAAAATCCACAAAATTAGTCACATTTACTAGAACGAATAGTCCACAGGATTGACATTTGTTAATTAATTATTTTGTTGAGAAGAAAATTGAGACAGGCTCGAGGTATTAACACAAGGGGGCCGACTTTGGTGGCGCCCATTTCTCGGCGGCCACCGGGTGGGAGGTCCGTTTTTGGCACCTGCTGCCACTGGATCCCGTTGGAAGCCGATTTCATCGCCGTTGTGTGGGTGGCAGCGGGATCGGCAGTCGGTGGCAGTCAGTGGGCGGGAACGGGACTCGGCGGAAAACGTCATTCGAGTGCGTCAGGTGGAAGCCCCTCCACTCGGGTATTCTCGGAGGGCCTCACTGTGCATGCGCGGGGTTTCGGCGGGGTTTTTTTTGTAGTTTTGTTGAAGGAACCTATAGTCCTTGCAGGCTAATTGAGGAAGTGCTCATGGTCACAAAAAGATAGCACTTAATTGCACCTGCGAGGAGAGAGGAGACAGAAAAGAGAGGCGAGAGAGGGAGGTTAGAGAGCAGAGGTGGAATTGGAGAGGGGCCAGTCTGAGTTGTAGAGGGGGCAGTGTGACAAATTTATACCCAGATTGTTGAGCAGCCATTCCTCTCATCACAGAGAATGAGTGGGCAGAAATCATCAATGAAGACTGCCAGAACCAGGCCCAGAGCTCTGTGGTTCAATGAGCAGGATTTGGAGGAGCTAGTGACAGAGCTGGAGCACAGGTACAGCGAACTCACCCGGGATGGACGTGGCAAGCCTGCACCAGCCCAATACCGACATCGTTGGATGGACATAGGTCAGATGGTCAGTGCAATGTGCAACGTGGAGCAGGATGGGGACCAATGCTGTAAACGGTGGAACGATTTGGTGGCAGCAGCTAAAGTGAGCACAAATTTATCCGTCCTGTCCAAGGCAAAAAGGTTGTGCATCAGATGTGTGTGTGTGTGTGTGTGTGTGTCAGAGGGGCGGGGCATGAGCAAAGGTGGTAAAGACTACAATGTTTCTTTGGCTGCTTGTTTTCTCTGCACAAACAGACAAGCCTGAGTGCGACCAGAGGGGGCCCACAAGATGTGGTGGTATTGACCAGGCTGGAAGAGCGTGTGTTGGCATTGGTGGGACATTGGCGCATTCCAACCACAAAAGTTTATGCAGATCTGGTGCTAACGCAGGGCAGGGCTACACTCATCTCTGGTGTCAATGATGGTCATGGCATGAAAGTACGTGCAATGTTAAGGCACTCGCAGTTGAACGCACATTTTGTCGGCCATTATTGTTGTGGACATGTAGGGATGGGACTCCTTGCTGGCATAATGTGAGATGGAATGGCTCACATCTCACTTTCAACCCCCCACTACAGATTGAAATTTTGTCCTCTACTTGCAGATACTGAGTCGGACACCACGGATCTGGAGAGACCATTGATCTCTGGACTTCACTGAAGCTGTCACACCCCAATATCTCCCACCCCGACGTTTTCCACACCCGATGACACCGGATCCTTCCTGCACCCCCAGCCCACATTACCCATGTCCACCGCTCCCACCTCCACCACCCAAGGCCAGGAAGAAGAGAGAGAAAATGGAGAAGGGCCCATATTTGTGCTCCTTCACGTGGAGGAGCTGGAAGCGGCTAACATCAGCCTCCTGCCAAGTCGGCCAAGTGTCCGCAGAACCTCGGCATCACGCTCAGATTTCCTGGGGTTTCCAGCAGACTCAATTCAAGTAAGCTCAAGCAAGCGCAGAGTCCGTGGCTCAAAGGGAAGCAAGGCCCCAGCACCCAGCAGCAGCGAGGAACCACCTGCGAATGCAGGACGGTTCGCTCTAATGAACCAGATGGTGCAGTTATCAATCACCAGCGTGGAGGTAGGTCGTGAGATGCTGCAGACCATGACTGGGATAGCTAGCAGCATCACCACATTTACCCAGCAGCATGATCAAAGGATGGAGCACCTCCTGACAGTGTTGGAGAGCACAACAGAAAACATTGAGGCCATAAGAGAGAGGAGGCAGATGCTGAAGTACACTGGGTGCACACATTTTTGACCTATAATGCTAAATGTACAATTGAATGGCTTACCCATAGCCATGGAACTGGACACTGGCGCTAGCCAATCCATCATGAGTAAAAAGATGTTTGCGAGACTGTGGTGCAGCAAGGCACTCAGACCAGCCCTGAGCCCCATCCACACGAAACTGAAAACATACACCAAAGAGCTCATCACTGTCCTGGGCAGCGCCATGGTCAAGGTCACCTACGAGGGCACGGTGCACGAACTGCCACTCTGGATTGTCCCGGGCGAAGGCCCCACACTGATTGGAAGGAGCTGGCTGGGCAAAATCCGCTGAAACTGGGATGACATCCGAGCGCTATCACATGTACATGAGGCCTCGTCGACCCAGGTTCTTAACAAATTTCCTTCCCTTTTTGAGCCAGGCATTGGAAACTTTTCCGGGGCGAAGGTGCGGATCCACTTGGTCCAGAGGCACGACCCATTCACCACAAGGCGCGAGCGGTACCTCACATGATGAGGGAGAGAGTAGAAATCGAGCTGGACAGGCTGCAACGCGAGGGCATCATCTCCCCAGTGGAATTCAGCAAGTGGGCCAGCCCAATTGTTCCAGTACTCAAAAGTGATGGCACGGTCAGGATTTGCAGCGATTATAAAGTAACTATTAATCGTTTCTCACTACAGGACCAATACCTGCTTACCTAAGGCAGACGATCTATTTGCGACGCTGGCAGGAGGCAAGACGTTCACCAAGCTCGACTTTGTGATGTCAAATCACTGACTTCACACAGTCTGGTGTTGTAGTAACTGCTGTGACCTTGGTTCTTTATTGTGTAACTCCAGAGTGCCCCTCAGGTGTGGTGGGCAGCCTTTTATACTCTGTCTCACAGGTACTTTCGGGTCTCCCACCACAGTGCCCCTTGTGGCGCACCATTGTAACTGTACATTTAATGTACATGGACAATACATAACATTTCATTCCCCCCACCCCAGTTCCAAAATCAAATTGCTTGGAAACCTCGGCCTTGTTCGTCCTGGTTGATTTGTGAGTGTGAGTCTGTGACCATCCACTTCCCTCTTCCCCCCCGCCCCCCCCCCCCATGTAGAGATTATGCTTGTGATCTGGTGCAAGCATATGGTATTTGCAGTCCTTACATGGGTGATGCAAGTACACAAACATAATTACCAGTAGAAAGCAGGTACACATAGACAGTACATTTGTATGATATATATAGATGCGTTGAAGAGTTATATCAAAAGATTGCAGGTACACTGAACAGTTATTAAATCCCAGCTCCACTGGGTGAAGTATGATGGTGGCATACTGCCCCTTTTTGCCCGAGGTAATGGGCTGCGCTGAGACAGGGTATGGCAACTAGTGCGTTCCCTCCGTTCTCAGAAAATAGTTGCCTTTGCAGCTTGTCTGCAGCCGCTGAACAATTGCTGAAATCACATATCGCATTAATCCATTAGTCATATTAGTCACAGATCCATTAACCCTTTTAAATGTGCATTGTGATATTACCTCTTTTCATCAATCATATCAATCATTTTAATCACAGTGATCATTTTAGCATCAAAATATTAACTCTTGTCATAAATCACGTCATCATACAAATCACAGTTATCATTTTGACTCACTCTTGCCCTTACAAAAGTCTCTTTGTGGGGACTGCCAATGGTGTAAGGCCCCTTTAAGACTCCCGGGTACATTTCCCTTTTAAGACACCATTTTGTTTTTCCCACGAGGTTTCTACTGGGCGCCACCATTTTAGGTGCTCTGCTGGTGCCTGCCTGCCTCTCTCTGCAGAACTCTGCTGCCACGAGGCTCACCGCCATCTTGAACTCACTGTGCTGCTGCCTGCTCTCCCTCTTGAGAGACAATCGCCACACTCTGAGTGCACCCGAGAGCCGCAACGCACCGGCCCCCGCACCACCGCATCCTCCGGAGCACCCCATGCAGCTGACCTTTTTGCCCGGGAGCCGCCACACACATACGTCCTCCGGAGCCGCCCTGCTCACTGCCACAGCCGATCCTGGACGAGCCCCGCTCCTCGGAGCACCGGCCCTCACGACGTCGCCGAGCGAGTCCCGCTCCCGAAACTGCCAATTTGCCGCTCCTCCCGCTGCAAGCCCCGTGAACGGCCGCCTTTGCCTGCGGGCTGACGGTGTCTGCTGGAGCAGCCCGTTGAAGTCTTTCTCTCCTCCAGCTCGGTCGGCGCTGCTGCTGGTTCCAGCGCCTCTTTCTCACTCTCAGACTTTGCAGGGGAGAGTCGACAGCCACCGCTGCTCTGCCCAACCCCACACACGCTTCCTTCGCTGCCATCCCATCCGAAGGTGGAGGCCTGCTCTGCCTGTGAACACGGGGGACAACGGTCTGGGGAGGAATGAAGTCTTCCCAGCTCCCACGGACCTTCCCCATCCATCTCCTGCTGAATAGCGCTGGCCCATCGCCTGCAATGATCCACAAAGGTAAACCGTGCATCTCACCACTGTGAGATACCTGCACATCCGCTCTGCCAAGAACAGGTATCAGTTCCTTGGTGTAGGTGCGCAGCTTCGCCGTGACCGGGACCAGCTTGGGTTGTGCAGCTGGGTTGATCCACAGTTTACCAAAAATTTTCTGATTCATCAGCGACTGACCCGACCCCGTGTCCACTTCCATACTCACTGGGACTCCGTTAATCTTGACTTCCATAATCACTGGGGCCAAATCGTCGGTAAACGTATACAGTCCAAACGCATCATCTTCTTCTACCTGGGGCTGGGATGTCCGTCGAGCCAAACTGCAATGCTCCTCGCTGGATAGTAGATCATCTACCATCTCCTCAGCCACACGGTGAGTCGTGTTTCTTTTGGTCACGGACTCACACTCACAAATCAACCAGGACGAACAAGGCCGAGGTTACCAGCAATTTGCTTGATGCTGGAAGTCGAGGTCATAAATGCCCGGCTGATGTTGATGGCTTGCTGCAGGCTGACTGTAGGTTCAGTAGATAGCAGCTTGTGAAGCTAACCCTCATGACCAATCTCCATAACAAAGACGTCTCGCAATGCCTCATTAAGATGTGTGCCAAAATCGCACGGCGCCGCAAGTCTCCTGATGTCCGCAGCATATTTTGTGACATCCTGGCCCTCAGGCCTGCAGTGGTGGTAGAATTTGTGTCTGGCCATGAGGATGCTATCCTTCGGTTTCAGTTGGTTACGAATGAGTTCAATCAGCTGCTCATATGACTTGTCCTTGGCGCTCGTGAATGCCAGCAAATCCCTGATGAGATGGTAAACCTCATCGCCACAACTGGACAGCAATATCGCCTTACGCTTCTTTATCAGTGCATTCGTATTTTCTGTCAGGTCGTTTGCTATAAAATAGTACTCGAGCCTTTCCGTAAAGGCATCCCAGTCATTACCTTCTGTGAAATCCTTTAGCGTGCCCAAAGTAGCCATGGTTGCGTGAAGAACTCGTCCGTGTCCTCGTCGCCAATTTGTGATGTATGTAGCACTCAAATCACTGACTCCACACAGTCTGGTGTTGTAGTAACTGCTGTGACCTTGGTCCTTTATTGTGTAACTCCAGAGTGCCCCTCAGGTGTGGTGGGCAGCCTTTTCCACTCTCTCGCAGGTACTTTCGGGTCTCCCACCACAGTGCCCCTTGTGGCGCACCATTGTAACTATTCATTTAATGTACATGGACAATACATAACACACCTGACCTGGCCTACACGACGCAGGAGCTGGAGGAGTTTTCGAAGGGCCTCACCTGCATCAACACGCACAAGGGACTGTTCATCTACAACAGATGCCTGTTTGAAATTCGGTTGGCTGCAGCGATCTTCCAGAGAAACATGGGGAGCCTACTCAAGTCAGTACCACGCACGGTGGTTTTTCAGGACGACATATTGGTCACAGCTCGGAACACCGTCGAGCACCGACAAAACCTGGAGGAGGTCCTCCAGCGACTGGATCGCATAGGGCTGCAGCTGAAGAGGTCGAAATGCGTCTTCATGGCAACAGAAGTGGAGTTTTTGGGGAGAAAGATCGCGGCGGACGGCATTCGGCCCACAGACGCCAAGACAGAGGCTATCAGGAACGTGCCCAGGCCACAGAACGTCACAGAGCTGCGGTCGTTCCTGGGACTCCTCAACTATTTTGGAAACTTCCTACCGGGGTTAAGCACCCTCTTAGAGCCCCTACATGTGTTATTGCGTAAAGGTGAGAACTGGGTATGGGGAAAAAAACAAGTAATTGCTTTTGAGAAAGCCAGAAACATTTTATACTCCAACAAGCTGCTTGTATTGTATAACCCGTGTAAAAAACTCGTGCTAGCATGTGATGCGTCGTCGTATGGAGTCGGGTGTGTATTACAACAAGCTAACGTTGCGGGGAAGTTGCAACCTGTCGCCTATGCCTCCAGGAGCTTGTCTAAGGCCGAGGGCCTACAGCATGATTGAGAAAGAGGCATTAGCGTGTGTGTTTGGGGTAAAGAAAATGCATCAGTACCTGTTTGGCCTCAAATTTGAGCTGGAAACCGATCACAAGCCCCTCATATCCCTGTGCGCTGAAAACAAGGGGATAAATACTAATGCCTCAGCCCACATACAAAGGTGGGCACTCGTGCTATCAGCGTATAACTACACCATCCGTCATAGGCCAGGCACCGAGAACTGTGCGGATGCTCTCAGTCGGTTACCATTGCCCACCCCGGGGGTGGAAATGGCGCAGCTTGCAAACTTGTTGATGGTGGCGCAGCCCGCAGCCTTGTTGATGGTCATGGAAGCGTTTGAAAATGATAAATCACCTGTCACGGCCCGCCAGATTAGGACTTGGACCAGCCAAGATCCTCTGCTGTCCCTGGTAAAAAAAAACTGTGTACTGCATGGGAGCTGGGCCAGCATCCCCATTGAAATGCAAGAGCTAATCAAGCCATTTCAGTGGCGAAAAGATGAGCTGTCCATTCAGGCACACTGCCTGTTGTGGGGTAACCGCGTAGTGCTACCCAAAAAGGGCAGGGAGACGTTCATCTCGGATCTCCACAGCACACATCCAGGTATAGTAATGATGAAAGCGATAGCCAGATCCCACGTGTGGTGGCTCAGTATCGACTCTGACTTAGAGTCCTGTGTATGGCAATGCAGTGTGTGTGCAGCAACGCACCCAGAGAGGCACCACTAAGTTTGTGGTCCTGGCCCTCCAGACCATGGTCGAGGATCCATATCGACTATGCGGGCCCGTTTCTCGGTAAAATGTTCCTGGTGGTGGTGGATGCTTTTTCAAAATGGATTGAATGTGAAATAATGTTGGGAAGCACTGCCACCGTCACCATTGAAAGCCTGAGGCCATGGGTTTGCCACCCACGGCCTGCCTGACATACTGGTCAGTGGCAACGGGCCATGTTTCACCAGTGCCGAATTTAAAGAATTCATGACCCGCAATGGGAACAAACATGTCATCTTGGCCCCGTTTAAACCAGCCTCCAATGGGCAGGCAGAGCGGGCAGTACAAACAATCAAACAGAGTCTTAACCGAGTCACAGAAGGCTCACTCCAAACCCGCCTGTCCCAAGTTCTGCTCAGCTACCGCACGAGACCCCACTCGCTCACAGGGGTGCCCCTGGCTGAGCTACTCATGAAAAGGACACTTCAAACCAGACTCTTGCTGGTTCGCCCCAACCTGCATGATCAGGTAGAGAGCAGGCGGCAGCAACAAAATATAAACGATTGTTGGCCACTGTGTCATGGGAAATTGATCTGAATGACCCTGTGTATGTGCTAAACTATGGACATGGTCCCAAGTGAATCACGGGCACGGTGATAGCTAAAGAAGGGAGTAGGGTGTTTGTAGTCAAACTAGACAATGGACAAATTTGCAGAAAGCACCTGGACCAAATGAGGCTGTGGTTCACAGACTGCTCTGAACAACTCACAGCAGACACCACCTTTTTCGAGCCCACAACACACATCCAACGGATCAATGACACTACCCTGGACCAGGAAATCGAACCCAGCACGACCAACAACCTAGCAAGGCCAGGCTCACCCAGCAGCCCTGCAGGGCCAACAACACCCCAGACCAGCGAGGGTACAGCCAACACACCAGAACAGACATTTGTACCGAGGCGGTCCACCAAGGAAAGAAAGGCTCCCGACCTCACCTTGTAAATAATTTTCACACTGACTTTGGCGGGGAGTGATGTTGTGTATCTGTAAAACATGCACTCCCATGTTCCGCCACCAGGGAGCGCATCCCCTGAAGTCCCAAGGGATCCCAGCATCCCTTGGGAGCACTATATATAAGGCCTGTTCCTCACTCTGGAGTGTCTTAATAAAGACTGAGGTCACTGTTATTTTAACCTCCCTGTGTGCAGTCTTATCTGTGTTCGGAACACAATAGATTTTATGACATCCAATTTAAACATCACCATCAGCAAGAAAGTAATGCGACATTGACCTAACTTCTTTCCAGCAGTCCCACTGATATGGTGCAGAATCCGACTGGCTGCTGTGATGTGATGGCCACCAGCACTCCCTCCCAGCCGATGTGCCAGAGCTGTCCCATTGCACTCCACCGCTGGCTCCCTCCCTCCTACCTGATCTGCGAGTGCTGTCCTATTGCACTCCATCTCTCCCTTCTTCTCTCCCACCCGATCTGCGACTGCCACCCCATTGCACTCCATCTCTCTCTCTCCCGCCCGATGTAAGATTGCTGGCCGACTGCTGCCCAGCTCAGATCTGCTTTTCCAGAGTGGTCCTTCTGGCGGGCGGCGGGTTGACGGGAGGCCAGGAAAAATCACCAAAATGGCCGTTCACAGACATCCGGCATGGGCGGGCGGGACGATGTGACCGGGGGCGGAACCCTTCCACACCAGGTTCCCGCCGGGCGGAACCTCGGCAGCAGTTGGGCGGTTCCGGAGTAATTGCCCAGAAGACGGCCATTTCTGGCAAGACCTCAGCAGCTCCGGCGGGACAGCAACGAAAATCGGGCCTAAGGTTATGAAATAGAGCAAAATTACCTGTTTTACCTTATAGCATCTCACTGCGTGTTATCGAAGGTTGCAACTAATTATTATACAGCTATTGTAATTTTTTTACTGAAATTGTGCAGCACAGGAGACACTGTTGTTACTGCAGATAAAAGGATTCCAACTCATAGTAGTCTCTCCCACTTTCCCTTTAACCTCTCCTTTTTCCCCAATTTCCCTGCAACCTCCCTCCCCTCCCCCTGCCACAAATGTTATTCTCCTTAATACTGAAAGGTGCCTGTATGCTCCTCCTTTTTCTCCTCATCCTCCAGCCCCAATGGCAGACTGAGCAACACATCCATAATTTCACTGTTAATGAGCTGAAGCTCCCAGAACAAGAGAGAGAGGGCTGCACCTCCATAAGTTCACAGTCTGGAAATTTTCAACACAGCTTTAACAGTCAATACCACCAACAAAAAGCCTACTAGCAACCTAGAAAGTCTAACCAGGGACTTAGCTGAATGCAGCTGACAATCCCTTGAACTAACACTGATGCACCCTGCTTCCTGACTGTTGTTGGTATCAAGAATTACTAGGTTGGCTTAGGAATCAGCAAATCCAGTTCCCATACTTTTCCAATAAACCAGTTTCCATTGACCTTAACTCCACTAGTACAACAAATAAAAGCAAATCAGATAACCCTTTCAAAGTATCACTAGTTATACCTCCTTTTTGAGTATCCTGTCCCCTCCCCAATTCTTAAAAGGTACCAATACTTGTGCCAGTATTGGCATTTTCCTACTTCTACCATGATGTAAATGTTGGTTATCACCACTGAGAAAATTACAAATAAAAATTCAGGCAGTAAAATAAATACTTGCTGGGATATGCATGAAAGAGCAATTGCAATTTGATATAAGTGTTTACAAAGTATTACAAATGCACTACTTTAAAATGGAAGATGCTGCAGGCAGGCAATTAAGAACATAATGGGATTTACTCTCCACATCTTTAGGCAGGTAGGTTGCATAATCCTATGTAATTTATACTGTGAAGCCCCACTTGTCATATTTTAACTAATATGTAAATATGAATCCATAAATGAAGCAGTAGTATCAAAATAAAACAAAAGCAATTGTTGATTTTAAAGCAAGGAATTACAGTATTGGTGGTATTAGAAGCTGTAAACCTAAATGGGTCTTTTTAACCTAACTGATGAGATAGGGTCAGCTGACGGTTTTACACCCTGTCCGATCAAACCCTCCAGAAATCAATGGAAAGTAGGATCGGGCAGTTTATAAAATGGGCAACGGTCCCATCCCACAGATTTCATCCGGGGGGGATAGATTAAAATTACCCCTTTCGTTTTATGGTCTCTGCATTGTATTGCATATTTATGAATAACCCTGAGCCATAGGAAATGCACAAGATTGAAAATGATGTTTGCAAATTATTTCTGCACTAATCTACCAAACAGCCTGCCAGCACCTACCGGCAAGGCTCACACAAAAATTAATAGTTTCACTTCAAATATAGGTGTTGTTACAACTTTGGAATATCAATGAGATAAAAAAGACAAGACTTGTCAATCAATTTAAAATGTTACTTTCTTGTAATTTACTTTCTAAATGCTTAATTTTCTTTTGTCAGTGAAAACAAAAGCACAGAGCTGTAGAAGTATATGACAAACGTATCTGCAAACGATGATTATCACTTAGTCAAGAGATAAACAGGATTGTAACCCAGCTCGGCAAGTGAGAAATGTGCATGAGAGGGGTTAAAATTTGAAAAATCTAGCACCCAGCTCCAGAGAAGGACCTGCACTACCTGCACCAGGAGGCCTCCAATGGAGAAGGCGGAGTTCACCTGCGCACCCTCTCACCTGTGGAAGACAACATGCTGGCATTAGACTCCTATTGGCATACTTAAGCAACCTTATGCCTGGTCGGGCTGCAAGTCCATTTACAAGCCTGCCTGAATATTGCCTCAGGTGGACTTTAGGCATCAAGGCATGGATGAAGTGACCCCCAATTTCCAATGCTGGCAGTCAGTTTTTCACCTGCACAATGGGGTGGCCGTAAGTTGAATTTCTCCCCAATGCGCCTATAAAAAAACTTTTTAATTGCTCTTTGTTATTTGTAATTTTCGTTCATATTCCTTTTTGTTGCTTTTCTACATGTTATAATGGTCCTGGCTTTTTTTTTAATTATCTGTCTTGTAATTACTAAATGCTTTTTCTAGTAACAAATCTATTCTGATTTCCCTATTCATCCATGTAAATTTTCAACTTCACCATTTGGGCAGTAATCTAGAAGAGTGCACCCATTGTACAATCCACTAAATTTTCATTGCATTGATTTCACTGGTTCTATAATGAGTGGGTAATCCACTCCACCAGATGGTTGCCTAGGAGGTAAGATGAAAATTTACCTCTAATTATATTTTCTGACTGGAATATACCTAATTTGTACCTTTTTCATCTCCTGTTTTAAATATTTCCCATTACTGATCTAGAGTTCTATTTGCCACTTTGTGTCCTCCATTTAAACTGGGACGGTTCCCCTTTATCTCCCTTTAATTTACTTTTTCTCTGTTCAAACACCTTTGTCCTTGACTTTTCCTTTTCTATTCTTAAACAGAAGCAATTATTATTTTGATCATTTCTTTCTAAATCTTCCCCTATTTTTAGGTAACCTACCTGCTCCCCTTCACGAGCTAGAATCAGATCAAAAGATGTTTGCTTCTTCATTGGAATAGCAACATATTGACTGAGAAAGCAGTTCAGAACACACAGCAAGAAAATCTTCCCTTTCTCATCACAAACATTTTCTCTTCCCAGTCTGTTTTTGAATAATTACATCCTCATGCCCTAGCGCTATGAATTTGCCTCCATTTAATACACATTGCTCCTTCCTTTCGACCCTTTCCATCCCTCCTAACAGTTTTATACAAAAGATATATTTAGTTGTCAATGTTAACCGATTTGCATTCAGGTTTCATTTACTGCTGTTGGGTCTGATGATCCCTGTAGATGTCAGGATCAGCCAACAATGAACCTATGCTGGTGGGCCTGCTGGAATATTCAGGATAAGGTGGAAGTTCCCTATTTTAATAATTCTTCAGGCCATTGTACCACTATACAGCCACCTCAGGCAACCTGAAAAGGGAGAGTGAACAGCCAGTTGTCGTGGTGCACATTGGTACCAACGATATAGGTAAAAAAAGGGATGAGGTCCTACGAGATGAATTTAAGAGCTAGGAGCTAAATTAAAATGTAGGACCTCAAAAGTAGTAATCTCAGGATTGCTACCAGTGCCACGTGCTAGTCAGAGTAGGAATCGCAGGATAGCTCAGATGAATACGTGGCTTGAGCAGTGGTGCAGCAGGCAGGGATTCAAATTCTTGGGACATTGGAACCGGTTCTGGGGGAGGTGGGACCAGTACAAACTGGACGGTCTGCACCTGGGCAGGACTGGAACCAATGTCCTAGGGGGAGTGTTTGCTAGTGCTGTTGGGGAGAAGTTAAACTAATATGGCAGGGGGATGGGAACCAATGCAGAGAGACAGAGGGAAACAAAAAGGAAACAAAAGCAAAAGACAGAAAGGAGATGAGTAAAAGTGGAGGGCAGAGAAACCCAAGGCAAAAAACAAAAAGGGCCACTGAATATAAAGGGGCTGCAGGAGGGGTCAAAACTAAAAATCATGGTTTAAAAACTAGGATTAAAACACTCTACCTAAATGCATGCAGCATTCGAAATAAAGTAAATGAGTTGACGGCACAAATCATTACAAATGGGTATAATTTGGTGACCATTACAGAAACGTGATTGCAGGGTGGCCAAGACTGGGAATTAAACATACAGGGGTATCTGATGATTCGGAAAGATAGACAAGAAGGGAAAGGAGGTGGGGTAGCTCTGTTAATAAAGGATGATATCAGGGCAGTTGTGAGAGACGATATTGGCTCTAATGAACAAAATGTTGAATCATTGTGGGTGGAGATTAGAGATAGTAAGGGGGAAAAAGTCACTGGTGGGTGTAGTTTATAGGCCCCCAAATAATAACTTCACGGTGGGGCGGGCAATAATCAAGGGAATAATGGAGGCATGTGAAAAAGGAACGTCAGTAATCATGGGTAATTTTAACCTACATATCGATTGGTCAAATCAAATCGCACGGGGTAGCCTGGAGGAGGAATTCATAGAATGCATACGGGATTGTTTCTTAGAACAGTATGTTACAGAACCTACAAGGGAGCAAGCTATCTTAGATTTGGTCCTGCGTAATGAGACAGGAATAATAAACGATCTCCGAGTAAAAGATCCTCTCGGAATGATTGATCACAGTATGGTTGCATTTGTAATACAGATTGAGGGTGAGGAAGTACTGTCTCAAATGAGCGTACTATGCTTAAACAAAGGGGACTACAGTGGGATGAGGGCAGAGTTGGCTAAAGTAGACTGGAAACACAGACTAAACGGTGGCACAATTGAGGAACAGTGGAGGACTTTTAAGGAGCTCTTTCATAGTGCTCAACAAAAATATATTCCAGTGAAAAAGAAGGGCGGTAAGAGAAGGGATAACCAGCCATGGATAACCAAGGAAATAAAGGAGAGTATCAAATTAAAAACCAATGCGTATAAGGTGGCCAAGGTTAGTGGGAAAATAGAAGATTGGGTAAATTTTAAACGACAGCAAAGAATGACTAAGAAAGCAATAAAGAAAGGAAAGATAGATTACGAAGGTAAACTTGCGCAAAACATAAAAACAGATAGTAAAAGCTTTTACAGATATATAAAACGGAAAAGAGTGACTAAAGTAAATGTTGGTCCCTTAGAAGATGAGAAGGGGGATTTAATAATGGGAAATGTGGAAATGGCTGAGACCTTAAACAATTATTTTGCTTCGGTCTTCACAGTGGAAGACACAAAAACCATGCCAAAAATTGCTGGTCACAGGTATGTGGGAAGGGAGGACCTTGAGACAATCACTATCACTCGGGGGGTAGTGCTGGACAGGCTAATGGGAATCAAGGTAGACAAGTCCCCTGGTCCTGATGAAATGCATCCCAGGGTATTAAAAGAGATGGCGGAAGTTAGAGCAGATGCATTCGTTATAATGTACCAAAATTCTCTGGACTCTGGGGAGGTGCCAGCAGATTGGAAAGCAGCTAATGTAACGCCTCTGTTTAAAAAAGGGGGCAGACAAAAGGCAGGTAACTATAGGCCGGTTAGTTTAACATCTGTAGTGGGGAAAATGCTTGAAACTATCCTTAAGGAAGAAACAGCGGGACATCTAGATAGGAATAGTGCAATCAGGCAGACGCAGCATGGATTCATGAAGGGGAAATCATGTTTAACTAATTTACTGGAATTCTTTGAGGATATAACGAGCATGGTGGATAGAGGTGTACCGATGGATCTGGTGTATTTAGATTTCCAAAAGGCATTCGATAAGGTGCCACACAAAAGGTTACTGCAGAAGATAGAGGTATGCGGAGTCAGAGGAAATGTATTAGCATGGATAGAGAACTGGCTGGCGAACAGAAAGCAGAGAGTCAGGATAAATGGGTCCTTTTCGGGTTGGAAATCGGTGGTTAGTGGTGTGCCACAGGGATCGGTGCTGGGACCACAACTGTTTACAATATACATAGATGACCTGGAAGAGGGGACAGAGTGTAGTGTAACAACATTTTCAGATGACACTAAGATTAGTGGGAAAGCGGGTTGTGTAGAGGACACAGAGAGGCTGCAAAGAGATTTGGATAGGTTAAGCGAATGGGCTAAGGTTTGGCAGATGGAATACAATGTCGGAAAGTGTGAGGTCATCCACCTTGGGGGGAAAAAAACAGTAAAAGAGAATATTATTTGAATGGGGAGAAATTACAACATGCTGAGGTGCAGAGGGACCTGGGGGTCCTTGTGCATGAATCCCAAAAGGTTAGTTTGCAGGTGCAGCAGGTAATCAGGAAGGCGAATGGAATGTTGGCCTTCATTGCGAGAGGGATGGAGTACAAAAGCAGGGAGGTCCTTCTGCATCTGTATAGGGTATTGGTGAGGCCGCACCTGGAGTACTGCGTGCAGTTTTGGTCACCTTACTTAAGGAAGGATATACTAGCTTTGGAGGGGGTACAGAGACGATTCACTAGGCTGATTCCAGAGATGAGGGGGCTACGTTATGATGATAGATTGAGTAGACTGGGTCTTTACTCGTTGGAGTTCAGAAGGATGAGGGGTGATCTTATAGAAACATTTAAAATAATGAAAGGGATAGACAAGATAGAGGCAGAGAGGTTGTTTCCACTGGTCGGGGAGACTAGAACTAGGGGGCACAGCCTCAAAATATGGGGGAGCCAATTTAAAACCGAGTTGAGAAGGAATTTCTTCTCCCAGAGGGTTGTGAATCTGTGGAATTGTCTGCCCAAGGAAGCAGTTGAGGCTAGCTCATTGAATGTATTCAAGTCACAGATAGATAGATTTTTAACCATTAAGGGTTACAGGGAGCGGGCGGGTAAGTGGAGCTGAGTCCACGGCCAGATCAGCCATGATCTTGTTGAATGGCGGAACAGGCTCGAGGGGCTAGATGGCCTGCACCTGCTCTTAATTCTTATGTTCTTTTGTTCTAACCGCTAAAGGTGGGAGGATGGAGTGGGGGCCGTTTCTTGGGACCGAGGCCAACATGAGGACATCCTGGACTCTGTGGTGTTCCCTACTTTTCCAATCAGGAGGCTCATATTCCTCCTTTCGCCTAGCATACTGGCCACCTGGTGGAACCCAGACCAAGCCCAATGAAATTCCCAGCTTGGGATTCCCATCCTACCAGCCATATCTCCTTTGGCATATTGAACTACGTTTGAGGCGGGCAGAAGTTCCATCCCAATGAAGACCTCACGAATGCTGGTATTGTAATTGGGATTCAACGTATCTGGTTCTCAGACTAATTCATGGGCTGTCCACCATTCTCCTACTTGATCTACAACAGGAATGCACTGGGAGGCCCACAGATTTTTAGTACCATTCTGTCTTAATTTTCTATTTTAAATCAATGACTCTAATTCCATAATTTTGTTTCTATATTCTGTGTATTAATATACATACATTTTTATTTGGATTCCCTTGGCTTTACAAGGACATGAAGCTTGACATTCTGCTGCTCCCCCTCCACTTCAAAGAGCTTCTGCACCATCTCGGTTATATCCCTTATCCTGGAACTTTGGAGGTAACACACCATTTAGGACTCACATTTATAATTGTAGAAGCAACATTGTGCTGAATTTCCCACTACTACTGTAGTGCTGTAATTACTTCTTCCTCCTTAATAACCACTTTGCTCCATAGTGCTCATGATTTCCACCCCCTGAGATGGTATTCTCATCATCATCATGGATATCCAGCATAATTTGCCTATCAGATAGCTTCAGAACACCTCCAGGAGTTTTCTACACTGCTTCTACCTGAATCCTCCTTCCCACCACCCCCCCCCTCCCCCACCCCTGCACCCCTCTTCGTCTGAGGGTGATCAATGACTTCCTTTCCTCTGCCTCACTATTCTTCTCTCGATGTGGATTGACCACCTCCTGAAATGTGTACTGTCTACAGTAGTTTCTCAAGCTCAGTAAAATGAGTCGCCTTGTAGACATTTCTTACACCTGTGGTTTTCCTGGACTGTCGTAGTTTCCAGAAAGTCACATATCATGTACACATATCAAGTTTCCACTGTCCTGCCATAATAAATGAACTCAAAGGACTTTGCCATTCAAATAACGAAAAGTTGTTTCAATTCAATTCGACTTCAATGCCAAACGTAAGTTCAGGCCAAACTCTCTGGGCCCGAATTTGATCAACTTACCGTCCACTGCCGCCCATTTTTCTCTGCAAGATCCGCCCAGTGCCACTTTCAAGGTGGGCTGGAGCGGGCAGGAGGGGAGAACTGCCGGGAACCACCCGCTGTCGTCAGCGGACCGTCGAGCTCCCATATTCATGTTGGTGGGAGTCGCCGCCAGAACGGGGGTGGACCGTTGGCTGGAGGCTGGTCTGTCCCCGACGATATGTATGAAGATCATGAAAAAAAGGTTAGTGAATTTTTTTTTTTCCTCAGCCACTTACCTGGATGGGCTCCCCTGAAGATCTTCCGATAGTTTTTAAAATTTTTTCCTGCTGATTTTTATTTTCAGCTGTTTGACCCTCCGTGGGCCTAACTCCATCCTTGGCGGCACTTGGGCGGCAAGTGCCTTTGCTGCCGAGAATGGGAGCTCCCGCCAGCTGCCGTCCAGATTGGCGGCGTAAGTCCCTCATTTGCCGCCAGCCGACCTTCAAGGGACTTTGTTGATGAATATCCCTCCCAAAGAACCGTCAGGTACCTCGGCAACCATCGGCGGCCCTTTGGGCGGCACTTGGGCGGGCAGGGACCTTCATCAATTTCTCATAGGAACAGGATTTGGCCATTCAGTCCCTCGAGCCTTTTCCGCCATTTAATCAGATCATGGCTGATCTCACTCTGATGTCCTCTTGCAACTTGATTGCCTCTCATTTGTACAATCTACTTAAATCCTCTTAAGACTATGCAGTCAACATGCACCTACCTGGTCTTGCAGATTCAACTCTTCTGTCTCAGTGTCAAACTCCAGTTGATGGCAAAACTTTGTTTTTTAATATTCTCTCAGCAAAAACTCACTCCATCAGCACCTCACTCAGTCAACCTATTGCAGCTGATTGGTTTTCATTAACCCAGGGCATTTGATCAAAGATGTTAAATCAGCTCCCCCATGCTGTCACTCATATTATATAGATCTTAATGTCTATACTTTTTAATTATTTCCATTCACGCTTTTCCATCAACACTGAATACATACTGCAGTTCTAATATGGCATCCTATTTATGACCATGATGTCAAATAATTTTCGCAGGCTATTTGAACAGATAAAGCTTTATGCTTTTTTTATTCAGAGATACAAGACTCTTGAATATATTAATTAAATATAATTAATCCTTTCAATCTACCAGCCCAATAGTGTTCTGATGTTTCTTATTCTAAAGTTATATTGCTTCAAGCAATCATTGTTCAGATGTGTAATTCGATGAAATATATTAATAAGAAATATTGCCAGAAAGCAATGTTAATTGGAAATGATCAGTGTTTGAACATATAATTATTAACCTCTAAGTTTTAAAAAAAATCAGTTTTATATTTATCTTCCTTATCTGCAATAGTTTGTTTTAGCTCATTGGTTCCTCCAAGCTGTTTTCTGATGTTCTCAGCATGAACTGCTCAAATAATGTTTAAAATTAAACAGAAAAACAGAAGTAAGCAAAATGATATTTTTTAATCAAAAATTGTAAGTGTTTTTTTAATTTTATGGATCTCACCCATGAAATTTCCTTTGCATATATTGGCTAAAACGACTGATAATATGTTATACTGCTTGAGGGATTTAAGTGAAAATGTGAACTGTAAAACTACATGACTGGTGAACTTAAGTGGTTTACAAAGTCTTGAGCATGCTCCCAGCTATTTTCCTGGAAATACAGTTTTCTGTTCCTCCCCACCACCTCCCTCCCCGACATCTCCTAGCTCTTGACCATTAAGTTTTGTTACTGGTATTTGTAACTTTCATTTCTGCTTCCACAATAGTTGTCATGTTTTGCTGTGTGACTTTGCATCATATGACAGGAAGAGCTCTGATAAAATGTTTTACTTTTGAAATTTTCAACTTGCATAGCAATAATAAGGCATTTTGTCATATTATTATGGGGTATATTTTGCTCTTTAGATTAATAAATGGAGGGATTGCCCTTATACTGTATAATAGATCAAACTCAGATCAAAATGGTGGTTATGTATCACTTAGTTTTCACTTTGTGTTCCATTTTAAACCATTCTGTGTGGTTGATAATGAAGAAGAAAGCTATAGACTGCAGGAAGATAATCAATCAGCTGGTCAGGTGGGCAGAACAGTGGCAAATTGAATTTAATCTGGAGAAGTGTGAGGTAATGCATTTGGGGAGGGCTAACAAGGAAAGGGAATATACATTAAGTGGTAGGATACTGAAAAGTGTAGAGGAACAAAGGGACCTTGGAGTGCATGTCCACAGATCCCTGAAGGTAGCAGGCCAGGTAGATAAGGAGGTTAAGAAGGCATACAGAATGCTTGCCTTTATTAGCCAAGGCATAGAATACAAGAGCAGGGGGGTGGGGGTTATGTTTGAACTGTATAAAACACTGGTTAGGCCACAGCTAGAGTACTGTGTGTAGTTCTGGTCACCACATTACAGGAAGGATGTGATTGCACTGGAGAGGGTACAGAGAAGATTTAGGAGGATGTTGCCGGGAGTGGAGAATCTTAGCTATGAGGACAAATTGGATAGGTTGGGTTTGTTTTCCTTGGAACAGAGGAGGCTGAGGGGAGATCTCAATTAAAATTATGAGGGGCCTAGATATAGTGGATAGAAAGTGGCTATTTTCCTTAGCAGAGGGGTCAACAACCAGGGGGCATAAATTTAAAATAATGATTTAGAGGGGATTTGAGGGGAAATTTCTTCACCCAGAGGATCGTGGAGGTCTGGAACTCACTGCCCGATAGGGTGGTAGAGGCAGAAACCCTCATCACATTTAAAAAGTACTTAAATGTGCACTTGAAGTTTTTTTTTAAAGTGCTGTAACCTGCAGGGCTACGGACCTCGAGCTGGAAAGTGGGATTAGGCTGGATAGCTTCTTGTTGGCCGGCACGGACACGATGGGCCAAAATGGCCTCCTTCCATGCTGTAAATTTCTATGATTCTATGATCCATTCTGTTAAATACTAACATATCATTAGGACCAAGCAGTATTAACATAGGAGTCAGGTTAGAAAGAGAAATACAGTCATACTTCTCAGTGTCTAAATTTGCACATAATCTGCAAAAGTAGTGAATACCTGATTTGCCCAACAGTGGAATGCAGATACCTCAGCCAAAATGGCTCAGAAAAAATGTAGAAACAGAAATAGGCCATTCAGCCCCTCAAGCCTATTCCACCATTCAATCAGCTTGTGGCTGATTGTATTTTAGTTCCATTTACCTGCCTTAGTTCCATTTACCATGATATGCTTATCTAACAAAAATCTTTCAATTTCAGTCTTGAAAATTTTAATTCACCCAACATGCACAGCTTTTTGGAGAGATAGTTTCATATTTCCACTACCCTTTGTGTCAAAAAGGGTTGCTTGATTTAATTCCTTAATGATATAGCTCTAATTTTAAAATGATGTCCCCTTGTTTTGGATTTCCCCGCCAGAGGTAGTAGAGTAAAAAGGAAGGTGATATACTCAAAACATAGAAACATAGAAAATAAGTGCAGAAGCAGGCCATTCGGCCCTTTAGCCTGCACCACCATTCAATATGATCATGGCTGATCATGCAACTTCAGTACCCCATTCCTGCTTTCTCTCCATACCCCTTGATATCTTTCATCGTAACGGTCACATCAAACTCCCTTTTGAATATATCTAACGAACTGGCCTCAACTACTTTCTGTGATAATGAATTCCACAGGTTCACAATTCTCTGAGTGAAGAAGGTTCTCCTCATCGGTCATAAATGGCTTACCCCTTATCCTTAGACTGTGACCCCTGGTTCTGGACTTCCCCAACATCGGGAACATTCGTCCTGCATCTAACCTGTGCAATCCTGTCAGAATTTTATATGTTTCTATGAGATATCCCCTCTCATTCTTCTAAATTCCAGTGAATATAAGCCTAGTCGATCCAGTCCTTCTTCATATATCAGTTCTGCCATCCCGGGAATCAGTCTGGAGAACCTTTGCTGCACTCCCTCAATAGCAAGAATGTCCTTTCTCATATTAGGAGAGCAAAACAGTACACAATATTCAAGGTGTGGCCTCACCAAGACCCTGTACACCTTCAATAAGACCTCTCTGCTCCTATACTCAAATCCTCTTGCTATGAAGGCCAAGATCTCATTGCACCTCCCTTTTTCCTAATCTGTCACCATTCAGATAATATTCTGCCTTCCGGTTTTTGCCACCAAAGTGGATAACCTCACATTTATCTACATTATACTGCATCTGCCATGTATTTGCCCACTCACCTAACCTGTCCAAGTCACCCTGCAGCCTCTTAGCATCCTCCTCACAGCTCACACTGCCACCCAGCTTACTGTCATCTGCAAACTTGGAGATATTACATTCAATTCCTTTGTCTAAATCATTAATGTATATTGTAAAGAGCTGGGGTCCCAGCATTGAACCTTGCAGTACCTCACTAGTCACTGCCTACCATTCAAAAAAGACCCGTTTATTCTTACTCTTTGCTTCCTGTCTGCCAACCAGTTCTCTATCCACATCAATGCATTACCGCCAATACCATGTGCTTTAATTTTGCACACTAATCTCTTGTGTGGGCCCTTGTCAAAAGCCTTTTGGAAGTCCAAATACACCACATCCACTGGTTTTCCGTTGTCCACTCTACTAGTTACATCCTCAAAAAATTCGAGAAGATTTGTCAAGCATGATTTCCCTTTCATAAATCCATGCTGACTTGGACTGATCCTGTCACTGCTTTCCAAATCCGCTGCTATTACATCTTTAATAATTGATTCTAACATTTTCCCCACGACCGATATCAGGCTAACTGGTCTATAATTCCCTGTTTTCTCTCTCCCTCCTTTTTAAAAAAAAGTGGGGTTACATTAGCTACCCTCCAATCCATAGGAACTGATCCAAAGTCTATAGAATGCTGGAAAATGACCAGCAATGCATCTACTATTTCTCAGGCCACTTCATTAAGTACTCTGGGATGCAGACTATCAGGCCCTGGGGATTTATCGGCTTCAATCCCATCAATTTCCCTAACACAATTTCCTGACTAATAAGTGTAAAGTCCTGTCCCTGCAGTACAGACTCACACGAGGCACATGCTGAAGTCAAGGTCACTTAGGACCTGCACTTTTATTACACAGCTCTCGAATGCCACACTTGCCTGAGACCTGTCCTTATATACCTGTCTGGGACAGGTATTCAGTGTCTCTTGCAAGTGCACCCATGGTGGTAAGGTAAGCTTGTGGTTACAGGTCCTCTCTAGTTACAGTCATGTATAGCATGGTAAGATATAGTTATGTACAGTAGTGTGAGATACATGACATCACCCTCCCCCAAGGTCTTATTGTCTTTATAGGTTCAGTCTCAGGTGGTCTACGCTCTCGCGTGGAGCGTCTTGGTTGTGGTTCAGTTGTTTGCCTTGGTACCTGTTTTTCTTTCGGTGTGATTGCTGGTATCTCGCCTGGGCTGTCTGTTGGGATTGTCCTTTCCTCAGGTTGTTCCCTCTGTCTGTCCACCAGGTGTGGTGTGAGTTCCACATTGTAGTCTGCTTCTGGTTCAGCAGTGTTGTTGGTAAATCTACTTTTGACTTGGTCTACATGCTTCCGGCAGGTTTGGCCATTGTCCATTTGTATCACTAGTAGCCTGTTTCCTTCCTTGCCTGTTACTGTCCCTGCAAGCCATTTGGGACCCCTGCCATAGTTTAGCACAAACACTTTGTCCCCTATCTCATTCCACCTCCCCCTCGAATTTCGTTCATGGAACTCAGTTAGCTTACGGCGCTTTGTCTCAATGATTTCATGCAGGTCTGGGAGGATTAATGAGAGCCTGGTCTTTAAAGTCCGTTTCATCAATACTTGCGCGGGGGGAACTCCAGTCAATGAATGCGGTCAGGATCTGTATGCCAGCAGCAGTCACGACAGGCGGCCCTGCAACGTGGGACCTTGGATTTTGAGCATGCCTTGTTTAATGCTCTGCACTGTTCGCTCCGCCTGGCCGTTGGAGGCCAGCTTGAACGGTGCCGTCCTAACGTGAGTTATACCGTGGTCACTCATAAAATCTTGGAATTCTGCGCTGGTGAAGCACGGACCATTATCACTGACCAATATGTCAGGAATGCCGTGCGTTGCGAACATGGTTCCAAGGCTCTCCACCATGGTGGAGGTGGTGCTCAAGTTTAAAATGGTGCATTCAATCCACTTTGAAAATGCATCTACAACTACGAGGAACATTTTGCCCATGAATGGGCCCACGTAGTCTACGTGCACCCGCGACCATGGTTTGGTGGGCCAGGGGCTCAGGGGGGCCTCCCTTGGGGCATTACTGAGTTGGGCACAAATGGTGCACCGTCGGACGCAGAGCTGCAAGTCCGCGTCAATGCCAGGCCACCAGATGTCGCATCTGGCTATGGCCTTCGTGAGAATGATCCCTGGGTGCTCGCGATGGAGCTCCCGGACAAATGCCTCTCTGCCTCGCAGAGGCATAACTACTCGGCTGCCCCACATCAGGCAGTCGGCTTGTAGTGACAGCTCATGCATGCACCTATGGAAAGGTTTGATCTCCTCAGGGCAGGCATCGCGAGCCTCTGCCCAGTCACCAGTTATGACACATCTTTTTACTAGGGATAACGTGGGGTCGCTGGTCGTCCAAGCTCTGATTTGGCGAGCCGTCATGGTGAACCTGTGGACTCAAAGGCATTGATTGCCATGACTATCTCACAGTCCTGTTCATCAGACCCTTCCATGGTCGCCAGGGGTGGCCTGCTAAGCGTGTCGGCACAGTTGTCTGAGCCTGGTCTGTGTCTTATGGTGTAATCGTAAGAGGCCAGCATAAGTGCCCACCATTGAATGCGCGCCGAGGCGTTGGCGTTTATTGCCTTGCTCTTGGATAGTAGGGACATGAAGGGCTTGTGGTCGGTTTCTAATGCGAACTTGGCCCCGAAAAGGTATTGGTGCATCTTTTTGACACGGTACACGCACGCGAGCGCCTCCTTCTCCACCATTCCGTACCCGCGCTCCGCCCGCAAAAATGACCTGGAGGCATAAGCTATGGGTTGTAATTTACCCGCACTATTGACATGTTGTAAAACGCACCCGACCCCGTACACTGATGGATCACATGTAAGAACTAGCTTTTTATCTGGATCAAAGAAAGTCAAAACACTGTTGGAACACAGAAGGTTGCGTGCCTTGTTGAAGTCGCGTTCCTGGGCGTCCACCCAAAACCAATCGCACCCTTTTCTGAGTAGCACATGGAGATGCTCCAGCAGCGTGCTTAAATTCTGCATAAAGTTCCCAAAGTAATTGAGTAGCCCGAGAAAGGCGCGCAGTTCTGAGACATTCCGGGGCCTGGGTGCCAGGCAAATTGCTTCGGTTTTGGACTCTGTTGGGCGGATTCCATCAGCGGCAATCCTTCTGCCCAAAAATTCAACCTCGGGCGCGAGAAACAGGCACTTGGATTTCTTAACTCTTCTCTTAGGCCTACCCGATCCAATCGCTTTAGTACTTCCTCCAAATTGCGGAGATGGGAGTCAGCGGCCCTGCCCGTGAAAAGTATGTCGTCTTGAAACACAACCGTCCCCGGGATGGACTTGAGCAGACTCTCCATGTTGCGCTGGAATATAGCAGCTGCCGACCTGATGCCGAATGGGCATTGATTGTACATGAAAAGGCCTCTGTGTGTTGATGGTGGTGAACAGCTTCGACTCATCGGTCAATTCTTGCGTCATATACGCAGATGTGAGATCTAGTTTTGAGAAAAGTTTTCCTCCAGCCAATGTGGCAAATAAGTCCTCCGCTCTGGGCAGCAGGTATTGGTCCTGTAGGGAGTCTCTGTTTATGGTAGATTTGTAGTCCCCACAGATTCATACGGATCCATCAGGCTTCATGACTGGGACGATGGGACTTGCCCAGTCGCTAAATTCCACAGGTGAGATAATGTCTTCCCACAGAAGCCTGTCCAGTTCATGTTCAATCTTTTCCCTCATCACATAGGGCACAGTTCTAGCCTTGTGATGGACCGGTATAGCATCCTGTGTTATGTAGATTTTGACTTTAGCCCCTTTGAAGGTGCCCACACCTGGCTGAAAGAGATGTTCAAATCAACTTAGAACTGTTGAGCAGGAGGTCTGTTCCTCTGACGACATGGCGTGAACATCATCCCATTTCGAGTTTAGTTTTGCCAGCCAGCTTCTCGCCAGCAGTGCTGGGGAATCTCCGGGGACAATCCACAGGGGAAGTCGGTTCACTGTCCCTTTGTGTGTGACTGAGAGCATGGCGCTGCCGAGGACTGGTACGATTTCTTTGGTATAGGTCCTTAGTTTGGTGTCGACCCTTGTGAGCTTTAGTCTGTCTCTTTTGTGCAGCCACAGCTGTTCAAATTGTTGAGCGCTCATGAGAGATTGACTCGCTCCCGTATCCAGCTCCATGTTGACGGGTTGAGTAGGACCCTCATCATTATTGGAGGCGTATTGTTGTAAGAGCAGTGGCCATTGATCGTGTTGACCCACTGTACCTCGGTGTCCTGGGTACTGTCCCCACCGTCTTCTGGTCCGCTTTCCGACCCTTCCGATCCGTATACCAGCCGAGCTGCTGTTTTTCTGTACATGCGGGCCAGATGCCCTGTATTGTCGCAGTTTCTGCAAACGGCATGCTGAAATCGACACCCCCTTAATGAGTGCCTTCCCCCACATCTCCAGCACAGACCGCTTCCATTTTTTCCAAAGGATGAGCTGAGTCTGGCTGATCTCTCTTGAGCTTCTCTCAGTTTGTAGTTGATTGCTCGCATCGTGGGTTGATGAGTTGTGAACGGCCATTCATGTGGCCCTTGATGGCTTCTGGCGCCACTGTTGAGGGCCTGCTCTCCTGCTTTTGTCTGTGTGTGGGGGTAACGGCTTGTTTCACGCTGTGAACCCCTTGTTCCGATGTTTCGTTAGTTGTCGTACCCGCAGTGTAGATCAACCTCGTTTCTTCTTCTCCTGCCAAGAATATCTGTGCAATCAGTGCTGCTGCCTCTAGGGTCAAGTTCTTGGTCTCTATGAGCTTTCGGAATATGCCTGCGTGGCCTACTCCTTCAATAAAAAAGTCTCTCAGTACTTCTCTCCTTTGTTCATCAGAGAACTCACATAAGCTAGCCAACCTCCTAAGTTCTGCCACAAAGTCGGGTATGCTCTGGCCCACGCAGCATCTGTAGTTGTAGAACCTGTGTAGGCTGCTCGCTGGCTTCAGGTGGTCTCTTACCAGTGTGCTCAACTCTTCAAACGACTTGCTTGCTGGTTTCTCGGGTGCCAGCAGGTCCTTCATTAAGGCGTATGTTTTCGAGCCACAGCTGGTCAAAAGATGGGCTCTTCTCTTGTCTGCCTTATAATCACCTAACCAGTCTTTGGTTACATAGCTTTGCTGGAGCCTTTCTATAAAGTCCTCCCAATTATCTCCAGCATTGTATTTTTCATCTGAGCCGTTGGTCGCCATTCTGTGGATTCTGTAATCCTGTAACTCGTCGCCACTGTAAAGCCCTGTCCCCGCAGTGCAGACTCACACGAGGCACATGCTGAAGTCAAGGTCACTCGGGACACGCACCTGTATTACACAGCTCTCGAATGCCACACTTGCCTGAGACCTGTCCTTATATACCTGTCTGGGACAGGTATCCAGTGCATCCCTGGTGGTAAGGTAAGCTTGTGGTTACAGGTCATCTCTAGTCACAGTTATGTATAGCATGATAAGATACAGTTATATACAGTAGTGTGAGATACATGACAATAAGGATTTCCTTCAGTTCCTCCTTCTCGCTCGACCCTCGGTCCCCTATTATTTTAGGAAGGTTATTCGTATCTTCCTTAGTGAAGACAGAACCAAAGTATTTGTTCAATTGGTCTACCATTTCCTTGTTCCGCATTATGAATTCACCTTATTCTTACTGCAAGGGATCTACATTAGTCTTCACTAATCTTTTTCTCTTCACATATCTTCACATAAGACATTAGTGAATTACAGACTAGGACATACAGGTCCCGTGAGAGAGCCCAATTCAAACATGGCAGCAAGCAGTGAGAAGTTAGAAGGAATGTGACTGTATGCCCCTTTCTAACCTGACTCCTGATGGCATTCCTGAGTCATCCAATATTGCAGCAGCAGCACTGACTCACCAAACTCACTGGCAGTTTATGTACTCAGATGAATGAACCTTCTGCTGACAAGTCTGCCAATTTAACTGGACAGAATGGACATAAATGGGGAAGAGTGATTATAAATATTATTTTTAACAAACTCAATGAAATAAATTAAAAGATTCAAACATCTTACTGTAATCAATTTACATTCATTTGAGCCTGTGACTAATTTAGTTGTTCCATCCATATCTTTAAAAATGGACTTAGCACTTAATCTACCATATATGTCACTCCTCTCCATATTAAGAATAACAGTGAGCTCAACCCACACTGAAATAGAAAAACTTAGAGCACAGCAGTGCAAGTCGGGAGCAAGAGTGAATTCGGTGACGACTGCCAGCGGGAGCTTTGTTGGGTGAGGGCTGCCAGTGAGAGTTGCATCAGGTCATGAATACCAAAGGAGTAAAGTCAGATCGGTTAGCATTACTAAGGGGTATGTAGCCATTGCCCCAGATTCTTCCCCCACTCCCTTAAAGCTGACACTGCCTCTGTCAGTCTGTGTTCAAAATGTTGGTTTTCTTTCATAAAATAAACTGACAAATGTGACTGAATAATGAGCTTAGTCTTTGTCCTTATCCCACCCTGAGTGCATTAGGTTACACTTTAGCAGAAAGGGCTAGAAATTCGTGGGGCGCTAATTTTTGAAATGTTGAAAAATTAGTGCCAGGCACTAATGACTCTGAGCTTCCACCAAATTGCCTGTTAGCACTCCAAGAAAGAACTGGAGTGCTAAATCAAATGCTAATGACCTCACTAGGGAGCTACAACTATTTTTGTTGTAAACATTAAATGTGCCCCCTGATTAAAGGGAGGGGGGGGGGCACACTCCAAAAACTTGTCAAGTGCCCCCTTGTTTTTTTTTTGAGGGCACCAAAAACACAAATTATACAAGTGCGCCCTGGCTAAAAGGGTGGGGGAGGGGCACTAGAACCGGCAAACTCAGACAAATTAAATTTTGGACATGTGGTTCAAATTAAAATTTGGTTATCGGGGGTGACGATGCACTCCCGTCCCTCCGGTGCCCACCTCTACTAGGGCGCTACAGGAGCAGTACCAGCAGAGCAATAATGAATTTCAGGTGCAATGCAATCGGAATGACCATTCACACTGGCTCCTTCCAGCTCTTAAAGGGGAGGTTGCATCATTGTGCAGATCCTCATTATCAGCATTGCTGCCTGTGAAGGCAACCTGCAAGCAATGGAATCTAGTAATTCTCATGGCTTATCCAGTTTCAGGGAGAGAGCTCGCCGTTTCAGCAACCAGAGACGTTGGTCGCGTGAGTGGAACGAAGGAGGGACTGCTATTCCCGGCCAGTAGAAGGAGACCATCGCCCCAGGTCTTCAGGGCAATGTGGAGGGAAGTGGCTCAGAAGGTCTCTGCCAATAGTGTGGTTGTGATGAGACTGATATAGTGCCAGAAGAAATTAAATAACCTAACTTGGCAGGTCAGGATGAGTACGTGTTTCAACAGGTCCTACAAACCAGCATCTGAACCTCAGTCTGTACACACTGCAAAAACCACCACACCCTCACCACTCACCCACCAAGCATCGCCACCTCACATCCACATCTCACACCATGCCTACAATTACAGCTATTCAACTATGGCAGGCACATCTCCCAAACACATAGCTGCACTCTAACTCACACACATTCGTTGCTCTTGTAGGCCAAGATGGCCCACATTAGGAGGGAGCAGCAGAGAACAGGCGGGGGTGCTGCACAGCTCCAGCAGCTTACAGACCTTGAGGAGCGAGTGCTGTGACTCATTGGCAGCAGGTGCTGGGCGCCATGACAGTCAGTGATGACTACCCTGTTGGGGGCAACAACGGTATCTGCATCCCCTCTCCTTCTCTCAACCCACTTCCCCCTCACACCATGTATCAGCATCCATTGCAGCACAGGCAACAGCCATGCAACATCTTGCAGTCAATGGCATCGAATCTCAGACTGCTCTCATGCAGTCTCAGCTTGATGTTACCCAAGCTCCAATTGCTGCCATTGTCACTGGGTCCAACACAGTCCATCAGGGTTCTGACTATGTCGCAGCAGCCCACCAATCTGTGCTCCAGCCGAGTAGGGTGATAGGGATAGATTGGTCGGGATGCTGAGTTGCTGTCCGGGGGAGTGGCAGTGGGTTAGTCGATCAGGAACCTGCTGTTCTCTCTCAGGATGACAGCATTCCTGATGCCACCACTGCCACTCCGCCATTGCACTTATCACTGCCTCTGTCACCCAGCCAGCCCACACTACCGCCACCCAGCCTGAGGTGGTGCAATGTACAGCCGGGCCTTCCAGGCCCAGAGCTGGTTGTGGGAGGCCTGCAAGACCATCTGTAGTCTCTGGCACCGATGCTCAGCAGCCTTCCACCAGCCCTGCTGCAGCCACTGGGGAGACACTACGTAGGAGCAATAGATTAGCAAAAGGCACTGTAAAGAGTGGAGGTAAGGGTTTGCACAAGGGTGATTAGTTAATATTATTGCAATATAAAAGTCGTTACTGAATTTGGATACATTTATTAATGCAATGTGGCAGATTTGGTGCTGTGACTCATTTCAGCTTTGCGCTGCGATATGGAATGAGCAATTCATGGAATGATGGGGACGTGCTGAGCAATTGGAAGTGGCCTCGGAATCATTGGAACCAAAGTTTGATGAGGCGATCACGGACCGCCCTTCCACAAGGCCAATTGAGTGGCTGCCTCCTCCCTTACTGCTGATTTGTGCTCCTGTTCCTTTTTTTCCTCATCCTCTTCCTCGTCCTCTTCCTCTTCCTCCCCCTGAGGTGGTGCGGCTATGCCTGGTGGCAATGGTTTCTCCCTTATGATTACCAAGTTGAGCAGTATGTAGCAGATGACGACAAAAATGGACACCCGCTCAGTCAAGTACTGCAGGACTCCTCCCGAATGGTCAAGGCAGCAGAACCGTTGTTTCAGCACTCCGATGGTCTGCTCAATGATGTTCCTAGTGGCGGCATGGCTCACATTGTATGAGTGCTGGGCACGAGTGTTGGGGTTGCGGAGGGGAGTCATAAGCCAGGTGGAGAGCGGATAGCTCTTGTCTCCCAGCAGCCAGTCGTGAGCTTCATGTGGTGTCTGGAAGAATGCTGGCACACCGGTCTGGCACAGGATGAATGCATCATGACTGCTGCCAGGATAGCGGACATTGACGGTGAGGATTTGCTGTGTGTGATTGCATACCAACTGTACATTAAGTGTGTTATGCTCATAATAATGCTGGGATCCCTTGGGACTCCAACCAGTAGGCCATCTGGTGGTGGTGTGATACAGGTTGCCAAGGGTTACATACATAACATCACTCCCTTCCAAAGTCACTAGTACACTTATTTACAGGGTGAGACGATCTGGGGCTTTTCGATCCCTTGTCGATCGTCTCGGTACAAATGCAAGTGTGGGTGAGTTGGTTGGTTCTTCACTGCGTTGCTGTGCAGCTGGCCTTGCTGGGCTGCTGGGGATGATGAGTTCGGCTTCGTGGTCAACCGTGATGTCAGTTGCCACTTGTGTGTTAGAGAGTCGAAGTTGGTGGCGTCCTCTTCGGGTTGCTTGTAACTGTTAGTGAACCGCAATTTGGTTTGGTCCAAATGCTTTCTGCACGTTAGTCCATTGGCCAATTTGACCTGAAACACCTTACTCCCTTCGTTGGCTATGACCGTGCCAGCAAGCCATTTGGGACCATGTCCATAATTAAGTGCAAATACACGGTCATTGACCTCAAAATTGCGTGACAAGTTTGCACGATCATGGTACAAGCTTTGCTGATGCCGCCTGCCCATGGACAAGAGAGAACCTTGTTTTGAGTGCCCTTTTCATGAGCAGCTCAGCCGGGGGAACCCGGTATGTAGCTGGGGTCTGGTGCGGTAGCTGAGCAGGACTCGGGACAGTCGGGTTTGCAGGGAGCCTTCCGACACACGTTTCAAGTTTTACTTGATGGTTTGAACTACCCGTTCTGCCTGGCCCTTAGATGCAAGCTTGAACGGGGCAGATGTGACGTGCTTGATCCCATTGCGGATCATGAATTCCTTGAATTCAGCACTGGTGAAACATGGCCCATTGTCACTGACAAGGACATCAAGCAGGCTGTGTGTGGCAAACATGGCTCGTAATCTTTCAATGGTGGCGGTGGACGTGCTTACAGACATTATTACACATTCAATCCATTTTGAATAAGCATCCACAACAACCAAGAACATTTTGCCTGGAAATGGGCCCGCAAAGTCAACGTGGATCCTAGACCACGTTTTGGAGGGCCATGACCACAAACTTAGTGGTGCCTCCCTGGGTGCATTGCTCAGTTGAGAGCAAGTGTTGCACTGGTGCATGCATGACTCTAAATCTGAGTCGATGCCGGGCCACCACACATGGGATCTGGCTATGGCTTTCATCATTACTATGCCTGGTTGGGTACTGTGTAGGTCGAGTATGAATGTTTCTCTACCTTTGTTGGGCAAGGCCAAGCTATTACCCCACAAAAGACAGTCCACCTGTAAGGATATTTCATTTTTGCACCTCTGGAACGGTTTAATCTCCTCCTGCATCTCCGCTGGGACGCTGGACCAGCTCCTATGGAGGACACAGTTTTTTTTACCAGGGACAGTAAAGGATCCTGGCTGGTCCAGGTCCTGATTTGGCAGGCCGTAATAGGTGACTTTTCATTTTCTAATGCATCCATCACCAAGAGCAAGTCTGCAGGCTGTGCCATTTCCACCTAGGTGGTAGGCAATGGTAGCTGACTGAGAGCATCAGTGCAGTTCTCTGTGCCTGGTCTGTGGCGGATTACATAGTTGTATGCCGTCAGCATGAGCGCCCATCTTTGGAAGCGGGCAGAGGCATTGGTGTTAATCCCTTTTCTCTCTAAGAATACGATATGAGTGGCTTATGGTCAGTTTCTAGCTCAAACTTGAGACCAAACAAACAGATACTGGAAGAAAATGTATATCATGTGCAAAAGAAGCAGACACTCTGCAATGTTATGTGTCTCTGCCAAATGCTTTGGAAACTGGCACACACAGAACATTCGGCAGAGAAAATCAGCCCTACTGAGTGTACATGACTGTCCTCTTCTCGTTAGCTGTGTGGATCTTAATACCGAATTGTTCATCCTAACCACGAAACCATTTTTTTTCTAATTAGACAATTATAGCTTTACCAAGCCTGCTAAAAGGTACTGGCTAATAATGTGTTTGTAGCAACTTCTACAGTTTGAAAACAGTTTTTTGGGGACATTCAACACCTTTTTGGTGGTGCTCGCTTGCTGGGCCACAACCATGACAAGAAAACCGGAGCTGGGCAACACGGGCTCCGTTCAGGGCAACCCAATTTGGAAGAGGGGTCCTAAAGCAGGCATTCAGTCTCTCATTAATATATGCAAGGAGCCTAACACCTGTTTTAGGCAGCTGCCTAGGACATCTACTAAGCCACCTTTAACAATATGGCGACTCCCATAACTGAAGCACATATTGGGCATGGGATATTGTACACTAAGATTGGCTCTGTTATGTATTGTCCATGTACATTAAATATATAGTTACAATGGTGTGCCACAAGGGGCACTGTGGTGGGAGACCCAGAAATATCTGCGAGACAGAGAATAAAAGGCTGCCCACCACACCTGAGGGGTACTCTGGAGTTACACAATAAAGGACCAAGGCCACAGCAGTTACTACAACACCAGACTGTGTGGAGTCAGTGATTTGAGTGCTACATACAACACAAATTGGCGACGAGGACACGGACGAGTTCTTCACGCAACCATGGCTACTTTGGGCACGCTAAAGGATTTCACAGAGGGTAATGACTGGGATGCCTTTACGGAAAGGCTCGAGTACTATTTTATAGCAAACGACCTGACAGGGAACATGAATGCACGGATAGAGAAGCGTAAGGTGATATTGCTGTCCAGTGTGGCGATGAGGTTTACCGTCTCGTCAGGGATTTGCTGGCACCCGCGAGCGCCAAGGATAAGTCATATGAGCAGCTGATTGAACTCATTCATAACCAACTGAAACCGAAGGAGAGCATCCTCACGGCCAAGCACAAATTCTACCACCACTGCAGACCTGAGGGCCAGGATGTCACAAAATATGCTGCGGACATCAGGAGATTTGCGGCGCTATGCGATTTTGGCACACACCTTAACGAGGCATTGCGAGACGTCTTTGTTATGGGGATTAGCCATGAGGGCCTCCTTCACAAGCTGCTAGCCACTGAACCTACAGTCAGCCTGCAGCAAGCCATCAACATCAGCCGGGCATTTATGACCTCGACTTGCAGCACCAAGCAGATGATCCACACGGTCTCGAACCCGGCAGGTACTATTCACAGGATAGCGCCCGTCACGGATAAAACTGCAGAACGTGGCTTTGCCCAGGGCAGAGAGCACTGACCTCAGGGTCCTGGAACTCAGAGTCTGCCAAGGGGGGCTAATCGAATAGCACCATGCTGGCGCTGCGGAGGAAGCCATGGGGCTCACCGGTGCAGGTTTGCGGAGTATACGTGCAATACCTGCCACATGAAAGGCCACCTTCAGCATATGTGCAAAAGAAACACGACTCACCGTGTGGCTGAGGAGATGGTAGATGATCTGCTATGCAGCGAGGAGCATTGTAGTTTGGCTTGACGGGCATCCCAGCCCCAGGTAGAAGAAGATGATGCGTTTGGAATCTATATACGTACCAATGATTCGGCCCCAGTGATTATGGAAGTCAAGATTAACGGATGGAAGTGGACACGGGGTCGGGTCAGTCACTGATGAGTCAGGAAACTTTTGATAAACTGTGGATCAACCCGGCTGCACGACCCAAGCTGGTCCCGGTCACAGCAAAACTGCACACCAACACCAAGGAACTGATACCTGTTCTTGGCAGAGCGGATGTGCAGGTATCTCACGGTGGCGAGACGCATGGTTTACCTTTGTGGATCATTGCAGGCGATGGGCCGACGCTACTCAGCAGGAGATGGATGGGGAAGGTCCGTGGGTGCTGGAAAGACTTCATTCCCCCACAGATCGCTGTCCCCCGTGTTCACAGGCAGAGCAGGCCTCCATCTTTGGATGGGATAGCAGCAAAGGAAGCGTGTGTGGGGTTGGGCAGAGCAGCGGCGGCCGTCAACTCTCCCCTGCAAAGTCTGAGAGTGAGAAAGAGGCGCTGGAACCAGCAGCAGCGCCGACCGAGCTGGAGGAGAGAAGGGCTTCAATGGGCTGGTCCAGCGGGCACCGTCGGCCCGCAGGCAGAGGCTTGCCAGTCGCGGGGCTTGCAGCGGGAGGAGCGGCGAATCAGCAGTTTCGGGAGCGGGACTCGCTCGGCGACGTCGTGAGGGCCGGTGCTCCGAGGAGCAGGGCTCGTCCAGGATCGGCTGCGGCTGTGAGGAGGGCGGCTCCGGAGGACGTATGTGTGTGGCGGCTCCCGGGCAAAAAGGTCAGCTGCATGGGGTCCTTCGGAGGATGCAGCGGTGCGGGGGCCGGTGCGTTGCGGCTCCCGGGTGCATTCAGAGTGTGGTGGCTCTCTCTCTTGAGAGAGAGAGAGGGAGAGCAGGCAGCAGCACGGCGAGTTCAAGATGGTGGCGAGCCTCATGGCAGCAGAGTTCTGCAGAGAGAGGCAGGCAGGCACCAGCAGAGCACCTAAAATGGTGGCGCCCAGTAGAAACCTCGTGGGAAAAACAAAATGGTGTCTTAAAAGGGAAATGTACCCGGGAGTCTTAAAGAAGTCTTAGACCATTGGCGGTCCCCACAAAGAGACTTTTGTAAGGGCAAGGGTGAGTCTAAATGATTACTGTGATTTGTATGATGACGTGATTTATGACAAGAGTTAATATTTTGATGCTAAAATGATTACTGTGATTAAAATGATTGATATGATTGATGAAAAGAGGTAATATCACAATGCATAGTTAAAAGGGTTAATGGATGTGACTAACATGACTAATGGATTAATGAGATTTCTGATTTTATGTGATTTCAGCAATTGTTCAGCGGCTGCAGACAAGCCGCAAAGGCAACTATTTTCTGAGAATGGAGGCAATGCACTAGTTACGATACCCTGCCTCAGCGCAGCCCATTACCTCGGGCAAAAAGGGGCAGTATGCCACCACCATACCTCACCCAGTGGAGCTGGGATTTAATAACTGTTCAGTGTACCTGCAATCTTTTGATATAAATCTTCAACGCATCTATATGTATCATACAAATGTACTGTCTATGTGTACCTGCTTTCTACTGGAGATTATGTTTGTGTACTTGTATCACCCATGTAAGGACTGCAAATACCACATGCTTGCACCAGATCGCAAGCATAATCTCTACATGGCGGGGGGGAAAGCGGAAGTGGATGGTCATGGACTCACACTCACAAATCAACCAGGACGAACAAGGCTGAGGTTACTGGCAATTTGCTTTTGGAATTTGGAACTGGGGGGCGGGCGATGTTATGTATTGTCCATGTACATTAAATGTATAGATACAATGGGGCGCCACAAGGGGCACTGTGGTGGGAGACCTGAAAGGACCTGCGAGACAGAGTATAAAAGGCTGCCCACCACACCTGATGGGCACTCTGGAGTTACACAATAAAGGACCAAGGTCACAGCACTTACGACAACACCAGACTGCGTGGAGTCAGTGATTTGACTGCTACATACATCACAGGCTCTTCTCACCTTCATTTTCTTCCAGGAAAACAGGTACAACGAGAACCAATTTCTACCCTTGGAAGTGGCTTAGTGAGTTGCAGTAAATGGTAAGTCATAAGGCTACCCCTTGCAATGGTAATGAGTGTGAAAGAAATGGCGTGGGCATTGCATGGATGCTTTATGATGCTGGTGTGGGGTGGTGCCAACCTGGCACATCATGTGGCAGCCAGGGTGTGCAGCATCAAATGAAGTAAATGTGGCAGCAGTGAGGCCATCCCTGGCCTCCCGGGCAGCAATGTGGTCAGGTGCTGATGTCCTTTGTCCTGTGTAGCATCAGTTGATTATGGAGAAGGTTGGTGTTGTTGGTGCTGCTGGTCTGCCTGGTGATCAGATGAATGAGAGGGGATCTCATAGAAATGTTTAAAATTCTGATGGGTTTAGACAGGTTAGATACAGGAAGAATGTTCCCATTGTTGGGGAAGTCCAGAATCAGGGGTCACAGTCTAAGGATAAGTGGTAAGCCATTTAGGACCGAGATGAGGAGAAACTTCTTCACCCAGAGAGTGGTGAACCTGTGGAATTCTCTACCACAGAAAGTTGTTGAGCCCAATTCACTAAATATATTCAAAAAGGAGTTAGATGTAGTCCTTACTACTAGGGGGATCAAGGGGTATGGCGAGAAATCAGGAATGGGGTACTGAAGTTGCATGTTCATCCATGAACTCAATAAATGGCGGTGCAGGCTCGAAGGGCTGAATGGTCTACTCCTGCACCTATTTTCTATGTTTCTATGATGATGGTGTGCATGGTGATGATGGTGTTGGGCTAATCATGGTAGGATTCTGAGGACCAAGGTGAGATTTTTTGAAGGGCACCGATGCTGATAGAATAGATAGCAGGTGAAGTTGAGATGACAGAAGCGATCTGTCAATGGTGGGATAGATTGTTCCAAAGAGATGACGTGGATAGAGAGTTTACTCCAAACACTTCCAAACTGCATATAGCTCAAAAGTGTCTTCCAAATCTTGAAGGCTCCAGCTTCTAAGATTGGAAAGTGAACAGCTGTGAAATGGTAGCTTTTTTTATACTACTTTTGCAGCTGTCAACTTTTCAGAAGAAGGGAGAGTCATTGAAAACCCAATCTACTTACCTGATGTGATCCCCAAGCGCTGGGGACCTGGTGAAAAAGCACAAAAAAATGGCAAGATGCTGATTAAGGACATTTTAGAAACATCTTAACTATTTCAATTGGCTCACCCGACGCTTACTGTCGGGTCTGTAAATTGCAGACAAACCCGGCACTTGGGAAACTGACACGGAGGCGTGTTTTATCTCATAATACTCCTGTGAAGCACCTTGGGACACTTCACTACATTAAAAGGCACTATATAAATACAAGTTGTTGTTGTTCACAGTGGGCTGTCGATCCGCTGTCAATCTGTAGGGCTCGCCTCCGAACCTGCCCTCTGAGTGTCGTCAAAGTCCAGGCCAACTCTGCTTCTCTCTTCACAGATGCTGCCTGACCTGAGAAACAAAGACTCTAAGAGAAGGATGAACCATCCGTGGCTCACTAAGGAAGTAAAGGATGGTATCAAATTGAAAACAAAGGCATACAATTTTGCAAAGAACAGTGAAAGGCCAGAGGATTGGGAAATTTTTAAAAACCAGCAAAGGACAACTAAAAAAATGATAAAAAGACAGAGAAGATAGCATAGGAGAGTAAACTAGCAAGAAACATAAAAACAGATAGTAAGAGGTTCTACAGGTAAATAAAAAGGAAGCGAGTAGTTAAAGTAAACATTGGTGTCTTAGAGGATGAGACTGGGGAATTAATAATGGTAAACAGGGAAATGGCAGAGACTTATCATTCTTCATGGTAGAAAACACTAAAAACATCCCAATAATTGATAATGAGCTATTGATGTTTGGGGGGGGTGGTGGCGGGGGGAACACAAAACTATCACTAGAGATATAGTATTCGGCAAACTAATGGGATTAGTGATGGACATATCCCCTGGACCTTATGGCCTTATGGCCCACATTCTAGGGTCTTAAAAGAAGTGGCTGTAGAGATAGTGGATGCATTGGTTGTAAGTTACCAAAATTCCCTGGATTCTGGAGTGATCCCAGTGGACTGAAAATGTTCCGCCACTATTTAAGAAAGGAGGGAGACAGAAAGCAGGAAACTATAGACCAGTTAGCCTAACATCTGTCATTGGGAAAATGCTGGATTCCATCATTAAGGAAGTAATAGCAGGACATTTAGAAAATCATAATGCAGTCAAGCAGAGTCGGCATGGTTTTATGAAAGGGAAATCATGTTCGACAAATTTACTCGAGTTCTTTGAGGATGTAACGAACCAGGGTATCCCTGGAGATGGAGCACATGGTGTCCACCGGTATGCTCGTAGCCTTCCATGATAGGTGGGCACTGGAGGGACTGCAGTGCACCATCATCCCCGGCAACCACATTTTTATTTGAACCATTTAATATTAAAAGTTTAATTTGTTTAATTTGTCGGTTTTAGTGCTCCCTTTAATCAAGGAGCACTTGATTATTGGTTCAACTAAAATAGTTGTCACGAGCAGAGTGGATAAAGAGGAACCAGTAGAAGTCATGTATTTTGATTTCCAGAAAGCAGTCGATAAGGTGCCACATAAAAGGTTACGGCATACGATAAGAGCGCACAGGGTTGAGAGTAATATATTAGTGTGGATAGCGGATTGGCTAACTAACAGAAAACAGAGAGTGGGGATAAATGGGTCATTTTCAGGTTGGCAAACTGTAACTAGTGGGATGCCACAGGGATCAGTGCTGGGGCCTCAACTATTTACAATTTATATCGAGGAAGAGTGTGAAATTCTGGATGAAATAAACATAGAGAGAGAGGAGGTACTAAGGGGTTTAGCAGCTTTGAAAGTAGATAAATCCCCAGGCCCAGATGAAATGCATCCCAGGCTTTTGAAATAGCAGAGGCCTTGACCATCATTTTTTAGTCCTCTTTGGATCTGGGCATGGTGCCGGAGGACTGCTAATGTGGTACCCTTCTTTAAGAAAGGAGAAAGGGATAGTCCGAGTAAATACAGTCCTGTTAGTCTAACCTCAATGGTGGAAAAATTATTGGAAAAAATCCTGAAAGACAGGATAAATCTACATTTAGAAAGGCAAAGATTAATTAGGGACAGTTAGCACGGATTTGTTAAGGGAAGATAGTGTTTGACTAACCTGATTGAATTTTTTGAGGAGGTAACCAGGAGGGTCGATGAGGGTAGTGCGTATGATGTAGTGTATATGGACTTTAGCAAAGCTTTTGATAAGGTCCCATATGATAGATTGGTCACGAAGGTTAAAGCCCATGGGATACAGGGCAAAGTGGCAAGTTGGATCCAAAATTGGCTTCGAGGTAGGAAGCAAAGGGTAATGGTTGATGGATGTTTTTGTGACTGGAAGTATGTTTCCAGTGGGGTTCCGCAGGGCTCAGTACTGGGTCCCTTGCTTTTTGTGGTGTACATCAATGATCTAGATTTGAATATAGGAAGTATGATTAAGAAGTTTGCAGATAACACTAAAATTGGATGTGTGGTTGATAATGAAGAGGAAAGTCATGGACTGCAGGAGGATATCAAGCTACTAGTCAGGTGAGCAGAACAATGGCAAATGGAAATTAATTAGGAGAAGTGTGAGGTAATGCGCTTTGGGAGGGCTAATAAGGAAAGGGTATATACATTAAACGGTAGGCCACTTAAAAGTGTAGATAAACAAAGGGACCCTTGGAGTACTTGTCCACAGATCCCTGAAAGTAGCAGGCCAGGTGGATAAGGTGGTTAAGAAGATTTAGGAGGAGGTTTATGGGGGACTGGAACTCACTGCCTGGAAGGGTGGTTGATGCAGAAATCCTAACTACATTTAAAAGGTGCTTGGATGGGCACTTGAAGTGCCGTAACCTGCAGTGTTACGAACCTAGAGCTGGTAAGTGGGATTATACTGGATAACCTCTTGTTGGCTGGCATTGATACGATGGTAAGTACTGCAGGGAGTCGAATATGGCCAGTGTGATCTCCTGGACTAGTTTCGATCGCCTGGATGAGTGGGAGAGGAATTTTTCCAGAGTTTTTTTCCCCAATTGGCCTGGTTTTTAGTCTCAAACCCACCAATATTAAATGCTGTGCTGCCCCTCGCTGGGCTCGACCTCCGCACCTGCTGGGCCCAGATCCCAGCCCCCCGCTGGGCTCGGACACCGCTGCAATGGGCTGCCTGGACTCCAGTGACGTCAGTCCAGTCGCCCTTCCAGAAGTGGTCGCACTCCTGAGTCGGCTCGCACTGCTTGCTGCAGTAGCTAGCTCTCCTACTTATACCCCACCTGCCGATGCTGTTTTCTCGCAGGTCTGGGAGGTTATAGATAGGCTCAGTGAGTGGGAAAACATTTGGCACATGGACTGTAAGTGGAAAAATGAGAGGTTATCCACTTTGGTAGGAAAAATAAAATAGTAAATTATTTTTTAAATGGAGAGCGATTACAAAATGCTGCAGTACAGAGGGATCTGGGGGTTCTTGTACATGAACCACAAAAAGTTAGCATGCAGTTACAGCAAGTAATCAGGAATGCAAATGGAATGTTGGCTTTTATTGCAAGGGGGGATGGAGTGTAAAAGTAGGGAAGTCTTGCTACAACAGTACAGGGTATTGTTGAGGCCACACCTGGAGCACTGCATACAGTTTTGGTCTCCTTAATTAAGGAAGGATATACTTGCATTGGAGGCAATTCAGAGAAGGTTCATAAGGTTGATTCCTGAGATGAAGTGTTTGTCATATGAAGAATGGTTGAACAAGTTGGACCTATGCTCATTGATGTTTAGAAGAATGAGAGGTGATCTTATTGAAACATAAGATTCTGAGGGTGCTTGACAGGGTAGATACAGAGAGGATGTTTCCCCTCATGGCAGAATCTAGAACTAGGGGGCATAGTCTCAGAATAAGTGGTCATCCATTTAAAACAGAAATGAGGAGGAATTTCTTCTCTGAAAGGCATGAATCTTTGGAATTCTCTACCCCAGACAGCTGTGGAGGCTGGGTCATTGAATATATTTAACGTGGAGATAGACAGATTTTTGAATGATAAGGGAGTCAAGGGTTATGGGGAGCGGGTGGGGAAGTGGAGTTGAGGCCAGGATCAGATCAGTCATGATCTTATTGAATGTCAGAGCTGGCTCGATAGGCCAAGTGGCCTACTCCTGTTCCTATTTCTTCTGTTCTTATGTTTGACCTGCTGAGTTTTTCCAGCATTTTCTGATTTTATTTCAGATTTCCAGCACATGCTGTATTTTGCTTTTGTATTGTTGCAGTAGTTGCTGTTAGACCTCAGGATTACATATCAGTCCAAAAAGTTTGTATTACGTACAAAGAGCCAAATTTTCCTCTTTTGCATTTGGGCTTAAAGCATCCCCAGGAGAGTGCACAGAGGAAAGTCAGGCAAGAAGGATTGCATACCTATAACAGAGTGCATCCAAATTAACATCCATTTCTGTCAACGGACAGTGAATTGGGCAGATTCCATAATGGGTATGCCATCCTCTCCTGCCCTTTTTCCAGCATCGAGTTCAGCTATGCAAATTTTGCACAGGTTCCTTGGTCTTTATGTGCTCTGAGCAACCAGATTTTATGAGATACCATTCTTATCAAACAGACACAAAGCTGCTTCCATAGGGACACAGGTACAGTCAGCTGTTGCTCAATTGGTAGCACCCTCGCCTCGGAGTCACAAGGTTGTAGGTTTAAGTCCCACTCCAGAAACCTGAGCACAAAAAGCTAAGCTGATATTCCAGCACAGAGCTGAGGGAATGCTGCGCTGTCGGAGGTGCCATCTTTCAGATGAGACGTTAAAACCGAGGCCCAGTCTGCTCCCTCAGGTGGATGTAAAAGATCCCATGGGCACTATTTCAAAGAAGAGCAGGGGAGTTATCCCCTGTGTCCTATCCAATACTTATCCCTCAATCAACATCACTAAAACAGATTATCTGGTCATCAAGTGGTTTTGCTCCTGGTGGTTTTGAATCACCACTCTTACAATAGTTCTAGACTCTGGAATTATCGTCGTGAACAGTAATATACAGTCATAGACAGATCATTTCGGTTTCAACTGTCGCAATGTTTTATTCAAGTGAAAGCACACTTGCTCCCAGTAAAAACACACCCACTAGTGTAATACAAACAAACAGAGAACAACACACATTCTGGCCTGTCTAAACAGGCCCCTAACGCGAAGTACCCACGTCTAAAACACCCCTGCTCGGATTCAAAATTGCACCACTGAATCTGTCCAACAGAAATGTGCGTATGCTTATGATCCTTGCAAAAACTCTCCACTAAAACCTCTAAAGCTTGGTTGGGACCCACGACACCCTTTCACACTGAGGTGGTCTTAAAGATCCGTGGGCTAGGATAAATGCTCACCAATTAACCCTCTGGCTTACTCGCTGCTTGTCCCGATGAGGCGTATCTTCTGAGTCCGTACCTTCTGAGTCCGTACCAAACTGTGGTATTCAAGTCCTGTCTCAAAATCAACTTCCCAGTCGAAGTAGCAAGGCTCTCTTGGCTCATAGATGGTGGTTTCTTCTCTCCGTCCCAGATGGAGTGTTCAGTCCTTGTGTGTTGGAGAAAGAGAAAGAGAAAGAGAAAAAGAAAAAGAGAAAAAGAAAAAGAGAGAGAGAGAGAGAGAGACCCATTCTATGACTAAAGGCGCTCAATTAACCATGATATTCCTGCTTTCAGCCCTTCTCATTCCTGCCCAGCTGATGTGTATTCAAGTTAAAACATGTTTGGACTAGTCCAGGTTAGCTCTTCTGCTGTACAGTGAATAGTAATGTCCAAAACGCCCAAAAAGCTTGTTTTCGCCGAATCTTACATCACATTGCTGTTTGTGGGAGTTTGCTGTGTGCAAATTGGTTGCCACGTTTCCTGCATTGCAACAGTGACTACACTTCAAAAAGTAGTTTATTTAAATTCATTCATGGAATGTGGCCATTACTGGCAAGGTCAGCGTTTATTGCCCATCCCTAATTGCCCTTAAGAATGTGGTGGTCGCCTTCTTGAACCGCTGCAGTCCGTGTGGTGAAGGTATTCCCACAGTGCTGTTACGGAGTGAGTTCCAGGATTTTGACCCAGTGACGATGAAGGAATGGCGATATACTTCCAAGTCAGGATGGTGTGTAACTTGAAGGGGAACTTGCAGGTGATGGTATTCCCATGCGCCTGCTGCTCTTGTCCTTCTAGGTGGGAGAGGTCGTGGGTTTGGGAGGTGCTGCCGAAGAAACCTTGGCAAGTTGCAGTCACTGCAGCTACGGTGACTGTAAAGCACTTTGGGACATGGTTGTGAAAGGCACTATGTAAATGCAAGTCTTTCCTTCATATTATTATTGTTCTTAATGTAAACAGAAATCACAATCAGAACAGTACCATTGGCTTTTAAGCTGGTAGTCAGCAGAGCCGAGATGGTTATTTTAGAGGTAATCGCGGGAGGAGGGGGAGGCAGGAGCTGGAAGAATTTTTTGGAGGCCAGGGCAAGTTTTCTTACTCCTCCTGGCCCCACAAAAATATAAAACATTGAAAAACGTACCCTTTCCCGACTGTACTGGAGCAGTCCCTTTAAGGGTCCTATGTATTCCATAGGATCCTGATTTGTATATTATAATGACGGTCTCATTGGAAATAGGCAGATACCGATGCTGCCCATCTCAAAACCCTGCCCAAGGTGGTGGAAGGCCCATTGGGAGTGCAAATGGGGCAGTTATGTTGGCGCTTAACCTTCAGGTAGCTACTGCACGGTGTGCAGCTGCTGGAGCAAGATAAAATTGACCCCTTTACATTTAGGAGGAGAGAATTCATCCAGAGTTCCCACCTGATTCGTATGCAGTGAAACCTGATGAAAGCTTTTGTGTCTGTGAGAATGTAGATTAGGCAAGGGAAGAATCAAGCATAACTGTGATGTTCCTTATTGTCAAGAAGCAAGTTTAAACTTCAGACCAATAGCTATTTGGACAAGGTGCCAGTGAGTGGTTGGTACCCACAGAACTGTACCTTAGTAAGGAATGGTGCATTTAAGAGAGGAGGGAAGGGGTGGAGAGAAAACAAGAGAAAAAATTGCCATGGGAAAAAAAAAGTTCTTAAAATAATTTTTGGTGACATGATTATTTTAAAGATTAAAGCATTAACATTTATTTATCAGCATGATTTATAATGACAATAGAATATAAACATAAATGCTAGATACCCCTAATGTGATGGACAGCAATAATCATGCTTGTCTTTAACTAACATTCTCCATTTAAATATCATTAAATGGGTACGATAATACTATAGCTATGTTACTGGACTAGCAATCCTGAGAACTGATTAATAATCTAGAGAATGAGTGTTCAAATCCCACCCTGGCAGTCTGAGAATTCAAATTCAGTTTATAAAAATCTGGAAATTAGAAGCTGGTATCAGTAAAGTTGTTGGGTTGTTGTAAAAACCCCAGCTGTTTCAGTAATATCTTTTAGGGAAGAAAACCTGCTATCCTTACCCAGTCTGAACTATAATTCACTCTAATCCTAATCCAATGTGGATGACCCTTACGGCTAGAAATTCTAACTTTTAAAAAGGAACGCAAAATTATCGGCAGGTGAAAATGATTTGCTGCTCCCAGGAATTTCAGCTTTAGCGCTCCAAGAGGGAAGTGGAGCGCTAAATCAAGTGCTATCACTTCCCTTAGAGCGCTAAAGTGAGTGAGAGGGGTGGTAGCAGCAGAGCACTGAACAATGTTCAATGCAGGGCTGTTACCTTTGGAGACTCCTTCCCTCGCATAAAGGGAAGGGCAAATGACGGGTTCAATCAATCTTCATACTATCTCTGTTCAGCCACAGAAACTGTGCAACGTGTATAACAGCCCCAAGCATTCTAAGAGAGTGCAGAGTGGAGGAATCGCGAGGTCAAAAGAAATCAAAAGGCACCAGACTAGGGAGAGTAATAAGGTTTGCCCTACCTAACCACCACTGCCTTTAAATATCACTCCCCCAAGCAGCCAGGTGATGCAACAACGCCTCCTGCAGCTACCGTTGTTGATGCCCGGTGATGCTGCAGGACTTGGGAATGAATATCACATCCAGGGCGCTAATGGAGCGCTGCGCACCAGATGATGTCACAATCTATGAGGTGCAAGAGAGCAAGGCAGTAAGTTTTAGTGCCAGTGCAAAACAGCCAAGGAAGTTTGCAAGCGTCAGTGACCCTTAGTGCCCCATTACCGCCCCCTGCAGGCGCCAACTATTATATATGTAAAATTGTACTTACTCTGTAGAGCCAGAAGAGGGCTCATCCCCTGAAGTCCCAAGGGATCCCATAATGCCTTGGAGCACAGGTATTTAAGGAGGCCTCACAGGTTGGAGAGGCACTCTGGAGACCTGCAATAAAAGACTAAGGTCACACTTTACTTGGAGCTCACAGTGTTCAGTCTGACTCTTTCTCCATACATAACAACTGGCGACGAGATACAGATAGCGAACCCAAAGATGCAGAGAACAGTGGGCATCCTGGAGAAATTCTCAGAGGGAGATGATTGGGAAACTTTTGTGGAGCGACTCGACCAATACTTCGTGGCAACACTGCCAAATGAAGGGTGATCCTCCTCACCATCTGTGGGGCACCAACATATGGCCTCACGAAGAATCTGCTCACTCCAGCGAAACCCACGGAGAAATTGTACGATGATTTGTGCACACTGGTCCGAGGGTATTTGAACCCAAAGGAAAGCGTTCTGATGGCGAGGTACCGGTTCTATACCTACAAAAGGTCTGAAGGCCAGAAGTGGCGAGTTATGTCGCCAAGCTAAGACGCCTTGCAGGACATTGCGAATTTGAAGGACATTTGGAGCACATGCTCAGAGACTTTTTCATACTTGGCATTGGCCACGAAACCATACTTCACAAACTTTTGACTGTGGAGACCCCAACCTTGAGTAAGGCCATAGCTATAGCCCAGGCGTTCATTGCCACCAGTGACAAACGAAGCAAATCTCTCAGCACACAAATGCTGCTACAAGCTCTATGAACAAAGTGATGTTGCTTTCGAATCATAATGTACAGGGCAGGTCACACACATCTGCAGCTGCATGTCCGTAGATGTCTCAGAGTCCATCATCAAGTGTGATGAATGCAAGGCCATTAACACCATGTTGGCGCTGCAGGGGTGATCATCATTTCCATTCATGCCGAATCAAAGGGTACGTTTGCAAGGGCTGTGGAATAATGTGACACCTCCAACGAGTGCGCAGGTGAGCTGCAAATCCTGTTAAACCTGCAAACTACCATGTTGCAGAGAAGGACAGATCCACGGAGGATCACGATGAACCAGAACCTCAGACTGAGGAGGCAGAGGTACATGGGGTGCACATATTCACCACGAATTGTCCTCCAATAATGCTGAACTAAATGGAATCCGTGTGTCAATGGAGCTGGACATGGGCACGACCTATTCCATCATGGGCAAAAAGACTTTTGAAAGACTATGGTGCAACAAGGCCTCAAGGCCAGTCTTAACTCCTGGGAAATTGGAACCGGTTCTGGGGGAGGTGGGACCAGTACAAACCGGATGGTCTGCACCTGGGCAGGACCAGAACCAATGTCCTAGGGGGAAGTGTTTGCTAGTGCTGTTGGGGAGGAGTTAAACTAATATGACAGGGGGATGGGAACCTATGCAGGGAGACAGAGGGAAGTAGAATGGGGGCAGAAGCAAAAGATAGAAAGAAGAAAAGTAAAAGTGGAGGGCAGAGAAACCTAAGGCAAAAAGCAAAAAGGGCTACAATACTGCAAAATTCTAAAGGGGCAAAGTGTGTCAGAAAGAGAAGCCTGAAGGCTCTGTGCCTCAATGCGAGGAGTATTCAGAATAAGGTGGACAAATTAACTGCGCAGATTGCAGTTAATGGATATGATGTAATTGGCATCACGGAGAAATGGCTCCAGGTTGACCAAGGCTGGGAACTCAACATCCAGGGATATTCCACATTTAGGAAGGATAGACAGAAATGAAAAGGAGGTGGCGTGGCATTGCTGGTTAAAGAGGAAATTAATGCAATAATAAGAAAGGACATTAGCTTGGATGATGTGGAATCGGTATGGGTGGAGCTACAGAATACTAGTGGGAGTTGTGTACAGACCACCAAACAGTAGTAATGAGATTGGGGACACCATCAAACAAAAAATTAGGGATGCATGCAATAAAGGTACAGCAGTTAGCATGGGTGACTTTAATCTACATATTGATTGGGCTAACCAAACTGGTAGCAATGCGGTGGAGGAGGATTTCCTGGAGTGTATTAGGGATGGTTTTCTAGACCAAATATGTCGAGGAACCAACTAGGGAGCTGGCCATCCTAGACTGGGTGATGTGTAATGAGAAAGGACTAATTAGCAATTTTGTTGTGCGAGGCCCCTTGGTGAAGAGTGACCATGACATGGTAGAATTCTTTATTAAGATGGAGAGTGACAGTTAATACAGAAACTAAGGTCCTGAACTTAAGAAAAGGTAACTTTGATGGTTTGAGGCATGAATTGGCTAGAATTGACTGGCAAATGATTCTTAAAGGGTTGACAGTGGATAGGCAATGGCAAACATTTAAAGATCAGATGGATGAACTTCAGCAATTGTACTTCCCTATCTGGAGTAAAAATAAACCATGGCTAACAAGGGTAATTAAGGATAGTGTTAAATCCAAGGAAGAGGCATATAAATTGGTCAGAAAAAGCAGCAAACCTGAGGACTGGGAGAAATTTGGAATTCAGCAGAGGAGGACAAAAGGTTTAATTAAGAGGGGGAAAAGAGAATTCGAGAAGAAGCTTGCCGGGAATATAAAAACTGACTGCAAAAGCTTCTGTAGATATGTGAAGAGGAAAGGTTTAGTGAAGACAAACGTAGGTCCCTTGCAGTTGGATTCAGGTGAATTTATAATGGGGAACAAGGAAATAGCAGACCAATTGAACAAATACTTTGTTCTGTCTTCACGAAGGAAGACACAAATAACCTTCTGGAATTATTAGGCGACCGAGGGTCTAGTGAGAAGGAGGAACTGAAGGATATCCTTATTAGGCAGGAAATTGTGTTAGGGAAATTGATGGGATTGAAGGCCAATAAATCCCCAGGGCCTGATAGTCTGCATCCCAGAGAACTTAAGCAAGTGGCCAAGAAATAGTGGATGCATTGGTGATCATTTTCCAACAGTCTATCATCTCTGGATCAGTTCCTATGGACTGGAGGGTAACTAATGTAACACCACTTTTTAAAAAGGGAGGGAGAGAGAAAGCGGCTAATTATATACCGGTTAGCCTGACATCAGTAGTGGGGAAAATGTTGGAATCAGTTATTAAGGATGCAATAGCAACACATTTGGAAAGCAGTGATAGGATCGGTCCAAGTCAGCATGGATTTATGAAGGGAAAGTCATGCTTGACAAATCTTCTGGAATTTTTTGAGGATGTAACTAGTAGAGTGGACAAGGGAGAACCAGTGGATGTGGTGTTTTTGGACTTTCATAAGGCTTTTGACAAGTTCCCACACAAGAGATTGGTGTGCAAAATCAAAGCACATGGTATTGGGAGTAATATACTGACGTGGATAGAGAACTGGTTGGCAGACAGGAAGCAGAAAGTCGGGATAAACGGGTCCTTTTCAGAATGGCAGGCAGTGACGAGTGGAGTGCCGCAGAGCTCAGTGCTGGGACCCCAGCTCTTTACAATATACATCAATGATTTAGATGAAGGAATTGAGTGTAATATCTCCAAGTTAGCAGATGACACTAAACTGGGTGACGGTGTGAGCTGTGATCTTATTGAATGGTGGTGCAGGCTCGAAGGACCAAATGGCCGACTCCTGCACCTATATTCTACGTATTCTATACACGAAACTAAGATCTTACACAAAAGAACTGATTCCTGTAATCGGCAGTGCTACCGAAAAGGTCTCCTATGACGGAGTGGTGCACAAGTTACCACTCTGGGTGGTACCGGGCAATGGTCCCACGCTGTTCAGCACGAGCTGGCTGAGAAAGATACGCTGGAACTGGGACGACATCCGAGCGCTATTGCCCACTGACAACACTTCATGTGCCCAAGTCTTAAACAAATTTCCTTCGCTGTTCAAACCAGGCATCGGGAAATTTCAAGGAGCAAAAGTGCAGATCCACCTAATTCCGGGGGCGCGACCCATCCATCACAAGGCGAGAGCAGTACCGTACATGAGAGAAAGGGTAGAGATTGAGCTAGACCGGCTGCAAAGAGAGGGCATCATTTCCCCGATCGAGTTCAAGGATTGGGCCAGTCCTATCATCCCAGTCCTCAAGGGAGACAGCACCGTCAGAATCTGTGGCGATTACAAAGTAACTATCAATCGTTTCTCCCTGCAGGACCAATACCCACTACCAAAGGCCGACGGCCTCTTTGTAACACTGGCGGGAGGAAAGACGTTCACGAAGCTGGATCTGACTTCAGCCTACATGACACAGGAACTGGAGGAATCATCCAAGGCTCTCACCTGCATCAACACGCACAAAGGTCTTTTTGTTTATAACAGAATCCAATCAGTGACGCCGATATTCTAGAGAAACATGGAAAGCTTACTGAAGTCAGTCCCCCACACCGTGGTCTTCCAGGATGGCATCTTCATCATAGGTCGGAACACAGTCGAGCATCTGCAGAACCTGGAAGAGGTTCTTATTCGACTCAACCGCATAGGGCTCAGATTAAAACATTCTGTTTTCCTGGCACCTGAAGTTGAGTTCTTGGGAAGGAGGATTGTGGCGGATGGCATCAGGCCCACCAACGCGAAGATGGAGGCAATCGAGAACGCACCGAAACCACAGAATGTGACAGAGCTACGGTCATTTCTGGGACGTCTGAACTACTTTGGTAACTTCTTACCAGGTCTCGGCATACTTAGAACCACTGCATGTCTTACTACGAAAAGGGGACGAATCGGTTTGGGGCAAAAGCCAAGAAAATGCCTTTGTAAAAGTGAGAAAATTGTTATGCTCAAACAAATTGCTCGTGTTGTATGATCCATGTAAGCATTTGGTACTAGCATGTGATGCATCGTCATATGGCGTTGGGTGTGTATTGCAACAAGCTAATGATTTCGGGAAACTGAAACCAGTGCTTATATATCCAGGAGTTTGTCTAAGGTGGAGAGAGCCTACAGCATGATTGAAAAAGAAGCATTAGCATGTGTCTATGGGGTAAAGAAAATGCATCAATACCTGTTTGGGCTAAAATTCAAATTGGAAACTGACCATAAGCCACTTATATCCCTGTTTTCCGAGAGTAAAGTGATAAATACCAACGCATCGGCCCGCATCCAGAGATGGGCGCTCACGTTGTCCGCATACAACTATGCCATCTGTCACAGGCCAGGCGCAGAAAACTGCGCCGATGCTCTCAGCAGGTTGCCATTGCCCACCACGGGGGTGAAAATGGCACAGCCCGCAGATCTAGCCTTGGTTGTGGAAGCATTTGAGAAAACAATCATCCGTCACTGCCCGGCAGATCAAAACCTGGAAAGCCAGGACCCCTTATTATCTCTAATCAAAAGCTGTGTGCTTCACGAGAGCTGGTCCAGTGTCCCAGTGGAAATGCAGGAAGAGATGAAGCCGTTCCAGCGACGCAAAGATGAAGTGTCTATACAGGCAGACTGCCTTCTGTGGGGCAATCGAGTAGTGGTCCCCAAGAAGGGCAGTGACACCTTCATCAATGACCTCCACAGTACCCACCCAGGCATCATAATGATGAAAGCAATAGCCAGAATCCACGTGTGGTGGTCCGGTATCGATGCGGACTTAGAGTCCTGCGTTCACAGATGTAATATATGTTCGCAGTTAAGCAATGTACCCAGGGGGGGCGCCGCTAAGTTTATGGTCTTGGCCCTCCAAACCGTGGTCCAGGGTACACGTCGACTATGCAGGCCCGTTCTTGGGCAAAATGTTCCTTGTGGTTGTAGACGCATATTCCAAGTGGATTGAATGTGAGATAATGTCGGCTAGCACTTCCGCTACCACTACTGAAAGGCTGCGGGCCATGTTTGCCACTCACAGCTTACCCGATGTCCTGGTGAGTGACAACGAGCCATGTTTTACTAGTGCTGAGTTCAAGAATTCATGACCCGTAACGGTATCAAATATTTCACATCTGCCCAGTTTAAACCAGCGTCCAATGGTCAGGCAGAGAGAGCAGTGCAAACCATCAAGCAAGGCTTGAAGAGGGTAACTGAAGGCTCACTGCAGACTCGCCTATCCCGAGTTCTGCTTAGTTACCGCACGAGACCCTACTCACTCACTGGGATTCCACCCGCTGAACTGCTCATGAAAAGAGCACTTAAGACAAGGCTCTCGTTAGTTCACCCTGATCTACATGAACAAGTAGAGAGCAGGCGGCTTCAACAAAGTGCATACCATGATAGCGCAAATGTGTCACGCGAGATTGAAATCAATGATCCTATATTTGTTTTAAATTATGGACAAGGTCCCAAATAGCTTCCCGGCACTGTTGTTGCCAAAGAGGGGAGCTGGGTGTTTCGGGTCAAACTTTCAAATGGACTCATTCACCGGAAACACTTGGACCAAATCAAACTCAGATTCACAGACTATCCTGAGCAACCCACTTTGGACCCTACCTTTTTTGATCCCCCAACATACACACCAGTGGCAACTGGCACCACGGTTGACCACGAAGCAGAACCCATCATCCACAGCAGCCCAGCAAGGCCCAACACACCAGACAGCCCAGCAAGGCCCGTTGCACAGCAGCCCAGCGAGGGCCCAACAAATGATTCAACAATACCAGCTTTCACACTGAGACGATCAATCTGGGCAAGAAGGGCCCCAGATCGACTCACATTGTAAATAGTTACACTATTGACTTTGCGGTGTGGGGGGGGGGTGTCGAGGGGTGGGGGGTGGTCATGGCGGAAGTGTTGTTATATGCGTAAACTTGTATTTACTCTATACAGCCACCAGAGGGCTCATCCCCATGGAGTCCCAAGGGATCCCATAATCCCTTGGGAGCACAGGTATTTAAGGAGCCCTCACAGGTTGGAGAAGCACTCTGGAGACCTGCAATAAAAGGCTAAAGTCACACTTTACTTTGCGCTCAGTCTGACTCTTTCTCCATATATAACACCAACGACCAGCCGAATTTCTCCCCCTTAGATTTTAAAATATACATTTACTTCTTATCGTGCAGACAAACTTCCATTTTTTAAATTGACCTCAGCTATCCTGCCTCAGCTATCTTGTTGGCTGCAAGGTTCCAAAACTGATTGAAACTAGCTGTGACTGACTCCTAATGCGCAAAGGTAATTCTACAGTCAGGAAAATAGATAGCCTTTTTGGCAGTCATGACCAGGAGGCCTGAATGGTATGTTGCCTCCCTGGTGCAATGTTGGAGGACATCATGAACTGGCTGGAAAAATTCCACGAAGGTAGGGAGAGGAGCCAAAGTTATGGTCCTTGTGACAGATAAAAGTACATTTGAAATCTTGCAGAGGAGCTACCAGAGTGTAACAATGCTATAAATATTCATGTTATGTTTCTATTGTCTGCATGATCTATTACTGCTCGGTATATTAGTTTTGAAGTTGAAGCCCGAAACAAGTCTGTTGTCGTGTAACTCTGCTGCTTTCAAAGACAAAGAGGATTCCGTGGAGGCACAGGACAGTACCACTAGCTGAACAATTAAAAAATAAATTTGGTTCATTATCCTGGCTGCACATTGAATTTTAACTAGATATCAGGACAAGTGCAAAGACTCTCAAAGACAGAAGAAGCTAGGGTTCATTAATGAGCGCAGTTTGCAACATGGAACCCCAAACTATCTGCTGAAAAAAGGGTAAAACAACATAACAAACCTCTTCTCTTCCGAAAAAAATGCTTGATATTAGTCTTTTAGCTTTTCATCAAATAATGTTAAAAAAAACAAACAGACTGAAAAGAAATAGTATTCCAGTTAGAATGAAAATCCTTCTAAAGTGTCCTGGGAAATTGGGCACAATGCTCAAGTTCAAATTCTAAGAATTCTCTTCAGCTAACGGATTCAAAGCTCTGAGGAAAGATTTCAAATCCAAGGTCAGGCTTTGAATGATGGAGGTTTTTGGAGTTGAGAAATAAAGGCTCTCAAAGACACAAAAAGATAATATACAGATAAGTTTTATCATATTATTGTGAAATGTTTAAATTTTTATGTTTTTATTATGTTGGCTAAGGAGAAAAATTATGGGGGAAGATGTTTTTTCAAAAAAAAAGATTTGAACAATTAAATTGTCTCAGTTGGTTACACATGACCGAAATAAATTTAAATCACAATTAATAAAGTTATATTGGCTAGTCAGATAGCAAAATTTGCATTGAGTTTGAACAAATTAACTGGAACAATTTAAATATCTACCAATTTGCACTACAAGAATTTGAATAAAAGATATTTGCATATTAAAAGGTGACACAGGTGTTATAGGAAGTGGGATAAAATTGCATGCTGGATGTAACATTTTTATGATATTATTAGAATATACTTAACTTGTGCCTTTGCATTGAATGACATAGTAAATATAACATGGAACCAGGTCATTCAGCCAACCAGTCCATATTGGTGTTTATCCTCCATGTAAGTAGTCCTAAATCATATATGCCTGCTCAGTTCCACATCCCTTTCCTCAATCACCTATCTGAACTATTCTTAAAAGTTAACATTGTCCCTGCTTCAATCGTTAACTATGATAATACATTTCACAGCCTCACAACCCTGTGTGTAAAAAGGTTCTTCCTAAATCTCTTACATTTAATCTAATATCCATGGCTCTTGTTCTAGACGCATCAACTAGAAACAGTCGGTTTCTATCTACTCTGTCCAATCGCTTCATAACTTTAAACACCATTGTCAAATTGCCCCTTAACCTCCTCTGTTCTAATTAAACTAACCACAATTATTCAAGTCTTCATGTTTGTATTTCCACATACTAGTGAATCTATGCTCTACCCTCTCTAGAGCCTCCATTATCTTTCCAATAACATGGAAAGCAAAACTGCACACAGTACTCAAGCTGTAGTCTTACTAAGGTTTTATATAGATTAATCATTAATTATTTACTTCCTTATTCTATAGCTAGTATTTCATTAGCTTTCCTTATGCTCTTTTCCACTTGAGGTGCTGCTTTTAATGTCGTGACACTGAAAATCTAAATTCCTTTGCTCTTCCACCCAACTTTTCCTCATTAAAGGTAATAATTATACTTTCACTTTTATAATAAAAATGTACCACCTTACATTGTGTTGTGTTCCTAACACAGAGGAGACTGCACACAGGGTGGTTAAAGTAACAGTGACCTCAGTCTTTATTAAGACACTCCAGAGTAACAGGCCTTAGGGGCCAGCTTACATACAGTGCTCCCAAGGGATGCTGGGATCCCTTGGGACTTCAGGGGATGAGCTCCCTGGTGGCAAAACATGGCAGTGCATGCTTTCACAATCACTCCTCCCGCCAAAGTCAAAATGAAAACTATTTACAAGGTGAGGCAGTCGGGAGCCTAACTTTCCCTGGTGAAATGTCTGTTCTGGTGTGTTGGCTGTGCCCTTGCTGGTCTGGCATGTTGTTAGCCCTGCAGGGCTGCTGGGTGAGCCTGGCCTTGCTGGGCTGTTGGGCGTGATGGGTTTGATTTCCTGGTCCGGCGTGGTGTCGTTGATCCTTTGGGTGTGTTGTGGACTTGAAAAAGGTGGTGTCTGCTGTGGGTTGTTCAGGGCAGTCTGTGAACCACAGCCTCGTTTGGTCCAGGTGCTTTCTGCAAATTTGTCCATTGTCTAGTTTGACTACAAACACCCTACTCCCTTCTTTAGCTATCACCATGCCCGCAATCCACTTGGGACAATGTCCATAGTTTAGCACATACACAGGGTCATTCAGATCAATTTCTCGTGACACAGTGGCGCGACCATCGTTTACATTTTGCTGCTGCCGCCTGCTCTCTACCTGATCATGCAGGTTGGGGTTTGAAAAAGCATCCACCACCACCAGGAACATTTTACCGAGAAGCGGGCCCGCATAGTCGACATGGATCATCGACCATGGCCAGGACCACAAACTTAGTGGTGCCTCTCTGGGCACGTTGCTCAACTAAGCACACACGCTGCATTGCCATACACAGGACTCTAAGTCAGAGTCAATACTGGGCCGCCACACGTGGGATCTGGCTATCGCTTTCATCATTACGATACCTGGGTATGTGCTGTGGAGATCCAAGATGAATGTCTCCCTGCCCTTTTTGGGGTAGCACTACGCGGTCACCCCACAACAGGCAGTGTGCCTGAATGGACAGCTCATCCTTTTGCCGCTCGAATGGCTTGATTAGCTCTTGCATTTCAACGGGGATGCTGGCCCAGCTCCCATGAAGTACACAGTTTTTTACTAGGGACAGCAGAGGATCTTGGCTGGTCCAAGTCCTGATCTGGCAGGCCGTGACAGGTGATTTATCATTTTCAAACGCTTCCATGACCATCAACAAGTCTGCGGGCTGCGCCACCATCAACAAGTTTGAAGGCTGCGCCATTTCCACCCTGTGGTGGGCAATGGTAGCCGACTGAGAGCATCCGCACAGTTCTCGGTGCCTGGCCTGTGGTGGATGGTATAGTTATATGCTGATAGCCCGCATACAAAGGTGGGCACTCGCACTGAGGCATTAGTATTTATCCCCTTGTTTTCAGCGAACAGGGATCTGAGGGGCTTGTGATCGGTTTCCAGTTCAAATTTGAGGCCAAACAGGTACTGATGCATTTTCTTTACCCCGAACACACACGCTAATGCCTCTTTCTCAATCATGCTGTAGGCCCTCTTGGCCTTAGACAAGCTCCTGGAAGCATAGGCGACAGGTTGCAACTTCCCCGGAACGTTAACTTGTAGTAATACACACCTGACTCCATACGATGACACATCACACGCTAGCACAAGTCTTTTGCACGGGTTATACAATACAAGCAGCTTGTTGGAGCATAAAATGTTTCTGGCTTTCTCAAAAGCAATTACTTGTTTTTTTTCCACATACCCAGTTCTCACCTTTACACAATAACACATGTAGGGGCTCTAAGAGGGTGCTTAAACCCGGTAGGAAGTTACCAAAATAGTTGAGGAGTCCCAGGAACAACCGCAGCTCCGTGATGTTCTGTGGCCTGGGCGCATTCCTGATAGCCTCTGTCTTGGCGTCTGTGGGCCGAATGCGATCTGCCGCGATCTTTCTCCCCAAAAACTCCACTTCTGTTGCCATGAAGACGCATTTCGACCTCTTCAGCTGCAGCCCTACGCGATCCAGTCGCTGGAGGACCTCCTCCAGGTTTTGTAGGTGTCCCGACATGTGACCAATATGTCGTCCTGAAAAACCACCATGCGTGGTACCGACTTGAGTAGGCTCTCCATGTTTCTCTTGAAGATCGCTGCAGCCGACCAAATTCCAAATAGGCATCTGTTGTAGATGAATAGTCCCTTGTGCGTGTTGATGCACGTGAGGCCCTTTGAAGACTCCTCCAGCTCCTGCGTCACGTAGGCCGAAGTCAGGTCGAGCTTGGTGAACGTCTTGCCTCCTGCCAGCGTCGCAAATAGGTCGTCTAACTTAGGTAGCGGGTATTGGCCCTGTAGCGAGAAACGATTAATAGTTACTTTATAATTGCCGCAAATCCTGACCGTGCCATCACTTTTGAGTACTGGAACAGTAGGTCTGGATCAATCGCTGAATTCCACTGGGGAGATGATGCCCTCGCGTTGCGGCCTGTCCAGCTCGATTTCCACTCTCTCCCTCATCATAGGAGGTACCGCTCGCGCCTTGTGGTGAATGGGTCATGCCTCTGGGACTAAGTGGATCCGCACCTTCGCCCTGAAAAAGTTTCCAATGCCTGGCTCAAAAAGGGAAGGAAATTTATTAAGAACCTGGGTACATGAGGCCTCATCGATGTGATAGCACTCGGATGTCATCCCAGTTCCAGCGGCTTTTGCTCAGCCAGCTCCTTCCAATCAGTGTGGGGCCATCGCCCGGGGCAATCCAGAGTGGCAGTTCATGCACCGTGCCCTCGTAGGTGACCTTGACCATGGTGCTGCCTAGGACATTGATAAGCTCCTTAGTGTACATTCTCAGTTTTGTGTGGATGGGGCTCAGGGCTGGTCCGAGTGCCTTGTTGCACCACAGTCTCTCAAACATCTTTTTACTCATGATGGATTGGCTAGTGCCAGTATCCAGTTCCATGGCTACAGGTAAGCCATTCAATTTTACGTTTAACATTATAGGTGGACATTTCGTCGAAAATGTGTGCACCCATGTACTTCAGCATCTGCCTCCTCCCTCTGAGGCTCGAAATTGCTTTGATCCACCATGGACCGATCTTCCTCTGCCATGTGGTGGTTAGCAGGTTTTGCAGAGCTTGCAGCTCATCTGCAAGCTCGTTGGAGGTGCCCCATTGTTCCACAGCTCTTGCAAACATACCCTTTGAAGTGGCATGAATAGGCTGAATGGAAGCCTCCACAACACCAACAAGGTGTGAATTGCCTTGCATTCATCCTTTGTTGCGGACTCTGAGTCATCTGGGTCACCTGAGGCCTGCTGGCAGTTGCAGACTCGTGGTTTCTGCCCTGTACATTTCTGCTCGCAAACACAGTTCCAGTTAATTTATGAACGTTGCTAGAACTTGTGTGCTGCGAGATTTGTTTGGTGTTATCACTGGTGGACATAAACGCCTGTGCTATCGCAATGGCCTTACTGAGGTTCGGTGTCTCTACACTCAAAAGTTTTCGTAGGATGGTGTCGTGGCCAATGCCCAGTACAAAAAAGTCTTTGAGCATTTGCTCCAGGTCGCCATCAAACTCACATTGTCCTGCAAGTCACCTTAGCTCGGCGACATATCTCGCCACGTCCTGACCTTTAGATCGCTGGTACGTATAGAACCGATACCTCACCATCAGCACGCTCTCCCTCGAGTTAAAATGCTCCTGAACCAGTGCACACAGCTCCCCTTACGACTTATCTGTGGGTTTCACCGGAGCCAGAAGATTCTTCACGAGGCTGTAGGTCGGTGCCCCGCAGACCGTGAGGAGGACTGGTCTTCTTTTTGCAGTGCTTCCTTCTCCATCCAGCTCGTTGGCTGCAAAGTACTGGTCTAACCGTTCGACATAGACCGCCCAGTCCTCACCCTCCGAGAACTTCTCCAGGATGCCCACAGATTGCTGCATCTTTGCATTGGATTTGTGTACTCATCGCCAGTTGTTGTGTTCCGAACACAGATGAGACTGCACACAGGGAGGTTAAAGTAACAGTGACCTCAGTCTTTAATAAGACACTCCAGAGTGAGGAACAGGCCTTCGGGGCCGGCTTATATACAGTGCTCCCAAGGGATGCTGGGATCCCTTGCGACTTCAGGGGATGCACTCCCTGGTGGCGGAACATGGGAGTGCATGCTTTACAGATACCCAACACATTGACCAACATTGAATTCCATCTGCCACTTTATTTTTCAATTGTACCACCCTATCAATATCACTTTGCAGCTTCCTTTGGTCCTGAGAATTATTTACAATGCCTCCTATTTTAGTAACATCTGCAAATTTGGACACCATTCCCTTTAGCCCTATTTCTAAATCACTGATTTACACAGCAACCAGAAGCAATCTCAGATTAGAACCCTTTATAAACCACTGCGCACTTCCAACCACTGAGAAGCTGCCCTTAACTCCTTCCTTCTAACCAGTTTTTAAATACAATTTTCTCTCCTGTCCCTGAATCTTCTCCAATAGTCTCCTGTGTGGTACCTTGTCAAAAGCTTTCCAATAGTCCATGTACACCACATCCACTGCAATTCTGCTATTTATTATATCAGCCTCTTCCTCAAAGAACTCTTATTAGCTTTGTCAAGCACGATCTTCCTTTATTGAATTATGAAACCATATACTTTCCAATCATTAATTATAGCTTGCAAATGTTGAATAATTTTGGTTTGATTTAAATATTAATACAAAAAGTTAAGAAATATTTACTTACTTGGTAAAAGACTTGTGACCTTTGATCTTCCCTTAAAGGCCTGTAGTAATTCATTGGAGCATATGGATTTCTTTCTTATGGATGTAAGAAAGCAGGGATAAATGGAGACTGGGAGAGAAAAAAAGAGCAATGGACAAACCGACACAAGGGCTTGATGTTATTTATGCTCAAAAGCTACAACTATTGAGGCTGTAGATCCATTTTATCCTCGACTGAAGTATGCAAAAACTTCCATATCACTGCTCTGCATAAACTTAAGAGGCCTCATAATGAACTGCTCAGGAAGTTGAATATCTTTGCATTAATCTACCCTGATCCAAAGGGAGATTTTTTTTTTGAGCTACAAAAAAGCAAAATATATAGAGTACTGCTTAAGAATTTTTTTCATGTGGAGTCAGCCTGTTTTTGTATCCTGAGGGCTTTTCTCCTTTCTTTCGAATAACTAAACAACACACCTCTGAACGGAGAAACTATTCTTTCTTATAAATATCTATTACATTCAAATAACATCCAAATGAATAAAACTTTAAGAAGCTTGAGGGAAAGGAGACAAGATAGGATGAATAACCACACTACTAAAATGGAAAGTGGAGGAAATCAGAAGTGTGGATTACCTAGCCATTGAGAAATTGGTAGCTGGCTTACAAGATGAGAACCATGTTCAGCTTGAAAATCTTGTATGCTAAGGCAATAGCCACGAGGAGCACCATTTTTATGTGAGGAGTATCATGTGGAGTACAGCAGCATAGCTGCCTAGAAACAAACTGTTGCATAAATATGTTTACCTTTGGATTGCCTGGGATAAGAGGATAAAGACTGATTGCACCTTAATATGGTAACACTTTTTGTTTTCAAGAAACACCATTGAAGAAATGGATCATATTTTCCGTGGTGGAATGGATGATAGAGAATGGTGTTCTGACAGCGTCAACTGCAAAAGATTTTCCAGGCTTGCTGGACTGTAAATAAAAGTGAGGATTTATAGTATGGAATAATGACATCCAACAGCCTTTTGGGAACAATCAATCAACAGGTTTTAGCCAATGCTCTTCATGTTTCAGTGTTAGATATAGGACCAAAGTTTTTGAAATAGAACTCAGCTCTAAAATAGAAGGCCCATCTAATGCCTTTAAAAAAAAATCAATGAAGTTTCATTAAACTCGATAGATTAATAACATTAATAGATATGAAAACTAATATGCTTTGTCCACTTAGTTATTGAAGCATCATGGTAGAGTTTTGACCAATTAATGGGAAATGTGTCAGTGGCATGCTTCCTGTGGTTAAGTAAGGTAGAAAAAGGAAGGTATGACCTTCAACTTCAATAATGAATAATTCTATGTCAGATAGTCGATCGGCAAGATGATATAAGTAGAAGTTTTTGGATGGGGACTCCTCTCTTGTAATAATCTTTCCATGGCTCAGTAAATCAATACTGTTCTTCCTTGAAGTTTATAAGTAGAAGTTATGAAAAATAAGGAGTTGCAATTTGAGAAATGATCTGACTAAAGCTGAACTTGTATGGCACTACCTATCGAAGAGCGGTGTTCGAGTATGAAGCACAGTCAATACCATGAGAGTTACATTCATCAGATGAGAATCAAACATTGACTGCCAGGAGTCAATAGCTCCCTGCATGCATGCTTACATAGGTGTTTGTTCTACTTACCTGGTGGCTATTTTTTAATGTTGGGAAAGTGTGAGTAGGGAGTAAGCAGGAGCATCTGCTTCTTCAAAACATTAAAACAATTCTTCAGTAGGTTTACTAAAGCTGTAGAAGCTCCAAATTTTTAAACTCAGATTCATAGCACACTGAAATAAGACTGCTTGGACTAAACATCACGTAAACTATAAGATGGCCTCCTGTGGATATCACACCACTTGTTTGTAGTGTATTTTGGAATCAGTCAGGAACCCACGGTCATTCCGCCCCCACACAGCCTTTCCCCAGGCATGTCTATCATTACAGAGCGAACCCAACCGGCAGCAGCAGGCAACCTAATTGAAATCATTAAGTAGTTTACAGGCACTTAAGAGCCCTTTGCCCACCCCACATTTTAAATTTCCCTGCATGGCCACGGGATTCAGGCAGTTCGGGAATCATGACTGTCAAGTTGAGGCAGCAGTTCCGTGGCCATTGCTCTAGCTGATTACTTGACAGCACCAAATGTACAGTAAAAGCACCCACCTGACAGATGATTACTTTCCTCAAGCAGAAGCTGTTGCTCAGTCCATTTCCAGTACAGATTTTGCAGGCTGCAAGTCTTTCCAGCAAAGTCTCCATCCAGTTTCACCTCATTGGAAGAACTCTCTCACCATTGACAGATTGCTTCTGTCATCTATACTTCAACTGGTTGACAGTCATATTGGTTAATTCTTGCCACTGGACCAAGACCTAGCTCTGTCAAGCCCACGTGGTGGCTGGTGTGCAACAGCCACCACAAGTTAAAAACATTCACACACAGGCATCTTCCACCCTTCAACATGTAGTTCAGGACCTGGAATATTCGATCCTTCATTGAAGCACCTTGTGAACTCATCCCGTTTTGGCGTGGAAGCAAGTCATCCTCGATATGAGGGACCGCCTATGATTATGATGGTTGACTTGGTGATACTGGTATTGGGGCTAATTGTGGTGGGACTCTGAAGAACAAGGTGAGATTTTTTTCAAGGTTGAGATGGATAGAGAGTTTGCTCTAAACACTTGCAAGCTACATCTGTCTTCCAAATGCAGTAAGCAACAGCTTCTAACCTTGGAACGTGAACACCTATGGAATAGGAGCTTTTATAGACAAAGTTAAGAAATCATCCCATGCTGTCACAACACCCGACCTTCTTACCTGAGTGATCCCCGAGCAGCGAGGACACTGTTGTCGAACTCTTAAAATCGAAAGGTGAGCTTAAATAGTTTCTAATAATCTAAATTGTCTCCCCACCGCTTGGTATCGGTCTATTCACCGTTGACAGACCTGACACCTAGGAGACGAGTCTGGAGCGAGTTGACAGTGGGTCCCACCGGCTGTTAATCATTTCAAATTTCACACCAACCCGCCTCCTCTCAGCGCCGTAAAATTCGGCCGTTAACTCGGTTTCTCTCTCCACAGATACTGCCTGACCTGCTGAGTATTGCATTTTCTGTTTTTATTTCAGAATTCCAGCGTCAGCAGTATTTTGCTTTTGAAGACATTTGTAACATGTCCGTTTACAAACTGATGTAGGTAAACGCCTGTTTTATTCTCCATGAAGGTTTTATTTTGTTTGCTTGGAGTGCTGAGTTATGAGGTCCGTAATGGACTGTTATTTACCTTCCATCAACTTCTGAAACAATTTCGAGTTATTTAATTAAAGCGCATCTCGTTAGGAGCTGCAATTCTTTATCTAAGTCATGTGTCAGATTTGTCCGCTTCCTTGTTGTTTTCTGTTAGGAGAAACTGTTTATATTGATAAAAAACACTATTGCCAAGGCTGACACTTGGTGTACTGTGGTAACCATGGAGACGCAATCTGTAGTTGTCTTTGATATTTTAGCTTTAATTGTGGAAATGAGTCTAAAAGAATAAACACAACACCTCGCAAATGACGTTTCAAGTTACTATGTAAAATGTAACCCTTACTCCTGAATTTTGTGTATCGGTAACACGAGTACCTGATTGTGCGTATACTGCAACTTTTTAATCAATATGCTGCAACATTGATTATCATTTACTGAATTTATTTGATACAACATACAGCAGTGTCCAACTTTACTGGGCAATTCTCATCAAGGAAAATGTAACTGTCAAGTAAAATATTATTTTCCTTTCAAGATAATTGCACGTGGATACAATTTTATATGTTGGTATATCCACAACCTCGTTCAAATTAAGCCGTTTAAAAGTATATCAAACGCAGGAAGACTTTCGATCAAGATGAGAGAAGCTGTTTTATTGGAAAACATTGATAAACCCATTTAGGTGTTATACTCATTCACAGAAAAAAAAATCAAAATTATGTATTACCTGCTCCAATACAAAATTAAATGTTCTCGTTATGAAAACTATAATCTTCCACTGTATATTTTGCAAAATGGTTAGTTTACGTCATACGATCCAAATTGATGGTAAATGCATCTGAACTATTCATTGGTTTACATTTCTCATTGTACACGTGGTGTAAAAGTTTTGCCAACACATAATTACCAATTTGGAATAAATCAATCTCGTTTTAAAATGTGTTTCGCTGTACTTCGGAAGTCAGTTACAAGAAAAAGCAACTCAATAGAAATAAAATACTTTCATCCAACTTTTTAGTCTGGAAATAACTTATTCAACATTACGTTGCCACATGTTTTCTCGTGGCTGGGATTTAATGATAGTTAAATCGGAATCGAGATTAAACATTCGATTGTAAAACGGGCTCTTTTGAAGTACCTGTTGTTTGGGGAAAGATCATTTGTTTCACTACACTGTTTCAAAATTGTTTTAATGCTCATTTCAAAGTACTTTAGCCGGATCTCTTCTGAGAACAATCAAATGGTTTCAATAGTAAAAACAGAAAACGCTGGAAATACTCAGCAGGCCAGGCAGCATCTGTCGAGAGAGAAAGAGAGTTAACGTTTCAGGTCGATGACCTTTGGTCAGAACAGAAATGTTTACAAACTCTGGTCGATTAAATGTACCTTTTCGTCCAAGTTGTCTAAATATTGAAAGTCTGTGGCATATCTAGAAATGTTAACATAGAAACATCCTTTTAGTGACCACATGTTGTTGATTTTCCTCCCTCAGGTATGCTTTACCGAGTCAGTTAATTTCAATGCCATTTGATGCTTAACAGTGTAACATCTGATATTTGTTACTGTATTGCGACTTGTAGGTGTCCTTTCATAGTTAAAAAATATATAAAATGTTTAATGTTTCATATGTCACCTATTTCAGTGTTTGCAATGTTGCTCACTACCATGGGGTACATATGGGGTGTCATAGCAAATATTTATCCCTCAACAGTGCTGTTTGTGGGATCTTGCTATGCACATGTTGGCTGCTACGTTTCCTACATTGGCTGTAAAACACGCAAATTGGTCGTGAAAGGCGCTATTTAAATGCAAGTGTTTTTCTTAACTAAAAAATTCCATCAAATTAATCGAAATCTTGACAGCATTTATGAAATTAAAAACGGCGCCGTGTCGAAATACGTTAAGACCTCACTCCCCTCTTTCATAATCTCTTTAATCGCTTATATTACATGCAGCCGTTTTGATTACGATTGCCATCCTCAGGTAGATCAGCGCCACAAGTTTCAGTTTAGATCAGCGCCTATACTGAATCTTATCGCCCTCTGCAGGTGGAACTCGCTGCCATGGGCTTGTAGCAGGGGAAACAGAATTAAACAGTCGGACGAATTGAGAGGAGAGCCGGAACACGTCTTGGAGTGCACGAAACGATCTCTCAGTCCTGGGTCGTCTCTGCATTATCTGTTTGTAAACGATACAGAAAACGGATTGGACGGCAAAAGCGAAAGAGCACAGCAGTTACTCTAAACGACAGTCACTGGACATTGGAATGAACTCTGGTCATTAATTTCTGTAAGAACGTTACATTTTTCTAGAGATTCTCGTTTCAGCAGTCGATTTTATTTTACGCAAGTTCTGGCTTTAGTAGCATTCCCCCCTCCCCTAATCTGTAAAATAAAAAAAACCGTAGGTCTTGATCTTACATCGAGGTCCCCTTGAATACACAGTAGCTGATGGTTATGAACCACCCACACGATCTCCGAGCAAGGAAGTCCAACTGCGCCCTCAGTCTTGCGAATGGCTCCTTATATTCTGTACATAAATGTATATGCAAACGATCTCGCCTTCTTTTAGAGGTACTGTACTGCAAACAGAGTGGAGAAGTGGAATATGTTCAGGTCTCGTATCGCCTACTGAATCGTCGAGCGTGATTACGTTTCCTGAACTTGTTGCTGGTGGACTGAAAGCTCTATTGAGGGATTCTCCTGACAGTGATCCGGTACAGGTTCTTCGCATTTTCTATACATAATATAAATTCGCTTATAGAAATATATATTATATAGTGGATTGCACAGATACAGGACCGAAGTCTCCATGCATCCGACAAGTGGCCGACTTTTATTAGAGGTACGACAACAAATAGTTAAAATGTTCTTTTGATAACACCTGGTAAATTTGGGTATGCCGATGAAGTTGATGCCAGTAGGAGCACAACTGCATATGCATATGTGTGTGATATATATATATATATGTCAAAAAGAGACGGAGAATGCTGCAAAATAAATACTCGGAGCCGGGGCAATGGGTTGCTGTTGGGAGTTCGTTTTTGTTTTATTTTATGCGAGTGCAAATTACATTCCGTTGTCTTTTTTTTCATCTTTCTAGATGTCAGGCGTACAACACCAAGCGTGATTTTGAATCGGGAGCGACCTGTTTCTCTCTCTCTTCCCCCACCCAACCACCCAGCCTCTTGTCAGCTCGCAGTAAGCCAGCTTCGGTATGGCAGCGGGGGTAGCAGCCTGGCTCCCCTTTGCCCGGGCGGCCGCGATCGGATGGATGCCGGTGGCCAGCCACCCCATGCCCGCCGCCCCCAGCGACAGAAAGCGGCCGCAGGACGGGCTGGTCATCCTCAACGTGAGCGGCAGGCGCTTCCAGACGTGGCGGAGCACCTTGGAGCGCTACCCGGACACCTTGCTGGGCAGCACGGAGAAAGAGTTCTTCTACAACGAGGAGATCCGCGAGTACTTCTTCGACCGCGACCCCGACATCTTCAGGAACATTTTGAATTTTTACCGGACCGGCAAGCTGCACTATCCGAGGCACGAGTGCATCTCGGCTTACGACGAAGAGCTGTCTTTCTTCGGCATCATCCCCGAGATCATTGGCGACTGCTGCTACGAAGAGTACAAGGACCGAAAGCGCGAAAACGTGGAGCGGATCATGGACGACGCCGAGGACGAGCTGAACAGCGAGAACTGCCTGCCGTCCATGACGGCGCGCCAGAAGGTTTGGCGGGCTTTCGAGAACCCGCACACCAGCACCTTGGCGCTGGTGCTCTACTACGTCACCGGCTTCTTCATCGCCGTCTCGGTGATGGCCAACGTGGCGGAGACGGTGCCGTGCGGCGCCCTGCCGGGCGGCGTCACCGAGTTGCCGTGCGGCGAGCGCTACGCTCTGGCCTTCTTCTGCCTGGACACGGCGTGCGTTATGATCTTCACCGTCGAGTACCTGCTGCGCCTCATGGCGGCCCCCAGCCGCTACCGCTTCGTGCGCAGCGTCATGAGCATCATCGACGTGGTGGCCATCATGCCCTACTACATCGGCCTCATCATGACCGACAACGAGGACGTGAGCGGCGCCTTCGTCACCCTGCGGGTCTTCAGGGTCTTCCGGATATTCAAGTTCTCCCGCCACTCGCAGGGCCTGCGCATCCTGGGCTACACCCTCAAGAGCTGCGCCTCCGAGCTCGGCTTCCTCCTCTTCTCCCTCACCATGGCCATCATCATCTTCGCCACCGTCATGTTTTACGCCGAGAAAGGCTCCACCGCCACCAAGTTCACCAGCATCCCGGCGGCTTTTTGGTACACCATCGTCACCATGACAACTTTGGGGTAAGTGCTTGAGTTTCCCTGTAACTCTGGCTGGTGCAAGTTTGCGCACTCCCAGTTGCGGGTCTTGCCCGCCCTGTGTTTATTTTTGAATGGAACGCTTTGATCTGAGTACCACTGTTTCGATGGTTTCAACAAGTAGGGATTATTGTCATCCAGAAGGTGTTGATGTTCTTTGAATTATGTTGGAGCAAACCCTCATGGAGAAAGCCAGCCTTGGCTTGGACTTTCAACGTTCTTATATTGGAGGGAGGCCTGTGTATTGATGTATTATTTGTGGAGGTGTGAAATTAATTCTAATCACAACTAACCCAATAATGTGCAAGCAGCGAAGAGTCCATCTGCACACACCAGTATATGCATAAAATAAGGGTAGCTTGTAGCACACTATTTGAAGTTTTTATGATTTCATCCTGTTTTTTAGACAACATTTTGGAAAGTTTGGATCTTGTCGCGTTTCCCCATCCATCAACACACAGTTTCTCTACAGGGCTGATCTGTGCCCACAGTTCAGCAATGCATTGTAATAACTATTCTAACTTTGTAAGTGGTTTTTGGAAATTAAATTAAATAAGCATTGATTTATTTAGACCCACATCACTGTTGCCACGGAGCTTCAGATTCTACTGGGAAAGAAAGGTTTGAGAGAAGCACAGTACTTTTGAAATGTTGGTATGCAAAGTTACATCCATTTTTTTCTAGCATCTGTTCTGTGCAGTCATTTGGTTTAAGCTGCATTGCATACTTCCAACTCAGCAAATGTAAAACATGAGGTATCTTGGAGCACCAAGCACTACTATTGTGCTAAATAATGTCATCCTCTGTCAGTTAAACCATACAATGGAACCTCTGAACCTCTATCTGGTCTGATGGAACAGAATAGACATCTTCCCCAGTGGATGATGGGAATCAGAAATTTTGGTCTAGCAAAACCATAGACATGGGAATGAAGACAAGTACAATGCTAATTACATTAATTGAATTTTATCTTTCTCGGGTTGTGAGATTCATTTATGTAGTAGACAGGAGGAGATAGATGTTAGTCGACCTTGCACTGAGATGATGACGTCTTACACAAGACTTGGTGCTGCAAAAGTTCTGATGATAATTAGGATAGTACACAATTAGAATGCAGATAATGGAGATTCTACTGTAGTTCGGTGCATATGTTGCAGTAAGCCAAATTTGTAGCAATAGTTATAAACTATTAGTTCTGTTTTGTAAACAAAACGCATGTATGTGTATATATAACATAAAAACCACTAAGTAATTTCACAAAACATTATGCAGTTTAGATGAAACAAGCACAGGTTGTGAGTGGGATGAATGTGCTGTTTCGCTATGGGAAGTATAAAAAGGGACTTGATGGGCACATCCAACATAATGTTGGGTGGTTAATTGACATGTATGTGAAGGTAGATCTTAATCTCGAAGATAAGCTCCACAGCTGGCTTGACTCTGAAGGCACAGTGTTAGAAAGCTATGATAAGGTGAATGTTTCAACATAGTTCCCTGTAACCGACATGAATTTTTAAAAAGTCTTTTGCATGAACCAAACAGTCATCAATATTTTTCAAAGAAGGTCGCATCATCATTTAATACTGGATTTTTTGTAATTGACTCTCCAGGTGCGGACTCATGCTGGGGTATATGAGTGACAACTGCGCTCTAGTACCTCACCTTAGTGGCCATTCTTTATGTGTGAGCCTTTGTACTGCAGATTGGATGGCTATTCCCCATGGGGGCCTTTCTGACTCTACCAGATCCTACCTTTACTGAATGTATACTTTCCAGAAATGTCACTAAATAGTGATCAGGAGCAGAAAATTTGACTGATTCCCTCTCTCTACTGGTCTAGGGTTACTGAGGCCAGTTGTAGTATACAGCAAAGTGCATTATTCCAGAATAATTTACTTGTTAGTAAATGCCAGATTTACAAAGTGATTTTTCTGTTCCGCACTTGTAAAAATAATAATTTTCTCTAAAGTTAATGACATTTAATAAATGTTTTTATGTTATCTGCAAGGATTGTGAACTTGTCAGAAGGTTCACTTAGCTAGTTACCAAGGTAATGATATATAGCTGGATATACTGGTTGCCTAAATAACCAAATAATGAGAGGTATTTCAAGTTTAACAGTTTATTTCTTGAGATGACAAAACATGATAGTTCTAAGCATAGGTTTCAGATTAGATGGTTCATAAGCTTGTAAGTATATTTTCCTCTGCATTGGTCTTTCTTGCTTTGTAGAAAATGCTGGAAATATTCAGCAGGTCAGGCAGCATCTGTGGAGAGAGAAACAGGATTAACGTTTCAGGTTCATCAGACCAAAGACCCCATGGGCTAGAAATTTGTGTTTTAGCGAAAACGGTATTTTTTTGCCAAAATTACCGTTTTTGCTATCACTATCAGGCCGTAAATTCAAGCTTTAATTTGCACAGTGGTAAAAATCGGCGTTGCATGAGGATTCGTGGTGCAAACTGCGAATTTCAGCAACTTTAGTCCGAGGCTGATACCGCTGCAAGAGAGGCCTTGGGAGGGCGGAAAAACACCCCAAAAAAATTGGGAAAAAAAATTCACAAAACATTTACAAGACACTTATCTATCGAATCGCTGCAAAAGAATGAAAAAATAAAAATCTTAACTTAGCTTTTTGCAGGTCTTCATACTTAGCGCTGCTGGCAGGCCTGTTCCGAAAGGTTTTTCCCTGTCTGTATTCTGAGCGCAGAATACGGGTGCAGAGGGAGCCAAATTTTAGGCGAAACCGCTATTTCGACTGTTGCACGGCGGCGCTCCTCTCCTGGCGGTACGTGGAAAGCGCCGTCTCACAAAGCTCACTGACTTTCCTGCCTACCGGGTTTTTGCCAAAAAAAGGTGAAAAACCCAGTCACAAAATCACCGAATTTCTAGCCTTGTCTTTAATCTAAATAGGACCATTGCTATTATTAATTGTATGCGGCTGAAGCTGCTGATGAAGGATCATCGACCTGAAACGTTAACTCTGTTTCTCTCTCCACAGATGCTGCCTGACCTGCTGAGTATTTCTGTTTTTATTTCAGATTCCAGCATCTGCAGTATTTTGCTTTTTGTATTTCCTGCTTTGTACTTGCATCTACTTTGTCTCTAGACATAGTGAACAGAGGAAAAGATACCATTTAATCTCTTAGTTCATTCTGTACACGACAGAATACATAGGTATGCAGGGGAAAAAAATGCAGTAATAGAGTGGCTTATCAAATGATCATTGTCCTTAGAATTCATCATGATAGGCATACAGATAAAATGTTAAATCATTAACTGCTGTTTAAAATAGAAAAGGTAGAAGACTTAAATATGCAGTTTTCGTGTTTCACTATAGGTTGGAGGTAAAAATAACCTGAATTATAGTACAGCTATGCCATTATTAATGACGCATAGTTGAAGAGTACTTCTATTAATCCATGTTTATTATTAGAACGTTGTACCACCTAGTATTTTGACTGTTCCCAAGTTTCTTGTTGGAAATTGAGGCATAAATCATCACTACTTTTGGTGGTTTGTGGTAATTAAATATACCCTATTTCTGTTTCAGATTCTACCCTGCATCTGGCTTTGCACAGGCAGGTGTATCCATTCAAAGTCATGAATTGCTTCCCTTTTGCAGCTGTGCACTGAGGAAAAAAATAGCTTTTATGGTATCATAATGGCAATAGCTTTTAATGTACTGGAACAGTATACATAACCTTGTGGTGGTTTGTTAGGAAGTAATATGTGTTATTTGCATCTATCTGTTTTATTACAATAGTACACGTTAAACCACCTCTCGTCTGGAACCATTCCTGGCCACCGGGTGGCGCATGTGCAAGACTCAGACATGAACAAAATTGAAGTCTTTCCTCACTGCCGATTCCTGCAATTGCTGGCCTGACCCCGAGATCCACGCCCCCCCCCCCCCCCACATGATCTCTCTGCCGCACTCCCAGCCCCAAGCCAACCAGCCCCGATATCCCCTTGCTCAGTACCTGTACCATTCAACTTAACGTGACCACCTCTCGTCCGGAAAAATCCCTTATCCAGAACATGCTAGGTCCCGAGGGTTCCAGATTAGGGAGGTTCAACCTGTATGATGTTGTGAAAACCTGGGTACATCTGTAATTTTGTGTTAGCCAGTTTAGGTGGTAAATGCTGAAAGTGGCAAGTAGTTGGCAGTTTAAAAAAAAATTATAACATTTTGGATTTCATTATTATAAGGGGAAAACCATCAGTGAATATCTTCAAGGGCTTTTGGTATTTCTGTTCAAAAATCTGCCCAAATTGTCAGGTTGCAAAACATCATTGGAAAGGAATCCAATTACTCTTCAGCACTGAGGCGAAATCTAATAGATAGATGCTGTGCAAGCTTTTGAGGGTAGATAACTGACGATTTTGTAGCCCATCTCATTAATGAATTGTAGTTCTGCAACATGCCGCACTTTACTTATTTATTGAAAAGATAATGGGAAATAACTGGTATCATTATAAAGTCAAAAATAATATGATGGAAAGATAGTATGTGCATTGAGATGTGACAGACTGATATTTTCATGTACAAGTTCTGTATGTATCGATGCTTTTTTCTATGAAAAATTGAGGCAAAAATAGACTTTAACTTTAAGACACCGCTCTAAATTAAATAGTCGAAACTTTGAGCTGAACATTTGTGGACTCAGCTGTCAAATTTACCATGATTAGACTTTTCCAATTTCTAAAAGACAAGATGTTTCTCTACTGTAGGTCATTATTCAAAATCAAAGTTTGAAAATTGGTATGTCACACAACCTGCTTGGATTCGTACATTGTGTTGCTGTACCAACAATAGAATACATTTTAATGCCTTGTCAATGTAGATGTTGCTATTTGGAGCTCGCCACATCCATGCAGAGATGGTTTCACCAAAAATGTTAATGTCGTGGTTCTGAATGGTACAATAGGTGAGCACACTGTTCTTCCATCTCCACAATTCATTAAATCCAGATATTGGGATGAAAATTTCCTATGTCTTCGAGCAATAAGAGTCCAACATGAAATGAGTTTGGACAGTCTCAACCCAGTTCTTAATGGGTCTAGGCAATGAATGCAGATTTCCCATGATTTATCATACACTGGCAATCTTGCCTAGAGAGAGATTTCAAATTGTATGTGGTAAAAGGAAATAAGCACACAGTAGTGTAGTAGCACACCCCATATGAAGTTATGGATAGAAAAATACTGTTGGGGTAAAGGAGATGAGGGTTTATTCTGTATCTGGCTGTGCACTGACTAATCTGGGAGTGTTTTGAAGCTGACACTGAAATTAAAGATTGTTCCATTCCTACGATGGGGTTCCTTCACCTTGATGAGGACAACAATTCACCAAAAGGTAAACAAACGGTCAGTATACCTTCGTTCTTCTGTTTATCTATTCTTTTCAGTAGAGACTTTTAGGAATGATGCGTGATTTTGATTGAGACGGGACAACAATATTCAGCTTGGCTCAGTTTTGACACTCCTGCCTCTGAGTAAAAGGTTGTAGGTTCAAGTTCCACTCCCAAGACTTGAGCACATAATCTAGGCTGACATTTCATTGCAGTACTGAGGGACCCTTATGTTGGCGAAAGTGCCATCTTTCAAGTAGTCATTAAACCGAGATCCCATGGCACCAGTTAAAGATGACCAAGAAGTTCCACTGGTGCCCTGGTCAACATTTCCTTCCCTCAACCAACATCATCAAAACGGGTTAACTGGTCATTTGGGGAACCATGCAATGTGCAAATTGGCTACTATGTTTACTTATATAACAATAGTGACCAGACTTCAAAAAGTATTTCATTCGCTGTGAAGTACTTTTTGCCAACCTGAGGATATGAAAGGTGTTATGTAATTGCAAGTTTTTTCCCCTTTCTTTCAACATAGTAGGGGAGAATTTCAGGCTGCCCACCTGATGGGAATGAGGAAATGATGGGGTATGACTTACCGCTCCGTTCCCACCGACGCTATTTGCCCAAGGGCCTAATGCTAGGTGGTCAGAGTGCCCACCTGGGTCAGGTGGTAGGCAAATCCAGGTCCTATGACACACATAGAAGCCCAATTGCCATTTTAGGACCAGATGGACTGAAGTGCACATTCCGACCAGTTTCAACAGGCGGTCCAGCCAAAGGCGATCCCAAGGGGTAAGTTTTAATTTATTTTCGTGCGGCCGGGAGGAGTGTTCCTTTGGGTTTCACAAAAACAGTCCAGGCCGCTGCCACACCGGGTCCCTCCCACCCGAGAGTGGACTCCCCTCCCGGATTTATCTTTTTCTCGGCCTGGAGGCTGCACATTATGACTGGGGCCTGAAGCCAGTGGGCTGCTCCAGAGTGCTTGTTTTCCGCCTGCTGGCCCAATGTTAATGAGGCCGTGCCATCAAAATGAGCCAGGCCTCCCGCTGGCACTATCGGGTGACTGGCTGGCATTTAGAAGAAGGAGGATATAAAATAGTATGGGGGAAAAAAACAGTAAAATGGGATTATTTTAGGGAGAAGACAGAGAAAAGGAATTATGTAAAATCTGCCCTCATAAGGGGCATAAGCAGACTAAAGGGCAAAAAACGGCCACTTTCTAGAGTTAAAAAAAGTCTATATATTTACATTTTAAATTCATTCACAAAGTGGATAAAACTAGAAAATAATTTGATTTGGTCTAAGGGTAAGTCTTCCTCTTTAAAAAGTAACCATAACTTGATTAATGTCATCTCTCTAGCTTATTTAAGAATTTGGCTTATCATGTTATCAACCTAATTTGTTGCAGTTTTAAGACCCTGAGGTAATTTTTCAGCTAACCCGTTTGCCGTGAAACAGACGGGATCTGATCTGCCACCCATTTTACACCCATCTCATTTAATGGGCCCAAGTTTTGGGCCGCGCCTAGAACGGCGCAGCCCCGACCTGGATGCCCGTTTTTCACGCCACAAAGTGCGCCTAAAAAAAACTTCCAGATTCTCCGGCTCCCTGCTGGTCCTCTGCCCCACAGCGCGGCGCAGCACAAGCTGTAGGGGGCGGAGCTAGATCCCTGCGCTGAAAACAGTGCCGGGACCTCTGCACATGTGCGCTACAGTGGGCGCGCATGTGCAGTAGCTCCAGGCACCCAACACTGTGAGAGGGGCCCGAAGCATGCAGCCCCTAGCCCTGGCCGAATGGCCTCGCTGGGCTGCGTGCATAAGGCTGCCTCCCACGCCCAGCTCCTGCTTCCCGACCCGACTCTTCTCCCCCCCCGGACCGGACCCGACCGCGACACCGACCCGACTCTCGCTCCCTCCCCCCCCCCCCACCCCCGGACCGGACCGGACCCGCGCCCGCCCCCCCGAACCTCCCTCCCTCCCTCCCACCACCACCCTGACCCGACCCGCGCTCCCGACCCGCCCCCCACCCGGACCCGACCCGCGCTCCCGACCCGTTCAGCCTCCCCCCCCACCCCTCCTCCCCCCCTTCTCCTTCTCCTCCCCCTTTCCCCCCTTCTCCTCCTCTCCCTTCCCCTTCTCCCCCCTTCAACCCCCCTTCCCTGCCTCCCCTCTCTCACTGCCCCCCCTCTCTCCCTCTACCCCCCCCTCCTCCCCCTCCCCTCACTGTCAGAAACACAGACACTGACAGACAGAGAGTGAGAGACATGCACAGACAGACAGACAGAGAGATAGAGACACTGACAGAGACACACTGTGGGGAGGGGGGGCATCCCAGCACGCTGTTGGAGGGCTGCCGGTGCTGCAGTCGGTAAGTAGAAAATGTTTTATTGATTTAAAAAAAAAATTATTTCTTATTAATTTTTTTGGATTGATTTATTGGTTGATTTATTGATGTTTTTATCATTTATTATTGATGATGGCTCTTTATTTGTAAAACTGAAATGTTTAATGTTTGTAAACTTCCCTTTAAACCGTCCCCTCCCCCTCCATTCCCTACGCCTGATTTTCTAAAGTGTAGACAAGGTTTTTTCGAGCGTACAAAAATCTTCACTTACTCCATTCTAAGTTAGTTTGGAGTAAGTTTTCACTGCCGAAACTTTGAAAATAGGCGTAAGTAGCCGGACACGCCCCCTTTTGAAAAAAAATTCTGTTCCAAAGTGAAACTGTTCTAACTGACTAGAACTGGAGCAAACTAAATGCCGAGAATTTGAATTTCTAAGATACTCCGTTCTACACCAGTTGCTCCAAAAAATCAGGAGCAACTGAGGCCGAAATTTGGGCCCAATATTTCCATTGAAGTCAGCGAAAAGTAAAATCGGGCGGGGTGCAAAACGGGCGGCGGATCTGATCCGATCCCGACAGTTTCCTGCTGGGCGGGTTATGCAGAATTTACCACCCCGCACCCCCCTTCCCGGTTTTAATATGCTTGTCCCGCATTTAGATTTTTGTTTTGCTAACTTAGCCATCTGCGATTGCTCCTGCTCATCAGTCATCATCCAAGATATTGGTAGAAGGATGTCGCCTACAGGCATTTGTCTTATTCCATGCTCATAAAGTGTCCTGTTTTTATGTTTTGTATTCAAAGTGAGTCATCAGATCATCAGTGTTTCCGACTTGAATATCAGCTACCCCTGATCTGCAATCAAATCTTTAATAATTTGGGATTTATTTGGGTAGCAGTCCACTTCAGTTTTAAATCAACAAATAAACAGAAAACAGAATAGTCTCAGTGTCCATCAAGAAAGATCCAACCCACTATTTATGTGCATTGGTAAAGAAATATGTATATTTTATTTTAAGCATTCTTTTCAGAATTATGATGGCTTATTGTTTGCATTATGCAATTATTGCTGTTTGCACTGGCTTTGATTTGGATTTGAGTTTGGGTTAAATAATTCAAGCTGTAGGGATTTATTTTTGGAGCACTTTGATTGAACATTGTGTGATGTAGGAAACATTTATATTATTATGTTATGAAACTAATTTAAATGTAAGAGTACATACACATCTGGGAAATTCATATCAAATCAAATTAATTTATTATTTTTCTTGCCTGTCCAATAATACTGAAGTTACATGAGACTGAGACAAAACAGAGGATTGTTGGTATTCCTCTCCTTCCCCTCCCACCTCTGCCAATTTGTGAGGCATTCATCAAACTGGCTAACTCAGAATCAATAAAACACAACTAACAGTGTGATAAGCAGCTTAGTAATTATCCAAATGAAGTAAATACGTGCACAGCACCATCATTGACTAAAGCAAGTATTTAAGATAACTTAATGCAGAACTTTAATGATTTAATGCAGTCTCATCTTTGTTATCTTCAAATAGCAAATGTGAATTTCATGCAAAAGTCTAAACTGTTTACAACCCATGGAGAAGAGGATAATCAACTCACTGATGTACAGAAAATTAAAGTTTAGATGGAACTTGTATCAATTTGCAAATGCTAGCATGGATTTAGCATGACAATAAATCTTTAATGCCAGTGAAGTACATTAATTGAACCAGTTGTTGAAGGTTGGATCTTGATTCACTGTGGGCATACTGAAAATTCTGAATAGTTATGCGGAATACTCTATTCAAGCTATAAGCCTATAATCTATGCTGCTGGTGTGAAGTCAGTACAATTGAAGTTAATTTTTTTGTAATTGTTCAAAATATTTTAATAAAAATGAGCAAGTTGTAGAACTCTGATATGTGGAGGCATTGTGCATTAATCTTGCTCATTTTCTCTCGTTGATATGCATATAATTTCTCTGTGCATAATATTATGTTAATGTATTCTTCTGAATGCACATATCAGGCATGCATGCAATTGCAGTATACATATAGAAGGAAGAAAGGATTCTGTTGGAACTGGCAAAATTTAGAACATTCGTGACATGACTATAAGCAGGGCTCAGAATAAAAGAGTGTCACATTAGACTGAAGATTCCAGAAACATTATAATTGCATCCATGAGGGTGAATAGCCACCATGCTGAAGAGTCGCAGGTGTGTACGTAATGGAACTAAAGACTGAAATGGGGAGAGCGGAGGCGGTGGGGGTAGAGAGGGTGGTGGTAAGTGCTCAGTGGTTGTGGATGATTCTCTCACACCAGTAAATACCTTGCTGTATCATGTCTTGTCTTATTTCTCTGAGATCATTTTGGCCTCATTGATGCAGAAAAACTGGATAACCTGTGAGGACAAAAGGACATAGGGAGTTTGTGACATGAGATTAGAAATGAAGAATGACTGTCACAGACACCAGGCAGACAGACAATCCACTGTGTAAGTGAAACTGGACTGTTTACAAAAAACTTGATGACTTTAGAGAATAGTAGCAAGCGGATCAAGGTAGATTTATTTTTACAATGCTTTATTATTACTCTCAATACTGGGAAATTGATCAGAAAAAAACAAATGACCAGATAACTGGGATTTTATGGATTAATTTTCTCTCAATCATTTCAATATTTTAATCTCCCCATTTCAAAGTCTCTCCCTGAATTTCACATCGTTGGGTAGGTTCTGCCCACAACATGAGTTTCTCCCATGCCCCAGAACCTGGCTTGCTCTGGCGTACCTCTTAAAAGTTAATGGTGGTTTCTCTCTCAGATTTTTTTATTCCCTCTTGCTGCTGTTTGTTCCATGTATCAGTTGGCTTTGCTGGTTGGTGTTTATTTTTGCAGTTTTCCTCAGCGATACTTAGCTTTGATATTCTTGTTTGCTGCAGGCTTTGAAATCGGATGAGGCAGTAATATTCCTTTAGGGGTTCTGCACAATTAAGATGAGGGGGCCAGAATTGCAGGCTTAAGAATCCCTGCGGCATTTTGACTCCACCTGTCATTACTCTGGGACCTCCGCCAAAAAAATACCTCTCGACATACCTGATTATGTCAGAGGAGACTTGACTTCACTGCCTCCTCATCACAAGACAGGTTGCCATAGAATTGTGTCACCTGCTGCACAATGACCCGCTGAAGAGGAGGCTCGTACTGTAGAAGTGAAGGTTACCACTGCAGGGAGCTTTCGTGCTTCCTTTTAAACCATTGCAGGAAACATCTGCCACATCAAACAGTTTATAGTGCACACACGTACCAAGCAAGTGACATATAGTTTGTACGCAGCAACAACTTAAATCACTTTTCCTGTGGAAAGTAGGCATTAGTTGGACGGAACACATATCTTTCAATGCGCGGTAGGGTTCCTTCAAGTGCAAGATGCCATAAATGCTACCCATGTAAGCATCAGACATCTTCATATCAATCCCATATCAACAGAAAGGGTTTGCACTCAATTACAATTCCTGTGACACCTAATCATGTGAGTGACCGCTATCCCGGAAGCAGTCATGATGCCATTAATGTGTGGCATTTCATGCAGTCTGTACATTTTCAAGGAGTTGGAAAACTAGATGGATGGTTATTAAGAAAGTGGGGTTATCCGGTACATTCATTGCTGCTGACCCTACTAAGATGCCTCCAATGCCAGAGAAGTACCTCGGCCTGATTGCCTCATCATCTGTTTGCTCGATTAAAAAAAAATAGTATTAATATACTACATATGAAATGATGTTTAGTGTTCATTTGTCACTAAATATGTATTATTTTGTGACTGTAAAAAAAAATCAAGATTTTAAACTCTGATGCTTTCACCCAGAAAGTGTGGAGTTTAGTTCATCAGCCTCACATCCTATTGACAAATAAACACAAGACCGAAATGGCACTGTACATTGAGGGCTAACAAAGAACATGTTGCAGATCACTGTTAAAATTAAATACAGGTACAACCATGTATATTTGTAATTTTCTGTCACTGCATAAAGCTCTTCATGTGTTCTTGTTTTGTCTGGGCGGAAATGATAATATTAATTTCTGTGTGGTTGAATGACTCAACAACATTGTGACTGTTGGGAATTTTACTCCACTAGAATTCCCAATGGTGCTCACATTATTATGATCATTCCTTAGTTTGTAAAATAAGAACATAAGAAATAGGAGCAGGAGTAGGCCATACAGCCCCTCGAGACGCTCCACCATTTAATACAATCATGGCTGATCCGATTATGGACTCGGGTCCACTTCCCTGCCCACTCCCCATACCCCTTAATCCCTTATCGGCTAAGAAACTGTCTATCTCTGTCTTAAATTTATTCAATGTCCCGGCTTCCACAGCTCTCTGAGGCAGCGAATTGCACAGATTTTCAACCCTGAGAGCAGAAATTCCTCCTCATCTCATTTTTAAATGGGCAGCCCCTTAATCTAAGATTATGCCCTCTAGTTCTAGTCTCCCCTATCAGTGGAAACATCCTCTCTGTATCCACCTCGTCAAGCTCCCTCATAGGGCCCAAGTTTCGGGCCGTGCCTAAAACGGCGCAGCCCGGACCTGGACGCCCGTTTTTCGCGCCACTAAGTGCGCCTAAAAAAAACTTATCTATTCTCCACTCCCTGCAGGTCCTCTGGAGCTGGGCGTGGCGCAGCACGAGCTGTGGGGGGCGGAACCAGGTCCCTGCGCTGAAAACAGTGCCGGGACCTCTGCACATGCGCGCTACAGTGGGCGCGCATGTGCAGTAGCTCCAGGTGCCCAAAACTGTGGGAGGGGCCCGAAGCACGCAGCCCCTAGCCCTGGCCGAATGGCCTCACTGGAGCTGCTTGGATAAGGCTCCTCCCACCCGACTGGACCCGACCCCTGCTCCCCCCCGCCGCCCCCCCCCCCCCCCGGGGACTCGACCTCTGTCCCCCCCCGGAGCTCAGTGACCTGCCCCCGACTCTTCCACCCCGACCTCCGCAACTCCCGCCTCCCCCGGACCTTCGCGACTCTTCCCCACCCCGAGACCCGACTCCACCTACCCTTAAATCCAGCCCAAGTGGGCCCGGCCGTTCAGCCTCCTTCTCTCCCTCTCCACCCCCCCTTCCCTCTCCCCCCCCCACCCCCTTCCCTCCCTCCTCTCTCCTTTCCTCTCTCCCTCCCTCCTCTCTCCTCTCCCTCCCTCTTCCCTTCCTCCTTCCCCCTCTTCCCCCCATCTCCTCGCCCCTCCTCTCGTCCTCCCGCCCCCAACACCCTCCTCCCCCACTAACCCCATCCCCCCCATCTCCTGCTCCCCCTCCTCCTCCCCCCCCACCCCCCTTCTCCCCCTCCCCCTCCCACCCACCTTCTCCCCCTCCCACCCCCCTTCTCCCCCTCCCCTAGCTGTCAGAAACACAGACATTGACAGACAGAGAGTGAGAGACACACACACAGACAGAGAGATAGAGACACTGACAGAGACACACTGGGGGGACCGTCCCAGCACGCTGTTGGAGGACTCCCGGTGCTGCAGTCGGTAAGCAGAAAATGTTTTATTTATTGATTTTTTAAAAAATTATTTTTTATTTTTTTTGATTGATTTATTGGTTGATTTATTGATGTATTTATCATTTATTATTTATGTATTTGTAAAACTGAAGTGTTTAATGTTTGTAAACTTCCCTTTAAACTCCCCCCCCCCCCACCCCCCCATTCCCTACGCCTAATTTGTAACCTACGCCTGATTTTCTAAAGTGTAGACAAGGTTTTTTCGAACGTACAAAAATATTCACTTACTCCATTCTAAGTTAGTTTGGAGTAAGTTTTCACTGCCTAAACTTTGAAAACAGGCGTAAGTAGCCGGACACGCCCCCTTTTGAAAAAAAATCTGTTCCAAAGTGAAACTGTTCTAACTGACTAGAACTGGAGCAAACTAAATGCCAAGAATTCAAATTTCTAAGATACTCCATTCTAAACCAGTTGCTCCAAAAAAACAGGAGCAACTCAGGCCGAAACTTGGCCCCATAATCTTATACGTTTGATAAGATCACCTCTCATTCTTCTGAATTCCAATGAGTAGAGGCCCAACCTCATCAACCTTTCCTCATAAGTCAACCCCCTCATTTCCGGAATCAACCTTGTGAACCTTCTCTGAACTGCCCCAAAGCAAGTATATCCTTTCGTAAGTATGGAAACCAAAACTGTATGTAGTATTCCAGGTGTCGCCTCTGTTATATATGTGGACTTGTATTTACTCTGTACAGCCACCAGAGGGCTCATCCCCTGGAATCCCAAGGGATCCCATAATCCCTTGGGAGCACAGGTATTTAAGTAGGCTTCACAGGTTGGAGAGGCACTCTGGAGACTTGCAATAAAAGACTAAGATCACACTTTACTTTGAGATAGTGTTCAGTCAGATTCTTTCTCCATACACAACAGTCTCACTAATACCTTGTGTAGCAAGACTTCCCTGCTTTTATACTCCATCCCTTTTGCAATAAAGACCAAGATTCAATTGGCCTTTCTGATCACTTGCTGTACCTGCATACTAACCTTTTGTGTTTCATGCACAAGTCCCCCCAGGTCCCGCTGTACTGCAGCACTTTGCAATCTTTCTCCATTTAAATAATTACTTGCTCTTTGATTTATTTCTGCCAAAGTGCATGACCTCACACTTTCCAACATTATACTCCATCTGCCAAATTTTTATCCACTCACTTAGCCTGTCTATGTCCTTTTGCAGATTTTTTGTGTCCTCCTCACACATTGCTGATGATACAAAGGTGGGAGGAAAAGCAAACTTGGCTACATTGCACTCGGTCCTTTCTTCCAAGTCATTAATATAGATTGTAAATAGTTGGGGTCCCAGCACTGATCCCTGTGGCACCCCACTAGTTACTGATTGCCAACCCCAGAATTAACCATTTATCCTGACTCTCTGTTTTCTGTTAGTTAGCCAATCCTCTATCCATGCTAATATATTGCCCCCAACCCCATGAACTTTTATCTTGTACAAGTAATCTTTTATGTGGCACCTTGTCAAATGCCTTCTGGAAGTTCAAATACACCACATTCACTGTTCCCCTTTATCCACCCTGTTCGTTACATCCTCAAAGAATTCCAGCAAATTTGTCAAACATGACTTCTCCTTCATAAATCCATGCTGACTCTGCCTGACCGAATAATGCTTTTCCAAATGTTCTGCTACTGCTTCTTTAATAATGGACTCCAACATTTTCCCAACCACAGATGTTAGGCTAACTGGTCTATAGTTTCTTGCTTTTTGTCTGCCTCCTTTTTTAAATAGGGGTGTGATCTTTGTAGTTTTCCAATCTGCTGGGACCTCCCCAGAATGTTAATATTGTTTTTTCATTGAGTGCCAACTGTATTTTTATAAAGTTTTATGGGATCTGTTTCTACTTTACAGACTAAAACATTCCACTTAATAAATGGCCCATGGGAAGATAAAGGCTATAGTCATTACGCAACACTGTTAGATTATTGTAACAGCGTGGACTTGTAAGTAAATGTGTAACAAAGCGTGGTAACTTGGCTCAGTGATGGCACTCTTGCTTCTAGTTCAGGTTATAGGTTAATGCCCTGTACCAGGACTTGAGTGCGTAATCTAGATTTGTGCTCCATGGCAGTACTGAATGTGTTGCTCAAACGGCAATTTCGCTAGGCATGTGACTAGTAGTTGCCTGCGACGGTTCTTGAGTTAAATACCAAATGACACACTAGACAATGGCGGTGCCGTTAATGTTCGTTTAATACAGAAGAAGTACAAGACTCACCACTTATACTTTATAGTTACCCAATAGGTCCCTGGATGATCAGTCCGTCCTAACACTGTTTCGTCAAGGGTCTCTTCCCTGCTGCCTACTTCTGCCGAGTGTTGATCCTCGGTTCTCGCTATGGACTGTCCGAAACTTTCTACACTGCTTTTCATGCCTAACTAGTCGAGTTGGTGTCAGTAAGTCTGAGGTGATCAGGGTCTTTCCTGCTATCGAGTTGGTGCCAGTAAGTCTGAGGTGATTAGGTCAGTAAGTCTGACGTAATTAGCTTCTTTCCTGCTGACTCATTCTTTGTGTTGGGGGGAAATTGGCTCCGCTTTGTCTGCCCAGACCAGTGACCTTATGGCCTGTACTTCCACATTCCTCCCTTTGATCAATCATCATATATATATATATAATTATTTGGTCACAGTAGGGTTTTGGCTTCGATACGGGGTCCTATTTGTACTTGTCCTCTTCTTTTGATATTAATAATTTCTTCGTTTCCAATTCTCATAGGTTTCAACGGGTGAGTGCAGAAGCTTGGTTTGGGTATCAGGCAAATTTGTGTTCCGTAATGGTAGATCCTTTTGGTGGCGGTGAAACAATAAGTCGCATTTCCCAAATTAGTACTCCTGACAAATGTTTGGGCCTTCAGATTCAACATGGTCAGAGTACAGTTCTTGGCGGTGCTGTTCTTGAAACCACACTTTGCAGCGTTTTCGCAGCTGGCATCCATCTAGAGGATGGGGTTCCTTGTTCGAGGTCAGACTCTGAATTTGGGTATTAATGATCGAGGTGGAAACTCTACCCTCTGGTTTCCTGCAGGTTTTCCCATAATTATTCGATCATCCAGTTTCCGTAACTTGCACCTGAGTTTGGTTCTCTGCTTTCTTGGCAACATTGATTCATTGGTTGATAGTCTGAGCGTGACTTTCCAATATGGTGACCATTCTTTTCTCCAGCTTACCGTCAATTTTTCCTGCCTCCGTTACCTGTCTCTGATTATTATTTAAACTATTTAAAACCTGCTTTATTTGTCCGGTCAATCCCTTTATCTTGGCATTTAGATTAGTAATATCTCAGGTATTGACTGTGGCCATTCCTGCCCCGTACTCTGTACCCATGTCATTTGCAATGCGTCTTTTCTGTCGACTCTTTCCATTTTATTCGGTCCTATTTCTTGTCTCAACAGTAGTGAAGTCAGATCCTGATAGAATGTCCTTAAATTGTCCGGGTACCAGTTGGGCAACGAATATTAATTATATTAAGTACAACAGGTATCAACTCATACTCTACATTGTCATTGTTCTGGATCTGTAAAGCATGCACTCGCATGTTCTGCCACGAGGGAGTGCATCCCCTGAAGTCCCAAGGGATCCCAGCATCCCTTGGGAGCACTGTATATAAGCCGGCCCCTAAGGCCTGTTCCTCACTCTGGAGTGTCTTAATAAAGACTGAGGTCACTGTTACTTTAACCTCCCTGTGTGCAGTCTCATCTGTGGCAAAGAGTATACGAATCCAACGCAAAGATGCAGAAAACTGTGGGCATCCTGGAGAAGTTCCTGGAGGCTGAGGACTGGGAAGCCTATGTCGAACGGCCAGACAGTACTTTGTAGCCAACGAGCTGGGCGGAGAAGTAAGCGCTGCAAAAAGGAAAGCGGTCCTCCTCGCGGTCTGCGGGGCACCGACCGACAGCCTCATGAAGAATCTTCTGGCCCCGGTGAAACCCACAGATAAGTCATATGAGGAGCTGTGTACACTGGTTCAGGAGCATCTTAACCCGAGGATGAGCGTGCTGATGGCGAGGTATCGGTTCTACGCGTGACAGCGATCTGAAGATCAGGAAGTGGCGAGCTATGTCGCCGAGCTAAGGCGACTTGCAGGACAGTGTGAGTTTGATGGCTACCTGGAGCAAATGCTCAGAGACTTTTTTGTACTGGGCATTGGCCACGAGACCATCCTACGAAAACTTTTGACTGTAGAGACACCGACCCTCAGTAAGGCCATTGCGATAGCACAGGCGTTTATGTCCACCAGTGATAACACCAAACAAATCTCTCAGCACACAAGTGCTAGCAATGTTCATAAATTAACTGGAACTGTGTTTGCGAGCAGAAATGTACAGGGCAGAAACCATGAGTCTGCAACTGCCAGCAAGCCTCAGGTGACCCAGATGACTCAGAGTCCGCAACAAAGGATGAATGCAAGGCAATCCACACCTTGTTGGCGTTGTGGAGGCTTCCATTCAGCCTATTCATGCTGCTTCAAAGGGTATGTTTGCAAGAACTGTGGAACAATGGGGCACCTCCAACGAGCTTGCAGACGAGCTGCAAGCTCTGCAAAACCTGCTAACCACCATGTGGCAGAGGAAGATCGGTCCATGGTGGATCAAAGCAATTTCGAGCCTCAGAGAGAGGAGGCAGATGCTGAAGTAGACGGGGTGCACACATTTTCGAGAAATGTCCACCTATAATGCCAGGATAATAAAACACAGCATCAGTTGCTCTCCTTACGGAGTAGGTCTTCTCAATCTCCTCGAACCCAGGGCAGAGCCAGGCAAAGGTATTGGATGGTTTCTAGACCATGCGACTGTGTTCCTTTCTCTCTCTGGGAACCGTCGTTCTCACTTCCTTCTCCTGGCCAGGGTGGGGTGACTCGAGGTGTGAGACATAGCTTCGTAACTCCGTTACAAACCGTCCGTCGGACTTGGTGTCGTCTCATCGTTGGGGGCACAGGCATAATCAGATATCCTTGGGGCGGGTACCTGATTATCTTCTGAATCATTATCTTCTTCTTTGGTGGCTTCCACTGAACTATTTGCGGCCTCTAAATTTTGGATAGACGGCAAGACGGGTATTATACCTTGGGTTGGGAGTGGGTTAGCTGCTGGGTCAGGTGGGGCGAGCCCGGTCGCTTCTGAATCTAACATGACGTGGTACATGTGGCTGTTTATTTTCCCGAAGGGTTTTAGCTGGCTAACGTGGTGCCACTTATACTTCCCTTGGCCATCCATGACCTTGAACACTGAGGTGCTAGACTTTTCCATTAAATGGTCCGGCATATTTTTGTTTCCCAATTTCACTGCGGCAGCCATTCTAGCAACTTTCAAATATTTGATCAAGTCTGACATGTATTTCTCTGAGAACAGGGAAGTTTTCTGGATCTTGTTCAAATCTAATCCCATGAAAGCTTGGACACCTTTCATGACTGTTCCAGTCATTAGCTCGTAGGGTGAATAGCCTGTTGAGGCTACCACTGTGTTTCGGATGGCCATTAATACATAAGGGAGGACCTTGTTTCAGAACATGTGGTTCTGCTGTACTAATTTTCGTAACATTGTTTTTAATGTCCAATTCATGCGCTCTACCACTCCGCTTGATTCCGGGTGGTAGGCGATATGGAATTTCTGTTTTACCCCTGCCAATTGCATGACCTGCTGCATATATTGTCCCGTGAAATGTGTTCCCTGGTCAGAATCGATGTCCTCTGGCAATCCCCATCTGGAGAACACTTCTTCCATAAGTATTTTTGCAGTTGTGGCGGCCGAGTTATTGTTAGTTGGAAATGCTTTGATCCATTTGGAGAATACGTCCACCCCTACTAGGACGTATTTCTTACCACCAGGACAGGTGGGTAAAGGTCCTACACAGTTGAGTCCAAGTTGAAGTCCAAGGGCCCTTGCCCTGTGTCGGATTGTTCTGGGCACATATCAGACAGTTTTGACATACCCTTCCACTTTTTGCTGTATTCCAGGCCACCAGCATAGCTCCATCAATCTGGCCGCAGTCCTATCTATTCCCTGATGCTCATTGATCCTGTAGTTCGGGGGAGGGGGGTCATCTCTGAAGAGTTAAAAGTGAAAGTTTTCATGCAACATATCCGCGCATCATACGTTCCAGTGGGTACCTCAAATTGCTGCATTAAGTCTGACATTTTCCATATACATCTATTGGCCGGGTCATAGGTTAAATTATAAATTCTCATGAAATCAATTCCTATAATATGTCTCTCCCATGACAGGTAGAGTAGATAGGCATGAATGTTGAAAGAAATAGTGTCCCAATCCTATCTCTAATGGCTTAGTGAGCGTTGCCATTAGGCCATGGCCAGTAAAGCCACTAAGTAAGATTTACTGGTCACTCATTTCGTCGTGTGTTAATTGGTGTTTACTACTGAGGCAGGTTCTAGATCCTCCCGTGTTCCATAACCTGCTGTAATGCAGCCACTAAAATCTGTATTGGGTCGTCGGCTGCCTTCCTGTGGCTCTGTTTTGCCTCCTCACCCTCGCAACCTGGCTTCCCTCCTTTCGGGAGCCTACAATCCCTGCTCCAGTGTCCCAAATTCCCACAGTTATAACACTCTTGGGATTGACCCGCATTATTTGACTCTTGACACGGTGTTACTTTCTGCTTGTACAGAGTGTTATCTTTTTTTCCGGCATTTTATCAGTTCGACAAACACACATACTAATACATGGTACCACGCATACCAATAGCTTACACATTACAATCGTTCTCTCTTTCATGCATAATAGCAGTACACACCCTTTTCTCCACTGGTTCGCATTCTTGAATCGGTCTGAAAATTTTTATTTTAAAATACCAAATATATGTGATTGCCTCATATCCGGAACTCGAGGTTTTTCACACAATTTAAACCAACCAAATTCCACCATGGCCATAATGAAAGTTTGGTTTTCACAGGTTAATTAACCTCTAACCCCAAATTAATTCAAACCAATTTCAAACTAATGAGTGCCAGTTGAAAAAAATTATAGAGACACACACACACACACTTAAAGACAAGTTAAAAACCATCCATATGCTTTTAACTTTACCATTCACACTGAAACATCGGAGTTTTTGAGTCCAGCTTTCCTCCACCCTTGCCCATATCCGGGGGCTATCTGATATGCTTGCACTCATCCCTTTTGGACTGTGAGTTTGGGGTTTTCCTGGTACTCTCTCCATGCACTAGTTATGTGCCTAATGATCCATGCTTCTGTGTGGGTCTCATCAGAGGCTTCAAAATGCTTTACCGATGCTTTACCATGAGCATTGGCGTGGGAACATAAGGTTTTCCGCCACTGTGAACTTAGGGCATCTGTCAAGGTTGTTCTATCTAAACCTGCCCCAAAGACAGTTTTAAATACAACCCACAATCTTCCTGCATAGGCGACAGTGTTCCTGGTCTCCCTGTTTAAATTGAGCCATTTCGTCTACTGGGTTTTTACTATCTACTCCAGCGGCTGCCTCCACGGCTACCCATGTCAGTTAGGGTGCCTGTGCCTCGCTGTTGTTCTCGGGGAGCTCCGAAAATAATGGGCCCCACACATAGGCGTATAAATTTAACCATCTCCAATTCATCTAAACCGCCCGTTACTGCGGTCTGGTCTACAGCTGCTCTCCATAAGTGGTAGTTCTTCCCGTCGAACGGGGTCACTTCCTAAGCTAAATCCTGCAACTGGGTTATGGTGAAGGGGGTTACATATGTGGTGGGTGCATTGGCATCTGCTCCAGGAGTACGGGTAGTAGTTACGGGGTGCATGGGGATAGGATTGCTCCTCGGGGGTCCTGGGTATGGGGGTGGGTCATGGCCAGGTGCCTGTGGGGGTGGACGATACTCCCAGCGGTCCATATCTGAGCTACAATCACCGCCGCAGAGGTCACATTTACATGTCCCTCCCTGGTTTTCCCTATTTTGTCAGAGCACTTGGGGGTCGTCTTCCCCAAAAGCATGCATAACACCCTTTTGCATGATCAGTTGGCTTTCTAATTCTTTGATAGTTTTCTTGCACTGAGTATGGTCTGTTCTGTTTTCCCTATCGGTTATGTAAGCCGCTTGAAGGAATCTAAGGCCGGCTGCTAATTCGTGACATTTATTTTCCAACTTAGCTACTTGGTCTTGAGCCTCTGTGCACTTTTACTCATTTTCTCCTAATTTTATTTGCTATTATCTGCCATAGTCATACTAGTGCCAGATGCAACGTATGGAGTTTTTTTTATCGTTTTGGAGAGTCTCAATTTGATTGGCTAGCTCTGCCAATTTGAGCCTCAATTTCTTAACTTCGTCTGTCAATTTTGCTACATCTGTCTGACATCCTGATTTTTCGTGCTCACATTGGTTTTGTGACGTTTTGTTGAGGTCTCTCTGCTTAAGTAATTCTGCATAACATGCTGCCAGTAAGACACATTTGGACTCCTTCCTTTTCTTTTCCTTTTTAGTTTTGTCGAAGAATGAGTCTCTTCCAGGAAATCCGGGTGAGCTCATTGTTTCAAGCTATCCCCTGAACTGGTTAAACTGCTCTTCCCATGACTGGGAGATTCCACCTTTTCCTGCCATTTCTCCTATGTCTTTCCTATAGTTTTAACTCAGAATCGACCCATCTAGGTCGCCACTGTTGCTTGAACAACAATTTCGCTAGTCGTGTGACTAGTAGTTGCCTGCGACAGTTCTTGAGTTAAATACCAAATGACACACTATAGACAATGGCGATACCGTTGATGTTCGTTTAATACAGAAGAAGTACAAGACTCACCACTTATACTTTATAGTTACCCAAAAGATCCCTGGATGATCAGTCCGTCCTAACACTGTTCCCGTCGAGGGTCTCTTCCCTGGTGTCTACTTCTTTCGCCTGTTACACTTAGGTCCTCGTTATGGACTGTCTGAACCTATCTCTCTTTATACCCTGCTTTTCATGACTAACTAATCGAGTTGGTGCCAGTAAGTCTGAGGTGATCAGGGTCTTTCCTGCTGTTGAGTTGGTGCCAGTAAGTCTGAAATGATTAGGTCAGTAAGTCTAAGGCAATTAACTTCTTTCCTGCTGACTCGTTCTTTGTGTTGGGGGAAATTGGCTCCGCTTTGTCTGCCCAGACCAGTAACCGTATGGCCTGTACTTCCACAGAAGGAGTGCTGCATTGTTGGGTGATATCCTTGTTTAAGACATTAAACTGAGATCCTATCTGCCTGGATGTTGAAGCTGGAATGGGAAGACTAGGATTGATATTCTGGAAGTATGAGATCAAATGAGCTGAACTGGGATTCTTTATTCAGATCTATGTAAAGAAAAGGTTTTTGTTTTCCAACTGTGGCTGGGTGTCTCCACAATACATTTGTTTTTCTTTTGAAGATGAACTTGCTGAACCATTTGAAGTGTGTTTACTTTTTCCTGTTGCCCCTTCTCCCCAGCACTCTTGTCCCTGTCTGTTTTCTTTCTCGCTCTTGTTTTTTTACACACATATACCCTTTGTTGATCATGGTGGTGGGATAGTCCTCCTATTTGACATCTGAATGTTGTCCACTGTTGATGCTTTCTTTTGTTCACCAGGAGATGTTTGTGCTTGAGCTATAAGGCACAGGATTCCGCTCTCAGATTACCTGGTTTTTGGTAAATTTAGGTTATCTATGTATGTCTGTCAATGTCAGAATTCAAACATGGCTGAAATCTATAGTCTTTCCGGACTCTGGAGTAATGAGCTGAAAATGCTGGAAATTAGGCCAGAACCCTGCAAGCTTTTGAAGAGGTGGTCTCTAAGGCCTAGAAATTCGGGTCATTTGTGCCTCCTCTTAGCGTCCCCGGGGGAGGACTTTTCACCGGGGCACGGCACCGCTAACAGCTCCCGCTAAATTCTGCGGGAGTTTAGCAGCGACGGCGACCCGTGGTGCCTCGCTCCGCTGCACCGGCGATGATGACATCATCACCGTGTGCAGTGCCCCGGACTCTAAATTGGGTATCGCCCTGGAAACTGCACCAGGCGATGCCAGTGACATGGCCAGGCTGCCGGCCACTCGCGGGGCGCTAGTTAAAGGGGAGGTGTGGGCCTTTTATTTAAAAAAAATTATGGCATTTTTATCCTGCGCCCGGTTCGCACTACCGGTCCAGGTAGGCCCATTTTTAAAATGCAGAATTTGCAGCTTGGGCCTTCCCTTTAATTAAGGAACGAGCCCCTCATACGCAGCAGCACCATGTAGCCCAGTGCATAATGTTGTTTTCTGCTCCCAACAGCGTTCGCCACACTACCACCCCAGAAAGGAAGTGGAGCATGTTATTTTGCTGGGAGCCATAACCCCAATTTTACATGAGAGGCGAGATTCTGCGCCTAGCACAAAGTCGCGCGCCTCACGAATGTTACGGCCCCCAAGTGGGGTGCAACAGAACTTTTCCCCAGAAGTTTTACCCACGCCCCCCCCTCCCCCACAAGGCCAGCAGTGTAAGAGGAGGCGGGCATGGGCAGCGTTAAGCGCATTAATCTGGTGCAATTGCATAGGGCCCTGAGCCAGTCAGGGGGCCCGAGCGGATTCGGTCCTCATAAACTGCTGGCGGCAGCATTAGTCAGTGCAGGCAGACTGTGAGTAACGTACACGATTGGCCTATATGGATCTTTCCCATCATCGGCACAGTTTGGGCTGTACAGCCTGTGCAATTGCATAGTCAGGGGCCCTGAACAGATCCAATCCCCAAACTGAACCTTGGGGCGGAGCTGGGGCAAGGCCCTTTCACGCTGGGAGTTCTTGTGTCCCTGGCTCTCAGAAGGACCTTGGTGGTGGTGGTGGCATACCAGGTCAAAAAGCAGTTGTGGGCCCCGCCTCAGTGTTAAGGCTGGCATCATGGTCTGGACCGCCAAAGATGAAGTAATTTGTTTTTAAAATGCATTTCCCTTACAAAGGTGAATACAGGGGGTAATCCTCAGTTCTTTCCGGAGAGGATGATTGTAACAGCTCCTCCCTCTCCCTTGGCCATCCACGGATCTCTTTGCTGGGCAGGTGCCTGAGATGCGTCCCAAGTTGTGTATACACCTACCATAGTCATTCAAGTGAAGAGACCTCCCTATGGCCCCACAGACTTTGGTGGTATCAGCAGCAGTGGTTCTGGGCAGGCGCACTGATGTCAGGATGCACCTCCCTGTGAATTTTCAGTCCCCTGCCTTCTTAATTGTTATAGCTGCTAGTTTCAGACTGTTGACCTTTATGCATTTAAAAATGATCTGTTTTGACCAGTTGCCTGTTTAAGTGATTTTTCTGCTTTCAATTCTAACACAAATTACATTCTTTGATCTGTGCTTATAATGGTTTTAGGGCCATTTTCATTTCAAGGATGAGGCTGTTGAAACTTTGTTAGCCTTGTGTTTTAATATCGAGCTGCTTGTAAACACGATTGCAATAAAGTAAAAACATGATGGCCGCGAAATTTGGAGGTCTAGCGCTGGCCATTAAGGCTGGCTTTGCTGAAAAAATGGCAGCCGCCTAGCTTGTGGCACGGAACGAGATGGCCGTCATTTTGGGGAAGTTGGTAGCGCTGACGTCACCTGTGCTCGCCGCCCACATTTAAATTATGCAGATCGTGACGTCACTCGGCGTGCAACGTCTGAATTGACGCACATCTGTGATTTTGGACGTCGCCACTCTGGATAGCGCCCTCTGCAAACCATGCACGGAAGAACGTACATGTCGCAGTACTAAAGAGACGCTGCCACACTTCTTAAAAGGACACACACATCTTTCAAGTTTAGATTTTAGCTTTTGGACTTTTTTTTAGATTTTATTGAAATAGTGACTTGGTATAATACATTTTAAAAAGTTGTTAAAATGAGCAGGGAGTGCTGCTGGATGCTTGCAAGTGTTTGGATGTTAGAACATAAAAACATAAGAAATAGGAGCAGGAGTATGCCATGTCCCCTTCGAGCCTGCTCTGCCATTCAACAAGATAATGGCTGATCTGATCTTGGCCTCAACTCCACTTTACTGCCTGTTCCCCATAACCCTTGACTCCCCTATAGTTCAAGAATCTGTCCATCTCAGCCTTGAATATATTCAATGACTCAGCTTCCACAGCTTTCTGGGGTAGAGAATTCCAAAGATTCACGACCCTCAGATAAGAAATTCCTCCTCATCTCCATCTTAAGTGGGCGACTCCTTATTCTGAAACTATGTTAAAGGAAGGCTACTTGCTCACAGTCCTGGGGGCTCTAGTTGCAGTTCCCCCTGGGCTGCAACATCACAAGGAGATGAAGCAGAGGCAGCAAAGGGGACAAGTTGTTCGCAGAGGGAAGAGGAGGAAGCTGAAGAGGAGGAAGGAGGCAAGCCAGACAGCACCTTTCTGGCCAGGATATAGGGGATTGAATCATGTGCCTCTGGTACCAGTGTCCACAACCCCAATTCCCCTTTCAACATTCGTCCCACATTTTACCTTCCCTCTGTTATTGGCCATCACGGTGCCCTCTTGGACACAATGTTGAAATAAAAGCCACCACAAAGCCAACTTTCCAATCCAACTTTATCCATACATCATCCAATATTACATCAAAAAAAAAATCAACTAATCACCCTTGTGCATTCCCTTAGTGACTATCTTGCGTGTGCCTTTGCCTGTCCTAGTGAAGTTATGCAATGCTACCCCCATTGGCTGCAGCATGGCTGGTGGAAGGCTGCTGATTTTCATTGGGGAACACTGCAGATAGTTTTGCAGGGCGAGCTGGAGGAGTTGGGAGTGTGAAATCGAGTGACGGTATTTCTTCTTCTTCCCTTTCCTCTCCCTCTTCTTGGGTGTGTGAAATGAGGAAGGCACAAGGGTGGGGTTGTGGTGAGGGAAGGGTGGGAAAGCAAGTGGTGCATGCTTACACCACGTGCAGCTTGTAAATCAGAAGAGATTGTGGAATGTGAGCAGGAGGATAACGTATGAGGATACCATCATCTTGGATTCAAGCTCAACCATGCCCCTGACAAGAATGACCAGCACCGTCTCCTCGGGGGTGAAGTGAAGCTAGGAATATGAGGTGTGCCTTGTGTTTGGTAGAGATTGTTGGTAGGTGAGTGATTGAGGGGGAGGGTTGTGCATTGAGCAGTGTGTGAGGCTAGTGATGCAGTTGGTGGGAGATGGCTTTTGAAGATGCATTCATTGACGTTGACCACTCATCTGAGATCATGAAACTTTTTTGGGCACTGGAGCCAACACTGCTGGCAGTGACTGCCTCGGTAATCTGGTCCCACATTGTGCTTTCAGGAGGGCCTCCTGGCCCCCTGTGGGTAGAGGGCCTTTCTTGCAGTGTTGACCACCTGCACAAAGCTGTAATGCTGTATGTGACACCCTGGGTGTTCTTTCCCTGGCCTGTTGAACTATTTGTGTTAGTGCTGAAGCACTTTGAGCATTTTTAAGAACTTTAAGAGCTGCAGACTGCCTACTTCTGGAGGATTTTAAAATTTTATTTGCAGCAGGCAGTTCGGCTTTAAGGGCTAGCGACTGCCTTGAAAAGGAACAGGCTAGCTTTAAAGAAAGGCAGCCTCTCTCCAGCGATGTCAACTTGGGCCCCCTGCTGAGTGCACAGCCTGTCAGCAGCATGATAGTTACTAGGTTGTGCGCGCCTATCATATAAAGTAGCAGGCAGCACCAAATGGACGTGCTGCCTGCACTTTCTAAATGGCTGCAGGCTTACCTCGCTCGTTTCGGGCCTTATCGAATTTCACCCTCAATGTTTATTGATACATTATTAATAGCTAAAATTTCCATTTCTAGTAGGAACATTTATGTTGTGATATTTAAATAGATATGTAGTTCTATATCAGTGTTTTCTTCCCCAGACTTTGAAACAGACTTTCTCTCAGGTACAAATATCTCCCAGAAATGGGTGTGCTCTTTTGGGCTTTTAACTCTCCTTCATTGTTTAAATGGACAATGGAACTTCAGCTTGTAGTTGAGCCAATAAACACACTTTGGACAGTTACTTTTTGCTTTGTTACTGCATTTTGCTTTAGATATTTAGAAATGAGAGATTTTTTTTTCCTGTGTAGGTAAAATTCTGATTAATATTGGCCTATCACTGTTCAGATGATGAACTGATCAGTAACTGGATGTTTTTTATCAGTAGTCAATTGCAGGCAACAAAGACAAGACTTCAGTTATGCCCGATGGTGCCCTAACAATGGGCCCAAGTTTTGGGCCACGCCTAGAACGGCGCAGCCCCGACCTGGACGCCCATTTTTCGCGCCACAAAGTGCGCCTAAAAAAAACTTACAGATTCTCCGGCTCCCTGCTGGTCCTCTGCAGTCGGGCGCGGCGCAGCACGAGATGTCGGGGGGGGAGCTAGGTCCCTGTGCTGAAAACAGTGCCGGGACCTCTGCACATGCGCGTTACAGTGGGCGCGCATGTGCAGTAGCTCCAGGCGCCCAAAACTGTGTGGGAGGGGCCCGAAGCACACAGCCCCCAGCCCTGGCCGAAGGGCCTCACTGGGGCTGCGTGCATAAGGCTGCCTCCCACCCCCAGCTCCTGCTTCCTCCCGACCTGACTCGACTCCCGCTCCCCCGCCCCTGCCCCCGGACCCGACCCGACCCGCGCTCCCCCCGCCCCCCCACCCGACCTGACCTCCCTCTCCCTCCCCCCCGCCGAACCGAACCGACCTCCCTCCCACCACCACCCCGACCCCGACCCACGCTCCCGACCCCGACCCGCGCTCCCCCCGACCCGAACCGCGCTCCGGACCCCGGACCCGACCTGACCCAACGCCACCTACCTGTAAATCTGGTGCTGGGGACGGGCCCTGCCCGAAGTCTTGCGCCCGGCCGAGCCCTGCCAGTTCAGCCTCCCTCCCCCTTCTCCTCCCCCCCATTCTCCTTTCCCCCCTCTTTTCCTTTCCCCCCCTTCTCCTTTATCCCCTTCTCCTTTTCCCCCCATCTCCTTTCCCACCTCTCCTCCTTCTCCCCCCTTCTCTTTCCTCTTCTCCCCCCCTTTTCTTTCCCCTTCTCTCTCCCCCCTTTCCCCTTCTCCTCTCCCCCCCTTTCCCCATCTCTTCTCCCCCCCTTTCACCTCCTCCCCCCCTTCCCCTTCTCCTCCCCCCCTTCCCCTTCTCCTCCCCCCCTTCTCCCCCTTCCCTCCCCTTCTCTCCCATCCCTCCCCCTTCCCTCCCTCCCCCTCTGCCTCCCTCCCCTACCCCTGCCCCCCCCTCTCTCCCTCTACTCCCCTCCTCCCCCTCCCCTCGCTGTCAGAAACACAGACACTGACAGACAGAGAGTGAGAGACACACACAGACAGACAAGACAGACAGAGAGATAGAGACACTGACAGAGACACACTGGGGTGGGGGGTGGGGGGGCGTGGGGGGCATCCCAGCACGCTGTTGGAGGGCTCCCGGTGCTGCAGTCGGTAAGTAGAAAATGTTTTATTTATTGATTTAAAAAAAAAATTCTTATTAATTTTTTTTGATTGATTTATTGGTTGATTTATTGATGTTTTTATCATTTATTATTGGTGATGGCTCTTTATTTGTAAAACTGAAGTGTTTAATGTTTGTAAATTTCCCTTTAAACCCCCCCCCCCCCATTCCCTACGCCTGATTTGTAACCTACGCCTGATTTTCTAAAGTGTAGACAAGGTTTTTTCGAGCGTACAAAAATCTTCACTTACTCCATTCTAAGTTAGTTAGGAGTAAGTTTTCACTGCCGAAACTTTGAAAACAGGCGTAAGTGGCCGGACACGCCCCCTTTTGAAAAAAAAATTCTGTTCCAAAGTGAAACTGTTCTAACTGATTAGAACTGGAACAAACTAAATGCCGAGAATTTGAATTTCTAAGATACTCCGTTCTACACCAGTTGCTCCAAAAAATCATGAGCAACTGAGGCCGAAACTTGGGCCCAATATGCTGGGAGTCTGTATTTGGTTTAGTCACTGCTGCTGATATTACTAACATCGAAAGAATAATCGAATGACTGTGCCGTAGTTTGTCAAGCTTATTGGGCTATCTGACTTCTTCATCAAACTTTGCTTGTAACTCCTAACTGCTGAGATTAGAGAGGAGAAATATCTGAAATTAAGCATTGGCTCCACTACAGTTCAGGAATCACAAACATGTTGGTAGTAAAATTATTCCTCACTTACTGACAGGGTAAAACACCAGCCATTGTTAACATTTAAGCTATTACTGATCCTCTTGGAAAGAATAATGATTACTATTGTACTGTCAGGGACCTATAACTCTTCAGCTTTGACTTTTGGTTATAGTATTGCTGAAACCTGACACTGAATAAGGGAGTTAATCTTCCGTGTGAGTAGAATAAATACAATACACTTATCTTTGCTCTGTAGGCAATTAGTGATTGATCACTTTCCAGCCATGCAGTTTGGAATGAATTATAAGGTCTCCGTGCACTCTTGCCTCTACATTGTATGACCTTTTCACATACTTCAGTCGTATTGCCCCGACATTTTTATTTCCAGTGAGTATAACCAGTGTTGTGACACTGCTGTGTAATTTATTCATTTAATGAGAGAAAGCAAATAACTCAAGAGTGATAAAGTCACAACCAAGTTACGTAGTTCCCTTTCACTTTTGTAGTAGAATAATGAATGACGGGAAGTAATTATAATGTTAATCTCATCAAGATATTCTGAGGATATAATTTTTGAGTGTGATGCTGGACTATTCATTAAAAGGCAGAAGAAAGATATATTTACTGGTGATTACATGCTTGTGTGATTTGTCCTCAAAATAATGCAGTGGCATATTTATTCCATTGCAAGTTTCTCAGCTGGTGCCTGCGAGGCTAAGGTTGAGTAAAGTATGTGATCAGGTGAATTGTCCTTCTATTCCCCTGCTGCAACTGGGCCCATTACTTGTAATGGACTTGGAAAGAGAAGAGAGGGACATGCATTAGTTAGTGGCAGGGGTGAGCAGCGACAGATGAGTGGTAGCTCAAAGCACCATCACTTTGTCATGCAGCGTGTACGAGGAAGACATTTCAGTGAGAAGAGAAAAGGAGGGTAAGATGGCCAAAAACCTGCACGGCATATCCTTCAGCCCTACCAGTTTCGATGTTCCTGATGGACAGAGGACTAGTAGGGTTGGTGGCCCTCCTCCTGTTTCCAGCAGCTCCATGGTATTATGTGCCAACTTGTCCTGCAAGTAGAAAAGGAATGTGTTACTAGTTGGCCTGCCGAAAGGTTGTGAAGATGTGCGTGTCAGTATAGAATAGTGTGGATAGTGAGGGAAGTAACAGAGGACATTGATAGGTACAGAGTGCAAGTAGCAGTAGAAGAAGGTGCAGTGAAGTGTGCTACTGTGAATGTGGGAGAGATGGGGAAGTGGAGGATGGAAGGATTGTGAGTGCTGGGGCTACAGGTGGCATAGGGCTAAGCAGAGAGTAAGGGAGATGAGAGTAGGAGTTTTATATTAGCAGCTCTGGTCGGATCGTTGAATTTCTTTTGGCATTACTGGCAGTTCCTGGGTGCAGTGCTCCTTGCATTCAACTGCGCTGTCACTTCAGCTCACTGTTGCCAGGCTATTTACCTTGGCATTCTTCTCCAGTCCACTGGAAAGAGCATCTTCCTCCTGCTCCACAATGGCCTCCAGAACAGTGTCTGAAAATCTTGGAGCCCTTCCAGAATTTCTCCTGACCTCATTACTTTACAGCAATGACTGAGACTATGATTTTAAAACAGCCAAAGTGCACCTCCTCTTTCAGAGGTGCAGGCTGCCTTTCAATGGTGTCACTCAATTTCTCACCCCCTCCAATTGGCAAACTGCCAATAAACCGCTCGAGCAGTACTGGAAGCTTGCCAGTCATCATCAAATGAGGCTCAAGCACCAATTTGTTTCGTACCTCTCTCAACATCATCGGCTGCGCATATCGGCCAATACACCAATTTTGCACCTGTTTTTGGCGCAAGTTACATTTCTTTCCGATGGATTCTTGCATCCCATCTATAGTGCACTTTTGGGCTTGATATATTTATACAATTTTCATACCAGTCTCAAAAAGTTACATTTAGTATCAGTCTGACCTCAATTGAACCAGCTTGAGAGCACTTTCAAGAGATGGTCCCACATTGTCCTTTGTGCTCACTGCTAACACACCACGCATTTAAAAAAAAATGATACTACTGCTTGTGTTGACATTCTGTTTGCTTCTAATTGAAAATAAAGTATCACGGCAATGCAAGAGGCAGTATATTCTGCTTTCCTGCAACATCAGCCTGCAAGCTATATACCAGGAACACATTGACATTCGCTTATCCTAGATTACTACTCTCCCCCACCCCACTACACATTCCTTTTTCTGCTCAGAACGTCATCTGAACCAGTCAATCTACGGTTCAGTAAAAAAACTTCCGTCCCACTGACCATCATTCATATATATGACTCTTGGCTTTGCCGAGTCCATAGCTGCTGCAGAAACACTTTGCAGACAACAACATTTTTGCATCAAACTGTTACAGTTTAACCATGTTAACAAATGATAAATTAAATAATAAGCACAATAGTGACTTTCTCGCCTTCACCTAAATCCTCTTCGTCAGATGATGAGTATTCCTCTTACTGTTCCTCCGCCATGTGCAATCCTTTTTGTATTGTGAGAGTGAAACATGCAGCACACTACTACAATGCATGAGACTATCTATGGACTGTATTAAAGTGAGCCCCAAATCTATAAAGGACTTCAGGCAGCCCGATAGTATGCTCAGTGCTTGGTGTGGTTGGGCACCCTGCTGTTGCTGTTGCTGCTCCTCTTCCTCCTCTTCTTGCAACCAGATTAAAGTGACAAGGAGGGCACCCATCTTGAGCCATATGAATATTGAGATTGTGTAGGCAGAATAAATGCAGGAAAAAAAATCAGTCTCCGAAGCAAACCATCCTGTGGAAATCCCCCAAAAAGCAACTGCAAACAGTTCCTTATGCGCTGAGTGATTGCCCTTTAAATACTGCTTCTAATGTCCCTCTGAAACCAATTCTGCAAGGTTTTTCTGAGCAGCTTCAGACGTGTTAAAAGTGAAGCGGGGTCCTAATGACATCACAAGATCCTGATTTGCATGCAGTCATGTAGCTCCCACCTGCTTCTGCTGGGCATCTAAAATGCCTAAAAACGATGTGTGCTTATTAATATGTGGGAATTGAGTGGGAACAAAGCAGCAAGTCTTTCCATCACAAATGTTCGCACGTGGCCTCATGTTGCTCAGAACTTCTTCCACGACAACTGTTGGCAGAAAACCATGAGCAAAGACACTCAACTACAGCAAACTCAACCTTTACAATATCATTTGCAAATTGTGAATAAGTATCATGTGATCAAGGGGTTAAAATTCTCCAAATTTTCAGTAGAAAAGTGTAATAGCAGTTTAAAAGTAAGCTCCGTGTTGATTTAAAAAAAATAAGAAAGGCCTATGATAGAATGGATAATATGATCATGCTATTCAGGAAATGCAATCAGTTGTCCATATGAATGCTAAAAACTGGAACAGTTACTAAAAGTTCACTTTAACATAACACATCAGCCAGTCTCCTTTGTACTGCAGCTACCGAGATTCTAATCCAATTGGGAACCATCAGTGAGAAAAACAATTTCACATCTACACAGCAAATTGCTAGAAAAATTCATGGAGATAGATTTTTATCTTTATGGCCTGGGCGGTAATCTGCTGGAGTGAATTGTCGCTTGTTGTAGCATCGACCTCATTTTCATTCCAGTGATTTCAACGGAATGAAAATCGAGTGGGTTCTACAATGGGCAGGCAATGCACTCCGGCAGTTTAACGCACAGACAGTGAAAATAAACATCTATCCGCATCATTAGGCCAATTTACACCGAGCAGGCAGTGGGCAAGGCAATCGGATGCCTGCTCAATGTCAGAGATCTGAATCGCCTTGATAGTCAGGCCTTATTTATATCGCATAGGCGAGCTGACCACATGCTAGTAACGTTAATTAGCAGCTCCCCACTTTGGGGGGTGTGATTTTGAGCAGAGCAAACGCCTAATTAACATGATTATTAACCTCTTAAAGCGAGGTGTGCATTAAATTTGAAAATATTTTTAGTACGGTGTTTGGAATGTTCTATGATAGACAGCTCCTGCAAGGGCTCCTAGTTAAGGCAGTGCAGCTGTGGAGGTCCCGGTGGTGCAGGTGAAGGTCTGTAAACAGCTTTCAAGTACATTGCACAATTGCATGTATGCCAAAATCAGTTTTCCTTTGAAGCTGGAACCCTGAAGTTTTCCACAACAGAGCTTGGAGCCAAGCTTTCCCTCCAGCGAGCCACATCCTGGGCAATCCTTTCCACTAGTCCCTATTTTTGCTCACTCATACTGGGTGCTTCACCAAATGCAGACTCCTCTAACTCACTCTCAAAACCACCAATCTTTCTGCTGGTGCTTGGGATGGGTGGAGTGCGTGACATCAATGGAAAGGAACATACATGGCCTCGTGTATAACAAGTGGCCGATCCGTTACTAGCCAATTTATGGCCCCCGTCAAAGTTAAAAGTTCCGTCCAGTGAGTCAAAGTAAAGATGGGCAAAACAAAATTCCAAATCTCGCATTTGAAGCATAAGGAGATTTCCAAAAAAAGCAAGCCATCTCCAATCTGCAGAAATCACAGCAGATGATGTCAGTATCTGGAACAATGACAATCCTTTAATTTTAATTAATGTTATGGAGGCCTTTATAAGAACAGCTCTGGAACATGCTGAGCAAGTTTGGCTGTTTTGATCAGATCATTAATACTGAAGGGCAACTCTGCAACAGCATGGATTGCTGATAATTATGTATCCCTCATAACAAATGGTTTGAGATTCTATACTTGCTACAAACCTTTTCTACAGCAGGACTGAACCATGCAACAAGAGACTTTAAGAAGGGCATATAATTTGACCTCAGCAGACTGTGTTGATACTGGATTCTTTTCCCTTCAATCTGTTTTAGCGAATTCACCGACACACGAACACTTTTAGTCTTAGCAACATAAGACCTTTATTAGAGAATTAGAGAATCTCCCAGCCGGGACCTGTTAAGATAAAGGGGAACCCACTCGAGTCGAGTTTGTCCACCTCTGTCCTGACAAGCTACGTAACAGTACAAAAGCTCAACACTTATACATTGTTACAGCAGAACACATTTGAGTGACACTCAGTTTATACAATCATTGGTCGATTTCCCCCATAGCATACCCAATTGCAGGCTAACAACTCTTTGACATAGGGCGGGCCCTATGGATATGTTTACAATTTCGGTCTTACCAGCATTTCCCTATTTCATGGCTGGATATAGCAGCCCCTTGTCTGACTCATGTCTAACTTTTGCTTTTTCGCGTAACTCGTGTTTGACCACAACTCTGAGTAATCCTTTGTTTGTGTCGACAGGGCAAATATCGCAGCTTGACATTTTCTTTTAGCCATTTTCCCATGATTCCCTATCTCCATCCTTTTGCTACCTTCTCTAGCCATCTACCACTTTCGCAATCCTTTTTCACATTCTCATTCCCCCCTTTTATCATTCTATGATAACCCTGGTGATTATTCCAGGAGTATCGCATTCAGCCGTTCGCATTCTTGTTTCTCATACTCTTCTTGATTCTCGAGTAAATAGGATCCCCATGATCCTCCGAGTAACCAATCTAACCAACCATCTCCTTTCTTTGGGCCCTGCCTAAACTCATCCAGCTGCTTTTTTATGGCATCAATGGCCTGGGTGATATTGTACGATTTGTCCGTGACATGTGTTATACATTTGTCCCCTATAATTGTGCACACTCCTTCTTGTTGGGCCAGCTGATAATCCACGGCATAGCGGGTTTGCTGTGTATACAATCTTAGTTCAGACAGCTCTCTGTTGATGGCATCCAGTCCCTTAGACATGCTATTTCCCAAAATGGTCAATCCGCAAATAAGGTAGTTCCTATTTTTGGCACTAATTACCCCTGCCGATCCACCCTACAGATAGGGCCCCGAGGAACCCGTAGCCGAGTGATGATCCCAGCGTGATAGGATCCTCCCAATCGGCACAGAACTCCTTGCTGATGGCCCGTGTTACTATCCTTCTCTGGGTATGCCCCCTTTTGAGGCATGGGACAGTAAGTGGTCCTATAGTTCCTACTGCAAAGAGGACCGGGAGGGTCGGTGTGGCTGTCTTAAAGGTACCATTAAGGAGGAACACAAATCCTTTCTTAGCTCTATAACACTTTACGTTAGTGTTGCTAACACTCGTGAACTGCTTATACCACCAATTGCTAGGTTCCCTTGAATTTGAGCCTGATCCTACCAATTGGTAAGCATCAAACGGGTATGCCCATGTTTCTGAGCTGACATGAGTTCCGTTACACTGACCGCAGACAACTTGCCTTCCTGCGGTCACATTCAGGCATCTTTGCTCGTTACAGGTACAAGTAAACTGGCCCTTACACACTCGACAGTGCTGACGGGCACACTGCGTCTGCACACAGGTGGCGTTCCCGGGGACCAGGGCATATACACAACCCCACCCTTGTCCTGAGAAGCAAAGCGGGTAGCTTGCAATGTCCGAGCATACCGCTCCGCTCTTTCCCTGGGATCCCCTGCACTCAGGATTCATGGAGTCTATTAATTCCACACATCTTCCCGGTATACCCTTTCTATATTCACCCGTTTGTCCCTCACAGGGTGCATCCGAGGTATCTGCCGTATATAAGTCGCGGGGGGTCCACCCAGGGGTAGCCACGAACAGGGCCTCTACTGATTGGGCTAGTGGGTAACACACAGTTCGATTGCCATGCAATCGGGTATGGGTCTGATAAAATAAGTTATCCTGTAGCCCTTCTAGTTCTGCTAGGATAGCACAAGATAGCACAATTATACCTGCTAGCTTACACATGGTTAAATAATTTTAGACGATACTATACATTAGTTAACAATAGGATAAGGATAGATCAGAAAACAGCTAAGTCTGCTTGTTCCATTCTCTTACCGTGTTCTTGGCGTTTTTCTTCCTGCCCCAAGGATGTGGTTTATTCAGCTATGGAGGAGAGGAAGTCTGGAACAGAAACAAGGGTTAGGACCAATGAGAGGCTCATTATGAAGTAATAAGTTTACAGTGGTGCAGGTGAACCCAGGCACTTCTCCCTTCAACCTTAACTGCAGTGGGGGTAGTGAGTAACACCTGAAAAGGCCCCTCCCATCGTGGCTCTAGTCCCTTTCGAATCCATCAGGACATACTTCCCTGGTGCCACGAGAGATGATTCGGGTAACACTGGGAGGTCGAGGTGAGCCTCTCGAACCTGGTTGTGAGCTAGTCGCAGAGCCTGAGTCAGAGAAAGAACATAGGTGGTCATCAGTCGAGCTGGGATACCATATCGAGGAACAATTTCCCTTATTATCACCTTAACAACAGTTTGAGCCTTATTGTCCAGGGTAGGGTAGGCTTCGATCCATTTACTAAACACATCAACTATTACTAACACATATTTGTAACACTGAACTTTTTGCAACTCAATGTAGTCCAACTGCAAGGTCTCAAAGGGGCCCTCTGGTAGGGGCGTCTTACCCCAATTACAGGGGACTCCCTTCCCTGGATTATGCTGTTGGCAAACAAGGCAACGACTACTGATGTTCTGGGCTCGCATCTGGAGTCTAGGGTGCCACCAAGTGGCCAAAAGCGTGTCACTTGTTGTCCTTGCTCCACAATGAGTAGCAAAAATGCATACATTCAATAACCCATAGAGCCAACTCGTCAGACATGCAAGTCTGTTCCGCGGGAGTGGTCCAGAGTTTAGAAACATTGTCATAAGTACATCCATAATCTTTCCACAACAGTTTATCTTTTTCAGGAGCGACCTCCTGTGCTTTAATGACATCTTGGATGGTTGGCATTGGTTTTTCCGAGGCTAACTTATCCTTGGCAGGACTTTTAGTTTGACTCATCATTCTAGGCACCACCATTTGTTGTCCACGAGAGGCCTTTTTAGACTCTCGGTCAGCACGGCGGCTTCCTATATTGACCGGAGAGTTTCCGGTAGTGTGGGCAATGCACTTAACAATAGCAATACATTTAGGGAGCATGAGGGCTTGCAACAAATCTGATACTAGTTGCCTATGAGATATCTTGTTTCCCTGTGAGGTCAGGAATCCCCTATTTTTCCATAACTGTCCGAAATCATGGGCTACCCCAAAGGCATACCTAGCGTCTGTATAGATACTGACTTTGAGGTCTTTGGCCAAGATACAGGCTCGGGTGAGGGCGAATAGTTCAGCTTGTTGGGCAGAATAGGCGGTTTCAAAGGCAGCAGATTCCAAGACCTGATTTTCCTGGTTTACTATGGCGTATCCTGAGATTCTATTAATCCTGGATTAATAGAAGAACTTCCGTCAACATACATAATACAGTCTGGGTCTTCCATTGGTACGTCAACTAAATCTTCCCTGACCGATTAGGCCTCCTGAATTAAAGATAAACAATCATGACTGGGTTCTTCCTCATCTTGGGGTGGCTCAGTAAGAAAACAGGCTGGATTAATGGCAGTACAGTGCTGAAAGGTCAGCTTAGGATTATTCAGTAGGTAGATCTCATATCTGCTTTGACTGGCCATGGTAAGGTGTTGAGTCTGCAGTTGGCCCAGGAGGGCGGCTACGGAGTGGGAGGTGTTAAGATAACGGTAGCACAGTCTTTCAGGATTGTACAATACAGTTGAAAGGGCCGGTCATAGAGGGGCCGGCCCAAAACCGGAGCTTGCAGCAGGGCTGTCTTTAGTTCCTTAAAGGCTTGAACGTCTGTGGCTTCTATTTCAAAGCTGCCTTCTTTATTTGTGTATGGTGTGAGGTGCTTAGTCATCAGGGCAACGTTAGGGATCCAGGATCTACAGTAATTGATCATCCCCCACCACTGCCGCATCTGTTTAGCCGTGCTAGGGACTGGAAACTGGCAAATTGGTTCGTCATCCGGGGAGGTTCTCTGTACAATCAAGCTACGTAATCGGGGGACGGTTGGCCAAAGGGGTTGTTCTGGGAGAAGTTAGTGTAAGATCCCCGTCCTCTCCCCGCTTGCCCCCTCCTCTTCCTCCTCTTCCTCTTTCGTGCCGACGGGAGGGACACTCTCTACTCCAATTTCCTTCTTGCCCACAATTAAAGCATCCATCTCGTCTCTCCCATCCTCGGCCTCTTCCCATACCGGGCCGGGGACAATAGGGTGGTCCGTAATTAGCAGGCCCGGGCCATTCGGGTGTTGGGTATATCCGTATCCTTGGTTATCCACCCAACCCTTTACACAGTACTGTCGTTCCATCTGGTATCCCCTCGGGTCGGACCAGGGTCCTCTCCATGGGGGTTCTTCCTTTCTAGTCACATTCGGTTTTGACCCGGGTCAGGGGTGCGCCTCCTCCTTCCCCTCCTTTCTTCTGCTGCCAATAATATTTATCTTTAACTCCTTTCGCTGGAGTGTAAGATGGAGGGGGATGGGAAAGAGGCTGTGACAAAGGGTCAGAGGCTGCAGGAGGCGCCGTTGGGCGCGGCTGTGTCCATTCATCAATTTCATCATCAGCCTCGGTCAACGCAAAACCAACCATTCGACTACGTAGTCTATCTGTACCCTTCTCAGAGGTCCCAGGGGAACTCTTAGTACGTTTCTCGTGCGCGCACTCTACAGTTTTAACATGTCCTCCCTCTGTCAAGGACAGCCCTAATTTAGTGGCGTTTTCCTGCCAGCTTGACAGAAGGGACTCATCTTTCAGCTTTTGACAGTACTGTCTCCATTTGGCTATTAAATCCTTATCCCTTTTTTAACCACCGGGACCATATATTTTGTTTTTACTCAACAAACCTATCCTTTGTGCATTTCCTGGCTCCGTAACTTATCATCCGACTATATGTAATTCAATAAGGTTCACACTCTTAAACTTCCCACATACAGGACAACACTACGAAGGGTTAAAAAACTTTCACTGTTTGAAAAAGTGGGTGGAACTAAAGCAAACCACAACTCCCCGGTTTCCCCAACACAAGCTTTCTCATCCACAGTAAAAATCATACAAGCATTTAAAACAGACGTTCACAAGAGTCTTTTTTTTTTGGATCCATGACCTTTCAGGGAATTCGTAGTTTTACCTAAATTACCCATCCTTGTGTCGCCGCACGTTGGATCGGGGTCCTAATTAATCCGAATCGTCCCCCACGTCGCCCAGTGGTGATCTCAGTTTAGCTTATCCAGAGCCTAGGTGGACCAAGTGATATACAGGATCAACACCGCACCTGGCGTAAGTACAATTTAAAATTTACACAGTCCCGCGTAGTCCCGCAGCTTAATTTTATGTAATTCCCTAACCTCCGCGTTTCTCTACGCGGTTCGCGCGATTCTCTATTTACTTGGGCCTCGAACCCACACAGCCTGTTCGTGACGCCGCACGACAATCCTTACTTAATTTACTTGGGCCTCGAACCCACACAGCCTGTTCGTGACGCCGCACGACAATCTTTCTAGGTTCCCGATTTAAATCCAATCAGTGCCTAGACGGGCCAAGTGATATACAAGGTCGACGTCACACCTGACTTGGACACTTATTTACTAAATTTAAAACGTGTTCGCCAGATTGACTTGGATCTCGTTCAGACACCACTTGAGAACCAGCGAGTGGCTAAACTTTCCTCAGACTTTTGAAACCGGAGGAAACTGGAGCAGTATTGAAATTATACTTACTCCAGTGGCCATTTCCCTCTCGTCTCGTCCAAGGCTAGTCTAGCTCTTAATTAGCAAGTTTTCGGCAGTCGTCCGTTGAGATCCCACTTCTGACACCAAATGTTGATACTGGATTCTTTTCCCTTCAATCTGTTTCAGCGAATTCACTGACTCACGAACACTTTTAGTCTTAGCAACATAAGACCTTTATTAGAGAATTAGAGAATCTCCCGGCCGGGACCTGTTAAGATAAAGGGGAACCCACTTGAGTCGAGTTTGTCCACCTCTGTCCTGACAAGCTACGTAACAGTACAAAAGCTCAACACTTATACATTGTTACAGCAGAACACGTTTGAGTGACACTCAGTTTATACAATCATTGGTCGATTTCCCCCATAGCATACCCAATTGCAGGCTAACAACTCTTTGACATAGGGCGGGCCCTATGGATATGTTTACAATTTCGATCTTACCAGCATTTCCCTATTTCATGGCTGGATATAGCAGCCCCTTGTCTGACTCATGTCTAACTTTTGCTTTTTCGCGTAACTCGTGTTTGACCACAACTCTGAGTAATCCTTTGTTTGTGTCGACAGGGCAAATATTGCAGCTTGACATTTTCTTTTAGCCATTTTCCCATGATTCCCTATCTCCATCCTTTTGCTACCTTCTCTAGCCATCTACCACTTTCACAATCCTTTTTCACATTCTCAACTGAGCCAAAACTAAGATAAAGCAACATGTTATCCATGAACTTTTAGGCATTGATGAATTGCATTTCATTTGTCCGTCCTTAAGCCGATCAGTTATGTTGGATCAGTAAAACAAAAGGCTGAAGTTATGCACCAGGCTGCCATAGGCTAATCTTACAACAAACATGACAGGGAACATAAAACTAAAGGCAGTGGACAAATTTATATGCCTCGGCAGAATACTCCAATGTGATGTGTAGTTGGACCACAAGATCAACAGTTGCATTAGAAAAGCTAGTGTAGCATGCGCCCAGTTGTACAAAATTGTTTGGAGACCATATCATCATCATAAGCGGTCCCTCGTATCGAGGATGACTTGCTTCCACACCAAAAAGGGATGAGTTCACAGGTGTTTCAATGAAGGACCTAATATTCTAGGACCCAAACTACATCCTGAAGGGTGGAAGATGCCTGTGCGGTATTTTTTTAACGTGTGGTGGCAATTGCACACCAGCCATCATATAAGCTTGACAGAGCAAGGTCTTGGTCCAGTGGCAAGGATTAGCCAAGTCAACTGGAGACCAGCTCTGCTGCACGGACCCAGTGCGCACACAATCGTAGTGTGGGTTGGCCTCTGCTGCCCCTAGGCCTTCGCCTCTTCTGGACCCCGAATTCACGCCTCTCCTGGGCCCCGATCGCGTTGCTCCACAATGACTTGGCGCTCCTTCGCCCTGACCTCGCCGCTCCTGCTGTACCTGCCCACGCCCCAATCACCGACCTGAACCTTGGTGACGTCCAATCCAGTTGCCCTCCTGCACCAGCTCGCGCTGTACCTTGCAGTGGTACGCCACCACGCTGCTCCAGGGGCTACCGCTCGCCTTTTATGGCCCGACCTGCCACTGATATAGACCATATGGCCTGCAGTTAAAGACAATGTTTAGGTGTTCAGTGCAGGTATGCTTACTACACTTCATATGGATATGAAATATGGATTCTTTGAAATCAGCATGTGAAGCAGTGAGATTGATTCCACGAAAGGCACTTTAAATGTCTCATGAAAATGCAGTGGGAGGATACAGCGGTGGCTGAAGTGCTACGGTGAACCAACATGCGTGCAATCAAATTCATAGTTATACAGACACCATTCAGCTCTGGTGGATTGGACATGTTGCCTGCATGTCAGACAAACTGCTTCCAAAAGCCAGGTATTGACAAGAAAATGTACAGCAAGAAGTCAGACAAAACACTTCAAGGATAACCTGAAATAAAGACAAAGAGTATGATATTCATCCAACATACTGAGAAAATGTTGTCAAAGATCGCGGAGCCTGGAAATTTTCTGTAAAGTGTATGTCACACACGTCAAAACCAACACTGTATCAGCAGAAGAAAATTGTTGCAGAAAAGTAAGCAAACAACAGGCAGTTGCTCACTGTCACTCGCAGGCAGCAGCTCAAAAAATGACTGCACGTACTTTAGAGAGTAGTACAGAGGCGGGATCTGCATGTGGTGAGTCACTGGGCATGAGTGGCCTGCAGCCAAGGCAGATGGAAATGGTAGGGCAGATGCCAGCTAGTTCTGCAGCAGAGGAGTCAGATGAAGATTTGATAGGGCGGCCTTCAGAGGCAGGGTGATGGGCATGCACACAGAAATGGTTGGTGCATTGGCAGGCCTGCCAGAGAGCCTCTTATCAGTGTTGAGGAGCATGGAGGAGTCCGGCTCCAACATTACACAGGGCTATGCGCAGAGCTTGGAGCCCATGGTTTCCAGGATGGAAGTGATGGGCAACTCCATTAGAGCACTTGTGGACCCAATGATGCAGGGTCTGATGGACAATGTCTCATCTTTCATTGCAGCACAAGCGGAAGCGACCCGGCATCCGAGTGCTGCAGTGGAAGCTCAGACTTCTATCATGCAAGCTCAGAATGCACTCATGCAGGCTTAGCTTGCTGCCACGCAAGCTCAGACATCTGCCATTGTAGCTGCGTTTACCAGTGTGGAAAGGGTCTTGCAGGATTTCAAAGCAATCCAGCAATCTGTGCTCCCAATAGATTACTAGGATTGCTGAGGCATCGACCCTTGGAGTGGCAGTAGCTCTGTGGAGCACTAACTGCTATCCTATCTCAGGATGATGGTATTCGTACTTCCATCACTGCCACTCCGCCAGTGCCCTTGCTGGTACGTATCAGCCAGCCGGCCCAGATTGCTGCTGCCCATACTGAGGTGATGCAGTCTACAGCTGGGTCTTCTAGGCCCAGAGTTCGTTGTCATCCTCCAAAGCCATCTGCAGTCTTGCTCACTGAAACTTAGCAGCCTTCCACCAGCCATGCTGTAGCCACTGGGGTAGCACTTCTTAGGTTTATTGGTATCACACAAGACCAAGCACAATTAAGCCAACATGATTTAATGTTGTCCTAATACCCTTGTACAAGACCATCAGCAGGCCGGAGCCATTAGAGGGAGCAGCGTGCAGCGGCAGTGCGCACTAGGTCCATGCAGCAGAGCAGGTCTCCAATCGTCCTGGTTAACCCTTGCCACTGGATAAAGGCCTAGTTCTGTCAAGCCCGTGTGGTGGCTGATGTGCAACGGTCACCACACGTTTAAAAAAAAATCCACACACAGGCATCTTCCACCTTTTCAATTGGAGTTCAGGACTGGAATATCGGGTCCTTCATTGAAACATCTGTGAACTCATGTGGAAGCAAATCATCCTCGTTCGAGGGATCGCCTATGATGATGATGATGACGTGGGAGCATTAGGATAGGCAAAGGCACATGAAAGACGGGCACTAATGGAATGCACAAGGGTGATTAGTTGACTTTGTTATGTAGTTTTGGAATTAATCATTTATAAATTACATTTGAAATATATCTTTTGTGGTGGCTTTCATTTCAGCGTTGTGAAGGACGCTGTGATGTTCTGTGGGGAGGTGTTGAGCAACAGGGATCTGGGGTTTCATTCAGGGGAACCAGAGTCTGATGATGCGCTCGTGGACAGCCCATCCAGAATGGGGTTTTGCAGATTGTCTCCTCCTCTTCCTCCTCCTGAGGTGGTCGCGGAACTCGTGGTGGCAAGGACTACACCCTCATGATAGCCAAGTTGTGAAGGATGCAGCAGACCACCACGAATTGGGACACCCACTCCATTGAGTAATGGAGAGCTCTTTCCGAGCAGTCAAGGCAGCAGAGCCATAGCTTGAGCACCCCAATAGTATGCTTGATGATGTTCCTTGTGGCAGCATGGCTCTCATTGTATGATTTCTGGCCACGAGTGGTGAGGTTTCGAGGGGAGTCATCAGCCAGGTGTAGAGCGGGTAGTCCTTGTCACCTTCAGTCACCCTGGGGTTCGATGTGGTGGCTAGAAGATTGCTGGCACAGCAGACTGGCGTAGGATGAAGGCATCATGACTGCTGCCAGGACATCGGGCATTCATCATGACGTGCTGGGCGTGGTCACATGGCAACTGCACATTAAATGAGTGGTACCCTTTGAAGATCATAAGAAATAGCAGGATTAGGCCATACGGCCCCCTCCGCCATTTAATAAGATCATGGCTATTCATCGACCCCAACTCCATATCCCTTGATTCCCCTAGAGTCCAAACATCTATCTATCTCGGCCTTGAATATACTCAAAGACTCACCATCCACAGCCCTCTGGGGCAGAGAATTCCAAAGATTCGCAATCCTCTGAGTGAAGAAATTCCTCCTTATCTCTGTCTTAAATGGCCTTCCCCTTATCCTGAGACTGTACCCCCTAGTTCTAGACACTCCAGCCAGGGGAAACAACCTCTCAGCATCTACCCTGTCAAATCCTCTTCAGAATCTTGTATGTTTCAATGAGATCACCTCTCATTCTTCTAAACTCCAGGGAATACAGGCCCATTCTACACAATCTCTCATCATAAGATAGCCCTTTCATCCCAGGAATCAATCTATTGAACCTTTGTTGCAAAGCCTCCAAGACAAGTATATCCTTCCTTAGATAAGGAGACCAAAACGGTGCACAGTACTCCAGGTGTGGTCTCACTAAGGCCCTGTACAATTGTAGCAAGACTTCCTTACTCTTGTAATCCAAATCCCTTGCAGTAAAGGCCAGCATTCCATTTACCTTCCTTATTGGTTGCCGTACCTGCATGGTAGTTTTCTGTGTTTCTTGCACGAGGACACCCAAATCTCTCTGAACACCCAACATTTAAAAGCTTCTCACCATTTAAAAAAAAATTATATTTTTCTATTCTTCCAACCAAAGTGAAGAATCTCACATTTCCCTACATTATACTCCATCTGCCAACTTACTGCCCACTCACTTAGTCTATCTATATCCCTTTGCAGACTCTTTGTGTTCTCCTCATACCCTGTCCCACCTAGCTTTGTATTGTCAGCAAACTTGGAGAGACATTTCACTTGGTCCCTTCATCTAGGTCAATATAGATTGTAAATAGCTGAGGCCCCAGCACTAGTTACAGCCTGCCAACCTGAAAAAGACCCGTTTATCCCTACTCTCTGTTTCCTGTCCGTTAACCAATCCTCTATTCATGCTAATACATTACCTCCAATCCTATGATCCCTTATCTTGTGTAATAACCTTTTATATGACACCTTATCGAATGCCTTTTGGAAATCCAAATATACTACATCCACTGGTTCCCCTTTATCGACCCTGCAATTTACATTCTCAAAAAGCTCTAATAAATTTGTCAAACACAATTTCCTTTTAATAAAAGCATGTTGACTCTGTTTAATCATGTTATACTTCCTTAACAATGCATTCCAGTATTTCCACGACTTGTGGAGTATAATGTCCGAAAGTGTGCAAGAAACACAGAAAACTACCATGTCCGAAACTTTGGCATGAAAAATAAAAAAGCAAATTATTATTTAAATGGAGAGAAATTACAAAATGCTGCAGTACAGAGAGACCTGGGGGTCCTTGTGCATAAAACACAAAAATTAGTATACAGGTACAGCAAGTAATCAGGAAGGTAAATGGAATGTTGGCCATTATTGCAAAGGGGATGGAGTATAAAAGTAGGAAAGTCTTGCTACAACTGTATAGGGTATTGGTGAGGCCACACCTAGAGTACTATGTACAGTTTTGGTCTCCTTATTTAAGGAGAGATATTGGAGGCAGTTCAGAAAGGTTCACTAGGTTGATTCCTGAGATGAAGGGGTTGTCATATGAAGAAAGGTCGAGCAGGTTGGGCCTATACTCATTGGAGTTTAGAAGAATGAGAGGTGATCTTACTGAAACTTATAAGATACTGAGGGGGCTCGACAAGATAGATGCAGAGAGAATGTTTCCCCTCGTGGGGGAATCTAAAACTATGGGGCATTGTTTCAGAATAAAGGGTCGCCCATTTAGAACTGAGGTGAGGAGGAATTTCTTCTCTGAGGACTGTAAATCTGTGGAATTCTCTGCCTCAGAGGCTGGGTCATTGAATATATTTGAGATAGACAGATCTTTGAGCAATAAGGGAGTGAAGGGTTATGGGGAGCAGGCAGGAAAGTGGAGCTGAGCCCAAGATCAGATCAGCCATGATCTTATTAAATGGCGGAGCAGGCTCGAGGGGCCAAATGGCCTACTCCTGCTTCTATTTTTTATGTTCTTATGTCAGGCTAAGTGGCCTGTAGTTCCCTGTGTTCTCTCTCCCTCCTTTCTTGAATAGTAGTGTTACATTTGCTACCTTCCAATCCACTGGGACCATTTTAGAATCTAGGGAATTTTGGAAGATCAAAACCAATGCATCCACTATCTCTGCAGCCACCTCTTTTAGAACCCTAGGTTGTAGGCCATCAGGTCCAGGGAATTTGTCTGCTTTTAATCCCATTAGTTTCTCTAGTACTTTTTCTCAACTTATATTAATTACAATGAGTTCCTCGCCCTCATTAGACGCTTGGTTCTCCACCATTTTCATTTCTGCCATTTCCTTATTCCGCATAATAACTTCCCCTGTCTCAGCCTTTAAGGGATTAATGTTTACGTTTGCTACTCTCTTCCTTTTTACATACTTGTAGAAGCTCTTACAATCTGCTTTTATATTTCTTGCTAGTTTTCTCTCATATTCTATTTTTTCCCTTTTTATCAAATTTTTGGTCATCCTTTGCTGATTTCTGAAACTTTCCCAATTCTCAGGCTTACTACTATTCTTCGCAACATTATAAGCTTGTTCTTCGAATCTAATAATATCCTTAACTTTAGTTAGCCACGGATGGATCACTTTTTCCGTGGAGCTTTTGTTTCTCAGTGGAATGTATTTTTGTTGAGAATTATGAAATATTTCTTTAAATGTTAAACACTGATTATTAACTGCCATAACTTTTAATCTATTTTTCCAATCCAGCTTAGCCAAATCTCCCTTCATACCTATGTAATTGGCTTTATTTAAGTTTAAGGCTCTAGTTTTAGACTTCGGCAAGTCACTCTCAAACATAATGTGAAAGTCCATCATATTATCATCACTCTGCCCCAGAGGATACCTTATTATGAGATTGCTAATTAACTCTGTCTCATTACACAATACAAGATCTAAAATAGCCTGTTCCCAGGTTGATTTTGTGACATATTGTTCTAGGAAACTGTTCTTGTTGCATTCCATGAACTTGTCCTCCAGACTACCTTTGCCAATTTGATTTGTTCAGTCTATATGAAGATTAAAGTCCCCCATGATTATTGCATTATCTTTGTTACATGCGCCTACTATTTCTTGATTAATATTCGGTCCAATTGTTTAGCTACTGTTAGGAGGCCTATATACTACTCCCACCAGTATTTTCTGCCCTTGTTATTCCTTATCTCTATCCATGCTGATTCTACTTCCTGTTCTTCCGAGCCATGATCTCTACTGTCCTTCTGTTATCCTTTATTATTAGGGCTACCACCCCCTCTTTTTCCATTCTGCCTGTGTTTGTGCCCGCAAAGCCATGTGTGTGCATTCAATGGCTCCCTGCACCGGAAGCGTGATATTCTGGCAAAGCTACTTGCATGCTCCTCCTGTTTACAGAGAAGACAAAGAAATCTCTTCTAGACTACAGAGCCTCTCGGATGCAGCGATGGACAGTGAACTGCGAGATGTTTGCTGTGTCGCCTGCTCCAGTTTGGAAGGATTCGCTGCCGAAAAAAGTTCACAACCACTGTCATCTTGTGGGTTACTGGCAGCGCTGTCGTCGGCCTGATCTGAGGTTGCATAGCTGGTTCCAAGAGGTGGCGGAGTTAGAATCATAGAATATTTACAACACGGAAGGAGGCCATTCGGCCCATTGAGCCCGTGCTGACTCTCAGCTAGTCCAACTCCCCTGCCCTTTCCCTGTAGCCCTGAATTTTTTTTCTTCAGATATTCATCCTACTCTCATTTGAAAGATAAAATTGAGTCCGTCTCCACTACCCTTTCAAGCAGTGCATTCCAGATCTTAACCACTCGCTGTATAAATATTTTTTTCTTGTGTTGTCTTTGGTTCTTTTGCCAATCACCTTAAATCTGTGTCCTTCGGTTCTCGAATCTTCTTCTAATGGGAATAGTTTCCCTCTATCTACCCTGTCCAGACCCCATATGATTTTGAATACCTCTATCAAATCTCCTCTCAATCTTCTCTGCTCCAAGGAGAACAACCCTAGCTTCTCCAGTTTATCAACTACCTAATTCCTGGAATCATTCTAATATGTCCTTACTATACAGTATAAATGCACGTGAGGCCCATACTTGAGCGAAGGTCACTCTGTGACCAGTAACCTTTATTAGCCAGCACTGAAGTGATGAAGGTGGGTGGAGCTTCCCCTTTTATTCCTGAAAGACCAGGTTAGGAGTGTCTCCCACAAGTTCACCACCTAGTGGTCACTATTCTCACAGTATACAACGAGTCAGTTTATACATGGGTTACAATGACAGTTAAATACATGACATCACCTCCCCCCCAAAGTCTTACTGGGATCGCAGGTTAAGTCTCTCTGGTGGTTTACGCTCCCTTCTGGAGCGCCTGAGTTTGGACTCCGGTTGTTGGGCGCTGGTCTGAGTGTCTGCTGTTTGCGGTGCCTCAGGCCTGTCTGGACTGCCCACAGTGACTGGGCTCTCCTCCACTTGGTTCCGGTGTTTGGTCACCTGTGGTGGAATAAACTCTACGTCGTGTTCTTCCTCTGCTTCTTTTATGGAGTTGCTGAACCTCTTTGTTTGATCCATGTGTTTGCGACAGATTTGTCCATTGGTAAGTTTAACTACCAGAATCCTATTCCCCTCTTTGGCAATCACAGTGCCTGCGAGCCATTTGGGCCCTGCAGCGTAGTTGAGAACAAAAACAGGGTCATTGACATTGTGCCCTCCCATTCCCGTCGTGGTAGTCACATTGTGACTGGCGCCTGCTCTCAATAATTTCTTTCATGGTGGGGTGTATAAGGGATAACCTGGTTTTGAGCGTCCTTTTCATTAGCAGCTCTGCGGATGGGACCCCTGTGAACGAGTGTGGTCGGGATCTATTGACCAACAGGAGGCGTGATAAGCGGCTTTGTAGGGAACCCCTTTGGATTCTGAGCATCCTCTGTTTGATTATCTGCACTGCTTGTTCTGCCTGGCCGTTTGAGGCCGGCTTGAATGGTGCCGTTCTGACATGGTTGATACCATTTCCTGCCATGATGTCCTGGAATTCAATGCTTGTAAAGCATGGGCCATTATCGCTGACCAAGACGTCCGGTAGACCATGGGTGGCGAACATTGCCCGTAGACTTTCTACCATGGCAGAGGATGTGTTTGAATTTAAAATGGCTGACTCAATCCATTTGGAGTAGGCGTCTACAAAACCAAAAACATTTTTCCCATGAAAGGACCTGCGTAGTCCACATGGATGCGTGACCATGGCTTGGCGGGCCAGGACCAGGGGCTAAGGGGGGCTTCCCTGGGCGCATTGTCCAGCTGCGCGCATGTGTTGCACCTGCAAACACAAATTTCCAAGTCTGCATCTATCCCTGGCCACCAAACGTGTGACCTGGCAATTTCCTTCATCATGACAATGCCCGGATGCTCATTGTGGAGTTCTCTGATGAACATCGCTCTGCCCATCTGGGGCATGACTACTCAGTTTCCCCATTGTAGGCAATCGGCCTGAATCGAGAGTTCATCCTTGCGCCTGTGAAATGGTTTGAATTCCTCAGGACATGCCCCGTACGTGGCTGCACAGCCCCCATTCAGGACATATTTCTTGACTAAGGACAGCAGCAGGTCTCTATTTGTCCAGACTTTAATCTGACGGGCTTTCGAAAGCTTCAGCAGCCATGACCATCTCAGCAGCATGTTCGGTTGCCCCCTTGGTGGTGGCTAGGGGGAGCCTGCTGAGTGCATCGGCGCAGTTCTCAGTGCCCGTCTGTGCCGGATTGTATAGTCATAGGCGACTAACGTGAGTGCCCACCTCTGTATGCAGGCACATTTATGGCCTTGTTGTCGGCCAAAAGGGTCGTTAGGGGTTTGTTATCTGTCTCCAGCTCAAATTTCCTGCCAAACAGGTACTCGTGCATTTTTTTTACAGCATATACACATGCAAGCGCTTCCTTTTCTACCATCCCATAGCCCCGTTCTGCCTGAGACAGACTTCTGGAGACATAAGCTACCAGCTGTAACTGACCATTGGCATTAACATGCTACAACACACACCCGACCCCATAGGACGACGCGTCGCACGTTAAAACAAGTTTCTTACATGGGTCATATCGCGTTAACAGATTGTTGGAGCATAACAAATTTCGTGCTCTATCAAAAGCCCTTTCCTGGCTGTCACCCCTGACCCATTCGCGACCTTTACGTAGGAGCACGTGTAGCGGCTCTCAGCGTGCTCAATTTGGGAAGAAAGTTACCAAAATAGTTCAGGAGCCCCAGGAACGAACGCAGCTCCGTTGTTTTACTGGGTCTGGGTGCTCTCTGGATCGCTTCTGTTTTGGACGCGGTGGGTCTGATCCCGTCTGCTGCTACCCTCATCCCCAGGAATTCTACCTCTGGAGCTAGAAAGGCGCACTTTGCCTTTTTCAGTCGCAGACCTACCTGGTCCAGTCTGCGTAGCACCTCCTCCAGGTTGCAAAGGTGTTCTTCAGTATCACAACCCGTGATGAGGATGTCATCTTGAAAAACCACTGTCCTTGGAATCGGCTTGAGGAGGCTTTCCATATTGCGTTGAAAGATCGCGGCGGCCGAGCGAATCCCAAACGGACATCTGTTGTACTCAAACAACCCCTTGTGTGTTGTGATGGTGGGTCATGCAAGCTGAGGTTAGCTCCAATTTTGAAAAAAGTTTGCCACCGGATAGCGTCGCAAAGAGGTCCTCCGCTCTCGGTAGCGAGTACTGGTCTTGGAGTGACACACGATTGATGGTGGCCTTGTAATCACCACATATCCTGACCGACCCATCCGCCTTGAGCACCGACCGGCACAATTGGTCTCGCCCAGTCACTGAATTCGACTGGCGAGATGATGCCTTCCCTCAGCAGGCGGTCCAATTCGCCTTCTATCTTTTCCCGCATCACGTACGGCACCGCTCTGGCCTTGTGATGTACTGGCCTGGCGTCCGGGTTTATGTGAATCACTATCTTGGTCCCCATGAAAGTGCTAGTGCCAGGCTGAAATAGTGAGTCAAATCTGTCCAGGACCTGTGAGCATGATATTCGTTCCACAGAAGAAATTGCATTGAAATCGCCCTATTTCCAGTTCATGACAGCAAGCCAACTCCTCCCCAGTAGTGCGGGACCGTCCCCGGGACAATCAAGAGTGGCAACCTGTTCTCCGAGTCTTTGTGGGTCACGACGACTGTGGCGCTGCCTAGCACCGGAATGATCGCCATTGTGTATGTCCGTAGCTGTGCGTCAATTGGCAATAATTTTGGCCTTCTGGCCTTGGATGCCCACAACTTGTCGAACTGTTTGATACTCATCAGGGACTGGCTGGCCCCTGTATCTAGCTCCATTGATACTGGGATGCCATTGAGGAGCACTTTCATCATTATCGGTGGCGTACTGGTGTATGAACTGTATATGTGCTCCACATGAACTCGCTGAACTTCAGCTTCCCGCGTGTTCCCCTAGTGTCCATTTGGCCTTGTAGGGCTTACATCGTCCCTATCCTCCTCGTACATCAACCTGGCCGAAGGCTTCCTGCACATACGCGCCAAGTGACCGCTGACGTTGCAGTTTCTGCAGGTATATTGCTGATACCTGCAAGCTCTGGCTGTGTGTTTGCCTCCACACCTCCAACATGAGCCATTGTTTGAAACAAAATGTCCATTACCAGTCGATCGTCTCCGACTCTCTGTATAACTGTTTTTAAGCACACCATTAACAGGTGTTGGTGGCTCCATTACTGGCCGCATTGTCCCTTGCGTTGGCGTGAATCGCCGTTCAGCTAGCCACTGTCTCTGTTGAATTCCCCCTTTGGATTCGACTACATGCTGGGGCATGTCCGATTGCCACTGTCTGCCTGGGGAACTGTGTGCCGCGTTAACAATGTTGACTCCCTGTCCATTTGCTGCATTTAAACCAAGATTTTTGTCAAACATCATTCTGGTCTCTTCCTCCCCTGAGATAAATGTCTGGGCCATCAAAGCCGCCGTTTCCAGGGTCAAGTCTTTGGTCTCAAATCAGTTTCCTAAAAACCCCAGCGTGCCCGATGCCCTCAATAAAAAAGTTTCACAGCACCTCCGCTCTGCATGCATCTGAGAACTTACATAGGCTCGCCAGTCGCCGGAGATCTGCCACGAAGTCTGGAACGCTTTGCCCTTCTCGCCGTCGGTGCGTGTAAAACCAGTCTCGCCATGTGCATGCTGCTCGCCGGTTTAAAGTGTTTCTCGATCAATTTACTGAGCTCTTCAAAAGTCTTGTCTGCTGGCTTCTCTGGTGCTAGAAGGTCCTTCATCAGAGAGTACGTCCTGGACCCACAAACCTTCAGGAGATGAGCCCTGCGTTTGTCGGCCGAATCCTGTCCCAGCCATTCCTTAGTGACGAAACTTTGCTGTCGTCTCTCAATAAAGTCGTCCCAATCATCACCAACACAGTACCTCTCGTTTGTGTTGCTAGTGGCCATGCTCACGTGGTTTAAATCCCAGTTTCTCGTCGGCAATAATATGTCCTTACTATACAGTATAAATGCACACGAGGCCCATACTTGAGAGAAGTTCACTCTGTGACCAGTAACCTTTATTAGCCAGCACTGAAGTGATGAAGGTGGGTGGAGCTTCCCCTTTTATACCTGAAAGACCAGTTTAGGAGTGTCTCCCACAAGTTCACCACCTAGTAGTCAATGTTCTCACAGTGTACAACTAGTCACAGTTTATACATGGGTTACAATGACAGTTAAATACATGATACATTCTCGTAAGTCTTTTTTGCACCTTCTCTAAGGCCTTTATTTCCTTCCTAAAGTATGGTGCCCAGAATTGGAAACTATACTCCAGTTGGGACCAAACTAGTGTTTTATACAGGTTCATCATAATTTCCACACTTTTGTACACAATACCTCTATTTATGAAGCCCAGGATCCGGTAAGTCTTTTTAACTGCATTCTCAACCTTTCCTGCCACCTTCAATGATTTAAACACACATACCCCCATATCTCTGTTCGTGCACCCCTTTTAGGATTGTACCATTTAGTTTATATGTCCTCATTTCATTCTTTCTACAAAATGCATCACTTCACACTTTTCTGTGTTAAATTTCATCTGCCACGTGCCTGCCCATTTCACCAGCCTGTCTATGTCTTCCTGAAGTCTATCACTCTCCTCCTCACTGTTCACTATACTTCCAAGTTTTGTATCATCTGCAAATTTTGAAATTGTGCTCTGTACTCCCACATCCAAGTCATTAATATATATCAAGAAAAGTCCTAGAACCAACCCCAGGCGAACACCACTGTGTACCTTCCTGCAGTCCAAAAAACAACCGTTCACCACTACTCTCTGTTTCCTGTCACTTGGCCAATTTCATATCCAGGCTGCCTCTGTCCCTTTTATTCCATGGGCCTCGACTTTGCTGGCAAGCCTATTATGTAGCACTTTTTTAAAAACATCTTTTGGAAATCCATGGACATTACGTCAACCGCATTACCCTCATCAACCCTCTCTGTTACCTCATTAAAAAACTCGCTCAAGTTAGTTAAACATGATTTGGCTTTAACAAATATGTGCTGGCTTTCTTTAATTAATCCACTCATTGTGACCACCTGCTTGGTGAAGCGGAGCTGCCGAACACACTGCTCCTGACTTCTTCTTAGGCGGTCCCTCGAATCGAGAATGACTTGCTTCCATGCCAAAAAGGGATGAGTTCACAGGTGTTTCAATGAAGACCTAATATTCCAGGTCCCGAACTGCATATTGACGGATGGAAGATACCTGTGCGTGGATTTTTTTAACGTGTGGTGGCCGTTGCACACTAGCCACGCACGGGCTTGACAGAGCTTGGTCTTGTTCCAGTGGCAAGGATTAACCAAGACGACTGGAGACCAGCTCTGCTGCACAGACCTAGTGCGCACACAATCGCAGTGTGGGCTGGCCCATGCTGCCCCTGGGCCCTTGCCTCTTCTGGGCCCAGAACTCACGCCTCTTCTGGGCCCCGATCACGTCACTCTACAATCTCTCACCGCTCCTGCCGTACCTGCCCACGCTCCGATCAGCGACCTGGATTTTGGTGATGTCTAATCCAGTCTCCCTCTTCATAGACGTTGCCCTCCCGGACTGGCTCGTGATGTACCTTGCAGTGGCTGTTCAGCGGCAGGTCGGGGCCATAAAAGGAGCGGCGAGCGGTGGCCATGAGCTCCTGGCTTAGGTGCAGTTAGGAGAACTGCTCCCTGAAGACCCTCGGTGGTTAAGGCCTCCTGCTGAGAGCCCTCCTCCTCCTCCCTCTGTGAGCAGCTTGTTGCTGCTTCTGCTCCATCTCCGTGTCATGCTGCTGCACAAGGGGGACTGCAAGTAGAGCCCCCATGACTGGAAGCAAGTGGTGTACTCCGAGGCCTTCCAGTAGCAGCCAACACCTTCCCAACATCCAGCAGCATTCCCTGCACACTTTAACAACTTTATAAATGTCTTACATCAACCCAGTATTCATACAAACTCTGCAAGAGCCGGTACAGAGAAATAATCAACTTACCTGCAAGTTGGATGTTTCCCTTTAAATAGCGCTGGTGGGGGGGGGGGGTTTCTCATGCAGCTGAATGCACGTTCAGCTGTGTGTGTTTAGGAGAGGGCTTTGAATGGAACGGCGATGTCCAAAATGGCAGGTCATGCGTCAAATCAGCGTTATATGTTGATTGATGTCATGATCTGCCTACCCTACATATTGTCGGCACACGCACGTCCCGATCGTGCTATTAGCCTCACCAAGATGGTAAACAGTGTGGGTGGAAGAAAGGCGGACGCCATTTTGTTTTCAAAACTGGCCTTAACTACCAACGCTAAGGTGCCGAATTTCGCGGCCAGCATCTGTTCCCAAATCTTTTCACAATAAGGGAGGGAATAGGACAAATCACTTAACACAAATATGTATTTGTATTGAAGGGGACACAGGAAAAAAAATAAATCCGAAGCAGAAGTATGTCCCATAACGGTTTAGAACATAAGAACATAAGAGTTAGGAACAGGAGTAGGCCATCTAGCCCTTCGAGCCTGCTCCGCCATTCAGTAAGATCATGGCTGATCTGGCCGTGGACTCAGCTCCACTTACCCGCCCGCTCCCCGTAACCCTTAATTCCTTATTGGTTAAAAATCTATCTATCCGTGACTTGAATACATTCAATGAGCTAGCCTCAACTGCTTCTTTGGGCAGAGAATTCCACAGATTCACAACCCTCTGGGAGAAGAAATTCCTTCTCAACTCGGTTTTAAATTGGCTCCCCCGTATTTTGAGGCTGTGCCCCCTAGTTCTAGTCTCCCCGACCAGTGGAAACAACCTCTCCGCCTCTATCTTGTCCATCCCTTTCATTATTTTAAATGTTTCTATAAGATCACCCCTCATCCTTCTGAACTCCAATGAGTAAAGACCCAGCCTACTCAATCTATCATCATAAGGTAACCCCCTCATCTCCGGAATCAGCCTAGTGAATCGTCTCTGTACCCCCTCCAAAGCCAGTATATCCTTCCTTAAGTAAGGTGACCAAAACTGCACGCAGTACTCCAGGTGCGGCCTTACCAATACCCTATACAGTTGCAGCAGGACCTCCCTGCTTTTGTACTCCTTCCCTCTCGCAATGAAGGCCAACATTCCATTCGCCTTCCTGATTACCTGCTGCACCGGCAAACTAACTTTTTGGGATTCATGCACAAGGACCCCCAGGTCCCTCTGCACCGCAGCATGTTGTAATTTCTCCCCATTCAAATAATATTCCCTTTTACCGTTTTTTTTCTCAAGGTGGATGACCTCACACTTTCCGACATTGTATTCCATCTGCCAAACCTTAGCCCATTCGCTTAACCTATCCAAATCTCTTTGCAGCTTCTCTGTGTCCTCTATACAACCCGCTTTCCCACTAATCTTTGTGTCATCTACAAATTTTGTTACACTACACTCTGTCCCCTCTTCCAGGTCATCTATGTATATTGTAAACAGTTGTGGTCCCAGCACCGATCCCTGTGGCACACCACTAACCACCGATTTCCAACCCGAAAAGGACCCATTTATCCCGACTCTCTGCTTTCTGTTCGCCAGACAATTCTCTATCCATGCTAATACATTTCCTCTGACTCCGCGTACCTCTATCTTCTGCAGTAACCTTTTGTGTGGCACCTTATCGAATGCCTTTTGGAAATCTAAATACACCACATCCATCGGTATACCTCTATCCACCATGCTCGTTATATCCTCAAAGAATTCCAGTAAATTAGTTAAACATGATTTCCCCTTCATGAATCCATGCTGCGTCTGCTTGATTGCACTATTCCTATCTAGATGTCCTGCTATTTCTTCCTTAATGATAGTTTGAAGCATTTTCCCCACTACAGATGTTAAACTAACCGGCCTATAGTTACCTGCCTTTTGTCTGCCCCCTTTTTTAAACAGAGGCGTTACATTAGCTGCTTTCCAATCTGCTGGTACCTCCCCAGAGTCCAGAGAATTTTGGTAGATTATAACGAATGCATCTGCTATAACTTCCGCCATCTCTTTTAATACCCTGGGATGCATTTCATCAGGACCAGGGGACTTGTCTACCTTGAGTCCCATTCGCCTGTCCAGCACTACCCCCCTAGTGATAGTGATTGTCTCAAGGTCCTCCCTTCCCACATTCCCGTGACCAGCAATTTTTGGCATGGTTTTTGTGTCTTCCACTGTGAAGACCGAAGCAAAATAATTATTTAAAGTCTCAGCCATTTCCAAATTTCCCATTATTAAATCCCCCTTCTCATCTTCTAAGGGACCAACATTTACTTTAGTCACTCTTTTCCGTTTTATATATCTGTAAAAGCTTTTACTATCGGTTTTTATGTTTTGCGCAAGTTTACCTTCGTAATCTATCTTTCCTTTCTTTATTGCTTTTTTAGTCATTCTTTGCTGTTGTTTAAAATTTTCCCAATCTTCTAGTTTCCCACTAATCTTGGCCACCTTATACGCATTGGTCTTTGATTTGATACTCTCCTTTATTTCCTTGGTTATCCACGGCTGGTTATCCCTTCTCTTACCACCCTTTTTCACTGGAATATATTTTTGTTGAGCACTATGAAAGAGCTCCTTAAAAGTCCTCCACTGTTCCTCAATTGTGCCACCGTTTAGTCTGTGTTTCCAGTCTACTTTAGCTAACTCTGCCCTCATCCCACTGTAGTCCCCTTTGTTTAAGCATAGTACGCTCGTTTCTGACACAACTTCCTCACCCTCAATCTGTATTACAAATTCAACCATACTTTGTTGACAACAAAGCCAATTTTGTATCCCATCAAATTCCTTCTTCTAGCTTATTATTTTTAACGTGAGACACAAGCATGGCTCTGTTTTTACAGTCATGTAGAAATAAATGTAATGTTTTATTAATGATGTTTGCTTCATGTCCATTACAACATTCAAGAGGCCCATGTGAGACTAATATTTGCTGACGGCTGGCAAAAAGGATATTTGAATTTTTTTTTGAGAGAGTGTGTGTGTCAGTGTTAATAAATGTAGGAATTCAGTTGCATAGCCTTGGTGCTATGCCACACTTTTATTTTACCAATTTACTTTCAAATGAATTCCTAACCCTGAAGGAAAAAGATTGCAGCAATGTCTTAACAATTGTAAAAAACACATTTTAAAACTCCCCAGTGCACAAAGCAGAACAATGAAGCCATATTTTCAGATCATTTTCATGTTGATTTAGTCCTCCATTGTGAAAGAATAGTTTTTTGGTCCGTCAGTAGAGTTTGCGACTTTAGTGTATTGAAGAACATTAGATATTCATGCCAACTTAAATATTACAATATTTGAAAATGAAAAAAGAAAATCTTTCAACATATTGTACACATTGTATTCATCACCTACATTTGGATTCTTAATGAAATCAAGACAAAATATCATGCCCCATTTCACTGACTTCAGAATCAAAATTGCTGTAACATTTGAAAAGATAAGGAAATAGTTATTTTTGGCAGTGAAACCTCTTTAAATGCCAGTCAAATATGGAGCGTCAGTTTGTGATAATTAAATCAGATTTAAACCTTTTATTGAGGCCACTTATTTATAAAGATTAACCAAAGTCATTCCTTAAGCTGCTTATTATACAGTCGACAATTTTTAATAAGCTGCTGATTTAGAAATAATAGAATAATTTCTATCCTTCTGTGAAATACTTTATGATTGCAAATCACTTTATTTAGTTTTGCACATTTCTTGTGGAAAACTGTGTGTGTGTTATCAAAAAAGAAAAACTTGAAGGCCGAAATTGCCCCGCAGCCCGATCAGGGGCGGTAACCTTCTGGGCCGGGACTTTTATTACCCGGCCCGGAAGTCACTCCCCCGACGCGGAATTGGGCACATGCACCCCTCCAAGGAAACGGAGCGCTGTCCCTAGCGCGCTGCTTCCTTGGAGAGGCGCTCCTGAGGTGGGAGCATGGCACTGAGTGCAGCTGCACCCTCAGTTGCATGTAGCGCTGCACCGTCCCTCCCCTTCATTTAAAGGGGAGGACTGCTGAGCACTCTGCAGGCCCTTTAGTGTCCACCAGGGACGTGATCGACCGGGCCAGCGGCCCGGCACCCATTATGGAGTGCCAAGCTGCATGATGGCGGCCCGGTCGATGCGAGGGCTACCATTGTCAAGCTGACGCAAGAGCCGGCTGACAAAATAAAATGGCGGCCCGGGGTGCTAAAAGCCACCCTTTTAAGGGGTCGGCGCGCATGGCAATGATGTCACCGCCGGGCATGCGCTGACCCGGGGCACTAATCGCAGCGCTACCAGTACAGTGTTCCTCAAACCTCCAGGGCAATTTCCTGAGAGGTGCTATCACCACCCCTCGCCCGAGCGAAAGCTTCATTGTGCCCTGCTAGCGCCCCCTGGAGGACTATATCCTCCTATTCCTTTCTTCCTCATCTCTCTCTCTCGTCCCGTCTCCCTCTCTCTCTCCCTCCGATCCTTTTTCTCTTTCCATCTCTCCCCATCTCCCCCCTTTCGATCCAAGCTTTGCTGGGATCTAGATCCATGGAGCTGAACAAAACTCGGCCCAACGCTGCGCTGCACTGTGGGGTGTGCGCATGTGCGACCAGACCTCGGTGCTAGGTCGCCTGCGCAAAAGGGGATGGAATGCACATGTACAAAAAGGGCAGGGACCGACTGCGCGCATGTGCAGAAAGACACAAAAATGTTTGTGCAGATAATCACTTTGTCGGTTTAATGTCTCATCCGAAAGAAGGCACTTCCGACACTGCAGCACTCCCTCAGTACTGCACTAAAGTGACAGCATACCTTATGTGCTCAGGTCTCTGGAGTGGGACTTGAACCCACAATCAATAACTCTCGTTAAGAGCGCAGCACTTAGAAGTGCAGTTCTTAAGCCCGCCTAGTAAATCATGGTGGGAACAGTCAGGAAGCAGCCTTCAGAAGTGCAATTTAAAGGGATCCTAAGCTCAATTAAGTTAAGTCTCTGGTTAGTCATTTTAGACATTGCTGCAGGAGTTCTTCAGGGCAGTGTCCTAGGCCATCCATCTTCAGCTGCTTCATCAATGACCTTCCCTCCATCATAAGGTCAGAAGTGGAGATGTTCGCTGATGATTGCACAGTGTTCAGTTCCATTTGCAATTCCTCAAATAATGAAGCAGTCCTTGCCCATGTGCAGCAAGACAATATCCAGGCTTTGGCTGATAAGTGGAAAGTAACATTTGCATCACACAAGTGCCAGGTGGGGGTGGGTGGGGTACTCACCATTGACCAGAAATTTAATTGGACCAGCCACATAAATACGATGGCTACTGGAGCAGATCAGAGGCTAGGGATTCTGAGGCAAGTGACTCACCTGACTCCCAAAAGTCTTTCCACCACCTACAAGACACAATGCATGGGAGCGGGTGGGGAAGTGGAGTTGAGCCCAGGATCAGATCAGCCATGAACTTATTGAATGCAGAGCAGGCTCGAGGGGCCGAATGGCCTACTCCTGCTCCTGTTTCTTATGTTCTCATGTAAGTCAGGAGTGTGATGGAATACTCTTCATTTACTTGGATGGGTGTAGCTCCGACAACAGTATCCAGGACAAAGCAGCCACTTGATTGGCACCCCATCCACTATCTTATCCATTCACTCCCTTCACTACTGGCTGCAGAGTGTACCATCTACAAGATGCACTGTAGCAACTCGCCAAGGCTTCTTCGACAGCAGCTCCCAAACCCGTGACCTCTATCACCAAGAAGGACAAGAGCAGCAGGCGCAGGGAAAGACCATCACCTCCAAGTTCCTATCCCAGTCACACACCATCCTGTCTTGAAAATATATCATTGTTCCTTTGTTGTCGTCGTTTCAAAATCCTGGGACTCTCTACCTAACAGTATTGCACGAGTACATTCACCACATGGACTGCTGCGGTTCAAGAAGTTGTCTCACCCCACCTTCTCGAGGACAATTAGGGATGTGCAGTAAATGCTGACCTTGCCAGTGATGTTCACATGACATGAATGAATGTTTAAAAAAAGCTGCCAGGCTGCCTGTGTAGCTGATTTTAGTTTTCTTAGCTTCAATAATCGTGCTAAAAAAGATCTTCTACGTATCTTTTGGAGGTGCAGCAGGTTTTCTGTCTTAACAATTCTACACAGTTGCTGCTGTCATGGGTGTTGTGTTGGTACTGTCATTGAGGCTGGAGGATGAGGAGCAGCAGCACCAGCAAGGTCTACAGTTCACAGACCTGCAGTTGCTGCAAGAGGAGGGGAGGGCAGGAGGCCCTACACCACATGGGTGTTCAGGAATCGAATGTGGTACCTCAACCACACTGAAGGGCAGTGCATCAGTCTCCTCCGCTTCAGAAGGAAAATGGTCACAGAGCTGTGTCACCTGTTGCAGTATCAACTGGAGCCCCAAACTAGGGCAGGGATTGCACTGAATATGACTGCCAAGGTCACCATAGCCTTGAATTTCTATGCAACATTGGTCGTTCCAGGCTGCAACACCTGACATCAGTGATACAGCAGTGCTTAGCATACTGGGATATATCAGGAATGTAATCGAAGCTCAGTACTGCAAAAGGAACAACTTAATCTCCTTCCCCATGGAGCTATTGAAACAGGATGAAAGAGCTAGTAGCACTGCGAGGATAGCAGTCTTCCCGAGTGTTCAAGGAATAATTGACTGCATCCAAATTACCATGTGCTCCGCGTGAAGACCCAGGAATGTATATGAACAGGAAGGGATTCCACTCCATGAATATACAGCCGATTTGTAATGACAGGAAGCACATCATGTAGGTCTGCACCCAGTTTCCTGGCAGTGGTCATGATGTCTTCATCCCGCTTCAGACTTAACTCCATCTAGACTACAGGTGGTCAGGCTAGCTGCTTGGGGACAGGGTGGTATTCTTTGAGCACAATGTTCATGACTCCTGTCAGAAACCTGAGCACAGATCCTGAGGAGCACTATAATCAGAGCTATACTTTCACCACAGCTCTGATCAAACAACACATTGGCCTTCTCAAGCAGAGCTTTCGCGTTATGGAGTTTTGCGGTACAGAGGACAGAGTCTCTAAATTCATGGACATCAGCTGCATGTATCATTACTCTGCCTTCCAAAGGAAACAACCTTTGGAAACACCTGAGGAGGAAGAAGTGTAGGAGCCTGAGGAAGATTATGAAGATGAGGATGATGAGGAAGAGCAGGGACAACCAATTGCGCCTGCTGCCAGAGCTATGAAGCAGCAATTAATTAAGGAGAGATTCAGCTGCAGAATCCTTCCCCTCTAATGTACCAACATTCCTTTCTCCCATGCCACCACATTCATGCCTTCAAAGTGTAAATCTTCTTGGGACTCACTGTGAAAGTTAAATGAGCAGTACAATTAACAAAAGACCAAAACAGCAAGATGAGATATTCTTAATTTAATTATTCCACTAAATTAACAATAGGCAATTAAAAATCACCCGAGTATAATTTTCTGGTGCCTGACTTGTGTGATCTTTTCTCTGTTCTGGTGCCTCTATGAAGTGATTTACCGGTGGATGAAGCTTGGGAAATAGAAGACTGCTGATCTTCCACTGGGGACACTTGCGATGGCCATGGTGGGCGACCTTGAGGAACTTTGGGCACAGAGGGCCCAGCTGCAGATTATAATGCATCTAGTAGCAGCCAGGTCAGTCTGGTCCAGCTGGCTCTTTAACACTAACAAAGGCCCTGATTGAGAGGCCAAAGGTATCGCAGGCATGCTGCCATGCTGAAAGATAGCATGTAGCTCCCCCAACGGCGCCACAGCTACTCTCATGGGACCGAGCCTCAGCAGGCTCACAGATCTGCATAAGAACAGAGTGCAGGAGTGAAGGCTCTTAAAGCCCTTCTCCATAGTGCCCCTCATGGCTTGAAAGATGAGTTAACGGAACAAATAGAAATAAATGGGTATGATCTAAAAGCCATTACAGAGACATGATTGCAAGGTGACCAAGGTGGGGAACTAACTGAATATTCAGGGATATTTGACATTTCGGAAGGATAGGCAGAAAGGAAAAGGAGGTGGGGAAGCTCGGTTAATAAAGGATGAGATCAGAGCAGTAGTGAGAAATGATATTGGCTCAGAAGATCAAGATGTAGAATCAGTTTGGGTGAAGATAAGAAACAGTAAGGAAAGAAGTCACAGGTGGGAGTAGTCTATAGGCCCCTTAACAGTAGCTACACTGTAGCACAGAGTATAAATCAAGACATAATGGAGGCTTGCCAGAAAGGTACTGCAATAATCATGGGCGATTTTAATCTTCATTTAGATTGGTCAAATCAAATTGACAAAGGTAGCTTTGAGGAAGAGTTCGTAGAATGTATTTTGGATGACATCTTAGAATATGTTGTGGAACCAACCAGGGAGCAGGCTATTTTAGATCTGGTAATGTGTAATGAGATAGGATTAATTAATGATCTCATAATAATGGATCCTGTAGAGAAGAGTGCTCACAGCATGTTAGAATTTCAAATTCAGTTTGAAGGTGAGAAACTTGGGTCTCAAACTAGTGTCCTGAACTTAAATAAAGGCAATTACAAAGGTATGAAGACAGAGTTGGCTAAAGTGAACTGGGAAAATAGATTAAAGGGTAAGACAGTAGATAAGCAGTGGCAGACATTTAAGGAGATATTTCTTAACTCTCAGCAAAGACGTATTCCAGTAAGAAAGAAAGACTCTGAGAAGAATGAACCATCTGTGGTGAACTAAGGAAGTAAAGGCTGGTACCAAATTCAAAACAAAGGCATACAATGTTGCGAAGATTAGTGGTAGGCCAGAGGATCGGGACATTTTTAGAAACCAACAAAGGACGACTAAAAAATAATAGAGAGAAGATAGATTATGAAAATAAACTCGTAAGAAATATAAAAACAGACAGTAAGAGCTTCTACAGGTATATAAAAAGGAAGAGAGTAGCTACAGTGAACATTGGTACCTGGAGGATGAGACTCGGGAATTAATGATGGGAAACAGGCAAAGAAAGACTTTGAACAAATATTTTGTATAGGTCTTCACAATTGAAGACACTAAAAGCATCCCAATAATAGATAATCAAATGGCTATAGGGAAAGGGGAGCTTAAAACTTTCACTAAAGAAAAAGTACTAGGGACCTGATGGCCTGAATCCTCGGGTCTTAAAAGAAGTGGCTACAGAGATAGTGGATGCATTGTTTGTAATCTACCAAAATTCCCTGGATTCTGGAGAGGTCCCAGCGGATTGGAAAACCTCAAATTTAGCACTCTTATTTAAGAAAGGAGGGAGACACAAAGCAGGAAACTATAGACCAGTTAGCCTAACATCTGTCATTGGGAAAATGCTGAAGTCCATTATTAAGGAAGTAGTAGCAGGACATTTAGAAAATCATAATACAGTCAAGCAGAGTCAGCATGGTTTTTGAAAGGGAAATTATGTTTGACAAATTTGCTAGAATTCTTTGAGGATGCAATGAGCAGGGTGGATAAAGGTGAACCAGTAGATGTAGTGCATTTAGATTTCCAGAAGGCATTTGATAAGATGTCACATAAAAGGTTACTGCACAAGATGAGAGCTCAAGGGGTTGGGGGTAATATATTAGCATGGAGGATTGGCTATCTAACAGAAAACAGAGTTGTAATAAATGGGTCATTTTCAGGTTGGCAAACTGTAACTAGTGGCATGCCACAGGGATCAGTGCTGGGGCCTCTACTATTTACAATCTATATTAATGACTTGGATGAAGGGACCGAGTGTAATGTAGCCAAATTTGCTAATGATGCAAATATAGGTGGAAAAGTAAGTTGTGAGGAGGACACACAGAATCTATAACGGGATATAGACAGGCTAAGTGAGTGGGCAAACATTTGTCAGATGGAGTATAATGTGGGAAAGTGTGAGGTTATACACTTTGGTAGGAAAAATAAAAAAGCAAGTTATTATTTAAATGGAGAGAGATTACAAATGCTGCGGTACAGAGGGATCTGGGGGTTCTTGTGTTAGCATGCAGGTACAGCAAGTAATTAGGAAGGCAAATGGAATGTTGGCCTTTATTGCAACGGGGATGGTGTATAAAAGTAGGGAAGTCTTGCTACAACTGTACAGGGCGTTGATGAGACCACATCTGGAGTACTGCATACAGATTTGGTCTCGATTTAAGGAGGGATATACTTGCATTGGAGGCAGTTCAGAGGAGGTTCACTAGGTTGATTCCTGAGATGAAGTGATTGTCTTATGAAGAAAGGTTGAGCAGGTTGGGCCTATACTCATTGGAGTTTAGAAGAATGAGAGGTGATCTTATTGAAATATATAAGATTATGAGGGGGCTCGACAGGGTAGATGCAGAAAGGCTGTTTCCCCTCGTGGGGGAATCTAGAACTAGGAGGCATAGTTTCAGAAGAAGGGATCGCCCATTTAAAATGGAGATGAGGAGGAATTTCTTCTCTTGAGGGTCATGAATCTGTGGAATTCTCTACCCCAGAGAGCTGTGGAGGCTGGGTCTTTGAAGATATTTAAGCTGGAGTTAGATAAATTTTTGAACAATAAGGGAGTCGAGAGTTATGGGGAGCGGGCAGGGAAATGGAGTTGAGACCAAGATCAGATCAGCCATGATCTTATTGAATGGCGGAGCAGGCTCGTGGGGCCAAATGGTCTACTCCTGCTCCTATTTCTTGTGAAAGCCAGAGGGGTCAGAAGCCATATGTCGTGATATACGGGAGGGCATGAAGCTCAAGTTGGTATCTTTTTAAATTCTGGCTCTGCTAATGAGGATAGAAACTGATGCGGGATGGTTGGGGAGAAATGGGAGACGATACAACACTAATGCAGTTGGTTGTATATGGTTGGGGCAGATAAGCCTGAAAATGGAAGTGAATAAATATTTGGAAATTAATAGATTAAAAATGAATAAGAAAAGGGTTGGGGAGTAGTACTAAGCGGAGAGCTCTTTGCCTGCATCAGCTCTCTGAATGAGCCAAATGATCTCCTGTGCTGTACAATGCAATGATTCTATGGTATCCATGTGCCTAGGCTCGGGTGGGGGAAAATTTGCCCAGGCTTCCTGATTTTGAATTGTATCCATTAACCCTTGCAGGATGGTGTGCATGTACAGTAATCAGTTGAGGATAGGAGCAGCCTTGGCTGTTATGTCCTCCATGGTTGATTGAGTGCCAACAATTGCTGTTCAGGGTTACCATGAAGAATGTTCACTTGGACGAAGTACAGAAGGACAACTCGCTGTTGGCTGTTCCCAGCTGAATAGCGGATAAAAAGCGAAAATTGATATGGAGAGGAGTAAGTGGACTCGTATATAATGTATTCTGATATAATCTGTTACTCCACTTTTGGAGACACATTGCTAAAGAATTTTTCTCATTTTATAATTCATCACCCAACTTTTAGAAATTATTGTTTTTGGGGAAATAACCAAATAGAATGAAAATTGTTTCACTCAAGAATGTTATTTCAGACAGAGTTCATTGTTGGGGCTGAACAATAAATTACACTGACTCAGCTTCATCAGTGATCTGGACCATTGTGCTTGAAGTTAAGAGAGGAACTAGCTAACAACCGGACAACTATGCCGGAGGAACTCTCAGTTCATAACTTAATACTATTAGTTTAATTTAAGACAAAGTTAGCATTACAATGATTCATGTCACATTTTCATTGTTCATTTCATTTAAAATACAGAGTTGGAATTATGTTAAAATGACAATTGATTGCTAAATCTTGATCAGTAATAGAATTCAATTTTTTCCTCGTCAGATCATTTGTTTGAAAGTTTAACATTTTTTAAAATGGATTTTAAATGTTAGTAGAAATATGTTCAGTTTATTGTCGTGAGAGTTGACTAGTCTGACCATGTGCAGTGTGGCTTCATTTCTGGTGATAGTACGTTATCTACTGATAATAGGTCTCAAGGATGAGTATTTTTGTTTTGCTTGATATAGAAATCCATATTTGTTTAAGACTAGTATTTATTTTAATTGTTATGTTACATTTCATTCCTGCAATTATCTGGTAAATGTGTTTGCTTTGATAACTTGATTGAAACAGTCAAATTGTACAGTAATGGTGTTCTTCTGTGTAACTAATTGCTTTCTAGGCCATAATCAATTTGAGAAAGAAAGACTTGCATTTATATAGCACCTTTCATAACCTCAGGATGTCCCAAAGCACTTTACAGCCAGTGAAGTACTTTTGAAGTATAGTCACAGTTGTAATGTAGGAGAGGCGGCAGCCAATTTGCGCAAAGCAGCTATGTGATAAAAGATTTTATAACCTGTTTTTATTATGTTGATTGAGGGATAAATATTGGCCAGGACACTGGGGATAATTCCCCTGCTCTTCTTTGAAATAGTGCCAGGGGATCTTTTACATTCACCTGAGAGAGAAGATGGGGCTTTCGTTTAATGTCTCATTTGAAAGACAGCACCTCCGACAGTGCAGCACTCGCTCAGCACCACACTGCAGTGTCAGCCTAGATTTTTGTACTCAAGTGTCTGGAGTGGGACTTGAACCCTCAACCTTCTGACTCCGATGAGAGTGCTAGCCACTGAGCCACGACTGACATTTAAACAAAAGGGCCGCTTTTAACTGCAGCATTCTGGCGGGCAGGAAGGTCTGCACTGCATTCCCGATGTGCTCCCGATTCCCCCCCCTCTCCCGGCCTTCCCTCCCCTCACTCCATCATTTTTACTTGCCTGAATTCAGGCCGTGAATTTAAATGATGGAATTATGTCTCAATGATGTCACAGGATGTGCACATCATTTTAACCGCGAGCCTGACTCAGACCCGCACAGTCTCCATCCCACCAAAAAAGCTGGTAAGGATCCAGGCCACAGGATGCCCAGGCAGTCTATTCAAAATAATATTTTTAAAGGTTGCTTGTGGACCAGGAGGACTGGTAGTGCTGTTACTGGACCCACAATGATACCTTGGTTCTCCCCTGTTCAGGACTTCTTTCACCGATCGTGGATTTGCTCAGCCGCCCTCCTCAAATCCTTATTTACCTTGTCGGGGGCCATTTCCGTGACTACCAACCAATTTTGATTTCCGTCTGCTCGTAGTGATATAATTCCCGCCAGCTTCGGGAGGGGGTCAATGTCAAAACATGTAAGTGAGGGAGACTGGACCATTTGCCACCCACTTTGATACCTCTGATTCGCGCCGTGAGTTAAAATTGACCCTAATGTTTCTATGTAGAAGATATTCTAAACAGTATGCAATAGAAATCTATAGTGAAATTGTACAGAAATTATGCTTCTGTATTGTGTACAGGCAGTGAGGGAATGGGTGACCACCAGACAGACAGAGAAAACACTTCAAGGACACCCTCAAAGCCTCCTTAAAAAACAGAGGAGTCCCCTGAGTGCATCTCACTCTCTAACCGGTATTGTACTGAATTCTTCTTCTCCCTTCTTAGGCAGTCCCCCGAAGTCGAGGATGACTTGCTTCCACACTAAAATTAATTCTAAGGTGACTGATGAGATCAATGCAGGATCTACAGCCTCTGTCACAGGTGGGGCAGATGGTGGTTGGAGGGACAGGTGGGCGGGGTACTTGATTTGTCATACGCTCCTTCCGCTGTTTGTACTTGGCTTCCGCGTGCTCCCGGCGAAGAGACTCGGAAGTGTTCGGCACATTCTCAGATGCTTCTCCTCCACTTTGAGCGACCTTGGGCCAAGAGTCGGTGGGATGTTGCAGTTTTTCAAGGAGGCTTTGAGGGTGTCCTTGAAGCATTTTCTCTGCCCTCCTGAGGCTTGCCTGTCGTGACGTAGCTCGGAGTAAGTAGAGTGCTTGTTTCGGGAGTCTAATATAGGGCAAGCGGACAATGTGGCTCGTCCATCAGAGCTGATCGAGCGTGGTCAATGCCTCGATGCTGGGGATATTGGCCTGAGAGAGGACGCTGACATTGGTGTGCCTATTCTGCCAATGAATTTGCAGGATTTTACGGAGGCAGCGTTGGTGGTACTTTCCCAGTGCTGAATACTGGTGAGGGCGATGGTTCCTCTGGGGAGTACAGCCAGAGCCAAGTCAATAGCACCACGGGTTGCTAAGCTGTACAGTGGGGGAGGAGGAAGATCGGGAAAGCAATAGTGATAGGGGATTCGATAGTTTGGGGGAAACAGATGTTTCTGTAGTTGCAGACGTGATTTCAGGATGGTAAGTTGCGTCCCTGGTGCAAGGGTCAAGGATGGTCACTGAGCGGCTGCAGGACATTCTGAGGGGGGAGGGAGAACAGCCAGAGGTTGTGGTCCATATTGGTATCAACAACATATGTAAAAAAAAGGAATGAGGTCCTCCAGGCAGATTTCAGGGAGGTAGGAAAGAAATGAAAAAGCAGGCCCTCAAAGGCAGTAATATCCGGATTAGTCCCGTGTCACTAGCTAGTGAGTAGAAAAATAGGAGGGTAGAGCAGATGAATACATGGCTCAAGAGATGGTGCAGGAGAGAGGGCTTTAGATTCCTGAGACAGAGCCGGGACCAATATCCTCGTGGGTGGGGGGGCTGGGGGGAGTGTGGTTGTTAGTGCTGTTGGGGAGGGTTTCAAGTAATTTGGCAAGGGGATGGGCACCAAGATGTAGCATTATAAAGGAGAAACAAGGTGCACAAAGGATTGGGAGAGACAAATAGCACTAACATAAGAACATAAGAAATAGGAGCAGGAGTATGCCATACGGCCCCTCGAGCTTGCTCCGCCATTTAATACGATCATGGCTGATCCGATCATGGACTCAGGTCCACTTCCCTGCCCGCTCCCCATAACCCCTCGTTTAAAAAACTGTCTATTTCTGTCTTAAATTTATTAAATGTCCCAGCTTCCACGGCTCTCTGAGGCAGCGAATTCCACAGATTTGCAACCCTCAGAGAAGAAATTTCTCCTCATCTCAGTTTTAAATGGGTGGCCCCTTATTCCAAGATTATGCCCTCTAGTTCTACTCTTCCCTATCAGTGGAAACATCTTCTCTGCATCCACCTTGTCAAGCCCCCTCATAATCTTATACATTTCGATTAGATCACCTCTCATTCTTCTGAATTCCAATGAGTAAAGGCTCAACCTTTCTTCATAAGACAATCACTTCATCTCAGGAATCAACCTAGTGAACCTTCTCTGAACTGCCTCCAAAGCAAGTATATCCTTTCGTAAATATGGATACCAAAACTGAATGCAGTATTCCAGCTGTGGCCTCACCAATACCCTGCATAACTGTAGCAAGACTTCCCTGATTTTATACTCCATCCCCTTTGCAATAAAGGCCAAGATACCATTGGCCTTCCTGATCACTTACTGTACCTGCATACTAACCTTTTGTGTTTCATGCACAAGTACCCCCAGGTGCCGCTGTACTGCAGCACTTTGCAATCTTTCTCCATTTAAATAATAGCTTGCTCTTTGATTTTTTTTCTGTCAAAGTGCATGACCTCACACTTTCCAACATTATACTCCATCTGCCAAATTTTTGCCCACTCACTTAGCCCGTCTATGTCCTTTTGCAGATTTTTTTGTGTCTTCCTCACACGCTTTTCCTCCCATCTTTGTATCTTCAGCAAACTTGGCTACGTTACACTCGGTCCCTTCTTCCAAGTCATTAATATAGATTGTAAATAGTTAGGGTCCCAGCACTGATCCCTGCGGCACCCCACTAGTTACTGATTGCCAACCTGAGAATGAACCATTTATCCCGACTCTCTGTTTTCTGTCAGAATAAGAAATAGTGCAGTATTGGGTGGGGTCAGACTAAGAGAGAATACAAGAAAGTCTCAGATAGGTTTACAGTGCATGTGTGTAAACTCACGAAGCGTGGTAAATAAGATTGGTGAGCTGCAGGCACAAATAGCCACATGGGAATATGATGTGGCGATAATGGAGACCTGACTCAAAAAAGGGCAGGATTGGGTACTAAATATTCCTGGAAAAGGTGTTCAGGAAAGATAGGGAAGGAAAGAAAGGAGCTGTGGTGTAGTATTGATTAAGTTAATATTATAGTACTGGCGAGAGAGGATGTCCTGGAGGGGTCAAGGACACAATCTATTTGGTGAAAGTTAAGATACAATAGAGGTGCTATTACACTACTAGGTGTATTCTGTAGGCTACCACGTAGTGCGAAGGATATAGAGGAGCAAATTTTCAGGGAAATTAGAGAGAGGTACAAGAAATATAGAGTAATGATAATGGAGGACTTCAACTATCCTAATAGAGATTGGGATAGTAATAGTGTGAAGGGTAGAGAGGGGGAAGAATTTCTGAAGTGTGTTCAGGAGAACCTTCTTGATCCGTATGTTTCTGGCCCAACAAGGAAGGAGGCATTGGTTCTGGGGAATTAAGTGGGTCACGTGGAGCAAATGTCAGTCACGATCAGTAATCACGGTATCATAAGGTTTAGATTAGCTATGGAAAAGGAGGAGAAGCAATCTAGAGTAAAAATATTTAATTGGAGGAAGGCGAATTTCTGTGGTTTGAGAATGGATCTGGCCCGGGTAAATTGGAATCAAAGATTGGCAGGCAAAACTGTAATCGAACAATGGACTGCCTTTAAAGAGGAGATAGTTCGGGTATAGTCAAGGTACATTCCCATGAGGGGGAAAGTTAGGGCAACCAAAGTCAAAGCTCCCTGGATGACAAAAGAGATGGCGAGTAAGATGAAGCAGACAAAGGGGGCATATGACAGATGTCATGTTGGGAATACAAGTGAGAACCAGGCTGAATATAGAAAGTTCAGAGGGGAAGTGAAAAAGGAAATAAGAGCGGAAAAGAGAAAGTATGAGAATAGATTGGCAGCTAACATAAAAGGGAATCCAAAAGTATTCTGTAGGAATATAAATATAGTAAGAGGAGGGTGGGGTTGATTAGAGATCAAAAAGGAGACCTATGCATGGAGGCAGTGGGCATGGCTGAGGTACTAAATGAGTACTTTGCATCTATCTTTATTAAGGAAGAAGATGCTGCGAAGGTCCGTGTCAGCTGTGGCTCAGGCGAGCACTCTCGCCACTGAGTCAGAAGGGTGTGGGTTCAAGTCCCACTCCAGGGACTTGAGCACGAAAGAAATCTAGGCTGACACTCCAGTGCACTGTTATGGGTGCCATCTTTTGGATGAGACGTTAAACCAAGGCCCCATCTGCTCTCTCAAGTGGATGTAAAAGATCCCATGGCACTATTTCGAAGAAGAGCAGGGGAGTTATCCCCGGTATCCTGGCCAATATTTATCCCTCAATCAACATAACAAAAAAACAGATTATCTAGTCATTATCACATTTCTGTTTGTGCTTCAGTCAGTCATAGGCAGTCCCTCGGAATCGAGGAAGACTTGCTTCCACTCCTGAAGTGAGTTCTTTGGTGGATGAGAGCCACAGACTCTGTCACAGGTGGGGCAGATAGTCGTTGAGGGAAGGGGTGGGTGGGACTGGTTCGCCGCACGCTCTTTCTGCTGACTGCGCTTGATTTCTGCATGCTCTCGGCATTGAGACTCGAGGTGCTCAGCGCCCTCTCGGATGCACTTCCTCCACTTAGGGCGGTCTTGGGCCAGGGACTCCCAGGTGTCAGTGGGGATGTTGCACTTTATCAGGGAGGCTTTGAGGGTATCCTTGAGGCATTTTCGCTGCCCACTTTTGCCTCGTTTGCCATGAAGGAGCTCCGAAGGAGTCTCGTGTCTGGCATGCGGACTATGTGGCCTGCCCAGCGGAGCTGATCGAGTGTGGTCAGTGCTTCAATGCTGGGGATGTTAGCCTGAGTGAGGACACTGATGTTGGTGCGCCTGTCCTCCCAGGGGATTTGTAGGATCTTGCGGAGACATCTTTGGTGATATTTCTCCAGCAACTTGAGGTGTCTACTGTACATGGTCCGTGTCTCTGAGCCATACAGGAGGGCAGGTATTACTACAGCCCTGTAGACCATGAGCTTGGTGGTAGTTTGGAGGGTCAGGTCTTCAAACACTCTTTTCCTCAGGCGACCGAAAGCTGCACTGGCGCACTGGAGGCGGTGTTGGATCTCGTCGTCGATGCCTGCGCTTGTTGATAGGAGGCTCCGAGATATGGGAAGTGGTCCACGGTGTCCAGGGCTGCGCCGTGGATCTTGATGACTGGGGGGCAGTGCTGTGTGGTGAAGGCAGGCTGGTGGAGGACCTTTGTCTTACGGATGTTTAGCGTAAGGCCCATGCTTTCGTACGCCTCAGTAAATATATCGACTATGTCCTGGAGTGCGGCCTCTGTATGTGCGCAGGCGCAGGCGTCGTCCGCGTACTATAGCTCGACGACAGAGGTTGGGGTAGTCTTGGATCTGGCCTGGAGACGGCGCAGGTTGAACAGGTTCCTACTGGTTCTGTAGTTTAATTCCACTCCAGCGGGGAGCTTGTTGACTGTGAGGTGGAGCATGGCGGCGAGAAAGATTGAGAAGAGGGTTGGGACCGATAACGCAGCTCTGTTTGACCCCAGTCCGGACTTGAATTGGGTCTGTGATGGATCCGTTGGTAAGGATTACGGCCTGCATGTCGTCGTGGAGCAGGTGGAGGATGGTGACGAATTTTTGGGGCATCCGAAACGGAGGAGGACGCTCCATAGACCCTTGCGGTTGACAATGTCAAAGGCCTTTGTAAGGTCGAAGAAGGCCATGTATCCTGTAGCTGTCGCGCTACAAAAATCATGTCCATTGTGCCCCGTAGGGGACGAAATCCGCACTGTGACTCCGGGAGTAGCTCCTTGGCCACGGGGAGAAGACGGTTGAGGAGGACTCTAGCGACGACTTTCCCAGTGTCTGTTAGCAGGGAGATTCCTCTGTAGTTGCCGCAGTCAGACTTGTCCCCTTTTTTAAAGGTGGTCATGATTACTGCATCTCTGAGATCCCCCTGCATGCTCTCCTCCCTCCAGATGATAGAGATGAGATCGTGTATTCATGCCAGCAGTGCCTCTCCGCCATACTTCAATACCTCGGCAGGGATTCCGTCCGCACCTAGAGCCTTGTTCTTTTTGAGCTGTCTTATGGCTTTTTCTTCCTCGTGCAGCGTTGGGGTCTCACTGAGGTGGTGGCGGGTAGCATGCTGCGGGATGGAGTCAAGAACACTCGAGTCAAAGGCAGAGTCTCGATTGAGTAGATCTTTGATGTGCTCCTTCCAGTGGGCCCTGACTGCTTCGGTGTCCTTGATGAGCGCTTCCCCATTCCTGGCCAGCAGTGGGTTGGGGCCTTGGGTGTTTGGCCCGTAGGTGGCCTTGACTGATAAAGAATCCTCGCACATCATGGTTGTCGGCCAGCTGCTGTATCTCCTGTGCTTTCTTCATCACCACCTGTTCTTTAGGTCCGGGTTTTTTGTTAGACCTCAGCCTTGAGCCGTCTGTAATGCTGTTTTGCTGTTTCCACATTGGGTTGTTGTTTAAAGCTCAAACGCCCTGCGCTTGCAATCTATTAGCTCTTGGATCTCCTGATCATTCTCATCAAACCAGTCCTGGTGTTTCCTGGTTGAGTAACCGAGTGTCTCTTTGCAGGCACTAGCTATGGAGGCCTGGAGGGCAGACCAAGCACTTGGGCATTCTGCGTCTCGGGGTTGTCAAGGCATGCCAGGTTAGTTGTGAGGCGCTGGCGCTGGCTGGCTGGCTGGCTCTCTTAATTGTGTCCCTAAGTGCTCCGGCATTGACTTTTTTGCGGCACTGTTTCTGCTGCCCCCTCCGCTTTGGGGCTATGTTGATGTTGATGATTGATTGGATTAGGCGGTGGTCCGTCCAGCAGTCGTCGGCTCCTGTCATGGTGCGGGTGATGCGCACATCCTTGCGATCCTTGGATCGTACGATGACATAGTCAAGCAGCGAGGGTGTTGCCACGATGCCTTGTATTTGTCCCTTTGGCGGAACAAGGTGTTGGTGATGACAAGTTCCTGCTCTAGACATTTTGTCAGGAGTAGGGTACCACTGGTGTTGGCTTTCCCTACCCCCTCTCTGCCAATCACGCCCCCCCCCCAGAGGTCTGTGTCCTTGCCAACCCCGGCATTGAAATCACTGAGGAGGATCAGTTTGTCGCCCACGGGGACACAGATTTTTCAAGGTTGGCGTAAAATCCCTCTTTGGCCTCATCTGTTGCATCAAATGTCGGGGCGTACGCACCGATGACTGTGGCGCACTGGTTCTGGGATAGGGTGAGTCGAAGAGTCATGTGGCGTTCGTTAGTCCCGCAGGGGGAGTCTGAGGAGGTCAACCAGCTCGTTTTTGATGGTGAAGCCGAATCACTGGAGGCGTCGTTCTTCTTCTGGTTTCCCTTTACTGAAGAAACCTCCACCTTGTTCCTTGAGCTGGCCTTCCCCTGCCCGCCGGGTCTCGCTTAGGGCAGCGATGTCAATATCGAAGCGTCTAAGTTCCTGGGTAACTATGGCGGTGCAGTGTTCCGGCCTGTCACTATTGGGGTTGTCCATGAGGGTCCCGGCGTTCCAGGTCCCGAACTTCATGTTAACGGAGTGGGAGATGCCTGTGCGTGAGTTCTTTTAACGTGGGGTGGTCATTGCACACCGGCTACCACACGGGCTTAGTTGAGCGAGGTCTAGATTCAGTAGCAAGAAGGTCCAAGACGACTGGAGACCAGGCACTGCTATATGGACCTAGTTGCCTGCGGCAAGATGTTAGCTGCAGGCTCGGCGCTGGGTAGCGCCCTTGGTGGGAGGTGGTCCATGGCCTGGTTGGGGGCAGGCATTGGGAGGGTCAGTGTCCCATTGGGGTTCAGGGTGGGAGAGCAGAGGGGTCACAGCCATGGTGCTCACCACGTGTTGGAGGTGGAGAAGATGCCAGGCCGCCGGTCGGGAAGGAGAGCTCCAGTCGTCGCTGATGGAGGAGGGGCGGCCAGTCGCCGATGTGGGAGAGGAGGACCCAGTCGTCGTTGAGGAGGAGGTCATCTGTCGCAGAAGGTGTTCCGATCGTCGCTCCAGGGGGCGGTGGAGGCCCGAGGTCCAGGTCGTGGGCGCCGTCGCCGGGGGACATCGGAGGTAGGTGATGGGAGGCCTATGATAGGCCTGGATGGCCTGAACTCGTTGCGGGTCGTCGGAGGTCGCTGGGGGACATCGGAGGTCGCCGGGGGACGCCGGAGGTCATCGGAGGTCGCTGGGAGACGTTGGAGGTCGGCCGGGAGGCGTTGGAGGTTGCTGGCGAACATCGATGGGCGATGTGGTAGGAAGCCTGAGGTAGGACTAGGATGAGAGGTAAGGGTTTGGGTTTATCTGCTTAGACCCCCTATTGCGGTCGATTTGGTTAGGGGAGTTTTAGACAGCGGGGTGGTGGGGGGGTGGTGGGGGAGGTTGTGCGGGAGGAAAGTTGCCGAGATCTGGTGGGAGTTATTTGGAGCGGGGGAGCTCCCTAGGGCCCTAAGGAGCTTGCTTGTGTGCAAATTGACTGCCGTGTTTCCTACATTACAACAGTGACTACACTCTAGTGGCTGTAAAGTGCTTTGGGACATCCGGTGATCATGAAAGGCGCTATATAAATGCAAGTCTTTCTTTTCTTTTAGTTAAAGGGGAGGTAGTTGAGATAATGGATGGGGTTACAATTGATAAAGAAGAAGTACTAGAAAGGCTGGCTGTACTTAAAGTAGATCAATCACCAGGACCAGATGGGATGCATCCTAGGATGCTACGGGAAGTAACGGTGGAGAATTGTGGAGGTACTGGCCATAATCTTCCAATCCTCCTTGGATTACGGGTGTGGAGCCAGAAGACTGGAGAACTGTAAATGTTACACCCTTGTTCAAAAAAGGGTGTAAGGATAAACCTAGCAACTACAGGCCAGTCAGTTTAACCTCTGTAGTGGGGACATTTTTAGAAACGATAATCCAGGACAAAATTAGTCACTTGCACAAGTGTTGATTAATTAAGGAAAGCCAGCACGGATTTGTTAAACTAACTTGATCGAGTCTTTTGATGAGGTAACAGGAAGAGTTGATGAGGGCAATGCAGTTGATATGGTGCACATGGACTTCCAAAAGGCGTTTGATAAGGTGCCACATAATAGCTTGCCAGCAAAGTTGAAGCATCTGGAATAAAAGGGACAGAGGCAGCATGGATACGAAATTGGCTAAGTGACAGGAAACAGAGAGTAGTGGTGAACGGTTGTTTTTCGGACTGGAGGAAGGTATACAGTGGTATTCCCCAGGGGTCGGTTCTCAGACCACGGCTTTTCTTGATATAAATGACTTGGACTTGGGTGTACAGGGTACAATTTCAAAATTTGCAGATGACACAAAACTTGGAAGTATAGTGAACAGTGAGGAGGATAGTGATAGACGTCAAGAGGACATAGACAGGCTGGTATAATGGCCGGACACATGGCAGATGAAATTTAACGCAGAAAAGTATGAAGTAATATATTTTGGTAGAAAGAACGAGGAGAGACAATATAAACTAAAGGATGCAATTCTAAAGAGGGTGCATGAACAGAGAGACTTGGGGATATATGTGCACAAATTGTTAAAAGTGACAGGGCAGGTTGAGAAAGTACTTAATAAACCATATGGGACCCTAGACTTCATAAATAGAGGCATGGGGGGGGAAATTGCGTAGTGCCCTGTTTGGGCGCTGTAACAGCCACGAGGCGGGAGTTCCTGCGCCAGGTGCGGAAGTCCCACCCCGCTTGCGATTATTGGGGTCACCGCCCCCGAGAGGAAGTGGAGTGCAAAATAACGCGCTCCACTTCCTCTGTGGGGCGCTAAGGGGGTGGAAGCACAGGGAGAGGGGTGCAGCGCTGCGCACTGGGAAGCATAGCGCTGCCACGTAGAAGGGGCCCTCTCCTTCATTAAAAGGGAGGGACAAGCTGCAGACTCTGAAGACTCTGTGGGACCTTTGCAGGATTATTGCTCATGGGCGATTTTAATCTTCATATAGATTGGACAAATCAAATTGGCAAAGGTAGCCTTGAGGAAGAGTTCACAGAGTGTATTCGGGATGGCTTTTTAGAACAATACATTGTGGAACCAACTAGGGAGCAGGCTATTTTAGATCTGGTAATGTGTAACGACATAGGATTAATTCAAGATCTCATAGTAAAGGATCCTCTAGGGAAGAGTGATCATAACATGTTAGAATTTCAAATTCAGTTCGAGGGTGAGATACTTGGGTCCCAAACTAGTGAAGACCGATTTGGCTAAAGTGGACTGGGATGGGACAATAGATTAAAGGGTAAGATGGTAGATAAGCAGTGGCAGACATTTATGGAGATATTTCATAACTCCCAGCAAAGATATATTCCAGTGAGAAAGAAAGACTCTAAGAGAAGAATGAACCATCCGTAGCCAACTAAGGAAGTAAATCATGGTCTCAATTTGAAAACAAAGGCATACAATGTTGCGAAGATTAGTGGTAGGCCAGAGGATTGGGAAATTTTTAGGAACCAGCAAAGGACTAAGTTTATGAGAGTAAACTTGCAAGAAATATAAGAACAGACAGTAGAGCTTCTACAGGTATGTAAAATAGAAGAGAGTAGCTAAAGTAAACGTTGATCCCTTAGAGGATGAGACTCTGGAATTAATAATGGGAAATGGCAGAGACATTGAACAAATATTTTGTATCAATCTTCAGGATAGAAGACACTAAAAGAATCCCAATAATATAAATCAAAGGGCTATATGGAGGGGGGGCAAACTTAAAACAATCACAATCACTAGAGAAAAAGTACTAGGCAAACTAATGGGACTAAAGGTGAACAAGTCCCCTGGACCTGATGGCCTGCATCCTAAGGTCTTAAAAGAAGTGGCTACAGAGATAGTGGATGCATTGGTTGTAATCTACCAAAATTCACTGGATTTTGGAGAGGTCCCAGCGGATTGGAAAGCCGCAAATGTAACACCCTTATTTAAGAAAGGAGGGAGATAGAAAGCAGGAAACTATAGCAGAAAGGGGAACCAATAGATGTAGTGTACTTATATTTCCAGAAGGCATTCGATAAGATGCCACATAAAAGGTTACTGCACAAGATCTCATGGGGTTGCGGGTAATATATTAGCATGGATAGAGGATTGGCTAACTAATAGAAAACAGAGAGTTGGGATAAATGGGTCATTTTCAGGTAACTAGCGGGGTGCCACAGGGATCAGTGATGGGGCCTCAACTATTTACAGTCTATATTAATGATTTGGATGAAGGGACTGAGTGTAATGTAGCCAAATTTGCTGATGATACAAAGATAGGTGGGAAAGCAAGTTGTGAAGAGGACACAAAGAATCTGCAAAGCGATATAGATGGGCTAAGTGAGTGGGCAAAAAACTTGGCAGAAAATGTGAGGTTATCCACTTTTGTAGAAAAAATAAAAAAGAAAGTGAGCAAGTTGAGGCCAAGATCAGATCAGCCAGGTTCGAGGGGCCAAAAAGCACACTCCTGCTCCTATTTCTTATGTTGTTATGGAGAAACTGGGGTTGTTCTCCTTCAAGTAGAAAAGGTTGAGAGGAGGTTTGGTAGAGGTGTTCCAAATCATAATGGGTCTAGACAGAGTAGATAGAGAGAAACTGTTCCCCTTCAGGAAAGGTCTTAACTTGAGGATACTGATTTCAGGTGATTAGTAAAAGAACCAAAGGCGACATGAGGAAAAACTTTTTTACGCAGCAAGTGGTTAGGCATTGCTTGAAAGGGTGGTGGAGGCAGATTGAATCGTGGCTTTTGAAAGGGAATTGGATAAGTACCTGAAGAGAAAAAATTTGCAGGACTACGGGGAAAGGGCAGAGGAATGGAACTCGGTAAAGTGCTCTTGCAGAGAGCAGGCACGGGTTCTACGAGCTGAATGGCCTACTTCTGTGCTGTAACCATTCTACCATTCTTGATTCTATTAGTTAAGTGATGGAAACGGCTTGCAAGTTTTCTCGTGTTTGCCCCATGATCAAGAGCAGGGGTCAGGTTCATGGTAGAGGTGTCCGAACCTTGTGGAGCCCAGAGGAAGCACTCCTGCTTTCTGGGCCATGGTTAATTGAAAAACAAGTTGAATTAAAAAAAAATTAAACGGACCTTTTTCACTGGGTTGACCTGGTGGATAACTCAAAGCTACTTTTTGTTAAGCCCACCTACTAAAAATTCCAGTCAGGCCTTCATGATGTCATTGGGACCATACATGCATATGTTAAAAAGGACGTTGCTGGCTTTGGGTGGGTGCTCTTGCCTCCTACTAAGGAGAGCATGTGAAAATCGGAAGCTGTCTGCTCCCGGCAGCTGTAGGACAATTTTAACTGCCCATCCGTCTGGTTTCTGACAGATGGGTAGGATTAAAATCACTGGAAGTTTCTAGGTAGAATATTTCTAAACAGTATGCAATAGACATACGGAGAAGAAAAGAAGAGAATAAAAGTACCATGCTCTACCACCAGACATCCATTTCTAAAGTTAAATAAACCTTCCCATTCACTCAGCTAAAACTATCAAAAATGTACAGTAACCAAATTGTTTGTGTAGCCAGTGTGACTCTTCACTTGTAATATGCGAGAGTACTCTTCTAAATTGAATATTGCCCCTATTCAATGCATACATCATTTATTAATATCTCATTACGATCTAACATGAGATGTACGTACATTTACTTCACTGTAAAACCAAAAACAAAGTGACACTCATCCCAAGGTTACATTTAAAGACTGAATAACAGACCTATGGAATGAGCTTGGGGTAGTTCAGCAGATGTATTCCGTATAAATTAATCTGTAAATTATATGACAGTTGAAATAAGAGGAAGAGTGACTAGTATTTTGTGTATTAGAATTGTAGGTGATTCACAAAGCCCAGCCACTGTTAGCATATTTTAAATGTTGATTTTTATGTCTGCATAGGAGATTCTCAGCTATTGAATTATTAAAAGGATACATAAGGGCTGGGCAGAACAATTTATTGACTTGCACAAAAAGGAATTGCTGGGAGGTACATACTCTGTAAGCAACACATTTACTCAGTGTTTATTTTTGGCTTCTTAAACTATTCAACTGCCTCTTTGTTCCAATCCATTAACCAGCTATACTCCGGAGGCACTTCATTTTGTCACTAAAGTCTGACATTTAACAAACATTCTAAGATTTGGGGATTACCTGTACAGTTTAACATTTATCATAGGCATTTCACTGTATAAATCACCACATGAATGTTAGTGTGTTGTAGAAAAATCAATGTTGCCTATAATAATTTAAATACTGTAGTGAATTTGATAGTGCAGTTGGCTTTAATGGTCAGTAAAATTAGTACAGATATACAATTAGTAAACCTGTTGCAGTGCCGATAGTGAAGAGAGCAAATATTCTGGTGGAGCGGTTTAAAAACCAAAGTCTAGAATCTTAAATATAATAAATACACATATTTAAGTCTACTATTTTAACATTAATTCCAAATCTGCAAAATTGATTTCCACTTGTAAATACTTTTCAAGTTGGAATGGAAACCAGAACATCTTTTTTTTAAGGGAAGCTCTATTTTATCTGTTTTGCAGAATGAGTCCTGTAATCCTATTCCTCTTGTAGTTTAACATTAAATTCGACTGATTTCTTATAAGAATATAAGAAATAGGAGCAGGAGTAGGCCATACGGCTGCTTGAGCCTGCTCCATCATTTAATATGATTTTGGCTGATCTGTTCATGGACTCAGGTCAGCTTCCCTGCCCGCTCCCCATAACCCCTTATTCCCTTATCGGTTAAGAAACTGTCTGTCTCTGTCTTAAATGTATTCAATGTCCCAGCTTCCACAGCTCTGTGAGGCAGCGAATTCCACAGATTTACAACCCTCTGAGAAAAGAAATTTCTGCTCTCAGTTTTAAATGGGCGGCCCCTTATTCGAAGATTATGCCCCCTAGTTCTAGTCTCCCCCATCAGTGGAAACAATGGGGTCAAGTTTCGGCCTGAGTTGCTCCTATTTTTTTGGAACAACTGGTTTAGAATGGAGTATCTTAGAAATTGCAATTCTCGGCAACAGTTTCATTTTGGAACAGATTTTTTTTTTCAAAAGGGGGCGTGTCCGGCCAGTGAAAACTTACTCCAAACTAACTTAGAATGGAGTATGTCTAGATTTCTGTACACTCAGAAAAACCTTGCCTACACTTTACAAATCAGGCGTAGGTTACAAATCAGGTGTAGGGACGGGGGTGGGGGGGGGGGAGGTGGGGAAGGAAGTAATTAAATTCTACAAGCATTCAACAGTCTTAATTATACAAATAAAGAGCCATCCTGAATAAAAAATTATAAACAAAACAAATACAAAATATTGAATCCTACCTGTGTGAAGCAGCAGCAGCCTTCGAGCTGCGGTGCTTCAGGCAGGCCTTCCTTCCCTGTAGGAGACAGGGGCGGCGTCAGTGGCTCGACGGCAGCCAAAGACACAGCAAGCAAGCAGCCTTCGAGCTGCGAGGGAAGCTGAGGCCATTCGGCCACGGGATAGGGACAGCAGCAGTGGCTGAAGGCGACCAAAGACACAGCAAGCAGCCTTCGAGCTGCGAGGGAAGCTGAGGCCAATCGGCCACGGGATAGGGGCAGCGGCAGTGGCTGACGGCGTCTGAAGACACATCAAGCAGCCTTCGAGCTGCGAGGGAGACTGAGGCCATTCGGCCAGGGACAGAGAGAGGCAGCGAGATAGCCAGTTTGAAACTTAAATTTGCAGAATGGGTGCTGCATTGTCAACACCATGTATTATGCAATGGTTTGCCAGCAATTCACTGCATAGGAGAAAATTGATTAGAGCTCACCGCACCAGGAATGTCATAGCCCGTAGGCTGATGGGCAGGAGACCTTACCCACGTCGGCAATATCGAGTCAGGCGCTTGTACCTGGACATGATCGAGGCTGATTGTGTCAAAAGGCTGCGTTTCCGCAGAGAAGTTGTCGCTGAGATCTGTGATATGCTGAGAGCAGATTTGCAGCCCAGAAGCAGAACGCCCAACTACCTTGTCTGTTGAAGTGAATGTCGCAGCTGCACTTGCCTTCTATGCCTCGGGATCGTTTCAGGCTACAACTGGAGATGTGTGCACCATCTCTCAACGTGCAATACATGTCTGCGTTTATCAGGTCACGGCTGCACTGTATGCGCGGAGGAATGACTTCAATTTCCCAATGACCGCACAAGCGGTCTGTGGGCTTCTTCAGGATTGCCGGCTTCCCAAAGATACAGGGCTGCATTGATTGTACCCACATAGCCTTGCGAGCACCTGTGGAGGATTCCGAGCAGTACAGGAATAGAAAAGTTTTCCACTCCATCAATGTGCAGCTCGTGTGTGACGACAAGCAGCGCATCATGTCAGTCAATGCGAGATACCCTGGCAGCACCCATGATGCGTTCATCCTACGCGACAGCGTTCTATCTGACATGTTTGAGCAGCAGCTAGAAGGGCAGAGCTGGCTACTGGGAGACAAAGGGTACGGCCTGACCACCTGGCTCATGATGCCCCTTCGCGTGACACGGACAGAAGCTGACCGTCAATACAACATGGCGCACATTGCGACGCGCAGCATCATTGAGAGGACCATTGGCATATTGAGACAGTGTTTCCGATGCCTGAACCATTCCGGAGGCCACTTGTAATACTCTCTTCAGATTGTTGGTCACTTCATTGTTGTGTGCTGCATGCTCCATAACTTAGCCATCATGTGGCAGCAGGAGCTGGTAGTGGAACTAGAAGACCCACGTGAGGGTCCACTGCATGATGATAGTATTACGGAAGAGCAGGATGTGGATGATGACGACGATCAGGAAAGCATGCAAGTGACTGATGCCGGAGCACAAGGTTGGAGGAGGGCCGTCCATCGTGCTCCTTTAACGATTGCTCGAGCCCTGCGCCAGCAGCTCATCCGTGAACGCTTCAATTACTGATGCCTGAGGGCTCTGCGATCACTGTTGCGCATGGACATGTTTATTCTTTGCAGTTGTTCCTACGTTGTGTTGTGTTAATGGAAGATGAATCAGTTTTAATGAAAAATATTTTATTGAAAAGTTAACGTCACTAATAAAATATTTGTTGTATCAAACTTTACTTTTTAATATGACTCTTGAAGATCACTTAAAAACTTTAAGATCACTTAAAAACTTGTAAAGTTACAAAAGTTACAAAACAATTTCAATGTGAAAAATCTTACACTATTTGGATCACTTAGACTTCAGGATCACTTTTTAGGTGCAAAATTAAATAAGATACAAAATGTGAGAGCATTTACACTATAAGATCACTTAAAAACCCTAAGATCACTTATAAGTTGTAAAGTTACAAAACTTACAAAACAATTTCAATTTGAAAAACGCTACTTCAGCTACATCAAGAACAAGAACAAAATCAGCAAAGAAAGGCTGCAACCATCTCTCATCCACATCTCAGTGAATGTTCACTTCTTCATGGGGGTGTCATTTGATTGGCTGGGCTGTGTGCCTTTATTGCAACAGCTACCTCCATGACGGCCTGTGCTGCCACTTGCATGCCCTCCCTGACGGCCTGTGCCGTCGATTGCACTCCCTCGGACATTCCCTCCCTAATTTCCCGTGTTATTACTGCTATTTCTCCCGTCAGGACCGTCAACTCTTCACCCACTGCACTGATGCTACCGATGAGTGATCGGGTAAGCTCATTGGTCTCCATACCCAATGCCACAACCTCAGGAGAGCGTGCCTCCAATCTCCTTCTCCTCTGCCTGGGTCTGCCTCTTGGCACCACTACACTGGGAGGCGCGGGCACGGACGGTGGGACGCTCGGTGTTCCAAACAGCACCACTACACAGGGAGGCATGGGCTTGGACAGTGGGACGCTCTGTGTTCCAGACGGCAGTACTAGAGAGAGAGGCACGGGCTGGGATGGTGGGACGCTCTGTGCTCCAGACGGCAGCACTAGAGAGAGAGGCATGGGCTGGGACGATGGGGCGCTCGGTGTTCCAGACAACAGCATTCGAGTGCGAGCCGTGGGCTGGGATGGTGGGTGAATGGGTGTAAACTGCTCCATTATATCACCAGCACCACTGGGACCCGCAATGTCGGAATCAAAACCCATGGAAGGTGGAACCAGAACCTATGCAAGTGGGAGGCGCAGGCTCGGACGGTGGTGCACTGGCTGTAAACTGCTGCATTACACCAGCAGCACCACTGGGACCCGCAACATCCAAATCAAAACCATGGAAGGTGGAACCAGAACCTATGCAACGGGTTGAAACTCTGATGCCCCTTAATGGGGGCTCATAAACATTAATTTGGAAGCTCTCCTCTGTAGACATTTCAGTCATCGCCGCCATCATCCAGTCTGGATCGTCTGCATCTGGTTGTACTGGTTCTTGTTCTGTATCTTCAGGATCCTCAGGGTTGGCAGCATCTTCATCATCATCATGTTCTGCAAAATACATTAGAACAGTCAAATGTTTAACAGCAAGGGAGGGGGCAGGATGGGTGACATGAGTACTCTCACATAGCAGGCCAGGCAGCAGGTTGATTTGAAGAGCCATGATGCATTTTAAGGACTTACCCTCTTCCTCGCGTGCGGGCCCAGCTTATGCTGTACTGATTGCTTTTCTCCATGTACGACTCATCATGGCAGCTACCCTCTGTTCCAAGGGTGTCAGTGGATGCAGATTGGGCACGCCTCCTCCTGTTCGAGTTGCTTCCCTTTTGTTGTGGGCCAATTTCTTCTGCAAAGAGTAAAATATAACTTTTTACAGAGTGCGTCTTTCTGCAGGGTGAGACATACAAATAGTCACATTACGATTACATTAAAAATGGAAAATATTACTTACACTAACTACTTGACCAAGGTCGTGCCATTTCTTGGATCTCATGGTATGCACCACTGCGCAGTAATCTTCTGCAACTTGGTTCTAGCGTTTCTTCATTTTTTTAGGTGGCACTTTTATGCGACCTCTGTTGCTGGTATCCAGCTCCTGCCATCTCTGCTCAATGATGTTAACTAATGTCATCACTTCCTCATGCAAGAAATTCTTTGTTCTTGGTGGACGTTGTTCCATTGCTGTATTGAATTGACACTCTGATTTTTCAAAACACAGTCTTTATTTTGCATGCACCAATGCAGCACCTGTTCTGAACGTTTAGCAGCGAAAAGCAGCACTCACTGATTTCAACAGGTGATTTATTCAACACTGCTGCTAAAAGCACTCCTTCAGACATAAAAAAATCACCAAAATTCAATCCCAAGCCTTTCCAGGGGTCCACGAGACAAATCAACACTTTTCTTTAAGTCCCTTTAAAAATGGTCGAGTGCCAATGTTTCTGGGCTAATGCGCGTGTGCGCGCGCTCCAACGCGCATGCACAGGGCTGCCGGCACGACGTTGCCTCATTTAACTTAGCCCCCTCCACTTGCAGAATCGGCGTGACTCTGTGGCTCCGCCCTCTGCTGCTGTCTGCGCGCCGCACCGAGCTCCCAGGGACCAGCAAGGAGCCGGAGAATTAAGAGGCATTTTTCTGTCGCACTTTTAGGCGCGAAAAACGGGCGTCCAGGTTGGCGCTGCGCCATTCTAGGCGTGGCCTGAAACTTGACCCCATTCTCTCTGCATCCACCTTGTCAAGCCCCCTCATAATCTTATACATTTTGCTAAGATCACCTCTCATTCTTCTGAACTTCAATGAGTTGATGCCCAACCTACTCAACCTTTCCTCATAGGTCAACCCTCTCATCTCCGGAATCAACCCAATGAACCTTCTCTGAACTGCTTCCAAAGCAAGTATATCCTTTCGTAAATATGGAAACCAAAACTGTACGCAGTATTCCAGGTGTGGCCTCACCAATACCCTGTATAACTGTAGCAAGATTGCCCTGCTTTTATACTCCAACCCCTTTGCAATAAAGGCCAAAATTCCATTGGCCTTCCTGTTCACTTGCTGTACCTGCATACTAACCTTTTGTGTTTCATGCACAAGTACCCCCAGGTCCCACTGTACTGCAGCACTTTGCAATCTTTCTCCATTTAAATAATAACTTGCTCTTTGATTTTTTTCTGCCAAAGTGCATGACCTCACACTTTCCAACATTATACTCCATCTGCCAAATTTTTGCCCACTCACTTGTAATTTATGTTTTAATAGTTGCTAGTCCTGCTGCCTTTCCTGTGTGCAACCTTGTTTATATCAGACTAATAAGGAACAGCACATTGTTCCAGAATCCGGTTTTGAGACAGCAACTCCTGTTGACAATGCTCCTACTTTTAGGTTGCATGTTCAGAGGTGGTCTCTGTCGTCTAATTGTAGATGTAGCGACCATTTTCCAACATTTATTTCTTAGAAATTGGTCTCTTTAATTTGATGTAACATTCAGAGTCCCACATTTGCAGGGGTCTCATCATCATCATCATCATCATCATCATCAAAGGCAGTCCCTCGAAACAAGGATGACTTGCTTCCACGCCAAAGAAAAGGATGAGTTCGCAGGTGTTTCGAATGAAGAGCCCGCAGTGTAATTGACTCACTGAACCTCAGCATCTTCATGGAATGCAACTGACAGAAAGAACCAGGTGTCTGCCAGGCTGCACAGTGTAAAATTTCTTTTTGAGTGAAAAGAAATGTGAGGAGTTGATTGAACCTGTCAACTATCATTCCCCGCCCCTCCCCCCACCAATAAGAAAAAGTATGTCTTTAGCATTTCATTTTTAAAATCCCTGCGGGCACTTACTGATGACCTGGTTTTCAAAGATTTGGGGCTAGAAATTCATTATAGTCTGGGAATGCGTAGTATAATTTAAAAGGTTGGCGAATTAGCGCTAGGCGCACAGACTGCACGCAAAATGTGTGCTCACTGCTCAAGGAAATTATTGGAATCTTAATTCAAGTCTTTAAGCCCAAACTCATTGGCGTAACACTCAAAGGGTGGACCAATATCAAGTGCACTCTAATCGCATGTCATTGCCATAGGCTTTTTCCAGTTCTTAAAGGGGAGGTTCATTGATGCTGTAGAACCTTATTCTCGGCATTGCTGTCTGTACAGCTGCCTCAGCAGGCCAAGGAAACGGAGCTGGAGAACTGAAGCAGCTGTACTCATGGCAGATCCAGGCAGATCCAGGGAGAGCCCGCAGATTCTGCGATCAAACATTGGCGGTGTTGGTGATCGCTGTGGAAAGATTGAGGACTGTGCTCTATCCAGCAAGTGGTAGAAGGCCCTCACCACAAGTCTTCCACACCTTGTGGAGGGAGGTAGCGCAGCACATCACAGGAAGCACTGTGGTCCCCAGGATATCCACACAATGTAGGACGAAATTTAACGACCTCACTTGGGTGGTCAGGGTGAGTGAATGCTTCTATAAATGCTATGTACCACCATCTGAACCACAGTTTTCATACACTGCCCAAAGCACCACACTTCCAGAACTCACCCACCAACATTCTCTACCGACCAAAACTCACACCCACATCTCACCTTGCAGACAATGACAGCTATTCAACTATGGCAGGCACATTATCCAAACACATTGCTCCACACACACACTTTCCTTTCTCTTGCAGGCCAAGTTGGCTCACAACAGGAGGGAGCAGGAGCGCACAGGAGGGGGTCAAGCTGACACCCAACCACTGTCTGCGCTGGAAAATAGAGTGCTGCAGATTATTGGATGCCAGGTGGTGGCCACCGGCGACAATGACCCCCTTGGGGACAACAACAGTATATTCAACCTACTCCTTCTCATATCCCACTTCCCCCTCACCCCACAAGCGTTTCGCACTTTTCAGCTAATCATGCTGTATGCATGCATTCCTCCCTTCCTGCCCCCCTCCCCGACTCTGGTGCCTTAACCCAACTTTGGTGCCTTTATGCTTTCAGATAATGAGCAAGCACCTGAGCAGCCTGTGCCTGAGGGCACCGTAAAGAGCAAGGAGAAGAAAGAACACACCGCATCACTGCATGTCTCGCCCATAGGCACCAGCTCAGACACTGGCACTGTGTATTCTTTAGAGGCTAGTATAGTAACGGGATCTGCAGAGAGTGAGGCACTGGGGACGAGTGGGCTTCAGCAAGGACAGGAGAAAAGGGTAGCTCGGGGACCAGCTCCCTGGAGGGCGAGATCATGCGCGAGTTCTGCAGCACAGGACTCGGATGAGGACCTCGATGGAGAGGCGTGCCTGAGAGCCTCTCGGCAATGATACGGAGCGTGGAGGAGTCCGACTCCAACATTGCACAAAATCTTCGCAAACCAAGGAGCCCATCATTTCCAGTCTGCAAAGGACAGTAGACTCCCAGAGAGACCTTGGTGACCCAGACCTGCTGCCACATGTGATGCGCGATCTGGCAGCTTCCATTACAGCACAAGCGGAAGCAACGCGACGTCTTAGTGTTGTAATGCAGTTGATGGTTGATGACACCCAAAATCAGAATTCTCTCGTGCAATCTCAGCTTGATGCCACGCAAGCTCTGACTGCTGCCATCATGGCTGGGTCTACTACTATCGGCCTGGGCTTTCACAGTGTCTCAGCAAGCCAGCAATCTGTGCTCCCAACAGATTGCTAGGGATGCTGAGGTGATTCCCTGGGGGAGTGGCAGTGGTTCAGTGAAGCAGAAACCTGCTGTCCTCTCTCAGTATGACACCATTCCTGCTCCCACTGCATCCACTCTGCCATTGTCCTTGTCGCTGCCTTTCATCCAGCCAGCCCAGACTGCTGCTGCCCATGTTGAGGCAGTGCAGTCCACAGCCGGGCCTTCCAGGCTCAGAGCTGAAGTTTCCCGCATGGACACTCAACAGATTTCCACCAGCCCTGCTGCAGCCACTGGGCCAACTATTCGTAGGAGCAGTAGAATAGGCAAAGACACAGTAATGAGAGGCACTGAGGGATTGCACAAGGGTGAATAGTCAATATTTTTGTTGTAAATATGTGTTCACTGTTATTTATAAATGTATTAATTCAGTTTGGATTCTTTTGTGGTGTCTCTCATTTCAGCTTTGTGCTGTGATATGGCCTGTGACAGGAATGGAATGATGGGGATGTGGTGAGCAACGGGAATCTGGGGTTTAATTCATTCGAACCGCAGACTGATGAAGTGGTCATGGATCGCTCTTCCAAAAGGCCGATTGAGTGCCTGCCTCCTCCCTGACTCCTCTTCCTCCCCTTCCTCATCCTCCTCATCTTCCTCATCCTCCTCTTCCTCCTCCTCCTCTCCCTCCTCCAGAGGTGGTCCCGCAATCCCTGGTGACAAGGGCTGGGCCCTCATGACGACCAAGTTGTGGAGCATGCAGCAGACCACCATGAAATGGGACACCCACTCAGCTGAGCACTGGAGGGCTCCTCCTGAGTGGTCAAGGCAGCTGAACCATCGCTTGACCACCCCGATAGTCTGCTTGATAATGTTCCTGGTGGCAGCATGGCTCATTATATGAGTGCTGGGCAGGAGGGGGGCGGTCATGAGGCAGGTGGCGAGTGGATAGCCTTTGTCTCTGACCAACCAGTGGTAAGCTTAACATGGTGACTGGAAGTGTGCTAGCACTCTGGTGCAGAATGAAGGCACCGTGGCTGCTGCCAGGGTAGCGGACATTGACATTGAGGATTTGCTGTCTGTGGTCACACATCAACTGCACATTAAATGAGTGGTAGCCTTTGGTGGTTACGGAAGATCTCAGGATTGTGATGTGGTGTCCGCAAAGCTACGTGGGTGCAATCAGTGGCGCTCTGCACTGTGGGGAATCCCGCTATCCTGGCAAAGCCCATGCACGCTCGTGCTACTTCTCTCTGGTGATGGGGAAGGAAATGTCGTCCCTTCTATTGTAGGGTGCCTCTGTGACCTTCCTGATGTAGCGACAGACTGCGAGATGGTAGCAGACCGAAAGGATCCATTGGCAAAGAAATTGAGTGCGATGGTGACCTTGACTGCTGCTGAGAGAGCCGTGATCACCCTGGTCTGAGGCTGGAGGTCTCGTTGCAGGAGGTGGCAGAGTTCTGTGACCACCTCATTGGTGTAACGGAGCCTTCTAATCAAATGCTCCTTGCTTAATTGTAGTTAGGAGAAGTGCTCTCTGAACATCCTTGGAGGGTAAGGCCTCCTGTTGAGAGCCCTGATGGCCCCCGCCATCCCTCTGGCCACATGTTCTAGTCTTTCTTGCAGCCTTCGCTCTCTCTGCTGTCGATACTGGAGGCCAAGGTCGACTGCCAGTACAGCCCCCATTAATGTAACCAAGTGTAGCAGTTAGATTTTTTTTAAAGAATAAATGTAGCTACTTTTTAATTGCCACATCACTCCTGACACTAAATAACATTGAAATCACAGAATGGGACTGTTGCACTATGTGAAACTGACAAGAAAGCACTGAAACTCCACAAATCTGTAGCTGCGACTCATTGCTGAGGAACCCCTTTAAATAACGTCCCTGGAGCCAGCTTCCTGGTACAACATGCCAACTCTCCCTGTTGCTGTTTCCTCCAGGCACTAATGTAGGTGGCGACAATCAATTTCTAACACTCACTGATGTCACGATCCACCTGGCGTTGAGGCTCCCAGCGATAACTCTTCGCGGCGACACTGCGAGGGTGGGGGTTGGGGGAGGAGATTTGCAGAGCGGCACTGGAATTGCCTCGCCCCGGCAATAATGCTCCACCTGCTGGCACTAACAGGAGGCACTAATGCATCTAATTTTTTCCCATTGGTGTATCACTGAGCAATTTGAGCAATAAGATTATGATATTTTGTATACTTGTTTCACCAAATGTTAAAAATGAGATATAAAATTTGTGTAAAAAAAAATTTTTTTATCTAATATTTTTTTAATTAACCTTTTCTGTTATTAATTTTCACTTTTTCTTTATAATCTGCTTTGATTTTTTCTGCTTTTATCCTTCCTGCTTTTTTAAACAACTTGTTTCAGGTATAAAACCACAACATATACGGATCCAAAGGATGAGAGGGCATCTCATAGAAACACATAAAAGCAGGAAAGGGGTACTGAGGGAATGATCAGCCATGATCTTATTGAATGGTGGTGCAGGCTCGAAGGGCCGAATGGCCTACTCCTGCACCTATTTTCTATGATTCTATTTTTCTAAGAGCTTATTACAAACAGTTTACAAATGTGAGCAAGAAAACAATCATCCATTTAAGAGTTAGGAATAACCATCCTTTTTACTTTCCTCTTTTAGGGCCCAAGTTTCCACATGATAAAAAACGGGCGCCCCTCTGAGCTGGGCGCCCGTTTTTCGCGCCTAAAACGGCGCCTAAAAATAAACTCGCAATTCTGGAGCATTCTGCAGCTCCTTGTCTGCCTGGCGCGGCGCCCAGGGGGGCGGAGCCTACACTCGCGCCGATTTTGTAAGTGGGAGGGGGCGGGTACTATTTAAATTAGATTTTTTCCTGCCGGCAAGGCTGCGCGTGCGCGTTGGAGCGTACGCGCATGCTCAGTGTGAAGGAAACATTGGCACTCGGCCATTTTTGTAGTTCTTTGTAGCTGTTTAATTTTTGAACATTTTTTAATAAAAGCACATTGCCATCAGCACATCAGCACTTGCAGCCTTCTCACTGAAGGCTGTTCCCTTCCCCCCTCCCCTCCGCGGGAACGAACGCCTGCAGCATTCTCCGTGCCTGAAGCACTTTCACACAGGTAGGAAGATGGTTTATTTAATCTTTTCTTTGCTTATAAATGTTTATTCAGGTTGGATTTATTTGTATAATATTTGTAGAAGTATAAATAAGGATTTATTGTAGAATTTAATGAGTTCCCTTCCCCCCCCCCCCCCCCCCTCCCCCCACCTCGTTCTGGACGCCTAATTTGTAACCTGCGCCTGATTTTTTAATGTGTAGAACAGGTTTTTTCAGTTCTACAAAAATCTTCACTTGCTCCATTCTAACTTAGTTTGGAGTACGTTTTCACTGTGGAAACTTTGAAATCAGGCGTCAGTGGCCGGACACGCCCCCTTTTGAAGAAAAAATTCTGTTCCAAAGTAGAACTGTTCTACCTGACTAGAACTGCAGAAAAGAAAATGTGGAGAATTGCGATTTCTAAGATAGTCCGTTCTCCACCAGTTGCTCCTAAAAATCAGGTGCAAATCATGTGGAAACTTGGGCCCATAATCTTTACAATATCATGACTGGAATCTTTTAACAACTGGCAACAGAGAAGTGATCTGGAGACCTTTGAGAGAAACTGGGGCAGCAGCCAAGAGGCCTGTTGAACTGTGAAGCCATAAGAGAGCTCAAATAGGCTCTCTGTTTCCCTGATTATTTAAGCAAGCCTGGAGACTTATTCAGAGAAGTTAGGTATCTGGGGAACTCACTCAAGAGACTTGAAAAATTATAAAATGACCAAACAAAAGAGGCATTGACCTTTTCATGTTCTTCAAAGATATTGATGCCAATTTATTTCTGTGCATGTTTATAAAATGTACAAATTTCCACATAAGTAGTGTCCCTCGCCAGGAAACTGAAATGATCCTGCTTTATTATATTATTGCATAAGTACAGGTTATCGTTTGAAAAACAAAGCAGACAATGTTGGAATACGCAGCATCTGTAAAGAGAAATGATTCAAGTGTAGGAGTTTCATCAGAACTGATAACTAAGTGAGGGTAGTTATAGGACTGAAGAAAGCAAAGAGCAGAGAACAAATGTCCCAAAACTTTTGGGCCTGGGAGGATGCTAAAGAGATGTGAAAATGCAGTTTTCAGCCTTTACTGCCTTTAAAGGAAATGGGAGTCTTCAGTACTTAAAGCTGAAGATAGGTTGAGTAGATTGAGCCTATACACATTGGAGTTCAGAAGAATGAGAGGTGATCTTATTGAAACAGATAAGATAATGAGGGGGCTCGACAAGGTGGATGCAGAGAGGATATTTCCACTCATAGGAGAAACTAAAACTAGGGGACATAGTCTTAGAATAAGGGGCCGCCCATTTAAAACTAAGATGAGGAGAAATTTATTCTCTGAAGGTTGTAAATCTATGGAATTCTCTGCCCTAGAGAGCTGTGGTGGCTGGGTCATTGAATAAATTTAAGGCTGAGATAGACAGATTTTTGAGTGATAAGGGAGTAAAGGATTATGGGGAGCGGGCAGGGAAGTGGAGCTGAATCCATGATCAGATCAGCCATGATCTTATTGAATGGCGGAGCAGGCTCGAGGGACCAAATGGCCTAGTCCTGCTCCTATTTCTTATGTTCTTAAATGATGTGGGACCACATTACCGAGGTCGTCGCTGCCAGCAGTGTCACTCCCACCACCTGGCTCCAGTTCTCAAAGAAGCTCCAAGACTTCAAACCAGTGGTCAAGGTCAGTGAATGTATCTTAAAAAGCCATCAGCTACCAATTGTACCACCAGCCTCACACACTGCTCAATGCACGACTCTTCCCCTACCCCCCCGCCCCCTCATTACTCACCTACCTACAATCTGTACCAATCACAAGGCACATTTCCCATTCCTAGCCTCAACTCATCACCTTAGAGGCAATGGTGCAGGCTATTCTTGGCAGGAGCTCTTGGCCAGCAGCGGGGTAGAAAGGATACAAGATGCTGGTATCCTCAAACGTTATACGTCTTGCTTTTCTGCCCTTCCCTCACTACAACTCCACCCTTGTGCCTTCCTCATTTCACACACCCAGGAAATGCAGCCTGCCCAGCCAGTGGTTGGCCAAAAAAGAGGGGGAGGAGAGTGAAGAAGAAACACAGTCATTGAATTTGACACTCCCAGCCACCAGATCCTCAAGGTCGACCAGCAAGGCCATTTGCAGTATTTTCTGTTTCTCAGAGGCCTTCTTTTACTAATCGAGGCCTTGCAAGCATACAGCAGTACTCCCTACACAATTTTTTAAAACTTTAAATATCTATTGCAGCAAGCCATGACTTCAGTAAAATTTAAAAAACAGTCCAAAAGCTTGAATGCTACGTTATCTGAAAGATGGTGTATGCTGACAGCACCTCTCTGAGTCTGCTTGCATGCTGGGTTTACATGGCGAGCTTAAGACCCAGCGCTGAACTCAGCGCAAAGCTCCAAGTTCACCGCGATGATGTTAAGTCGACGTGTGACGTCACCTCTCCCTCATTTTAATTTGCAGGGCATTGTACCTTACCAGCAGTGCTGCTGGGCCTGGAAAAATGAAGGATGCCGCGGGACCTGCCACCAGCTGGTGAAAGAGCAGCGGCCACCCTCGTTTTACTATTTTTTGCTGGCAACAGGTGGTGTAAAGCCCCCGAGTTTTTAGTCCCAAAATCCCCTGGAATTTTGCATGGGGATGTATATGGCAAAGCTTCAGTATGGGACTTCTCTGAACTGAAGACTACAATGAGCTATACAAATAACAGAGCTCCCTCTGTGGTAGAAAGCTAGTACTGAGGCACTTGTGTTTCATGCACATATTTTCTACAGGTCCTGGGCTTTATCCCTGTGAGAACATTGTCAGAAGAGTTATATGCAAACCTACAAGCTTAAAATGTGGTATGAAAACAAGTGTAAGAAAGTGCGTGTAATTTGGATTTGATGCAATTCTCAGAAAAAATGCATTTTGTTTTAGCCATTATAAAGATTCTGTTAGTATCATAATCATTTATGCTCTTGTTTCCATCACTGTTATGTAGGGAATTTCTTCATTTCCAGATACCACTGAATTTGTTGGAACTGAGCCAAGGGCTGAAATATTTGGGATTTCCTATTTAATTTTTGGGTGCTATGTTTATTAGAGCCAGAGACTGTATAATTTGCACCTGGAGATGCAGATCCAAAGTAAAGAATTAACATGGTTAGTGTGTCCTGAAAAGTAAGCATTGAGCCAGCGAATATTTTTACAAATTTGCCATATACTGTGAACCATTGCCAATGACAGGTCAACAGTTAGCATTCAAGGAATTAGAAACTCTGCTTAATGCTTTTATGTGAAACCAAGAAAGGCTGAGCTGGTCTCAAGATTTCAAATTGTTTATGCTGTAGTTAGTTCCAATTAATTAAATTTAACAGATTGGGCAGAATTCCATTTTGTTTTTCAGTATGTCCGTGATCATCCTGATTTGCTTTGTATGCTATTTCTCTTAGTCCAGCATTTTATTCAGCACTGCACTGTGGCATTTTATACTGGCGACTTTCATTCTCTGTATTTTGCACTGCAGAGTGCCATTTGCATTGTCAGATAAAAATGCATGATTTAACAAAATTTTGTTGGGGTCTCAAAAAATAGCTACGTTATTTATTTTTTAATTTAGTGGAGTAACAGTTTCAAATAAAAGTAACATAAAGAGTGTACTAAGGTTTCTTTAAGTCAGGATTAGCATCTATTTAATGAACATGTAGTGACCCAGTGGCTTAATGTCGAGGGGTAATAAAATCAGTCTAGTGCATCCACTAAAACCTATTCTAATTTTGGTGCTAGTTCATTTATACTGCCTCACCCTATGCCTTAATGGGATGACGCGCACATCCTGTGCTTCCAATGAAGAAAGGGGAAATCAGAGGTAATATTTGCACAGCACAGAATAAGGCCGTTATTAACCCTGCCCCACCCAGTGTAAACTCGGAGAGGGAAAATTAAAATGGCCATAGCAATTTACCCCCACCAATTCCTGCAGGCTGCATTCTTAACCTTTTAGAGCGACACATCCCGGAAGGCAGTGGTGTCCTTCTTTAAATATGCAAGTCAAGCTCCAATTATGCTATCAGGGTCCAAATGCAATTTTAACCCGAGACATGTACGAGAAAGCTATTGTGGCTTTCCCACCTGGTCAACCCAATGGCAAGAGAAACTGGGGCTAGAAGAATCCCAGAAGATGAATCAATTTAATTTCTTCTTTGTTTCCTTTTAGGCCAAGAGTGCTCCAACAGGCCCCAGAAGGAAACCTTGGGCCTTCCCTATCCTTTCCCTGACTGCGATGACTTTCCGACACCTCTCCCATCCACGGGGACTGTTCCTTCTGGTTCCCGACGACAGCCTACTGCAGCCAAAAATCCTGTTCCCACTTGTTGGTCAACTGGAGCTTCCTGCTGGTTTCGGGCAGGAGACTGTTGGCCCAATGCAGATGAGGCCTGGGAGTTAAAATCTCTCAAGCGTCCTATTGCAGAACGTCTGCCTCGGCCCCTGCCCATACGACTCCTGGCCGGGAGTTAAAATCGGCCCGATCTGCAGCGTGAAAGATGTTATGAAACAATTGTTGCTGCAGTGTAATACATTCTGCCCCTAATTCAGCATCATAGGAAATGGGTGAAAATTTGAATCGATAGGAATGTTGGGATGCTGTGGTCAGGAGCCATCCTGTTGAAAGCACCAAATCTGCTCCGTAGGCTTTCCTGTTCATGATTTTGACTTGCAACTGCTATTATAGTAAATCTATTTAGTGTGGGACCATTTCATCATCATAGGCAGTCCCTCGAAATCGAGGAAGACTTGCTTCCACTCTAAAAGTGAGTTCTCAGTCCAATACGGGAATTACAGTCTCTGTCACAGGTGGGACCAGACAGTGGTTGAAGGAAGGGGTGGGTGGGGAGTCTGCTTTGCCGCACGATCCTTCCGCTGTCTGTGCTTGATTTCTGAATGCACTCGACAATGGGACTTGAGGTGCTCAAAGCCCTCCCAGATGCTCTTCCTCCATTTAGGGCGGTCTTGGGCCAGGGATTCCCAGGTGTCGGTGGGGATGTTGCACTTTATCAAGGAGTCTTTGAGAGTGTCCTTGAAGCATTTCCTCTGCACACCTGGGGCTCACTTGCCATGTAGGAGTTCCGAGTAGAGCGCTTGCTTAACTCGTCAGCAACAACAATATTTGATTATCTCTCTTGGCATACTGTCAATGATCATAAAAGTCCATGCAGAAAAATGTAGGAATAACACACTGGAGCCTTTTGTATTGCCACCTAATTATAAATTTTAAAATATTTTTCTTCTTAATTGTGTGTCCATTAAATTGACCTGGGTCATTTGGTTTCTGACCTTTATTTTTGCTTCTGTTGTAATCTAACCCTAAACAATTTCTTTTTTTTCATATCTTTTGACATAAAGATAAGAATTCTAGTGCAGAATTTGGTTTTGAAAAAAAGCTGGGTAATGTGAGGACAAGGTCATAGCTTTCAAAATTGACTAGAGTGGAATTTATGTACAGTATTTCAAAACCATTATAGCCCATAAATGTCTGACTCTGTTGCCTAATTTTAGTGTGATTTATATTGCTCAATGTTCTAGTTCGTCTCCTAATTTATGAATAATCTAACTTTTCCAAATTTATAGCGATGATTGCACAAAGTAGGTGCTAAAACTGGAAAATGAGTGGGAATTGTCATCTTTAAGAGTTAGTGACCCCATTCTCTAAGCAAGTGCTAAGAAATTCTATTTTCAATATCCTTTTTGTCTCACACATTTATTTATAATGTATTAACTTGTTTTAAGCAAATTTAAATGATAAAAGTTCATTGATTTTTGTTAAAGGATCAATTTCTTTATTATAAAATTCTAAAATAACAGCACTGAAGGCCAGTTGGCCATTGTGCTATGCTGTTGCAAACTCTTTAACTGGAGCCAGTGTTCCTGGTTACCAGCTCCAGGGCCTCCTCCATCCCTTTCATTTTATATGTTATTTGTTGGACAAAAACTCGGTGACAACTATGTTCTTGGTGCTTAGTGGGCTTTTTTCTGCTGGTGAATCTCCGTCGTTCCTCCCACAACAGCTAAACAAGCACACACCACAGCCACACACGCTTTCAGTGCCTCTGAGCTCCCTCTCTCTCTGTCTCCTCTTCTGCGCATATCATGATGACCCTTGACCTCCTGAATCGCGATAATCGAGCGTTGCCATGCCGTTGCTAAGGACGGCCACACTTTACGGCAGAAGGTCAGAAAAATTTAACGCTACCGCCCATTTGATATCGCTCGCAGTAACGCCCGTTTTCAAAAATGTAAACTAGGTGTTTTGAGAATGGGCGAGAAGCCGGTGATCTGAAAACCCTTTATTACCACCCACGCCGGAAATAACGCCCATTTTTGGGCGATAAGCTCAAAAGTGGGGGTCCTAACCCTAGGAATGGCCGTATGCTTGATTGACTGTCCAAGTGTCTCTTCCCTCCTACACCCACCCCTTACTCACTATTCACAGGACGGGAATGGGTACAAAAATTGTAACTCTGGAGCTAGGACAGGAATTTTCCACCACTCTACAGTATAGCACTGTTGCTGATGCAACCCTACTCCCTGGGAGTTACGTTGGAGCCAGTGCCGCCGAGACAAGCAGTCTGAAATTTAAAATCTTGAAATGGGCGAGCTGTCTATGGGGGAACGAGAGACTGTCCGCTCACCAAACATACTGGGCCAGCATCGGGTCTGCAGGCTCGCGTGCGCCGATTCGGAGTCCAAAAAAAGGCCCAAATAAATTTCCACCCCAATAAACAAAGTTTTATTGTGCAACACACTCTGCTGCAGATGCCACATCTGAATTCTAATCTACTTTTCCCAGTCCTGATGTTCTGTGAATTTAACCTCCTGAGAGCTACATTTCACTTAACAGAAGCATTTTTAACAATGCACACCACAATCCTGCTGTGGTGGCATGTTACAGTGAGATTTTGCTTGTTCAACATTGTTTTCCATCTAATAAAGTGCACCTTTCTTTCAGTAATGCAAGACAATATTAGGTTGAAACCTAAAATTGAAAAACAATCACAGTTTGATACTGGTGCAGTAGTCCATCTTTATTTGGTCCATCTGCAATGTTGATTTTTATGAGTCTGTAAAATAAATGAAATAGGAATATGCCAGCATTTAATGGCAGCCAAAGTTGATGAAATTTTACCTTTATCTCAAAATCAGCTTAAAGCTATGCAATGAACAAGAAAGAATTGCAACTTGTTTTTTTACTCTTAAACTGCACTGTCACCAGTATGTTAACAGAATTTTGTAACATACCTCAAGGCAGCTGCACACATAGCTGTCCTATTCAGCAATGTTATCTTTTTGACAGTGTTTAATAGTCCAGTCTGTATCTCCTTGTGCATTTAAAAAAAGGCTAAATTAATTTAATTGTCTTCATAATTTCTTGAACCAATTTAAATCAGAGATATATTTGCAATAGAATTCTAGTTTCATGTCAAGATGGAATGTTATGATAACGGACTGCGGCGTTTACATCTCTGTGGTACCTAGTTCATGCCGACAGCCGAGTATTTTACATAACATGTATTCAAAGTCTGTAAATAGCAGTTGCAAATTTTGCTTTTAGCAACATGGAATTGATCAAATGAATGATGGAGTGTTTTAAAATTTATTTTTCTTCTGCCTTTTTTTATATCCCCCATATCACGCACCAATCCCTATTTGAGAGTGTATCTAGATGATTAGTTTCCAATTCTCTGCCCACTCACTGAGCACTTCGGGCTGTCCGAAGATTGCCTAGGAAATCTTGCTGTTGATAATGGTTAATGGGAATGTTTCCTTTATAGGGGACATGATATTGGGAATCAAAATATTCCAGGACCTTTTCAAGTCCGTACTAATGATATTGCCTATGGAGGATATTGTGATAAACTAGATGAGTGGTACCCTTACTACAGGCCTGGGATAATTGTATAATTGTATCCCACCTCACCTGCAATGTTCCCTGTAAATTCTTTTTGGTGTCATGTGGCTCCTTTAAGGGACTGCGCGGGCCATTCAAAACACTGGACATGCGCAGTTTTTGCAGTGAAAGTCCGTCTGTGCAGAATCTCCGGGCGCTGTGCACAGCTTACAAGGAACATTGCTCACCTGTGACCCTCGGGTGTAATGCTTTTGTATATACAGCTCAATGTGGGGGGGGGGGGGGGGAGGGGAGGCGGTGTAGGGGAAGAGAGTGCAATCTAAAACCAACTAGGGGGGAGGCCATCTTAGACTGGGTGTTATGTAATGAGAGAGGATTAATTAGCAATCTCGTTGTGCGAGGCCCCTTGGGGAAGAGTGACCATAATATGGTGGAATTCTGCATTGGGATGGAGAATGAAACAGTTAATTCAGAGACCATGGTCCAGAACTTAAAGAAGGCTAACTTTGAAGGTATGAGGCGTGAATTGGCTGGGATGGATTGGCGAATGATACTTAAGGGGTTGACTGTGGATGGGCAATGGCAGACATTTAGAGACCGCATGGATGAACTACAACAATTGTACATTCCTGTCTGGCATAGAAATAAAAAAGGGAAGGTGGCTCAACCGTGGCTATCAAGGGAAATCAGGGATAGTATTAAAGCCAAGGAAGTGGCATACAAATTGGCCAGAAATAGCAGCGAACCTGGGGACTGGGAGAAATTTAGAACTCAGCAGAGGAGGACAAAGGGTTTGATTAGGGCAGGGAAAATGGAGTATGAGAAGAAGCTTGCAGGGAACATTAAGACGGATTGCAAAAGTTTCTATAGATATGTAAAGAGAAAAAGGTTAGTAAAGACAAACGTAGGTCCCCTGCAGTCAGAATCAGGGGAAGTCATAACGGGGAACAAAGAAATGGCGGACCAATTGAACAAGTACTTTGGTTCGGTATTCACGAAGGAGGACACGAACAACCTTCCGGTTATAAAAGGGGTCGGGGGGTCTAGTAAGGAGGAGGAACTGAGGGAAATCCTTATTAGCCGGGAAATTGTGTTGGGGAAATTGATGGGATTGAAGGCCGATAAATCCCCAGGGCCTGATGGACTGCATCCCAGAGTACTTAAGGAGGTGGCCTTGGAAATAGTGGATGCGTTGACAGTCATTTTCCAACATTCCATTGACTCTGGATCAGTTCCTATGGAGTGGAGGGTAGCCAATGTAACCCCACTTTTTAAAAAAGGAGGGAGAGAGAAAACAGGGAATTATAGACCGGTCAGCCTGACATCGGTAGTGGGTAAAATGATGGAATCAATTATTAAGGATGTCATAGCAGTGCATTTGGAAAGAGGTGACATGATAGGTCCAAGTCAGCATGGATTTGTGAAAGGGAAATCATGCTTGACAAATCTTCTGGAATTTTTTGAGGATGTTTCCAGTAGAGTGGATAAGGGAGAACCAGTTGATGTGGTATATTTGGACTTTCAGAAGGCGTTCGACAAGGTCCCACACAAGAGATTGATGTGCAAAGTTAGAGCACATGGGATTGGGGGTAGTGTACTGACATGGATTGAGAACTGGTTGTCAGACAGGAAGCAAAGAGTAGGAGTAAATGGGTACTTTTCAGAATGGCAGGCAGTGACTAGTGGGGTACCGCAAGGTTCTGTGCTGGGGCCCCAGCTGTTTACACTGTACATTAATGATTTAGATGAGGGGATTAAATGTAGTATCTCCAAATTTGCGGATGACACTAAGTTGGGTGGCAGTGTGAGCTGCGAGGAGGATGCTGTGAGGCTGCAGAGCGACTTGGATAGGTTAGGTGAGTGGGCAAATGCATGGCAGATGAAGTATAATGTGGATAAATGTGAGGTTATCCACTTTGGTGGTAAAAACAGAGAGACAGACTATTATCTGAATGGTGACAGATTAGGAAAAGGGGAGGTGCAAAGAGACCTGGGTGTCATGGTACATCAGTCATTGAAGGTTGGCATGCAGGTGCAGCAGGCGGTTAAGAAAGCAAATGGCATGTTGGCCTTCATAGCAAGGGGATTTGAGTACAGGGGCAGGGAGGTGTTGCTACAGTTGTACAGGGCATTGGTGAGGCCACACCTGGAGTATTGTGTACAGTTTTGGTCTCCTAACCTGAGGAAGGGCATTCTTGCTATTGAGGGAGTGCAGCGAAGGTTCACCAGACTGATTCCCGGGATGGCGGGACTGACCTATCAAGAAAGACTGGATCAACTGGGCTTGTATTCACTGGAGTTCAGAAGAATGAGAGGGGACCTCATAGAAACATTTAAAATTCTGATGGGGTTAGACAGGTTAGATGCAGGAAGAATGTTCCCAATGTTGGGGAAGTCCAGAACCAGAGGTCACAGTCTAAGGATAAGGGGTAAGCCATTTAGGACCGAGATGCGGAGGAACTTCTTCACCCAGAGAGTGGTGAACCTGTGGAATTCTCTACCACAGAAAGTTGTTGAGGCCAATTCACTAAATATATTCAAAAAGGAGTTAGATGAGGTCCTTACTACTAGGGGGATCAAGGGGTATGGCGAGAAAGCAGGAATGGGGTACTGAAGTTGAATGTTCAGCCATGAACTCATTGAATGGCGGTGCAGGCTAGAAGGGCCGAATGGCCTACTCCTGCACCTATTTTCTATGTTTCTATGTAAAACATGAGTAATTCTGGATTTGATTATTCCATTTCTTCCAAGGTCCTTCACAGTTATTCTTTTACAGTGGATAGAATTTAACTTTGTTAAGTGTGATTACAGTACTAAGGATTTACTGTACTTGTTGGGATAGAGTTTCCGCTTTGGCTGCAATCGTCGATACGGGCGCAAATTGTGCCCAAAATTATGCTAGTTTTGAGAAGTGTTTTTTAAACCTCGTGTTTCCGCCCAAACTCATTTGCAGATCGTCAAACGTAAGATGTGCCATGAACCAGTGCAATCGGGCAGCGTTTTAGAATGTAATTAAAAAATATGGGCTCAGTTTTCCACATTGCAGATTTTTGGCGTAGTTGAAGAGTTACGGCCGATTGTTTTGTGCTCAACTACACCAAAAAAAATGTTGCAAGTTTCCCCGTTTTAACTTGTGAATGTCCCCGACGCAGATTGTCCTTGAGCTCTGTGGGTGGAGCCGAAGATCTGCACCAAAAAGATCGGGTTACCAGGGTAACGAGGGACACACTGCGGGCTGAGGCTGGAAAGTGAAACATACAACACATTCTGGCCAACTCACAGCCACCTGCACAAGCACCTTGCACATTGCAGCTATTTAAGGCAGCAGCTTACCAACATGAAAATATTAAAGAGTCTTTGTGCCAAAAGTCTATCCTGTAAACTGCAAGAATTGGAAAGGCCCCCCTCCCCTGCCGGTGCGCGGAGCCGCTCCTAGCTCAGGCTGAAAGGCCTCCCCTCCCCCCGGAGCCGGTAGCCCGGACCGATTGCCCCCCCCCACCCCACCTTGGCCACTGCTGTTCCGACTGTGGAACTGGATTTTCTGCGCTGATTCCCTTACCTGTGCTGATTTTGTTAACTGCCCGGCAGATTTTTCAGAGCGGTCACATATACCATCTAAAAAAAGAATCGTAGTTGGCCAAACTTGCTTAAATGGCCAGAATTGGCACGGGTGGCAGGTAACACCCCCAATGAGGTAATAAAAATGTAGTCTAAAAAAAATCGTACCTAAGTGAATTACGCTGGCACAGAAACTTTGGGGAAACATGGAGATTTTAATTTACTCCAAAAAAAGGTGCACGCCAAAAAAACGGCACAGATAATTGGGGAAAATTGAGCCCTACATATATTTTGCTTTAAAAAAATACGTCTTGATATATTTAAGAGTGGTAACTTGGTGCAGGTTGATTAATACAGCTGAAAATGGATTTATCACAAAAAATAAACATTCTAATCAGAGTGCCTAGTCCACTACCTGTGAGTAACCCGGCTTTAAATAACTGAAAATAACTTTAAAAGAATACTGACCGATTTGCTAGTTATATTGGGGTACAGTAGTCAGTTTCTTAGTAAATAAAAAACAATTATATTCAAAAGCGTGTAAAAAAAAAAGCTTAATTTTTTGAGCCTCTGACTTCAATTTTACCAGGGCCCCTTGATGCCACACTCTGTCAAATGCAGCCTTGGTGTCAAGGGCAGTCACTCTCGCCTCACCTCACCTCTGAACTTCAGCTCTTTTGTCCATGTTTGGACCAAGGATGTAATGAGGTCTGGAGCCGAGTGGTCCTGGCGGAACCCAAACTGAGCATCGGTGAGCAGGTAATTGGTGAGTAAATGCCACTTGATAGCACTGTGGACGACACCTTCCATCACCTTGCTGACAATTGAGAGTAGGCTTATGGGGCGGTAATTTTCCAGGCTGGATTGGATTTATCCTGTTTTTTTGTGGACAGGACATACCTGTGCAGTTTTCCACATTGTTGGGTAGATGCCAGTGTTATAGCTGTACTGGAACAGCTTGGCTAGAGGCGCGGTTAATTCTGGAGCACAAGTCTTGTGCTTCCAGCATCACACCTGGAATGTTGTCGGGGCCCATAGCCTTTGCTGTATGCAGTGCGCTCAGCCGCTTCTTGATATCACGTGGAGTGAATCGAATTGGCTAAAGACTGGCTTCTGTGATGGTGGGGACCACAGGAGGAGGCCGAGATGGATCATCCACTCAGCATTTCTGACCGAAGATGGTTGCTTCAGCCTTGGCTTTTGCACTTGCATGCTGGGTTTCGCCATCATGAGGATGGGCATGAGGATGAGCCTCCTCCTCTCATTAGTTGTTTAATTGCTCATTACCATTCATGACTGGATGTGGTAGGACTGCAAGGCTTTGATCTGATCTGTTGGTTGTAGGATGGCTTAGCTCTGTCTGTAGCATGCTGCTTCTGCTGGTTAGCATGTATGTAGTCCTGAGTTGCAGCTTCCCCATTTTTAGGTATGCCTGGTGCTGCTCCTGGCATGTTCTTCAGCACTCCTCACTAAACCAGGGTTGGCCCCCTGGCTTGATGGTAATGGTAGAGCGAGGGATATGCCAGGCCATGAGGTTACAGATTATGGTGGAAATGTGTATTTAAATATAAAGTACTAATTTAGGACACCACTTCATATCAATCTCAGAATTATGAATGAAAATTACTTAATTTTTATACTTTTGCTAAGTTTCAAGAGAGCTATTTAAATGCAGGATATACATGCTAAATGGGATTGCTTTTCACTTTCAAATATTAGTAAAAATGGCAACCCTGCAAAATTATCGAGATAGAGATTCCATTTTAGTGCTTAAACTGCAGTATTCTGGAAACCATTTAATCTAAGCATATTCAACACTTCCATTAAAGCAACTGATGTAGAAAACGATATTTGCACCTATTAATGAAAGTTAGAGAAGGTGACAGATTCCCAACAGCAAAGCCAGTGTTGGGCAGAGTGAAAACAAGAAGTATAAATACAGTAATAAATCTGGTGGTGCTTCATGTCAAAGAAAAGCAGGACATCAGCAGAACAGCTTTTTTTTTACAGGCTTCTGGAATAAATCACTGAGATGTCAACAACAAATGTACTGTCTCCAGCAGCTGAACTCTAATACCATTATACGTACTTTCCTTCTGCACATTTAGCACCTACTGTATGTATTATTTTGAACAAGTCCCTTTCCCTCAATTTGGGGACTTTTGCATCATAAAATGTAAGAAATTATACACCAGCTAAATTGAGAACTGGAAGTCTTTCTCATTCCCCTTAGCCCAAGAAAAAAAAGGATATAATTTATAAGTTAATCCATAAATTGGAACCAAATAATCTGATTGCTAAACATAGAAACATAGAAAATAGGTGCAGGAGTAGGCCATTCGGCCCTTCGAGCCTGCACCGCCATTCAACAAGATCATGGCTGATCACTCCCTCAGTACCCCTTTCCCGCATTCTCGCCATACTCCTTTATCCCCCCAACCGCAAGGGCCATATCTAACTCTGTCTTGAATATATCCAATGAACTGGCATCAACAACTCTCTGCGGCAGGGAATTCCACAGGTTAACAACTCTCTGAGTGAAGAGGTTTCTCCTCATCTCAGTCCTAAATGGCCTAACCCTTATCCTAAGACTATGTCCCCTGGTTCTGGACTTCCCCAACATCGGGAACATTCTTCCCGCATCTAACCTATCCAGTCCCGTCAGAATCTTATATGTTTCTATGAGATCCCCTCTCATTCTTCTAAACGCCAGTGTATGAAGGCCCAGTTGATCCAGTCTCTCCTCATATGCCTGCCCAGCCATCCCTGGAATCAGTCTGGTGAACTTTCGCTGCACTCCCTCAATAGCAAGAACGTCCTTCCTCAGACTAGGAGACCAAAACTGAACACAATATTCCAGGTGAGGCCTCACTGAGGCCCTGTACAGCTGCATTAAGATCTCCCTACTCCTATATTCAAATCCCCTAGCTATGAAGGCCAACATAACATTTGCCTTCTTTACCGCCTGCTGTACCTGCGTGCCCACTTTCAGTGACTGATGAACCATGACACCCAGGTCTCCTTGCACCTCCACTTTTCCTAATCTGTCGCCATTCAGATAATATTCTGCCTTCGTGTTTTTGCCCCCAAAATGGATAACCTCACATTTATCCACATTATACTGCATCTGCCATACATTTGCCCACTCACCTAACCTGTCCAATTCACCCTGCAGCCTCTTAACGTCCTCCTCACAGCTCACACCGCTACCCAGTTTAGTGTCATCCGCAAACTTGGAGATATTACACTCTATTCCTTCATCCAAATCGTTAATATATATTGTAAAGTGCTGGGGTCCCAGCACTGAGCCCTGCGGCACCCCATTAGTCACTGCCTGCTATCCTGAAAAGGACTCGTTTATCCCGACTCTCTGCTTCCTGTCTGCCAACCAGTTCTCTATCCACGCCAGTACATTACCCCCAATACCATGCGCTTTGATTTTGCACACCAATCTCTTGTGCGGGACCTTGTCAAAAGCCTTTTGAAAGTCCAAATATACCACATCCACTGGTTCTTCCTTGTCCACTCTGCTAGTTACATCCTCAAATAATTCCAGAAGATTCGTCAAGCATGATTTCCCTTTCATAAATCCATGCTGACTTGGTCCGATCATGTCACTGCTTTCCAAATGTGCTGCTATTTCATCCTTAATGATTGATTCCAATATTTTCCCCACTACTGATGTCAGGCTAACCAGTCTATAATTACCCGTTTTCTTTCTCCCTCCTTTTTTTAAAAGTGGTGTTACATTAGCTACCCTCCAGTCCATAGGAACTGATCCAGAGTCGATAGACTGTTGGAAAATGATCACTAATGCATCCACTATTTCAAGGGCCACTTCCTTAAGTACTCTGGGATGCAGACTGTCAGGCCCCGGGGATTTATCGGCCTTTCTCTCTCCCTCCTTTTTTTAAAAGTGGTGTTACATTAGCTACCCTCCAGTCCATAGGAACTGATCCAGAGTCGATAGACTGTTGGAAAATGATCATCAATGCATCCACTATTTCTAGGGCCACTTCCTTAAGTACTCTGGGATGCAGACTATCAGGCCCCGGGGATTTATCGGCCTTTATACCCATCAATTTCCCTAACACAATTTCCCGCCTAATAAGGATATCTTTCAGTTCCTCCTTCTCACTCGACCCATTGTCCCCTAGTACATTCGGAAGGTTATTTGTATCTTCCTTTGTGAAGACAGAACCGAAGTATTGGTTCAGTTGGTCTGCCATTTCTTTGTTCCCCATTATAAATTCACCTGAATCCCACTGCAAGGGACCTACGTTTGTCTTTACTAATCTTTCTCTTCACATATTTATAGAAGCTTTTGCAGTCAGTTTTTATGTTCCCTGCAAGCTTCCTCTCATACTCTATTTTCCCCCTCTTAATTAAACCTTTAGTCCTCCTCTGTTGAATTCTAAATTTCTCCCAGTCCTCCGGTTTGTTGCTTTTTCTAGCCAATTTTTATGCCTATTCCTTGGTTTTAACAGTATCCTTAATTTCCCTTGTTAGCCATGGTTGAGCCACCTTCCCCGTTTTATTTTTACTCCAGACAGGGATGTACAATTGCTGAAGTTCATCCATGTGATCTTTAAATGTTTGCCATTGCTTATCCACCATCAACCCTTTAAGTATCCTCTGCCAGTCTATTCTAGCCAATTCACGCCTCATACCGTCGAAGTTACCTTTCCTTAAATTCAGGACCCTAGTTTCCGAATTAACTTTGTCACTCTCCATCTTAATAAAGAATTCTACCATATTATGGTTACTTTTCCCCAAGGGGCCTTACACAACAAGATTGCCAATTAGTCCCTTCTCATTACACATCACCCAGTCAGGATGGCCAGCTCCCTGGTTGGTTCCTCGACATACTGGTCTAGAAAACCATCCCTAATACACTCCAGGAAATCCTCCTCCACCGCATTGCTACCAGTTAGGTTAACCCAATCTATATGTAGATTAAAGTCGCCCATGATTACTGCTGTACCTTTATTGCACACATCCCTTATTTCTTTAAAGGCACATGTGATGCCAGCTGGTTTCCCCCTCCTCACAAGCCTTAATATTGAACAGTTAAACATTTCATGATTCTGTCTCTATATAATAAATACTCATTTTTCATGACGAACGAATTATATTTTAGCTGTTCGAAACAGCTTGCAGTGGGCAAGTGTTCATGTTATGGAACAGACAGGCATTTATAATTCAGTATTCAAATAATGCACCATGGTGTATATTTTTAAATTCACCTGTGAGGAGGATGTATACAAACTTGCACTGACAAGTCTCATGAGTTATTTGTCTCCTTTAGATGGGAAAAGCCTACTATTCAGTACCTAAAAAAAAGTCTCTTTCGACATGCAATTAACAACAAAATTACTCGATATATATCTGAATTTCCTTCAGACTAAATGGCATTTCCTTAACTTAACTAAATGTTTTGGAATATTTCCCAGTTGTTTGAGTGATATCTTTTTGATGTGCCTCACTGAAGCTAAAGTGTATTATTATATGGTTCACTTCACCGAACTCATCTGGTTGTACCCTGTATCATGATTGCTGACCGCTTGTGATACAGCAACTTTTTTAACTAGTCTCCAGCACAGCTTTTAAATTTCCAATTACATAAAATTGGTAGCTATTCCGTTATTTCTTTCACTGGATATTTCACGAGCAGCCAGAGGCTAGTGAACAGAACTTGGTACGTACAATTGAGTGTATATGCACTGATGCAAATAGGCAGTATACTTACGGCTGCCAGCTTGCACCAGTCTCAGAAATACTCTTGCTATTAACCATCTGCTGCAGTACTATTTGGGATATTGATGAAAATGTACCCTATTCAGATGTATGTAGAACATTCTGAAATAGCGATGATAAAATTTGGAGATGTTATTTCTATATAAAAGAATGGATTATCACTATATCTTCAGTATATGGCTGCCCTGCTACCCTATATTTCATTTTTTTAAGCTACATTTTACTGTTCACTATTTTACTTATCAAAAATATATTCTGTTGTCCTTGCTTTATAATCATTTATATAGCTTAGATTCTGCCTTGTCAGTTCAAAACTCCCACAACCCTGGCTAATGTAAAAATACTTGTCTTGGTATTATGGAAGGTGGACTGTAAGCCCATTGTGCTACTGAGACTGTTAAATGTCCCCAATAAATGTTAAGCAAAGATAAACGAATGCTGACTTGTATTATTTAAATGTGGCATTCTAATTATGTCTGAATGAACTTCAATTTTTCATGGTTTTTATGTAAGAGATATTAACAGTATACAGTTGCCTGATTCTCGCAGGATACTTGATGGGATTAATTCATGGAAAACAATATAAAGTGGACCAATTTCAAATTAAATATTTTCTGGAAAAGTCAATAAATGTCAAAATGAACCTTGGATTTATTATGCTTTAAGAGAAGGAATCACGAAGATTGTTTTTCAAATAATCTGCTATGCACAATTAATTAGCAACTAGCAGATCCCCCATGGCAATAGTCATAATGATGCAGAGGATATATTGTTACATACTAAGTACTTTATTTATCTCCCTCTTTTTGGTGTGAGTGTTTATAAAATAAAAGGTAACTAACATTCTCGATTTAATCCAGTCCCATTTCACCTCTGCTCCCTGGTCTTTTCATGCTGGATGTAATAATCTCTGATGCAGTTCCATTTAACTCCTGTTCCCCAAATTAATCATATTTGTGAAAGTATGTTCAAACCCACTTAACCTGCTTCCTACATTCTCACCTCTAATCCAAGTGCAAGGAGCTCATGGAGTTCTAGATCTCAAAGATTGAGACCATCCGCACAGGCCTCAGCCACCACCTCTTCCTCCTCCCATGGTTTCATTCCTCCCTATTCCAATGCAGCCAGTATAGCTCCAGCATTTTCATCTTCTGCAATGGCTTCTTATTCTGCCCTTGCATGCTCTCTGTGGAGTTCTCCAAAGATCTATCTTTGCCCTCCTTCTCTTCTTCATCTCCTGAGTGGCATCATCCACGTACGTGTGGTCAGCTTCCACACATTGATGACACTTTTAGCTCTGCGTCTTCACCACTTTGAGATGATGGCTGTTTAGAACGGTTAGTCATGAAATCAAGTGGAGTCCCAATTGCTGGGTTTCTGGTTGTAATTTGCCAGACAGTTTTTTTTTGTGTGGTGGGGAACGTAATGCAGATGGATGAAGCTCTGCAGAAACAGGTGAGATAATGGTACACAAATCAGCACACATAGGGGCTAGAAATTAGCCAGCCTTGCGCCTGTTTTTTGGCGATATTTTGGCGTTTTTGTCAGGAAAAGGTGATCAGATAAATTGGGCAAAGTCTTGCGCCGGTGGTTTTGAAATACCGCTGAAAAGCAGCGAAAAAAAGCACTATTGCTTTAAATTGGCCGTTCGGCGCACCCTTATTCTGGGAGGGAAAAAACGCCTGAGAAAAGCCTGTGTTGTAGCCCCAAAAACGGCGGTACCTAAGAAGACCTGCAAAAAAGGTAAGTTAAAGTTTTTATTTTTAAATTTTTTTCAGCGATTACTTAGTTAAGGGTCTTGTAACTGTTTTGTGATTTTTTAAAAAACTTTTTTTTTGCTTTTTCTTGTGATTTCCTCCCTCCCAGGGCCTGTCATTTAGCAGTAATCGGCCTCGGTCTAAAGTTGGCAAGGACCGCAGTTTCCGCCGCGAAGCATTTTTTGCCTATTTTAGGCCTTTAAAAAACAGCAGTGTGATTTTTTGCGAAAAATGCCGAAAAAATACCACTACCACCAAAAGACCAATTTCCCGTGATTCTTTCTAGATACACATTAGGCCCAAAATTGCAGTTGGAGGCTTCCCGTGGGTGAATGCCTCCGACCTGCAAAAAATCTACGAACCTACCTGATGGTCCTGCAGGTTCAGACTCTTGAGTTCCTGAGCCTCTACACGTAGGCCTGCATAAAGGGCCACGTATCCCAGGGACGCAGATGGTTCACAAACGCCCCTGAGATCACATTGGCCGGCCCAACCAATGAAAGAAGGGGGTATAGAACCCCCATAAATATGAATGGGAATATCCCCAAAAATATGCATACACATTAAAATATATATATTTAAAAACCACATATTTAAAATGAATCAAAATGGCATTTAATTAAATATTTAAAACAAAAATTTAATTTTTGAAAAATAAATGTACATATTTTAAAGCGTCTAAAAATAAACTTACCTTATTTTACATGTGTTTTAATGTTTAAATTAATTTAAAAAATCTATTTTTATGTTCTTTAAAAGTCTTACGCTGATAAAAGCAGGCCTTGAATTTTACGAGCATTCCCTGGACAGAAGTTGAGCAAATACTGCAACTCTCCGCCCCAGCAGATGTTCTTTTTCTGGGAATGCATGCGATCTGTCAAGAAGATTGTTGACAGATCGCAAGTTCCAAGTTTTAGCGCATCGCATGCCTAAACCTGGAACTTGCGCGGCCCCTATGGGCGCGTGCACAAATTATGGCCCATTATATGTTACCGTCGCCAGTAGAAAATAGGCATCGCAAGGATTATTCTGAGCAGACAGAAAATCAGCATTTAAAGAGAGATGGTAATTTTGAGTTGCTGTAAATTGAATCAGCAGTTTAAGTGAATATTTTTGTTTCGGGTTTTTTTTGAGGTTTTGGACGAAGAATTGTGGGTCAGATTTTTTTTTTATTTGTTAAAATTATGATTTACAATATGAGCATCCAGTTCCTAATCTGCTGCTCCTTCTCTGTGTTTTCCCATGAGTTAAGAGTAAGTGGGTTAGCTGGTCATTATGTCTGAGTTGGGGACTCTTGCAGTTTGGGTGCCTTATGTCTCTGTTTGCTGGGCCATGAGATGTTCCTGCAGTTGGATCCGCCATATTCAAGGGTGCGGTGGCTGTCTGGTCCACATCTTCTATCATTGGGGTGGGGTGGGGTGGGGGGTGTGATGGTGGGAAGACGCTGGAGGAGGCATGTGGGATGTTGTCTTGAGAGGTACCATTTTCATCACCGGCTGCTGGACATTCCCTGAGCATGTCCACTGATCACAAGATAGCTATGATAAGGAAGGCCATTCAGCCATCTAAATTCATCCATCCAAGAAGATCCTAAAGTCTGCCATTTGCAGCATCCAATTATTTCTTATATGACTCTAAAAACTTTTGTTTCCAGTACTCTATCTGGAAGTCTATTCCAAGTGCTGGTCACTCTTTGTGTGAAGAAGACATTTCTCATATCAGTCCTAAATTTACCTTTTTATTAGTTTGAACCTGTATCCTCTTAGCCTACTCTTGCAATTTCATTTAAAATCTTCTTCTTCGTCTTTCGTATGGTAGTAGCAAAGTAATTCAAATGTCAATATCTAAGTTGGATATCCAGGCCAAAGCTTCCTGTGTAACAGCGTGGATATCTTGTTGGTTGCCTGTGAATTTCCTCTGAGGGCAGTGCTCAATGATGTGGTCTGGTAAGTAGCTCCACAGTCGCATGATGGGGCTGTTTTAATCTTCCATCTATGGAGAAGGTGGCAGCATCTACCATGATAATATTCTCAATTTATAATTTCCATTCCCTGGATTTACATTTTCTATTCCCTTAAATATTGTAGAGTATAGATACCTCTACAGGATTATATCTCAAATGCCCCCTTTCTAGGCTGAAAAGCCCAATTTTCTCCAGTCTTTCCTAATAACTCAGAGCTTTGATACTAGGGATCCGCCTTATGGCTCTTCTTTGCACTGTGTCCAATGCCACACTATCCCGTGTGTCCTGGCGACTGGGAACTAGATGCAGTATTCAAGATATTCTCTGAGCAGATCACTACAATTTGATCACTACTTCCTCTAACTTATATTCTACTCTTTTGGCTATATAGTTCAACATTCTGTTGGCTGCATTGACTGCTACTGTGCATTGGTTGGACATGTTTAGCATCAAATCTACTAAGACTCCTGACTCTCAGATTCTTCCTTTGCTATTTCAACACCATGGAGTAAAGTGTTGTCTACTTTTCTTTATGTGCAGTACTTTGCATTTGCTTCCTTTAACTTTCATATACGATTGCTCTGCCCACATATATTTTTTATTCAACTCATCCTGCACTTATTCATATCGACTCGTGATGTGAGGGCCGAGCTGTAGTATCCACAGAGGATGCCCTATTTTAGGAAGTATATCAAGGTTGTAGAGAGGGTTCATAAAAAATTACTAAGATGATACCAATGATGAGAGGTTTTAATTTTGATTCTTTTCATTACATCAAAGAAAGATGAGAGGAGATATGATAGTTATTCAGAATTATTAAGGGTATTGACGACATAAATTGGGATTAAACAGTTTTCATGTTCGAGTGAGTTGGCAACTAGTGAATGTAAATTTAAGATCATCAGAAAATCAAAGTGAGGGGTTAGGAGAATTTTTTTTATATAGAAGATTGTAAGGAAATTAGAACGCCTTTAGCTGAAACAAGCAGAATTCATAATAGCTTTTAAAATTGAAATAGATATATAATAGATAAAAATTGGAAATAGTATAAAGGAAAGGGCAGGGGAATAACACTTTCAGAGAGCTGTCACAAGCTAATGGCCTCCTTCTGTGTTGTAAAATACAACCGCATACGCATTCCACGCCATTGTATGTGCCCCGCAAGTTCCGGGTTTCCGCATGCGATGTGCATGCGCGAAAACCTGGAACTTGTGCTCTGTCAGGTTTCAGCTTGACCGATCATACAGATCCGAAGGAAATGGACATTCACTGGTGGAGAGCTAGGCAACTACTGCCCAGCGAATGCCCACAAAACTCTTAAGCCTGGTAAAAGCAGGCATAAGGCCTTTTACCAGCGTAAGGGTTTAAATAAATATTAAAATAGTTTTTAAAATCATTTAAGCATTCAAAAATCTTTAAAATTAGTTTAGGTTATTTTTAGCCCCTTTAAAAATGTTTAAATTTATTTTTCAAAAAAATTAATTTTTTTAAACATTTAATTAAATTGTATTTTAATTAATTTTAAACAATGATTATTTATTTTTATTTAGGTTATATGAAAATGTATTTTTTATCTGATTCCTATTTTTATGGGGATTCCGTATGTAAATAGAATTCCCATAAGCATAATGGGAATCCGCCTTTTTGATTGGTTGGGCCGGCCCACATGGTCTCAGACGCTTGCGAACCACATATGCCCCTACGATACATGGGCCTTTACACAGGCACAGGAACATGAGTCTTTGTAGGTCTTGGGCCATCAGATAAGTATGGATTTTACTTGCGGTTTGGAGGCATTTGTCTGCGGGAAGCCTCCGACCGCAATTTCAGGTCCAGTAATTTTAAATATGCTTTTTGTAAGTGCATTTGTGAATTTGCACATTCCTATTTCATTCTTACTAAATCTATCTTAATTCAACAATTGTCTTCAAATATAGAGAATTTGTTCATAATGCTGCAAGTGAATTTCCAGAAATATATTAAAATATTAATTTTGAATTTCTTTTTCCATTGTACCTGGTTTAAGTACAATACATCAAAGTCATTTTTGAGATTCCACAATTTAGTTTTTAATGATTTTATTTCCACCTTCCTTTTATTTTTCTGGATTTTCTTTCATGCTTTATCCATGCTTTGCTCAGCTAGAGAGTTGGAATGACATTCCATAGGCGTCATCCGTGGTTCATTTCTGAGGCGGCATCATGAGCATTCAGTTAACCCTTCTTTCGCTTCCCTTCACCCACAGACAAGCCCATGAAGATAGTCAATTTCAACTTCTCGGAAAAGGTGAACACCACGGGGAGATTTTATCAATATACATTACCAGCAGAAAGCTCCAACTGTGCATACTGGGAAATGGTGGCTGTGCTGGCTATGATTTTTTATCCATTATGTATGGTAAATCATGCGCAGTGTGTCAGTGATTGCCTGATGTGTGTCACTGGCTGGTAAGGTTCCCCACCACAAGTGCACATTTGTAAAATTGGCCCTCCAATATAGTTGGCCTGCAACTATCAATCAAAATTAGGATTTTTAAGTGTGGCCTCTTAGTTGGGAATTCAAGATTCTAGTTTTATATATCTTTTAGCAACTTTTAGAAATACTCAGTTGAAATTAATATTATACACTCCATACGTCAACTTCATAAATGGAATATAGTTCACTGCAAATCACCTTTTCTGCTGCATTATGCTTGTACAAAACTATATGATGATTTACCTTTTCATTTAACTATAATATCACCACCTTTTAATACTCTTTAATTGCCCCTTTCCAAAAGTGAGTGGTAATTTGAAATCTTGAAACATCTTAGGGTGTGGTTATACTGCAACATTCACATTTAAGTGAACAGTTTTGAGTGCACAACACAACACTGGCAGTTTAACTTGGTTGTTGGGTCTAAATTTGATGCCTGAGGGCACTAATCCAATGCAAAACTCTCCACTAATGGGTCGCGATTTCACCACCCGCGGCGGGATCAATGCGGCTGGGTTGGTGGCATGTGGTAAGCCCGCTCCCGACTCGAGTCCGCCCTCTGTTTCGAATCTTCTGATGATTGTGCTTGTTAAGCCCGCCCTGCGGGCTTCCCGGCCAATCAAGAGGAAGCCGGTCTAATGATGTCATTTGATGACGCTTCATCAGCCGGTTTCCTTAAAAGGACCATGCCTACATTGCTTTCAACAGTTCGTCTGTCAGTGTTCTGCAGCATTGAGGTGCTGTAAACACTGACAAGCACTGCACAGAGGTGCACGACTGCACCCAGACTCTCCCATGCCTCCATCCAGATGCTTATGGAGGGAATCACAGCATTGAGGAAGGTCCTCTTCCCTTTCCAAGGATGGAAGAGACCTCCCCAGACACCATCGCAGCCTGGATGCACATTGCATAGGAGGGACAAGCAGGGATGTCGTCAGGAGGACCAGGCTGCAGTGGCGCAAACCATTCAATGATCTCAGTAGATCATGAAACGTTACTGCAAAGCCACACTCAACCTCACCCTGCTGTGCCACTCATCACATTCCCATCACTCTGCCTTCCCTACTCTACCCCTGCACATCCTTACTCACACCAACTTACCTTGCATCTCCACCCATCTTTCTCACTATCTACATTATCAGTTCCCCATTTCATTAGCCACCCCCCTCGCACACCCTCGTCCTTGTCCAAGCATACCAACTAACAACACACAAGGGTAGTCACTTGGGTCTTTCAGCCAATGTACATGTATAGTTAATGCTGATGTGTTGTCAAACATTTAAATCTTTATTTTCAGCACTTTGCGTACTTGAACAGATATGTAGGCTCCTTTGGAAGTGGCTTAGTGAGTTGTAGTGAATGGTGAGACATAATGGTACCCCCCACAATGGTGATGAATGTGAAAGAAATGGGTTGGACATTGCAGGGATGCTTTATGGAGTTGGTGTGGGGTGGTTCCAAATTGGCGCATCATGTGACAGCGTGAAGTGAAGTAAATGTGGCCATGATGAGGCCATCACTGGCCTCCCAGGCAGCAATGTGGTCGGGTTGCTGATGCCCTGTGTCCTGTGTGGCATCAGGAGATTGCGGAGAAGGCTGGTGGTGGTGTTGATGGTGTTGGGGCTGATCGTGGTGGGATTCTAAGGATCAAGATGAGATTTTTTTCAAGGGCACTGATGCTGCTGGAATAGATGGCAGGTGAGGTTGAGATGACTGAAGCGCCCTGTCAATTGAGAGAGGTTGCTCCAAGAAGATGACAGTGAATAGAGAGTTCACTGCAAACACTTTCAAAGTGTATACAGCTCAAAAGGCTCATTCAAGCCTGAAGGCTTCAGCTTCTGACATTGGAAAGTGAATAGCTGTGAAATGGTAGCTTTTATACTACTACTGCAGTTGTCAACTAGCTAAAGCGATAGAGAGTCACTGCAGTCCGACTCCACTTACCTGACATGTTCCCCGAGAGACGGCATACTTGTCAAAAGATTGGTAAAATTGTAAGTGCCTACTTTTTAGTCTCTTAACTCACATTTAAGTCATCCGAACACACATCTGACAGCTGAGAAACTGTCATGGAGACGGGTTCAGAGTGGGATTTCGACCCACTGTCAATCAGGGCCATTTTGACAGCGGGCCCACCTCCAAACCTGCACGTGCAGGGCTGGGAAATTCCGGCCATAGTCTAACTCACACCAGGTTGAATTTGCTTGGCTGAAATATAACTCCACCCCAGTGTGAAGCCACATTTTGAAAGTTTGTATCAGATCCGTTTGATGTTATGAGGAAATGGCAGGGCAGAGCTCCGCACATACATCCAATCATGTATGAATAGAAATCTTTTGTAGCTCGTCTTTTTGCAGCCTGCGGTAGTATAACTGGCAGTATAACTCTTGGAGCCAGTTGGACATCATGCTTCATGGATACCAGTCTGAGACTGGTAGCAGCGATATAACAGCCTTAAAGACAATAAGGAATTTCATTTGTGGGGCTGTCGCAACATATTCCAGTTGTGAGACATGAAGTCTGATTTAAGTTTTAGCTTTATGCTTTAATTAAAACAGAAAAGTAGGGGTAGAAATTTTTCTTGGTCAGTATTACAAAACAGGCAGTGTCGCATCGGCCGCCTTTTGTACACCTCGCCCAATATTCAGTTCCATTGCAGTCACTGGATCTCGGTATGAGGTGCGTATAACAGGCAACTGTGCCATACTGTCGCTTTGCGCTACCACTTGACAAATTTTAACATATGCAGTTAAATTTAATTTCTACAGGATTAAAGATTGAATTCGGGATTTTTTTGCATAGCAGATGACATTTTAAAAAATATATATTTTACGTATTATGTTTATAGTGAGTAACCGTGCTAACACCTCATCTTAGTTCAATAACTCATTGCTATTTAATATTCTATTTTTGACTAGGAAGCCCCATCAGCTTAATTTATTATCACTGTTTAAAGGATTTTAAAATCACCACACCACGCATGTAGCTGGTAAAGTAGCTGTTCAATTGGGGAGAAGGAAACATTGTGAAATATGCATTTTTTTTTCAATTTTCTCTTTTCTGAAAGCATGCCGCAACATGGTACCTTGGATGCCATCAAGTCTCGTACTTCACCTGAGGATCCTTCTTCAGATGTAAGCATAGACAGTCAACATTGTGAGACTATTTGACTAAAGTGTCATTATAGTTAAACTTGATCTTGACCAGTGATCGCTGGATTATAATTAGGGGTTGGCCGTCTTGGCTACGTGATTGGGGGAGTCAGTATGTACGGTGATGTTGGGGAGGCAAAGAGGACAAGGAAATTGGAGGACTTAAAATATAAACTGAAATTACGGAGTTTTTCGGTGCAGAGACTGAGGTCAGAGAGAAAGGAGGAGAAGTCGGTGCGGAAGGCACCTAGAGGGAAGAAGAAGAGGCGGATCTTGAAAGAGGTGCAAAGGGTGGGAAAGGGTGAAGTGTTTGTATGTGGAGAAGGAGCAAATGAAGAGGCTAATGTAAGATTTGGAGATGAGCACTATATTGCCACTGTTGTGGTTAGCGCAGGGAATGTGATGGCATTTGAAGCTGGAAAGGAGGCCTTAGTGAGGCGAAGGAGTCACTATCATTGGGCAGATGTTGATATGCAGTGCCATGGATGGAGAAGGTTTGTTAGCAAGCGAGTGACTCACGTGGAAATTTCAGAAATATATGATGGCTGAAGGCTCGGTGAAAGGAGGAGAAAGAATCACCACAAAATCTGAACCAAAAATAGAAAATGCTGGATAAACTCAGCACATCAGCTTCAGGCAGCATCTGTAAAGATAGGAAAAATGTGGGTGTTTCAGGCATGACATAATTTTCTGTTTTTGTAGCAGGGCTGAGAGCCTGGGTGCCAGATGGATAGAGGCTAAGTGGTTATGTACTGCTGGTGAGTGGCACTGAGAACAAGGTGGGTCAGGAGAAGTTGATCGGTGAAATTTATGAGTGGCAGACATGGGGAAGAGGTGTGGCGGAGGTGAAGAGAGGGCAGAAGGCACGGACAGGGAGCAGCAGAGTCACTCAAGTTTAGGAATGCTGTCATTTGGCACATGGAGTAGAGACAAGAGGAACAGAGGTCAAAACATTTACAACATCCACTCACTAACTCTCACCTTTCTACAGAACAAGACAGTACATAATGCGAGGAAGAGGACCAAGGGATGGATTTGCAAACATCATTGCCCTGACCCAAGCTGAGCAAGAAGCTCCGGAATCAATGACCCAGGCAGACCCTTGAGCATTAGGGAAGGTAAGGCTAGCGGCTTAGCAGAGCAGGGTGTCTGCATATTACTTGTAACCCTTCATTCATCTCAGCAAATACGCAACATGCTTCACAATTTCAAGCTGCATTCTCAAGACTGTCGTTTACAAATATCCAGATTCTATCTGCCATCCTAACTTGTTCTTTTTCACTTTCTTCTAGGTCCAGCTTGGCAGCAAAAGGATACTGCAGAAGCCACTTCAGAGTGGATGCACTCTCAGGCACTCCATCCTTCCCAGGCACCAGCTCAGACATTGGCACTCCACGTGAGTTAGATAGTGAGCCAGAGGGATCTGCACATGGTGAAATACCCAGCATAAGTGAGCAGCAGCAGGTACTGGTGGCTGGAACATCCCAAGAGAGAGCTTGCTGGAGGGCAAGGTTGTGTCCCAGCTTTACTGAGTAGGAAAGGGATGAGGAGATAAGGAACCCAGCCATAAAAACAAAACCGCTGGTCTGATACAAGCTGCTGTACCAGATATTGGAAGACCTGTTGAGGAGTTTCAGCACTATGGTTGAAAATATGGAGAAGTCCGCTTCCAGCCTGTGTGTTGTCACCTCGCATGACATTAGCACTCTACAGTCTACTATGGAGAGTGTGGCCACCTCCAGGAATGCTGCAGCTGGGCCCTTACAAAAGGAGCCAATGTCACCAGCCTTTGCAGCTTTGGTGGAAGCTGAAACCTGTGCTCTGCTTTGGAGAGGCAGAGTAGATGTCCACCGTGAGCAGATTAGTAGAGCAAATGGATAGGGGCTTTCAAGGAGTCACTCATCTTCTGCAGTCTGCTCTCCCACAGATCAGTGCAAGTAATGAGCCCCAGCCCCACAGGAGTGGGAGTGGCACTAAGAGCCATATGTGTTTTCTTCTATTAGGATATCAGCACATCTGCTCCTTTTTCACCCCTCAACCAATACCGGCCATGACGCCAGCAGGTCAACTAGGCGTGAGTGCCCCGGCAACCGCCAAAGTGCAGCAGTCTCCAGCTGGTCCCTCACAGGCTAGAACATCTAGGTGTCATCAGCCATAAGCATCTCAAGGGTCCCAATGTGAGGAACAGCAGCTTTCCACAAGCTTTGCTGAGGCCACTAGCAGAGGAACTCATAGAAATAATACAGTTAGTAAACCTTCTTTAAGAAACGCTGTATGGGTTGATCATGGGTGAGAAATGAATGTAAGGCAATTATTAAGTTTGCCATTAAATGAATCACCTTTTTCGCATTTGCAGTTTTGGTCTGCATTGTGGTTTAATAGCAGCTTCTTAATTTCCATTGTCAGATTGTCATTGATGCAGAAATTGTCTGAATGGTTTCAAAGTTCTTCACTTCTGTAAAGTCCTGTCCCCTCAGTACAGATTCACACGAGGCATGTAGTGAAGTCAAGGTCACTCTGGACCTGCACCTTTATTTCACAGCTCTGGAATGCTGCACTTGCCTGAGACCTGTCCTTATATACCTGTCTCTTGCAAGTGCACCTCTGGTGATAAGGTATGCTGGTGGTTACAGGTCAATCTTATTACAGTCATGTATAGCATGTTAGGATACAGTTATATATAATAATGTAAGATACATGACATCACCCTCCCCCAAGGTCTTATTGTCTTTATAGGTTCAGTCTCTCAGGTGGTCTACGCTCTCGCGTGGAGCGTCTGAGTTGTGGTTCAGTTGTTTGCCTTGGTGTCTGTTTTTCTTTGGGTGTGGTTGCTGGTATCTCGCCTGGGCTGTCTGTTTCGATTGGTGCGATTGTTGTTGACTCGCCTGGGCTGTCTGTTGGGATTGCCCTTTCCTCAGGTTGTTCCCTCTGTCTGTCCACCAGGTATGGTGCGAGTTCCACATTGTAGACTGCCTCTGGTTCCGCAGTGTTGTTGGTAAATCTGCTTTTGACTTGGTCTACATGCCTCCAGCAGGTTTTGCCATTGTCCATTTGTACTACCAGTAGCCTGTTTCCTTCCTTGCCCATTATTGTCCCTGCAAGCCATTTGGGACCCCTGCCATAGTTTAGTACAAACACTTTATCCCCTATCTCATTCCATCTCCCCCTCAAATTTCTGTCATGGTACTCAGTCAGCTTACAGCGCTTTGCCTCAACGATTTCGTGCATGTCTGGGAGGATTAATGAGAGCCTTATTTTTAAAGTCCTTTTCATCAACAGTTGCGCGGGGGGGATCCCAGTCAATGAGTGCGGACGAGATCTGTATGCCAGCAGCAGTCGCGACAGGCGTGGGACCTTGGATTTTAAGCATGCCTTGTTTAATGATTTGCATTGCTCTCTCCGCCTGGCTGTTGGAGGCTGGCTTAAACGGTGCCGCCTTGACGTGATTTATGCCGTGGTCAATTATAAAATCTTGGAATTCTGCGCTGGTGAAGCACGGACCAATTGTCACTGAACAATCTGTCAGGGATTCCGTGCGTTGCAAACATGGTTGCGATGCTCTCCACAGTGGTGGAGGTTGTGCTCGAGTTTAAAATAGTGCATTCGATCCACTTTGAAAATGCATCTACAACTACGAGAAACATTTTTGCCCATGAATTGGCCCACATAGTCTACGTGCACCCGCGACCACGGTTTGGTAGGCCAGGGCCAGGGGCTCAGGGGAGCCTCCCTGGGGGCATTGCTGAGTTGGGCACAAATGGTGCACCTTCGGACGCAGAGCTCCAAGTCCGCTTCAATACCAGGCCACCAGACGTGGGATCTGGCTATGGCCTTCATGAGAACGATCCACGGGTGCTCGCGGTGGAGCTCCCGGACAAATGCCTCTCTGCCTCGCAGAGGCATGACTACTTGGCTGCCCCACATCAGGCAGTCTGCTTGTAGTGATAGCTCATGTATGCGCCTGTGAAAGGGTTTTAATTCCTCGGGGCAGGCATCGCGAGCCTCTGCCCAGTCACCGGTTAGGACACATCTTTTTACTAAGGATAACGTGGGGTCGCTGGCCGTCCAGGCTCTGATTTGGCGAGCCGCCATGGGCGAACCTGTGGACTCAAAGGCATTGATTGCCATGACGATCTCACAGTCCTGTTCGTCAGACTCTTCCGTGGTCGCCAGGGGTAGCCTGCTGAGCGCGTCGGCACAGTTGTCTGTGCCTGGTCTGTGCCTTATGGTATAGTCGTAGGACGCCAGCATGAGTGCCCACCGTTGAATTCGCGCCGAGGCGTTGGCATTTATTGCCTTGCTCTTGGATAGGAGGGACGTGAGGGGCTTGTGGTCGGTTTCTAACACGAACTTGGCCCCGAAAAGGTATTGGTGCATCTTTTTGACACCGTACACGCACGCGAGCGCCTCCTTCTCTACCATTCCGTACCCGCGCTCCGCCCGCGAAAGTGGCCTGGAGGCATAAGCTATGGGTTGTAATTTGCCCGCACTATTGACATGTTGCAAAACGCACCCGACCCCATACGCTGACGCATCGCATGTGAGAACTAGCTTTTTACCTGGATCAAAGAAAGTCAAAACACTGTTGGAACACAGAAGGTTGCATGCCTTATTGAAGGCGTGTTCCTGGGCATCCCCCCAAAGCCAATCGCACCTCTTCCTGAGTAGCACGGAGAGGCTCCAGCAGTGTGCTTAAGTTCTGCATAAAGTTCCCAAAGTAATTGAGTAGCCCGAGAAAGGCGTGCAGTTCTGAGACATTCCGGGGCCTGGGTGCCAGGCGAATTGCTTCTGTTTTGGACTCTGTTGGGCGGATTCCATCAGTGGCAATCCTTCTGCCCAAAAATGTAACCTCGGGTGCGAGAAACAGGCACTTGGACTTCTTGACTCGTAGGCCTACCTGATCCAACCGCTTTAGTACTTCCTCCAAATTACAGAAATGGGAGTCGGTGTCCCTGCCCGGAGTCGGTGTCCCTGCCCGTGATAAGTATGTTGTTTTGAAATACAACCGTCCCCGGGATGGACTTGAGCAGACTCTCCATGTTGCGCTGGAATATGGCAGCTGCCGACCTGATGCCGAATGGGCATCGATTGTACATGAAAAGGCCTCGATGTGTGTTGATGGTGGTGAGTAGCTTGGATTCCTCGGTCAATTCTTGTGTCATATACGCAGATGTGAGGTCTAGTTTTGAGAAAAGTTTACCTCCAGCCAATGTGGCAAATAAGTCCTCCGCTCTGGGCAGCGGGTACTGGTCCTGTAGAGAGACTCTGTTTATGGTAGATTTGTAGTCCCCACAGATTCGTACGGATCCATCAGGCTTCATGACTGGGATGATGGGACTTGCCCAGTCGCTAAATTCCACAGGTGATATAATGCCTTCCCGCAGAAGCCTGTCTAGTTCGTGTTAAATCTTTTCCCTCATCACATAGGGTACAGCTCTGGCCTTGTGATGGACCGGTCTAGCATCCTGTGTGATGTAGATTTTGACTTTGGCCCCTTTGAAAGTGCCCACACCTGGCTAAAAGAGATGTTCAAATCGCTTTATAACTGTTGAGCAGGAGGTCCGTTCCTCTAATGACATGGCATGGACATCATCCCATTTCCAGTTTAGTTTTGCCAGCTAGCTTGGGGGTCTCCGGGGACAATCCACAGGGGAAGTCGGTTCACTGTCCCTTTGTGTGTGGCAGAGAGCATGGCGCTGCCGAGGACTGGTACGATTTCTTTGGTATAGGTCCTTAGTTTGGTGTCGACCCTTGTGAGTTTTGGTCTGTCTCTTTTATGCGGCCACAGTTGTTCAAATTGTTGAGCGCCCATGAGAGATTGCCTCGCTCCCGTATCCAGCTCCATGTTGACAGGTATCCCGTTGAGTAGGACCATCATCATTATAGGAGGCATCCTGTTGTAGGAGCAGCGGCCATTGATCGTGTTGACCCGCTGTACATCGGTGCCCCGGGTATTGTCCCCACCGTCTTCTGGTCTGCTTTCCGACCCATCCGATTCGTATACCAGCCGAGCTGCCGTTTTTTTGCACATGCGGGCAAAATGCCCTGTGTAGTCACAGTTCCTGCAAACAGCCTGCTGAAATCGACATCCCCTTGACGAGTGCCCACCCCCACACCGCCAGCACAGACTGCTTCCATTGTTCCCAAAGAATGAGCTGTGTCTGGTTGATCTCTCTTGAGCGCTCTCAGTTTGTAGTTGATTGCTCGCATTGTGGGTTGATGAGGTGTGAACGGCCGTTCCTGTGGCCCTTGATGGCTTCTGGCGCCACTGCCTGCTGTTGAGAGCCTGTTCTCCAGGTTTTGTCTGTGTGTGGGGGTAGCAGCTTGTTTAATGCTATAACTTCTTGTTCCGATATTTCTTTAGTTGTCGTACCTGCATTGTAAATCAACCTCGTTTCTTCTTTCCCTACCAAGAATGTCTGTGCAACCAGTGCTGCTGCCTCTAAGGTCAGGTTCTTGGACTCTATGAGCTTTTGGAATATGCCTGCGTGGCCTATTCCTTCAATGAAAAAGTCTCTCAGCATTTCTCTCCTCAGTTCATCGGAGAACTCACATAGACTAGCCAACCTCCGAAGTTCCGCCACGAAGTCGGGTATGCTTTGGTCCACACAGCGTCTGTAGTTGTAGAACCTGTGTCTGGCCATGTGTAGGCTGCTCGCTGGCTTCAGGTGGTCTCTTACCAGTGTGCTCAATTCTTCAAACGACTTGCTTGCTGATTTCTCGGGTGCCAGCAGATCCTTCATTAAAGCGTATGTTTTCGAGGCACAGCTGGTCAAGAGATGGGCTCTTCTCTTGTCTGCTTTGTCGCCTCCTAACCAGACTTTAGTTACAAAGCTTTGCTGGAGCCTTTCTATAAAGTCCTCCCAATTGTCTCCAGCATTGTACTTTTCATCTGATCCGTTGTTCGCCATTCTGTGGATTCTGTAATCCCGTAACTCGTCGCCACTGTAAAGTCCTGTCCCCTCAGTACAGATTCACATGAGGCATGTAGTGAAGTCAAGGTCACTCTGGACCTGCACCTTTATTTCACAGCTCTGGAATGCTGCACTTGCCTGAGACCTGTGCTTATATACCTGTCTCTTGCAAGTGCACCCCTGGTGGTAAGGTATGCTGGTGGTTACAGGTCATATCTTATTACAGTTATGTATAGCATGTTAGGATACAGTTATATATAATAATGTAAGATACATGACAACTTCAGCATTGAAGGAGGTGGTGAAGGATGTAACAAGGAGTGTTAAAATAGAGGAGCTTTGTGTAAGTTATCAGGGAAACGAGGTCAGCTGATCCCTCACATTTCTTGTTGAAAGACGTTGAGGTGGCTCTCCATCTTCTGCTGTTTCCTCACCTTCCCCCAGTCCTCCTGACGCTATCAGAAAACTACTGCAAAATTAACTCGGGGCTCTGAGTGGGAAGCTGCAGTGAGTTTTCTGCCCGGCCCACTTAGTGTGGAAGAGGATAGGGGCCAGAAAAGGCCAAAAAGGTAGGTTTTTCAATTTTCTTTAACTTTCCTTATGGGGCCAGATGTAGCAGGAAAGCTCCAGGCATCACAAGAAAAGTTTAGGCCTCCCTTGCCGCGGACTCGCTTCCTCCCCTCCCAATCGCGAGACCCTTTGCTGGACGGTCCCAGCAACTAATCCTGCCACTTTGCTGGTCTCAGCAGGCAAGATTTAAATGAGGCCTAGCAATTAAAATAGGTCGGGCCTTATTCTGGACAGGAAATTAACTCGCCAACACAGTTTCCTGTCAGAAACACACTGGCATTTAAAGATCCAGGTCTAAACCTCTTGGAGGCAGTATTAACGATGGAGAAAATTTGGGAGTTCCATTTGAGGTGAAAGAAGAGTAGGAGAAAAGAACATGCATGAATTGCTAGTAAATGATTGGCTATCAACTCGGACAATTATTTTGATAAAATGGGTTTCCTTTTAAAGACCATTGCATTTGATTCCTACATGAGTTGTTCGTAAATGATTGGCTATCAATCAGGGCAATTATTTTGATAAAATTATTTTTTTTCAAAGATCATTGTGTTTGATTCCTACCCCGATGGAAACTAGATTTTGTCTCAGCCTGAATGGATGCTCAAACTTATCTTGCCTCATTGGGTGAACGTTTCCAGGTCTTAACCGTGCCCACACATGGAGCGTTAGATGACCGGACAAAATGGGCTATCAAAGTATATACTTTTAACCAGTTTTTGTGCTCATTGATAGCAACTGTGGAGAGGTTGACAGCCCAGACTCCTCTGTGCTATTAACTTGAAGAGGCAGTATCATAGCAGGAGTTAACAAGTGATAATTGAGGTGTTTTGCAAGTATTAAAATATCCAGTATATAATACAGCAGCCAAACTGACTCTAAAATTGTATAGTGACAAAAAAGAGTTCTACCTACTGAATAATTTGATCAATCCATAATATTTACACAGTCATTAATTCAGCAGTTTTTTATTATTTCATTTATGAGTAGTGAATCAGATATTGAACAGAAATATTTATTTTAACAGGTGGTGAGCAGAATATTTTTGACACAGGTTAGGTATTTGCATTACATGATTCTTGATCCATCATGATATAGGTATGTATCAAGTAGACTATTCATTTGCAAATTATTTAATCTGGATGCTGAGGGCAGGGTTGGATTGAGTAGCCGTGTACTTATTCTGGAAGATAAAAAGTTGCATCTTGATACTTTTGTCTTACAAAATGTCTGTTTCTGATTGGCTTATTGATAAAATCATGTAGTTATATAGGGCCCAAGTTTCAGCCTCAGTTGCTCCTGATTTTTTGGAGCAACTGGTGTAGAACGGAGTATCTTAGAAATTCAAATTCTTGGCATTTAGTTTGCTCCAGTTCTAGTCAGTTAGAACAGTTTCACTTTGGAACAGAATTTTTTTTCAAAAGGGGGCGTGTCCGGCCACTTACGCCTGTTTTCAAAGTTTCGGCAGTGAAAACTTACTCCATACTAACTTAGAATGGAATAAGTGAAGATTTTTGTACGTTCGAAAAAACCTTGTCTACACTTTAGAAAATCAGGCGTAGGTTACAAATTAGGCGTAGGGAATTTGGGGAGGGGTGGGGGTTTAAAGGGAAGTTTACAAACATTAAACACTTCAGTTTTACAAATAAAGAGCCATCATCAATAATAAATGATAAATACATCAATAAATCAACCAATAAATCAATCAAAAAAAATTAATAAAAAATAAAAAAATGTAAAAAATCAATAAATAAAACATTTTCTACTTACCGACTGCAGCACCGGGAGTCCTTCAACAGCGTGGGGGGGGGAGAAGAAGAGAGGATGTAGGGAGGGAGGGGAAGGAGAGAGGAGGGAGGGGAAGGAGAGAGGGGAGGAAGGGGAAGGAGAGAGGGGAGGGAGGAAAGGAGAGAGGGGGGAGGGAGGGAAGGAGAGAGGGGGGAGGGAGGGAAGGAGAGAGGGAGGGAAAGAGAGAGGGGGGTGGAAGGAGAGTGGGGGGTGGGGAGAGAAGGAGGCTGAACGGCCGGGCCCAAGACCTCGAGCTAGATTTACAGGTAGGTGGCGTCGGGTCTTGGGGAGGGGGGGAGGGGGGAGCGGCGGTCGCGAAGGTCCGGGGGGGCGGGAGGAGAGAGAGTCGCGGAGGTCCGGGGGGGTGGTGGGGGAGGGGAGAGAGAGAGTCGCGGAGGTCAGGTCGCCGGGGGGAGGGGGAAGCGGGAGTCGAGTCGGGTCGGGAGGATGCAGGAGCTGGGCGTGGGAGGCAGCCTTATGCACGCAGCCCCAGTGAGGCCATTCGGCCAGGGCTAGGGGCTGCGTGCTTCGGGCCCCTCTCACACAGTTTTGGGCGCCTGGAGCTACTGCACATGCACGCCCACTGTAGCGCGCATGCGCAGGGGTCCCGGCACTGTTTTCGGCGCAGGGACCTGGCTCCGCCCCCCACAGCTCGTGTTGCGCTGTGCCCGGCTGCAGAAGACCTGCAGGGAGCCGGAGAATCTGGAAGTTTTTTTTAGGCGCACTTTCTGGCACGAAAAACAGGCGTCCAGGTGCGGGTTGCGCCGTTTTAGGCACGTCCCTAAACTTGGGCCCATAGTTATACAAGAATAATTATTCTATTAGTAATAGCTTAGTAGTCATAATGAAGCACACTGAGACTGTGCTGCTTTGTGATGGGGAAATGTTTATTGGAACTGGCATGTGTTTACATTTCAGATGTTAACAAAAGTCTAAATATAGAAGAACCACCTTATAATTCAGAGCTTTCAAAGATTAATTCAATAGTGTTGCTTTCCTGGGAACTAACATTTCCCCTGACACTGTTGTGTTAGTTTACAGTAGGATCTCAGTTTTCAAACAGTGAGAGTCCACAGAGAACTGACAGCAATGATAGATTATCATTCTGAACTCATTATAACAAATTTGTTCACATAATGTATATGTAGGATCTGCCATTATTAGGTTCATATTAACGTAAAATAATGGGGTTATGCAAAAGAATACCAAGTGGGTCAATGAAGGGATCTTAATTGAGGATACATCATCTACTCATACTTTTAGCTCAAGCAGGATGATTATAGGAAGGATATGAACAAATACTCGTCGATGAGATGCTAGTAGAACATGTTATGACTATCTGATGCCCCATTTATTACTTATTAAAGTAATGGTGGTCATATCCCTGGACACACTTCAGATAATTCACTTGTTGCCCTTACACAGAATGTTTTAGAAGGATGAGAGGGGATCTCATAGAAACGTATAAGATTCTGACGGGACGGGACAGGTTAGATGCGGGAAGAATGTTCCCGATGTTGGGGAAGTCCAGAACCAGGGGACTCAGTCTTAGGATAAGGGGTAGGCCACTTAGGACTGAGATGAGGAGAAACTTCTTCACTCAGAGAGTTGTTAACCTGTGGAATTCCCTGCCGCAGAAAGTTGTTCATGTCATTTCATTGGATATATTCAAGAGGGAGTTAGATATGGCCCTTACGGCTAAAGTGATCAAGGGGTATGGAGAGAAAGCGGGAAAGGGGTACTGAGGTGAATGATCAGCAATGATCTTATTGAATGGTGGTGTAGGCTCGAAGGGCCGAATGGCCTACTCCTGCACCTATTTTCTATGTTTACAACAAGCATAACCAATTCTATCAACAGGCAGGGGAAAATAAATGCCTGTATTGAGTCCTCCTAGTTAAATTAGGGCATGGATGATTTTTAATCTGGCCAAATTTGTCACATCCAATTTCAAGGCTTTCAAATAAATGATTAATGTATTTATTCATATTAAAGAATAAGTTAATGGAGCTGTAAAATTGCATTTAAACATCAGGACAATTATGTAGTGTTGTGACTACTATGCTGAGACTAGAAAATGCTTTAAAACAGTATAATAATGTTATTGACAACCACAGGAGGCCTCAATCCATCGTTATTACCCAAAATCGTACCTTTCTTCTCCAATGCCAGAACTGCATCTAACACCTAATTGAAGGACTGCAGGAGTCAGTTGCGGTGAATCATCCCTGAAAAAAAGAAAGCTTCCGTACATTCAACCTCACTCCCAGCTTCCTCAATTTAAATGGGCCCTGGTTCTACCCACCCGCATCACCTCAAACAATGTATCCACCAGTAATTTATCAATGTCCTTAATCGTCCTGAATAAGATTCCCTCTAAGTCTTCACCTTTCCAGTGAATCCACTTTCAAAGGACCAAGTCTATCTCCACAGTTTAATGATATCAAGCCAAGGAATTTCCTTAATGTCTTTCCCTGCACCATCTCCAGAACCAAAATGTCCTCCTTAAGGTGCGGCGGGGCAGGGGGGTGGTGTTCAGAAGGGCACACAATTGCACATATGTGGTCTTACCAAAGCCTTGTATAACCCTATTATTGTGGCTGTCATTTTACGCTGAACAGTTCAAGTATTAGAGCCCAGGCCCTGTTCAGTAAGGCCTAAGGGCCGCAACACTGAGCTTGAACTTTAGTGAGTGGTCAATGTCTCCTTTAATCTACACCCACCCATGATATTGAAAAACATTTTCCAATCTTGGGTTCACTATCCCATTCTATCCAAATCCAGTTGTAATCACTTTCCTTCTAAGGTCCTGACTCTGTGGCACAATGGTATAATCTACAAATTTAATAATTGGACTATCTATTCCCTGATCCAGATTGTTAACAAATATTTATTACATTTCTACATAAACAGGAATGAAGACATGGAAAAATGTTTTGAAAAAGTATTGCAATCATAGAAATTGAGAGGTGAAAGCCAAGCTTGATTTAATGAAAAGGTATATTTAAAGAAAAAATTTCACATTTGAAGTGAAAGTTCTTACTAATTTACAACTAAAAATCAAAAAACCAATAGAAAGTAACGGCAATTCAACAATCTGACCACATATTGGGGCTGAAATTGCGGTCGGAGGCTTCCCCCGGGCAATTGCCTCCGACTTGAAACATTTCTATGAAATTACCTGGTGGTCCGGGAGGAGTGTGGGATTCTGGTGGGGAGGCCGTCTCTTCCCGCACTGCGAAGCGCGCTCCCGTCCTCCTCGTTCCCACGCAGAAGGTGCAGTCACATGTGACTGCTCAACCAATCAGGTACAGTATTCCACAGCTTTCTCATTAATAGCAATGAGAACTCCGTATCCACGAGTTCTCATTGCTATTAATGAGAAGAAAAACCCAAACACACTAAACACATATATTAAAAATAAAAAACACACCTCACATAATTAAAATTAATTGAAATTAAAGTTAATAAATATCTTGGAGAACATTTTTTTCATGTCGAGTTTTTAAAAAGATTTTAAAATTATGGTTAAAAATAAATGTAACGTAGTGGGCAGGATTTTTAAAAATAATGTGTTTTTAAAATGTAATTAAATTATATTTTTGCATGTTTTTAAACTCTTACGCCTGTAAAAGTAGGCTATACGCCTGCTTTTATCAGGCGCAAGAATTTTGAGGATATTTGCTAGGCAAGATATGGATAAAAACTGCAATCTTGCCCTTGCAAATGTCCTCACACCCGATATGCGTTGGATCTGTCAGGCTGATCGGGAAAGCTGGTTTTCAGCGCATGCACATTGTGCGATGCCTTCTCGGGTCCGTAGACACTCAGTACGGACCCGGGGAGGCCGGGATTTCCAGCCCATATGCAAATAGGAGCTGCTATATACAACACCAAGCTGAGTGAATCTGTGACAGGCAAGGAGTGACACTCATTTACATTGAAAACTCCTATCACAGTGCCACCTACAGCTATAACTGATACTGTAGGTAATATAATGGGTTTTTCCATAAGAGCAAGATTCACGTGAAAGTTTTCAATGAAAAACTCAACCCACGTACCAAATTTAATATATTAAGAAATTTACAGCATGGAACGAGGCCATTTCGACCCATCATGTCCGCGCCGACCGACCAAGAGCTATCCAGCCTAATTCCACTTTCCAGCTCTTGGCCTGTAGCCCTGTAGATTACAGCACTTTCAGTGGACATCCAATTTTTAAAAAATGTGGTCAGAGTTTCTGCCTCGACCACCCTTTCAGGCAGTGAGTTCCAGACTCCACCACCCTCTGGATGAAGAAATTTCCCCTCCTATCTCTCCTAAACTTCTCCCCGATTACTTTAAATCTATGCCCCTGGTTGTTGACCTCTCTATCCAAGCCCCTCATAATTTTATACACCTCAATAAGATCTTCCTCAGCCTCCTCTGTTCCAAAAAAAACCAGACCCAGCATCTCCAATCTTTCCTCATAGCCAAAATTCTCCAGTCCAGGCAACATTCTTGTAAATCTCCTCTGCACTCTTTCCAGTACAATCACATCTTTCCTGGAATCTGGTGATCTGAACTGCACACAGTACTCCAACTGCAGTCTAACCAGTGTTTTATACAGTTCAAGCATAACCTCCTTGCTCTTGTATTCCACGCCTTGATTAATAAAGGCAAGTATTCCATACGCCTTTGTAACCACCTTATCTATCTGGCCTGCTACCTCAAGGTCCCTTTGTTCCTCTACACTTTTCAGTGTCATACAACTTAATGTGTATTCCCTTGCCTTGTTAGACCTCCCCAAATGCATTAACTTACACTTATCTAGATTGATTTCCATTTGCCACTGTTCTGCCCACCTGACCAGTACATTGATATCTTCCTGCAGTCCGCAGCTTTCTTCTTCATTATAAACCACACAGCCTATTTTAGTGTCATCTGCAAACATCTTAATCATAACCCCAACATTCAAGTCCAAGTTATAGATATGTACCACAAAAAGCAAGGGACCCAGCACTGAGTCCTGCGGAATCCCACTGAATACAGCCTTCCAGTCACAAAAACACCCATCAATCATTACCCTTTGCTTCCTGCCTCCAAGCCAGTTTTGGATCCAATTTGCCACTTTGCCCTGGATCCCATGGGCATTTACTTACGTGACAAGTCTGCCATGTGGGACCTTATCAAAAGCTTTGTTAAAATCCATATACACTACATCATACGCACTGCCCTCATCGACCCTCCTTCCCTTAACAAATCTATGCTGTTTTCCCACCACTGAGGTTAGGCTGACTGGCCTGTAATTACTCGGTCTATTCCTTTCTCCCTTTTTAAATAAAGGTACAACATTAGCAATGCTCCGGTCCTCTGGTACCACATCTGGAGCCAGAGAGGACTGGAAAATGATGGTCAGAGCATCTGCTATTTCCTCCTTTTGTGTCTCTTAACAGCCGAGGATACATTTCATCCGGGCCTGGGGATTTATCCACTTTCAAAGCTTAATCCCCTTAATGCTGCCTCTCTCACTATGTTTATTACGTCTAATTTTACACACTCCTCCTCCCTCATTGCAAAGTCTGCATCACCCCTCTCTTTTGTGAAAACAGATGCAAAGTATTAATTGAGAATCATACCCACATCTTCTTCCTCCACACACAGATTTCCTTTATGGTCTCTAATAGTCCCCACTTTTTCTCTAGTTATCCTCTTGCTCTTAATGTATTTATAAAACATCTTTTCATTTTCCCTGATTTTATTTGACAACATTCTTTCATGCTCTCTCTTTGCTTTCCTGATATCTTTTTTAATTGCACCCTGCACTTTTTATACTCCTCTAGAGATTCTGCAGTGTTGAGTTCTCGGTATCTGTCATAAGCTTCCCTTTTTTTCTTTTTCTTACCCTGTATGTCTCTTGACATCCAGGGGACTTTAGATTTGTTAGCCCCACCCTTTTTCTTTAAAGGAACATACCTGCTCTGTACCCTCCAGATCTCCACCTTGATTGTGCTCTCTGGGGCAGTGAATTCCATAGATTTACAACCCTCAGAGAGAAGAAATTCCTTTTAATTATTTGAATGGGGCGAAATTACAACATGCTGCGGTGCAGAGGGACCTGGGGGTCCTTGTGCATGAATCCCAAAAAGTTAGTTTGCAGGTGCAGCAGGTAATCAGGAAGGCGAATGGAATGTTGGCCTTTATTGCGAGAGGGATGGAGTACAAAAGCAGGGAGGTCCTTCTGCAACTGTATAGGGTATTGGTGAGGTCGCACCTGGAGTACTGCGTGCAGTTTTGGTCACCTTACAAAAGGAAGGACATACTAGCTTTGGAGGGGGTACAGAGACGATTCACTAGGCTGATTCCGGAGATGAGGAGGGGGTTACCTTATGATGATAGATTGAGTAGACTGGGTCTTTACTCGTTGGAGTTCAGAAGGATGAGGAGTGATCTTATAGAAACATTTAAAATAATGAAAGGGATAGACAAGATAGAGGCGGAGAGGTTGTTTCCACTGGTCGGGGAGACTAGAACTAGGGGGCACAGCCTCAAAATACGGGGGAGCCAATTTAAAACCGAGTTGAGAAGGAATTTCTTCTCCCAGAGGGCTGTGAATCTTTGTAATTCTCTGCCCAAGGAAGCAGTTGAGGCTAGTTCATTGAATGTATTCAAGTCACAGATAGATAGATTTTTAACCAATAAGGGAATTAAGGGTTATGGGGAGCGGGCGGGTAAGTGGAGCTGAGTCCACGGCCAGATCAGCCATGATCTTGTTGAATGGCAGAGCAGGCTCGAGAGGCTAGATGGCCTACTTCTGTTCCTAATGCTTATGTTCTTATGATTGCCTCCCACTGCTCTGACACTGATTTATCATCAATTGATTTAGCCGTTTCCAATCCACTTTGGCTAAATCCCATCTCAGCTCAGCAAAATTGGCTTTACCTCAATTGAGAACTTTTTTTCCTGGTCCACCTTTGTCCTTTTCCATGACTACCCTAAATCCTACTGAATTTTGATCACTTGCACCAAAATGTTCTCCCACTGATACCCTTTCCACCTGCCCCTCTTCATTCCCCCAAACCAAGTCCAGAAGTGCCCCCTCCCTTGTTGGGCTTGTTACACACAGGCTAAAGAAATTCTCCTGAATACATTTTAGGAATTCCGCACCCTCTCTACCATTCACACTACTTTTTTCCCCAGTTAATATTAGGGTAGTTGAAATCCCCCACTATTACAGCTCTATAGTTTTTGCACTTCGCAGCAATTTGCCCACGTATTTGTTCTTCTATCTCCCTTTGACTGTTTGGGGATCTATAGTACACTCCCAGTAGTGTGATTGCCCCTTTTTTGTTCAAGTCAACCCATATGGCCTCGTTTGATAACCCCTCTAACATATCATCCCTTCTCACAGCTGTAAGTGTTTCTTTAATTAATATTTCGACCTCCCCGCCTTCTTTTTTTAATCACCTCTCTATTCCGTCTGAAAACCCTGTAACTAGGAATGTTGAGCTGTCATACCTGCCCTTCTTTCAACCATGTCTCAGTAATAGCTATAATATTGTACTCCCAAGTGTCTATCTGTGCTCTCAGCTCATCTGCCTCATTCCCTATACTCCTTGCAAAGAACTATATACCATTTAGTGGTGCCAAACTCCCGTGTTGTCTATTTACCTCTGTCTTTGAAAGTCACTTTCTACTTTTCTGCTGCTTAACTCCAGCTTTGCTTCTCTCCCAACTGAATCTATTCTCCAGTTCCCATCCCCCTGCCAAACTAATTTAAACCCCCCCCCAACAGCAGTAGCAAACCCTCCGTAAGAATACTGGTCCCGGCTCTATTGAGGTGCAACCCATCCAGCTTGTACGGGTTCCACCTCCCCCAGAAACGGTCCCAATGCCTCAAGAATCTAAAGCCCTCCCGCCTGCACCATCTCTCCAGCCATGCATTGAACTGCTCTATCCTCCTATTTCTGTACTCACTAGCACGTGGCACCGGCAGTAACCCGAAGATTACTACCTTTGAGGTCCTGCTTTTTAATCTCTTTCCTAGCTCCTTAAACTCTGCCTGCAGGACATCATCCCTCTTTCTACCTATGTCATTGGTACCGAGATGGACCACAACCTCAGGCTGTTCTCCCTCTCCCCCAGAGTATCTTGCAGCCGCCCGTGAAGATGGTAGTGATGACTTAGCTATTGTAAGATTGAACAGCTCCCTGACTGATGTTGCAGAAGTCTCCCGTTGCAACTTGAAAGGTGCCCATAGCATCAAGTTTGAGGGCTGTGCTGACTTTTAACAGCCATGGACAGAGCTGTTCAGTTACTTGTTTGGCGCTGCCAGTCATTATGCAGAAGGTGACGACCAGAGCTTCCTTCGTGAATCGAAGTTGCTGATGGCAAAGCTCCTCACTCAAACGCCCAAGATCTCTGGGACCTACAAAATTATTGTGGATGTAATAACAGGCTACCCTCAACCTTCTTATATCCTGATGCCTCACTCTCTTTATTTCCTTTCTGTTTGCCTCCTCAATCAAGTTAGCAAAAATGAGAATTCCCATGGGGAAACCCATGCTTCTCAATAGTATTTCTCTCCGTGTGAATGCAAAATGTACTAGTGACTAGAGATGCCCTCACTCTGGCAGCTCAGTAGCTCCCTACAACAGAAATAAAATTGAAATATGCAGGTATATATATGCATGTGTATCAGTGAAGGTGCAGATGTAGGAGATACCTTCTCCCACCCAGATTGCAAATTTTAACAGGAAGATAAATGGGTGGAATATTAGCCAAAATGGGTGGAACATTAGCCGAAATGGGTTTTTCCCAAAGATCTGAGCTTCAAGGCTTGATTTAAAATAGATAGAGGAGGATCAAAAGAGGAGAGAGGTGGAGAGATTTAGGGAGGGAATTCTAGAGCTTAGAGTTATATGGCTGCAGGCATGACTGCCAATATTAGGGCAAAGTGCGTGGCTGATGCACAAGAGGCCAGTGTTGGTGGAATACAGAATTCTTGGAGGGTTGTAGGGCTGGAGGAGGTCACAGAGATAGGGAGGGTGAGGCATTTGAACATAAGAATGAAAAATTGAAAATCAATGCATTGGTGAACTGGAAGTAGGTCATTGAGTAAAAGGTTGGAGGGTGAGGAGGAATTAGCACAAGTTAGGATACGAAGAGCAGAAATTTGGATTAGCTCAAGATTATAGAGGGTGGAAGATGGGAATACTAGCCAGGAAAGTCTGGAGGTACAAAAGCGTGGATAAGAATTTCAGCAGCAGATAAGCTTACGGCAGGGTTGGAGACAGGCGATGTTACAGAGGTGGAAGTAGGCGGTCTTTGTTACGGAGAGGATAGGGGGTTGCATCTCGGCTTCAGGTCAAATCTGACACTGAGGATGTGAACACTTTGGTTCAACCTGAGAAATGACCGGGGGGGGGGGGGGGGCGGCGATGGAATAGGTGGCTCGAAATGAAGTTTGTGGTGGGGACCCGAAGCCAATGGCCTTGATCTTGCCAATGTTTAATTGGAGGAAATTGCGGTTCACCAAGGACTGGATGTGGGATTAGCCGTCTGACAACACAGAGGCAGTGGAGTGGTTGACAGAGGTGGAAGTGAAATAGGGCTATATGTTAGCAGCATACATGCGGGAAGAATGCTCCTGATGATGAGGAAGTCCAGAACCAGGGGACACAGTCTTAGGATAAGGGGTAGGCCATTTAGGACTAAGATGAGGAGAAACTTCTTCACTCGGAGAGTTGTTAACCTGTGGAATTCCCTGCCGCAGAGAGTTGTTGATGCCAGTTCATTGGATATATTCAAGAGGGAAGAGGGAATTAGATATGGCCCTTGCGGCTAAAGGGATCAAGGGGTATGGAGAGAAAGCAGGAAAGGGGTACTGAGGGAATGATCAGCCATGATCTTATTGAATGGTGGTGCAGGCTCGAAGGGCCGAATGGCCTACTCCTGCATCTATTTTCTATGTTTCTATGTGGAACCTGACTTCGGATGATATCGTCGAGGTGCAGCTTGTAGATACAAAGTAGGGGAACAAGCATAGATCCTTGAGGGACTCGAGTAGTAACGATATGGGGCGGAAAGAGAAACCGTTGAAGGAGATTCTCTGGTTATGACTGGATAGGTAAGATTGGAATAAAGCACGGGCAGTCCCACTCAACTGGACAACGAAGGAGAGGTGTTAGAGGTGGATGGTGTGGTCAACCGTATCAAAGACTGCAGCGAGATCAAGAAGGATGGTGCACTAGGGTCACAGTCAGAGCGGATGTCATTTGTGACTTTGATCAGAGCCGTTTCAGTGCTGTATCAGGGTTGGAAACCTGATTGGAGAGATTCAAACGTCGAGTTGCGGGAAAGATGGGTACGCAATTGGGAGGTGACAACATATTCATGGACTTTGGGGAGGAAAAGAAGGTTGGAAATAGGGTGATAGTTTTCAAAGTGAAGGCTCAAGGTTGAGATTTTTGCGGAGGGGGTCATGACGGCATATTTGAGAGGGAGGGGTACAGTACTGCAGAGAAGGAACTGCTTACAATATTAGCTAGCGTGGGAGCCTAACAGGGAAGTTGGGTGGTCAGCTGTTTATTAGGAATAGGGTCAAGCGAGCAGGAGAAGATGAGCTCCGAGAGGGTATGTGGAGAAATAGTAGAGGAACTAGAGAAAGATGTGAGTTCAGGGCTAGGGCAGGAGGGTGGGTAAAGAGAAGGGAGGGATATGGCAAAGGTAGCTGGACGGATGGTCTGAATCTTACAGTTATATTAATTGCTACAGCTATATAGGGTATTGGTGAGGCCACACCTGGAATACTGTGTGCAATTTTGGTTTCCATATTTACAAAAGGATATACTTGCTTTGGAGGCAGTTCAGAGAAAGTTCACTAGGTTGATTCCAGAGATGAGGGGGTTGACTTATGAGGAAAGGTTGAGTAGGTTGGGCCTCTACTCATTGGAATTCAGAAGAATGAGAGGTGATCTTATCGAAACGTATAAGATTATGAGGGGGCTTGACACGGTGGATGCAGAGAGGATGTTTCCACTGATAGGGGAGACTAGAACTAGAGGGCCTTTAGAATAAGGGGCCGACCATTTAAAACTGAGATGAGGAGAAATTTCTTCTCTGAGGGTTGTGGATCTGTGGAATTCGCTGCCTCAGAGAGCTGTGGAAGCTGGGACATTGAATAAATTTAAGACAGAAATAGTTTCTTAAACGATAAAGGGATAAGGGGTTATGGAGAGCAGGCAGGGAAGTGGACCTGAGTTCATGATCGGATCAGTGATGATCGTATTATCAGGCAGGCTCGAGGGGCCGTATGGCCTACTCCTGCTCCTATTTCTTATGTTCTAATGTTAGTGACAAAGAATTCCATAGGCTCTTCTCACTTGTTGGTCCAAACAGATCTAGCAATGAATGGCCAAACCATTTGTGCATCATATACTTTTAAGTCTGCCCCCTTGAACTTAAGGGAGTGAAAATGGGGGCTGCATCAGGGGGAACGGCCAGGGTGCGGGGTGGTAAGGGCTTTACTGGAGATAAGGGCAGCAGAGGCAGTGGTGAGGGTGTGATAGAGCAGATCCAAAGCTGCAAAAGCATTGTGGCAAATAGAGGGCCAAAGGCTGACCATTTGGTAGTTTGAAAGTGCCGTTGTGAGTGACTTGCGGGGAGTTTATTTTCAGAGGTGAGCGCAGAAGGATATGGGATTGGAAGGGGGATGTGAGTGGTGAGGGATACAAGGAAGTTATCAGAGATGGCTGCCTATGTCACCATGGCCTAGCTGAGATCAGTTAATTCAGTACAGACTGAACATTGAGACCTTCCTGGTCTGCACATGCAATGTATTTATCCACTGGACATTCAGAGCAGCCACTAATAGGATATTTATCAATAAGCAGAGTGAGAAAATAAATTCTCTGCTTCTCTTTTTTCCTAGCTTTCTCTGTGTCATGCAACATCCCTGAAAGGTTAAATATTATTCATAAATTGTATCTTAAGCACCAGAATTAGATTAATTCAACAAATTCTTCCAGAGTGATAACCGTTTTGGCAGGAGCACCAGATGGAGTGCAATATCATTCCATATAATAATCTTAATTTTGATCTGTTTTCTTAACTGTTCATTTTTTTGATCTGTTGGATTGTAATGTATACTGAGAGTATGAATTCTGTCTTAGTTTTATATTGCAAAAGTAGATGATGGTTTTATTTTATTTATTTCATACTGGGCATAGAGGTCTTTTGTGCAGTTACGGTACCTTACTCCGACAAATTTGACTTGAACAGAAGAAAATACGCTTAACAATTAAGGGTATTTTGTGATGTAGTAGAAAAAAGTGATTTAGTATTAAATGCAACTATATTACAAAATATGAAATATTGAGGAAAAATAATATACTCTCTGCATATTCCAGTTTCACAACTGACACTAATTATTACTATTTTAGCATTTTGATAGCACACTGTAGATTTGTACATCCCAAGTTATTTTCCTTGTGACAATCAGATAGAACCAGTGCTATCCCTGCAGTAAAATCACTTTTACAACCACGGTAATAAAAATCAGTTTCCTTCCACCTCCCACATGAAAGCACAATATACTGGTATTGTATTTGAATGTAAAAATTACTTGTCTCAGCCATATGCACATAAACTTTCCTCCACTCACGTCGATGGTCCTTCCCTCAACCTTGTCAATATGTGAGTCTTCACCACCTCAAATGTCTCCATTGCCAACAGCGCTGTTCGTATTACTGTACCTCCTTATCGCTTTCGCTTTGCACATTACCCTGTCTCTCTCTACAGATTCCTTCTAACTGTTGAAAAAAGCTACCTCTTTCATCCTTTACAACCTCCCTTACTACAATTCATTACCTCGGTAGATTCGTCAATCCGTTCCATAATCACAAAAGTGCTGGAAATGCTCAGTTGATTAGGCATTATCTGTGGAGACAGAAACAGAGTTAACGTTTCAGGTCGATGACCTTCTGAAGAAAGTTCATCGACCTGAAACGGTAACTCTGTTTCTCTCTCCAAAGATGCTCCCTGAGCTGCTGAGTATCTTCCAGCATTTTCTGTTTTTATTTCAAATTTCCAGCTTCCGCAACATTTTTCTTTTGTTCCACAATTACCTTGCCTGCACATTCAACACCCATGTGCCCACCAAATCTCAGCAAAGCTGTTAACTCCAGCACTCCTCCTGCTTAACAGCCACTTCCATAAACATAAATCCACAGGGTGCAGAATCAAGGAAATAATGGCATTTCACCAACCTGACCAAACACGGGCTGATCTGGCATAATCACCTGAAGTACCACCATTGCTCCTTCTCTGCAACCAAATCCTCCCACTACTTCAGGATCATTCTAAATCGGAAAAACAATCCCAAAATCCATGCTCCATCACCAACTGTCTTTTGAGTCCTCCTTATACTAAACGTGAGGAGCTGATGAATTTCTTTGCGTCTCAAATCGAGGCTGTCCACGTGGCTTCCTCCACCCCTCCCCTCTTTCTCCTGCTTCCATCCCTCCTAGCCTTCCTCAAAACTCTGCTACACCTCACTAAACTGTGGAGCTTCTTTCCCCATCCCCCACCGTCCCCTAAGTCACAATCAGACTCGGTTTTGGTACAAAAGTCAATAGCTGCTTCCTTGAATCCTTTGCCGATTGAGCTCCTGACTTCTGAACTTTCTATTTTTTAATCTCTATCCTTGCATTTCCACATCAGTTGGTGCTAATACCATTACCACCCTTCTCTCCTTTAAAATCACATATTGGGTCAGTCACTTATCTCTAACTACCACCCATTTTCTAAACTATTCCTTCTTGCTAAGGTCCTTGAAGGCATCTGATTTTCAAGGCTCTTCTCTCTTACCACCTCCTGTTGAAATCCCCTGATCCAGGTTTTGCCTTGCCTAACATCCTGTGTGACTCTACGATGGCTTGCTGCCCTTACTCGTCCTCCTCAACCTTTCTCCCACCTTCAAGGTAATTGGCCACTCCATTCTTTGCATCACTTCTCTGTGATACAGGCTGCTGACAGTTCATTACAGCAGGTGTGTCTCTTCATAAGTGCAATGACCAAAAGAGATGCAATCCTGTAACTATGATTCTGCGAAAGCTTCTTAAGTCTATAAACTGATGTTGATGTACTATTGAGTGATAAAGTGTGAGTTAATAAAAGATTCTGGGAGAATTTACCCCTGCTGGTTTATTCTTAATATTGCTGTTTTCAACATGTGGGCTAAAATATAGGTTATTCTTCCACACAGTGGGATGGGCAATTTCCAAGCAGGAAGCACTAATCGTGTTAGCTGTGGAACTGTAATTGGAAGGGAGTTAAGCACTTGAAATGTGGCTGTTTACTTTGAAACATTGCTGTAATATTTGGGGTTGCAAAGTCAAGAATGTTAATCCCTACTGCATGAATAAAAAAAAGACTTGCATTTAAATAGCACCTTTCACGTCACCGGACACCCCAAACGCTATACAGCCACTGAAGTACTTTTGAAGTATAGTCACTGTTGTAATAAAGGACACGCGGCAGCCAATTTGCGCAGAGCAAGCTCCCACAAACAGCAATGTGATAGCAACTAGATAATCTGTTTTAATGATGTTGATTCTAGGATAAATATTGGCCAGGACACCGGGGATAACTCCACTGCTCTTCTTTGAAATAGTGCCATAGGACCTTTACGTCCACCTGAGAGAGCAGACGGGGCCTCGGTTTAACATTTCATCTGAAAGACGGCACCTCCAACAGTGCAGCACTCCCTCAGTACTGCCCTGGAGTGCCAGCCTAGATTTTTGTGCTTACGTCTCTGGAATGGGACTTGAACCCACAACCTTTTGACTCAGAGGTGAGGGAGTCAGGGACTGGTGACACACAATTGATTATACTTCCCCCTCCCATCTCTCCATGCTCCACTGCACTAGGCTTGGGAAGAAGTAGCTTAAAACGGGCAAGATGCGACTGATTTATATGCTGGGTTTTTGCACATCCCAATTAAGTATATGGCAGCGAGCTGTCAGTGAAACCCCGAATCCAGCCAGTACCGCTGTTTCTCAAGGAACATTACATTGGCAGGAATAATAGGTTATGTATCATACACTGAAACAGAAATATGGAACAAATGGAAGAAGCCACAATAAGATAGCAATTGATGCTATTTGAAGAACTGAGCATAAAAGTGTACAACATGGTGGTTGGGCATGGATAATTACAGATGTGGTTTGTCTCATTGTGAAATGGTTTAACTGTGGCAATCCTGTGAATGTATTTGGAATCCATCAGTCTTCCTTGCAGCATTGCTGATGCTGCTGCCAATACTTAATTGGGTTTTTAATCCACTTCCTCTGCTATGGAATTGCTATCTGGTCATTGAGCTGAGTGTGGAAGCTTCTTTTCAAGCCAAAGTTATAAAGCAAACATGCAGCAAACAATTATTCTAGAAATCCTGGGGAGAGGAGGGGGGAATGCTGGGGCAGTGGAATGATTGGACTGTACGGATACCACCAATCCGTCCAGACATGCAAGGGTCTATTCAGTTATTCTGTGTGCCTGAAGAGCAGGTGTATAACCGGCACAGAGGGAACACTGAATTGGGGGAACAGGCCCTGGCCAATTTCTTTCTTGGCTGCAATTCAATCCACTTCTGCATTGACGTATGCAATTGTTTTGTACAGTAGCCCCAGATTTGAGGCACAAGTACACAATCTGAGATTTGTGCCTGATTTTCTCTCTTTCCCTTATGACCCTATTTTGAAATCGAGGCATGGGGCACTTCTTAAATAGTCTTTGTAATTTTTTTGTTTACAGCATCTTTTTAGTACACTTTCTTATTATTTTTCTAAAGCATTTTTGGGTCAGTTATTTTTTCACATTAAGTTTGTTTTTAAAGTGCTTTAAATTTAGCATTTTGTGTTTGAGGTGGTACAAGTTAAGGAAAGCATACCAGGGAGTTCAGCAGGTCCCAAACCATCTGCAGGCCTTGACACACCTACCTACCAATGATGAATTGGAGACAACTGCCTCAGCTTGCTCTGCGTCAGAACGTTAGAGCTTTGCCATCTGCAGCAAGGCCACCTGCAGCTAACTTGCAACAGGCAAGTACTGTTGATGGTTGACAAGGTCACCATTGACCTCAACATTTATGTTTATGGCACAATCCCTGGTAGCACTTCAATATTGGATAATGTGCTGCCCAATGTCAACGCTCATGATATTCTGTAAAGGATCCTATTTCATTTTGCTCCTTGCATGAAGTTCAAGTTGCACACATATATATATATATATATTAGATTTATGAGCTGTCCAGTGAAGCTAGATCATCACTCTGAAATTGTGCACCTCAGGCCTCATGCAGTAATCCTGGTGGCTTTTTAATGGGATTGCTTAATTGGCCCTTTGAACAACTGCTTCAGGATGCCAATGTTGTGTTGTATTATTCTTATTGTAGCACGTGTTTTGTTGCATTTGCGCTTTGCTTCTATCCATAGTTGGTGCATAGATATCATGAACCACAATTACATAGAAGTTGGTGTCTTTGGAGCCAACTTTCCACTTTTCTTTTCCCTTCAAATAAAGATGGCATAGATGATTGCATTCAAAGGTAAGCTTTGAAAGAACTTCTAGGGAAGCAGGCACTGGCGTGTATGGTTCCGAGGCATACCGTGACTGATTTTATGAGTCCGCACTGTGGGTGGGGATACTTGCTGGTGGATAGTGCCTTCAGGAAATAAGGGGGTACACTGCCTGTGAATTTCTGACCACGAATATGAATGCTCAGAAAATCACCGAGAGCAGCGGTGAGAGCGGACCTGGTCGGGGACGGAGAGGAGAGAGAAAAAAAATCTAGGAGTGACATCACAGGTTAGTTGGTAAAGGTCACAGTAGGTTTTTTTTGCTTTTCAAGTTAGGTGCCAGGGTTAAATAGCTGGTTAGAGATTAAGCAGAAGCTTACAGATTAGTAACTGTTAATACTATATTAAATTAGTAACTGTAGTACTATATTATATTGAATTAGATACATCTTAGTCTTAAATTTCTGTAAATGTAGTTAATAGTCGAATAAATAAAGGCATGGCAGGGCAGCTCGGTCCAACGGAATGCACATCCTGTGCCATGTGGGAACTTCAGGACTCTTCCTGTGTCCTGGACCACTACGTGTGCAGGAGATGTCATCACTGGAGGAGCTCAAGCTCCGGGTTTCGGAGCTTGAGCAGCAGCTGGTGTCACAGTGGTGCATCTGTGAGGCTGAGAGCTACATGGATAGCACGTTTCGGGAGGTGGTCGCCCCGCAGCTAAGGAATGCTTAGGCTGAAAGGGAATGGGTGATCGCCAGACAGAAGAGAAGGACCAGGCAGATAGTGCAGGAGTCCCCTGAGTGCACCTCGCTCTCCAACCAGTATTCTCTTCTGAGTACTGGTTGAGGGCGATGGTTCCTCTGGGGAGTACAACCAGAGCCAAATCCATGGCACCACGGATCGCGTGGTTGGGGGGAGCAGGAAAATAGGGAAAGCAATAGTGGTAGGGGATTCGATAGTTAGAGGAGCACGCAGGTGTTTCTGCAGCCGCAGACATGACTCCAGGATGGTATATTGCCTATCTGGTGCCAGGGTTAAGGATGTGACTGAGAAGCTGCAGAACATTCTGATGGGGGAAGATGAACAGCCAGATGTCGTGGTCTATATCGGTATCAAAGACATGGGTAGAAAGAGGGATAAGGTCCTGCAGGCAGATTTTTTGGAGCTAGGAAAGAGATTAAAAAGCAGGACCTCAAAGGTAGTAATCTCTGGATTACTCCTGGTGCCACGCGAGAGTGAGTATAGAAATAGGAGGGTAGAGCAGATAAATGTGTGGCTGGAGAGATGGAGCAGGAGGGAGGGTTTAGATTCCTGGGGCATTGGGGCCAGTTCTGGGGGAGATGATACCTGTACAAGCTGGAAGTGGTTGCACCTTAACAGAGCCGGTACCAATATCCTCATGGAGAGGTTTGCTAGTGCTGTTGGGGATGGTTTAAACTAAGTTGGCAGGGGGATGTAGCATTAGAAAGGAGAAACAAAGGGCACAAAGGATTGGGATTGACAGATAGCACTCAGACTGAGAGAACACAGGATGGTCTAAGATAGGTTTACATTATATGTATGTGGACAAACGAAGCATAGTAAACAAGGTTGGTGAGCTGCAGGCGTAAATAGCCACATGGGAATATGATGTTGTGGCAATAACTGAGACCTAGCTTAAAAAAGGGCAGGATTAGGTATTAAATATTTCTGGATATAGGGTATCAGGAAAGATAGGAGGTGGTGTGTTAGTATTGGTTAAGGAGAACTTTACAATGCTGGAGAGAGAGGATGTCCTGGAAGGGTCAAGGACAGAATCTATATGGCTAGAGTTAAGAAATAATAAAGGTGTCATTACACCACTAGGTGTATTCTATAGGCTACCAACTAGTGGGAAAAATATGGAGGAGTAAATTTGCAGCGAAATTACAAAGAGATGCAAGAACTATAGAGTTGTCATAATGGGGGACTTCAACTATCCTAATATAGATTGGGATAGTAATAGTATAAAGGGCAGAGAGGGGGAAGAATTTCTGAAGTTGTGTTCAGGAAAAGTTTCTTGATCAGTATGTTTCCGGCCCAACGAGGAGGGAGGCGTTGCTGGATCTGATTTTGGAGAATGAGGTAGGTCAAGTGGAACAAGTATCAGTAGGTGAATATTTGGGGAACAGTGATCATAGTAGCATAAGGTTTAGATTAGCTATGGAAAAGGACAGGGAGCAATCTGAAGTAAAAATACTTAATTGTAAGAAGGTAAATTTTCGTGGGATGAGAATGGATCTGGCCCAGGTAAATTGGAATCAAAGAATGGCAGGCAAAACTGTAGTGGAATGGCTGCCTTTAGAGAGGAAATCGTTCAGGTACAGTCAAAGTACATTACTACTCGGGGGAAAGGTTGGGCAACTAAAGTCGGAGCTCCCTGGATGACGAAAGAGATAGAGAGTAAGATGAAGTGGAAAAAGAGCTTCATATGACAGACGTTACGTCAAAAATACATCTGAGAATCAGGCTAAATATAGAATGTTCAGAGGTGAAGTGAAAAAGAAAATAAGAGGAGCAAAGAGAAGGTATGAGAATAGATTGGCAACTAACATAAAAGCGAATCCAAAAGTCTTCAATAGGCATATAAATAGTAAACGTGTAGTAAGAGGAGGGGTGGGGCCGATTAGGGACCAAAAAGGGGTCCTATGAATGGGGGCGGATGGTATGGCTGAGGTACTAAATGAGTACTTTGCGTCTGTCTTCACCAAGGAAGAAGATGCTGCCATAGATATAGTGAAGGAGGAGGTAGAGAAGATAGTGGATGGGATAAGAATTGATAAAGGCAAGGTACTAAAAAGGCTGGCTGTACTTAAAGTAGATAAGTCACCAGGACCGGATGTGATGCATCCTAGGATGCTGAGGGAAGTGAAGGAAGAAAATCGTAGAGGTAATGGCCATAACCTTCCAATCCTCCTTAGAAGCAGGGGTGGTGCCAGAGGACTGGAGAATTGCAAATGTTATACCTTGTTCAAAAAGGGTTGTAAAGATAAACCCTGCAACCAAAGGCCAGTCAGTTAAACCTCGGTAGTAGAGAATTTTTTAGAAACAATAATCAGGGACAAAATTAAGTGCGACTTAGACAAGTGTGGATTAATTATGAAAAGCCAGTATGGATTTGTTAAGAGCAAATTGTGTTTAACCAACTTGAACACATATATGCGTATATGTGTACAAATCGTTGAAGGTGGCAGGGCAGGTTGAGTCAGCAGTTTAAAAAAAGCTTGCGGGATAGAGAAGATGAATGCGTGGCTGGAGAGATGGTGCAGGCGGGAGGGCTTTAGATTCATGAGGCATTGGGACCGTTTCTGCGGGAAGTGGGACCTGTACAAGGTGAACGGGTTGCACCTCAACAGAGCCGGGACCAATATCCTCGTGGAAGGGTTTGCTAGTGCTGCTGGGGAGGGTTTCAACTAGCTTGGCAGAGGGGTGGGAATAGATTCAGTGGGAGCTTCTCTCCCCACTGTATGGGGAATATGGGGAATAAGGCAGATGAGCTGAGAGCACAGCTAGACACTTGGGAGTACAATATTATAGCTATTACTGAGACATGGCTGAAAGAAGGGCAGGTATGGCAGCTCAACATTCCTGCTTACAGGTTTTTCAGACGAGATAGAGAGGGTGGTATAAAAGGAGAGGGGGGTCGAAGTATTAATTAAAGAAACAATTACAGCTGTGAGAAGGGATGGTATGTTAGAAGGGTCATCAAACGAGGCCATATGGGTTGAATTGAAGAACAAAAAAGGGCCGATCACACTACTGGGAGTATACTATCGATCCCCAAATAGTCAGAGGGAGATTGCTGCGAAGTGCAAAAACTATAGAGCTGTAATCGTGGGGGATTTCAACTACCCTAATATTAACTGGGGAAAAAGTAGTGTGAATGGTACAGAGGTTGTGGAATTTCTAAAATGCATTCAGGAGAACTTCTTTAGCTTGTATGTAATGTCCAGCAAGGGAGGGGGCAGTTTTGGTCTTGGTTTTGGGGAATGAAGAGGGGCAGGTGGAAAGGGTTTCAGTGGGAGAGCATTTTGGTGCTAGTGATCATAATTCAGTAGGATTTAGGGTAGTTATGGAGAAGGATAAAGGTGGACCAGGAACAAAAGTTCTCAATTGAGGTAATGCCAATTTTGCTGAGCTGAGATGGAATTTGGCCAAATTGGACTGGAAATGGCTGCTTGATGGTAAATCAGTGTCAGAGCAGTGGGAGGCATTCACAGAGGAGATCCTGAGGGTACAGAGGAAGTATGGTCCCCGAAAGAAAAAGGGTGGAGCTAACAAATCTAGAGCCCCCTGGACGTCAAGGGACATACAGGATAAGATAACGAAAAAAAAAATGGAAGCTTATAACAGATACTGAGAACTCAATACTGCAGAAACTCTAGAGGAGTATAAGAAGTGCAGGGGTGCAATTAAAAAAGGTATCAGGAAAGCAAAGAGAGAGCATGAAAGAATGTTGTCAAGTAAAATCAGGGAAAACCCGAAGATGTTTTATAAATACATTGGGCCAGATTTTCGGCAGGTTTGTCACGATTTGACCCCCTGCGATGAAAACCTGCTTGCAAAGCCCGGGCGGGATCCACGGGTACCTGTTTGTGGCGGCACTTCCAAGTACCGCCAGGGAGAGGTGCGCTGATGTGCCACGACTCGGATTGTGTTTGCGTCTGAGTTTCCGCACTCTCCCGACCTGTACATCGCGTCCAGAATAGCGACAGGTCAAACCTGCCTGTGCAGTGCTACCAGCAGCGGTAAGTACGAAAACCTGCAAAAAAGATAATTTACAATTTTAATTTTTAAATTTTTTTTGCAGCGATTAGATAGTTAAGAGTCTTGTAAATGTTTTTGGAATGTTTTTTGGAATTCCCCCCCCACCCCGCCAAGGCCTCTCTCGTAGCGCTCCCGGCCCTGGGCTAAAGTTGCCGATACTCGCGTTTTGCGCCGCGAATGCTTGTGCAACGCCTTCCTTACCGATGCACCCTGTGAAAAAGGCCGAAGGTTCAGCCTCTGTAGCACAGAGAAAATGGTTAGTTTCACGTATCACTACCATTTTCGCTGAAAACCCCCGAAAGGCGAAAATCCGGCCTTTAAGAGCAAGAGGATAACGAGGGAAAGAGTGGGGCCTATTAGAGACCATAAAGGAAATCTGTGTGCGGAGGCAGAAGATGTGGGTATGATTCTTAATTCATACTTTGCATCTGTTTTCTCAAAAGAGGGAGCGATACAGACTTTGCATTGAGGGAGGAGGAGTGTGAAATATTAGCTGAGATAAACATAGTGAGAGAGGAAGTATTAAGGGGCTTAGCAGCTTTGAAATTGAATAAATCCCCAGGCCCGGATGAAATGTATCCCAGGCTGTTAAGAGATGCTAAGGGAGGAAACAGCAGATGCTCTGACCATCATTTTCCAGTCCTCTCTGGCTACAGGTGTGGTGCCAGAGGACTGCTAACATTGTACAGCAGGCGGTGAAGACGGCAAATGGCATGTTGGCCTTCATAGCTAGAGGATTTGAGTATAGGAGCAGGGAGGTTTTACTGCAGTTGTACAGGGCCTTGGTGAGGCCATACCTGGAATATTGCGTTCAGCTTTGGTCTCCTAATCTGAGGAAGGACATTCTTGCTATTGAGGGAGTGCAGCGAAGGTTCACCAGACTGATTTCCAGGATGGCAGGACTGACATATGAGGAGAGACTGGATCGACTGAGCTTGTATTCACTGGAGTTTAGAAGAATGAGAAGGGAACTCATAGAAACATAAAATTCTGATGGGATTGGACAGGTTAGATGCAGGAAGAATGTTCCCGATGTTGGGTAAGTCCAGAACCAGGGGTCACAGTCTAAGGATAAAGGGTAAACCATTTGGAACCGAGATGAGGAGAAACTTCTTCACTCAGAGAGTTGTGAATCTGTGAAATTCTCTACCACAGAGAGTTGTTGAGGCCAGTTTGTTAGATATATTCAAAAGGGAGTTAGATATGACCCTTACTGCTAAAGGGATCAAGGGGTATGAAGAGAAAGCAGGAAAGGGGTACTGAGGTTGAATAATCAACCATGATCTTATTGAATGGCAGTGCGGGCTCGAAGAGCCAAATGGCCTACTCCTGCACCTAATTTCTATGTTTCTATGTATCCTTGTTTAAAAAGGGAGAAAGGGATAGACCGAGTAATTACAGATGAGTCAGCCTAACCTCGGTAGTGGGAAAATTATTGAAAAATATCCTGAGGGACAGGATAAATCTTAATTGGAAGGACATGGATTAATCAAGGATAGTTAGCATGGATTTCTTAAGGGAAGGTCGTGTCTGACTAAGTTGATTTAATTTTTCTAGGAGGTAACCAGGATGGTCGATGAGGGCAGTGCGTATGATGTAGTGTATTATGGATTTTAGCAAAGCTTTTGATGAGGCAGACTGGTCACGAAAGTAAAAGCCCATGGGATCCAGGGCAAAGTGGCAAGTTGGACCCAAAATAGGCCCAGAAGCAGGAAGCAAAGGGTAATGGTTGATGGGTGTTTTTGTGACTGGAAGGCTGTATCCAGTGGGGTTCCGCAGGGCTCAGTGCTAGGTCCCGTACCTTTTGTGGTATATATCAATGACTTGGACTTGAATGTTGGGGTTATGATTCATCATCATAGGCAGTCCCTCGGAATCGAGGAAAATTTGCTTCCACTCCTGAAGTGAGTTCTTTGGTGGCTGAACAGTCCAATATGAGAGCCACAGATTCTGTCACAGGTGGAAAAGATAGTTGTTGAGGGAAGGGGTGGGTGGGACTGGTTTGCCGCATGCTCTTTCCGCTGCCTGCGCTTGATTTCTGCATGCTCTCGGCGATGAGACTCGAGGTGCTCAGCACCCTCCTGGATGCACTTCCTCCACTTAGGGCGGTCTTTGGTCAGGGACTCCCAGGTGTCAGTGGGGATGTCGCACTTTATCAGGGAGGCTTTGAGGGTGTCTTTGTAACATTTTCGCTACATTATGATTAAGATGTTTGCAGATGACACTAAAATAGGCTGTGTGGTTGGCAATGAAGAAGAAAGCTGCGGACTGCAGAAAGATATCAATGTATTGGGTCAGGTGGGCAGAACAATGGCAAATGAAATTTAATCTGGATAAGTGGATTTGGGGAGATCTAACAAGGCAAGGGAATACGCATTAAATGTTACGACACTTAAAAGTGTAGAGGAACAAAGGGACTTTGGAGTGCAGATCCACAGATCCCTGAAGGTAGCAGGCAAGGTAAATAAGGTAGTTAAGAAGGCATATGGAATACTTGCCTTTATTAGTCAAGGCATGGAATACAAGAGCAAGGAGGTTGTACTTGAACTGTATAGAACACTGGTTAGGCCACAGCTGGAGTAGTGTATACAGTTCTGGTCACCACATTACAGGAAAGATGTAATTGCACTGAAAAGGATGCAGAGGAGATTTACAAGAACGTTGCCTGGACTGGAAAATTTTGGCTATGAGGAAAGATTGGAGATGCTGGGTCTGTTTTCTTTGGAACAGAGGAGGCTGAGGGGAGATCTCATTGAGGTGTATAAAATTATGAGGGGTCTGGATAGAGTGGATTCCCTTGGCAGAGTGGTCAACAACCAGGGGGCATAGATTTAAAGTAATTGGGGGGAGGTTTGGAGGATATATGAGGGGAAATTTCTTCACCCAGAGAGTGGTGGGAGTCTGGAAAAAGTTATCGAGACAGAAACCCTTACCACATTTAAAAAATACTTGGATGTGCACTTAAAGTGGGCTACGACCAAAAGCTGGAAAGTGGTATTAGGCTGGATAGCTCTTGATCGGCTGGTGCAGACATGATGGGCTGAAATGGCCCCCTTCTGTGCTGTAAATTTCTATGATTCTATAATCCTGAGCTTCATGAATTGAGGTATAGCGCTGGGTTTTTGAGGGGTTTGCGACCAGTTTAGCGCCTAGACAAAGTGAAAAAAATGACTCTTTTTGGGGTTTATCGAGGCGCATTTGTGCCCGGGCAGAACTTTTGGCAGTGGTTTTATGGCGGGGCTAATACTTAGCATCTGCCCAATGTTTTCACCGTTTGGATAATGTCAATCGTTGTGCAGTGCTGCGCTGGCAACCCGGGCGGAACCTTTGAGCATATCACCCTATTTACCGTCCGCCCAGGAACCCGCTAAGACAAAGCAGTTCGACCCAGGGCGCACCCAGCGCTAATGTCGCCATCTTAAAACAGAACTAAAGTTCAGTGCATAAAAGGATTGGGAGAAGAAAGCTGCATTTTTCACAGTGAAGCTTTATGTGAGTTTATAGTTTGTTTTACCAGAGAATTATGGACATTTTAAAAGATATAGTATGTCAGCCATTATTCCTCGCTGTTATATTTATACTGCGTTTTGAATGTAATCGTACAGGTCACAGACGTATGGGGAAGAGGCCTTACCCCCAATGAGTTTACAGGGGACAGCGCTCATACCTGCAGCTCTCTGAGGCACAGTACCTTAGAAGGCTGCGCTTCCGAAAGGAAGTGCTGACAGAGATATGCCAGCTCATAAAGGCAGACCTACAGCCTACCAGCGGCAACAGGACTGCATTGTCCGTCGAGGTGAAGGTGACTGTAGCATTATCTTCCATCTCGCAGCACGCTACACATTGAAGCATTCGCCAGGGTACTACGCACGCAGGATGGACTTCATAAACTTCCCAATGACCAAGGAGACCCAGAATGAGAGAGCAGTAGGTTTTGGATGATTTGCTGGATTCCCCAAGGTTCAGGGTGCCATTGATTGTATGCACATTGCCCTGCGAGCACCTTTACTCAATCCAGAGGTTTACCGAAACTGAAAGGGATTCCACTCCATGAACGTACAGATCGTCTGCGACCATATTCAGCACATCATGGCAGTCAATGCCCAATATCCAGGGAGCACCCATGATGCTTTCATCTTGCGTGAGAGCACTGTCTCAGGCCTGTTCGAGCATCAACGACGGAACCCTCAGACAGAAGCCGAGCATCGCTATAATGAGAGCCATGCAGTCACATGCAACATTGTCCAACAGACAGTTGGAGTGCTCAAGCAGCGCTTCCGCTGCCTGGACCACTCTGGAGGCTGCCTGCAATATACCCCTCAGCAGGTTGCTGAGTTCATTGTGGTGTGCTGCATGGTGCACAACTTAGCCATCATGAGGGGACAGGATTTACCAATGGGGATTGCAGGAGCACCTCGGGAGATGGGAGGAGGAGGAAGACGAGGAAGCGGAGCCTGGCGAGGAACCCATGCCACCACCACAACCACAGGGGAGGCCTTGTGGCGCTTTCGCCATTGCAAAAGCCTTACGGCAGCAGCTCATAATTCAACGCTTTGCTTGAAGAGTGAACGGCATGTTTGACCTTTGCCTGGCCACTCTATCCCATCATGTTGAATATTTCCCCTCTTATTCTGCAAATGAGACACGGCACAGGAATGGTTAAGGTGAACAAAAGAATTTAATAAACATTGTAAACTTCTTAAACATAATTTTGAAACTTAAATAAAATTTATCAAACGTGAACTTGAACAGAATTTGAAAACTTTCATAAAATAACAAGACAACAACCCCTGCCCCAACTGTCTTTTACCATCGGCTCTTCCCCCCCGCCTCCCCCCCCCCCCCGCCCGCCTCCATCACCCTCAGCCCCCTCCCTTGTGTCATGCCCCTACCAAGAGTTCGTGCAGCAAGGCGGCCAGAGTCCTGCTGTATTGGGGAGAGAGACATTGGAGACGCCATGTGGGGATCAACTGGAGAAGCTCGGGGTATGGAAGGCCTGGCTTCTGACTGGCGAGCCTCTTGCTTGGCATAGCCAGTCACAGGTGGTTTGGGTCTGGATATGACACTGGGGCCTCCAGTGTCACTAGTGGAGGCCATCAGTCATCATCATCATAGGCAGTTCCTCAGAGTCAAGGAAGACCTGCTTCCACTCCTGAAGTGAGTTCTTTGGTGGCAGAACAGTCCAATATGTGAGCTACAGACTCTGTCACGAATGGGACAGATAGTCGTTGAAGGAACGGGTGGGTGGAACTGGTTTGCCGCATGCTCTTTCCGCTGTCTACGCTTGATTTCTGCATGCTCTCGGCATTGAGACTCGATGTGCTCAGTACCCTCTCGGATGCACTTCCTCCACTTAGGGCGGTCTTGGGCCAGGGACTCCCAGGTGTCAGTGGGGATATTGCACTTTATCAGGGAGGCTTTGAGGGTGTCCTTGTAGCGTTTCCGCTGCCCACCTTTGGCTTGTTTGCTGTGAAGGAGCTCCGAGTAGAGCACTTGCTTTGGGAGTCTTGTGTCTGGCATGCGGACTATGTGGCCTGCCCAGCGAAGCTGATCGAGTGTGGTCAGTGCTTCAATGCTTGGGTCGTTAGCCTGGATGAGCACGCTGAGGTTGGTGCGCCTGTCCTCCCAGGGGCTTTGTAAGATCTTGCAGGAGACATCTTTGGTGATATTTCTCCAGCAACCTGAGGTGTCTGCTGTACATGGTCCATGTCTCTGAGCCATACAGGAGGACAGGTATTACTACAGCCCTGTAGACCATGAGCTTGGTGGCAGTTTTGAGCGCTTGGTCTTCTTTTCCTCAGGCGGCCGAAGGCTGCACTGGCGCACTGGAGGCGGTGTTGGATCTCGTCGTCGATGTCTGCTCTTGTTGATAGGAGGCTCCCAAGATATGGGAAGTGGTCCACGGTGTCCAGGGCCGCGCTGTGGATCTTGATGACTGGGGGGCAGTGCTTTGCGGTGAGGACAGGCTGGTGGAGGACCTTTGTCTTACTGATGTTTAGCGTGAGGCCCATGCTTTCCTACGCCTCAGTAAATACGTCGACTATTTCCTGGAGTTCAGCCTCCGTATGTGCGCAGACGCAGGTGTCGTCCGCGTACTGTAGCTCAACTACGGAGGTTGGGGTAGTCTTGGGCCTGGCCTGGAGATGGCGCAGGTTGAACAGGTTTCCACTGGTCCGGTAGTTTAGTTCCACTCCAGCGGGGAGCTTGTTGACTGTGAGGTGGAGCATGGTGGCGAGAAAGATTGAGAAGAGGGTTGGGGCGATGACGCAGCCCTGTTTGACCCCGGTCCGGATGTGGATTGGGTCTGTGATGGATCCATTGGTAAGGAGGCCATCAGTAACGCGTGAGCATGGACGGCCTCGCAGGTTTCGCGGCTCGCACCGATAATCTGCGACCTGACCTCAATGATGGTCGCAGTGAGTGTCTTGATGCTCGCGGGAATCCTACCCAGGACATCGAGGAGCTGTCGGGTGAGCTTGATGCTCTCTCTGGACAGTCTCACCATGTCTAGTTGTGTGTCTGCCCGTCTGTCAGCAGACCAACTTTGCTGAATCACCCCCTGGAGAGACGGCATACGGGATTTGACCCCAGAAGTGGGTTGCTGCACGCCACTAGTCCCAGGAACCTCAGAGGTCTCAAAGCCCGGGAATGTTTCATCCGCTGATGACGTGTTGATTGGTGGCAAAATAGGTGTCGAGTGCATTTGGCTCCCACCCCCCACCCCCCCCCCAGATTAGGCTGCTCCGTCAGCTCCTCTCCCTCAAATTCCTCATCCTCCTCCTCCTCCCTCACATGATGGCCTGAGGTGGAGTGACGGATTTGGCGCCTGCGACTCTTCATCTGGAAGTAGAAAACAACAGACAAGTGGTTAGCAGCAGGGCAGGGGGCAAGGTGACATGAGTAAGGTTCTATAGCACAGGCTCCTTTGAAGGACTGCCGCTATTCCATTATATGTAGTCCAGAGACACTACATGACATTGCCCCAACCCTAATCCACGGACACTGCACTTCACCTGAAACATCTCACCCAACCTCAACACACCAGCATTTCCACAATCCTTATCACCGCTGCCCATACTACCACCATCTGATTGCCTTCCTTCATTCCAACCTCGACATTGTCCCAACCCTAGTCCACTGACACTGCATCACATTACCCCAACCCAGCCCAGTGAGTGTGTAGGACTTACCGTCAGTATCCAACAGGGGGTCAACATCCCCAAGGGCAGTTGCCCTCCCTTAGGCACTGATCAGACTGGCCATTCGCTCCTCCAGGTCGGCTAATGGCAGGGTCTTCTTTGCCTGCGGACCGCCACCTGTCCGCTGCTGCTCCCTGCGGTTATGGGACTTCTTTGCCTGCAAAGATGAAAATGGGAATAGTTACCAGAGGGTCCATCTGCTCTTGTGGCACACAGAGATAGCCACCAAAGCACTTATACCATACTGTGTGAATATAATACAGTCCTCTGTTTAATGGCCCTGGAAGTTGCATGTGGTTCATTAGGAGGACATCGAAGTGCAGAAACATCTTTTGAGATCTCAGAAAGCAATCTTAATAATGTGTAAAGATCATTCATAGCAAATAGGCTGCCACACTATGCCAACAGCATGAGAACAAATAGTGTGTCAGATTTATAATTTAAGTAATGAAGGATTGCATCAATAAAAATTGTACTCACTCTATAACGACCCTTGAATGATCATTGAATCTCTTCTAGCACTGTGTCGAAGTCCTTTGCACAGTGTCAGAGGCAGAGACTTCCTCTGCTATTTGGCTCCAAAAAATCGCGCATGCGCAGAAGGTCCATATTGTTTTATGATGGTTGCAACTTTCGGCTCCGCCGCACAAATTCTGTTGTGCAACACCGGAATTAGCACTAATGCTAACGATCTTTACCTTTTGCCGAAAGTTGCGTGCTCTGGCACTAACGCTAACTCGGCGGTAAAAATAAAATTTCTCTGCGATTATCACCCGAGAACGAGCAAAATCGTTAAAACCCGAAAATCCAGCCCATGAAGTACAAAAGTGTGGAAATTATGATGAACATGTATAAAACACTGGTTCGGCCTCAACTGGAGGAGTATTTCCAATTCTGGGCACTATACTTTAGGTGCTGTTTCTCAAATTAATTCTTCAAATTTGTAGCCACCCCTAATTCCACAATTTCTCAATTGTTTTATTATTATTGTTTTCCATCCTTGTTTGTTATTTAAAAATGCTTAAGTATTCCATTTTTCTAATCATTTAGCTGCTGATTCCTATTTTCTGTATGATTTTGAATGCTCAATAGAATGTTTAATGAAATAAATTTATTCCAGTTTATATTCCCACATTACGTATTAGTAGATACATTGTATCGAGACTTATATTTTAATTGAATACATATATGTAATGTTCATTAGACTAACAAGAATCAAAATTTCCATCTAAATTTCAGATGGGTGTTTTTTTTTCTCTTTCAAATATAGACTATGCCAAAAGTAGTCATTTTTAATGATTAAAAACCCATCATGTTCGCATTTTAAGTAACATTTGATTTCGGCAATTGTTGGAAATGCAAGAGAGACAAGCTTGGAATCATTGTCCTTCAGTCAGGAATGAGGGTTCTAAATGCAAAGGGGCAGTTTTAGGAGTAAAGCAGGCACAAAGCATGCCAATTTATTAATGGGAAAGCCTGTGCCCAAACTGGTCCCGCTGCTAAATTTGTGGGGGCCTTTTTTAGATTTCCTGGAATGGATGTCATTATGCAACAACCATGTGATTTACACTGCATACCAATGTCTGCCATGACATTCATTAACAGCAAAAATAACCAAAATACTCAATTAAAATAAAACCATTTCATGAACCGCAGTATCATAAAAATGATGTACTTGGAAGTGATTTCAAATCTATAATCACATTTGTTTTTAATTTGAGTGTAACCTGCTCAAACTTATGCTATCCAAGGTCCTTCATTGCCTTGTAATCATTTTAGAGTTTCTATTATTCTCTTACCTTTTTCAAGTATATTGCTCAGCAAATAGCTGCTTTTCAGCCACGAGATTAGATGATCTTTGTGAAGGAGGTGGATCCCCAGTTCGAAGTGTGAAAGTAAGCTCCCAATTTACAAGAATGCAGTGCTTCCTGACAAGCCACTTTCAAGCCAATACTGCATGTTATTCCAGGTTTTTAGTTTCTCCTTCAAAAAGACTTTCCTATCAACCGTGGGTAAGATTTTCTTACTATGAGAATAAACACTACAACAAGTTTTATAACTCAGAATATAGGAGTTACATAGCAGTTAGTGGTTTAGACCGCAAACATTTCTCTTAGACTAGCCTTCCCCCTTCATTGTATGCCAATTTGATCAATTATTCTACATATGAGCACTTGCATTGTAAACAAGACAACACACACTTAAATGAATTTTGGATCGTCACCTGAACAATTGATACATATTTGTTGGCTGTTGAATGTAATATGAGTGAAATAAGATTCATTCAACATAATATTACTTTACTAGACATTTTATCTCTACTTCATCAAATGTAACATTTCATGTCAATTTAATAATATATTGAAATATTTTTTTAATCATTTGGTTAAAAAAAACATTCTAAAATATGCATTTCATATATGATTACACCTGTCTCTTGCATAATAGGGAGATCCAATGTACTTGACTCTGTTCTGCTTGTCAGAACTTTGAAGTGAACAATGTTTGCATACTAAGTAAAGTTAGAGTGAAATTTTCTATATGCTCGCCATCTGGACTAAACTAAACTGGTTTGACACATGAATGCAGAAGAAAAGACATAGCGATTGAACTATCGGGAAATTGACCAATGGAGCACATGGGCCAGGTGCCTGATCCTGGTCCATTTTAAGGGCTTGCACTCATTAGTATGCCATCAACAGGCTTCTGCTGCCAAATGGGTATCCACTGCAGCTGGCTAGTTCTGGGCCAGTGCAATATTGGGTGGCGCAGAGGCCGACCCAGCTGGTAGGAAAGATGTCAGCTTATTCCAAACTGCAAATGACCAGAATTCATTTCATGTTCCTATATGGAGAATCAAGCAAAAGTTAAATAATTTAAGCAGCACCATGTTTGTTCGCCCAATAAACTACAATATATTGTGTTGAAAAATCTATAATTGTTTTACTGACTTGAATTTAGTACAATAATCCTTTGAGAAAACTATTAAATAAAATTTATAATATATTGCAGTTGGAAGTGTTAAACTAAATTAAAAATCCTTCCAGCTTTCGTGCTGTAAATCACAATTCATTACACAAAATAAAATATCGCGTGCTACTTAGTTTCCCCAGAACATGGCACATATGTTCAACCAAGGAATTAATGAATTACAATTTGGATATAAATTTCTGCTCAGCAGATATTTCATTTCCAGTTCTAGAAAGCTTAAAAATGTTTGCTAAGTGATGATTGCTGGTGTGTTTTATACTATCAGGATATCAGATATTAAGCAAAATAGTACAGATGTTGGAAATCTGAAACAAAAACAGAAAATGTTTTTGTTTCAGGGTATATTAAGTTTATCTACCACAAAGTTGTGATAGTTCTCGTAAAACACTTTGACCAATGTGTTTACTGACAGCATTTATTATTAAATTTAATTTTTTTCCACCATTTTTCATTCCCTCCTCTTTTACTTTGCTGAAGATATTGATATTTTGCTGAGATTTGGTTCCACAGCCACCAGCTGCCTCCCCTCCCCGACCCTGTCCTCATTTGTCATTATTCACATGTCAGCCTTGATGGTGATTATCAATTGGCTATTCAATCTTGTGGTATCAGCTGAGTCTGAACCTGCCCTTAAAAGATGTCCACATGCACACACCCTTTCCAGCAGAGGTCACTGGATAGTCATCAGATGTGGAAACGCTGGCTAATCTTTTCTCTCTTACTCAGAGGCACCAAGACCATTATAGCATCTATTCCCCCACCACCCTGCACTGTGGCTGAGATCAGTTATCTTGGCACAGACAGGGATTGAAACTAGGACACACTAGACTTTATGGCTCAACTATTTGTTGTATTCATTTGGGTAACGTGCTGCCTTTGTGCATAAAGTGGGTGAAATTGATCAACGTCAGTGGCACAAAATGGGTGAATAACAAATCAGCAGCCCATTTAAACATCATGACTGATTTCCTTTTCCATTAACTTCAATTGAAAATAAAATTGTGCTCAGCGTAAAACGGATTGCCGATTCACTGTCAGCCTGTTTTGCTCTACTAGCATTGAGCAATTTAATTCCCAAAGTAGGTACCTATTTACAGAGAAGTCTGGTTTGTAAGACAGAAATATAGAAAGAAACATACAGCGCAGAAGGAGGCCATTTTGTCCCGTTGTGTCTGCGCCGACCGACAAAGAGCCACACGGCCCTCAGTCAGCAGCCCTGAAGGTTACATATAAACCTATGAACAATGGCAGAAAGGCAAAGAGCACCCGACCCAACCAGTCTGACCCACTCAACTGCGACACTCCATGCACCGAAACATTCTACACTCCAACCCAACCGGAGCTATGTGATCTCCTGGGAGAGACAAAAACCAGATTAAAAACCCAGGCCAATTGGGGGGAAAAAATCTGGGAAAATTCCTCTCTGACCCATCCAGGTGATCAAAACTAGCTTAGGAGATCAATTCCCTGCAGTACTTACCATTGCGCCAGCCAACAAGAGGTTATCCAGTCTAATCCCACTTACCAGCTCTAGGTCCGTAACCCTGCAGGTTATGGCACTTCAGATGCCCATCCAAGCACCTTTTAAATGTGGTGAGGGTTTCTGCATCCACCACCCTTCCAGGCAGTGAGTTCTAGACCCCCAGAACCCTCTGCGTGAAGAAACTTCCCCATAAATCTCCTCTGAACCTTCCACCAACCACCTTAAAATTATGCCCCCTTGTAATAGACCCCTTCACCAATGGAAATAGGCCCCTGCTGTTAATTCCTGGATTCTTTTACCTCAATCTGGTTCAGTAAAATTACTGAGTCGAATACCTCTTGTGCTTTGAACAAAGCAGTCTTTATTACCGGCCAGTAAGACCTATCAGACAGAAGATATACTCTCTGGATAGAGCGTACACACTCCCTACGGATAGGTGAAGTTACATCGTAAAGCGTTAACAGTTATACAGTTTTGAAATCAGATAACAAAATACAAATGGATTGACAGTCTAACTCAGCCACTCATTAGTCAATCTATATGAGATGTTCTTCTTGAAAGCTCAAGTATTGCCTCCAAATGTTTCAATCTAATGGTGTGACTATTTACTGAGACCTTGCAATTCTGCAGATGTATTTCATGTTACAATTATATATTATTGGCAGGATTAGTGACTTGAAACCTTGAGACAGACTGTTAGCTATGCTGATGTTGCACTATTTGCAATCTGACATTCTCCCAGCTATTCTTCCATGGCTTATACATTTTCATATATCCCGTTTACTTTACTGTCCTTAATTCCATATATTCTGTTCAGATATCCACATCCCCCCTTTTATCATTCTATGATAACATTTAGGATCATTCTATGAGTATTGCATTGTTGAGTAGTTCTCTAGTTTGTTGGATCATAACCCGGGAACCCTTGACCACAAGAGGGTCTGCTAACCTTGTCATTGCTTTACAGCAGAGGTTAAGGCAACCAACAATCAAACAGCAGGTAATTATTATGAGGAGAACAATTGCCCCATGTATTAGATAGGATCTCCAAGATCCACCCAGAAACCAATCAAACCTGCTAAGTTCTTTTGCTGGTGTGGATAACTTTTTCACCTCCCTCCTTATGTGATCGGCAAGGTGGGTTATGTTTTCTGAACTATCAGGAATGTAAGTGCAACATTCAGATCCTATCAGGGCACACGTTCCCCCTTTCTCAGCTAACAGGTAATCGAGGGCCATTCGGTTTTGTAATGCTACGGTCCTTATCGCTACCATTTCAGCTGTGATGCCCTCCAGAGCCTCAGCAGTGCGGTTAGCTACCTGTTCCAATATCGTTTCTTTGAATCCATCTAACAGTCTCAGTTAGGGTCAGGGGAACGGTGCGCAAAGGAATTCCCCCTTTGGAATGTATAGGGATATGTGAACACACCCAGCATCTAGTGAAGTGCCCTTTTTCCGCATAAACGTAAGACATATACAAAAAGGTGTTTACATGGAGCTCTCGCCTTTGTCTTCCTTCCCGTGCACTAAAACTGTCATATATCAACACTATTATGCAGACAGTAGCATACAGACACAGTCTCATCTTATAAATAGTCCAATTATTTAGCTGATAAAAAGAGTTCTGTTTTCACATTTCCCTTCAGGTCTCCGTCAGTGTATTTGGCTGTCTGACAGGTAAGAGTTCAAACTGATCCTCCTTCAACTGCCTTGTTCAGCTATAGGGAGGAGGAGATCTGGAACAGAAACAGGAATTAGACTAACCAGCAAAATTTGTTTAAATGGTGATGAGCTTGCAGTGGTGCAGGTGAACCCAGGCACTTTTCCCCTCAACCTTGGCTGCAGTGGGGGTAGTGAGTGACACCTAAAAAGGCCCCTCCTATTGTGGCTCTAATCCCTTCCGAATCCATACTTCCCTGGTGCCACGAGGGACAATTCGGGTAAAACTGGGAGGTCGAGGTGAGCATCTTGAACCTGGTTGTGAACTAGTCGCAGAGCCTGAGTCAGAGAAAGAACATAGGTGGTCATCAGTCTAGCTGAGATCTCATATCTAGGAACAATTTCCCTCATTAACACCTTAACAACAGTCTGAGTCTTATTGTCCAGGTTAGGGTAGGCTTCAATCCATCTGCTAAACACATCTATTATTACTAACACATATCTGTAACACTGAACTTTTTGCAACTCAATGTAGTCCAACTGAAATGTCTCAAAGGGACCTTCGGGTAGGGGCGTTTTACCCCAATCACAGGGGACTCCCTTCCCTGGATTATGTTGCTGGCCAACCAGGCAACGACTACTGATGTTCTGGGTGAGCGCCTGGAGTCTAGGGTGCCACCAAGTAGCCAAAAGCGTATCACTTGTTGCCCTTGCTCCACAATGAGTAGCAAAATGCAGACATTCTATAACCCATGAAGCCAACTCGTCAGACATGCAAGTCTGTTCCGCGGGAGTGGTCCAGAGTTTAGAAACATTGTCATAAGTACATGCATAATATTTCCACAACAGTTTATCTTTTTCAGGAGCGTCCCCCTGTGCTTTTATAACATCTTGGATGGTTGGCATTGGTTTTTCCGAGGCTAACTTATCCTTTGCAGGATTTTTAGTCTGACTCATAATTTTGGGCACTACCATCTGTTGGTCACGAGAGGCCTGTTTGGCCTCTTGGTCAGGACAACGATTCCCTATATCAACCAGAGAATTTCCGGTAGTATGGGCGGTACATTTGACAATGGCAATGCGTTTGGGGAACATGAGGGCTTGCAACAAATCAGATACTAACTGTTTATGAGATATCTCAACCTGTGAGGTTAGAAATCCCCTATTTTTCCATAATTGTCCGAAATCATGGGCCACCCCAAAGGCATACCTAGAGTCGGTATAGATATCGACTTTGAGATCTTTAGCCAGGATACAGGCTCGGGTGAAGGCGAATAGTTCAGCTTGTTGAGCAGATTAGGCGGTTTCAAAGCAGCAGATTCCAAGACCTGATTCTCCTGGTTTACTATGGCGTATCCTGAGATTCGTGTATCTTCTGGATTAATAGAAGTACTTCCGTCAACATACATAAACAATCATGACTGGGTTCTTCCTCATCTTGGGGTGGCTCAGTAAGAATACAGTCTGGATCTTCCATCAACTAAATCTTCCCTGACTGATGTGGCCTCTTAAATTAAAGATAAGCAATCATGACTGGGTTCTGTCGGATAGAGGGCCAGTCCACATTGCCCTGCACTGGGATCTCAATTAATGGGAGTATAACCCACTTGGAAGGGGTCCTCTGCCCACACATGAGGATCCACATAGTCAGGTATGTCCGAGCCAGTATGATGCTGTAGAGTCGTTAAGACCTTCTCGGGGTCCCCATGAAATTGGACTGTTCGGCCATGTTTTACGATTTGCACATCCCGGCTGGTAGGGTCAGCCTCATCTATGGCCTTGCGTACCATAACTCCCAAATCTTTAGCATGGTGAGGGGCTAATACTTCACGAGCAATATACAGTGCCATTGTTAGGGGCTGTTTCCACAGATTCTTATCCACTTCCACAAAATCTGCCTCTCTTTCCAGTCCAGTCACTCTAGCCCTTAATAGAATTCCCTTCACTTCCCCTTCGTGATCCTGATAAAAGTTCTGCAGGTCCTGATTCTTTCCACTGGGATCGTATGCTAGGGTCACGTGATAGGGTGCCTGCGGCAGGTCCAGAGACCATCACTGAGGGGTTCTAGTGGTATAATACTGCCGCTTAAGGGTTTCCTGTTTTACAATAATCCCATCATCTCCACACTCCAAATGCAACTGGAATTTGCAAAGGAGGTCTCTAGCCATCAAGTTACAGTCCAGATTGGTTGTGATAACAACTCGACTTTCCACCGATTCTTCCTGGTAACCCATTTTAACCGGTTCTGACACTGGGAATGTCGAGATTTGTCCCAGGAATCCTGAAAGTTCCTGTGTTTCAGTAGAAGCAGGGAGTTTAAGCTTTGATTGTACAGAAGACATGAAGGCTCCCGTATCTATCAAAAACGGTTGCCACTCATTCAGAATGGGTTCGTCGTCCGGGGAGGATCCCTGTACAATCAAGCTGCGTAGTCAATCGGGGGACAATTGACCAAAGGGGTTGTTCTGGGAGAAGTTAGTGTAAGATCCTCCTCTCCCCCCTTGCCCCCCTCCTCTTCCTCCTCTTCCTTTTCCATGCTGACGGTAGGGGCAATTTTTATTCCAATGTCCTTCCTGCCCACAATTAAAACAGTCAATTCCTCTTACCCAGTCCCGGCCTCTTCCCATACCATGCCGGGGACAATAGGGAGGTTTATTAGCAGGGCTCGGGCCGTTTGGTTGTTTAGTATAACCGTATCCTTGCTTATCCATCCAATCCTGTATGCCACACTACGGTTCTATTGATCCTTCCTCCCGAGATGGCTCTTCCTTTCTAGTCACGTATTCAGTCTTGACCTGGGTTGAGGGTGCACCTCCCCCCTCCCCTTTCTTTTTCTGCCAATAATATCTAACTGCCCTTTCCATCTGTCCGGATAGCGTGAGCAATCAAATAGTTGTTTGAAGATCACAGACATCTATAGAGAGGTGGTCTGCAGCTTGTTGTGCATCAGGGTTTGGCATTGGTCTGACAGGGAATTGGTGTCGGGACTTTGGGATCTTGGAAATCATTTCTAGGCCGGAGGATGTTTCAGAGCTGTCTGACTGCTTGACAGTTCTGCGTCTCGATCGGCGGGGGTGTTTGCTATGTCTTTCACAACTTGGACTGGTAGGTTGACTAGAAGATTTATGGGACTGTTTGTGATGTTGAGATATAGTTCTGCCCTTTCGAGTGTGAGATCTGGTCCTTTCGGCTATATTGCCTGTGAACTGGGGATCCGAATCGCTATCAGAGGATGAGGAGTCAGTTTGGGTTTGTTGCTTTGGTGATACGTGGTTGTTCCTAACTCTTTTTACCGGAGTGTTAGGTGGAGGGTGTTGGGAAGAGGACTGGAGCAAGAGGCCAGGGGGTGCGGGAGGCGCCGTTGGGCGCTGAGTCAGTGGCCACTCATCAATTTCATCATCAGCCTCGGTTAACACAAAGCCAGCCATTTTAACTTGTAGTTGATCAATACCTTTCTCAGAGGTCCCAGAGGATCTCTTAGCAAGTTTCTCGTGCGCACATTCATTCTTTTTTTTTAAAGACGTCTACAGTTTTAACATGTGTTCCCTCTGTCAATGCAAGTCCTAATTTAATAGCATTTGTTTGCCAACTCGATAGAAGTAATGCATCTTTTAATTTCTGACAATAATGTCGCCAGGTTGCAATTAAATTTTTTTATCCCCTTTTCCTCGTCCCCTTCTCCAAATTAATCCCTGTGCTTTTTTTTTACCTCTACGCTTCTAGTGTCACTTAGAGGCCACTGGTCATCCCCTAATAATTTGTTCAGGGCTCCTGATAATTTTCTAAAGTCTTCAGCTCTTTCAGGGAATTCCTCACATAGCTTTTGTAGCGGACTATCCGCATCCGTGGTTTTATCTAACTGATTACCCATTTTCACACTGCCCCTCGTATTACTGTGTCGCTACGCGTTCGTGTCGTCATGCAATTTAAACAAACTTAAAAAATAGACACAGACTTTACAGAACTAACACTGACTTTAACTAACTCCAAATAACCAAACTTTACTAATGCTAACACTTACCCGCGTCGCCGCGCGATTTCAATACTAAACTACCACGTCGCCTCGCAGTTCACGTCGCCGCGCAATCCGCGTTGCCTCGCAGTTCACGTCGCCGCGCAATCCGCGTCGACCCGTGGCTCGCGTCGCCGCGCGAGTTAAGATACTTTAAACTTTAAAAGATAAACAAGGACTTCTAACACTTACCCGCGTCGCCGCGCGGTTCGCGTCGCCGCGCGATTTACAAAATAGACAAAGACTTCTAACACTTACCCGCGTCGCCGCGCGGTTTGCGTCGCCGCGCGATTTCAATACTTAAAACTTTACTTAAAACTCTACACACTTTAAGACTTACAGACTTACTGCCATTAGCACTGACTTTCGCGATTCGCGTTGCTGCGCCTCTGCGTCACTACGCGTCGGCGTCACTGCGCGTTTACGTCACTGCGCGTCTACGTCACTGCGCGTTGACTTCACTGCGCGTTTACGTCACTGCGCGTTCGCTTCGGCCCTTCTCCTCTCGGCCGCGCGTTCGCGTCGGCCCTACCTTCCGAGTTGCTGCGGGGTTTTTTTTTTAATTCAATCAGAGCCTAGACGGGCCAAGTGATATACAAGGTCGACGTCGTACCTGAGTTGAACACCTATCCTCTATTTAAATCCCCATTTTATTCCCTGTGAGCCTAATTTTCTAATTTTGATTTCTTATGAGCCTCAATTAATTTCTTTCAGTCTCCAAATTTCCCTATCCTTTCGCGTTACTGCGCAGTTTAAATCCAATCAGTCAATGAAAGCCCTAATTTAATGGAGTTTTTCTGCCAATTGGACAGGAGTGATTTTATATTTTTCATAATTTAAAATCTCAGAACATTTTTTTTTCTTTCGGCACCTATTTAGTATGTTACTTTTTTTTATAACTAGAGAGAAGTCTGGCACGTAGGCTGTGGACTGCTTTTCGTTATCTCAATTGTTCCAGCCTCAAGGTCGTGTTATTTAATATAATTTTTTTTTTTTTTAAATCCTTTTGAATCCATCTCAGTTGTTTTGCTGTGCCTTCTCTGAATGTTTGCTTTCAACAAGTTTTTCTTTTTTTTTTAACCACCGGGACCATGTAATTTTTTCTTTTTTAACAAATCTATCCTTTGGGCATTTCCTGGCTCCGCAACTTATCATCCGAATATACGTAATTCAATAAGGTTCACACTCTTAAACTTCCCACATACAGGACAACACTACGAAGGGTTAAAACAAACTTTCATTCTGTTTGAGATAAAACAAACCACAACTCCCCGGCTTTTTTTTTTACAGTAAAAGTCACAGAAGCATTTCTCATTTAAACAGACATTCACAAGAGTCTCTTTTCTTTCCTATTAATTTTTTTTGGATCCATGATTGATCATCTATCCCTATCTAGCTCTAACTATCTTTCCAAGTCGCCGCTTGGTTTGCATCATCGCGCAATTTCCCTATCTCTATCCCTATTCTAAGTTTGAAAGGTATTCACCAGATTGTCCTGGATCTCGTTCAGACACTACCTGAGAACCAGTGAGTGGCTAAACTTTCCTCAGACTTTTGAAACCGGGGGAAACTGGAGCAGTATTGAAATCATACTCACTCCAGTGGCCATTTTCCCCTCGTCTCGTCCAAGGCTAGTCTGGCTCTTAATTCGCAAGTTTTCGGCAGTCGTCCGTTGAGATCCCACTTCTGACACCAAATGTTAATTCCTGGATTCTTTTACCTCAATCTGGTTCAGTAAAATTACTGAGTCGAATACCTCTTGTGCTTTGAACAAAGCAGTCTTTATTACCGGCCAGTAAGACCTATCAGACAGAAGATATACTCTCTGGATAGAGCGTACACACTCCCTACGGATAGGTGAAGTTACATCGTAAAGCGTTAACAGTTATACAGTTTTGAAATCAGATAACAAAATACAAATGGATTGACAGTCTAACTCAGCCACTCATTAGTCAATCTATATGAGATGTTCTTCTTGAAAGCTCAAGTATTGCCTCCAAATGTTTCAATCTAATGGTGTGACTATTTACTGAGACCTTGCAATTCTGCAGATGTATTTCATGTTACAATTATATATTATTGGCAGGATTAGTGACTTGAAACCTTGAGACAGACTGTTAGCTATGCTGATGTTGCACTATTTGCAATCTGACATTCTCCCAGCTATTCTTCCATGGCTTATACATTTTCATATATCCCGTTTACTTTACTGTCCTTAATTCCATAAATTCCGTTCAGATATCCACACTGCTATCCAGTATATCCAGGCCCCTCAAAATGTTGTACACCTCAATGAGGTCTCCTCTCAGCCTCCTCTGTTCCAATGAGAACAAACCCAGCCTATCCAATCTGTCCTCATAGCTAAGATTCTCCATTCCAGCAGTATCCTAGTAAATCTCCTCTGCACTCTCTCTAGTGCAAATACGATCTTCCTATAATACGGCGACCAGAACTGCACGTAGTACTCCAGTTGTGGCCTAACCAGAGTATTATACAATTTAAGCACAACCTCCCTGCTCTTGTATTCTATGCCTCTGCCAATAAAGGCAAGCATTCCGTATGCCTTCTTAACCACCTTATCCACCTGGCCTGCTACTTTCAGGGATCTGTGGACAAGCACTCCAAGGTCCCTTTGTTCATCTACACTTTTAAGTGGCCTACCGCTTAATGTGTATGTATACCCTTTCCTTATTAGCCCTCCCAAAATGCATTATCTCACACTTCTCTGAATTAAATTCCATTTGCCACAGCCAATTTTAGTGTCATCTGCAAACTTCTTAATCATACTCCCTATATTCATTTTTAGATCATTGATGCATACCACAAAAAGCAAGGGACCCAGTACTGAGCCCTGCGGAACCCACTGGGAACATACTTCCAGTCACAAAAACATCCATCAACCATTACTCTTTGTTTCCTGCCTCTAAGCCAATTTTGGAACCAACTTGCCACTTTGGGCTACATCCCATGGGCTTTAACCTTTGTGACTAGTCTACCATGTGGGACCTTATCAGAAGCTTTGCTAAAGTCCATATATACTACATCGTACGCACTACCCTCATCGACCCTCCTGGTTACCTCCTCAAAAACTACCTCCTCAAAAGATTCAATCAGGTCAGTCAAATACAATCTTCCCTTAACAAATCCTTGCTGACTGTCCCGAATTAATCCTTGTCTTTCCAAATGTAGATTTATCCTGTCTTTCAGGATTTTTTCCAATAATTTTCCCACCACTAAGGTTAGGCTGACAGGCCTGTAATTACTCGGTCTATCCCTTTCTCCCTTAAACAAAGGTACCACATTAGCAATCCTCCGGGACCATGCTCAAATCCAAAGAGAACTGGAAACTGATGGTCAAGGCTTCTGCTATTTCTTTTTACTTTGCTCAACAGTCTGGGCTGCATTTCATCTGGGCCTGGGGACTTACCTACTTTCAAAGCTGCTAAACCCCTTAATATCTCCTCTCGCACTATGTTTATTTCATCCAGAATTTCATACTCCTCCTTGATATCAGTATCTGCATTGCCCCTTTCCTTTGTGAAAACAGACTCAAAGTATTCATTAAGAATCATACCAACATCTTCTGCCTCCACACAAAGATTACCCTCATGGTCTCTAATAGGCCCTACCCTTTCTTTAGTTATCCTCTTGCTCTTAATATATTTACAGAACATCTTACTAGCCAAGAATTTTTCATGCTCTCTCTTAGCATTCCTAACATCCTTTTTAATTTTACCTCTTAACTTTCTATATTCTTCCAAAGATTCTACAGTATTTAGCCGTCGGTACATGACATAAGCTTCCCTTTTTTTTCTTTATCCTTCCTTATAAGTCCCTAGACATCCAGGGGGTTTGAGAATTGTTATTCCCACCCTTTTTCTTTAAGGACACATGTTTGGCCTGAGCCTTCCGGATCGCCTCCTTGAATGCCTCCCACTGTTCCGACACTGATTTACCTTCAAATCACTCCTCAACTTAGCAAAGTTAGCTTTTCCCCAATTTAGGACTTTTATTCCTGGTCTATCCTTGTCCTTATCCATAACTAACTTGAATCTGACTGAATTATGGTCACCGCACCCAAGTGCTCTCCCACTAATACCCCTTCCACCTGCCCAGCTTCATTCCCCAAAACTAAATCCAAGACCGCTCCCTCTCGTGTGATGTAAGCAGAATCCGTTTAAAATCTTTCTAATCCTAACCACATAGTAAATCACAAGATCTCAAGATACTTCTGGATGAGGAAGGCCATTCGACCTGTCATAATACATGCATGAAAAACAACCGTATTTTCCCCATTTGCTGCATCTAATTTTTTCTTAAATGATTCCAAAGTTTTCACCTCCACTGCTCTGCTCAGAAGTCCATTCCAAGTGTTGATCGCTCTCTGCGTGAAGAACATCTTGATTGCAGGCCCAAACTAATGGAAATGTTTCAGTTTCTTTATTGATTTCCGTGATGCATTGCTTCAGGAAAGTAGATTTGTCCATTTATTACAGTCTTTGCATAATTGGACTGATTGCTGTTGCTAGTTAGCAGTGAATACCAGTTATGTAAGGGAAAAGCACAAATGGTGCAGTAACACTAAGGATGGCATACAGTTGATAAAAGGAAATTTACTTCAGGAAAATGAAACACATTTATCATATAAAAAGTTTCCTCACTGTTTCACCAAAGAAGACTAATGCTTATCAGATTATCCTGCATACACCACTTTTTTTCTTTCTGAATGAAAAGGCCCCAAAGGAAAGTAACGTTATTCCACAATTCTCAGTGGATAGGTATTCAATTTGTTGGTTTCAAGTAACAAACACATTTCTTACCGTAGTTCCATTTAGAAATGAAAATGTGACATTCATGTGTGTACCAGATGTAATGTTCGAACCCACATCCCTCAGCACTCTAATCTAAAATGAACAGTGGAGAACTAAACCACTAAAGCAATCATTGGCTTTCCAAATTGCATTTAGTTGTTAGAATGTTTGAAGTATGCTTTATCTTCCTCCATTTATTGTCTTTCTCTGAAGGGATATGGACAATTCTTCTAACACTATTATGCACCAGTTCTGCAATAAGTGTTTTTCGGTCTGGAGAGATAAAATAAATGTATACTTTCTGAGGAGCTATCTACCATCTGCGACATGGGGTCCTTTGTACATCATTCAGGGAGGGATGAGCTATTTACACTGGAAAAATAAGGCAATCTTTATGCAATTGTGGTAAATTGATATTCTAGAGACATATTCATGTTGTTGCTGTTGTTTGAGTTTTGAAACAAGAGGGTGAACTTTGAAACCTCCCGTCAGACAGAACTGCGGCGATAGCGCCCTGAAAATTGGGAGTGGGTGTGGTGGGGGGGGGGCAAAGAATGACTTACTGCTTCGTTCCCGCTGTCACTGTGCTGCTGGTCAGCCAGTGTACCCTCCTAATGCTGCAAAAGACTAGGCCCATTTTAAATGCAAATGAGGTCCTATGGCATACATAGAACCCTGAATACCACTTTAGGAGCGTACTGGGTGGGGCGTTCTATAAAATATCAGCACGTTCTTTCCAGTATCAGCTGGTGTTCCAGCCAAAGAGGATCCCATAGGTAAGCCTGTGTTTATTTTTATAGGGCGAGGAGGAGCAGGAATCCAAAAATATTGCAGGTTGCTGCAAATCTAGGCTTGCGCCCCCCCTTGACCTCACCCATTCTCCCTGCCCCCAGGACATCGCAGCCGACTGACATTCCTGTGACCCAAAACCGGCACCTGGCTCAGGATGCCTGTTTGGTGCTCGCAACATGCCATTTGGAATCAAATGAGGCCCGGGCCTCAAAATCACAGCAGCCTCTCCACCGCTGAAACAGTCTGGTGCAGTCCCTTGTCACCTGCCCAAACGTCAAAATCTGTCCTCTAATTTCCTGCCAAAGAAACTCGATTCCATTTGGATGTGTTTTGAAAGAGCATGGGATAGATCATGACTTTGTGCGACAGTGTAAAATAGGTGGTAGCGAGTTGGCAGCCGAGTTTATATCTCTTCAGATTTTTATTTCCGTTGAAGTCAATAGAAATAAAAATCATGAGATGTAAAATGGGCTGTCGATTTGATATCACCCATTTTACACTATCACACAAAGACAAAATTCCCCGCAGTATGTAAATAGTGAGCTAAGACTTATTTTAGTGAAGAAAATCTTTCATATAGCAACTGGTAATTGAAACAAAAAAACATGTCCTTGCCTTATACAACATATGTCTCAAAGACATGGGGGCTGTCATGTATTCAACTATCATTGTAACCCATGTATAAGTTGACCTAAGTTGTACACCTCGAGAACATTGACCACAAGGGGGTGAACTTGTGGGAGACACTCCTAACCTGGACTTTCAGGTATAAAAGGGGAAGCTCCACCCACCTTCATCACTTGAGGTCTTGGCAATAAAGGTAACTGGTCACAGAGTGACCTTCTCTCAAGTATGGGCCTCGTGTGCATTTATACTGTATAGTAAGGACATATCATTTGGCGACTCTCTCTGGTGGTTTACGCTCCCTTGTAGAGCGCCTGAGTTGGGGCTCCGGTTGTTGGGCGCTGGCCTGAGTGCCTGCTGTTTGCGGTGCCTCAGGCCTGTCCGGACTGCCCACAGTGACTGGGCTCTCCTCCACTTGGTTCCGGTGTTCGGCCACCTGTGGTGGAGTAAACTCTACGTCGTGTTCTTCCTCTGCTTCTTCTATGAGGTTGCTGAACCTCCTTTTAGTTTGATCCACGTGTTTGCGGCAGATTTGTCCATTGGTAAGTTTAACTACCAAAACCCTATTCCCCTCTTTGGCAATCACAGTGCCTGCAAGCCATTTGGGCCCTGCAGCGTAATTAAGGACAAAAACAGGGTCATTGACATCAATACATCGTGCCCTCGCATTCCTGTCATGGTAGTCACATTGTGACTGATGCCTGCTCTCAACAATTTCTTTCATAGTAGGGTGTATAAGGGATAACCTGGTTTTGAGCATCCTTTTCATTAGATGTTCTGCGAGTGGAACCCCTGTGAGCGAGTGTGGTCGGGATCTATTGGCCAACAGGAGGCATGATAAGCGGCTTTGTAGGGAACCCCCTTGGATTCTGAGCATCCCCTGTTTGATTATCTGCACTGCTCGTTCCACCTGGCCGTTTGAGGCCGGCTTGAACGGTGCCGTTCTGACATGGCTGATTCCATTGCCTGCCATGAAGTACTGGAATTCAGTGCTTGTGAAGCACGGGCCATTGTCGCTGACCAAGACATCCGGTAGACCATGGGTGGCGAACATTGCCCGTAGTACTTTCTACCGTGGCAGAGGATGTGCTTGAATTTAAAATGGCACACTCAATTCATTTGGAGTAGGCGTCTACTACAAGCAAAAACATTTTTCCCATGAAAGGACCTGCGTAGTCCACATGGATGTGTGACCATGGCTTGGCGAGCCAGGACCAGGGGCTAAGGGGGCCTTCCCAGGGTGCATTGCCCAGCTGAGCACACGTGTTGCACCTGCGAACACAAAGTTCCAGGTCTGCATCTATCCCTGGCCACCAAACGTGTGACCTGGCAATTAACTTCATCATGACAATGCTCAGGTGCTCATTGTGAAGTTCTCTGATAAACACCTCTCTGCCCTTCTGGGGCATGACTACTCGGTTTCCCCACAGTAGGCAATCGGCCTGAATCGAGAGTTCATCCTTGCGCCTATGAAACGGTTTAAATTCCTCAGGGCATGCCCCGTATGTGGCTGCCCAGTCCCCATTCAGGACATATTTCTTGACTAAGGACAGCAGCAGGTCTCTATTTGTCCAGACTTTAATCTGACGGGCTGTCACGGGTGAGCCTTCGCTTTCGAAAGCTTCACCAGTCATGACCATCTCAGCAGCATGCTCAGTTGCCCCCTCGGTGGTGGTTCGGGGGAGCCTGCTGAGTGCATCGGTGCAGTTTTCAGTGCCCGGTCTGTGCCGGATTGTATAGTCATAAGCGGCTAACGTGAGTGCCCACCTCTGTATGCGGGCCGATGCATTTGCATATATGGCCTTGTTGTCGGCCAAAAGGGACGTTAGGGGTTTGTGATCGGTCTCCAGCTCAAATTTCCTGCCAAACAGGTACTGGTGCATTTTTTTTACTGCATATACACATGCTAGCGCTTCCTTTTCTACCATCCCGTAGCCCCTTTCTTCCCGGGACAGACTTCTGGAGGCATAAGCTACCGGCTGTAACTGACCATTGGCATTCACATGCTGCAACACACACCCGACCCCATAGGATGACGCATCACACGTTAAAACAAGTTTCTTACATGGGTTATATAACGTTAATAGTTTGTTGGAGCATAACAAATTGCGTGCTCTATCAAAAGCCCTTTCCTGACTGTCCCCCGGACCCACTCGCGACCTTTGCGTAGGAGCACATGTAGCGGCTCTAACAGCGTGCTCAATTTGGGAAGAAAGTTACCAAAATAGTTCAGGAGCCCCAGGAACGAACGTAGCTCTGCTGTGTTACGGGTCTGGGTGCTCTCTGGATCGCTTCAGTTTTGGACGCAGTAGGTCTGATCCCGTCTGCTGCTACCCTCCTCCCCAGGAATTCTACCTCTGGAGCTAAGAAGACGCACTTTGCCTTTTTCAGTCGCAGCCCTACCCGGTCCAGTCTGCGTAGCACCTCCTCCAGGTTGTGGAGGTGGTCTTCAGTATCGTGACCCGTGATGAGGATGTCGTCTTGAAAACCCACCATCCTTGGAATCAACTTGAGGAGGCATTCCATATTTTGCTGAAAGATCGCGGCGGCCGAACGAATCCCGAACGGACATCTGTTATACTCAAACAACCCCTTGTGTGTCGTGATGGTGGTCAGCTTCTTCGACTCACTCGCCAGCTCTTGGGTCATGTAAGCTGAGGTCAGGTCCTATTTTGAAAAAGGTTAGCCACCGGATAGCATCGCAAAGAGGTCCTCCGCTCTCGGTAGCGGGTACTGGACTTGGAGTGACACCCGATTGATGGTGGCCTTGTAATCGCCACATATCCTGACCAACCCATTCGCCTTGAGCACCGTCACGATCGGGCTCACCCAGTCACTGAATTCGACTGGCGAGATGATGCCTTCCCTCAGCAGGCGATCCAATTCGCATTCTGTCTTTTCCCGCATCACGTACGGCACCGCTCTGGCCTTATGGTGTACAAGCTTGGCGTCCGGGTTTATGTGAATCACTATCTTGGTCCCCATGAAGGTGCCGATTCCGGGTTGAAATAATGAGTCAAATTTGTCCAGGACCTGTAAGCATGATACTCGCTCCACAGAAGAAATTGCATTGACATCGCCCCATTTCCAGTTCATGACAGCAAGCCAACTCCTCCCCAGTAGTGCGGGACCGTCCCCTGGGACAATCCAGAGTGGCAACCTGTTCTCCGAATCTTTGTGGGTGACAACTACCGTGGCGCTGCCTAGCACCGGAATGATCTCCTTTGTGTAAGTTCGTAGCTGTGCATCAATCGGCGATAATTTTGGCCTTCTGGCCTTGAACACCCACAACCTTTCGAACTGTTTGATACTCATCAGGGACTGGCTGGCCCCTGTGTCTAGCTGGGATGCCATTGAGGAGCACTTTCATCATTATCGGTGGCGTCCTGGTATATGAACTGTATATGTGCTCCATATGAACTCGCTGAACTTCAGCTTCCAGCGATTTCCCCCAGCATTCATTTGGCCTCGTAGGGCTTACATCGGGCCAGTCCTCCTCGTACATCAACCTGGCTACAGGCTTCCTGCACATATGCGCCAAGTGACCGCTGACGTTGCAGTTTCTGCAGGTATATCGCTGATACCTGCAAGTTCTGGCTGGGTGTTTGCCTCCACACCTCCAGCATGAGCTGTAGGCCCCGTTGTTGGAAACAAAAGGTCCATTACCAGTCGATTGTCTCTGACTGTCTCTGTAACTGTCCTTAAGCGCACCATTAAACAGGTGTTGATGGCCCCATTACTGGCTGCATTGTCCATTGCGATGGCATGAATCGCCGTTCAGCTAGCCATTATCTCTGTTGAATTCCCCCTTTGGGTTTGACTACATGCTGGGGCATGTCCGATTGCCACTGTCTGCCTAGAGAACTGTGTGCCGCGTTAACAATGTTGACTCCCTGGTCGTTTGTCGCATTTGAGCCAAGATTTTTGTCATACATCATTCTGGTCTCTTCCTCCCCTGAGATAAATGTCTGGGCCATCAAAGCCGCCGTTTCCAGGGTCAAGTCTTTGGTCTCAATCAGTTTCCTGAAAACCCCAGCGTGCCCGATGCCCTTAATAAAAAAGTCTCGCAGCATCTCCGCTCTGCATGCATCTGGGAACTTACATAGGCTCGCCAGTCGCCGGAGGTCTGCCACGAAGTCTGGAACGCTTTGCCCTTCTCGCCGCCGGCGCATGTAAAACCAGTGTCTCGCCATGTGCATGCTGCTCGCCGGTTTAAAGTGTTCCTCGATCAACTTACTGAGCTCTTCAAAAGTCTTGTCCACCGGCTTCTCTGACGCTAGAAGGTCCTTCATCAGGGAGTACGTCCTGGATCCACAAACCGTCAGAGATGAGCCCTGCGTTTGTCGGCCGAATCCTGTCTCAACCATTCGTTTGTGACAAAACTTTGCTGTCGTCTCTCAATAAAGTCGTCCCAATCATCACCAACACAGTACCTCTCTTCTGTGCTGCTAGTGGCCATGCTGGTGTGGTTTAAATCCCAGTTTCTCATCGCCAATGATATGTCCTTACTATACAGTATAAATGCACACAAGGCCCATACTTAAGAGAAGGTCACTCTTTGACCGGTTACCTTTATTGCGATGACCTCAAGTGTTGAAGGTGGGTGGAGCTTCCCCTTTTATACCTGAGAGTCCAGGTTAGGAGTGTCTCCCACAAGTTCACCCCCTTGTGGTCAATGTTCTCACGGTGTACAACTGAGGTCAGTTTATACATGGGTTACAAAGATAGTTGAATACATGACAGGGGCTGAAATTGATCAACTTACCGCCCACTGCTGCTGACATTCCTCTGCAAAATCCACCCATTGTCACTTTCGAGGTGGGCTGGAGCGGGCGGGAGGGGAGAGCCGCCGGGAACCGACTGCTGACATCTGCGGACGGCTGAGTGGCGCAACTGACCTCCTGCCCGCCGAGCTCCCATATTCATGCGGGCGGGAGTTGGCGCCAGAACAGGGCTGGACCACTAACTGGAGGCTGGTCTGTCCCCAACAGTAAGTCTGAAGATTCTGAATAAAAGGTAGTGAACATTTTTTTTTACACAGCGACTTACCTGGATGAGGTCCCCTGAAGGTCTTCCGATAGTTTTCAAATGTTTTTCCTGATGATTTTTATTTTCAGCTGTTTGACCCTTCGTGGGCTCGACTCAATCCTCGATGGCACTTGGGCGGCAAGTGCCTCTGCCCCCGAGAATGAGACCTCCCGCCCGCTGCCGCCCAGATTGGCGGCTTACGTCATGGATTTGCCGCCCGCTGACCTTCAGGGGACCTCGACAATGAAAACCCCGCTGAAAGTACTGTCCGGTACCTCAGCGGCCATCGGCAGCACTTTGGGCCGCACTTGGGCGGGCAGTGGTCTTGACCAAATTCGGCCCCCATATGTACTATATTTGGGCCCAATTTTGGCCATGACTTGCATCAATTTTTTTTGGAGTAAGTTTTTTCTGGTGTAAGTTTAAAAAATGCCATTTTGCCCCCGAAATTTGCTCCAGAGTAAGTCAGTTCGGTACGATTTTTTTTAGTTCATTTTTGTTTTCAAAAGGGGGCGTTCCCAGACACTTACGCCAGTTTTGGCCATTTATGCCACTTTGGCCAGCTAAAACTTACTCCAAATCGACTTAGGTCAGCGTATGTGGCCAGCTCTGAAAAACATTGCGGGCAGTTAAGAATTCGGAGCAGGTTAGTACATTTAAAGCACCAAGACTTACAAAGCACTAAACAAAGCACAAAAAGTAATAAGCAATCAATCAATAACAAATAAAAAATAGAAGTCCTACCTTTATCCCAGAATCGTTTTTTTTAAAGTCCCCCCCACCCTCATCAAAACACTCTTTCCTCCCTCCCCACCCAAACTCTTCTCGTCCCCCGCCCCCCTAATCAAAACTCTCAAGCACAACCATCAATAAATAAAAGATAAAACTGAAGTCCTACCTCAGCCCAGGAAGTCAGCGGGCCGGCTGTCCAGTGCGGGAGGCCACTCGGTCGGGAATAGGGCGCGGCGAAGATCGGGGCATCCCTTCGGCCGGGGATAGGGGCTGCGAGCATCGGGTCCTGCTCACAGCCTGCAGGACACGCTGAGAGGGCGAGGAGCATGCGCGCAGACTTCACTGCCGGCAGTGCTTTCTGCACTGGCCTGTTGCACTGCCCCCCACTTCACTATCTACGCCATGCTGGGACACCGGAGACGGGTAGGATGGGGCCCCTTTTTTTTGGCGCCGTTTGCAGCACGCAAAGTCGGTGCATTTAAGGTAAGTGCGCTGACAAAAGGGTTGGGGAAAATTGGGCCCTTTGAATCTAAATTAAATGATTTCCAAGTCTCTGCATGGTGCAATGGGTTAAACTTTCTGATTCATGCATACAATGATTGGGATCAATTGGTACATGCATGAGACATATTTGCTTCCATGCTTGGGTACCACACTCTCGCTCTTCCTCGGCTGCAGTTGTTGTCCCAACTATCCAGCCCTGCTGCTACTTTGCCTCTTACCCACAGTTCTTCCATTTTTACAGTTGTAACGTTTTTCCAACTCCAACCTCCTTTTGGATTCCATTCTACTAACCTTAAGCCCGGACCTGCATTGTACCTTTCCTCTACACTTGTTTCCAGCACAATAGCACTTCCCTTGATGGTCCTCAAACACAAACTCAAAGAATAGATTGCTCCAAGACTTAGTAAAGCAACATTTTTTTTAAATTTGCATCTGTGGAGAGAAAAACAGAATTAATGTTTAAGGTGGATGACCTTTCGTCAGTTCTCTGTTCTCTCGCCACAGATGTTGCCTGACCTGCTGAGTATTTCCAGCACCTGCAGTGCTTTGCTTCTGTATTTTCTTTCAATCTGACGCGTTGCACTATGCACTCCTTTACAAAGTGGCTGGACTATACCTACCAAGTAGAAACGCTGGGGCCATTTTGATCCATGTCCGAGGATGCTCATCACTTCACATCACATAGATTGATGGCTCCATACAACTTTTTCTGCTTAATAACTGACCACTTCCTATAGATTTAAAACCAATGACTATGCCATAGATTCAAAGAAAACAATTCATCTTAACTCCAATCTCCCGAACATTTCCAACACTTACAACCCAAGCTCCTTGTCACATTTCGGGATTTTTGACTTTTTGCTCACGGAGGAATTTTTTAAAGATGTTACTATTAAGTTATATTTAGGTCACTAGGGATTAAATCCATCGAAAACACATGCTAGGAAAATAGGGCCAGTCCACGTACCTATCCATGATGCAGTTCTTTGCATACCATATCAGTTTGTGATAATGACATTTCTAGATAGAAAACTGGGTGTAATGTTTGATTTCCTTCATTGATATTGAACTTCAGTGGCTGACAGATGCTAGGAGAGCCCCCAGCTGGCAAGGCAGTAACCAATTTAATTGACAGTTGAACTGGCCAATCGCAGACACGGCGAGCTGGATGAGGGCCAGAAGGCAAGTCTTTGGTGTCCTGTCCAGCTGGGATAAAGTGGCAGACAGTTGAGAAATCAGGAATGGAAATCAGACACTTTTTGATATTTTCTTGCAATCCGATATGAATTTTTAAAAGAGACAACAGATCCTAGCAACAGGCTTCAGAGTCAGAAAATAGTATTTTGCTCCTTAACAGAGATGATGTGGCATGCTTTGTTGTTTTATTTGTTACAAGGAGCATTCTGAAAGAGTTAAAAAATCACTTGTTTGTTTACAAATAGTCTCATCTCACTAAACTGTTTATTATTCTGCCTTTTGGAAGAAAGGAGAAATGCAAGTTAGGGCACATGCAAGATTACAGTATCCAATTCACATAACGAGGGGTTTTGTTACGAGTATTAGAATTGTAGAATATGCTTGTCTGCTTCAGGCAGATCATAATGTGTTGGGAGATTGGGCTCAAGACTGGAACATTATATATAACTTAGATAAGTGCAGCATTATGCATGTGGGCAGGGCAAATGCTCAATATTCGTACACCCTCCAGGGAAAGGCATTAAAGATGGTGGAGATAGAAAGAGAATTGGGCATTCTAGAGCATACATCCTTGAAGGTACATGAGCAATGCCGTACTGCGATAGCTGGAGCAAAATAGGGTGATGGGGTGTATTCATAGGACAATTGAGTATAAGACGCGGCATATTTTTTGTCCTTGTACAAGACCTTAGTCAGCCCGCACTTGGAATACTGTGTCCAGTTTTGGTCTCCTCACATGGTGGCTGATATTGAGGCCCTGGAAAGGGTGCAGAAGAAGGCCAATAGACTAATGCCAAGTCTAAAACATCTTAGTTATCAAGATAGGTTAAAACAGTTGGGACTCTATAATCTTAGAGCAGCATAGATTTGGGTGGATATGATTGAGGTTTATAAGATAATGAAGGGAGTAGATGGTTCCAGCTGACAGTTTATTTCAATTAAATAGGTTAGGCAGGACCAGGAGTCACAAATGTAAGTTGTATAGGGATAGATCTAGGTTAGACGCCAGGAGGTAGTTCTTTTCCCAGAGAATAGTAGACCTCTGGAACAAGCTGCCATTTCATACAGTGGATGCAGACTCACTGAATTCCTTCAAACAAAAGCTGGATTTGTTTCTGGCTGCGGCGGAGATCACTTCTTACAGAAGGTAGGTACTGCAGGGAATTTAATGGCCAGAGTGATCTCCTGGACTAGTTTCGATTGCCAAGATGGATTGGAGAGAAATTTCCCAGATTTTTTTTCTCCAAATGTTTTTTAATCTTTTTTTTGTCTCTCCCAGGAGATCACATGGTTTCTGATGGGGTGGAGTGTATCACAATTGTGTGGGACAGACTCGATGGACCGGATGGTCTTTCCCTGTCCGTCATTGCTCATATGTTTGTAACTCCCCATCAGGTTGTGCTATTGTATGGCCGGATCTTGAGCAGTTAAGATAAAACTCCTGGTCATAGGGGATGTGAGGTCTGCTTATGGAAGAGACTGGTGACATTGAACTCTGGTGATTATCTCTTGTAGACTTGACATTTGCACCTCTCTTGTGCAAACCCCACAGCTTCAATGTACTCTCTCATAATCCCTAGCCCAGATAAAGCCCCATTTTTGAATTAAGCTACCTGTATGATAGTTGATCTTTTCTTTTAAAAGTTAGAAGTAATGGAAACATTTTAAATGTTAAATTGTTCTACACTTACATTTTAGCAAGTATCATATATTTTTCATTCAACATTATTTAAAATAATGTGATGGTGATTTGAAATTTGCCTTCAAGCATGTATAAAAATAAAAACAGGAAGTTTAATATGCATATGATACATTTGTCAAAAAGCTTTAGGGGCCATTGATGTACTATATCAGACTTTGAGTCTTTCAAAATAATTCTCATTTATAAGATGAATTGGGTGTTTCAAAAGTAAGAGGAGCTATAATCAATGTAATACATTAGATGTGTTCAAGGTAAGCTCTGAGGCCATTCTGTGTAAATGTTATGCAATTTTAATCTTGTAAAATGAAATAATATGTAAGTAAATTTAGTCATGGGAACATATAATGTAATTAAACCGTCACAGATGGGTGATTGAGAACTTGTTACTATTCTCAGTGACATTATCTAATGGAAGTTGGCTGTTACTGGAATAATAGTACACAGTTCAATCTCCAAACTGTGCCCCCATATAAATAAACCATGCTATATTTAGACAGAATAGAGGTGCAGAAATATGGCTTCCCAGTGAGTTAGAATTGTTAACAATTGTCAAGTGAGAACATTATAGGATGTTTGTCAGCTACTTACAGATTTCTATTATTTAAACCTTAAAAAAATAAAATAGTATTAGGTTAGGCATGATTATATTATAGTTATATACGAACAGCCAAAAATAATTCTGCATATTGTATTATCTTACAATATGCAGAAACAACATGGTTATAATGGGAGATTTTAATTTTCACAAAGACTGGGAGAAGCAGAATAGCTCAAGTAGTAAAGGCAATTAATTTCTAGAATGTATTCAGAATAGTTTTTTGGAACAAAATATATATGTTTTAGAACAGACAAGGAATAAGACCATACCAAATATAGCGATGAGTAACAAACCAGAATTAGTTAACAATCTGGCTGTCAGGGAACATCTTGCAAATAGTGACCATAATATGATTGAATTTGATACTAGGTATGAAAGGGAGAAGAGAGAGTCAAGGGTTTAAATCAAGGGTATAAATTTAAGTAAGGCAAACTTCGAGGAGAAGAGAAATAAATTGACCACATTAACCTGGGATGAACTGTTAACGGGTAAATCTACAGATAAACACTGGGAGGTATTCAAACAACAACAACTTGTATTTATATGGACAAAGGAGTATTTGGTACAATACAAGATCAGTATGTACCCCTAAAAGGCAAAAGGTCCACTTCTGTAGTTAAGCAACCATGCTCAGCATGACGGTATTTATAATGGAACATTTATATATAAACTTAACTCTGTGGTTGTGCAATCTGCTCACTGGGTTCTCACAATTCTCTTAAAATGCTTTGAGTTTTTTTTGGTCCCTGGAAGAACGGGTTTCCCTCAGGTCCTGACGAATTTAGTGGCAGAACCTGATTACTATTTATTGTCTTCGTTTCCGGCTGCAGCCATCCAGATTGAGAGACTGGCTCGCTGCCGGGGAGCGGAGAGGAGGGATCAGAAAGGCTGGTGGGGTGGGAGAAGGAGAATAGATTGGAGGCCAGAGGGGAGATTGGAAGCAGAGGTTGGTGTTAGATCAGAACCCGGAGTAGAGATTGGAGGTCAGAGGGAAGATTGGAAGGGTTGGGGGAGGGGGGAGGAGATTGGAAGGGTGGGGTGGGGGGGTGGGGGAGACCGGAGAGGTCGGGGTCGGATGAAGATTGGGGTCCGGAGCAAAGGGGAGATCGGAGGCTGGATTTCCTGCTGGTCTGGCCTTCTTTACCCCTAATGCAATGGGCGCTGACAAGGTAGTTATGTTCAGTACAGTACAATAGCTTAAGTGGGGCGCACACAAGTGCTCCAGGGCACGGTCACAGCCACGAACACTCCAGTGGAGAAAATTATGCCTCAGCAAAACTGGATTTTGCTGGACATACCAGCTCCCCCCAACCCCTCAGCATTGCACTTTGTTCACCTCAGTGGGCGCCCAGGCAACACCAATGATGACGTGAGTGTCACCTGTTTTTATGCTAATTGACTGACTCTGGAGAGTCAGGCTCCCGTTCATCGGCAGGGCAGGATTTCCGCTCCACCGTAGTTGTGATGATGACACAGAATTTCATATTTTAAAACATTGAAATGTATAATGAAATATGTTTTCCTGTATACCTGCAATCTGTCGTTGGCTTCAGTCAGAATGTCTGTCCTTAATTACTTTGTGAAAATATGTTACTTAAATAAAGGAAATTGAAGCCCCGATTTTAATCTAGCGGCTCCCCCTGAAAACGAGGTGGGTTTACTTCAGATGCCCGATTTACAACTTTGCCAATTTCATGTTAAAAATCCATTAGTGTAAATTAGGTGTCCAACCTAAGCCGGCCCAATTGGGGCTTTAATGATGTGAAACATGGCAGGATAATTCTCAATTTTTTTTTGACAGGTTAAAGAAAAACTAAAATTAGCTCAAAGTGGATTGTAGTTTCAACAACATCTGTGTGTAAGGGACATTATAATGCACAATGGTCTGGAACTTGATAAGATTTAAGATTTTCATGTAATATCTTTCATAATCCACTATAACTGAAAATATCATGAATTTCATGAACTTAGTCTACTTTAAGAAATTGCATAAAATCACATTAGCCTGGTATGTAATGTTGTGTCCTTAGATGCTCTAGTAATGACTCCACGAGGCACTGTGTTGTACTTGAACTGTAGTGACCTTAGTCCTTTATTAGTTAACACCAGAGTGAGGATCACACCTGGTGGCCTGCCTTTTATACTAGGCCAGGCACACCTGTACAGGTAACCTACAAGTTTCCCACTGCTGTGCCCTTTGGTGGCACACCTTGTGATAGTACCAACAGTAGCCATGTAGGATACATGACATCACTTTCCCCTGAGCCTTTAGTGCAAATCGCCTCTGCATTGACTGTGCTCTGGGCTTCGCTCTATGTGGGCTCTATCTGGTTGACTCTTGGCAAGGCACTTCAATCTTGGGTGAGTGGTTGGTGCAGTAGCGTGCTGGTGGTTGCTGTTTGTGTATGTGTGTGTCCCTGACCACTCCATTCTCCCTCCCCCCACGACATTGATTATGGCAGGGGCTCCTAGCATTCATGTACATTCACGTTCAGGAAAGTGGGTTTTGCATTATTTTTGTGGTTCAGTGGTGCCTCCTTTAAGAGAGCCTTGCTTTCTTTACTCCAATCCGATTCTCCGTTTGATGCCATGTGATGCTCCATCAGCGCTGCACCTCGTGGTCTGGCCGCGGCCATCTTTGTCTTCAGCGCCTCACCTCGTGGTTTGGGCGCCATCTTTCCTCCATCCATGATGCCGACTGCGGTGATCCTCTTCTCCCCGGGTTCTGCCTCCGAAGCTGGGAAGTCGCCTTTGGATCCAGTTTTCTTCCTCCGGAGTCCTGCCACTGGAACCTGGAAGGTGCGTTCGGGTCGTCTCAGCTGGATCATCTCCACGCAGTCGTGCTGAGCGGTCTGTGTCTCGGGTGCCGTGCTGGTCTGCTGTCTGGTAACAGATCCAACCTCAGGTGAGGGCTTGCTTTGCCTCTGAGCACAGAGGGCTTCGATCGCTGGAGGGGTGAAGTCTTCCCATTTCCAATGGATCTTTTCCATCCACCTTCTGCCGAGCAGCGTTGGTCCATCACCTGCAACAATCCACAGAACTAACTTGTGCACCGCGCCATCATGGAGTACCTTTACATTCGTGCTACCAATGACTGGGATAATTTTAATGGTGTAGGTGCGCAGCTTTGCCTGAACCGGAACCAACTCGGGTCGTTCAGCCTGATTGTCCCATAGCCTCTCAAAGGCTCCTTGATTCATCACTGACTGGCTTGTCCCCGTGTCCACTTCCATGAAGACTGAAACTTCCTCTATCTCGACTTCCATCTTCAGCAGGGAACACTCGGTGGTGTGGGACGGGGCTGCTTCTCTGCCGATTGATTCATAATCCACGCTGGATTCATGTCCATCTGCAGACTCTTCATCGACACAGTGAGTCACATTTCTCTTATACATTCGCTGGAGGTGGCCCTTTGTGCTGCAGTTTTTGCATACATAGTTTTTAAAACGGCACTGGTGAGCCCTGTGATTCCCTCTGCAATGCCAGCATGTGCTACTCGATTAGCCCCCCGCGGCGGACGCTGTGTTAAGGGACCTGGGGGCCTGTTCTCTCTTTCCGAGAGGGTTCGCACTCTACAGTCCAGCCTCTAAACGGCGCCACTCTGTGCACAGTACCTGCCAGGTTTGATTCCGAAGAGTGAGTCATCTGCCTAGAATCGCAGGCTCATAGAAGATGGCCTTCTGCAGTGTGACTATGGTATCCGCCAACAGTAGCTTGGGAAGAAGACCCTCATGGTCAATTCCAATGACGAAAATGTCCCGCAGCGCTTCGTTGAGGTGGTTGCCGAATTCGCACGGTATTGCCAGCCTCCTGAGATCTGCGGTGTACTTCGCGACTTCCTCGCCTTCGGGCCGTCGGTGGGTGCAGAACCGGTGTCTGGCTGTGAGGATGCTCTCCTTGGGCTTGAGTTGCTCATGGATCAGGGTTACGAGCTCCTTGTATGACTTGGTCATTGTCTTCGCTGGTGCCAGCAAGTCCCTGACAAGGCCATAGATGGTGGGCCCACAACTGGTCAGCAATAGCTTGGCGCTTATCAGCCAGTGTGGCTGAGTCGTCTCCTGCCAGGTCGTTTGCTGTGAAGAAATGTTCTAGACTCTCCACAAAGGCGTCCCAATCATCACCATCGGCGAACTGTTGTAACGTACCAAGGGTAGCCATTTCCGTGTGAAAGTTTGTAATCTCGTCACCAATTGTTGTGTCCTGAGATGCTCTAGTAATGACTCCACGAGGCAATGTGTTGTACTTGAACTGTAGTGACCTTAGTCCTTTATTAGTTAACTCCAGAGTGAGGATCACACCTGGTGGCCTGCCTTTTATACTAGGCCTGGCACACTTGTAAAGGTAACCTACAAGTTTCCCACTGCTGTGCCCTCTGGTGGCACACCTTGTGATAGTACCAACAGTAGCCATGTAGGATACATGACATGTAAACACTTGGGTGTGCAGTTAATTCCTGATAAATGTGTTGTGTATCTGTAAAGCATGCACTCCCATGTTCCGCCACCAGGGAGTGCATCCCCTGAAGTCCCAAGAGATCCCAGCATCCCTTGGGAGCTCTGTATAAAAGCCGGCCCCAAAGGCCTGTTCCTCACTCTGGAGTGTCTTAATAAAGACTGAGGTCACTGTTACTTTAACCTCCCTGTATGCAGTCTCATCTGTGTTAGCAACACAATAACTGGCGACGTGTATACGAGTCCAACGCAAAGATGCAACAAACTGTGGGCATCCTGGAGAAGTTCTCGGAGGGTGAGGACTGGGAAGCCTATGTCGAACGGTGAGGACTGGGAAGCCTATGTCAAACGGCTAGACCAGTACTTTGTAGCCAACGAGCTGGACGGAGAAGGAAGCAGTGCAAAAGGAGAGCGGTCCTCCTCACGGTCTGCGGGGCACCAACCTACAGCCTCACGAAGAATCTTCTGGCTCCGGTGAAACCCACAGATAAGTCGTATGAGGAGCTGTGTACACTGGTTCGGGAGCATCGTAACCCGAGGGAAAGCGTGCTGAAGGCGAGGTATCGGTTCTACACGTGCCAGCGATCTGAAGATCAGGAAGTGGCAAGCTACATCGCTGAGCTAAGGCGACTTGCAGGACAACGTGAGTTTGATGGCTACCTGGAGCAGATGCTCAGAGACTTTTTTGTACTGGGCATTGGCCACGAGACCATCCTACGAAAACATTTGACTGTAGAGACACCGACCCTCAGTAAGGCCATTGCGATAGCACAGGCGTTTATGTCCACTAGTGATAACACCAAACAAATCTCTCAGCACACAAGTGCTAGCAATGTTCATAAATTAACTGGAACTGTGTTTGCGAGCAGAAATGTACAGGGCAGAAACCACGAGTCTGCAACTGCCAGCAGGCCTCAGGTGACCCAGATGACCCAAAGTCCGCAACAAAGGAGGAATGCAAGGCAATTCACACATTGTTGGCGTTGTGGAGGCTTCCATTCAGCCGATTCATGCCACTTCAAAGGGTATGTTTGCAAGAGCTGTGGAACAATGGGGCATCTCCAACGAGCTTGCAGACGAGCTGCAAGCTCTGCAAAACCTGCCAACCACCACGTGGCAGAGGAAGATCGGTCCATGGTGGATCAAAGAAATTTCGAGCCTCAGAGAGAGGAGGCAGACGCTGAAGTACACGGGGTGCACACATTTTCGACGAAATGTCCACCTACAATGCTAAATGTAAAATTGAATGGCTTACCCGTAGCCATGGAACTGGACACTGGCGCTAGCCAATCCATCATGAGTAAAAAGATGTTTGAGAGACTGTGGTGCAACAAGGCACTCAGATCAGCCCTGAGCCCCATCCACACGAAACTGAGAACATACACTAAAGAGCTCATCACTGTCCTGGGCAGCGCCATGGTCAAGGTCACCTACGAGGGCACGGTGCACGAACTGCCACTCTGGATTGTCCCGGGCGATGGCTCCACATTGATTGGAAGGAGCTGGCTGGACAAAATCTGCTGGAACTGGGATGACATCCGAGCGCAATCACATGTCGATGAGGCCTCATGTACCCAGGTTCTCAACAAATTTCCTTCCCTTTTTGAGCCAGGCATTGGAAACTTTTCCGGGGCGAAGGTGCGGATCCACTTGGTGCCAGAGGCACGACCCATTCACCACAAGGTGCAAACAGTACCTCACATGATGAGGGAGAGAGTGGAAATCGAGCCGGACAGGCTGCAACGCGAGGGCATCATCTTCCTAGTGGGATTCAATGAGTGGGCCAGCCCGATTGTTCCAGTACTCAGAAGTGATGATACGGCAGGGATTTGCGGCGATTATAAAGTAACTATTAATCGTTTCTCGCTACAGGACCAATAGCCGCTACCTAAGGCAGACGATCTATTTGTGACGCTGGCAGGAGGCAAGACCTTCACCAAGCTCGACCTGACTTCAGCCGACGTGACGCAGGAGCTGGAGGAGTCTTCTAAGAGCCTCACCTGCATCAACACGCACAAGGGACTGTTCATCTACAACAGATGCCTGTTTGGAATTCGGTCGGCTGCAGCGATCTTCCAGAGAAACATGGAGAGCCGACTCAAGTCGGTACCACGCACGGTGGTTTTTCAGGACGACATATTGGTTACGGGTCGGACACCGTCGAGCACCTGCAAAACCTGGAGGAGGTCCTCCAGCGACTGGATCACGTAGGGTTGCGGCTGAAGAGGTCGAAATGCGTCTTCATGGCAACAGAAGTGGAGTTTTTGGGGAGAAAGATCGCGGCGGATGGCATTCGGCCCACAGACGCCAAGACAGAGGCTATCAGGAACGCGCGCAGGCCACAGAACGTCACGGAGCTGCGGTTGTTCCTGGATTCCTCAACTATTTTGGTAACTTCTTACCAGGGTTAAGCACCCTCTTAGAGCCCCTACATGTGTTATTGCGTAAAGGTGAAAACTGGGTATGGGAAAAAACCAAGTAATTGCTTTTGAGAAAGCCAGAAACATTTTATGCTCCAACAAGCTGCTTGTATTGTATAACCCGTGTAAAAGACTTGTGCTAGCATGTGATGCGTCATCGTACGGAGTCGAGTGTGTATTACAACAAGCTAACGTTGCGGGGAAGTTGCAACCTGTTGCCTATGCCTCCAGGAGCTTGTCTAAGGCCGAGAGGGTCTACAGCATGATTGAGAAAGAGGCATTAGCGTGTGTGTTCGGGGTAAAGAAAATGCATCAGTACCTGTTTGGCCTCAAATTTGAGCTGGAAACCGATCACAAACCCCTCATATCCCTGTTTGCTGAAAACAAGGGGATAACTACTAATGCCTCAGCCCGCATACAAAGGTGGGCACTCGCGCTATCAGCGTATAACTATACCATCCGCCACAGGCCAGGCACCGAGAACTGTGCGGATGCACTCAGTCGGCTACCATTACCCACCACGGGGGTGGAAATGGCGCAGCCTGCAAACTTGTTGATGGTGGCGCAGCCCGCAGACTTGTTGATGGTCATGGAAGCGTTTGAAAATGACAAATCACCTGTCATGGCCCGCCAGATTAGGACTTGGACCAGCCAAGATCCTCTGCTGTCCCGAGTAAAAAAAACTATGTACTGCATGGGAGCTGGGCCAGCATCCCCGTTGAAATGCAAGAGCTAATCAAGCCGTTCCAACGGACAAAGGACGAGCTGTCCATTCAGGCAGACTGCCGGTTGTGGGGTAACCGCGTAGTGCTACCCAAAAAGGGCAGGGAGAAGTACATTTCGGATCTCTACAGCACACACCCAGGTATTGTAATGATGAAAGCCATAGCCAGATCCCACGTGTGGTGGCCCAGTATCGACTCTGACTTAGAGTCCTGTGTACGGCAATGCAGCGTGTGTGCTCAGTTGAGTAACGTGCCCAGAGAGGCACCACTAAGTTTGTGGTACTGGCCCTCCAGACCATGGTCGAGGATCCATGTCGACTATGCGGACCCGTTTCTCGGTAAAATGTTCCTGGTGGTGGTGGATGGTTTTTCAAAATGGATTGAATGTGAAATAATGTCGGGAAGCACCGCCACCGCCACCATTGAAAGCCTGAGGGCCATGTTTGCACCCATGGCCTGCCTGACATACTGGTCAGTGACAGCGGGCCATGTTTCACCAGTGCCGAATTTAAAGAATTCATGACCCGCAATGGGATCAAACATGTCACCTCGGCCCCATTTAAACCAGCCTCCAATGGGTAAGCAGAGCGGGCAGTACAAACCATCAAACAGAGCCTTAAACGAGTCACAGAAGGCTCACTCCAACCTCACCTGTCCCGAGTATTGCTCAGCTACCGCACGAGACCCCACTCGCTCACAGGGGTGCCCCCGGCTGAGCTACTCATGAAAAGGACACTTAAAACCAGACTCTCGCTGGTTCACCCCAACCTGCATGACCAGGTAGAGAGCAAGCAGCAGCAACAAAATGTAAACGATGGCCGTGCCACTGTGTCACAGGAAATTGATCTGAATGACCCTGTGTATGTGCTAAACTATGGACATGGTGCCAAGTGGATCGCGGGTACGGTGATAGCTAAAGAAGGGAATAGGGTGTTTGTAGTCAAACTAGACAATGCACAAATTTGCAGAAGGCACCTGGACTAAACGAGGCTGCGGTTCACAGACTGCCCTGAATAACCCACAGCAGACACCATCTTTTTTGAGCCCACAACACACACCCAAAGGATCAACGACACCACGCCGGACCAGGAAATTGAACCCATCACGCCCAACTTTCCAGCAAGGCCAGGCTCACTGAGCAGCCCTGCAGGGCCAACAACACACCAGCGCAGCGAGGGCATAGCCAACACACTAGAACAGACAGTTGTACCGAGGTGGTCCACCATGGAAAGAAAGGCTCCCGACCGCCTCACCTTGTAAATAGTTTTCACTTTGACTTTGGTGGGGGGAGGAGTGATGTTGTGTATTTGTAAAGCATGCACTCCCATGTTCCGCCACCAGGGAGTGCATTCCCTGAGCACTGTATATAAGCCGGCCCCTAAGGTCTGTTTCTCACTCTGGAGTGTCTTAATAAAGACTGAGGTCACTGTTACTTTAACCTCCTTGTGTGCAGTCTCATCTGTGTTAGGAACACAATAAAATGTGTGACTACTTAGCCAAGAAGCATTATGCTTGGATCCGAACTTCTGTAAACTGAATATAAAAAGAGCCAAAATTGCATTGAATTGCTGAATGGATAAGTTAATGAGCTGTGCCACAGCTCATTAACTAAATCATTCAGCAATTCAATCCAAACAAAACTTAATAGAAACACTACAGGAACATATACCAAAAGTGATTAGAATTGTAAAAATAAATTTCAGTCTCTCGGTGTGATTTAGTAGCGGTACTGAACATTCGGAGACCAATAATAATATGTCCTTACTATACAGTATAAATGCACACGAGGTCCATACTTGAGAAAAGATCACTCTGTGACCAGTTACCTTTTACCAAGACGGTGGGTGGAGCTTCCCCTTTTATACCGGAAAGTCCTGGTTAGGCGTGTCTCCCACAAGTTCGCCCCCTGTGGTCAGTGTTCTCAAGGTTTCCAACTTAGGTCAGCTTATACATGGGTTACAATGACAGTTGAATACATGACATCACCTCCCCCCCAAAGTCTTATTGGGATCACAGGTTAAGTCTCTCTGGTGGTTTACGCTCCCTTATAGAGCGCCTGAGTTGGGGCTCCACTTGTTGGGTGCTGGCCTGAGTGTCTGCTGTTTGCGGTGCCTCAGGCCTGTCCGGACTGCCCACAGTGACCGGTCTCTCCTCCACTTGGTTCCGGTGTTCGGTCCCCTGTGGTGGAGTAAACTCTACGTCGTGTTCTTCCTCTGCTTCTTCTATGGGGTTGCTGAACCTCCTTTTAGTTTGATCCACGTGTTTGCGGCAGATTTGTCCATTGGTAAGTTTAACGACCAAAACCCTATGCCCCTCTTTGGCAATCAGTGCCTGCAAGCCATTTTGGCCCTGCAGCATAATTAAGGACAAAGACAGGGTCATTGACATCAATACATCGCGCCCTCGCATTCCCGTCATGGTAGTCACATTGTGACTGAAGCCTGCTCTCAACAGTTTCTTTCATAGTAGGGTGTATAAGGGATAACCTGGTTTTGAGCGTCCTTTTCATTAGCAGCGGATGGAACCCCTGTGAGCGAGTGCGGTCGGGATCTATAGGCCAACAGGAGGCGTGATAAGCGGCTTTGTAGAGAACCCCCTTGGATTCTGAGCATCCGCTGTTTGATTATCTGCACTGCTCGTTCTGCCTGGCCATTTGAGGCCAGCTTGAACGGTGCCATTCTGACATGGTTAATTCCATTGCCTGCCATGAAGTCCTGGAATTCAGTGCTTGTGAAGCACGGGCCATTGTCACTGACCAAGACATCCGGTAGACCATGGGTGGCAAACATTGCCCGTAGACTTTTTATCGTGGCAGAGGATGTGCTTGAATTTAAAATGGCACACTCAATCCATTTGGAGTAGGCATCTACTACAACCAAAAACATGTTTCCCATGAAAGGACCTGCGTAGTCCACATGGATGCGTGACCATGGCTTGGCGGGCCAGGACCAGGGGCTAAGGGGGACTTCCCTGGGTACATTGCCCAGCTGAGCACACGTGTTGCACCTGCGAACACAAAGTTCCAGGTCTGCATCTATCCCTGGCCACCAAACGTGTGACCTGGCAATTTTTGCCTTCATCATGACAAATAACTAGAAAACATTTTCTGCTCGTGGTTTTAAGGTTTATGTATAAGTGTTTTGCTTGCATTGAGAATGTTCTACAATGGGAGGTAATTGGAAATTGCATATTGGAATTAAGTGCTCACATAAGAGTATTTTTCTGCCAATAGTGGGAATTGCATGTTCTTTGCACTCATTTTAAAATGAGAGCCCTGAAATTGAGAGATAAGATTTAAACAATAAATTCTGTCTGAACTAAGATTGTTACTGCCTCTGTCACGCAGACGATGATTTTTACTCATCTGGCAGAGGGTAATATTAAAATGATCGTAGTCTCTTCTGCCTTATTTATAGCCACAAATGATTACTGAAGCGCTGGAGAAATATAATATTCATAAGAACATAAGAAATAGGAGCAGGAGTAGGCCATTTGGCCCCTTGAGCCTGCTCCGCCATTCAATAAGATCATGGCTGATCTGATCAAGGACTCAGTTCCACTTCCCTGACCGCTCCCCATAACCCTTTACTCCTTTATCGCTCAAAAGTCTGTCTGTCTCCGCATTAAATATATTCAATGACCCAGCCTCCACAGCTCCCTGAGGAAGAGAATTCCATAGATTTGCAATCGTCTGAGAGAAAAATTCCTCCTCATCTCAGTTTTAAACGGGCGGCCCCTTATTCTGAGACTATGTCCCCTAGTTTTAGTTTCTCCTATGAGTGGAAATATCCTCTCTGCATCCACCTTGTCAAGCCCCCTCATTATCTTATAAGTTTCAATAAGATCACCTCTCATTCTTCTGAACTCCAATGTGTATAGGCTCAACCTATCTTCATAAGTCAACCTGCTTATTTCCGGAATCAACCTAGTGAACCTTCTTTGAACAGTCTCCAATGCAAGTATATCCTTCTTTAAATACGGAGACCAAAACTGTACGCAGTACTCTCGGTGTGGCCTTACCAATAACCTGTACAGTTGTAGCAGGACTTCTCTGCTTTTATACTCTATCCCCTGATTACTTGCTGTACCTGCTGTTTGTGATGATAAATTTTGCAAATTTTATGTATTCAGAACAGACTAATTTACCTTTTTGATGAATTTTATTTATTCGGATATTCCCACTCGGAGGGATAGGTGCTGAGCTTCATAGTTGAACTTGTGGTGGCAAACAAAATGACATCGCCTGTTATTTTACCACTCCTGGACATTCCAACTTTAATGATTTAAACAAGTATTGACTTTAATTAGTTTGCTCTTGACGCTGAGATGAAATACAGAATTTTTTAAGCATATGGGTGTGCCAACACACTGACCGAATACTGAGCTTTAATGTATAGCTTTCAATTTATTCTGCCAAGAGGAGGTAGGGCTCTAACAGAACTCCTCAAAGTGAGGGCAGAGCAAACGCAGCAGGGGAGAATGAAGATTGTCTGGCAGCGGCCTCTGAACAACACTCGCTGTGCAGCTCTGAATATCCATGAGCGGTACTCTTAGTTTATTATTGAATTATTGAGCCTTCTAGACTCAACATCGGGCTCAACAATTTCAGACCGTAACCTCTGCCCATATTTTTTCCCTATTTTTACAGCCGCCCCCTCTCCCTTTTTTTCTCTTTCCCATGGCAGCTGGTGATGGCTCTGCCATTCACATCCCATCTAGACTCATCTTTTGTTTCATAACTTGTTTCATTGCCATCTCTTTTTTGCCCATCATCCCTTTTGTCTCCTGCCTTCCCTATCACAGGCCTTCCCTTTTGTTCTTTCCTCCCCTCCCCTTTTCACTGGCCCTGAACTTCCTTAAGAATCTCAAACTTTTCCAGTTCTGACGAAGGATCACAGATCTAAAACATTAACTCTGTTTCTCTCCACAGATGCTGCTTGACCTGCTGAGATTGCCAGCATTTTCTGTTCTTATTTCAGATTCCAGCACTAGCAGTATTTTGCTTTTGTATTATTCCAAGTTCTTAATTCACCCTATTTTAATTATCAGTTTCTTTGCAACTTATTCCAAATTGATATCTTTGATTGTTATGTGATATTAAAAATTTACTTAGTTATTGCTGGGTTTAAAATCCTTGAACTCCCTACCGAACAGCACTGTGGGACTACTGTACTTTCATCACATGGACTGTAGCGGTTCAAGAAGGCGGATCATCAAGGGCAGCTAAGGATGGGCAATAAATGCTGGCATTCCTAGTGACATCTTTCTATAGAATAATGGGATATGGGGATAGGATGGGAAGGGTGAGTTGAAGTAGAAGATCAGCCATGATCCTATTGAATGCCGGAGCAGGCTCTAGGGGCTGTATGGCCTATTCCTGCTCCTAGTTCTTATGTTTCTTAATTCATATTTTTAAATGATCCTTTCCAGTTGCTTTACACAATCTATAACCGAGGCAATTTTCATCAGTAAGTTACTGTTGACTAATACAAAAGCAAAATACTGTGGATGCTGGAAATTTGAAATTAAAACAGAAAATGCTGGAAATACTCAGCAGGTCAGGCAACATCTGAGAGAAACAGAGTTAATGCTTCAGGTCGATGACCCTTGGTTCTCAAAACCCCCCCATGCCATCTTACCCTCTAGCCCGCAAGCATTATCACACAAGTTGCTGGGGGAGGGGGGGAAAGAGAATTAAAATCGGCCCTTTACTTTAAAAAAAAGTATTACATAAAATTTACAGCACATAATCCTTCATACAAAGTAATAAACACATGGGGGTAGAGTTTCCACTGAATTTGCTCAAAATCGGCCAAACCTGTGCCAAAGATTGACGAATTTGGAGCGCAAATTACATCCAGCACAAATCGAGTTTCCGTGATCTTTTGTGCTAGTTTAAAAAAATATCGTGCTGGAACCGGCCCCACTCACAAAACTGGCCACGCCTCCAGATCAAATTAATCACCATGGCGAGTTTCTGCTAATTGCCCCCGTTTGCGGGCGTTCGAGGAGGCTCTTAACACTAAGCTTTTTTTTTCAAAGGCACTATTAGGTATCTTTTAAAAGCTTTTTAAACTGACTACACCAATGAAACTAGTAAATGGTTTATTAAAGTCATTTTCTGTTATTTAAAATTGGGTTATTCACAGATGGTGGACTGGATACTGATTAAAATGTATATATTTTGAGATAAACCCATTTTGAGCTGTATTAATAAAACTACACCAGGTTACTACTCTGAAATAGATCAAAGAATATTTTTTAAGGCAATTTTTAAAATAAATTAGGTTCTCAAAATGCTGTCCGATTGTGTTGGTTCATGGGAGTTTTTATGTTTGGCAATATGCAAATGAGTTAGCAGAAACTTGAACAAAAAATTCAATTTAGAAAACTAGTGCAATTTTGAGCATAACTTTTACCCGGATCCCCGATTGCGCTCAAAGTGGAAACTGTGGTCCCAAGTTTCGGCCCGCGCCGAAAACGGCGCACCTCCGAGCTGAACGCCTGTTCTTCGCGCCTAAAAGTGCGCTAGAAAAAAACGTCGATATTCTCCGGCTCCTTGGAGCTCGATCTCAGCTTGGCGCGGCGTGGTCTTCACAGCCGGGGGCGGAGCCAAACACTCGCGCCGATTCTGTAAGTAGTGGGGGGCGGGTCCAATTTAAATGAGCCAACGTGGTGCCGGCAACCCTGCGCGTGCGCAGTGTCAAACAAACATTGGCACTCGGCCATTTTTAAAAGGACTCAGCTGCCATCGAGCCACTGATGTCGCCCCTTAAGCGTGGCCGAATGGCCTCAACCCCCTTGAAAAGCTGCGTGCGTCTGGTGTTGATCCTTCGGCTGCCGGCCAGCCACTGACGCCGCTCCTATCCCATGGCCGAATGGCCTCAACCCCCTTGAAAAGCTGCGTGCGTCTGGTGTTGATCCTTCGGCTGCCGGCCAGCTACTGACGCCGCTCCTATCCCATGGCCGAATGGCCTCAACCCCCTTGAAAAGCTGCGTGCGTCTGGTGTTGATCCTTCGGCTGCCGGCCAGCCACTGACGCCGCTCCTATCCCATGGCCGAATGGCCTCAGCCCCCTTGAAAAGCTGCGTGCCTCCGGTGTTGATCCTTCGGCTGCCGGCCAGCCACTAAGAGAATGAGGCCTGCCTGCAGCACAGCAGCTCAGCTCGAAGGCTGCTTGCTGCCGCTGTTGGGGCTGCCATCAAGACACTGACGCCACACCCCTGCCTGTCTCCAACATGAAAGGCCTGCCTGAAGCACTTTCACACAGGTAGGAACATGGTTTATTTAATCTTTTCTTTGCTTATAAATTTTTATTCAGGTTGGATTTATTTGCATAATATTTGTATGGGTATAACTAAGGATTGATTGTAGAATTTAATGACTTCCCTTCCCCCCCCCCCCCCACCTCGTTCCCTACGCCTAATTTGTAACCTACGCCTGATTTTCTAAAGTGTAGACAAGGTTTTTTTGAGCGTATAAAAATCTTCACTTACTCCATTCTAAGTTAGTTTGGAGTAAGTTTTCACTGCCGAAACTTTGAAAACAGGCATAAGTGACCGGACACGCCCCCTTTTGGAAAAAAAAATTCTGTTCCAAAGTGAAACTGTTCTAACTGACTGGAACTGGAGCAAACTAAATGCCGAGAATTTGAATTTCTAAGATATCCGTTCTACACCAGTTGTTCCAAAAAATCAGGAGCAACTGAGGCTGAAACTTGGGCCCTGTATCCCATGGAGTAGTGAAAGTGAAAGCCCTGGAATTATTTAAGAAACATTGGATACTACAGTTTAGGGGACGATGGAGTCTTTTTGGATGGATTACTAATATGGGTCTCCTCATACATATTTGACTTTTGATTTTGTGACCCAGAGGGGTACATGTGGCCAGTCTAACTCTGGTTTGCTTTCTGATATTGCACTCCAAACATACCTGTCTGACACCAGTAATTACAGTATAATTGTAGATTTATTTATTGGGGCTACACCTGAATTTTCCTCCCCACAAGGTACTTTGTCGCCATCATAAAATGCTTGTGAACTGAAACTGACATTTAGGAGCAACCTATCAGTTTCGCAAAGAAATAGAATGGAATCCCTTAATGAGACTGAGGTCAAATTCCCGAACAAGCTTTTAATTATAATTTCTAGTCTAAACACTCATTTATTTTTACTTTACTGAAATTTCTACAATTGCTATGAATTATTCAAAACATTCAAATTAATGTGCCCAAGAGCTATTACAGCACTGCTCCCTTACTTAGAGCCCGGAGCGATTACAGGTCCCATCAAAAGGACAAAATGAGAAATAAAAAGTTAATAAATTATGACATCACAAGGATGGAGGACAGTGATTGGTTCTTCCAGATTAATTGAATCACTGGACAGGGAATGAATCTCAAAGAAAGCTAATAACTGATTTAATTTGCTTCAATTGCTGATTTTCTAATTTTAACCATTTATAATTATAGTATAATTTAATTTTGCTTAATTATAATTTTTTATTATACTAATTTTACTATTGTAAGCTCCTTATTGTATTATTTACAATGTAATTTGAATTAAAAAAAAATTTGTGTGTGTTCGGACCCGAGCCTTTAAACTCTTTTTACATTTCTTTCTCACGCTTTTTCTCTCTTTCCCTCAATGGTTAATATCTAATGTGTAAAATTGTTGGGAAGCGCCTTGGGACATTTTACTACATTAAAGGTGCTATATAAATAAAAGTTATTATTATTACTTATCTGCCATTCTGAAGACATTTATAATATAACAACTGTATTAAAACGTAACTTTTAATCTCTATGCTTTAATATGATTTAAATTTGCACCAGGTGCAGTATTTGTGTTTAGAATCATTTGTGTCTAATATTGTTGCTTGTTACCCATGATACTGCGGTCATAGTCTATATGCTGCATGCAAATATATGGCAGTCTAGTAATGTACTTACTGGAGAGAAAAACACAACATCAAGCATAATTCTTTTTCTCTCCATAGAATATTGCATTTATAAATGTAATTTATAATGACCATATTTGGTCTTTAAATTGTAAATGAGCTATTTAGACTGAATGTGGCAATTCAACTTCCATCTTCAGCATTGATTTATCAAAATTGGTGAATCACACAGAAGTTGGTGAGCTTTCCAGAAATCACTGAATTATTCTTGAACTACACAAAACCATTTTGTGCTGTATTGGCCTCCTATACCAGAGTACAATACTTTATTAATTTTCTGCCGAACTGTAATGCTCAATTGTGTAGTGCTATAGATGGAGTTTAAAAAAAGATGTACCTCAGCAAACATTTTAACCAGATTGTTTTAATTACCAAAACTAATATATATATATATATATATATAAGCAAAATAAATACACACTATTTCCTGAATTTTGCCTTTTAAAATGTCATTCATATTGGCATCTGATTGACAGTTACAGTCATTCAGAAAATTGCCTCGAAAGAGAACATTTTCTTAGAGCAAGATCTGAAAAGAAAGATTTTAATAGTTACTGTTAGTATTGCCCATTTCACTTTGCTGCTGCAGACTCCATATAAAACGTTAAACAAAACATAAAAATTCTCTGACATTGAGTTGCAATGGATTCATGGCGACCGACTTTCCTCATCCTAAACTTGTAGGTACCAGTTTTCTGGGGTGTTAACACGAGGGAAATAGGACAGAGAGCTGCAATGTATAGGCACAACAAGCAAAATGTCTGCTATTGAGGGCTATCAACCTAGTTGAAACATGATTGACAAAGTCAGTAAGATTTCATAAGTTGCTCAAGTGAAAGTCATTCACTGACTTGCAACATGTCCCTGATCAAAATTTATTTTTAAAAGAAGAGCTACATCATCATAGTCAGTCCCTCGGAATCGAGGAAGACTTGCTTCCACTCTAAAAATGAGTCCTTGGGTGGCTGAACAGTCCAACACCAGAACCACAGCCCCTGTCACAGGTGGGACAGATAGTCGTTGACAGAAAAGGTGGGTGGGACAGGTTTGCCGCAAGCTCTTTCCGTTGCCTGCGCTTGATTTCTGCATGCTCTCGGCGATGAGACTCGAGGTGCTCAGCGCCCTCCCGGATGCACTTCCTCCAATTAGGGCGGTCTTTGGCCAGGGACTCCCAGGTGTCAGTGGGGATGTTGCACTTTATCAGGGAGGCTTTGAGGGTGTCCTTGTAACATTTCCTCTGTCCACCCTGGCTCGTTTGCCGTGAAGGAGTTCCGAGTAGAGCGCTTGCTTTGGGAGTCTCGTGTCTGATGTCCCTGATCAAAAAAATTGCTTTTCTTTTTAAAAGAAGAGCTACAGTACAACTCTTGATATGCCTATAAATCGATACCACATAAAGGGGCAGGCCTCATAATCCATTTTGTGAAATATGAAACTGACACTTCCCCTGATTCCATCAATTCTGATAACTGTTGCAGTGTTAGTATTTATGTAAATCCTTCCAAGCATGTTGAAATAATCATTTACTTCTACATAAATTCATGCAGTCCTACTTCATGTACAACATTCTGTTTTGCTTTGGTTTTGGTCATGATATAGCATTTTAGTTTATACAATGTCAAACATGCATTAAACAAAACTCTTGTACTCACAGTTACACATATCATTCTTTCAAATCTATATCCTTAAGAAAGAAAGAACTTGCATTTACTTTGTGCCTTGCATGCCCTCAGGCCATCCCAAATTGCTTCACAGCCAATTGATTACTTTTGAAGTATCTGTAAAGTCATTGTTGTTAAGTAGAGAAAGTATTTCCACAGTGCTGTTAGGGAGGGAGTTCCAGGATTTTGACCCAGTGACAATGAAGGAACAGCGATATATTTCCATGTCGGGATGGTGTGTAACTTGGAGGGGAACTTGGAGGTGATGGTGTTCCCATGTGCCTGCTGCTCTTGTTCTTTTAGGTGAGGTCACAGGTTTGGAAGGTGCTGTCGAAGAAGCCTTGGCGAGTTGGTGGTACACACTGCAGCCACGGTATGTCGGTGATGGAGGGAGTGAATGTTTAAGGTGGTGGATGGGTTGGAAATCAAGCGTGCTGCTTTGTTCTGGATGGTGTCGAGCTTCTTGAGTGTTGTTGGAGCTGCACTCATCCAGACAAGTGGAGAGTATTCCATCACACTCCTGACTTGTGCCTTGCAGATGGTCGAAGGGCTTTGGGGAATCAGGAGGTGAGACATTTGCCACAGAATACCCAGCCTCTGACCTGCTCTTGTTGCCACGGCATTTATGTGGCTGGTCCAGTTAAGTTTCTGCTCAATGGTGGCTCATTTGTTGCACGATGCCTGTTATATAATTACATCATCAGTATAACCCTGTGGAGGTTACCTATATTTGTAATAAAATCAAATATAAATAATTGATTGTAATCTATTTTATACAATATTATCTTTACTTATCTCTCCATGTTTTAGCTTTGCATATACAGTTGTATTTCCATTTAATCACTTCGGGCTCAATTTTGCCCAAGCCCATATTTACGCCGGGATTTTAGCGCTAGAAATGTGGCATAAATATTTGTCCAAACTTTCCCCGATCTGTAAATAGAATTCAGAGCCGTGCAGCGTGTCCAGTCGCCTCGGGGGGGGGGGGGGGGGGAGCCTGCTGTCTACGCTGACAAACAAAGCCAGGCCTTCTGCATATGCATGGGGAAAACTTACGTTTTTAATGTCGCTCCAATGGACGTGCATACTCAGTACAGTTCGAATTTGGCAATGTCGATAGAGCTGAGGTGAGGGTGTGAGCCGAGCTTGTTGTGCGGGGGTCAGAGGTTTTATTGTGAAGGTATGAAGATGGTGCCGTGCAGGGGTGGCTGGGAGGGGTGATTTGTGGTGGTAATTTAAGCCTGCCAATGGGGTTGCATCAGTGTCCGTAGCCGGGAAGGAGGGCATGTTTTCGGTGCTGTTTTTAAACTTATGTCAATAGGGCTAAGGGAAGGGTGTGGGTTGAGGTTGGTGGGGGGGGCGGGGGGTCAGAGGTTTCTTTTGTAGTGGCATCAAGGCGGTGCCGTGCAAGGGCGTCCAGGGGGGGTGGGGATGGGGATTTTGTTGTGGTGAGGAAGGGGTTGCACCAGCGCTGCCCGACCCTAGCCCAGGCCGAAGGGCTTGCCAATCCGCTCCCCCACCCGACCCTGGCCCCAAGTGCCCTCCCGGTCCACTTCCGTCCCTAGCCCAGGCCGAAGGGCTTGCCGATCCGCTTCCCCGCCCGACCCTGGCTCGGAGTGCACTCCCAGTCCGCTGCCCGATCCTAGCCCAGGCCGAAGGGCTTGCCAATCCGCTCCCCCACTGAACCTGGCCCCAAGTGCACTCCCGGTCCGCTCCCCGCCCCTAGCCCAGGCCGAAGAGCCTCCTCCGATTTCTTTAACTCTCCACAAGGTTTTTCTGGAGAGGCCACATATGTTGGCCTAAGCAGAACTGGAGTAACTCTCAGCTGGCCAAAGTTCCCTAAATGGCCAGAATTGGCGTAGGTGGCTGGTTACGCCCCCTTTGACTGGAAAAAAAAACTTACTTAAAAAAAAATCATAACTAACTGAGTTACACCGGTGCAAATTGATTGGGGAAACTGGATTTTTAAACTTAGGCCAAAAAAAGCAACCTGCTCCAAAAAAAAGGTACAAATCACTGGGGAAAATTGAGCTCATAGGAAGGAATATAGGGCTGGAAATTTATCAAAAACCGCCACCACTGGTTTGCCGGCAAAAAAATGCTATGACTCCGCTAAGAATTCTCCGCGGAAAATTCATGAAAAAATGGGGGGAAAATCTGACCAGCGGGAAAAATCGGCATTGCACGAGGATTCGTGGCGGAAACCGCGATCCTCGTCAACTTTAATCCGAGGCCAATTACCGCTGCGAGTTGGGCCTAGGGAGGGGGGAAACACACACAATATTTTTCTAAAAAATCAAAAGAATTACAAAACATTCACAAGACCCTTTTCTAGTGAATCGCTGCAAAATAATTTAAAAATAAACTTTAACTTAACCTTTTTTGCAGGGTTTCATACCTACCACCGTTCCAAGGGCTGTTCCGACAGGTTTTTTCTCGGCATTTTTTTCCCCCCATCTACGGGTCACCAAACTCGGGCGGAAGCACTTTTTTCAGTGTTGCACGCTGGCTCCCCAGCAGTATTTCAAAACCGCTGCCGGAAGACTTCAATGAATTTTCCACCGCACCGTTTTCCGCCCAAATGACGAAATACCGCCGAAAAACCCGGCGGAAAGTTGATGAATTTACAGCCCATAGAAACAGGAGTAGGCCATTCAGTGCTTCAAGCTTGATTGCCATTCAATTAGATCATGGCTGATCTGTATCTTAACTCCATATACCCGCCTTGATTCTGTAGATCTTCATACCCTTGCGTAACTAAAATCTATCAATCTCAGATTTGACATTTTCAATTAACTTAGCCTCACCAGCTTTTGGGGAAAAAAAGTTCCAGATTTCCACTACCCTCTGTGAGATAAATGCTTTCTGACATCACTCCTGAACAGTGTAACTCTTAATTTTAAGATTACGACCCTTTGTTCTGGACTCCCCCCACCAAAGGAAATAGCTTCTCTCTATCCTATCAACTCCTTTGATAATCTTAAACAACTCAATTAGATCACCCCTTAATCCTCTATATTCAAGGGAATATAAACCTAGTCTATGCAACTTGTCCTCATAATTTGAACACTTTTAGCCCCAGTAGCGTTTTGGTGAATCTGTGCTGCATCCCCTCCAAGTTCAAGGTATCCTTCATTAGGTGCGGTGCCTGGAACTGAATGCAATACTCCAGATGGGGTCTAACCACAGCTCTGTAGAGCTGTAACAGAATTTCCACCTCTTTGTATTCCAGCTCTCTTGAGATAAAGGCCAACACTCCATTAACCTGTTAAATTATATTTTGTACCTGTCCATGAACTTTAAGCGATTTCTGTACTTAGACAACTAAATTTCTCTGCTCATTCACAGTTCTTAGCTTCTCACCATTTGGAAAATATTTTGCAAAGCTCTGGTTAGACCACACCTGGAGTACGGTGTTCACTTCTGGGCACCATAATCTAGGATTGTAATCCCTGGATGATTAAGGGGTGATTTGATCAAAGTTTTCAATATATTAAGGGGAACTGATAAGATAGAGAGAAACTATTTCCAATGGTTGGGGAGTCTAGCACTAGGGGGCACAGCCTAAGAATGAGAGAGAGATTATTCAGGAGTGAAGTTAGGAAACACCTCTACACACAAAGGGTGGTAGAAATTTTGAACTCTCTTCCGCAAATGGCAGTTAATGCTGGGTTAATTGTTAATTTAAAATCTAAGGTGGATAGATTTGTGTTAACCATAGGTATAAAGGGATATGGAGCAAAGGTGGGTCTTTGGAGTTGGTCACAGACCAGCCATGATCTCATTGAATGGTGGAACAGGCTCGAGGGGCTAACTGGTTTACTCCTGTTCCTATTCCTTCATCCAAGTTATTTATAAATATAGCTGACCACCCAGTACAGATCTTTGGGGAACACCACTAGTCACATCCTTCCAATTTGAGTCATACCCATTATCCTTACTCCCGCTCCTACCTCCGAACCAATTCCCTATCCAAGGTTACCACCAGTTCCATTTGCTCTCATTTTATTAATACCTTCATATGCGGAACCTTGTCGAATGCCTCTGGAAGTCCATGTAAATAATATCCACTGGCATTCCCTTATCTACCAAGTTTATTACCTCCTCAAAAAATGTAACTAGGTTCATTAGACAGGTCTTGCCCTTTACAAATCCATGCTGACTCTCTGATCAGCTCATACTTGTCCAACTGCTGAGTCACTCTGTCCCTAATAACAGATTCTAGTCACTTCCCCAAACTGACGTCAGACCAAAAGGCTTAAAATTGCACATTTTACCTCTTCTTAAATAATGGAGTGACAGTTTTTAAATCCAAGGGGTCATTTCCTTAATCAAGAGAATTTTGGAACATCATGACTAACGCATTAACAATTTCCTCACTTACTTCTTTTAATATCCTGGGGTGGAAACTATCGGGTCCTGGAGAGTTGTCTATCTTTTATCTCAATAGTTTCTCCATTAGCTCCTCCCCTTGATTTATTGTTGTTTTTCCTTGATCCCTGGTACTTTATCCTCATGCTGTACTGTGAAGACCAATGGGATTGAAGGCCGATAAATCCCCAGGGCCTGATGGACTGCATCCCAGAGTACTTAAGGAGGTGGCCTTGGAAATAGTGGATGCGTTGACAGTCATTTTCCAACATTCCATTGACTCTGGATCAGTTCCTATGGAGTGGAGGGTAGCCAATGTAACCCCACTTTTTAAAAAAGGAGGGAGAGAGAAAGCAGGGAATTATAGACCGGTCAGCCTGACATCGGTAGTGGGTAAAATGATGGAATCAATTATTAAGGATGTCATAGCAGTGCATTTGGAAAGAGGTGACATGATAGGTCCAAGTCAGCATGGATTTGTGAAAGGGAAATCATGCTTGACAAATCTTCTGGAATTTTTTGAGGATGTTTCCAGTAGAGTGGATAAGGGAGAACCAGTTGATGTGGTATATTTGGACTTTCAGAAGGCGTTCGACAAGGTCCCACACAAGAGATTGATGTGCAAAGTTAGAGCACATGGGATTGGGGCTAGTGTACTGACATGGATTGAGAACTGGTTGTCAGACAGGAAGCAAAGAGTAGGAGTACATGGGTACTTTTCAGAATGGCAGGCAGTGACTAGTGGGGTACCGCAAGGTTCTGTGCTGGGGCCCCAGCTGTTTACACTGTACATTAATGATTTAGATGAGGGGATTAAATGTAGTATCTCCAAATTTGCGGATGACACTAAGTTGGGTGGCAGTGTGAGCTGCGAGGAGGATGCTGTGAGGCTGCAGAGCGACTTGGATAGGTTAGGTGAGTGGGCAAATGCATGGCAGATGAAGTATAATGTGGATAAATGTGAGGTTATCCACTTTGGTGGTAAAAACAGAGAGACAGACTATTATCTGAATGGTGACAGATTAGGAAAAGGGGAGGTGCAAAGAGACCTGGGTGTCATGGTACATCAGTCATTAAAGGTTGGCATGCAGGTGCAGCAGGCGGTTAAGAAAGCAAATGGCATGTTGGCCTTCATAGCAAGGGGATTTGAGTACAGGGGCAGGGAGGTGTTGCTACAGTTGTACAGGGCATTGGTGAGGCCACACCTGGAGTATTGTGTACAGTTTTGGTCTCCTAACCTGAGGAAGGACATTCTTGCTATTGAGGGAGTGCAGCGAAGGTTCACCAGACTGATTCCCGGGATGGCGGGACTGACCTATCAAGAAAGACTGGATCAACTGGGCTTGTATTCACTGGAGTTCAGAAGAATGAGAGGGGACCTCATAGAAACATATAAAATTCTGACGGGGTTAGACAGGTTAGATGCAGGAAGAATGTTCCCAATGTTGGGGAAGTCCAGAACCAGGGGTCACAGTCTAAGGATAAGGGGTAAGCCATTTAGGACCGAGATGCGGAGGAACTTCTTCACCCAGAGAGTGGTGAACCTGTGGAATTCTCTACCACAGAAAGTTGTTGAGGCCAATTCACTAAATATATTCAAAAAGGAGTTAGATGAGGTCCTTATTGCTAGGGGGATCAAGGGGTATGGCGAGAAAGCAGGAATGGGGTACTGAAGTTGAATGTTCAGCCATGAACTCATTGAATGGCGGTGCAGGCTAGAAGGGCCGAATGGCCTACTCCTGCACCTATTTTCTATGTTTCTATGTTTCTATACCAAGTAGCTATTTCATTTCCTGATTTCCGATAACAATATTACCTGCATCTGTGGCAGGGGACCCACATTACTTTTAGCCACCTTCTTTTCTCTTCGTATATTTGTAAAATCTTGACACACCGCATTGCGGCATTGGAGCTGCGGGTGGATTCACTCTGGAGCATGCACGATGCTGAGAATGATGTGAATAGCCCGTTTCGTGAGATGGTCTTACCACAGGAAAAGGTTACTCAGGCAGATAGGGAATGGATGACCCAACAGGATGAGCAGTGGAAGGAAGATAGTGCAGGGGTCCCCTGCAGTCATCCCCCTGCAAAACAGATACACCGCTTTGGGTACTGTTGAGGGGGATGGCTTACCAGGGGAGGGCAGCAGCAGCTAAGTTCATGGCACCGTGGATGGTTCTGCTGCACAGGAGGGCAGGAAAAAGAGTGGGAGAGCTACAGTGATAGGGGATTCACTTGTAAGGGGAATAGACAGACGTTTCTGCGGCCGTAACCGAGACTCCAGGATGGTATGTTGCCTCCCTGATGTAAGGGTCAAGGATGTCTCGGAGCGGGTGTAGGGCATTCTGAAAAGAGAGGGTGAACAGCCTGTTGTCGTGTTGCATATAGGTACCAACGATATCGGTAAAAAAAGGGATGAGGACCTACAAGACGAACTTAGGGAGCTAGGAGCTAAATTAAAAAATAGGACCTCAAAAGTAGTAATCTCAGGATTGCTACCAGTGCCACGTGCTAGTCAGAGTAGGAATCGAAGGATAACTCATGAATATGTGGCTTGAGGAGTGGTTCAGCAGGGAGGGATTCAAATTCCTGCGACATTGGAACCGGTTCTGGGGGAGGTGGGACCAGCACAAACCGGACGATCTGCACCTGGGCAGGATCGGAACCAATGTCCCGGGGGAGTGTTTGCTAATGCTGCTGGAGAAGAGTTAAACTAATACGGCAGGGGGATGGGAACCTATGCAAGGAGACACAGGGAAGTAGAATGGGGGCAGAAGCAAAAGATAGAAAGAAGAAAAGTAAAAGTGGATGGCAGAGAAATCTAAAGCAAAAAGCAAAAAGAGCCACATTACAGCAAATTCTAAAGGGGCAAAGTGTGTTAGAAAGACAAGCCTGAAGGCTCTGTGCCTCAATGCGAGGAATATTCGGAATAAGGTGAGATAGCAGTTAACGGGTATGATGTAATTGGCATCACGGAGACATGGCTCCAGGGTGACCAAGGCTGGGAACTCAATATCCAAGGGTATTCAACATTTAGGAAGGATAGACAGAAAGGAAAAGGAGGCGGGGTGGCATTGCTGGTTAAAGAGGAAATTAATGCAATAGTAAGAAAGGACATTAGCTTGGATGATGTGGAATCGGTATGGGTGGAGCTGCGGAATACCAAGGGGCAGAAAACTCTAGTGGGAGTTGTGTACAGACCACCAAACGGGACAGCATCAAACAAGAAATAAGGGATGCATGCAATAAAGGTACAGCAGTTATCATGGGTGACTTTAATCTACATATTGATTGGGCTAACCAAATTGGTAGCAATGCGTTGGAGGAGGATTTCCTGGAGTGTATTAGGGATAGTTTTCTAGACCAATATATCGAGGAACCAACCAGGGAGCTGGCCATCCTAGACTGGGTGATGTGTAATGAGAAAGGACTAATTAGCAATCTTGTTGTGCGAGACCCCTTGGGGAAGAGTGACCATAACATGGTAGAATTCTTTATTAGGATGGAGAGTGACACAGTTAATTCAGAAACTAGGGTCCTGAACTTAAGGAAAGGTAACTTCGATGGTTTGAGGTGTGAATTGGCTAGAGTAGACTGGCAAATAATACTTAAAGGGTTGACGGTGGATAGGTAATGGCAAACAGTTAAAGATCACATGGATGAACTTCAGCAATTGTACATCCCTGTCTGGAGTAAAAATAAAATGGGGAAGGTGGCTCAACCGTGGCTAACAAGGGAAATTGAGGATAGTGTTAAATCCAAGGAAGAGGCATATAAATTGGCGAGAAAAAGCAGCAAACCTGAGGACTGGGAGAAATTTAGAATTCAGTAGAGGAGGACAAAGGGTTTAATTAAGAGGGGGAAAATAAAGTACGAGAAGAAGCTTGTCGGGAACATAAAAACCGACTGCAAAAGCTTCTAAAGATATGTGAAGAGAAAAAGATTAGTGAAGACAAACGTAGGTCCCTTGGAGTCGGATTCAGGTGAATTTATAATGGGGAACAAAGAAATGGCAGACCAATTGAGCAAATACTTTGGTTCTGTCTTCACGAAGGAAGACACAAATAACCTTCCGAAAGTACTAGGGGACCGAGGGTCTGGTGAGAAGGGGGAACTGAAGGATATCCTTATTAGTCAGGAAATTGTGTTGGGGAAATTGATGGGATTGAAGGCCAATAAATCCCCGGGGCCTGATAGTCTGCATCCCAGAGTACTTAAGGAAGTGGCCCTAGAAATAGTGGATGCATTGGTTATCATTTTCCAACAGTCAATCGACTCTGGATCAGTTCCTATGGACTGGAGGGTAGCTAATGTAACACCACTTTTTAAAAAGGGAGGGAGAGCGAAAGCGGGTAATTATACACTGGTTAGCCTGACACCTGTGGTGGGGAAAATATTGGAATCAATTATTAAGGATGAAATAGCAGTGCATTTAGAAAGCAGTGACAGGATCGGTCCACATCAGCATGGATTTATGAAGGGGAAATCATGCTTGACAAATCTTCTGGAATTTTTTGAGGATGTAACTAGTAGAGTGAACAAGGGAGAACCAGTGGATGTGTTGTATTTGGACTTTCAAAAGGCTTTTGACAAGGTCCCACACAAGAGATTTGTGTGCAAAATCAAAGTACATGGCATTGGGGGTAATATACTGACGTGGATAGAGAACTGGTTGGCAGCCAGGAAGCAGAGAGTCGGAATAAACGGCATGGCAGGCAGTGACTAGTGGAGTGCCGCAGAGCTCAGTGCTGGGACCCCAGCTCTTTACAATATACATCAATGATTTGGATGAAGGAATTGAGTGTAATATCTCCAAGTTTGCAGATGACACTAAACTGGGTGGCGCTGTGAGGGGGAGGCTAAGAGGCTGTAGGGTGACTTGGACAGGTTAGGTAAGTGGACAAATGCATGGCAGATGCAGTATAATGTGGATAAATGTGAGGTTATCCACTTTAGGGGCAAAAACACGAAGACAAAATATTATCTGAATGGTGGCAGATTAGGAAAAGGGGAGGTGCAGGGAGACCTGGATGTCATGGTTCATCAGTCTTTGAAAGTTGGCATACAGGTACAGTAGGCGGTAAAGAAGGCAAATGGTATGTTGGCCTTCATAGCTAGGGGATTTGAGTATAGCAACAGGGATGTTTTACTGCAGTTGTACAGGGCCTTGGTGAGGCCTCACCTGGAATATTCTGTTAAATTTTGGTCTCCTAATCTGAGGAAGGACGTTCTTGCTATTGAGGGAGTGCAGCGAAGGTTCACCAGACTGATTCCAGGGATGGCTGGACTGTCATATGAGGAGAGACTGGATCAACTGGGCCTTTATTCACTGGAGTTTAGAGGGATGAGGGGGGATCTCATAGAAACGTATAAGATTCTGACGGGGCTGGACAGGTTAGAAGCAGGAAGAATGTTCCCGATGTTGGGGAAGTCCAGAACCAGGGTACATAGTCTTAGGATAAGGGATAGGCCATTTAGGACTGAGATGAGGAGAAACTTCTTCACTCAAGAGAGTTGTTAGCCTGTGGAATTCACTGCCGCAGAGAGTTGTTGATGCCAGTTCATTGGATATATTCAAGAGGGAGTTGGATATGGCCCTTACGGCGAAGGGGATCAAGGGGTATGGAGAGAAAGCAGGAAAGGGGTACTGAGGGAATGATCAGCCATGATCTTATCGAATGGTGGTGCAGACTCGAAGGGCCGAATGGCCTACTCCTGCACCTATTTTCTCTGTTTCTATGTTGTCCTTGATATCCCTCGCAAGATTTTTGTCACATTCCCATTTTGTAGCTCTTACCACTTTCGTTGTACCTTCCTTTGGATTATTTTCGCACTTTTAAATGAAAACTACTGCTGACTTAAGAATTTCCTGTTGGTATTCATACTTTTATGGTCAAAAAGTAATACATTGTAACAGTCCAGATGATTTCTTAGTTATGATTACAAAAAACATTTTCTATGTAGGTTGATGCACTGACTATATTGATCATTACTTTGCCTTTATTTCATTTCATGCCTCTGATGGCCTTTCAATTGCACTTCATATAAAATTTCCCCACAAGCATCAGCTTGGTTGTGCAACCTGACTTGTGGCTAATAGCGTGCCAAAACATAAGTATGGAACAAGAAAAGGCTTTTAAACCTGTTCACTCAACAGCCTTGTACAATTTGCCCTATTATGGATTCTATCCAACTCACTCAATCTCCTGAGGAAGGCAACAAAAGACAGATGAAAGCTGCAAGAAGATAACACTCTGCAAAACCCTTTGTCTTGAATGTAATCCAGTGAAACTCCTGGATATGAATCAGATCTTATAACCCACACGATTCAACTCTGACTAGTTGCATTCCACAGATGACTAACTCACCGCCGAGAGAATGCAGAAATCAAGCGCAGAGCGTGTGGCAAATCAGTTGCACCCACCCCTTCCCTCAACGACTATCTGTCCCACCTGTGACAGAGTCTGTGGCTCTCGTATTGGACTGTTCAGCCACCAAAGAACTCACTTCAGGAATGGAAGCAAGTCTTCCTCGATTCCAAGGAACTGCTTATGATGATGATGATGCATTCATCGTCCCAGCACCACGATAGCCATCATACTCCAGAAAACACTTTTACATTGGTTTGTTCAGTTTATGTTTGGGGAGACCAATCTTAATTCATTGCGCTTCCCCCTGTTAATTTTTACATCGGGAAGTGATCTCTTTAATCTTGCTGAGTTATGCTATACATTACAGATGTGTGGGACTGACTTCATGTCTTTTACTTGTCTTGAAAAGGCAGCATTTACATGACAACAGCTGCTGGTCCACAGTCTAGCACCTCCCTCCCTGAATGCTAGGTCACTAACACTGGAATGCAGCTGATGGAGGAAGAGTCAAAAAACTGCTGCTGGCTGTAGACCAATCATGGAAAAGCACCTATGGAATGTTTGAGAATCTGTGTTGGTCTCTCCTTATCCTTACAGTCTCCAATAGAGGTGCCAAACAGACATCCTGATGCAACTTGCTGGATTACAGGTGGCCAGTGTCAGGCTGACTTGGCCGCCATCAAGGTAAATGTGCTCCTCTGGCTCTCAAAAAAATAATGGCCCAGAATCTGCTAGAGCAGCGTGCCCAGTTAGATTTTTTCCTCATCCTTCAACTCGGAAAATGTTTGCATGTAAATTGCTGGAAGTGCGAGCAGCGTGGCAAGGTCAACAGGGTATCTGGGACCTTGGTGAATGACAGCATCAACAGTCTATCTCCTTAACCAATGAAATTTAAGGGTAAAGAAAGAAACAGAAATAACAGAGAATGATATAGAGTCAAATTAGATACAGAAAGAGAAATAAAGAGCAGGAAAAAAAGAGAGATAAAAAAATTACATTCCAAGAACAATTTACTACCTGTAGAAATGAGGCTCCACAGTTTCAATTGTTCCGGTTCTAGGCTGGAGAAGTTGAGTGGCATTGTAGGAACATAAATCTCGTCATTAAAAGGATCCTTACACTGTTAAGTACCAGACCTAACTTTCTGTGGCAGGTTTAATTCGTATTTACTGCACAAATGCAACAATTTCTTGAAACTCTTGGGTCAGTTGAGGGCGAGCTGTCGTTTTCACGAGGCTGGTGGCGGAGTGGAGCAAATCATCCAGCAATTTGTGGTGATTCGCAATTCACGGGGTATTTCTTCCTCGCCACAAATTGCTGGACGATTTGCATACAGATAATGATGCGTGTTAAACTCGTTCTTATTTTGCCAGCAAATTCTCGGCCAATATTGACTTTACCCTGGCTGGGTGTTCTGCTTCAGCACTGGTGGAAATGATCGGGGCGTGCAGGGCACACACTCCAACCATTTCCAATTCAAGATGTCAGTTGTATATTTGCATATTAAAATCGACCCCTATTTATATATTGAAACAGACCTACCCAAGTGAATGAAGCAACACTTTGATTTGAAGGCACTGTCTCCTGGGCATTGGTGGTAAACAAACAAAGGACTTTAACACAGTGTGACAGTAAGTGACAAACATGTTTAGTACAATGGTTTATTCGAAGTTAGGACTGACTTGCTTGACCTTTTAAGGTCATTAAATATCTTCCTGCACTGAGAGGCAGTGTATAGGGTCATGGTGTTTCCATTGACTGATCTGGCTACATCTTCCACTGGCCCTGAGCTGCCCTCATAGGGCCCAAGTTTCCACATGATTTGCGCCTGATTTTTAGGAGCAACTGGTGGAGAACGGACTATCTGAGAAATCGCAATTCTCCACATTTTTTTTTCTGCAGTTCTAGTCAGGTAGAACAGTTCTACTTTGGAACAGAATTTTTTCTTCAAAAGGGGGCGTGTCCGGCCACTGACGCCTGATTTCAAAGTTTCCACAGTGAAAACGTACTCCAAACTAAAGTAGAATGGAGCCAGTGAAGATTTTTGTAGAACTGAAAAAACCTGTTCTACACATTAAAAAATCAGGCGCAGGTTACAAATTAGGCGTCCAGAACGAGGGGGAGGGGAGGGAGTGGAACTCATTAAATTCTACAATAAATTCTTATTTATACTTCTACAAATATTATACAAATAAATCCAACCTGAATAAACATTTATAAGCCAAGAAAAGATTAAATAAACCATCTTCCTACCTGTGTGAAAGTGCTTCAGCCAGGGAGAATTCTGCAGCCGTTCGTGCCGCTGAGCGGGAGGGGGGGGGGTGGAGAAAGCCGTTCGTGTCGCTGAGCGGGAGGAGGGGGGGGGTCGGGGGAAGAAAGCCGTTCGTGCCGCTGAGCGAGAGGGGGAGAGAGAGAGGGGGAGGGAGGGAGAGAGAGAGAGAGAGGGGGAGGGAGGGAGAGAGAGAGAGAGAGAGGGCGAGGGAGAGAGGGGAGGGGGGGAGAGAGAGAGAGGGGGGGGAGAGAGAGGGGGGGGAGGAGGGAGGGGGAGGTCAGATCGGATCCAGTCCGGGAGCGGGAGCGCGGGTCGGGTTGGGTCCAGTCAGGGGCGGGGTGGGTGTCGGGTCTGGTCGGGGGGGGGGGGAGCAGGAGCTGGCCTTGGGAGGAGCCTTATTCACGCAGCCCCAGTGAGGCCATTAAGCCAGGGCTAGGGGCTGCGTGCTTCGGACCCCTCCCACACAGTTCGGCGCCTGGAGCTACTGCACTTGCGTGCCGACTGTAGCGCGCATGTGCAGAGGTTCCGGCACTGTTTTCAGCGCAGGGACCTGGCTCCGCCCCCCCACAGCTCGTGCTGGCTGCGCCGAGGGCCAGAGGACCTACAGGTAGGTGGAGAATACCGAGGATTTTTTTAGGCGCCATTTTAGGCGCGAAAAACGGGCGCCCAGCCCGGAGGGGCGCCCGTTTTTTTTCTTGTGGAAACTTGGGCCCATAGAATTTAACATGAACATTAGGGATAAAATGATCTTCTATTTTACTATTTCAAAGAGTACCTCCCTCCTATCCCTGAACTGAAAGCATGGTTCCACATCTTCAGCATCAAATCAGGGAGCTTTGTGCCATGCAGCACATGTTTCAGACATTGTAAAAAGTATAAATATTTGTTGTAGTCATTGTAATTATTTTGGGTTCTTTTTCATGTTATATAGTTTGGGTTCTGTTTTTCAAACTACTTTCATAGGTGAGCCTTAGCTTTTTGTCCTTGAGAATGTTTTTACTTGCTCTGAAATCTGTTGACGTTTCATCACATTTCTAGTATATTGAACAAGAAAAACATTCTATCCAATTTCGCCACAGGATCATTGTGTTAGGAAGGCAGCAGAATGACACAGCACTAAGCCTTGTTTTAGACTTCAATTACAGAATTTATCAAATTCTGATAGAAAAAGTGAATTGTAAAACAAGGCAGTTGCTTTCAATTGAATGGAAAATCAAGTGGGATGTATAACAGGCAGCCAAGCTTCAACTGCCAGTTTTCCACCTGTACTCAGAACAAAAATTACTCCCGATGATTTGAAAAAGGCAGGGTGATAAATTCCTCTGAAACAGTAACTGGCACCAAGCAGAATTTAAATAACTGTAATTCATAAAGCTGCCAATCAGACACATACCTTAACAAATCACACAGCCGCCTGAAATATCTGCAGACGTTCATCTGATCTCCCACCGTAACTGTGGCAGAAGATCAGCAGAAGCCCCAGAGTTGAACTGTCATCATCCATGAGGGTCCTGACTTTCCAGATCCCAAACTTCATATTGAAGGGTGGAAGATGCCTGTGCATGAGTTATTTTAACGTGGGGTGGCCGTTGCACATCGGCTACTACACGGGCTTAGCTGAGCAAGGTCTTGGTCCAGTGGCAAGGGGGTCCAAGATGACTGGAGATCAGGCACTGCTGTATGAGCCTAATCGCCTATGGCGTGATGCCGGCCCTAAGCCCGGCGCTGAGCAGCGCCCTTTGGTGAGATGGTAAGCGATCTGAGACCTGGCTGGGGGCAGGCATTGGGAGGGTCCATTTACTGGAAGGAAGAGAGGGCAGAGTGACCACAGCCATTATACACACCACATGCTTGATTCCAGAGCGTCGCTGGAGGAAGTGAGGCCTGGTCGTCGATGGAAGAAAGGAGGCCCGGTCGTCGATGGAAGAAGGGAGGCCCGGTCGTCGATGGATGAAGAGAGGTCCGGTCGTCGTCGGAAGAAGGGAGGCCCGGTCATCGTTGGAAGAAGGGAGGCCTGTCTGTACAGCAATGCACAGAGTGTCTGTAATGAAACAGGAAAGCTGGACTCAATCATGTGTTGCAAGGAGCCAGACATAATAGGGATTACTGAGACATGGCTACAGAAAAATCAGGACTGCGAATTAAACATTGTGGGGTATAACATATTTAGAATAGAGAGAGAAGGCAAAAGGGGAGGTGGAATAGCTGTACTTATTAGGGATAACATATTGGCAGTAGATAAAATGTGACAGCTATCAACAATTCTGAAATAGAATCCATGTGGATAGAGATAAAAGATAACAAAGGATCAATCACACTAATGGGGGTAACAGACTACCTAATAGTAGAAGGGAGGTGGAGGAAGAAATATGCAGACAAATTAGGGAAATTAGTAAAAAACATAGAATAATAATCATGGAGGATTTCAACTACTCCGATATTAATTGGACAAAACTGGTAGGTAAAGGAGATAAGCGAATGGAGTTCCTACAATGTGTACAGGACTCCTTTCAAACCCAATATATAAAAAGCCCAACAAGGGAGAATTCGCTATTGGATCTCGTGATGGGGAATGGACCAAAGCAGATAAGAGAGGTTAAAGAGGAACATCTAGGCAATAGTAATCATAATATAATATACTTTTAAGATAATTAAGAAGGACATAAGTATGATCAGGATCAGAGTAGTAGATTGGAGAAAAGCTGATTTTGAGGGGATGAGAATTGTTGGGGTAGAAAGAAGACTTCTCTCTTTAAAGGTGGACTCTTGATATAAGGAATCGACATCCCCGCCCGTATAACGACCATGGAATCAAACAAACGAAACCTTCGGTTCACCGGTTTTTATTCGAACATGCTCAGGAAATGTTCCGGACGAACACTTCAAAGTACAAGAGTTCTACAAGCACAGATATACGATTTTTTGATTTGTGCGACCCTCCTACAAAACCACCGATTGGCTTACTGCTATCAGCGAAGCTACATTGATTTGTTGACTCTTATCAGACTAACTCTGAGTGGTTCTCCCCCACCTGTCCATCTCCCATCACATGTCACCCTTCTGGAATGTGTTATTGAGTGGTGTCAACACTTTGCCTCAGTTTCTCATGACGTATTGATTAACTTTGTTTTCCAGGGTGGTGCCTCCTTATCCTCTCCCAAGAACTCTAGTCAAAACTACCAGTTCCCCTGCTGCTATAATCTATGTTCCCAAACATTTGTGTTCTTGTTCTGACCTGAATATGTACGCTTCCATGACTCTGTCCTAAGGTTAATAACGGATGGTTCATTACCCATTAAGCTTCGCTATTCCCTTCTTATTAGCCCAATGTAAGCGAGTGTATAAGCACGCTTTACATACATAAGCGGGTTATACATAACCGGTCAATATTACAATCCATATCGTAAGATAGAAGAACCCCCTGATTCCTCAAAATCTCCTAACACTGATAAGGTCTTTTAATCTGGACCATTTTACGTGTCAGATCAATTCACTACCTTCAGTATCTCCATTTGTGACCATCAGCGTGTCCATCAGTTTGTCTCCACTCTAGTGACCGTTTTTTATCCCCTTACAAGAATAGAACTTGGGAAAATAAAATGGACAACAATATTGGCAAACAGTGATGTAGAACAGCAATGGAAAATATTTAAAACGGTGTTTAACAGAGTCCAAGGAAACTATTCCGCTTAAAAAAAAAACTAAACACTAATGAGACACTATGGATGAATAAATCCAGAAGGAAAAAATTGAGTGTAAGGAAAGAGGCATACATTTACATGGACATCAGGGGAGAGCATGAAATGGGAGAATACGAAGAGATTAGGAGAAAAGAGTAAAAACAAAAATTAGGAAGGCAAAGAGGAACTGTGAAATTAAATTATCGAGGAACATAAAACAAAATAGTAAAATATTTTACAGGCACATACATTTTTTAAAAAGGAAGGTTGGGATGGGAATAGGGCCACTAAGGGATAGACAGGATAATACCACAAGTAATGATAGAGAGATGACAGAAATATTAAATAATTACTTTGCTTAAGTATTTGCCAGGGAGATAGAACAGGTGGACATAAGAAATAGGAGCAGGATTAGGCCATTTGGCCCCTCGAGCCTGCTCCGCCATTCAATAAGATCATGGCTGATCTGATCATGGACTCAGTTCCACTTCCCTACCCGCTCCCCATAACCCTTTACTCCCTTATCACTCAAAAATCTGTCTATTTCCGCCTTAAATATATTCAAAGACCCAGCCTCCACAGCTCACTGGGGCAGAGAATTCCATAGATTTATAACACTCTTGAGAGAAGAAATTCCTCCTCATCTTAGTTTTAAATGGGGGGCCCTTTAGTCTGAGTGTATGTCCCTTAGTTTTAGTTTCCTCTGTGAGTGGAAATATCCTTTCTGCATCCACCTTGTCGAGTCCCCTCATTATCTTATATGTCGTTTCCTCAAAATCTTGAATATCTAAAGTTTTCATTTTATGTTATATGGCCATTTTCTATCATTTATAAGTCAGTTTTACATACAATCGTCTGTATTTTTTTGCCCCTTTACAATCCCCCTCCTTATGGTCCTTGGCTATACACAAGCAGGCCATACCATTGAGATTTGTTAAAGAACACCCTCCGGTTTTCCTTGACCAGTGGCCATCTAGCCTGGAGTACCATCACTGTCTCTCCAAACCTCAAACAGTGTGCCCCTTGTCCATCCTCTGCTCAAAGATTTTCCTGCCCCGAGGTTGACCTAGCCTTAATTGTCCTTACCAGTAATCGGGCCTTCCGTTTTCTTGCTGCAGCACATTGCAAACACAACAAATATAGCACAATCAGTAATTGAATCACGATAAGCACATGGGATATTATCCTTATTATCCTTATCCAAGGAAGAATTTGAATGTTCAGTCTCCAGTTCCATATGTCATCCCACCATGTGGTGACCTTAATGTCCTCGATATCCTCCCAAATGTCCTGATTGTTCTGCCTGAGAGTGCGGTAGACTCTCTGACTCTTGGCAACAGTTTCTCGCAGTTTGACGAGGTGTTCTGGTAATGGGGCACCTCATACTCAAACATGTTCACGTACTTGGCGAGCTCCTTCTGACACCTATGTCGATGTTGACTCTCATTGATGTATGTCTACCAATTCCTCCTTTCCGATTCTCACAGGTATTTCCGGAACAAAGCAGAATGTAACAGTGGAGATCTGGCATTCTTGCTGATTGTACTTAAAGGATATCTGATTAATCGGTACACAGTATACTCCATTGCTTACATACGCCACGTGTGTCTTTCCCCATTGTGTGCCCACGGTTTCCATGGTGCAATTTACCTGCGTAGTAGTAATATTAAATCCGCAAGCCGCCTCAGGATCCATGTTTCTATGTCATAACTAATTTTGTGAGGGCATATCGTGGTGCCCTGATGAGTAACACATCCTTCTAATTTTGTTCTTATCAAACCATCTCCGTAAGTTACAGCATATGATAGCATCTCGTGACTTCATACACTTCTTTTGAGTTATCTCCTTCCATAATTATTGGATTGACCAGTACCAATCGTACTAGCCCCCCCTTTATCATTATTGCATTCCACTCGTGTGGGATATACGCGTATCATCCCACTGAGTTGGCATCCTTGTATTTCTTTTGAGTGCATGGTCCAATTGACCAATTGGTCATTGCTGATCCACAAGGGAACCTCCCCTCTGTGGGTCTGTGCCAAATTTCCCAGGTCCTGAATGTACTGCAGGCATCATTCTTAGCTGCTTGGTCAGAGACTACATGCTCTTCCTTGATTAGCTTATTAATGGTCCGTGCATGGGCCTCGAGGACCATTGCTATGTCCTGTAATCTAATTGTCAGCACTTGGTCCTGTGTTAACTGTGAATCTTGATTCTGATTTTATTCACG